>NC_133011.1:26357500-27607500 GCF_048564905.1 Vicugna pacos | reverse complement strand
AGGTGCTGGCCAATCGTCGTCTGGTGAGGGCCCCCTTCTTGGCTCGCAGGCAGCTGCCTTCTTCTTGTGTCCTCACACGAAAGAAGGAAAGAGGGCTCTGGTCTCTTCCTCTTCTTCTAAGGGTGCCAGTCCCCCCATGAGGGCCCCACCCTCATGGCCTCATCTAAATCTAATTACCTCCCAAAAGCCCCACCTCCAAATAATGCCACATTGCGGGTTAGGGCTTCCAGATATGAATTTGGGGGAGACACAAACATTCATTTACAGCAGCTTCTCTGAGAAAAGGATTTGAGCTGAGACTGATGGCATGGGTAGGACTTGGTCAGGGAGAAATAGAAGAGAAAGGAAAAAGCCTCTTCAAGGAAGATTCAGAGCCACAGAGAATTTGGCCGCTGCTGGGACCCCCAAGAAGGGCCAGGTGTGCAGAACCCCTCTGTGCCAAATCCTCAGTCTGCCCTCTCACAATCCTGTCCCCCACTGACGGATGAGGTAGCCTGGCCACCTCAGAACCTAGACGGGAGGCAGCACAGCTAGTCCTCGTCCAGATACCCCTTGAAGGGATGGCCCAGATCCCTCTGAAGACTCTGGAGGACAAACACAGACCCTCTTCCAGGAGGGAGCCCCCAGAGTCCGTCCAAGAAGCTGAATCTGCAGTCGAGGGCAAGTGTGGGCCCAAGGGAGAGGAAGCTGGGGGTCACAGAGGGGGAGACCCAGGAATGGGTCAGGAGGTAAGGAGTCAGACAGAGTGCAAGTGAAGGCTCCGAGGCTGAACTCAGACATGACCTGGCTGGACGCCATGGCTGCTTTGTACCGGGGGCTCCACGTGTGAGCGTGGCTTGTGTGTTCGCTGCTGTTTCTAAGTGTGTGCCAGATGCAGTGGCAAACGCTCTCAGGACACGCTCCCACCTCATCCTCACACGCCAGGTTTACGAGGTATGCATTGTCCCCATTTTACAAATGAAGAGACTGAGGCTCAGGGAGGAGATGGTAACTTTCCAAAGTCACTGAATAAGTAGGGCTGACCTAGGGTGGGGGTGGATCGAGGACCTGTCCGACCGCTACCCCAATCAAGGCCATATGGGGGAACACACCTCCAAACTGTTTGGAAGAGCACGTGGGCAGCATACGGCAAACTCTTGGTCTAGTAACCAAAGATGGGCTGCAGCTGTGTTTGACTTTGCTGGCCAATGATTTAAACAAACAGATCTGAATCTGAAGCCTGTTGGCCGGGAACAGACTGTCATTTGTCATAATCTCCCCCATTTATTCTCTCGTATATTCGCTGCCTGGCCCCGAAGGCATTTGAGTGTTAATGTGTCCTCCGTTCCAGATAAACCTTTCTTTAGCACCAGAAGCCAGTTGGGGAAGCTTTCCTAAGCCCTGCTCCTGCCGGTCTGGAATGCATCAGAGCCTGGGAGCCTGAGTATTGATCGAGGATATTAGAGGTCTTCCATCTAATACGCATAGGCCTTTCTCTTACCCATGAGCGTAATGCCTGTAGGCAAGAATCCTGCTTTGTGAGCCAGCCATGACGTGCACCCCGCAAGCAAGTTAAGAAAGGCTGAACTGTCTGGCTTCTTTCCTGGAGTTCAGGAACAGGAGCCAATCGCATTTTCCCGAACTAGAACACAGCAGGCTGACAGTGGGGACATGTTGAGGTAGAAGGTTCAAGACAGCCAGCTAAGAATTCCTCTCTGTCTTTTTCCTGCACTTTGCTGAACTTGCTAGCTCCATGGTGGCTGAGCACTTGGGTTTCCATTGTGGACCCTATCTGTCTGGTCTGGGGTCTAACCAGACACCACCATCAGGCCCACAGTTTTCTCTGTAAAGCATTTGCCTCTGAATCGCACGAGTTTCTGGAGGCACAATTTGCAGATCCCATCTTGTCCTCTAGGGTAGCAACTACCTAGCTCACAGGTAGTTAAAGAACTTTGAGTTCTCTGAGCTGTAAGATGCCATAGGCAATAGAAGTCATTTTCTTAACCTCAAAATAGCTATGTGTTAACTATTTTTTTTAGATGAAAGCAACTACTTATAAAATAAAAACCAAAATAAATTTAAGTTGTCCGTGGTATGTCTACTGAAAAGCTATAATTGAGGGTTTTATGTCCCATGAATGCCTTGAAAATTAAAGTTTAACAAAAAGAGATGGGATGGGGGGTGGTCACTGAGAAGAAAGACAACACTTGCCTCAGTTAATTTGGGTTTACCATAAAGGGAAAATGCTCATCCTTAACCCAAGCCTCACCCCTTGAAAAATAATTTATGCTCCAGTGAAACTGGCAGGAAGGGGTGGGGCTCCCGGGCTTATGAAATTTCATCTTATTCAAACAATAACAGCAAAGTGAAGCCTGATCTGCCCTGGGTCACAGTCTAATTGCCTCTAAGTAAGCAGGTCCTGAGCATGCTATTTTTCAAAATCTCCAAACTGCTTCCCTGTGTCTCTTTTGAATTTCCTCTTCTATAACGTGTATTTATATCCTGCCTGTTACAAGCCGACGAAAACAATCACCAGCATCATCTGTTTCCTCTCAGATCCTGTATAATTCACTTACCTTCTTCCCATGTTTTTTATTTTTTCCTTGCCATCAAACCAGACTGTCTTCTAATGACATAGGGAGGACAGAGGTAGCACTTTTGGACTTTACTAAGCAAACAAGCAAACAAAAACCCAAAGCTATTTGGTCCTGAGTACATGGAAGGAGGTTAGCAAATTCATTCATTCATTTGTTCATCCCATCAAGAATTTACTTAGAGGCTACTGTGTATCGGCCATATACCAGGAAGTAGGAATGAACTGGAAAACAAGATATTGTCCCTTTCCCTCAAGAAACTCACAGTCCAGTGGAACCGGTAGACAAAAGACAAAAGAAGTACCCCAGGCATTTACAAAAGTGGGCAGTATGAATAAGCTCAACTGTTATTGTTCGTTTGGGGCTAAAGAAAGAGAAGGGATGATTTCTGTTGATTTGATTTGATTTAATTGAAGTTGTCAAGGCACTCTCATTACTAACAATAATCTATTAAGGACCCTGTAAAGACAAAGCAAGGCTTTGATGGACAGTCACAATTTGCCTGCAGTTTTAGCTCGAGGGATGTGATCCTTGTTTGACTGCTTCCTCTAACATTGGAAGGAAGGGAGAGGAATAAAAAGCTCAATAGAGTTAGGAAGTGAGTGCAAGGAAGGGGGCACTTCTTAGCTCATCTGTCATTTGAAGGACCTTCCCTCTTCTTTGTTCTGCGTGCACTGCAGTGGAAATCTTAGAATCTCCTACCTGGGAGATATTGAAAGAGAAGGGCTGGTCTGCAATTATGAGGCACCAAATCCTGAAGGCAGCAAAGCAGGGATGGCAAGTTCACGGCACCCAGGCTGCTGCTCCCCTCACCAGCACCTGTGGGAAACACCAGCAACTGATCAGACCACCTGATGTCAACCAGCGCGCCTCATCAGAACCAGCTCTTCTCTGTTTCTGGTGAGGATTCTCATCAGAGTCTCCGCAGTGTGTTGCACAACTTGTCCTACAACAGACGCACAAGAAAGAAGTTAATCTGTTACCATCAGTGCCTTGGGGCACTGGGGCTTAATTCTCTGAGGAACCGCAGATGCAACTGGACAATCCTTCTCAAAGGGCAACACTAGGCAGCGACTGTCTACCTCAGCAGGTCTGGCAAGCAGGCTGAAGTCTATTCGCCACCTTGGACACCTGGCTACCTGACGGAAATGTGGGAAAGGCTACAAAAAGAGTGAAAAATAAAGTTTCCACTATCAGCATCTGACAGTCACTTTGGATACAGTGCTCAGGTGGAGGAGAAAGACACAAAAGGGGACTGGGAATCACAATAAATTGTCCCCATCACCCCACTGTATTTCCTAGATTTCTGGTCGCGATGGAAGACAGAATTCTAAGATAGCCTACAAGATTCCCACCCCCAGGGGTACAAACTCCGTATGACCCCCGCTCTGCTTGAGGGGGTGGGACTTGAGAGCATGCTGGGATGTCACTCACGTGATTAGGTTACGTGGCTGCATGGCAAAGGTGAAGGCACTTTGCCGATGTCCCTGATGAGTTGACTTTGAGCTAATCGAAATGGAGATCATCCTGGTGGGTTGATCTGATCAGGCAAACCCTCTAAGTGAGGGTTTAGAGACAGAAGAGGCCAGAGAGGTTTAAAGCAGCAGACACCCTCTCCTTTGGTCCTCGAAGAAGCAAATGACCATGTCTGAAGAGGGTTGCGGGGCAGGGGACTGGGCATGGCCTTTAGACGCTGAGGGTCTCAGCCCTACAGCTGAGACAGAACTGAGTTCTGCCAACAACTTGGAGAAGGATTTCCGCCCTCAGATGAGAGAGCAGTCCTGGCTGCCAAGAGCTGAATTTCAGCTTTGTGAGACCCTGAGCTAAGAAACCCAGATGAGCCCACAGGAACTGAGAGACAATAAATAAATGAGCACTGATTGAAACTGCTTAATTGTGGTACACAGAGAGAGAAAACGAATGCAGAGTTTATTTACCGTAAGACTGGCCACTGATGCTAAGACATACCGTTGACTTCATAATATTTGAGGAAACAATAAAATGACAAATGACAAAAACGACAGCATGAAAAGTTCACACCCATTTTAAGGCATAAATTGAAAGCCATCTGAGTTAAAAAAAAAACAATAAAATGAAAAAAACGTGCATCTTGCTATTAAAGGAACATATCAGTAGTAGTCGTATTATTTGTGGAGCAACAAGAAATTTTCCAGTCCTTTTCGCATATGATTTTACTCAGTTCTCCTAACAACTCTGCGATTGTTGACAGGGCTGAGTGCGAGTTCCTGCTGGTCTTGGGAGGCTCAGCCAGGAGCAGCCTGTAGACAGCGCAAAAGGGCGTTCAGAGAATCAAGTGAGGAGGCAGGAGAGAGAGAGACTTCGGAAGGGTAGGATGCAGCAGACAGACATGAAATCATGTGCCTAGCATGGGAGCCCGCTCTCTCTCCAGCTGGTCCCACTGATGGTGGGATTCTGCAGGGAAGTTCAGAAGCAGAGAAGGGAGCCTGAAAGGGCTCTTTTACTTCACCCAACTCCAGAGAATCTTCCAAATAACTAGAGCCAAAGGACACTGCAGAGGATGACAGGCCTAGAGTTGGGGTCATTCCATGCCAGCAACCGCTTCCCGGGCTGGATGGCAGGGACTCTCCTCAACAAAGAGGCCCTTTTTCGAGGGAGGGCCTCTTGGCAACAGTGCTGGAGGAGCTGCCCCATGCTTAGCAGAGCCCCAGCTAACAAAACAGAGTCACAGCTAAGTAAGCCAAGGTTCCCTAGTCCAGCAAACTCATCTACACTGAGTACAGCTCGGAATCAGGAAACATTCCAAATCACAGCAGAGTTGCCAAAGCAGATTTCACATGGTCTACCCATGAATGCTCCCAAAAATCGGTACTCAGGGTGGTAGGGTAGCTACCGTTATGGTACAAGTCCACGTCAGGCACTTTGCCTACACTTCCCCTCATTTCTTCTTTACCTCGGCCCTGTGAAGTAGGTATTATGATGCCCATTTTACAGATGAGAAAACTGAACCACAGGGAAAATTAAATGACTTGCCCAAACTCACCCAGCAATTAACTCACAGAGCAAGGATTTGAACCCAGGCCCCTCTGACTCTCAACTTGCACCTCTTATAAATATTGGTGGTTGGGTTCAGAGTTCTCTGCCTTCAAGATCTGACCACTGGGCAAAGGCCCCACTATAGTAAGTCTTATCCATGTTCAAGTCTTGTGACCAGCCCTGCCACCTCGACCCTACATTTTCAGAAAGCTGGATACCCACCTTCCATCTCCCTGTGTCCAATGGCTGATGTGGGCACACTGTGAACTTCTGCTCCGTTGACCACAATCCCTCCAAATCTTTGATTCTCTACCCCCACCTCCATGCATCCAATCCATGCCAGATCTCCTATTCTTTGATTTTTTTAACCCCATTTTCAGCCCTACCCCTCTTTTGGAATATGCTAGCAGATCTGTTTTCCCAACTCACCATTGAGCAAACACAAGGCTTCAAACACACCCCACTGGCTGACTTGGGAAGAGGCCCCTGATCCAGCTCTGACCCCTGTACAATAAGCCCTGGTGTTGCCCATCGCCTTGCATCCCCTGCACCCAACCGTACCTCCTCAACGAGCACAGTCAGAACGTGCTACACGGTGCTTTGGAGGCCTGGTCTCCTCTTCCTGCCCACCTCTGACCTTGGGCTCAAACCCTACAACTCTGGTTTGAACAGACGCTTCCTGCTGTTGACTAGGCTCCTGCTTCCAGCCCCCTTTCCCACCCACACCAACTCCTATTCTTGCACAGGTTTAACTGTGGCCACCATACCCTCCTGTTGGGTACCTGGCCTTGATTATTCCAAGTTCTCAGTTTCAAAGGTAACATGAGGTGCTATAAAAAGAGAAATCCTCAGGCTCTCACTCAGAGTCTGTTTTCCCTTTATTCTTTAAACTCTTGTTTTTTTATTGAAATATAACCTGGAGACATAAAGTATATAAGTCATAAGTGCTCAATGAATCATCACAAAGTGAACACTCCTCTGCATGTACCTCTCAGGTGAAGAGATAGAGCATCAGTGGTACCCCAGAAGCTTCCTCATGTTTCTTCCCCTTCCCCGTTAGCTCTGTCCTCCCCAAAGGCAGCCCCTATCCTGATTTATAACACCTTAGGTGAGTTTTGGCCTATTTTTTAATTGATAGAAATACACAATACATGTCCTTTTGTGTCTGTTTTCTTTTTTTCAGGTTGTGTTCATGAGATTCATGAGTGTAGCTTCATGTAGCTATGGTGGTTCATTATCACTGCTGTTGTATTCCAGCATATGAATATGCTTTAATTTCTTTACCCATCCTATTGTTGATAGATATTTGGGTTATTTCTACTCTGGGGCCATTAAAAATAATGCTGAGAAAAAAAATAATGCTGAGATATGTATATATGTATATTTTGTATATGTATGTATACTTTGTGTGTGTGGATATATATATATGTATATGTATACATATATATATATATATGTATATATATATATCCACACACACACACAAAAACCTCTGTGTGACATAACTTTTTATTGTGAGCATCTTAAATTATATATAAAAATGAAATAATTGTTGGAGCTGGTTGGTAAGCACATAAGTCTCATTGTATTATCAGTATGTGATCAATCTTATTTTATCTCTACCATTATTGTCTTCCCTGCTTCAATTATTTTAAGTCATGTAATTTTATCTCTAAGTATTTCCTTATATGATAGATCTACAAAAGATAAGAAGTCTAAAAAAAACCCCAGAAAATCATAATCTCATCTAAAACAATTAATGTAGTATCTTAATATCATCAAATGTCTAGTCTGTATTTACATTTTCTGATTGTCATATAGTCTTTTGTTTTGCACTTAAAAAAATGGAGCAATGTAAATTTCAAGTTGCAGTTGATTGATAAATCTCTTAGGTCTCTTTTAATCTATAGTTTTACCCTCCATCTCTCTCTATTTGTTCTATGTGGAAGAGACCGAATTGTTTATCATGTGGTGTTTCCCACATTCTAGATTTTTCTGATTGCAGTCCCTGTATTACATGTAAATTGGTGGTTGATTTAGAGGCTTGATCAGATTCAAGTTTGGTTTTCAATACTACTTTATAGGTGGTATTGTGTATTTCTACTGGGGGCATCTGATTGGTAACCTCTCTTTTTGTGATGTTATAGGCCATTACTGATGGTTTGTTTTTTTTTTTAATACAGCTATAACCTAAACTTTACTTTCAATTCAAATTGAGGATTATAGGGTTTTTACTTAACCTCGTTGATCTTAAAACTCTCTTTTTTCAACTCTGTCTGAAGTCTCAGTTCTCAATGATACCACATTCTTCATTCTGTTTGCCCTATAATAGAGAACAGTCTCAAAATATCAATTCAAATGCCACCACCAACAATACGGTCACTGGAAGCAGCTAAAATATTTTTTGTAATTATTTTTGTCCTTAGAGTATACCTCACTAGTGATGTATAGTCAAATCAGTGAGTTTTAAGAAATAGTTCCTCCAACCAGATGCCCAGTTAGGTTCATTTATTTCATTTCACTTTTGATATTTATGAATTGCTTTTTAGATTTAGTTTACATAAAATGAAATTTCAAAATTTAATTTTATAATAATATAAAATATTTACATGTTTCCAAAGTTAAATGTGCAAAACTCGTTTTTCATTTAACTTATAGTCAGTTTCCTGTGACCACCTTGGTGCTTTTAACAGCTTCCTTCAAGCCAGCGATGTGGTCACAGGTGCCTTGTTAAAGGCATCTTTAGCTACTCATACTTCAGTGCTTCTGTTATGCTCGCCAGCCAATACTACCCGCGACCCTCCACCCCACCTCCCACCCCCGACATCTGGTTCAAACACTCTTCTTGTAGAGGGAGGAGTGGGAGAAGGAGGGGGAGGAGGAGGACTGATAATGAGAGTAATAGTAATAATAATAGCAAACTCTTTAGGAAGTGCTTCCTGTTTTTTGGCTACTATGCCAAGTTTTCCCCTGGATTAATCTATTTTATTTTCCTATTTATTTTATGAACCAGATAATATTATTATCCCTATTTTACAAAAGAGAACACTGAGGCTTGGAAAGGTTAAAGAAGTTGCCCAAGAAAATAGAGTGGCAGTATCAGGATGAAGCCCAGGTCTCCAAGGCTTCTGTTTTTCAGAAAAGACCTGATTTGTTATGTCTTAAATTAGAAAAGCAATATCTTAAAGTTTGCATGCTTCTTGTAACCAGTAAAACAAAACAGCTGTAGCGATTCTGACAGGTGTGAGGTGATATTGTGGTTTTGATTTCCATTTCCCTGATGATTAAGGATGTTGAGCATCTTTTCATGTGCCTGTTGGCCATCGGCATTTCCTCTTTAGGAAACTATTCAGTTCTGCTCATTTTTTTTTTAATAGACTTTATTTTTTTTAGAGCAGTTTCAGGTTTACAGCAGAATTGAGGAGAGAATTGAGCAGAAAATACAGAGTTTCCACATAGCGCTCCCTACCCGCACATACATACTCCCCTACCCTCAGCATCTCTCATCAGTGTGGTTCTGCCCATTTTTAATAGGGTTTTTTTTTTTGATGTTGAGTTGTATGAGCTGTTTATATATGTTGGATATTAATCCCTTATGGATCATATCGTTTGCAAATATTTTCTCCCATTCAGTAGGTTGTCTTTTCATTTTGTCGATGGTTTCCTTTGCTGTGCAAAAACTTTTATTTTGGTTGGTTCCCATTTGTTTATTTTTGCTTTTATTTCTTTTGCTTTAGGAGACAGATAAAAAAATACTGCTGTGATTTATGTCAAAGAGTGTTCTCCCTGTGTTTTCCTCCAGCAGTTTTGTAGTATCTGGTCTTATATTTAGGTCTTTAATCCATTTTGAGTTTATTTTTGTATATGGTGTTAGAGAAAGTTCTAATTTCATTCTTTTACATGTAGCTGTCTAGTTTTCCCAGCACTGTGTATTGAAGACACTGTGTTTTCTCCATTGTATATTTTTGCCTTCTTTGTTACAGATTGACTGTAAGTGTGTGGCTTTATTTCTGAGCTATCCTCTTCCATTGATCAAATAACAAATGTTGGTGAGGGTGTGAAGAAAAGGGAACCCTCATACACTGTTGGTGGGAGTGTAAATTGATGCAGTCACTATGGAAAACAGTATGGAGGTTTCTCAAAAAACTAAAAATAGAACTACCATATGACCCAGGAATTCTACTCTTAAGCATATCTCCAAAAAAAAAAAACAAAACACTAATTTGAAAAGCTATATGTATCCCATCGTTCATAGCAGCATTATTTACCATTGCCAAGATATGGAAGCAAACTTAAATGTTCATCAACAGGTGAACGGATAAAGAAGAAGTGACATATATATATATATGTGTGTGTATATATATATATACACGTATATGTATATATATATATGTATATATATGTATATATACATATATATATATATAATGAAATACTACTCAACCATTAAAAAAGAATGAAATTTTGCCATTATGCAGCAACATGGATGGACTTGGAGGGCGTCATGCTAAGTGAAATAAGTCAGACAGAGAAAGACAAATACTATGCTATTACTTATATGTGGAATCTAAAAAATACAACAAACTAGTGAATATAACAAAAAAGAAGCAGACTCATAGATACAGCTAACAAACTAGTGGTTCCCAGTGGGGAGAGGGAAGAGGGAGGAGCAATAGAGGGGTAGAGGAGTAAGAGGTACAAACCAGTAGGCATAAAATAAGCTACAAGCATATATCGTATGACACAGGGAATATAGCCAATATTTTATAATAGCACTAAATGGAGTATAACCTTAAAAATTGTGAAGCACTATATTGTACTCCTATAACTTACACAATATCGTACAGCAACTATACTTCAGTAAAACAAACAAACAAAAAACAGATGTATAAAGAAAAAAATTATATTTCTCCTGCTCTATCCTTTATTCCAGTCCCTGGTAAATGTACCATGTCCTGGTACATGTCTTTGCACGTCTCTCTCCTTGCTCAACCATCTAGAAGCATGGACACATATAGACAGGGTTTTTACTTTATTTGCTGTGAATGAACTAGAAATCACAGTATTTTTCTGGACAATTATGTATCTATTATACCTACATATCAGCAAATAAGGATGTAAAATTCTCCCCCCTCCATTGTCCTATCTTCTGTACAAACACATACAGAATATTGAATAATTGAGATCAAATCAAGCATGGAGTGTTCTTTTTAGCCAGATTTTACTTTTTCTTTTCATATCTGCATCTCTTCTGCACCTGTATCACCTCCTCCTCCCACATGTACATACAGAAGATCCAGATTAACAATTCAGGTGATTCCTTCTACAATCATCTCCATTTTCAACTAAATGTATGTAAGTACGTAAAAGTACGTAACTTACAAAAGTACGTACTTACAAAGTACGTACTTACGTATGTAAGTACGTAAAAAAATACACATACACATAGGGTTTTGTCATTTATAGAAAGCAGATGAATTACACACATCTCTTTACATATGGTTTTCCTTAGGAATATCTCAGGGAAATCCCTCCAAGTCAACTGATATGACTCATTTATTTCTTGAAGCGTCTGCATAGTATGCTCAGCTATGCCAAAATGTATTCAACCATCCCCATAGTGATGGGCCCATTTGTTTCTATTTCTGTCACTGTAAACCGCTAGCTGCAATAAACTGCCACATGTAATCTTCTCGTACATACGAGTTCATATATTTGTGCTTCTCTAAGTTGCAATTAATTTCTATGTAAAAGGGTCTTAAAAAGTGCAATCTGCCATTATTGCCAGAACATAAATTATGTTAAAGACTTGATTGTGACAAAAACACCCAGTGCTTTTGTTGAAATGAAGGCAAGAAAAACAAATGGTATAGACTAGATATATAAGAATGTGTGAATTGTGTATATGTCTTTATTATTTATCTCAACACCATCAGCCCCTCAACAAAATATCTAAACATCTGCAATATTACACATAGACATCTTTGATATTTTGCCTACTTTTAGTCATACAAAATGCATAATTTTTCATGTATCTTTTGACTTTTCATTTTAAAGATATATTTGCCGAGGTAGGAGGAGAGAACATTTTATTTAACAGTTGGCTAGTTAGCTGGTTTTGTGACTTCAGTTATTTAGACATATGCTAAGTGGGTCTCAACTGTCCTCCTGCCCAGGCCTTGCAAATGCTTGTGAGGGATGGATCTGCTCTGAGCCCAGACTATGTTCATTCATTAATTTGTTCCTTCTTCATTCATGCTTAACATTTTCTGAGTCAGGCATTGTACTAATTTCATTCATTCCACAAACATTTACTGAGTGTCATCAGGGTGCTGAGGACTTAGTACTCAGTTGGTACTAAGGATACTCTGATTGATATGATCCAGTTGCAATTGGCAAAAGTTCAGTCCAGTGATTAAAAAGGTAGAAAAATAAGAAAATAATTCAAAGACACTGGCAAGTGTTCACAGAGGTGCATACAATGTGCCTTGAGCACACAGAGGAGAAGACACCTCAGTCTGGGGAAGTTGGGGGAAATCTTCACAGAGGAAGTGACACTTTGGGTGGGAATTAATGGGTGAGTTCTGCTGAGCATTGCCACTGGGTCCCAAATAAATATATTATATATAATACAAATTGATATTTATTTAAAACATATTATTTATATGTACTACATTTTTATACTATAATTTATAATAAAATAGAATTTATTAGAATGTATTTGAAATTATGATCTATTCTCATACAAATGTGTTTAATATATAAGACAGTACATAAATACATACTAAATGTGTGTAATACATATTATATATAAATTTGGGGCTGTAGAAAAAGTGTAAGTAGAAAATTAAGCCTAACATGGAGAAGTATTTCCTCTTAGAGTCTTACCACTCTATTAAATGTCACTGAGCCCTGTGGAGAAGGGCAGGGAATTGTGAAGGTGAAGGAAGGCTAGGGCTAAAGAAACCAACAGCTTGAGGAGAGCGACAATCACTTGTGAGAGTTCAGGCCCACTGATTAAATGTGGTAGGAGCTCAAATCTCTTGGGTGAGAAGCAATGCGCTGTCCACGCTGGCAAAAGGGAGATGAGGAGCAATTAGCTGGTGAACTTGGCTTTACCTGCTTGTTCCAGGCACTGAGATGATTCACCCCAAAGCCAGCCTTAGGGGCAGGTTGGTGAGACCATCGCGTCATGTTACTTGCATCAGCCTCCTGCTGCACCGCGGAGGCCTTCCAAGCTCCGTCCGACCACCCGGACTGTCCAAGACGTTGCCAGCACACGCATGGCAGGGCATTCGCCCACAGGTGTTTTTCTGACCCCCGTCACCTCAATCCAGAATATTCTCCAGAGCTGTTATTGCCCAGAGCACCTAACTCTCACACGCCCACTGGTCAATGATCTCACCTCTCCGAGATGGCAGCCAAGATTACCAGGAAACCCCTGCTCTGGCAATGCTCGCTAAACAAAGGGGGAAGCAGAGAAGCTTCCGACCAATCCTCCCAACCAGAGGTGGGATGCCAGCTCCCCTCCTGGCAAGAATTACACTTCGCCTCCCGAGGAGTCAGAATGAAACAAACGGAAAATTTAACAGACTGAATCCCCTTCCTCCATCAGGCCAGCAGAGTTTTTCAGCTTTGAGGAAAATGATAGAAAAAACTTTTAAATGGATTGAGCAGAATCCAAATTGGGTGTCCAGTTTATCAACTGAAGGAAAACAAGAGCATCCTTCTCCTAGTCCTTCTCCTCATGTCCTTCACCCCTTTCCCAGTGTGTTAAGAAGCACATTGGACATTTCTATCTCCCTCTCTTTCTATCCGGTGCTGCCAGCCAGGCCATGGAGGTAATGATGACCACAGTCACGTTTATGCCGCTTTCACTGTCAGCCAAGCCCTGGGCCAGTGGCTTCACGTGCACTATCAGGCCACTAAGTATTAAATATGACCAAACTAAGACTCAGGAAGCTTAAGCGACTTTCCCAAAGTCATAGAATTGGCAAGAGATGGAGCTGATATGACTCAGTGTGTTCTCATCACTCTCTGTCTCCTTATGGGTGATTCTCTCAAGACATGAAATATCTAAAAGGTTGGGAGAAGTGGAAAGAAAAGCAGGAGACTGAATATTCCTCAAAAGAAAATAATCAGCTCTTGGATGGATGAGAATTATCTGCATTTGTGTGTGTGTGTGTGTGTGTGCTTAAGTTAAACTTTTTATGGAAGCATCTCATCCAGATTGTCTTCGATGGTTTATTCATTATGGGACCTTATAGTTCATTACTGTTCAGACCATTTTAGCCCAGTTGTGTTTCACATCACACCTGGAAAAGATCTGGAGGGGAGAACGCCCTGGATACAAAGGTGGGCACACCAAATTCCAGTCCTTACAAAACTCCCTGTTGGTAGCGGACGAAGGCTAATAAGAACCCTGCCCTAAGACAAGAGAATCCTCAATACACCGGCAAAGTGCTCTGGAAGCATGGATCAGGATGAGGGTAATTCTTAAAATATGTATCAGCCGGACTTCCCAGGAGACTTAAAAGCATCTATAGGAGAGCAGCAAAGTAGGGTGGTTAAGAGTGTGGACTCTTGAGCCAGCTGCCTGGATTCAAATCCTGCCTCCAGCAGCTGCTAGCTCGGGGATCTGAGCAACTTTCTGTGTGTTTGTTTCATTTTGAAAAATGGAATAATAATAGTGGTATCTGCATCATTAAGCTCCTATGAGGAGTTAACATTTGTAAAGTCTTAGAACAGCACCTGACACCGAAGTAAGCACTCTGTAAATGACTGAGAAGCTAACGTAGAGGATGAACAGGTAGAGAAGAGCCCAGGATGCTGTTCCAGCCATGGCACCACCCCCTTAACATCAGGAGGTGTGCACAGCAAGTGGGGACCATGCAGGATCCAGGGGGCTGGAGCATCTCATGCACAGAGGAGGGATGAGCGGCAACAGTGGGCTGAGGTAGGACTGAGGAGGACACCTAGGATGAAGAGGAGCTAAACCACTGGAGGAGGGCTCAACACATCCCCAGATGCGAACCCTCCCCTGTGTACGAAGTGTAGTGACTTTCCCGAGCAGTAACCCCAATTTGGAGTTAGAGATGTTTATGGGCACAGTATGAATCTAGCTTCCTGAGTTAGGGCATCAATAGTAATAGACTGTAGGAGAGAATTTGAGTGTTTCTAAAAGGAAAAACCCAGAGAAAATTATTTTGACATGAATTTTTAACATACGCTCACAGAAGGAGAGGAAGGGAGGCTTGTCCTGTTTGAGGCAGTCTGCACATGCCTGAAGCAGCCCTTAAAGAAAAAAATTGGCGCCCAGACAAGGCAAGGAGTCAAGAATCCCAAATCACAACTTAGTGCTTTGCACACCCCTCAGTGAGTCACGTAAGAGTTCTATACCCCTAACGTCTCCACCCTCAAAGTGTGAGCAAAACCATCTTTCTCTGCTAGGAAATTGATGGCACACAACCCTCAGCAGTGAAGAGGCTGCTGTGTGCACCCTGGAGTGTAAGACCGCATGTAAATATTCCCGTAGCCCCTCCCACTACCACACACAATTGCCAAAGCCGTGATTATCCCTTTTGAAAGTTCTGTACTTATATCACTCTGCCCCTTTCCCAAGAGGGCACAGTTGACGAACTCTGAATTTCTCAACTGCCCTAGGACCATTTAAACTTGTAAATGGCAGTTCTGTGATTCTAATCGGTTCAGGGTTATAAGGCCTGGCACACCTAGGAGCCACAAACCCACAGAACAGGTTCACCTAGTCCCAGACACCCTGAAGGATGCTGAGAGCGGCCACTAGGACAGGCAGAATTTAATGCTCTGATTATAGGTGTGGCAAGGAAGGGCTGTTTTTTTGTTTTGTTTTTCTCATTTGGGAAACTTCCTTTTAAGAAGTTGAACAAATAGTCTACGCACATTATTAAAACAATATATAACACAGGCAAAAAAGAAGAGAAAATATAAATTACCTACAGTCCCACCACCCACAGGAATCCAGAGTTAAGCTCTGTAGCATATGCACCTGTTAACATAGACATCTTCTGCTAACCAATTGTCATAGAGCCTTCCAGACTTCTTTCTGTAGAGTTATATATTTTTTATAAAATGGAATCTTACTGTTTCTCATTCTTATTGATATCCTATTATTCTCTGTTTTTTTAACTAAAAAGATTTAATAAGCATCTCTCTGTGTCCCAATGTTGCTTTATATCATCATTTTTTATGTTAGACCAGTATTTCACTACAAAGTCTAATAGTCAGAACGCTGAGGGCAATTGAAGCCCCACTCAGACTGGCTTAAGCACCGTGGAGGAAATCCATTGCCCTGCATAACTGAAAGTCCAGAGGCAGGTTTTAAACGTGGCTGGATACGAGGATCTAAGCCTCCCTCCATCCCTGTCTTCCACGTTCCTCTCTGTTGGCTGTTCTTCAGGTGGGCTTGGCTGTGTGCTTAGGTGCTACCAGCCCCACATCCAGTGGAGAACCTCCCTGTCCCAACTGTTCCCACATAAAGTCCCTGAATAGACTCTCCTTGACCCAGCTTAGTTTTGTGCCCATTCCTGAATCAGTCACTATTTGCCATTGTCCAGGGTTGTAAAGTGCCTTCTGGCCAGGATTGGGTTCATGTGGCTTCCCAAGGAGTTGGGTTAGGGATTAGATCCTTCCAGTGCCAGGAAAAGAGCTGATTCGCAAGTAAAGTTGGGGTGCTATTTCTACAAGAAGAAGAACACTTGCTAGACTGATCAAAACACGTAATATTCATTAAATAATCACTCTCCTTTACTGAGTGTTCCGTATAGGTCTGGCACTATGCTAGTCACATTACAGTATCACATATAATCCTTGAATCTGGGGCCATTGTTATCATCACTGTTTTATAGGAATCTGAAGCTTGGAAAGGTTAAATAATTTGCCCAAGTTCACAGAACTAGTAGGGTAAGAGCCCAGGTTGCCCGATGCCAGAGTCAAGCTTTGCAAGTGCTGTACTTTTCAGCATACCATGGTTTATTTTACCATTTCCTATCTTGACAGTGCTGAAGAGTTGTTGACACTGGATACCAGAGTGAGCTGGAAAGATCAGAGGTAGTGATCACGGAGAGGGATGGATAAAATTAAGATTATGGTCGGGTTGTGATACTGATGATGACAAGGTCTAGGGTGTGACTATGGCAGTGGGCAGCTGAGATATAAGGTCCTTGGAGGAAAGGAGATCAAGGAACTGGGAGGCAGGGCATTGGAAGCATTATCTACATGGACATTGAAATCACACAAATTAGGTTAGGAGTAGTGATGGAGAGAATGACAGTGATGGACAGAGTGGCCAAGAACTAGAATCCTCAGGAAATTGTGGGAAGTCACTTGGGTCTGGTGAAGACTGCAGCCAGGAGAGGTAGTGCATGGTATCATCTCTTCACTTGAACTTCAGAGCTTTTGGTCCTCAAGGGGAATGCCAGGACGTGGTTAGAGCAAGAGGATAACAAAAAAGGGTTTGATGTTATAAAAGATCATGCTGATTATGATCAATTAATTTCAGAAGATACACTGGGAAGTGGGAAGGCAGGCGATAGGGCAAAACCAAGGAATGTACAGAGTCCTGGTGATGAGCTGGCGATTTGGACCTTGGTGTAGGGGCTCTAGGAGATAGGGCTAAAGGTGATGGGTGAGTCCTGATGATCCTCAGATAGTGGGGCTGAGGCTATGAGTGTGGCTAGGGAGGAGATGATGACAGCTCTGGGTCCCCTTTTCACTCCTTCCAATGAAGATGTCTTATTTTTCTTCTTTATGAACTGCCAAACAGACTCTCATTCCAGTTTTCTTCCCCAAATTTCTGTAGGTTTAACATATTCTCATTTTTGCAAGGCCGTATTAGCGAGTCTTGACCAAAAGTCAAAATCATAGCATCAAGCTCCAGTCAAAATAGGAAATGATATGACAGTCTATATAGAATATAAAAAGTAAAAAGTGTCAGACTTTTTATTCTTCAGAATTTTTTATCACAGGGAATTTTAAAAAAAAAGAATTTTTAAAAATTGAGGCCTAATTCACATATAATAAAATTCAGCCTTTAAAGCATATGATTAAGTGGGTTTTAGTTGCAAGGTTATGCAACCATCACCACTATCTAATTCCAGAACATTTTTATCACCCCAAAGAGAAACCCCACACTCATTAACAGTCACTCCTCATCTTGGCTCCTCTTAGCCCCTGGAAACCACTAATCTACTTTCTGTTTCTATGGATTTGTCTATTCTGGACATTTTATAAAAATGGAATCATATAACACATGGTCCTTTATGACTGACTTCTTTCACTTCGCATCATGTTTTCAAGGTCCATCCATGTCATAGCATGTGTCAGTATTTTACTCCTTTCATGGGTGAATAATGTTACATGATGTAGATATTCTTCATTTTGTTTATCCACTCATCAGCTGATGGACATTTGGGCTGTCTCTACTTTGGGACTGTTATGAGTAAAGGTGCTACGAACATTCATGTGCAAGTTTTAATGTGTGCATTTTTTTTTCAGTTCTCTTGGGTTTATGCCTATCCTTAAGAACTTAGTGTCCAGCTGACAAGGCTTCTGAGGAACTAAACTTAGGTCTCATAAATAACGTGAGATTCTTTTTTATGGATGGAAGTGCAAAGTTCCAGTCCATTTCTAGAAAGGAAATCTTACCTTGAGTGGATCACTTGTCTACACAGGGTATGGAGGAGGATGAGGCAGTTCTTTCTTTTACCAATGAATCTTGGGTCTGTCCATGCAAAGTCCTCCTTGGATGGGCCTCTGGGAGACCATCTGGCAGGTCATAATATCCCTCTGCCCTCCCTCCACAGACCTGTCCTTCAGTTAATAAGTAAATATTAATCTAGGTGCTGGAGATACTGTGGAGAATGAAATAAATACAGTTCCTGCACTCATGGAGCTTACAGTCTAGTTGAGAAGAGAAAGATTAACCAACACTTACATGTTAAAATGGAGGTTCGTGGGGTGGCTCATGGACTAGAAAGGAGAATTGAACAAACATGCCTGGAATCAGCCTGGAAACCAGAGCCAGGATGCCCAGGGCCGTGTGGAGGGCTTGCTCCAAGTATCTTGTTTATGCTTGTCTCTCTGAGTTGATTTCCTTTATTTTTCACAGGACGTAACATGGGCAGTTCTGAGCTTGAAACCACTCACTCAGCTCCTCTTTGAAAAAATCTCAAGAAAGACTCTCATTGGACTGTGTCCTGGAGAAGGGAGTGATGTCCTCTAACTAGTCAGCATAGGTCAAATGACACCTATGTTCTTAAAAGGGAAGGATATGTTACCCAAAGAAGGAGAGAAGGAATGAGCAGACAAAAACAATAAATACCCACCACATGGCTGGCCTTATTCTTCTAAGTAGGGATGGGAAGGAATGCATGACCAGAAAAAGTATAGATTCTGAGAGGCATCAAGACAGGAGAAATGGGCAGCGCTAGAGTATGTAGAACGCTTTATGCCACAAAAGAAACTTTGACTTGGTCTCATTGCCCTTGGGAATGAGGGAAGAAAAGTTTTAAGCCAAGGGAAGGATATGTATTTTAGAGTTACCAGCCTTGAAGACTGGAAGAGGTGATGGGGGCTTTTGTAATTGTCCATGTGAGAGATGTTGGGCTCTGAAGCAAGGGAGTAGAAATTGTGAAGTGAGAATAGCTGGGAGAGGTGCTTGAAGTACTTGTAGATATAATGGGTGAAGGAGAGGGAGGAGCCAGACATACTCTTGCTCCCATTTGATAGGTAGGCAAGTTCACCTATGATGAACTTCAGGCTCAAGGCAATTCAACACTACACCAGAAAGAACTGGGTGCTGCAAATAATAAAGCAGAGTAAGGCATGGTCTTTGCCCCCAAGAGCTCCCTAAGTATTAGGAAGGTAAAGTAAGTGGATGAGAAATGCACAGTGTAAGGTCAATTAAGTCAAATATAATCAGTGATATTGGGAGGAAAGATTGCTCTCATTTGGTTGGCTGATGGAGCCAGGCATTCTAAAAGAAAGATAGCTGAGATGAGTTTTAAAGCATGGGAAGCTTTCCTACCGGTGGGGAGCTGGTGGTGGTCATTTTCAACATAGGAAATAGTATGAGTAAAGACATGGTAATGGAAAGACACATGGCATATCTGGATGGAACAGAATGACTCATTTGACTGGATATTAAGAAGTTGTGAAACAAACAAAAAAAGAAGTTGTGAAACATAAACCAATAGGATGAGGATACAGGGTTGGGTGAAAGATTTAGGGTTTTTTGGGGTTTTTTTTTTGTGTGTGTGTGTGGTAATCAGCCACATGTGGTTAAGCTATTCGTGAAAAAAGGAATTTAAATAAAGGAGACCATTTAGGGGAAAGATAATAAGTTTTGTTTGGAAAATATTGTATTTGAGGTAATTGTAGGACATTCCAGTGGCGATAACCAGTGATAAATTACTACAGTCTTTCTTACGAGAGATAGGGCTGCAATAGTGTGTGGATGTATGGTAGGTGGATATGCATGCATTTGTTTTTACCCCGATTATTCAAATAATGATTTGAGTGGCATATACAAATTTGCACAAGAGAATTTTTAAAAATAGAGAAGTCAGACAAAGGAAACCACAAGGAAATGAAATAAAATTATATTTAAGCCATAAGTTTAACATATCACCTTCATGTCATAGTTTCTGTAAAATTGCTATAGGCAGACAGCAAATTTGGCTTTTTCTAGCAGCCAAAGTAAAGAGGGAAGCATGATTAGTTGTAAATTTCTAAAGGATGAAAAATACGTATGTACATCTTCTGGACAGAGGGAGAGTTGAGGACTCTGATGTGTTTATAAAACAGCTCTAAAAGAGGTACCAGATGCTCTTCTCACCTGGGGCTCCTCTCATCAAGAGCACATCCATCTTGAAGTTAGATATGGACCTGTGATTTGCTCGGCCCAGTGAATTGTGAGCATAAGTTGTGTGTCACATTTCCAAGTGGAAGATTAAAAGCCAGCATGCAATTCTCCCTTCACTCTTCCCCATGAGATTGCCAAGGAGAAGGGGATATAGAGCAAAAGGGAAGAAAAGAGGAAGGAGAATGGACTGTTCGGCAACATCCAATGTATGCGACATGAGAAGCCAACAAAAAGGAAGAGAAAGAACCATGAAATATCCAGAAGGGAGAACATGAGATCCATAGTATCCCCAGAACTTTGACAAAGATTTTTTCCAAAAGGAAAATCTTAGAGAGCTTAAATGCTTGCCCACAGCCACATGATCAAAAAGTGATGGAACTAGAATTTGAGTCCAGTTCTTACTGGCATGAAGAGCTGTGCTCTTAATGGCTACATTCAGCTTCCTTGTGAGGAGAAGGGAACTGTAGGCTCTACCACCTTCCAGCCGTATAACCTGGGGCACAGTTAACCTGCAGTTTATTCACCTGTAGGTACCCCTCATGCAATATCGTGAGGAAAGCATCAGATATTGAGCACAATGTACAGGGTTTATGGTTCCATGCTTTGAAGACCTGGGATTTGCAAGTGTGACTTGAATATTCATTTTTACTTTCTGAACCCCAGAAAAGGGAAATGGAGGTTCAGGCATCCCTTCCTAGAAACCACAGATATCCAGACTCTGCAATCCACAGAAGGCCTGGGACCTGGGCCTCTGGCAACGCTCACTTAACCTGGCAAGTAAGATGGGATGAAATCACAGTGCTTGCCAAGATCCACTCTTGCAGGAGCCAAAGGACAATCCTTTGGCAGGAGAGGAAAATAATTTTTATTCCTCTATCCCTTGGATACCAGTTTGACCCAAAGTCCTGTTTTATAAAATAAAAGCAATGGTCTGGCGAAAACAATTTTAAAAAATTGAGTACCTGATAAGAAAAAACACTACCACCTACTGAATGCTGTATCTAGGCACTGCCTAGGGGCTCACATCCACCTCTTCTGTCTCAGGCTGTAGTTTCAGAGTCATCTGATATTCAGACGATGGCTCCATCTTTCCTAATATCTGTCACACTGTCTGGCTTCCTTCAGCAGCTGCCAGCTCACCTTTCCACCCTCATTTAGCTTAGGTTTCCACTTAGGTAAGAGATTTTGGGAACTGGTGAATCTGGAGTGATTGTTTGCAAGAACACTTTATATTAGATCAGCCCCAGTACGGAAATAAGTATGAAAGATAATTTAGACTTACTGCCTTTTCAGAGACAGGCAAAGTGTTCATCCCATCTGCATTTGAATACTTCTAATGACCAAAGGGCTCACTACCTATCAAACAAGAAAATTCTTTCAAGGAGCATCCTCACTCAGGCCCTGTATATTGACCCCTGCAGCCTTTGCCATTGAAATTCCTTCTTCCTGAGACCCTTCCCTCTC
Organism: Vicugna pacos; assembly: GCF_048564905.1. Taxonomy (NCBI): domain Eukaryota; kingdom Metazoa; phylum Chordata; class Mammalia; order Artiodactyla; family Camelidae; genus Vicugna; species Vicugna pacos. Next base: position 27,585,546 of record NC_133011.1, on the reverse strand, counting down.
TACCCTCTGCCAATATATAGTCTAGTCATGATTCTCCCCTATACATGGGAGTCTTTCTTCCCCCTCAGTCCAACTTTATTCAGTTTAGCTCATACAACTCAATAGAAAAAAAAACAAAAACCAATCAAAAAGTAGGCAGACAACTTAAATAGATATTTCTCCAAAGAAGACATACTGATGGCCAATAGGCACATGAAAAGATCCTCAACATTGCTAATTATTAGAGAAATGCCAATTAGAACTACAATGAGGTATCATCTCACACCAGTGAGAATGGCCATCATTCAAAAGGCTACAAATAACAAATGCTGGAGACGGTGTGGAGAACAGAGAACCTTCCTACACTGTTGGTGGAAACGTAAATTGATGCAGCCCCTATGGAAAACAGTATGAGAGTTTCTTTAAAAAACTAAAAATAAAGTTACCATATGATCCAGCAACCATGCTTCTGGGCATATTATCTGAAGAAACCTCTAATTCATAAAGACACATGCTCCCTAATGTTCATAGCAGCACTATTTACAAAAGCCAAGACATGGAACAATCTAAATGTCCATCAACAGATGAATGGATAAAGAAGATATGGTATACATGTACAATGGAATACTACTCAGCCATAAAAAAAGAATGAAATAATACCATTTGCAGCAACATGGATGGACCTAGAGATTATCATACTAAGTGAAGTAAGTCAGACAAAGATCAATATATATCACTTATATGTGGAATCTCAAAAAATGATAGAAATGAACTTATTTACGAAATAGAAACAGACTCACAGACATAGAAAACAAACTTATGGTTACCAAAGGGAAATAGGGGTGGAGGAGGGATCAATTAGGAGTTTGGGATTAGCAGATATAAACTACTATATGTAAAATAGATAAACAACAAGTGTCTACTGTATAGCACAGGGAATTATATTCAATGTACTGTAATACACCTTAATGGAAAAGAATACGAAAAAGAACACATATATGTATAACTGAATCACTTTGCTGTACACCAGAAACTAGCACAACATTGTAAATCAACTATACTTCAATTAAAAAATAAAACAAAAATTTTTATTCAGTTTAACATTTGTATGACAGCATTTATTGGCATCTACCACATGCCAGGCACAGTTCTAGGCTTTAGATACAAAGACAGTTCTGCCCACAGGGTTAAAAACCCAGGCACTGGTGTTAAAGCTGAATTTAAATCCTGCTTATAAGATGTGTGATCTTTCATCAGTTGCTGAACCCCTCTGAGTCCTACTTCCCAAACCTGTACAATGGGCCAAACAATAATTTCTATTTCAAAAGGTTGATGTGACATTTAGATGAAATAATAAATGGAAAGTTATTACTAGAGTGCCTGACACAAAGTCTGTACTTTGTAAATGATACCTAATGGGTGTTAGGACATTGCTTGGAAGTCTCCTAACTTTCTCGTTAACATGCATGCATTTGTGACCTGGCTCAAGCATCGCGGAGCTCCACCCCAGACCAGGGTGTTGCCTAACTTCACAGGCTCACAGCGCTGTATCTTTTCTTGATAGGACCACCACAGCTGTGACTTCACTGCATCCATCTGATTATTATGACTTATGTCTGTCCCACACCTGCTCCCACCACCCCATCCCAATCAGACAATCAGACAAGGATCTGACCTATTTTTACTGACCATTCTGTCCCTCGGACATCAATTCCTAAGGACCAAGTAGGCGCCTGGTAGGTGTTTGAATGAATGAAGAAATCAATGAACAAATAAATTATATGTAATAGTAAACATATTCTAATGACTTTGAGGTATTACACTGGAAAAAAAATAAAAAAAACTTTTATCCCCCAAGAAATCAATGAACAGCTATTAAGGAGCTGGAATGGGATATGGATGGGACAAATAACTTCATCCTGACCTCCTGGAAGAGACAGTTCACAGGAAGGCATAGAGCAGAAGAAACTCATTAGTGTAGGCCTTGTAAGAAAAGATAATAATAGCAACTATCTATGCAGCACTGTTGCTAATGGCTTGATACATACTAATTTATCTAGTGTTTATAATCCAATAAGATGGGAACTACGCAGAGGTGTAAGCAATCTGCTCCAGGTTAGTGTGACAGGATCATGCTCCCTTTGGGGTCTCGTTGCTATACTTGTGTCTTCTTCTCTGTGACCTTCTGGATTCTGACCATTAGTAACCACAGACCTAATCTCCTACCTTCCAGACCCTCAGAGTGCTTTGATTTCTAATGCTCTTGAGGGCAGTTGTGCTCAGATGACCCTGGAATATTTCTGTCTTATTGCTATTCACATCCTCATGGGGAAGACCCCCAAATAGCCTCCTTTCACTGAAAGACCCTTTTCTAAATTGAACAGATTTGTTTCAATCACTCCATTGTCTTTCCTTCCAGATCCTCATGGAGTTGGATGGTGTCTTCAAGGTCATTTAAGGTAACCCCCACCCCTAGTGAATTCAGTAGCCCACTGAACAGTATCCCAGTGGTTTTTAGCCTCTATTTGTATACTGCCAGTGATAGATAATGCACCGAACCCAAGATAGTACATTCCATCATTGCCTGTTGGAAAGATCTTTCTTTGCCAAAGTTGAAACTTAACTCCCTATAATTTCTCCTCATTGGCAGCAGTGAATTGAGCAGTAGAGAGGCAGTGGGAGCTATCTGTCCTGGGAAAAGAATATGTTATCACTAAAGTTGCTTAGAATTTTACTATGTGGTGATAATAAAAGCATATCAACTTTTCCTGAGTTTTACATCATTTTTAAATTCTCCACACACAGTCCCCACCCCACTGCCTGTGCTAGGAGACCCTATCCCATCAGGGCCTACTGGTCCCAGTCCCTCCTCCTGGGGGCACATGATAAGTCTACTCCCCCCTCCCCCATAACAGCTCTTTACAAGTTGAAGGTCGCCTGTGTGGTCCCTAAGTCTTTCTTTTACCTGGTTCTTCCTGGTAGGTGGTAACCGGGCTCCATTGCTTAGGAGCTGGGCGAACTCATCATGTTGCTTCATCTTTCCGGGCCTCGGTTTCCTCATTTAAAAAGGAGGCACAGATCAGATCAGCTACGTGCTGCATGGAGAACGGGAAAGTGCTGTGCACATGCTTGTGACTGTCCTCATGCTGGCCATCTGGGGCTCTAACAGGAAGTGACCTTGGAGCATCAGGGTCAAGGTTGGGAGCCCACCCCAGAGCCGGGGGGTGAAAATAGCAGGGGCTGATCAGAAAATTATAAACCCAGGAATTGAGGCAGTAAACAGAGGTGGGATCTGACCCACAAGGACTTTAATTTATACCGATGGTCACCCTAGCCAACATGCACTCAGCACTATGCTCTGAGAACTTTGCATGCGCTAGTTCCCTAATGCCTCACAACAGCTAAGAGGGAGGGTGACTGTATCCCATTAGACAGATGGGGAAATTGAGGCAGAGAGACTAAGTACTTTGCCAAAGTCACACCCATTAGGGTAAGGACTGGAAACGAGGCCGTCTGGCTCCAGCACCTGGGCTCTTAAGCACTCTGCTCTGATGCTCCCAGGACACAAGGCCAAGGTGAGGCAGCAACTGGGTGGTGAGTGGGGTCAGCTGAGAGGTCCTGAGACTTCACCTGACCAAGCTTTGGGGAGGCTGTGGGGCCAGTGGGGTTGGGTTTGCTAATAGGGAAAGGAAGATATTCCCAAGAGGGGGAGGGGAGTTCCAAGAGCAGAGGCAAAGGCACCAGAGCTCAGGCTGACTGGCATCAGAATCCCCTCAGTAAAATACCCCCAGAAGAGCACCTGCTGTGTTGAAACATTTTCCTAACACGCAGACCCTGTGCTAAACACTTTGTTCACATTATCCTGTTTACCCTGCATGACATTTCTGTGAAAGAGGTATGAGTGTCCCTACCTTACAGTCAAGAAGACTGTCAACTGGATGAAGTAATCTGCCCTTGGTCACAGAGGCACGTAAGTATAATTTAGCCCAACGCTACCTGTCCCAGACCCCTGTGACTGAGTCCCTTTTACAGTTTCTGAGCACTGATCCCCCGTGTCTAGTGTCTTTGCTGCTGATTGAACCTGAAGCTCTCGTCCCAAACTTGCCCTTGGGATTTGCCCACAGGAAGTGCTTGGGAGCTTATGTCCTGAGGCAGCCCTTAGCCAAATGCCTAAGGGTGGGAGTGTGAGGGCCCTGCTTCTCCTGATGGCACAAACTCTGAAGGCAAAATTATACTCCAGCAGTTCCCTTGGGGGTTAGGACAAGGCTGGGGCTTTGCAGGAAATCACTCCATCCTTCCAAAGGATGAAGATTCTCTAAGTTTAAGGTCAATCTCTTGTTTAGCATCTTCCTCTTCCTTGTCCCATGTCTCTCTTTCCCACTCGGGTTTTTCCTGGGAGTGCTTCCTCAGTGAGTCACCTGCACTTGAACCTTCTTTTCAGGGTCTGCTTTGGAGAGCCCCTCCCAACCCAGGACACCGCTTAGCCTCTTAACCACCACCCTGGGCACCATGTTTTTGCTCAACACCCTCACTTTCTAGGAGTTGCTCACACGCCCCCGGGAAACAGAGACCACCTTTCCTTTCCCACCCCGCCCGCTGCCTGCATGCTCCAAAAGCCTTCCCCTCTGGAAATTCTGGGAGCCACCTCCCAGCCGGAGCCCAATGTCTGAGGTTTGTGCCCAACCCTGAGCAGGGTTTGGGCTGAGTGGGCTCCACCCAGATGTTGCAGTTCCCAGACTTGAGCAAGCCCAGACGCAGCCCACCTCCCACGGCGTGGGACTGTGGGCTGTGAAGTCAGAGGTGGTTTGCAAGGCCCTGTTCAGACTTGTGGGTGGTTTTGAGCCAGATCAACCCTGGTGCGTCTGGGGCGAGAGAACCAGACAGACCACTCCCCAGGGAAGGAAGCCAAGCCAGTAAATAAAGGCCATGCACCAAAGAATAGGTCTTGGGCTGACAAGTTTCCCAAGGAATGTGCAACATGAAGTTAGGCATAGCCACCTAAGACTGAGTCAAACTTCTCCCATCATTTGGCTGCAGGTCATAGGAAAAAGATGCTAGGAACCCAGTGATGCCTTTAAGATGGCTGATTCAACAGTTCCCATAACTTGGTCCATGTGGAATCAGGATTCAGGACTTTACATCACCAAGCCATTGTTTGCAACCGCTACATTTGACTTTCTAACTGGTCTACTTTCTTTTCTTTTTCTTTTCTTTTAAAAATATTTTTGCATTATTTATTTATTTTTCTTTTTTTTCTTTCAGTGTTACTGAGATATAATTGACATACAGCACTGTAAAAGTTTAAAGTGTACAGCAGAATGATTTGACTTACATACATCATGTGATGATGACCACAAGTTTAGTGAACATCCATTGTCTCATACAGACACAAAATTAAAGAAATAGAAAAGAGATCTTTTTTCCTTGTGATGAGAGCTCTCAGGATTTACTCACATAAAAACTTTCATATATAACATACAACAATGCTAATTATATTTATCGTATTGTACTTTACATCCCTAGTACTTATTTATCTTATAAACGGAAGTTTGTACCATTTGACCACCTCCATCCAATATCCCCTCCACCCTCTGCCTCTGTTAACCACAAATTGGATCTCTTTTCCTATGAGTTTGTTTGCTCCTGAAGTATAACTGACCTACAATGCTATGTTAGTTCCTGTTACACAACATAATGATTTGATATTTCTGTACATTTCACCACATTAACTCTAGTTACCATCTAATTGGTCCTCTCTCAACTCAAAGGGAAAGGGTGGGGTAAAAGTAGCTTGACCTGGGAAATGAAGGGTGGCCAGGATCCATCTCTGCTGAACCTCAGTTTTCTCATCTATAAAATGGGTTTCTCTCTCTCTCCCCACTCTATGTTTTTACCCATTTTTTCTCCTTCACTCCCTTGCTCTCTCCGCATGCCCTTCTCCCAGAATGTGAAGATTCATTTTTACTGTACACAGTCAGCTGGCTCCCTGATTTTGTCTGATTATGTCCTGTTCACCTTTTAAGGATCAACTCAGGCCACATCTTGCCCAGAAATCTTTTCTCATCTTCCCACTTGGTTGGGTTGGGTGTCCCTCTTCAGCGCTCCCACATCATCTTGCACATATGTTTGTAATTGCATATTACAGTGTGTTGGACTAGACTAGGCCTTATATATACCATAGCCGTGTCATTTTATCTCTGAACACCAGGACCTAGCATAGCACCTTGGACATGATGGATGCTCAGTAAATGTTTGTCAAATAGATATCCACCTTATAGGGGTGTTTGAGGCTCAAGTGAGATAAAGGATGTGAAAACAAACTGTAAATTCCTACTATATTTGTTATTATTTTCCATGGGTATGGAGAACTTATGAATTTTATACAAACTGACACATTATGTGTATTAATGACATTATTATAATAGTAACATGTGCCAAAGCCTAGGCAAAAAGATTTGTATAAAGTCAAAAGTTGAGAAAACGATCAGAAATATACATCTATATATACAACTGCATTCATCTCCAAATTCGTACCATCAATGACAAGAAATTATTATAACTCCCAGACAGAAGATAGATCTCTAAATTATTTGTTCAAGAAGGCAGAGGGTTGCTAGCCTGGGGAATGAATACCGCCATCTCTGCCTTTCGTGTGTTTAAGACCTTCTGGTTTCCAGAAAATGCTATATATACCATTGGCTCTTATATTTGCCATGAAATCAGACAATGGAAGGGAAAAAAGGGCAATAGGACCCTCCTTTTCTGTCTGTGCTCCTTTCTCAGGAGAGAGGGAGTGCCAACAAGCTAAACCTGTGTCCCCCTTTCTGGGCAGGGACCCCAGAAGCGGCCTGGGAGTGTGGGAGCAGCTGCTGAAAACAAGGGCAGAGCCGAGGCTCTTGCTGTCACACCCCTGTCGAAAGAACCTGCTCGTAGGGCTGCCAGGCCTCTCCTGGTGCCAGGTTCTATCTGGTAAGTCAGCGTTCCTTTCCTTAACCTAATTGGCACCCGAGCTCAGCCAGACCCGGGGAGCCGTGATGCTCAGCACGTCCGCCCCCTCCTGGGCTGGGATAAGCCGGCTCTTCTTCAGTCCTTCTGGTGGCTTGTACTCTGCCCACAAGAGCTAGGAACAGATTCCTCTCCCTCTTTCCCTCCACCCCTCCCTTCCTCCTTGCCTTCTTTTCTCTCCTCCATAAAAGTTCACTCTACTTAATTTTTTGACTAGGTAATACATTCTCAAGGGTACAAAAAATAATTACAAAAAGATATAGTGAAAACTCTCCCTCCCTGAACAATCTCCCAGGAGCTCAGTGCCTGCTCTGTAGCCTTCCACAGATTTTTTTTTTTTTTGGGTAGGTGGGCTAACTTTATTCTTTCTTTCTTTTTTTTTTTTTTACATTTTTTATTGATTCATAATCATTTTACAGTGCACAGATTTTTTTAATGCATATAAAAGCACTTATGTGCTTATGTGATTATATACATCCCCCTCACTCCTTTTCATCCAAGTGGGAAGCCTTCTATGGTGATGCATAGTGTTCTGCTCTTTAATTTTCTCAACTAATAAATCTTAGAGATCTTTTCATATTAGATCATGAAGAGTTTCATCTATCATTTTTCATAGTTGTATAGTTTTCCACACCATAACTTATTTTAATCAGCCCTAAACCAGTGGACATTTACAATCAGTGCCGCATTGGACATAGATCATTTCCTGACTATTTTATGCAATTAGAAGTGGCATTGCTGGGTCAAGGGGCAGATGGACTTGCAGTTTGGGTTTTTTAAAGATTTATGATTATTCTTTTTTTTATATATATAGTGAACTGTACTTTTTAAACTTTTTTTTAGTTTTTGGGGGGGATGGGAGGTAATTAGGTTTATTTATTTATTTATTTTAATAGAAGTACTGGGGTTTGAACCAGGACCTTGTGCATGCTAGGCAGGTACTCTACCACTGAGCTATATCCTCCCTTCAATGGGCTTGTAGCTTTGAAAGCTATCGCCAAATCATCCTTCACAGGTATTACATCAATTTACACTCTTCCTAACAATATATGAAAAGAAACAGTTTCCAAAACTTTAAAGTAATTCTCCCATCAATATCCCTTGATTAAGCCCTCACTATGTGCCAGGCACTGTGCTGGGCACACTACAGTTACGATCTCATTTAACCCCCACCACGACTTTTGATGTAGGCTATAGTCATTCCTGCTATCAGAGGGGGAGCCCGAGGTTCACAGGCGAGTGACCTTGGGCTTCACTATACCCCTTCTCACTCCCGTGGCCTCTCACCTAGAAGTCAAGAAGCCAACACACATTCCTTCCCATAATCGCAAGAAGAAACGAACAGCCAGCAGTTAGTGAGAACTTGATTATGCCAGGCATGTGATCTCACCTAATCCTCACAGCAGCCCCATGATGCAAGCTCCGTTATGCCCCATTTTCAGTCAGGAGAAAACCAAAGTCTGGAGATGTCACAAGCCCCGAGTTCAAGGTCACACAGTAAGCAGACAGAAGTCCCAGGGTTTGAGTCCAGACCATCTGACCATGCAACCCAAACCCTCCACAACACCACACTGAGGTCACAATTTAGATGTTTCCAGAACACACAGACCATGGCAATCGTCACCTGCAAAACGTTTGATCTACAGGTGAGGAAACAGAGGTCCAGAGGAGAGGGGAAGGGGTCTGTCTAGTGGCCCCACTGAGTTGGGACCCCCTTCTCCTGATTCTTTTTTACACCTTGCTGTCACACAGTACTGTGACATCCTCTGCCCTGGGCTGGTACAGAGTGTGGGTGGCAGATCCAGGCTGCAGACCTGGCCTGTCCCAGGTGTGAGGTAACAAAGGTGGCCTAGGCACAACTCACCACTGGGCTGGCAAAGAGCCAGCATCTGGCCAGGAGCCCCGCAGCCCACCAAACAGCTTCCAGCCAAAGAATCACAGGGCGTGGGTTCTTAGGTTAGCTCTCCTGCATCTCTGCTACAAGCTGTTACGGTGATAACAAAAGCCAATATTTATTCAGTACCTACTATGTGATAGGCACTATAATTAGCAAACCACTTCACATCATCCTTACAACAACGTCCTTATAACTTAGATCAGAGAAGCTAAGCGAGTTGCTCAATGTCAGTCAGTTCATGGCAGAGCTGGGAATTTGAACTCAGATACTTTGAGAGATCCTCTAATCAATGGTTAAGAACTCTGTCTCTGGAGTCACACGGATTGATTGGTTCTCCCACTTATTATTTGACAAAAAAGGAGAAATTACTTAACATCTCTGGGCATCTGTTTCCCTCCCTGAAGAAAAAGGATTTATAACGTCTTTTCTCAAAGAGATATTTGCACAAACCCATGTTCGTAGCAGCATTATTCACAATAGCCAAAAAGTGGAAGCAACCGAAGTGTCCATTAATGGGTGAATGGACAACAAAATGTGATATACGTATATACGGTAGAATACTATTCAGCCTTAAAAAGGAAAGTAATTTTGACACCTGTTACAACAGAGATGAACCTTGAGCACATTATGCTAAGTGAAATAAGCCAGTCACAAAAAGATACATATGGTATTATTCCACTGATGTGAGGTACCTAAAATTGTCAAACAGATGAAAATAGAACAATGGTTGCCAGGGGCTAGGGGAAGGGAGGGATGAGGATCGTTGAACGGATACAGAATTTCGGTTTTGCCAGATAAAAAGAGTTCTGTGGAGCAATGTGGTGAGGGTAGCACCACGGTGTGAATCTACCTAATGCCACTGATCTGTACACTTGATTAAACACTGATTAAAATGGTGACTTTCCCACTAGGTGTACTTTACTTCAATTTTTTTTTAAGGAAAAAATATCAATACCTGCCTTGCAGATTTGCGAGAATTAGAAGAGATCATGTTGATCGAGGGCTCGGCACGGGCCTGGCACAAAGGAAGTACTTCATCGATGGAAGCGATGCTTATTATCTGACTGTTAGTAACCGCTGTGCATCTGCCCATGGAACCGTCCCCAGTGAGACTTCCGCCTCGGCGTGTATCAAGGGGAGAGAGTCGCTGCTGTGGCATCTGCTTCCCCGAGTGCTTGTGGGGAACAAATGAGCTCTTGTGTGTGAAAACGCTTCATAAACTGTGAAAAGGAAAGGAAAGGAAAGGATAGAGAAAAGAAAAGAAAAGAAAAGAAAAGAAAAGAAAAGAAAAGAAAAGAAAAGAAAAGAGAAAAGAAAAGAAAAGAAAAGAAAAGAAAAGAAAAGAAAAGAAAAGAAAAGAAAAGAAAAGAAAAAAGAAAAGAAAAGAAAAGAAAAGAAAAGAAAAGAAAAGAAAAGAAAAGAAAAGAAAAGGAAAGGAAAGGAAAGGAAAGAAAAGAAAAGAAAAAGAAAAAGGTGGAAATGATTGATAAAGGCGTTATGGGCACATTTCTCAGCTGAGCTTTTGGTCTGCCTTCTCTCCGCACTTTGTGTTTCTCTCATCACACCACTTGTCTCCTTCCACCGGGCAATTTCTTCAGAGGCCTCCCTCGGGACAATCACCCTCCCAACTGGAGCCCTCCGGCAGGAGCTCCTTTCTCTGCATTTCGCATCCCAGCACCCAGCCCAGCCAGCGCTCCCACCCAGAGGTCGTTTTGTTAATTTTTCCTGACCTCAACTGAGTTTGGGAGGCTTGAAGCAACCCTTCAGAGAATTTTAGCCAGGAAACCGCCTTCTAAGGTCAGAGGCCGGAGGTTCAGGCCTGCTTTATAAAGTGGGGCCATCTCCTGGGTGCAGAGTCACACAAGTGTCTGACACCTGTGCCAGCGCGGGCTCTGCAGACCAGGGGGCATCGCCCTGTGGGGAGGGGAAGGAAAGTAGAACCAGGGAGAGCAAAGGGGGTGCTCCTGGACCTCCCAGGAAGAGGTGACTTCAGGACACGGGCTGCCTCATTGTTTTCCATGGTTTTCATTACTTGGTTTGCGCTCCCGTGGAGTAAATGTTTCTCAGGCATATTTGGGGGGCCTAATTCTGGAGTCCTTAAGCGCAAAAGAATGCAATAAAATATCTGCTCTGCGGAAGTGGAGACGGCTGCCCAGCAGGCTGCCTGGTTGTCTGTGAACACCCTGCGCAGACGGGAGGCCCCAAGAGGGTAAGTGACTGGCCCAAGGTCTCACGGGAAGATGTCAGAACAGGGGGAACAGCTCACAGTTCCTGGCCAGGATGAATCCTACAACCTCTGCTGACTGAAGAGGCTGAGATTTGAGGTAAATTAAGGAACAAAGGCAGTTTTTCTGGGGCAGGCAGGCAGTTTTTGTGTTAAAAGACCAAGTGTGTTCACCTGAGAGCCTCTTCACCTTTCAAGATTGGAATACTCACTTCTGAGCTGAATTTGGCCTCCAAATAGCAGACCAGAAAAATCACTTGTCATTCTTCCTCTTGACTCATAATCATCCCTCAGCATGTCCCCCAGAAGGGAGTGTTGGTAAGCCACGGAGAAGAGGGAGGAAACATGATGAGATAGCACGAGGGGCTTTCTTAGTCATCAAATGCCAAGGAACAAGCTTACTCAGACTGTCTCAATGATTAACAGGGGACTTTCTCCACAAGGAAGGAAAGAAAATGGCAGCCATGGGGTTTCCCACTTACAGAGCAGAATCTGCCAACAAGTCCCAAGTGTCTCCGTAGAAACGTCATCCCGTTTCTTCTGGTTGGGTTTGCTGGTGGTCAAGGGGGGAGGGTAACTCATGGTAGATGGACATACGGAGGTGAGGCGTGGAGAAGTCAGGTGGGTTGTTTCAGCACACATGGCAAATCCGTGAGCTCAGACTCAAGCAGCTTCACCCAGAGCTCAGGCTGCTTCCTGCTTCTAGAAGATTTCACAAGGCCAGGAAGCCAGCAGTTCTGGGGTCAAGGGAAGGGGAGGCAGCTCGCGGACACACCCGAGAGCAGTTTCTGGTCAGGCATTCCTGGCAACATGGGGTACCTCGGCCTGCCCACGCCTCACTCCTGATGAAAGCTGATAGTCCAGGCCTGCTGAATGCTGGGGCAGGGCAGTGCCTCCAGCGTGGTTTAGGGGCACTGAGAGGTCTCCCTTCTAAAAATATCTCCCTTCCCTTTCCTGCGGTGGAAGCTGAAATGGTCACATGGAGTCTTACCCCCTTGGTTTGAGGCATCACATTCCTTGTAGATCTGATTTAAAAATTAAATACCACTATGTGCAGAACAAACTGAGGTCTGACCACGCCGTGACACTTTACTTGGCATTTATTTATATCCCTGCATAAATTCAGAGGCGGACTTGAGAGCATCGCAGATTTACTTCTCAGATTAGCCAGAGGAGGGAACCGGATCTTGTTCCGGTGACTCTGTGGAGCAGCTAGAGAGAACTTTAATTCTGCCTTGGACATACTGTGTTTCTGCTCAGAACACTTCAAGAGCCTCCCTTTGCACTTGAAGAAGAACCCTCGCCCCATGCCATTCACCGTCTTGCTCACTGCATCCCACCTCACTCAAATGCATTCATGCCCCAGACTTCCTACAAGCTGCCCCTTCTGCTGGTCCATCTTCCCCTCCTCTCCCGGCTACCCTCTCCCCTGCAGGCCTTGGCTTAAACTGCCACCACTTATCTGACTATGCCAGCTAAGTGTTTCGTCTTGTCTTTCAAACACACTACTCTTTTCCTTCCCAGTGGTTTTTTACAATTTGAGTGTGTGTGTGAGTGTGTGTGTGTGTGTGTGTGTGTGTATCTATGGTCCATACTTATTATTGCAGATTCTGTATTTGTATTTTTTTCACCCCCAAATCAACACTCCCAGTGTTTTTGAGATCATTTGTGGACATGCACAGAGCAGCAAAAACTGAGTCACCCAATATACACCTCCCCAGCTAAGATCCTGCAAGTCAACACTTGCTTCTTGTTCCAGCTCTCACACTCTAAGCAAGGGTCCTTTCTGCAGTCAGTTTGTGCCATGTTTTTTCACTTTGGGGCTTTCGGTTGGTGGTCCCCCTGTTTAACATGGCCCCCAAGCTTTGTGCCAAAGTGCCATCTGGGGTCCCTAAGCTCCAGAAGGCTGTGAGGTGCCTTATGGAGAAAAGATGCATGCTGGATAAGCTTCATTCAGGTAAGAGTTGTATTTTTATTAGCGTGAGTTCAATGTCAATGACTCAACAATAATTATTAAGTAAGATTTCTTTGGATATAAACTACTATATACAAAATAGATAAACAACAAGGTCCTACCGTATAATACAGGGAACTATATTCAATAGCTTGTAATAACCTATAACGAAAAAGAATATATGTATAATGGAATCACTATGCTGTATACCAGAAACAAATAAAACATTGTAAATCAACTATATTTCAATTAAAAAATTAAAGTTAAACATAAATAAAAAATAAATGAGGTGTTTTCGAACAGAAACACAAATAAGACAAGGTACGTATTGATGGTCTGATGAAGATGTTGCAACTGGAGGCTCCCAGGAACCTAATCCTGTATTGCCCCTAGAAGCCTTGGACCAACATTCACTAGTTCAGCACTTGTGATGACTTTATAAAACATAACCACCACGAATAGTAAGAATCAACTGCATTTTTATTAGTTTCTTAAGGCGGCCGTAACACATTCCACAAACTGTGTGGCTTAAAAAAAAATAGAATTTCATTCTCTCATAGTTCCAGAGGCTAGAAGTCCAAAATTGAGGTGTCAGTAAGCCACGCTTCCTCCAAGGCTGTAGGGAAGGGTCCTTCTTGTCTTGCCCCTTCCTAGTTTCTTGGTTGCCAGCAATCCTTGGCTCTCCTTGGCATGCAGCTACATCTCTGCCTTGGTCATCACAGGGCACTCTCTTGTGTGTCTCTGTCTCTGTGTCTCCTCTCCTTTCCTCATAAGGACACTAGTCGCACTGGATTTGGGGCTCAGCCTACTTCAGTATGACCTCCTCTTAACTGATTCCGTCTGCAAAGACTATTTCCAAATAAGATCACATTCTGAGGTTCTGGGAAGGATATCAGTTTGGGAGAGATGCCAGCACTCAGTCCAGATGTATATTTATTTTTTATATTACATACATATTTACATTATATATAAAACTTAAATATATTTATTTAATTAATATCAATATTGAGTAAATTATTTATTTAATCAGTAGCCAACCTCCCTAACTGGATTGCAAGCTTCATGAGGAAGGACAGTGACTTTCTTCTGCACCTTTTTATCCCCAACACCATGACCAGCCTGTTATGTGGTAGGAGCTCAGTAAATACTTGTGGAGGATGAATGGAACAATGAATGAAAGAATTTCAAAGCTTAGAATATTAGAGACCATCGAGTTAGCAATGATCAAACTCTTATGGAGCCCTAGGCTCTTTGACATTCTTCATGCATCAAGTCAGACTGAGAAAGAGGCCAAGAAAGTGGTGGGCTTCTAGTCTCAACCCTCCTCCCCACTCCACTTCAACCAGCTGCCCTGCTTGTGTCTGTTTTACATACTCCATTTCTATGCAATACTGTTTCATAAATGAGCTTTAATTAAAGTGTGAAAAACACTCAGCCTAGGCCCTAATTTTATAGATGCAGAAACTAAGGTCCAGAGACATGGAGGGCTTCAGCCCAGGTCACCAGGCAGTCATAGTAGAGGAAGGACTAGGAGTCAGGTCTTTTGAGCCCCACTGCAGAAGTTTTGCCTCCACACTGGCTCTCCCGCCAAGACATACAATGGAAGTGCTTTGGAACTTGCTCTCCCTGGGACCCTGTTTTTCTATCTGGAGCAAATTCTAGGAGAAGGAAGTGGAGCCCGTGGCATGTGCCCCTTCCCCAAAGCTCTGAAAAGCCCTTTGTGCCAAGTTCCATGAACATTCCACAGGCCTGTTCTAGGGAAATCCATCTGCCAGTGGGTCACAAACCTTTCCTTCATCTCTGAGCCGAGGTATTTTGGCCTTTCTGCTTTTAAATGCACCCCTTGCTTTCTTGGAAACTGAAGCCGAGAAAGGGAGGCCGGGCTGGGGAGGCCCAGGGCAGATGGGGTGGGTGGGCTACCGTAGGAGATGGGTCTGTTTTGAAGGCCTGGCTTGAGAAGAAAACTGTGCTGATTATCTCCCAGGCCCAGCTGCAAAAACGCCTTAGCTCGGCAGCAGATTATAAATAGCCCAGAATGCCCTCCCAGGCGCTTGAAAACAAGGATATTTTTTTCCTGTGTTGGAAGAACAGCTCTTCACAGCTATCCTGGGCCCCCTCCTCAACCCCACCCACAGAGAACTGTGATTTATGTCTTAGCACCATTACTGGGACCAAGGATCACACAGCCCGGATAAACAATGATTAATTCATTGCCAAGTTCTGTGAAAAAAGGAGGCATTTCTTTGGAAGTCCTCTCTTTCATTTGGGCAGAAACATGCCGACCCAGGAGAGCAGAGGGGCAGTTCTGCTGCGACTTCATTTCCCTGGGCTTCATCTGGCTCTCTTTGCCCTTGCATGCACTGGGGGCCAGGGAAAGGCTGGTGGGTCACTGACCTGAAGGCAGAAGGAGGCAGAGGAGAGCTGCTTTGAACTTGATTGTTGGCTAAAATGCTCTGGAATAAAAAAAATCTGTGGACGTTTGACCAGTCCATTTACATTCTAGTAGGAAACCTTGAGGAAATTGGGTCTCAGTGCAAATCTCCTAGGTATCTTTGCACCCATCAGCACATGCGTCAAGATCTTAAGATTGAGCAGCAACTCCCCAAATACAAAGTACTTTTCAGGTTCTGCTGTAATCTGACCTTTACGACAACTGTTTTATTTGCTTGTTTGTTTTTCTGGAATCAAAGATAATGCTGTCTTGTTGTAGAAAAGTTAAAAACTTCAGAAGAGCAGGAAGAAGAAAAAAAAATCCCACCCAAATCTCATCACACTGAGACAATAGCATTTTCATGGACCTCCTTCCAGACCTCCCTTTTTGGATTATAGATGGATATGATTTTATATACACGGGATCATATTATTGTGTTAGTTGCGCTCTTGGAAGAAATACATGGAACATCCAAGTGAGTAATTGAAGAGAGTTTAACATAGGGACTATTTACATCTGCCTGGACAGAGGTTAGGAACACCAGCAAGGAAAAGTGCAGCACACCAGGGCTAGCAACAGGGTAGAGCCATTGTCACCCCTAGGTCAAAAGGCCAAGGGGAAGGGAGTGGTTACTACAAACCAGAGCTGTACTGAGGGGGTTTCCTGTTAGGACCCATCCTTCAGTAGGGACACAGTCAGCCCCAGAAAACCAACAGTGATGGAGCGAGTGGAATAAATACCCTGACCTCACTCCTCCCTACCCTCCAACTGTGGGGGTGCCTCCCATGGCCAACCCAGCCAGAATCAGAAGGCATGGGAACCCACTAACAGCAGTCCATAGAGGCCAACACCCCAGGGCACAGTGTGCAGCAGAGTAGGAGAAGTAAGCAGAAAAAATCCATTACAACCACTGTAAGGCTGCTTTTATTTACTGCATTCTAAGCCAAGAGGTTTCTAACTCAATGAACATATATTGACATCATACTTTTTAGTGGACCTCGTATGGATGTAACAAATTTATTTAACCGATCCCCTACTGATAGACAAAGCAGTTAGTTTCTAAACTCTTAAGAGCATAAATAATGTTGCAGTAAGATCTTTATATACAAACTGGATACATATTTTTGATTCTCCATTGACACTTTCTAGAAACTGGGGCTTACTGCCGATGAGGCTTGCCCCAGTCACATAGTGGTAATGTGGCTTTTCTGAATGGTCTATTTCAACAATTAAATAGAGTGGTCTGTAATAGAAAAAGGAAAAATAAATTTTTAGTTTAAAAAAAAGCTTATTCCCTTAAAAGTCCTATCACCCACATGACTCTGAAATGAAGGGGACTGTTATGTCCCAGGAGACCAGGGTTTTGGTGGGTCATGGGGGACAAGGAGAGGGGGGGAGAGGAAGTGATGCCACAGGACACCCCTGCGTTGGCTTCACAGCTGTCATCTCAAGAGGTGGAAGCAGCTCCTCAGATCTAAAAGTAGAAATGTTGGGGGAAAATGTGTTACAGCTCAGTTGTGACAGCAAGCTGGATCTGGGCGAGAGACCAAGCAGCACTTGGAGAGTTGGAGAACTCAGGTTTATTACGCCACCAGGTCCACAAAAGTTAACACTTCAAGCTCTGGACCCCGGCTGTAGGTTGAAACAGGCCTTCTATAGGCTGCCAGTTTTACACTTTGCAACATCATATGCAAATAAAGTACAACAGAAGTTGACCAACCAGGAACAAGCTTCATAGAAATAGACCAATCAGGAATGAGCTCCATGCAAATGAAGTACTACAAATGGACCAATCAGAAGTTAGGGAAGTGGACCAATCAGAAGTGAGAGTAATAACCAATCAGAAGTGAGAGTAATAACCAATCAGCAGTAAAGGAAAGTGAGCTCAGGGAACCAATATAATTCTAGGTGTAAGTTAGCCGCTTTAGAGGCAAAAAGTGAGATAAAGCCTCTGGGCCAGGGAACCGGACGGTGCTGGGAGGAGAGCAACGGCCCTGACTAGGGGTCCTGCCTGTCTTTTTATGGGGCTTCCCGCCTCAGTAAGTGCGGAAGAAATGAGTTTGGAAGCTGGACAGAAGTGAGAGCGAGGCGCAGTGCTGCACTTCCTGTTTGCGCCACAGTCTCGCGTCTGAACAGTGACGTCAGTGCTCACCGCGCACGCGCGTCCCCAGGGTTGATTGACGTGCTCCCGTGGTCTGGCGTGGCGCATAGCAGGCGCTCGACGTCGTGCTCTTCTTTTCTTGCTCAAAAACTAGGAGCCAAGTCAGAGGAAATACTTAATTTTTAAAGAATTCAACAAATATTTGTTGCGAAACAAAGGTAAACTCTGTTCTTACCTTATAGGCGTTTAGAAGCCATCGCGTGTATGAAGCTAATTGGTACTTTAAGGCCTCTGCGCTTTTGTCCGGACTTTTGTCACTGTCTTGAATGTCCTTGTCTCTTCTACCCGGTGAAATCCATGCCGTTCTTCACTGTCTACTCACGTGTCCCCTCCACTAAATGTGATACTCCCTCCGTTGCACCCCCACAGCCCTGCGTTCGAGCCTCTGTTTCTCTCTTGGACCTTATTGTGTGGTATGGACCAGTGATGGAGAGTTTAGGAGACAGCTGATTATGGTTTCTATCCCAGCGCTGCCACTCACTAACCTGGTGTATCTCAGGCTTCTCATCTGAAAAATGGAAGCAACAGCATTTCCCACCATAGAGGGTCGCTGTGAGAACTGAAAGGGTCTATACATGCAGAGCACATAGAACAGAGCCTGGCACGGAAGAAACGCTTCTCAGCAAGCATTGGGGTTGTTATTATTCATCACTGCCCACCTGGCACAGAGCAGGGGCTCCGGAGACGTTCGTCAAAAGAATTAATGATGTGTATTCATTACCAAAATAGCAACCAAAATAGGATTCCAAAATGGCCCAGAATCAACAGCACACAAAGGACAGGACATGCAGTGGAACACTGCAAGGGAAAAAACGGTTTGTCCGATAAGCAGCCTAAGGAGAGGAGGCAGGTGGAGCCCCTTGCCTGATTACCCCACAGGGATTCGTGTACTGGGCACAAAAGAGGAACTGGAGGAGAAGGGGCATTCATTGAATCCCAGTTCCAGCACTTCTGGACTGTGGCTTTGGTTAAGCCCCTTCACCTCTCTGGCCTTCAGTTCCCATTTTTAAAATGAGGATTAATAGCCCCTTCCTTGCAGGGTTGCTGTGACGATTAGGTGTGGTAAGCTAAGTGATGTTCCTGGCACGCAGTGAGAGGCTGGCCGGCTGCTCTGATTTGACTGTTCTTGTTTCTACTCTAAGCAGCATGATTATTGTATCCACACTGACAGCCTGGCTGCAGGGCTGCCCTCTACCTGCTGCTTTCCTTTGAGCTTTACTGTCCAGGATTCCATGGTTCTGGGTGCCTGTGTTGGCTGCAGAGCAGAAGCCCGGGCAGTTGTCCTGCATGAGCAGAGTCTGTGCCCGCTGAGATGGCAGTCCCTGCTGCGAGCCCATCTGCTGGGTCTGCTAAGGCCAGAGCGACGAGGTGGAAGGGGAATGAGTCCCATTGTCTGAGCTGGATGCCAGCCTGGGCACAGACTTTCTGCTTCCCCTGGGGTAACCCCAGACTCCATCAGCTCTCCTGCCTCCTCTGGCCTTCCCCCAAGAGCAGCCTTGGGGCCTCCTGCCTCTGTTGCCATGGACACAGCCTCTCTCAGAGGCCTTGCCTCCGTCTCTGACTCCTGCTTATTTCTGACAGGGAAACTTCCCCACCCAGGCTGACTTACTCCTCCCCAAGGGAAGTCTCCATTTTCATTCATTCAGTCGTTCATTCATTCATTCATATAATGAACATATATTGGGTGCTTACTACAAGCCAGGTTCTGTTTTAAGTGCACAGGTACAGAACTGAACAAGAGAATGGAGCGCCTACCTTCATGGAGATTATATTCTAGTGGGGAAGAGAGATAGTAAACAAATAAATACATGTGCTACAAAGAAGTTAATGCAGGAAAGTCCTCTCAGAGGAGCTAATGTTTGAGTGGAGGCCTGAATGCAATGAGGGAGTAGCCACATGGATATCTGCGAGAAGAGCTTTCCAATCAAAGGAACAGCCATGTAAACACTTTGCATCAACAATGCATATGATGGTGTGCAAAGAGGTTGGGGTGCAGAAAATGAGGGGGCCATGGGCTTGAGAAGAGATTGGGCTGATGTCAGGGCTCAGGTATCATACAGACTAGGAGAAGATGCCAGATACGTTGCATTTTATTCAAAGGAATGGGAAGCTGTTGCCACCAGAGGGCTCAAGCAAGGGAAAGAGATGCTGTGATTCCATTTTAAAGGTTTTACCCTGGACTCTGTGTGGGGAATCAGTGTTGGGGGTGGGGGGGTGGGCACGTAGGTAGAAGCAGGGCTTTTAGTTAGAACGTTGTTGCAGTAATCCATGTGGGAAGAGGTGGCTTGGACCAGCATGCTGACGGTGACACTGATGGTGAATGAGTGGATTCCAGCCTTATTTTGAAGGAATAGTCAACAAGACATTGTTACCTAGGAAGTGGAGTTGCAAGAAAGGGTACTGTCTCAAGAAAGACTCCTAGCTTTTAGCCTGAGCTGAACGGTGGTGCCTTTACTTAAGATGAGAACGCTAAGGAGGGAGAAGGTACTTGGGTAAAAGTCGGAGTTCAGTTTGGGATGTGTTGTTTGAGGTGTCTGTTAGCCAGGAAAGATGTCAAGCAAGTATCTTGATAGTCTTTGAATCTAGAACTCAGGAGAGAGGTTGGAACTGGAGACAAGCAGCCGAGGACATGTGCAGGGCCAGGGGCCTGGGTGAGATTCCCAGAAAGTGAGTACAGAGGTCTGAGGACTGAACCCTGGGTTCCTCTGGCATTTAAAAGCTAAGATGAGGAGGAAGATCCAGTAAAAAGGCTGAAACCACTTCAAAAGCGGGGAATGAGGAAAGAATGACATTCTAGAAGCTAACTGAAGATATTTTTAAGAATCAATGTAGTAGGCAGAATAATGGCCCTGGACAGACATCCATGTCCTAATCCCTGGACTCTGTGAACATGTTACCTAACTTGGCAAAGAGACATCACAGAGCTAATTGAGGAAGGATTATTCTGTATTATCCAAGAGTGTGTTAAAAGCAGAGAACCTTCCCTGGCTGAGGTCAGAGGGAGCTGTGGCTGCAGAAGTATGGTCACTGAAATTCAGTGTTGCTGGCTTTGGAGATAGAGGAAGGGGGCCACAGACTAAGGGATGTGAGCAGCCTCTCAAAGCCTCTAGAATCTGAAAAAGGCAAGGAACGGGATTCTCCCTTAGACTTCCAGACAGGCACACAGCCCTGCCTGCATTCTAGCCTAGTGAACCCTCGCCCCACTCTGACTTCCAACCCACAGAGCTATCAGATAATACATTTGTGTTGTGTTAAGTGATTTGCTACAGTAGTCATAGAAAACTAGTACAAGAAGGAAGTCATCAGCTGGTCAGATCACAGGCCAAGCTGTAGTAAAGTGAGAATGAAAATTTTCCAATGGTTTGGGCAAAGTGGAGATCGTGGGGACCTTCATTGTTTAGTTTAGTGAGGTTGAAAGGAGATTGGAGAGGACCAAGGAGAACGTGGGAGGAGAGGAGGTTAAGTCTGAACAGGCCAATCTTTGGAGGAAATGTTCTAGAAAAGGAACCTGAGACATGGGGTATAGGTGGGTGTAGCCTCGAGAATTTCTGTTCTTGTGTTTCAGATTGGGAGATAGTCCTGTGTTTTTGAGCACTGATAAGAATGATCCAGGAGAGAAGCAAAAAATGTGATGAAGCAAGAGAGAGTCTCCATTCCAGCTGCAAGTCTGTTCCCTGTCCACCCCTGAGCTCTCCGCAGCCAGGAGCAGAGGTGAAGGACCAACAGAGGATCAGACTTTTCATGGAATGCAGGCATCTCTCCCAACAACGTGGACACAAGATTCTCATCTCGGGCCACTCCCAGCTCCAGGTATGGTCCTATAGCACCTTGACCCGCCTATCCCACCACCTGTGTTCCAGGGGCTGTGAGATCTCCCAGGTTCCTGTATTGCATATCTCTCTTAGCAGCGAGACTGTGTCTCTCTTGTTCTTGTTTGTGTCTCCCCAGCCAAGCCTGGATACCGATACACAGAGGGCATTGGCTTCATGTTTTGTTGAATAATGGTAACAGCCACATCTATGGAGGGCTGACTAGTGCCAGGGGCTCTGCTGACCACAGATGTGATCTCATGTCATCCTGATGGCAGCCTAGTCATCCCCATTTCATAGGCAAGTAAGCTGAGGCCCATGGAGGGTAAATGACTTGCTCGAGATCACACAGCTGGTAAGTGGAAGGGTTAGGAGTTGGTTCAAAAGGCCCCTCTTGCACACAGCATACTGCATCACCCATAGCGTGTGACAGCTGAAGTGAGTCAATTCCAGGTGCTCCAGGAACACAGTGGAGGGAGCCTGTTGACTAGGCAGAGTGCCAGGGTCCCCTGGACAGGGCAGGTCCTAGGTTTGGGCAGGTGCTAGGGTGAGGAGCCAGAGGCGGCAGCATCCCAAAGCCGACCCCGGTCCATCACCCTCACAGCTGACTCTGGTCTCTCTCAGTCTACCGAGGATTCAAGTTCATTTCAGAAAAGCAGAGTCCAAAGGCTGGGGCAGTGTCAGAGAAGGGAGCAGAGGCCAAGCCTCTGTGGTTCCGCAGACAAAGGGAGAAAGCAGGCTGAGAGATGGGGACAGCATGTGACACCTGAGCCACAGGCCTGGGCAGCAGCCCCGGCAGCCCTGGGGATAATGGCTCCTTTTGTCCTGCATATAAATTCTCCAGAAAAGAAAGGATTCCAGGACCGGCTTCTCTTGCTGGAACAATGCTGGCCGCCAGGGCCCCACTGTGAGGGCCTGCTGTGGCATTCAGGGAGCATTTGGGCCCCTGCGTCATGTCTTGCCTTCCAGGCAGACAGAAGCGAGAGGTTGAAGTCGTGTGCCAGACGTTCTGCAGGGGGTTGGGAGTCTGGGCTGAAGCACAGCCTGAACCACAAACTTTGTTCCACAGCCCAAAGGAAAACAGAGCATCTTAAAGTTCTGACTTAGTCTTCCAGTGCGTCTGTACAGGTACTTCCTAATGCTTCCTCCCCTGCTCCTACCCCCAGCGCCTCCTTCCTGCACCAGCAGACTTAGAAAGGTACCAAGCACAGGCTTTTGAGTCAGAGAAAGCTGGGTTCAGACTGTGACATTGCTGATAAACACGATGAACTTCCCTTTAGCCAATCCACTGCTCGCAGCTATTTCGGGACAAGTCTAGCCACCTGCAAGCAACAATTTATGCCTTCTGCAAAACCCACCGATCAGCATTTACCCTTCAGCATACCTCATCTGCATAACCACTTTGGCCTCCCCAGACCTGAGTGAGGACTGTTGGCGGGAAAGTTCATCCCTGCCCCTCTCTTTCAGATACACCCCTTGCACTTTCGCTATACCCACCAATTAAAACTTACCGCTCAGGACTCCTCATTTGCATAAGAACCCACCAATCAGCTCCCACCCATGGGGATAAATAGTCAAGCCTGTACTCAGAAAAACAGGCTCCAGTCTAATTGGAGACCCCCTCTGCGTGTTTTCCGAAAACAGACTCGTCTCTGCCGTTGAGCTGTCTCTCTCTCCTTTCGTTCTCTCCGACTCTGACAGTTGCCACATAGAACAGCAAGCTTTTCAACTGTGACAAGCCTTGGTTTCCCCATCAGTAGAAGGGACATAATAATGCTTAATTCATAAGCTTGCCAGTAGGGAATAAGTGAGAAATTGTATATAACATGCTCAACTTGGAACACAGCCTTCCAGAAGGGCTTGATGAGGATAGTCGATCCAGGAGATCGTCCAGCCTGGGCTGGGATTCCTCCAAGGACAAGGCGCTCACTGCCTGTATTCCATATGCAGACCAAATACACGTCTGCCTCTCATGCCCTCATTGGTACTGAGAGTAAAGAGACTGGGGGCCTGGGCCTATTAAGCATTTTCTATGTGCCAGGTCTTATAAACGACTCAGAGAAACAAGGGCTCTTGTCGGGATCACATAGAGGAGGTGACCAGAATTTGAACCTGAGTCTGTCCAGCCCTCTGCACCATGATACCACAAGAGAGTTCTTCACATAAGTGAAAACAGCTTATACAGCCCCCTCACTGTCTTCTCCAGAGAAAACATCCTCTAGGCCTCAAGGAATATGTTTTGTCTTTCCCCACCATCTTGGCATCCCTCCCCTGGGCACATTCAAATTTGTCACTGTCCTTCTTTAAGAAAGTAGCTTCCAGAAATATTCCTACTGTCTTCTGATCAGTAGGGAGTAGAAATGCACTCACACCTCCTTTATTTTAAGTGCCATGTTTACATTAATAAAACCTAAAACGATGTGGTGCTCAGATCATCACTTTACACTGATGTCTCTCATGTTCGCTATATCCAGCCTACCCCTGTGCTCTGAACTGTTTGTAACAGTCATTGCAGGTAGTGGAACCCTCTCCAACTAGTTTAACAGTCAAGCATATTGTATTTGGTAGCTCAATCTCCAGTAGGGCCGAAGATTCCAGCTTGGAAGTGACACAGCCAGGGACAATTCATGAAATGCCCTGACTGGGCTTCTCCACTGGAGACATCACTGCCATTGGACAAACACCATGCTCACTTTGCTGGTGCTGTCATGGAGCGCTGCCCCTAGGACCTCTGAGATCTGGGTTTCCCACACCCAGCACCTCCCTTTTCATCCATCTCTTCTAACTAAGCCCCCGGGCACATCTCAGGGGTTAAATGAGTGGATACATGCATAGCCGGCCTCCAAGATGGCCCCAGTGATCCTCACCTTTTGGTACTCAGGTCCTTGTCCAGTCCCCACACTGGATGGATCCAGTGGAAATGATAGAGTGTGATGTCGAGGACTAGGCCATAAAAGATGTTGCAGCTTCCAGCTCTCTTGGAGCACTCACTCTAGGGGAAGCCAGCTGTCAAGTCAGAAGGACACTTAAGCAGGCCTCTGGAGAGGTCTACATGGCAAGGAGCTGAGGCCTTCTGCCAGCAACCAGTGCCAACGAACCAGACACGTGAGGGAATTGTCCTAGAAGTGGATCCTCCAGCCCCAGTCAATCCTTCAAATGACATAGCCACAGCTGACACCTTGGCTGCAACCTCATGAGAGACCTGGAGCCGGAACCACCCACCTAAGCAGCTCCCAGACACCTGATCCACAAAAACTGTGAGTAAAATAAAATAATGTTTCATATCTATTGCTTAAGTTTTGGGGCAGTTTGTAACAGAGCAATAACCAGCTAATATAATCCATGTAAAGACTTAGAACTCTGCCTAGCATGTGGTCAGCATCCCTCCAATGCTGTCATTACTTTTACCCTCACTCACCTTTGTGCCAAATGTCAGAAGCCATCACCTAGGCAACCTGGGGAGTCTGGAAAATGAAAAACCATGATGATTTCACGTAACCCTCACAGTAACCACATGACTCGGTACATTGCGGATGATGAGAAGTTGAATCACTTGTCAGAGATTCTAAAGACAAAGGTCCAGGATTTGAGCCTTGGCTCTCTGACTCCAGCCCAGCCTCTGACACTGCACAGCATACGGCAGGCAGCAAGGGAGACTGAATTTCCCTGTGAGAAGCCCCCAGCTTTATGCATTGTCAATTCAAGTCTCCATTAGGATGGAGTGTGGAAGATTCGGGGAGTCGAGCAGAAGCGGAAAGGGAGAGAAGCCAGGAAGTGTCACTGAATCCCATGGGACTCAGGAAAGCGACTTTTGACACCAGCACTCCTCATCACCACCCTTTTGGGCAGAGATGTCATAAGGACCCAAGGTAATTCAGTTGATAGGAAGGGTGCAGCGCTAACAGCCCCTCATCAAAAGTTTTTATGGATGATGATGCAGACTGTCTGGGCACTTGCTAGTTCTCCCCGGAAGCCTCCAGGGCTCCCTCTCAGGCTGGGTCACAACACTGACTCACCGCATTTAAGCTACTGCCCCCGCCCCCAGCTCCTGTCTTGGGGAATTGCCCTGTCCCCCTCCCCTTGCCAATTCTGCAGTGGAACCTTAGCCCTCCCACCCCCACCCCTACCCCCACCCCCAACCCACTTCTTTTCTGCCTCCCAAATAGGTACCTAAGTCCCTTTCTTTGTGAGGTTTTTCTTGCTGGTTGCTATGGGGTGAGGGAGCGAAAAATAAACATCTGAGAGTCACAATGAAAAGCGCTTCAGAAATTTATAGCGTAAAGTAGTGGAGAGAATAGAGGTTTGAAGACTGACCGGGCTCAAATTATCATTGATACATCCCTGGGGCAAGTGACACAACTTCCCTCAACTCCCTTTAGTCATGGAATAATAAAGAGGAGCCTGTGGGGAGGGCAGTTCAGCACAAGCTATCAAAATCTAAAGTACACACACTCTTCCACCACCGGGAAACTGCAATACAGAAATGCTCTCACCCATCCTTAAGATTCAGTGCACAAAAGAGTTCCATGGCAACAGTGTTTATAACAAAAAATTGCAAATGTTCATTCGCCAGGAAGTAGGTAAATAAATTACAGAGCACTCGTAAGATGGAATTGCTTGGCAGCTGTCAAAACGAATGAAGGAGGAAAAAGACAGTATCTTCACAGCTCATTTCTTCAACAATTTCGTGCACAGTCTTGCCTTCACCCCTGCTGCCTTCCTCTGTGCCGGCGCTTGTGCCCTCTCGCTGTTTGCCCCACGCCTTGTGGAGCACCCTGAGGCCAGTGGACGTTCCACAAAGAGCTGGGGATTTGTGCAGGGAAACTGAGTGTGGGTCAGTGCTGTTTGAGAGTTGGATCTTCTGACCTTTCTGAAGGCAGCTCCCTGATAGCTGAGTGAGAAGTGGAGCCCGGCTTCCCAGCTCCTAGCCCAGTGTTCATTTCAGTAGCTCAGGCTCTCCTCACCCTTCACTTGTGCTGTTGCGACAGCCTCCACTGAAGTTTCCGCCTCTGTCTCATTCCTTCCAGTACGTCCTCCCCGCTGCTGCTGGAATAATCTTCCTAAAGCACAGCTCCGCCCTCTCCTAGCCCCAGGGTGGTTACAGTGGAAAGTCCACTTGCATTAGCACAACAGACACAGACCGCTAAACCAGTCCCATATTATCTCCCTGTAATCGCTTTTGAGAAGCACCTTTGCTCCTGCCAACCTCGTGCCACCCTAAAGCTCCCACTGTTGTCTTTGTTTGTATCATTTTTCCCTCCTATGACATTTTCTCTTCTCTTATTCTGCTTCCCTGCTGGGACCCTTTCTCCATCTTTCCAAACCCAACATACTGACCCTCTAATGCCACCTCTGGGACTTCCCGGATCACAGCCTCTCCCACCGTTCTTCCCACCCTGCTGCCTCCAGATTCCTGAGGCACCATTTATGGGACTAATGTCCCCATTAGGCAGGAAGAATAATCACTACAGCAGATTTCCCAGAGTTCCCCCGGGGGATCTGGCATTTCATAGGTAGCAGATGCTCAATAACTCCTTGAAAAAATGATTAATGAGTAAACCACAGCAGTGGATTACTACAGGAATAATTTCTAAGTGAATGAGAGACTAAATGAATGAGCTGCCCTGAATTAATGAAGGAATGATTGCAACCGACCCCTGAGTCTTATGGTCACTGGTCCGTTTTCCCCAGACAGTTGGAAGTCAACAATGAAAAGATCTCCGTCTTGGTAAAAAAATGTCCAGATACAAGCTAAGGGTCTGATTTCCTCAGGATCCCATGAGTACACCCTAGCAGAAACAGTACCAACAACAACTACAGAAGAATACTGATAGCCCCCACCAAAGAAAATGTAGTTTGCCTCATTCATGCATTCATGAGTCTTAAAAATGTAATTTAAAGTAAGTCATAGTTTTTTCTTGTACTTAGTAGGCAGTGAGGGGAAGCAGATAGCATCAGTAGTGTTGGTGGATATGTTACCATATGTTAACACTTACAGAGGTCAACCTGGAAATACATATCAAAAAAATTTTTTTTAAATATGTTTATCTTTTATCCTAGCAACTCCACTTCTTTTTGTTTTTTTAACTTTTTTTTGATTTATAATCATTTTACAATGTGTCAAATTCCAGTGTAGAGCACAATTTTTCAGTTATACATGAACATATATGTACTCATTGTCACAATTTTTTCTCTGTGAGCTACCATAAGATGTTGTATATATTTCCCTGTTGCTATACAGTATAATCTTGTTTATCTATTCTACATTTTGAAATTCCAGTCTGTCCCTTTCCACCCCCCGCCCCCTTGGCAACCACAAGTGTGTATTCTATGTCTATGAGCCTGTTTCTGTTTTGTATTTATGTTTTGTTTGGTTGGGTTTTTTTTAGATTCCACATATGAGCGATCTCATATGGTATTTTTCTTTCTCTTTCTGGCTTACTTCACTTAGAATGACATTCTCCAGGAGCATCCATGTTGCTGCATTATGTTGTCAGTTTTTATGGCTGAGTAGTATTCCATTGTATAAATATACCACCTCTTCTTTATCCAGTCATCTGTTGATGGACATTTAGGCTGTTTCCATGTCTTGGCTATTGTAAACTGTGCTGCTGTGAACATTGGAGTGCAGGTGTCATTTTGAAGTAGGGTTCCTTCTGGATGTATGCCCAGGAGCGGGATTCCTGGATCATATGGTAAGTCTATTCCTAGTCTTTTGAGGAATCTCCATACTGTTTTCCACAGTGGCTGCACCAAACTGCATTTCCACCAGCAGTGTAGGAGGGTTCCCTTTTCTCCACAGCCTCTCCAGCATTTGTCATTTGTGGACTTTTGAATGATGGCCATCCTGACTGGTGTGAGGTGATACCTCATTATAGTTTTGATTTGCATTTCTCTGATAATTATTGATATTGAGCATTTTTTCATTTGCCTATTGACCATTTGTATTTCTTCCTTGGAGAATTGCTTGTTTAGGTCTTCTGCCCATTTTTGGATTGGGTTGTTTGTTTTTACTTATTAAGTCATATGAGCTGCTTATATATTCTGAAGATCAAGCCTTTGTCAGTTTCATTTGCAAAAATTTTCTCCCATTCCATAGGTTGTCTTTTTGTTTCGCTTATGGTTTCCTTTGCTGTGCAGAAGCTTATAAGTTTCATTGGTCCCATTTGTTTATTTTTGCTTTTATTTCTATTTCTTGGGTAGACTGTTCTAGGAGAACATTTTTGACTTGTATGTCAGATAATGTTTTGCCTGTATTTTCTTCTAGGAGGTTTATTGTATCTTGTCTTATATTTAAGTCTTTGATCCATTTTGAGTTTATTTTTGTGTATGGTGTAAGGGAGTGTTCTAGCTTCACTGATTTACATGCTGCTGTCCAGTTTTCCCAACACCATTTGCTGAAGAGACTGTCTTTATTCCATTGTATATTCTTGCCTCCTTTGTTGAAGATTAGTTGACCAAAAGTTTGTGGGTTCATTTCTGTGCTGTCTATTCTGTTCCATTGGTCTATATGTCTATTTTTGTACCAATACCATGCTGTCTTGATGACTGTAGCTCTGTAGTATTGTCTGAAGTCTGGGAGAGTTATTCCTCCAGCCTCTTTCTTTCTCTTCAGTAATGCTTTGGCAATTCTAAGTCTTTGATGCTTCCATATAAATTTTATTATGATTTGTTCTAGTTCTGTGAAATATGTCCTGGATAATTTGATAGGGATTGCATTAAATCTGTAGATTGCCTTGGGCAGTGTGACCATTTTAACAATATTGATTCTTCCAATCCAAGAGCATGGGATATCTTTACATTTTTTAAAGTCTTCTTTAATTTCCTTCATCAATGGTTTATAGTTTTCTGTGTATAATTCTTTCACCTCCTTGGTTAGATTTATTCCTACGTATTTTATTACTTTGGGTGCTATTTTAAAGGGGAGTGTTTCTTTACTTTCTTTTTCTGATTCCTCGTTAGTGTAAAGAAATGCAACTGATTTTTGAACGTTAATCTTGTAACCTGCTACCTTGCTGAATTCTTCGATCAGCTCTAGTAGTTTTTGTGTGGATCTTTTAGGGTTTCTTATATATAGTAACATGTCGTCAGCATATAGTGACACTTTTATCCATTTCTTTTTTTTTATTGAAGTATAGTTGATTTACAATATTTCAGGTGTACAGCAAAGTGATTCAGTTTATACATATATATAATCTTTTTTAGATTCTTTTCCTTTATAGGATATTGCAAGATATTGAATATAGTTCACTGTGCTATACAGTAGCTCCTTGTTGTTTATCTGTGTTATATATAGTAGTGTATGTGTTAATCCCAAACTCCTAATTTGTTCTTCTGTACCCTCTTTTCCCCTTTGCTAACCGTAAGTTTGTTTTCTATGTCTGTGAGTCTCTTTGTGTTTTTAAGTAGGTTCATTTGTATCATTTTTTTGGGTTCCACATATAAGTGATATCATATGATATTTGTCTTTCTCTGACTTCACTTAGTATGATAATCTTTAGGTCCATCCATGTTGCTGCAAATGACATTATTTTTATGATTGAGTAATATTCCAATATATATTCATATACATACATACATATGTGTGTATACACACGCACACACCACATCTTCTTTATCCATTCATCTGTTGATGGACATTTATGTTGCTTCCGTGTCTTGGCTATTGTAAATAGTGCTGCTCTGAACATTGGGGTGCATGTGTCTTTTCGAATTAGAGTTTTCCACTTTTCCAGATATACAGCAACTTTACTTTTAAGACTTAATCCCAAAGGAGTAATTGGGTAAGAAGACAAAGACTTAAATACAAGAACTTTTATTACAATACTGTTAATAATTAGTGCCACATATGTTGCTTTCACTTGCATATCTTTAATTGACTTTCCATATGTATAGCAATAATTTTAATTGTTTTCTTATAAAATTGTCCTTCAGACACTTTGTTTAGTTTTCTGTTAGGTTCATTTGCTTTTTGCTCCTTGATTTGTGAGTACTCATTTTATATTAATAAAATTAAGATTTGCTCTTCAAAAAAATACTGTTAATAAGAATTATAAACAGGAAACAATATAAATGTCTACACATTCTAGTTTATTGACCATATGTGTATATAATGTTTATTTGTGAAAAGAAGAATTGTGGATACCTATACACTAATGGCCAGGATTATGAGAACTGTTTTTTTATTTTGTGCACCTTTGTAGGTTTTGAAAAATAGTCATTGATAAACTTACTTTTATAATTAGAAAAACATTTGGAGAGCCCAGGAGGCAGCCAGAGGGCCCTGGCTTGGGTCCCTCCAGCCCCGGCTCTGCTTGTCCTACTCCCTGGCCTCTGCTCTGTCTCTGCCCAAGGACTCAGCCTGGGAAAGGCTGTCCCAGCCCATTTTCTGGAACAGTTAAAACAATGGGGTTTTTCTACAGCAACGTCAAGAGCAACCTCCAGACTAAACCTTGGGCTCACTTCAGTCTCAGCACAGGGAGTGGAGTGTGTGAAGGTCTCACAGCTCGGGGAAAACTGCACAGGGGGCCCTGGAGGGCAGGCTTCCTCTTCCGTGGCCCTGCCCAGCTTTGTTCCAAAGGCACACCGCCTGTGGCTATGTCCTTGTAACTCAACAGCTTCGTCCCAGCCCCCGGATATGAACTAATAAGGCCTGGGCCGGGTTCCAAATCAACCAGAATAGAGGGGAGGGGGCAAGAGTGTTATTTTAGCCCAAAAGCTCCATGGGAAGGGAGCAGTGTAGTAAAATAATACTGCTCATATTTCATAATTGTTAAGTGCCAGACTCTGTGTTGGTGAAACCTTGGGGTCAGTGACTTTTGTCAAGAACCTAATCTCCATGAATCTATTTTTTTTCATCTAGC
The DNA here is from genome assembly GCF_048564905.1 of Vicugna pacos. Classification (NCBI taxonomy): domain Eukaryota; kingdom Metazoa; phylum Chordata; class Mammalia; order Artiodactyla; family Camelidae; genus Vicugna; species Vicugna pacos. The sequence goes on along the minus strand of NC_133011.1, from coordinate 27,554,223 downwards.
AAGCGATAAGGTAATGCCTATCTCTTAGGGTGCTGTGCAGAACAAATAGATGATGCTTGCAAAAGACTCAACTCAGTGCCTGGAGTGTAATAATTGATCAATAAGCAACAATTGTTTTATCATTCTTGTTGCAGTCACACTGATATGCAGAAGGTGACCTGCCCTCCTTACCTGCCTTCTCATCATGTCAGCTGGACCATCCCAGTGGGGAGAGTGGCTGGCACCACCAGGACCTTCCTTCCTAGTGTGGCACCTTCCTCACAGCCCGCTGAAGAAACCAACCCCACTGACACCTCGATCTTGGACTTCCAGCCTCCAGAACCGTGAGACAATAAATTTCTGTTGTTTACATCACCCAGTGAACTTTACAGGGTACAAGACTTGGCCTGTGGTATAACTGAAACTGTGGTGGGTAAGGTGTGATGTCTTATCTAGAGGCAAGTTTAGTCAGCACCTGCTATGATCTGGGCACCGTAGTAGGCTAGAGAAATACAAAGTAATAAGATGAGGATTATTGAACATTTACAGTATCAGATCCTGAGCTTCATGGGGAGTCTCTCTTGCATTCCCCATGATAACATTATGGAGTAACCACAGTTCTTACCTTCATTTTGCCCGTGTGGAAACTGAGGCCCAGAGAGATTGAAAACCTTGCTCCCAAAGTCAGAGTGTGGAAAGGAGAGCCAGGATTTGAACTCAGGAAGTCTGATCCCAGGGTCCACACACTTCACCATTATAGCTCAGTCCCTTCCTCTTACTAAGGAAGCAGAGCCCTGTCAAGGCTCTCATAATCTAGATCTAGAGTCACTGATAGGTCTGGCGGAGACCTTGAAAAGTAGCTAATCAAATACCCTCTAAGAACAAATGAAACTGAGAACCAGGGAAGGCATGTGACTAGCTTTGCAATGAGAAAGTGACCCAGCTGGGACATGAACCCAGGTCTCCTGACCCCAAGGCTGTGTGCCTTGGCGTGAGTGGGGACATGGGTTCTAGCCGGTCCATCACCCAGGTTTGTAGCTCTTTGTCCCACAAATGGGCAGGAAAGTCAGGGAGGTGTGAAACGCTGGCTTCTGTACATGGAGAAGACTTGGGCCAGGAAGGAATCCTACTGAACGTCCCTGCACATCTGAGTTCTTTCTCTCCCCTGGGACTCCAGTCCCTCTGTCCCCACCTCCTCTGAGTTTTGGGTTAATCTGGGCCGGATATGAACAGAATCCCACAAGCACAGGGCCCAGGCTTTACTCTGAGTGATGAGCTGCATGTTTCAACTCAGGACATGGACAGTACAGTCCCTGGGCTCTAAGGATGCAGAGGACCCTGGGCACCTAGCTCTGTCCCTAAAGGAGACAAAATGATCCTTATCATGCCAGTTCCAGCCACAGGAGGCTGCAGCCAATTCCACAGAAGGCCAGGTGGCGCCTTTCAGAGCAGGGAAAGGATACCGGTGAGCCTTCCTCGTATTTCACAGCGCGGTATGTGTTACACCTGACCTCTCCTCTTGCCCCCACCCTTTCTCCAGTGGCCTTGTCTTTCTGCTGTGGTCCCAAAGCTGTGGCTCTGGGTCAGGGGCTGGAGCTGGGGCTGAAGGGGTCTGGGCACCAAAACCTGGGACTTGATTCCCCTGAAAAACACCCATGAATGATTCTTCCAGAGACCTGGGGTTCTTACAGAGCTCTCTAGAAACAGCAACGGTCTCCCTGGAGCCCAAACAGATCCTGAGCTGTCAGGCAGCTGCCAGCACGTGGGCTTAACGCTCACGGAAACACTTTGCTAGAGCACCTGTTACATGTGAACTTCTGTGGGACACTTCAAGTCACCCAGTGACTTTCCACTCACTCGAGAGGCAGGACAGCCCCGGCTGGTGGATTTAGTCCCCCGCACTCAACTAGAGGCAGAAAACGTCAACCCTGAAATGGGTCCAGGGCACAAATGGTCGGGTTGTTGACACACTTTCTTGTTGGGTTGTTTCATATTTTGGGCTTCTACACACAAAAATGCGTTTGCAAAGAAAGGCCAGGTGCTTGAAGGTCAATAATAAAAATGCTTATCAGTTAGTGCTCTGGCTCAGCTTCCTCATTGCAAGAGGAAACCAAGGCCCGGAGAGAAAACAAGTTGTCCAGAATCACACAGCTAGTGTCAGAGGCAGCAGTGAACCAGCAGAACCCAGGGATCTTAGGTCCCAGTAAATATGGACCAACATTTACTGGTGTCTGAAATTTCACCATTAGGGATTGTTACTTATTTTTTTTCCACACTATTTTATAGTCTTATTTGGGTATGTAAGAAATAAACAAATATATCATCATTATAAAAAAATTTTAAGGACTGTATTTATAAAGTCTTTAAAAGTTTTCTTTTGCCCTTTCTTGTCCTTTCCCCAATCCCATTCCCTTCCCCAGGGGTGCCCAGTGTTAACAAATGGATGTCAGATCCTCCCAGGCCATGTTCAATGCAGCTACAAAGACATCGTCAATATATGACCAGGTTTTGAAATATACACTTACTATATATTATAAATGTGGTTACATATTTAAAAATCCAATTTCTGTATCACCCCATTCATGAACATAAGATCAAATTAAACTGTTTCGAGACTTCCTCTGTTCACTTAAACTTTTATCTTAAGCTTTTTTCATGTTGGTCCTTCTAGAACCTTGGCATTTTGTCAGTGGCTCCGGAGTACTCCATCGTGTGGAGGCACCACAAGGTATATTTAGCCATTTATCTCTCTTTGGACATTCAGTTGTTTCCCATCTTTTTCTGTTGCAGTCACAACTGCAGTGAACTTCCTTGTATGTAAGCCTCTGGGCCATGAGCCAGTGTTTCTGCAGGAGAGCTGTCTAGAAGTGAAAAATGTGAGATTATTTGTCTAGAGAAGTTCGCACTTCAGGTTGTAGTGTCACCTTAATGCTGTCTGAAGGGTTCTCTTCTGAACCTTCTTTGAAGGCCTTCAATAGCCATAAATTGTCATTTAGAATCACCTGTGAAAACGAAGTATGGTCCCTATTTTACAAAATGAGATTTCAGCCAGGAATGAGCTAAGGCCAGAATGCAGCTCTTGTCATCATGCCCAACTGGCTGAGCTGGGGGACGTCCCCTCAGCCTGGGTCAGTCCTCTGACGGCAGGCCCCACCGCCCCGAGTGAAGGCCCCTGCCCGGCTGAGGGGAAGGATCCTCAGCTCACCTGGGCTGGTCACCAGAATAGTGAGACTGAAGGAGTGAAGCACAGCCCACTGTCCGGAACGTGGGCTGAGAGGAAGGGGCTCGCCCAGCGGCCCTGGGGAGAGTCCCAACACCGGCACAATGAACGGGTTAAGGACGTAGACTCTGAAGCTGGAGGCTTGGATTCAAATTGCAGCTCTGCGACTTTCCAAAGGGGTTTTCTTGGAAGTCTAGGTTTCAGGTTTCTCATGTGTAAGATGGAGATAGTAGTAGCATTTACCTCCTCGTGTAATAAGGATGAATTGATTCAAAGCGTAGTTATGAGAGAGCAGTCTGGTCACCGATGGTTAGCAACCTGGCCTTTCCAACCAGGTTCTAAATAGCAAGATTGGGATGAAAAGATGTGCCTTAAAGTTATTTCCTTTTAAGAGAATCAAATTGTTCCTTCTTCTTTTGTTCCCTTTTCATTACCTTCCCACCCCCAACAACTGAACCCCACACAGATATTTAATTAAAATATCATGTCAGTGCTTTGAGGAAGAGACCTGGAGTTCTCAGTCCCTGAAGATCAATATTGTAGTTTCATCACAGGACCGGTGTTACAGAATGAGAACCTTAGGCTGTAGCAGAAAAAGTATGGGCCTCAGAGTCAAACAAACCTAGAGAGAAGACAGGTGCCTCTGCTGATTAGCTGTGTGACTTTGGCAAGTTTCTTAACTTCTCTGAATCTCCATTCTCTCCATCTATGAAATGAGGATTAAAAAAGGTAGCTACTTTGCTGGCTGATTGTGAAGTTTATAGACAAGGAAGTAATACTCCTAGCATAGTGTCCAGCTTGCAGAGTTGGTAGGTAAACCTGCTATTATGACATATTACTTTCAGTTGACAACTTTGCTTCCTAGTCTGCTGAGAACATCAAAGCAACTAGAGAACTTCCACAAATTCCAGCCACCAATCTACTGCCCTTGCTGCTCCTGCATCCACAGACTCTGCCTTCCCACCTTTGGCCCCAAAGGAGCCAACCTTTCCATTTGTGCACGAGATCCAGTCCACTTCACCTACCCAAGAACACTGCTCCAGCAATTCTTCATTTTCAATGTTTCTCTCTCTGCTGGATCACTCCCATCAAGTGAAAACATGCTGCTCTTTCTCCCATATTTTAAAACAGAAACAAATAATAAAAACCTCCTGACCCTACTTCTGCTGCCAGCTACACACCCCTCCCATCCCTTTTTTATGCTTCCCTTTGCAGCAAAACTTTTCTGTGCCTCATTCAGCATTTCCATTTCTGGCTATATAATATACCCAAAAGAATTGAAAGCAGGGTCTCAAAGAGATACTTGCACACCTGTGTTTATAGCAGCCTTATTCATGATAGCCAAAAGGTGGAAGCAGCCCAGATGTCCACTGATGAATGAATGAGTAAACAGAACCTGGAGTGTATATAAAACGGAATGTTACTCAGCCTTAAAAAGGAAGGAAATTCTAATTCATTCTACAACATGGCTGAACCTTGAGCACATGATGCTAAGTGCAAGAAGCCAGTCACAGAAAGACAAATACTGTATGATTCCAAAGACATACTGTATGAGGTACCTGGAGTGGTCAAATCCGTAGACAAAGTAGAATGGTGATTGCCAGGGGCTGGGGGAAGTGGGGAATGGGGAGTTGTTTAATGGATGTAGAGTTTCAGTTTTTGCAAGGTGAAAGAATTCCGGGGGCTAGCTGCACGGCGTGAATATACTTAACACTACTCAAATATACACTTGAAAATGGTTAAGATGATAAATTTTATATGTGTATTTTACCACGATTCAGAGTTATAAAACAGTTTTGAAACTTTTCTCTGCCTCCAGTTTCTCTCCTCTCATTCTCCCCTCAGCACACTCCAGTTAGCTCTCAGGCCCACCACTCCACTGAGACAGCCCTTGTCAAGGTCGCTGGCGACCTCCACCTTGCCAGATCTCACAGGCGGCCACTGCTCTCACCAGACTGATCTGTCCACAGTATTCGCCAAGAATGATCAATGCCTCCTCCCCAACCCCCTTTCCTTACTTGGATTTTGGAACACACACTCTCCAGCTTGTCCATCTGTGTCATCTCATCAGTCTTTCTTCAGAATGTATACAAAAAACCACCCTTCTGAATTACTGGGCTAGCCTGCTAACCAATCTCATATCCCTCACTTCTACCATTACCATCTACAGCCATTCTCAGCTAGGCAGCCAGAGTGATTTCTTTACAGCATGTCAGGCTGTGTCACTCCCCTGAGTCCAACCCTCCAGGGGTGCCCACTTCTTTCACAGTGAAAGTGCACATCCATTCAAGGCCCTCAACCACCCCCTGGCCCCCATCATGTCCCTAGTCTCTCCTCCCACTGCTTTCCCCTGGCTCCCTCACTCCTGGGCACCAGCCCCACTGACCTGGGGCACAGCAGGCATAACTCTGCTTTACCACCTGTCACACTCTTCACCGAGGAGTCTGCAGAGCTAATGCCTGATTTTTAACTGCAACTCGTCCTCACCCCAGTCACGCATACCCCACTCTACTTTTTCTTTTTTCTGTAGCCCTTGTCACGTACATGCATATATCTCATTAAAGCCTACTTGAGAAACTTTACCTGCTTACTAGGTTTCTTGTGTACTTTCCATCTCTTCCTGATAAAACAGAGCAGGGGCTTTGCTTGCTTGGTTCTCTGATGTATCCCCAGAACAACACCTGGTACATAGGTGCTCACTGACCACTGGCTGAATTAACTGCTGGATGATTTTCCAAGGCATTAAACTCCTTCAAATCGTCTATTATCCCATTTGATCTTCACAGCAATTTTGTCAAGGCTGCCAAAAGATCTTATTATATCCATTTTACAGATGAAGAATTGGAGTCTCAGAGGGGCTAGGGGTCTTCATTCCTTTATTTAAAATGCAGTTATGTGTTTATTCAGCAAACATTTATTGAGTGGCATCATGATACAGCTCATGCTTAGACAGAGGTGTGTGCAAGTTTATTCTTGTTTTTTTCTTTTTTTAAACACCCACGCTCCCTTTAGAGAAAGGCTAAAAATCTCATGGACTCCCTGCTAAAAGGCAATCTAGAGCAACGAGTAAGAGCAGGGACTTTGGAGTGTGTGCTGCAGCCCTGCTTCCCTCACTCCCTGGTTCTGTGATGAGGGGCAGGTCCCTCAACAGTTCCCTTCCTCAGTTCTCACACCTGTAAGCTGGGAACAATGCTGCCACCGCTAGCATTGCCTTGGGTACCACGTGAGAGACTACATAGAGCATTGTTGTCAGTCAGCGCGTTTTCTGCCTACCCCTATTAGCCAAGAGGATTTTATCCCATCTGCTTCCTGTAATTTGCATGACAAAAAGCAATAGGCTTATGTTTTTCATTTCCAAATACAAAGATAAATCATAATATTGAATAGGCTTTTTCAAACCCAAGAGTTTGGTATGCCCTTCTCCATTATCCCAGCGCCTCTCAGCATTCACAGAAGCCAAGTGTGACCCCAAGTCAAGAGAAGGTCCGGGCCCATTCCTTCCTCCTTTTGCATCTGTTCCCAGCAGAGGAAGAACTACCGGTTTCCAGCTGCAAGGTTGAGATGGAAACCGGCAAAAGTGCAAGCAATAGAGCTACATTTCCCAATAGCTGCAGCTGTCTGGTGCCCTAAGCTATTTTTAAACCCCTTTTCAGAAACCCCAGTGCTTGCAATGGATCTATTTTCTTAACTGCCAAGAGATAATGCTTAAAAAGGATAGCTTGAAAATATTCCACGGCACTCATAAAAATGACTGAAATAGATGGTGCATAAGATGGCCTTTGTTTGGAGCAGTGGAGGAAAGCGAGATGAAATCTTTCAGACCCCAGGACAGCCGTGCTGCTGGATCTGCTGCTGACAACCATGGCTTTGTGTCTTGAATGTGTACTATGGCCAGAAAAGGCAAGAAAACCAAACAGTGATTGTAGAGAACATCAGAGACCTGGCATTTAAGTCGGTCATCAATTCCAGGAAAACGAGACCCCAAAATAACTCCCAAAGAATCCCCCTCAATTTGAATGCTGCCTTATCTGGTAAACCGTGCAAACTGTCTGAAACTAAACTAGCTTTCTGTCCCTTCCCTGAACTCCTGAATGTCCCCTGCCTCATTTGGTGGCAACACCAGCCATACAGTCATTTGTGTTGCAAATTTAGGAATCATCCTCCAGTCTACTTTTCTTCACCTCCTACATCCAATAAGGGCTTATTAATACTGTCTCCCAAATAGTTCTGAAGCCGTGTTCTCTTTGTACAACCACTACCCTGCTTCAATTCGTCATCGTCTCTCATCTGGATTTTTGCAAGAGCATCTTAACTAGTCTCCCTGCACCTATTTTTGTCCTTCTCTGCCAGCTGACACTGGGATTTTAAAATTCCAGATCTTATTATGTCATCTCTTGCTTAGGACCTTTCCAGTGTTTACCTGACCTTAGAAGACAGTCCACATTCTTTAGCAGGACACCCAAGGCCTTCCATGAGCTGCCACTGTAACATCTTCCCTCGATGCTGCTATAACCTACCTCACATTTTACACTCCAGCAGCATCTAGCTACCTGTAATTTTTCCATACACCATGTTATTTATTCCTCCATGCCTCTGCTTCTGCCATCTCCCTTGCCTGGATTGCCATTCATCCCTATTTTTAAACAAATAATACTTTATTGACGTATGCTGTGAATATAGCAGAGTGGACAAGTTCTAAATTGACAGTCTGATGCATTTTTACAGAATTGAGATACTCAAGTAATGACTGTGCAGTCAAGGATTAGAATATTAGCAACACAGAAGCCTCCTTCCTGCTGGCTCCCCGACGCCATCCCGTAAAAGGTAGCCAATATTCTCACTTCATTCCAAATTGATTTCTTTTGCCCAATTTTGAACTTTATTTAAATGGAATCATACAATATATACTCTTTTTCTCTGGCTTCCTTTATTTAATATTTTGTGAGACTCACTCATGTTGTTGCATATGGCAGCCATTTGTTCTTTTTTCATCTTATAATATTCCATCATATAACTATATACCACAATGTTTTTATTCAGTCTAATGTTGATGGAAATATGAGTAGTTTCCAGGTTTTAGCTATTACAAAAGTGCTGCTATGAGCATTCTCTCATGTTTTTTTGGTGAACATATGTATGCATTTCTGCTGAATGATATACATATATTTAGCTTTAATAGATAATACATATATTTAGCACCAGTTTTCCAAAATGGTTGTACCACTTTCCACTCCCAATAACAATATATGAGTTCTTGTTGCTCCATATTTTTGTCTGCACTTGGGAATGTCAGATTTTTGTTTTTACTTTAACCCATTTTGTTCGATTTTTAAAACCATGTTTGACAACATCTGCCTTTGAATTAGGGTGTTTAGACCATTTACACTTAGTGTAATTATTGATATAGTTGGATTTAAGTCAGCCATCTTATTGTTCATATTCCATTTATCCTCTCTGTTCTTTGTTCCTTTTTTCCTCTTTTCTTGACTTCTTCTGGATTATTGAATATATTTTAGTGATTGCTCTAGGTTTTATATTCTATATCCTTGACTTAACACTATCTTTAAACAGTGTTTTAAAAAAAAACTTTATATATAACATAAGGAGCTTATATGAATATACTTTCCTTTCTCTCCCTTCTGTCTTTTGTGCTTTTATTGTTGTCATACTGATGCTTCCACATATATTGTAAAAATCTACATTTTGGGGGCTTTAAACAATTTTTTTAATTAAAAATAAGAAAAATTCATTTCTATTTACTCATATTTATTATTTATAAAGCTTTTTATTGCTTTGTATAATAAGTCTGCAGATGATAACAGTCAATAAATGTTTGCTGAGTTAATGAATGACTGCATTCTAAATGAATGAATGAAGACCCTTAGCCTCTCTGGGATTTCACTTCTTCTTCTATAAAGTGGATGTAATATCTTTTGGCAGCCTTCACAAAATTGCCATAAAAATCAAATGGGATAGTGAACTACTTGAAGTAGTTTAATACCCTGGAAAATCATTCAGCCTGTGTATCTTCAACTACTTCTTCAGCCTATTCTCTCCCTTATTATGGGACAATTCCTTGCATTTTAGATTTTTTCTCCACCATTTATATTGTTTCTCTTTTTCTTTTCTGTAGTTTACATAGTTTTCTTCTGTGCTGAAGCCTGGATATTTCCTACTATTATCTCTTAAAGTTTATTAGTCTGCCCTTCTGTCATACCAAATCTGCTGTTTAATGCATCTGTTAAGTTCTTAATTTAATTTATTTGGCTTTTCAGTTCTCCATTTTCTATTTGCTTTTTCCTATGGATCAATTCTTCACCTGTCATTCTCCTGAAAAAGTTAATCATGATTATTTTAAAGTCTGTTTGTAAATCTTAAAGTCTGGATCATCTGTGGGTCTATTTCTGTTGTCTGATTTTTTTCCCCTTTGGGTTTTGAGCTTTTGATTCTCTTCTATTGCAGTAGCTAGCAACTTTTTAGTGAAAGTCTGGGCATTCTCTTGAAAACTTATAGAGAATCTGGATAATGTTGTATTTATCCAGAGAGGCTTTACTTCTCTTCTTGGATGCAGTTAGTATAGGAACAATTCACTTTAATCCAATCAGAAATTCATATGGTTTGAGTGTGACATTTTTTTTTCCAGTTGTCCTTACTCCTAAGGCATGGACTTTCAGTGGTCTCATTAAAAGTTTGGTCTGTTTACCAGGGCTTCTTCTTTTTGACAGAATTCAAATTCCCTCAATACCTTGAGATGGACAAAAAGTTTACTTAGATTTAGACTTCTAGCTCTCAGCTTCTAATTGACTTTCCTGATGAATTGCAAATGCCTCAAGGGGAAAAGTGACATAGAATATCGCTCATTTCTGTGTAGTTCCTTTCTGTCTATGATCTGGTTCTCTCAAGTCCTGGTTACTTCGGTTGCTCGCCAGTTCTTTCAAACAGCTGTTTTTGTTTTTTGTTAGATTGTTTGGTTGGTTGGTTTGTAATCTAGCCTTTCCAGTTATTCTTGGCAGAATTGATACCTTATAAGCAACTATCTAATGCACAGAAGCAGAGGTACCTCTACCCGCTTTTCGACTGGCAAACTTACCCTTTTAGCCTTTGCCACCTCACTAGAAAATCTCCCCTTAGTCTGTTCACCCAACTCCACCCATCTCTTGATTCCTCACACTTTCTCATTTAGAATCCCATAGTATCTTTGTATAGTTTCCACCCAACCTGTAAACCATTGTTTATGATTACTTGATTTTGTCTCTCTCTCTTCCCCACTAAACTATGAGCATCTTGAAGTCAGGGACTGGGATTTATTCATCTCAGTATCCTCCATGCCTAGTACAATGCCTAGCTTCGAAAACATATGCATTAGTGAGAACTTAATTGGTTCTCAGTAGATGCTCAGAAAAGCATCAAAATGCCAGCCAGATGAGCAAGAAATGGTATTTCCTTCACCCTGGATGTTATCACCGGGATTTCCAGACCCGCTCTCATGACCCTTTTCAATCTCTTAGGTATTTTCCCACTGGCCTCAAGAACATGGCCACTAAATCTCAGGTGATATGCCCTTTACATCCTGAGCTACCACCTTAAAAAGGCAGCAGTGGAGTCACTTCACCTCATTCATCTTCAGCCCCCTCATATGTAAAACAGGAATGTTAAAATCTACCTTCCTGTTTAGATATGCATCAGTTAGAGCTTGGTCATTAAACACAGGCTTTGAAGTGCCAATCCTGGCTAAGCCACTCACAGGCTGTATGACTGTGGACAGGTTAAGTAACCTCCCTGTGTTGGTAAGGAATTAACATACATAAATGTCATAGAGCATAGAGCCTGGCACAAAGTAACTATTAGCTATTAGTAGTCTATGAGGATCAAATAAAATAGAGTATAAGTAACCTATTAAATACCATGTTTGTTATTATCAGGGTGACTTAGTATCATTATAATATAATGCCCTGAGGTGTTGGTGGGTGCTACCAGATGACGTAATTAACACTAAAATATGAACTTCCAACCTTTTACTGTTGGCTTCTTTAACTTGCAAAAAAACCCCAAAAACCAAAAATTCAGCCTTAACACTCATTCTGAGGATTCACATATGAGAATCCCTATAGTTCCAAAAACTGTAAACCAGAAACCCAGAGCATTACACGTTTCCCCAACCACGGGCTATGGGCAGGCCTGGGCCAGAGGCAGCAAAGAAAATGCACTGAGAGGGGTGGGCCCTGAGAGACCTCCCAGACAGCAGGATGGTGGTCTCTGCCACAGCTCTTGTGCCCTGGGTGTCCATGCTCAGGACCAGGGTGCACTGTGAGGGTGTCACAGAGATGGGGACTGTGGGACAGATTGTCTCTGTGACTGGGACGTTGGTCAGGCCAGAGGGGACTTGAAAGTGAAGTTTCAGAGGAGTTAGCCGGATCCAAAGGGTTAGATAGGCAAGAGCCAGGGTTCTTAGCTAAGGCCTGCGGTGTGCTGGGAGCTGCATCTCACCAGAACGAGGTGCTACTTGGGGCAGCGCAGAGCTGCAGCGGTGCCAGCTGAGTGGACAGGCCCAGAGGGGAAACCAGACTTCTGACGCGGGCAGGACTGAACATCCACTGAGTGTGGAGGACTGAGGAGGCCATAGAAGGGTCAAGTACAGAGCCCAGGGTTAGTTTGGAATCAGGCAGTGATGGGTTCAGAGCCAGAGCAGAGTAGTCAGCAGGAAGCACTGAAGACATGTGCTAAAACCTTAGAAGGCAGAGAAATGCTCCGGGATATAGTTAAAATGCAGATGACCAGGTCCTGGCCTCAGGAATTCTGAGTATGGCAATCGGATCCCGGTCCAGAAATCTGCATTTTTAACAACCACCCAGATTATTCTGACATAGATGGTTCTTGGGCTACATTCTGAGAAAGCAGTGGGGTCCATTTTGGCCTAAGGGTCAAGGGTGTGTCCGCTTGATAGGAGTGCCTGCTGGGTGTGGGTGGCCCTGGGCACCCGAGGGTTGATAATAACCAGTAGAACATCAAAAACAGGCAAAACCCCCCAGCACCCCCCCGAATCCTGCCTGTCTATTCAGTGCCTTAGTGTGAATCCAGAAAAGACACCCCTTGTGGGCAGATGAACTTGATAAAAGCACCCATTCTTCTGGGTGGAAAAGCTAGACCAAGGCTTAGGAAGCAGAGCACAGGGTGGGATTTAGTCCCCACTTGTCCCTTTGGCTGAGTGGCCTCACAGGACATGAGATAGAGGGGCTGGGTTGCCCCTTGGTCCCCTTAGTCCCTGACAGGTAGCATACACAGGACAGCCGGAGGCTGGCCCGGAGGAGCCCAGGGGCTAGCTTCATGTTCTAGCATCCATCAGGACTGATGAGCACAGGTTTTTGCTCTACTATTCACTGGTCACATTACCAGGAATAAATTTCCTGACTTCTTACCATGCCTCCCAAATTCAGTCTGTAAAATAGAATAGCACTATTGCCCACCAGTGAGATGTGTTCCGAGGCAAGGTAGCCATTCAGCAACTGTCAGGAACTTTGGGTGAACATCGTTAGCCCCACAAGTGACTACAGGAGGGTGGGTGCTTTATGTCGGTCCCCCACAAACTCACTGCCAGGAGGAATGTTACAATGAAAGCAAATACGAGATGACATTCTGCCCTAGACAAACATAATTAGCAGACAGGCACAAAATACAGCTGTTCCTGTAAGTTCGGCAAAGACCCAGCTGTCTATCCTTAGGCGTCCCACCAGGCACCGTGCAAAAAATGTTCTCTCCAATGCACACAAGGTCTGGTCCAAAGATGCTGAAGGCAATAAAAAAAAGAAAAGCCTGAAGCCCAGTAAATTCTGAGTGAGTTGCCATCTTATACATACACAGTGAAAGAGAATTCAGGCTACTGGGATTTCTAAAGCCTTTTCATTTTTCTTTAAAATTTCTGGTATTAAGTAGTTCAATGATATGTTAGATGTGTCAGTGGTCTGGTCTGAAGTTTCCTCCAGAAACAGTTTGGTTGTACACTGTCAGGGGACAACGCCACGTCTCCAGAACAAAAGGGAAGCCTCAAACTCCGCTAGGAAGGCTTTGCTTAGAACACAGCCCAGTGACAAGCAGTGGTTATCCATCCTAGACAGGGCCTGCTCCATCACTTGGGGGACCCATGCGACATGAAAACGTGAGGCCCTCTGGTTCAAAAAGTAAGAGAAAAGCTTTTAACTTTCTTCCACTGTCTCTGTCTCTCCCTTGGCCTGTCACAGTGCTTGAGTCTGTCCAGGCTGCTACAACAAGATATGACAGACTGGGTGGCTTCAATAACAAATGTATTTTCTCACTTTTGGAAGCTGGGAAGTCCAAGATCAGGGTGCCATCCAATTTGGTTCCTAGTGAGAGCCCTCTTCCTGGCTTGCAGACAGCCACTTTCTTGCTGTTTCATCACATGGGTGAGAGAGGGAGTGAACTCTAGTCCCTCTTCTTCTGCTTATAAGGACACTAATTCATCATGGGGCCTCCCACCCTCATGACCTCATCTAAACCTAAGTACCTCCCAAAAGCCCCACCTCCAAATCCCATCATATTGGGGAATCAGGGCTTCAGCATATGAATTTGGGGGAGACACAAATGTTCGGTCCATAACACATGGTGCTTTTTATTTAATGTTGCCCTCCCTTGGGCATGGGGATACTTCTGGGGCCCTGCCCCTGACTTGGTGCATGGAGCACACATACCCCACCCAACTCCATGTCCTCTCTCATCCCCTGCCAGGGGCAAAGGGCAGCAGCGGTCACTGGGTGGGGGCGGAAGAGTGGGCGTCCAGGCAGGTGTAGAGTAACAGGACTCCACGTGAGCCAAGGCTTCAAACCCTGGGGCGTGCGTCATTGTCCCTCTGGACATGGCTATCAAAACACAGATTCAAACACAGAATTATTAAGAATTTCAAGACAACCACTGCAGAGCACTAAGCCCCAAGCACAGGACCTCCTACAGAGTGCGGGACCCTGTGTGAGTGTACTGGACCTCTGCTCTGATGCTTAACTCAGAAAACTCAGGTGGAGGGAATTCAACGTCTCTAAGTGAATCACTATTTTACTAAGTCAGCAGTACCAAAACAAGTCAGTACTTGAGCACCCGCAACAGCATTTTACCTTGAACTGGTGCTCAAAAGTATTTAAACACTGGGGTTTTGAAAGTTCTAAATTATTGAAAATAGGCCAAGACAGAGAATCAATGCAAAATTCATACGAAAGAAAACAGTCCAGATCACGTTTTTGTCAGCCTCAGCACTGGTGACATTTGGGACTGGGTAGTTGTTTGTTGTGGGGGCTGTTCTGTGCACTGTGGGGTGTTCAGCCACCTTGCTGGCCTCTGTGCATTCAGTGCCGGCAGCACACACCTCCCCCCACCTTTATGACAACCAGAAGGTCTCCAGGTTTTTTCCAGGTGTTCCCTGTGGGGGCAGAATTGCCCCTGGTGGAAAACCACTGGTCTAAAATTTGGCACTTTGGGGGTTATTTTATGTTTGATGAGCAAATTATAGATTGTACTTCGACATTTAAAAGTTAAATTCTGATGGGCTGTTTATAGGGCATTTAAATTTTTTTAACCTTACAGCTGTCTGTGCCTAAGCTGTGCCTTCTTTAGCATCCTGCATCAGCCGTTGATAGTAAGTAGAGGGGGCTGACTTTTTGAGGGAGAAGTGAGGAGTACATTTCAAAATATTCAACAAAGACTCACTGATGGGACTGTCACATAATCAGCACTTGATCACCGAGGTTTGGAGGAAGCAGATGTGTCGATTTCCAGAAAAAAAAAAACAACACATTATGCAAAAATTATTTCTATTTGGCTTAGGGAAGTGTGCTGTTTTTGTGTTGGACTGTTTTTCCATCTAACTCGGTTTTGTTTAGGCCGATACTGAAATGAAAGAGGAAGCCATCTGGGCCGGTCAGAATCTGGAATTCAGGCGGGAGGTCAACAATTTGGGTTTGACCCAAGAAACAGTAGTGAACTAAATTCTCCCCTCTCCTGCTTTGTGGAGGGTTCTTGGTGATCACTTCTTGGAGTAAGAAGATTTGTAGAGTTGAAACCACAATGGACACTGTTGGTGCCCCACCCGGAACCCCCAGAGCCGTTGGGCCAGCCAGCTGTCAGTGCCCCGCCCCTGCTTCTGCAAGTGAACTGATCACCCCTGTGACTTTCCTCACAGCACTGCCCTCGGGTGGGGGCAAAGGGGACAATTCTTTCGACGGGAGCAGGGAGAAACTCCGAGGTGTAATTCAAGCGCCAGATTGCCCCCGGGGATGTGGGTGAGGCTGGGGCTTGCGCTGCAATCACACCCTTTCTTTCCCTCTTCCTCTTCCCTGTCCTGCTTCCTCCACTCCCTTTCTCCTTACTCCTGGGAGCTCTTCTCGGATAAATCAATTTCACCCAAATCCTTGGCTCAGGCTCTGCTTCTGGGAAAAACTGGCCTAAGATATTTTCCTTTACCCACAAGACCAGGAAGGAAATGTGACCTGTGCAGGCCCACCCAGATGGGTCCGGGCCACACAACCAAACCAGGAAGACATGCTATGATTTCAGGGCACCAGTGAGACCTTAGGGTTTTAAAGTATCTCCCCACTTTTCAGGTATTCTCTGTGCAGGGCCGGAGCCAGAAAAGGTGCTTAAGCCAGATGCAAAAGGGCTGCCCAAAGAAGAATGTTGGGGTCAAACAGAAGAATCAGATTATGTGCTGTTCAGTCTGAAGCTCATGCTGCAGGAAGAAGAAAAGCTTGAACCAGGAGTCAAGGAAACCATCAAATTTGACCCCAAGCCCAGGAGGCAGGTTAGCGGCAGAGCCAGCCTGCAACCCCAAACTTGTAACCTCAAGTTCAGTGCTCTTTCTCTCCTGCCCACATCTGCCTGCTCTCCTGTTCTGCCTTGTGTGTTACCTCTCCTTTGCTGGGTTTCCCCAGATCAATGAACTTCATGACTCTTTGGGAGCAGAGGCAAGAGGTGCCCCGAGTGCCTGGGGAAGACCCTCAACACATCCATTTTGGTGGGTGGATGACTGACTCGGTGGTGCTTTTCCTGCCTCCGTGTTTCTGTGAGGCAGGTACAGGGCTGCCCTTCCCAGCCACGTGGACCCTGTTCACACATCGTACAAAGTGGATGGTCTGCACTGGAGCCGGGGAGCGGATGACACGTTCAACTCTGCTGGGAGCCCTGGGCAGAGGCTCTGTCTCCTGCAAGAGTCTGGAACTTCTGCTCTCTTAAGAGCCCTACCTGATCCTCCAGGGAGTTCTGGAACATAAAATTGTATGTTCCTCAGAATCTATCCCACCTAGAGGCAAAGGAGATGGGCTTTGGTACCCCCACATGATGCCTGGTATACAGTGGCTGTTTGAGAAAGGTTGGTTGATCAGAGGAGTCCACCCACAGGCTGTGTGGTACAGCAGGGTGTGGTGGTGGAAAGGTCTGGGCTTTAGGTTTTCTGCAATCAGCTAGACCTTGGGCTGAGACCTGGCTTTTCCTACCTGTGTGACTGTGGACAAGTTATTTACCACATCTTTATCTCCACCTCCCCCTTACTCCTCACCACCCCCAAGCACACGCTGAGTTGTCGGTGGGAAAGAAGATACAAACAGTCGAGAACTACTATCCAGTAAGTAGTCTCGGGTGAGCTGACAAGAGCTGAATGGCATCATGGTGAAAAACACCTGTCTAGGAGTCACACCTGTGGTTTTGAACCCAGACTCTCCTTGGGCAACAGGGACCAGAGACTCAGGTGCTTTAGAGTCCTAATCACTCAGATGTGACCATGGGGACAGTAGTGGCATCTACCTTGTGGTTGTAGGGAGAGCTGAGGTCAGACGTGTATGGTGCTGGGCACTGGACTGGCACAAAATGAGAAAGTGTTGAATGAATAAATGTAAGAACAAGCAGAAGGCCAGGGGCTATAATGGGCTGTACGTCTCAGAATATCCGTGTTCACTCCCACTCCCCAGCCCTGCTGGGGGCTAGTGAATGCTGCTTCCTGTCCAAGTCACCGTCCGTTTTTTTCCTCATGTTGTCTGGGTCCAGAGGAGGTGCAGCAGGGAAGCGGCCCTAGTGAGTAACCACAGGATGACAGATAAGGACACGTCATGGAAGTTTGCCTCCTGAGTCCCTGTCCATGCCAATCCTTGGAAACACATGCTCTTCCCAGCCTGACAGCGGTATTCAGCTTGCTTCTCAGGCAGCTGCCACATTAGGAAAACCATCAAGGGGGTGGCATCATAAGTAAGTGTCAAGTTTTGAAGCCACTGGCATTGCAAGACAGTCCCACCAGTTAGCCGGTTGGTTTGGTCGTTGGTGGATCCAACAGAAGAGAAGAGTTGGGACCTGTGCCATGGAGGCTGGAATAGAGAGAACAGCTCAGGAACTGACCCAGGCAGCCAGCGGGGACACAGAGGAGAAAACCATCCCAAAGAAGAGGCATGGGAGCTAACTGCAACTGGCAGAAATACCCTCATGTGGAAGAGGGATTAGATCAACTACTGAGCAGCTATGCCGGAAGTTCCAGGGAGGTTAATTTGAACGCAGACAACAAGACTTGCTAACAATTAAAATAATGATCATTTTTAAAAGACCCAGTGGGCACCAGGAACTGAGCTGGGTGCTTTGCAAGGATGACCTAATTTAACCCTCACAAGAGCCTTATAAGACACGTATTTTTACCCCCAATTTTCAGCTGAGGCAGCAAGGATGTGGAGAAGTTAGGCCACATGCTCAAGGTGGGATGTAGAAGTGGCGTGAGAATTCAGAACTGCCTGGCTCCAAAGGCTGTGCCTTTGGTGACTGGACTGCACTCGAGGCTGCCGCCGTGGCTGTGCATTGTGGGCGCTGCACAAAGATGCCCAGGCTGTTTTTACCAGAAGGGGGCAAGCTTCAGTCTACATACAAAGGTGTTTTCCTTTAGTCAAACCATGGGAGGGCACCACCCCAAGGGGCTACCTGTTCCTGATTTACACAGAAACTCCAGGTAAAAGCTAACTATGGCTCTGGCTATGCTGTTTCTGAAAGAAAGAATTCTAACAATGGAGTGGACTATCTCCTAAGGCGACAGCTGTCCAACACCAGAAGGATTTAGTTCAAAAGGGAAGACAGTCACCTCTGATCCTTATTGTAATACGGTTGTTTGTGTCATTCTCCAGCTTAACATTCTTTGATGGCTTCTCATCTTTTCAAGATCCTGCACGATGTGACCCTAACTGACCTCCCTCCATTCTTTCAGAGCACTACGTTTGCCATATAAGCCTCCTCTGTCTGTTTCTGCTTCAGTGACTTTGTATTTGCTGTTTCCTCTAATTTCTATTTCTTCTAAACACCCTTCCCCTGATTAACTCCTACCAATCCCTCAGATCTGGGCTCTAAATGCGTCTTCTCAGAGCTGCCTTTTCTGACGCGTGGGCCATATAAGAGCCAGGCTCTCGGTAGGAAATAGAAACCAAACCAGGTACTTCAACCAGAGGGAATTTAATATGGGGGTTAGTGGTGGATACAAGTGTTACAGGACTGAAAGAGCAAAAACAGGTGCTGAAGCAACCCGGGGATAAACATGACAGGAAGCAGTTGCCAACCTTAGGACTAGGGAACAAGGGGAAGAGGTGAGTTTCCCAGAACCTGGGTGCAGGAGCTGGAACATCTGAAGAGGCACTGCAGCCTGGTTCTGGGGATGGGAGCCATCTGCTGCCGAGCTGGTGCTCCGTCCTCTGAGAGGGGGCACCCCCAGGTGCAGAGAAGTTGGCAAGAACAAGAAAGCACAGGAAGTGAGTTCCTTCTCCACTCCTCCTACCTGCCAGTTTCCTTCTAGTACCTCTTTTTTTTTTTTTACTCTTATTCTTGTTCTTTATTGTTTAAATAACAGCTCTGTAATTCATACATCATAAAATTCACTATTTTTAGATGTACAATTCAGTGTTTGCTATTACATTCACAAAGCTGTGTTACTATTTAATTTTACAACATTTTCATCACACCCCAAAAGAAACTACCCATTAGCAGTATCTCTTTGTATCCCCTCTTCCTAGACCCTGGCAGTCACTCATCTATTTTCTGTCTCCATGGATTTGTGTCTTCTGGATATTTCATATAAGTGGAATCATACAATATGTGGATTTGGGAGAGTGGCTTCTTTCATTAAACATAGTTTTCTAACCTCATCCATGTTGTAGCATGTATCAGTACGTTGCTTTTTATGGCTGTAAATATTCCATTGTATGGATATACCACATTTGTTCATCCATCCATCAGTTGATGGACATTTGGGTTGTTTCTACTCCTTGATTATTATCAATGCTATTACAAACCTTCATGTACAAATTTTTGTGTAGACAAGTTTCCATTTATTTGGGGTATATACTTAGGAGTGGAATTGCTGGGTCATATAGCAGCTCGATGTTTAATCTTTGAGGGACTGCCAGACTGTTGAACAAAACAGATGCACCATCTTACATTCCTGCCAACAGGAGATGAAGATTCCAATTTCTCAACATCCTCAACGATGTTTTTTATTATCTGTCACTTTTATTTGGGTGGGTGTGAAGCGGTATGTCATTATGGTTTTCATTTGCATTATTCTAATAGTTATTTAGTGGATTCCTTAGGATTTTCTATACACAAAATCATGTCATCCGCAAATTTTCTAGTACCTCTTATTAGCAGTACCCAGCAAAAAGACAGTGGACAAGGACACCTGGGAAATGTAGTTTTCAGAGTCCCAGCCCCAGCATCTTAGCAAAGCTTAGAAAGATGGATACGGAGCTGAGAGACAACAGGTGAATTACTGGAATTTTCCAGTCATATTTACTCATACCTCCACACTTTCGATACGTAATAGTAATTACAGTCATCATTGTATTTGTGTGTGTGTGTGTGTGTGTGATTGTTTACTATGCGTCTCCTGTCACTGGACTCTAGTCTCACTTAGGGCGAAGCCGTGTAAGTTTAGTTCACAGCTGTAATCCCTGTATATACAAACGTATCTATAACATGGTAGATGCTCACTACATTGTTTACAGAAATAAATTAATGAAAGTAGGGTGTCTGAGCTCAGGTTTTCGAGAACCAGAACCTAGTGTGGGGATTCTTGTGCCTGAGATTTATAAAGGAAGGACTTTCGGAAGCATGGGAGTGAGAGAGGCAGGAAGGGCCAGAGGAAGAGCTAAATAGGGATGTGGTCTCCATCAGTCTAGCCTCAGCCGGATCGGTGGGGATCTCTGGAGCATGAGCCGCCCCACAGACCTGGTGCCTTCTTGAGGCCCTGGGTCAATCATTGCCTACAAGTGCTCGGGAGGGTAGGGAAGGGTAACCTCCAGGGAAAGTGGTTCCTGACGGCTGAGGGCAGTTCTCCAGAGAAGGGGGCAGCTGTGCGCATTAGCAGCCAACACTCACAGCAGCGGGGAGATGGCTGCACCCACCACCCTGCAAAGGGGATCAGGGCAGGGCATCCACTGTAAATGGTGATGGTGCACTGAATGGGGAGTTACCACAGGAAACTTCTAAAATATGGCCTCTCTTCCTACTAGAGAGGTCTGTGAACTTAGGTTTTTTATAAGAAAGCTGTCACAGAAGGAACGGATTTCTTTCCTCTTGTTGGGATTTTAATCAGACATAACAAAAGCTGACAATAAATAGTCCGCGTCTCTGGGCAGTGGGAGTCTGGGTCTTGGCTTCTCTTCTCAAGCCTGAAGCACCTGCTGACGTGGCCTCAGCTCCCTGGGGGCCCCCAAACAGCAGATTCTGCCCTCCAGGCCCTCTTCTCTCTGGAAGAGAGATGGGCCTCTCACTCTTTCCCTCCCTGGCCTGCAGGTGCCCCTCTCAGCAGTGGCCTGGCAGCCTCCACCGAAGAATGTCACTCTGGCCTGGGGCCCAGCCTCAGACAAAAGCCCTTTTGGAGCTGGGCCTGCATCCTCTGGCTGACAGGACCCTGCCCGCCTCCCCGCTGCCAACTAGGGAGGGCAGCTAAATTCATCCCCCTCGAATTGATGGTTTCCACAGAGCTGGGCCACTTCCCTGCTCAGGAAGTAAAACGAGTCCGAGCCCTTGATAGCCTGACCTTGGCTCCAGGACAAACAGCTGACTGTCCTCACACAGGGGAGGGAAGGAAGATGAGACACCCCTGCTGCCCGAGACCAGAGGCGGGGAGGCCTGCAGACACGTGTACACTGGAGGCGAGAAGGAGGGGGCCCAGTGCCGAAAACAGACAAAGCCCTAAGCCCGAACCAAACCTTCACACCCAGTCCTGACTCTGCCTGGGCTGAGAATCAGCCCAACCTGAGTTTGAATTCCTGGCTCTGCTATTTACTAAAGTGCAAACCTCAGCAAGTCATTCTTTGAACCTCAGTTTTCATAACTTGTAAATGGGAGATAAAAGGATGACCAGATAAATAAAAATTATACGAGAGGAGGTCATTCCTTTCCGATCATAAAAAGAAAGACATGGAGATAATTTAGAAAATAAAAAATACAAGGAAAATAAAATTTAAATGGTTAAATTATGCTAATAATTATATAATTTTGGTATATTTCTTTCCATGTTTTTTACATTCATGCACCTAAGTGTGAATATTAAAAGTCACAAGCATGAAGCTCCTCAAAGTGTTTTGTTTGGTCCTCAAAGAATTCACATTCAGTACATACATATATATATATGTAAGGAGAATAATACTTAACTTGTAATTACTTATAATTATTTGCTTTGAAGATTAAATGACATAATATAAGGTCCTAGTATAATGCCTATCACTTTCTTGACAAGCCCACCTTCTAATGCCACCCTATTACATTGCACATTTAAAGCCTCTTGTTACTGGTCCAGCATTTATCCTGTTTGGAATCTTCTAGATGTACCCACATACCTTCCTTGACCAATACCATTTGTGCCGCTCATTCTTACCCTTCCACCTCAGGCCAAGTCTCAATCTCTTTGTGGTATGAGCTATCCCTTTTGAAGATTTTCTTGGTTGTTTCTGGAAGATCATCAACTGTGGTCTCCTCTGGACCAAGAACAACAGGTCTCACCCATTGCCCAACAGATGCAGCCACTGAAAGTACTGGCATGATGTTGGGGGAGCTGTTTGTTGCTTGTAGACTCATCTAAAATGGGAGACCTATAATTATGGGATTTTGTTGGTACATTGTCATCCAGATGTGGCCCTGTGTGGCCCCCAACCCTGCTTGCTTCCACCTCAGGAAATGAGATAAATTACAGGTGGATGTGGCCTTAAAGATCCGCCCTGTCATCTTATGGATAAAAAGATGGAATTCTAAAGGCAACAAGAGAAAACAGTCTTATATAAGGAAACCCTCATAAGGCTGTTAGCTGATTTTTCTGAACAAACTTTGCAGGCCAGAAGGGAGTGGCATAATACACTCAAAGTGCTGAGAGGGAAAAGCCTGCAGCCTACAGATATTTTACCCAGCAAGATTATCATTTAGAATTAAAGGAGGGATAAAGAACTTCTCAGACAAGCAAAAACTTAAAGAGTTCATCAATACTAAATCTACCCTAAAAAAAAATGTTAAAGAGTCTTTTCTAAGTAGGAAAGAAAAGACTATAACAGGAAATAAGAATCTAAAGGAAAAGCAAAATCCTGCTAGGAAAGGCAGATCTGTAGTAAGGGTTGAGGATCAACCACTTAAATAAGCTAGTGTGAAGATTAAAAGACAAGAATTATAAAAGCAACTGTAACTACAATAAACAATGAAGGGATAAACGTGAAGATGTGAAATATAACGTCAAAAACACAAAATGTTGGGGGGGTGAAAATGTAGATCTCTTAGAATGTGTCTGAACTTAAATGACTGTCAGTTTAGAACAAGTAGACATACTTATAGGCCAACAAAAATGCACCTCATGGTAACCACAAATCAAAAACCTACAATAGATACACAAAAACTAGAAAGGAACACAGGCACATTACTAAAGAAAATTATCAAACTGCAAGGAGAAGAGCTACAAAAACAACTGGAAAACAAGTAATAAAATGCCGTAAGTAACATACCTATCAATAACTACTTTAAATGTCAATGAACTAAATGCTGCAATGAAAGACAGAGGGTGGCCAACTGTATGAAAAAGAAGACCCATCTCTGTTACAAGAGACTTGCTTCAGAGCTAAGACACACACAGGCTGAAAATGAGAGGGTGGAGAAAGATATTTCATGCAGGTGGAAATGACAAGAAAGCATGGTTAGCAACACACATATCAGACAAAATAGACTTTAAAACAAAGTCTATAACAAAAGACAAAGAAGGGAATTATACAATGATAAAGGGATTAATAAAGAAGAGGTTATTATACCAGTTAACAAACATGCACCCAACACAGGAGCACCTAAATAGGCAAAGCAAATATTAACATACATAGAGGGAGAAATTGACAATAATAGTAGGGGAGACTTTAACACCCCACTTCCATCAATGGACAGACCATCCAGACATAGAATCAATATTGCAGCAGTGTTCTTAAATGATACAATAGACCAGTGGGACTTAATAAATATCTGCAGGACATTCCATCCAAAAACAGCAGAATACAGAGCCTTTCTGAGTGCACATAGAACACACTCCAGGATAGATCGCGTGGTAAGTCACCAAACAAGTCTTAACAAATTTAAGAGGATGAAAATTGAGCATTTTTTCCAACCACAGTGGTATGAAACTGGAAATCAACTACAGAAAGAAAAATGGGGAAAGAATAAACATGTGGAGAATAAACAACATGCTATTAAAAAAAAAACCAATGGGTCAATAAAGAACTCAGAGAGGAGATCAGAAAGTACGTCAAGGCAAATGAAAACGGAAACACAACACGCCGAAATCCATGGGATGCAGCAAAAGCAGCTCTTAGAGGGAAGTTTATAGTGATACAGGCCTTTCTCAAGAAACAAATCTCAAATAAACAACCCAACCTACCACCTAAAAGAATTAAAAAAAGAACAAACGAAATCCAAGGTCAGCAGAAGGAAGGAAATAATAAATATCAGAGAGGAAATAAATAAAATAGGGGAAAAAAATAGAAAAGAAAAAATGAAACTAAGAGCTGTTGTTTTTTTTTAAAGATAAACGAAATTGATAAATCTTTAGCCAGGTTCACCAAGAAGAAGAGAGATGATCCAAATACACAAAGAAATTAAAGAGGAGAAATAACAATGGATATCACAGGGATACAAAAAATCATAAAAGAATATTACATACAGTTATATGCCAATAAATTGGACAACCTAGAAGAAGTGGACACATTTCTAGAAACATACAACCTGCCAAGACTGAATGAAGAAGAAACAGACAATCTGAATAGACAAAATTGACTTTGTAACAAAGGATTGAGTTTAAATCCCTACTCTGCCGCTTCCTAGCTGTGGGAACATGGGCAAGACTTTTCTGAGCCTCTGTTTCCTTTTTTTGTAAAGTGGGAATGACCACTGACCCTCTGTCATGTGGTAGTGGTGAAGAGCAACCAAGATTACATCTGTAAAGCATCAAGCTCAGAGGGAACACCTGGATTCAATAAATTGCTGCTGCTCTGATAATGGCGATGGTGAACATGAGGGTGAAATGGGGGAGATTGATGCCTCCCTCACAACCACCAGTGTCTGGGCAGCCTCCCCTTAGGCTTGGGAAGGGAAATCAGATGAACAGACTTCAGCCCTTCAAGTCCATTTGTAAATCCGTGGTTCTAATAGGTGTTGGCACATCCCTTCAATTTTGTTTCCCCGGGAAATGCTGTTAAAATTCTGCCTGGTAGAACTGCCCAGTCGATGCGTGAAAGACCTCCTTCGAGAAGGTTGACCCTAAAGCCAGCATCTCTGGTAAACGCGGCCCTGTTATGTGCGATGCGAACAATTACTGCAGCTCTTTGTTCTGTGTCTTTTGGCTGCCTTTCAGTTCATGAGAAAGTGTCTGTATTGAAGCCAATTTGACTGGATTTTGCAAGTACAATTTCAGGGGACAATGTGCCAGGTACCTCAGAGAGCTGGAGTCTGGTAGGTTCTCTCTCACGTTTGTATAGTCAGCCACAGTGTCCAAAGCACTACATTTTCACATTTGGTATTTTATTCCATCTTCACCATAACCCTGTGAGGCTGTTACTGTTCTTCCCACTTCGCAGTTTTCCCATTTAACAGACGAAATGATAAGAGCTCAAGTGTGGTGCTTGACTGATCTGGGAGTTGGACTCAGGTATTTATTTAAAAGCACTATTTCAGCAAAGTAGTATCTACAATGTGTCAGGTGTGTTGAATTAAGCACTGGAACTAGAGAGGTGAATAAGGCATAGTGAGCTGCCTGAATAATAGGGAAGCCAGGCACAGCCACCACAGTGTGGTGTGCATTGTAATACACACACTTGTAAGAGGTTAGTCACTTTGCTCCTTACTCTGTCTCTCTCTCACACGCTCTCAGCAGGCTTCTATTCCCTTGAGACATCATTGCCATCCCTGACTCCAAACAAAAAATAAAAAATTAAAGCACAAACCCCTACTCTTATCAAGGTACCAGTAACCTCAGGTTGCCAAAATCAAGGGTCAGTTCTTCATACTCATTGAACTCAAATTCTCTAAAGCAATTGACACAATTGGCTGTTGTCTTCCCCTAACACTTTCTTCCTGGGCTTTGATAGAACCAACCCTCTTGGGTTTTTCTTTTACAGAAAGCCACGCCCCTTCCCAGTCTTTGCTGAGACCTCATTTTTCCTTTGATCAGTTTGTAAATGTTGAAGAACCCTGGTCTCCATCTGGGGCTCCCTTCTGCCTGTCCACACTCTCTCCCTAGGTTCTCTTCTGGTCCTACGACTAGACGTATCATCCATATACTGGTAACTCCCAGGTGCTTATTTTCAGCCCCAGTCCCTCCCCCAAGCTCAGGCTCATGCATCCATTTAGCTTGTTGATATCCCTACTTGGATGTGTAAAAGTCGTCTTAAAGTTCATCATAAAGTTAGTACACTTAAAACAAAACTCTTGATTTTCTCCCCAAAACCTGTTCCTTGATTCCTGCCCTTCAGTTTGTGGCACCATCCTTCACCCAGTAACTCAGATCATAAATTGATTCCTCTATTTCCTCATAAACCACACCCCATCTATCAACAGGTCCTGATGGTACAGCCTCCAAATTATGTCTTGAATCCAAACACCCTTCATCTCCACTGTGACTGCTCTGGTCCCAGCCATCAGTATCTCACTGAGACCAATGAAATAGGCTCCTACCTCCTGCCTCTGTTCTTCCCCCTAATAACTCATGGAGCAGCCAGGTGCATCTTTTAAAAGGTGTAAATTAAATCATGTCATCTTCTGCTTAAAATCCTCCTCTGGCTTTCCATTACTTTACAGTGAAATCCAAACTCCTTAGCATAGCCTACCAGACTTTTCATGATCTCACTCGCTCCTTCCTTTCTGACGTCATCTGCAGCCCTCACCCTGATGTCCTTACTACCCTCTAGCCAAACTGCCCCAGGGCCTTTGCACTTGCTTTTCTCTCCAATTGAAATAATTTTCCTCACATCTTATCAGGACTGAATTCTTACCATTCTTTCAGGTCTGAACTCTCCTTCCTCAGCATGGCTTCCTCCCAGTTGCCATTTATTTTGTTTCCTTTGAAGGATTTATGACCATCTGCAATCATGTTGTTTGTCTCTCTCATCCCTAGTGGAATGTGAGCCCTATGCATGTCTGGTCAGAATATGTGCTATAAGTAGAGCCCCACATCCAGGGTCTGGCACCTGTGGTCCCTGCATTTACGGAGAGGACAAACAACGCAACATTATGTATATTTAGAAACTTGTTCATTACCATGATGCAAAAAAAAAAATTGGATTCTAAAAGGAGATGATCAGAGGGCACTTATTTTATAATGGGTGATCAGAGAGGGCCTTGGTGAGGACTCAGAGTGATTATAATGAGACCAAAGAATGATAATGAGCATCTGTGAAAAGCTGGGTGAGAAGCATTTGGAGCAGAGGGATCAGATCATACTAAGGATACATAGTGTACATAGATAGAAGATGAGGAAGAGAGATGCATGGATTTCTTTCTTTTTTTTTTTAAGTGAGTTCATAGTGTTTTATAACTTCATTTTAACTTAATATATTAAAAACATCTTTTCATGTCAGCCACTTCCAGGTTTTGTTTTGTTTGCTCTGATGAACAATGCTGCATTAAATAGTTTATTTTAAATAGTTTAGAATGGTTAAAATTAAAGAGAGAATACCATGTGTTGGTGATCATATAGAGCAACCGGAATGCTCATACGTTGCTGGTGAAAGTGTCGATTTATACAATTACTCTGAAAGTCTTTGGCACTACCTGCTACAGCTGAGCGTATGCTCACCCTGTGATTCAGCAGTTTTACTCCTGCATAGATAGTCAGCAGAGGTACGTATATAAGTCAACAAAAGACACGTACCAGAATCTTAACAGCGGCACTGTTTATAGTAGCAAAAAGCAAACCAGAAACAGCCCAGATACCCACCAACAGTAAATTGTGAAACAGTCATAGAGCAGAATTTTTAGAGCAATTAGAGTTGAATAAACTATTGCTACACATGGCATGGATGAATCTCACAAATACAACGTTGACAGAAAGAAACCAGACACAAAAAAGTAGGCTGCATTATTTCACGTGTATTAAGTTCAAAAACAGGCAAACTTCCCCTATGGTGTTCAAAGTGAGGAACAAAGGAGGGGACAAGAGGGAGACTTCTGCAGAGGGGTCATGTTCTGCTTCCTGGTCTAGGTGCTGATTAGATGGGTGTGTCACTTTGTGACAATTCACGGAGCTGAACACGTGATTTCTGCACTTCCCTGTATTATATTATACTTCGATAAGGAGTTTTTAAATATTCATGATTATTTCATCAGGAAAATTCCCAAGTATGAATTTTCTTTGTTAAGGCAGTTTGTAAGTTCTTGGCAAATGGCACTATTGGGGGTTGGGTTGAATGGTGTCCCGCCAAAATGTTGAAGTCCTAATCCTGACTACCTGTAATAGTGTCTTTATTTGGGAATATGGTCTTCATAGGTGTAAGCAAGTTAAATGAGGTCACATTGGATAAAGGTGGGCCCTAAGTCCAATGACTGTTGTCCTTATAAGAAGAAGAGGGCATGGAGACACATAGACACAGGGAAGAAGGCTGTGGGACATGGAGGCAGAGAGATTAAAGTTGTGCAGCTACAAACAAGGAATACAAAGGATTCTGGCAGCCACGAGAACCTGGGAGAAAAGCATGGAACAGATTCTCCTTCAGGCCCCCAAAAGGAACTGCCAACACCTTGATTTCTGATTTTTTTGCCTCCAGAACTGTGAGACAATACATATTTGTTGTTGTAAGTCCCTCAGCTTGTGGTACTGTGTGAAGGCAGCCCTAGGAAGCCAATAAAAGTACCAGATTCCAAGCAGGATTACTTGTTGATCCCTACTGAACGTCTTGGTAGAAGGTAGAGAATGTTCCCAAGAAGTGGTTATAATTCAGTCATTTTGACAACCCTCTTGTTGAGCAAGCCCAGGTCTGCAAATGACTGAACCAGTCCGTCCCCCTGAGCAGGGAAGTCACGTACAGAACCTGGAGGCACAGGAAGGAGGGGAAAGTGAACAGAGAGGGGAAATGTTGCACAAGTTTCAAGTATCACTCCCAATTCTTCTCAGCTAGTCAGGTTAGGCAAAGGTATTACTACCTTGTTAAATTCTTTCTCATGACGTAATAATTCATGTTTACTTAACAAAAATTAGAAAACCTAGGAAAGCAAGTAAAATAAAAGCTGCTCAGGATCCCTGCCCAACATTTGGGTGAATTGTCAGCCAGACATTTTCCTTTACACATATTTACATTTTCTTTTTCACAAGGGAAATATCATCCTTTCGTAACTGCCTTCCATGTCTTCTCTTCCTTCTTCTTGATAAACACAGATTTTAAAAATCCTCCTGAGGCCCATTTGACTGCCCCCCCACACACATTTCTGGTTTTGTTTTCCATCACACAGCCCTCGCCCTGGGCCCCTTCCGGTGACCAGCTCATTCTTTCACACAAGGAGTCAGTTCTGTCTCCAGCCCTGCGCTTACAGGGGAAGGCCTGCATTACGATACAAACAGTACCAGGCGGAAGGGGAGTTTTCCAAAGACGTCTTCAGTGTGGTTGCTGCCTTTCCAGCAAATGTCAGGTCTGCCTTTTCTTTTATACCTTGGTCGCTGAGTGTCGAGTTAATTATGCTCCTCCGTTCAAGACATGCTTACCCTCAACAGCAGGACCAAGAACTCCTCTGTCTTAGCATGTTTCTTTACACTCCAAGTCCCCACTCCCTCTCCCCTCCCCGATCACATCCATCCTAAAGTGTTTGACTCACATCCTGGGATGTCACGATGGTTGGCTTTTGTTTGCACCTCTAGATCCACTCTCCATTTCTCCTGGTCCAGCTCTAGATCTCTGGATGCTCCTCTGTAGGGTGCACATCAACAGTTTGCTCGCCCTCTCTTCTCATTGGGTTTGGGCAGTGAAGAGCACTGTCAGGAGAGCCAGAAGGTGGCAGGAAGGACAAGCTGGGGTATTCGTTCGCTTTACCTCCCAGGGACGGGGCAGGGTCCCTTGGTGGGAGCAGGTGTTGGCTGCATTTCACAGCTCCTGTGGGGTGACCCTCTCCAGGAAGCTCTCACAACTCATTTGGCCCCCTCAGGTCTAGGCAGGGTGACTTCACGTGGCTGTTCCCAGCTCCTGGGCACTTAACCACGGAGGGTTGCTTGTCCTAATACTGCCCCTGCCTTTGTAAATAGCCCTTGTGTTAAATCTCCAGTAATGCAATATGTGTATGCCCATCTTTTTCTTGCCTGGACCTTAACAGATACACATATTCATGTTATCTTTGTAAATTATGGAATGTTCCTTTGCACATGAGTGTACATGTGTATTATAGTATTACTGTCTTCCAGATTTCACTTTGTTTCTTATTTATTTAGTATAATACTGTTTCTACGGTCTGCATCCCTGTAAATGCTCCCAGTTGCTGCTTCTAACTGCATGCAGCACTGCTCTCCCGCACCCCTCCTCTTCCTTCTTCAGCCCCTAATGAGGAACCGTCTTACATGCAACCTTGCGATAGATTCGGATTTTCATCAGCTTTTCAACCCAACATTTTTAGATTCTTTTCTTGGTGTCAGTTCTGTATTTATGGCAAGCACAGTGATTTTATGAGTAAATCATGTTGCATAAACCTCAAGTCTATGTTGGTCCATCAAACAAAGTGACCCTCAATTCATAAAAGGTGCTTTTGGAATGTGTTTTTCCCTGATTTTCCCACTACAATCTTAAATTGTGTAATAAAAGAAATAACAAGAATCACATAGGAAGAAGCTACCATTTGCTGAGGGCTTCCTGTGTGCTGAGTTCCCTCCTAAGCCCCATCCAAGCTGTAGCTCTTCAGTAGCATGGGAGAGCGGCTCGGACTGGCTCCCGAGGGCCAGCTGTGACATTTTCAAGAATTTTGCAATCGGATTACTAAATGCAAAATTATTAAAGATTAAATTATGTTAACCTACAATTAAATAAATGTACATTAACAACAGATGTACTACAAACTGAAGAGTCATCCGTTCCTGCTTATTTCACTACCCTTAACTATTCTCTAGGCTCAAATGATGTCTGTTGCATCTGTACAGTGGAAATATTATATAACAGAGTACATCTCTTTCCAGTTCCACATTCAAAGATGTTACACTGGTGTCTTGAAATCAGATGCCGTGGGAATATTTGTACCATGGAAATTAGCAAATGCTACAAATCAGGAGTTCCTCTATCCCCACAGCTGGTTAAGCATTTATCTGCAACACAGTAGCCCCATGAGGTTGGTACATTTTCATTTTACAGATGAAAAAGTGAGGTTTAAAGGAGTTAAATAACTATGTCGAATCCTAAAGCTACTGAGAGGTAGAGTTGGGATGTCCATGATAACTCATATAACTCCAGGCCGACTCCAGGGTGTCAGAAAACAACACCGGCAGACACAGCAACCAAAAAGTAGGACTTTGTTGTCTAGCGAGGAAGCTAGGCACAGAGAGATTAAGGTACTTGCCCAAGGTTATATCGTTAACAAAGAGAAAGAGGGTGGGGTCAAGCAAAAGCCCCTGGCCCTAGAGTCACCCCCTTCCCCACCACCCTGGGATCCTCTTCGGCGCCAGGAAGGGCAGGGCCAGGGTAACCATTTTCTCTGTTTGTGCCTCCCCCACCCCACCCCCTTGCCATGTGATATCCTCTTTATGTTCCTCCCTGCACTTGCTTTGTTTTCCTCTCTCTGTTCTTGTGCATCCATTTCTGCCTCAAGCCCTCAAGCCCTTAATTCAAGAACCTGCCCAGACTGACTAGAATGACTATTTCAGAAAATACCAAGTTCCCAAGGCAAGGTCTTACTGGCCAAGCCTGGGTCATGTAGTGATCCCTGGTTTAATCTACCAGTCCAGCAGGGCTGCTGGGTGTGCACCCCACCCCCACGGGTGAGGGAAGCAATGCTGGGAGCAGGTGGGCTGAGCAGACACCCAGAGTGTGTCTGCAGCCTTCTCACCAGACACCCAGCCAGGAGGACCACTGGGACACTCTCTGGCAAGTAGAATGATAGTGATAATATGAATCACTCCTCTAGTTCTTAGAAAGAACTTCACATATACTGACCCATTTACTATAATAACCCTGTGAAGTGCCCATTATCATCATCATCACCCTCTTTTTACAGACGAGATAACTGAGGCACAGAGAGGATGGGAAACTTGCCCAAGATCGAGGGACAAGGCCGGGCTTCCTGCCCAGCTGTGAGTCCTCAGGGCTGGCACGCTTAACTGCTACGCCATGCTGCCGCACCCAGCTGCTCAGACCTACCTTTCAGAGCTGTCGGGAGGACCACATTAGATAACAGTGCTGACGAGAGGTTGCTGAGCTCCAAGAAAACAAGAGAGTCCCTGCTCCGTTTCTGTGCTGTCCTCTATGCTGGAGTCAGGAAGTGATACAGAAGCAGAGGGGGACACGTTGTAGGCCAGCCCATCCCGCCCAGCTCCTCTCCAACATTCCCACCAGGAGACGTGCTCCTTGGCCTTAAGCCGTGTCTGCAGAAGGACTCCAGTAGTCCAGAAGGACTACCCATAGAAGAACCAATAAAGCTTCTATTAGACCAATAGTCATGGCTGTGTTTTCTCCAGTGAGGACTATGGGGGAGTAGGAGGAGTGTGGGTGGATCTTGGATTGTCGATAAAGGACAGCTGAGGAAGCTGGATCAGGTAGAGGGGAAGCGGGGCTCGGAGAGGAGACGGGTGGAGGCAGGGGCTACAGGGCGGAGGGAGGGCGCCGCGGGGGAGAGGGTGCTCAGTGGAGTCCAGTGCCACTCATATCTTTTCAGAATCTTAGCCGTCACCAGGAGCTGAAGAAGACCGCCACTGTACAGATGAGGAGACCGAGGCCCAGACCTGCTGGGGACCAGGCTGTCACAGTCTCTCTTCTGGTTCATCAGATGACCTCTGTCAACCCTTGGACAATCCCCTGAATGTGTTCTTCCAGGAGGGTTTCCTCTGTCTGTGGCAGACACCAGAGTTACCACCAGGGAGGCCAAAAAGGACAGAGGCAAAGAGACACACAGGAGCCCAACCTGAGCGTCCTCACGTGCCTTCGCTTCACTGCTGTTCGCTCTGGATTAGAAGTGGTGTCAGTGCTGGGAGAACCTTCATTCCTTCGTCACTTTACAGAAGAACTCCCAGCCCCCTGCCTGGCCGTCAAGACCGCCTGCCTCCTCTCTTCGTCAGCCTTCCCGTCCTCTCCTTGCCAACAAGGGTGACACCTCCGGCGACCCGGCACGCGGAGCCGCAGCCGCTGCGGTTGAAGTTCCGTGTTTTACTTGCTGTCTTCACAAGGACGTTGTAAGCTCGAGGGTGGCTCCCAGGTAAGCCTGCTCAAGGAGGCTTCCCTTTACCCACTGTCAAGTCCGTCTTCTCTCCTTCTCCACGTCTGTTCCAAATTGCTATTGTTTTCACCCCGGTGATAACCACAGGGAGAGCCACCCTGCATGGAACCTCTAGCGTTCCAGGCACTATAGACACAGTTTCTTATGGTATCCCCAGTGGGAGGGGTATTTTATCAATTTTTCAGGCGAGGAACCTGAGGCTCAGGGCTACCAAGTGGCAGCTGGCAGAGGGTGAGCAGGAGATGAAAGTTCAAGTCCATGTCTGCCTGCCTCCAAAGCCCCGGCTATTTCAGCCTCCACCCGCTCACTTTGGTGAGGAAACCTGAGACCCCCAGATGCCACCCACCTCTAAAGGCATCTATCTCCACATCATCCTCACCTCTCTTCCTGTCTCCCGGGGATGAACGTCCCAGCTCCTCATCACTGAGTCCAACCTCTCTGCCCGCGCTCCTGCTTAATCCCATCCCACTTGCTCCAACGTCCTGCTCCACAAATGAGCTCCCCTCTCTTATGTCCTCAGCCTCCTCTCCAGGCGATATCCCCCCTCAGCCCATTAACATGCTCAAGTCTCTTCCATTATTCTTAAAAAAAAAACAAAACAAAAACAAAAAACAAGTACTTGATCCTGGTTCCTCAACAAGTTAAAAATAGAATTAGCATATGACCCAGTGACTCCACTTTTAGATACATACCTGAAAGAATTGAAATCCTGTGTGTCTCTGCCTGTGTCCTTTTTAGCCTCCCAGTTAAAGAAACACTTGTACACAAATGTTCATAGCAGCACTATTCACAATTGCCAAAAGGTGGGAACAGTCCAGATGTTTTGAAACTAGGAGGTGATGGTTGCACAGTAGTGTGAAAGTACTAAATACCACTGAACCGTACACTTTAAAAATGGTTAACTTTATGTCATGTGAATTTCATCTAGATTTTTTTAAAAAGGGAAAAAAAATCTTGATCCCGTGTGAACCCCTCTAGCTGTCACCCATCTTTCGTCTTCTGAGTCACCAACTGTCTTGAATATTAGTCCGTATCTACCATCTGCGCTTCCCCGTTCCCAGTTCACTCCTGAACCCACTTCAGTCTGGCTCCTCTGCCTCCGTCGCTTCCCCGAGGCAGTCCTGTCAAAAGCTGCTAATAACTGCATAATTATCAAATCCAATGACTGTTTTTCAGCTCTTATCATAAGAGCCCCTATCAGACTAACACACTCAACTGTACTTTGGGGGTCTGGTGGATAACTCACACTTAACATATCTGTACCTGAACACCACCTCCCACTCAGACAACCTGCTTCTGCGTTCACTGCATCTGTTGGCATCAAGAAGCGAATACCTGACTAAAAGAGACTTAACCAGAGGAGTGCATTATCACACATATCTAGAAATCCAGAGAAAAGCATTTAGAGTTGCTTATTAATTCAGTGGCCTGTGGAGCCAGGCAGGTAATTTCCATCCTTTGATTCGATCATCTGCAGAGCATTGACTTGATTCTGAGGTTTCCTCACCACCCCCACCTCATATTTGCAGGATGGTTGCCACAGTTGCAGGTATCACATTGTGGACATGGCAGCAAATAGCAGAAGGAGAGGAACATTTCCCAGCAGTTTTTTACTCAGGTCTGTTGGTCAGGATTACTGATTTAGGGCCTAGCATCAAAGGAGACTTACCAAACAAGCTTTTGGCATTTTTTTAAACCTCTATTCTGGGGAGGAAGCCTGCCATTTACAACAAATTTTGGAGACCCCTGCTCTAGCCTGTCACCAAATCCAGCATATTTTATCTTCTAAGTAATTCTCTAGTCTGATTCTTTCTCACCATGCTTTCACTGCTCTTTTGAGATCTTCTCCATCATCTCTAATTTAAGCTAATGAGATGGACTCCTCTTAATTGGCCTCCCTGCCTCCAGTCTTGTCCCTACAAGTTCCATCCCCAACAAAGCTACTAAAATGCAACTGTGACCATGTCATACTCCTTAAATTCCCCTCTGCCTTCAAAACCAAGTCCAAGCATCTTGGCAGTGCACACTGAGTCCTTTACAGCTTGATGCCTGCCTCCCTGTTGATGCCCACGTCATTCTTAAGGCTCTGGAATATCAAAGTGCTGTAGTTAGTTCTCCGCTCACCCCATGGCCTTCTCACCTCCTAGCCTTTGCCTGAAACAGCTTCCTCCATCTGTCTCCATTCCTCTCATCGGGCAAACTGCTCATCCTGTTAAATTCTATTCAGGTGTCATCTCCTTCAGGAAGCCTTCTCAGAACTCACCACCTTCTGTGCAGCTGGATTTTCCCCTGCCTACCTTTATCTCTGCACTTTGTATATTACATGTTAATTACCACCCCCATCCCCTTAGACTGAGCAACAGGAGGACAAAGATAGCTTCTTATTTGACTTAGTATCTCTGGCATCTAGAACAGGGTCTGGCGCATAGCTCCTCAGTAGGAGTTCATTGAACTGAACAGAAACTATCTTTCAGTCACCTCTGTGTTCTTATAAATCTCTCTAGCTCAAGCTCTGCAACTTACAAGTGCAGCAGGTAGTTGCTCATGGTGCCCCATCCCTTTTGGGACAAGGACCATGTTTTATACTCTGTACACCCTTCATAGCAAATAGTCCAGTGCCTTGTACATGGTAGGTACCTGATAGGTATTATTAAAGAATCTAGGAATTATTTTGTAAAATCATGTACAGTTGACCCTTGAACATCGTGAGGGTTAGGGCCCCATCCTCCACGCAGTTGAAAATCTGAGTATAATTCGCTGTTGGCCCTCTGTACACACAGTTCCTCCATATCTAGTTCCACATCCTCGGATTCAGCCAGCCTGGGATCGTGCAGTACTGCAGGATTTGCTGTTGAAAAATGCCCCTGTGTAAGTGGACCTGCGCAGTTCAAACCCCTGTTATTCAAGGGTCAACTGTGTATATTTTTAAGGTGCATTTTATTTGTAATCACTTTTTCTCTTCATTTTAAAATGAAACCATCATTGTGGAAAATGTGTAAAACACAGAAAGCCTTAAGAAGAAGGTAAAAGTCACTCATAACCCCTCAGCCAATGTTAATGTTGGAACGCATTTCCTCCCTGTCTATTTTGATGTACAAGGTCTTGGGGAGCAGGGAGAGGGCAGCTTACACGTGTGTGTTTAAATCCCGCTGTTCCCTAGTTCTCCTGCTGATTGATTGACCATTAGGATGGCTGCTTTGGCTGGATCTCACTTTTTTACATAGTGGGCAAACACCGGAGATGGGCAGTGAGGGACCCTTGGTTTCTGAAAATCAGCCATTCTATCTCTCTATGGTTTTACATTCAGGGGAAAGCAAGCAGCGTGCCTCATTTATGCATCAGAGATCCTACATTTAAGATCAGGGAGCTGAGGATCCACCATAAGAAGCCTCCAGCAAAGGGGACATGTGTCTTGCTTCTAGGAAAAGGAAGTTTAGTCATCTGGGGCAGGGCTTAAGGAGGTACTGGGCAAGGTGGGAGTCCCTGAAGGCTGAGCTCCGGCCGTTTCACCAGGAAAAGTCCTGGGGGGATTTGGGGGGAACATGGGCTGGGGGGCTGAGGAGGATACCCAAGAAAGAACACTGAGGAGGCAGAGTTAGCACCAGAAGTGAGAGGCATCTGTTTTGGGTGTAGATCAGCAGCTCCCATTTACTGATCACTGGATGCGGAACATGCTTAGGTTAGAGCAGGCCTCTAAACGACACCCACCACCACCCTCATTGATTCCCCTCCAGTTCTGAACCATTCAAAACAATAGAGGGGTCTGACAGATGGAGATCAAAATGACAGAGAGCCCGACTTAGGTTTATGGCGAAAATGGGCTTCCTTTAATTGCCAGTGAGAATCAGGCCAACTTAACACCTGGCCCCAGGCAGTGTTGTGATAGCCTGGCCTCCCCCCCCCCCCGTAGTGAGCCTCCTCTCCCCAAATTTAAGAGGAGCAAGGCAGAATGTGCACTTTCGGCGGCAGCTGGATCCCAAAGGAAAAGTGGAGACAGGACAGAGGTCCAGGTATCCATTTTCTGCTCCCAAATTTGCCAGCCAGTTAATTTACTCCTTTTCCTCCCTGGGGAGGCTCGAGCGAGGGGTCAGAAAGGAGCCAGGAGTGCTACACTCATTGATGTCTCTCCACCTGGAAACATAAAACAAGGGGAAAGGAAGTTCTCTTTAAGAGGCATTGTGCTTTAAATATTTTTATCTCTATTCTGAACAAAGCTGGAAGGAGGATATTAATATCTCCATTTTAAGATGAAGAAACTAAGAGGACTTAAGTCAGAGCACAAAGAAAGCCATACAGCTAGCAGGTGGCGGAGCTGGGATTTGAATCCAGGTTTTTCTGAATTGAAGTTCCATGCTTTTTCCACATGGTACACTGCTCTTCCAATTTTTTTTATGAGCCGCATCCACTTCTGAGCAGCCCCTCTCCTGTCTGAGAAGCCCTGCTAGCAAGGCATGTTACCACGTAGGGGTTATAAGCACGGACAAAAAAATGTAGTATTTTTTAAAAAAACTTGGTTCAGGGTTCAGAATAGGGAGAAGACATTCTGGTTGGAGGATCAGGTGGGTGGAAGCCCCAGTTAAGGTAATCTTTGAAGAACAAATAGGCTTCCAGTGGGCAGTTTCATTTTTGCTTCTCATTTTTCTGGTTTGTTGGGTCATAGAATCAGCCCAGACACCCCGTGCTCTTTCTGTGCATATTTTAATTCCTGAGTGTTTAAGTTTGGGCTCCATCATCAATTATCTAGGGATAGGTTTCTTACCTTTCCTGAGTTTGAGTGTCTTCATCTGTAAAATGTGACTGTGGTGAAGACTAAATTAGGTGAGTTCATGAAAGTGTTTGGGTCACAGCGCCGCTCAACTCTTTCCCCTCCATCTCTCCTGATTTTGAGTCGTTTTTCGGGGCGGCTTTTAGAAAACGCTGCTGCACGTTCATTTTTGGAGGCCTCCCTGACTCTGATGCTCTCTGAATTTGACACTGGCAGCTGCTGGACACTTACCCCAGAGCCCAGATTTAAAGCCTTGTCTCCAGTCCTTGCACAAACATTATCTCCCCTCTTACAAGGGCAGAGACAAGATGTCTTGATCTGATTCTTCCGTGGACACCTGCTGCTCTGTGCAATGAGGCACATTTCTGTTTAGAAAAAGAGAGCTGGTGACAGTGTGAGGCTGAGTCCCAGCAACAGAATGGGCCTGGGTTCCCGGAATTCCCAGCACATGACCATTTGGGTCTGCCAGGCCCTGGGTCGGAGGATGAAGCAGGCTGGCCAAGGCTTCCTGCCATCAGGGCTGCATGTGTGTATGTGTGTGTGAAGGTTCTGCCCTTATTTGGGGATTTTGTGGTGATCGCAGGAGATCCTGAACTGGCTTGGATCAGCCCAGGTTTCCAAATGGTTCCTCAGTCTCCAGAAATGACTTCCAGAATTAGTTCCACCGTCTAAGGCTGTTAGCCTCTTATACATACAGATAGCTCTTCCTTCCTTCCCTCCCACCTGTGAACCACACAGGCCACACTCATTTTGACAGCAGAGACTATGTTTGCTTCATTTTTATACCCCTGCTTATCACCTGCCCATCATCCCCTCTACACACACATACAGTCTGCAACTAGCATTTTGACTGACACATAAAAGAGGTCCGTTCAATATGTGATGAATGAATGGAACCAGAGTAAGCTTGGGGGTCTGATGTCTTGCTGAACTCAAGGAGTCTAGTGACTGTAGGAGATAAAGTGGGGGTTGGGAGGTCTTGTATCCTAGCCCAGCTCT
Source organism: Vicugna pacos (assembly GCF_048564905.1). NCBI lineage: Eukaryota > Metazoa > Chordata > Mammalia > Artiodactyla > Camelidae > Vicugna > Vicugna pacos. Next base: position 27,515,338 of record NC_133011.1, on the reverse strand, counting down.
GCCAATATATAGTAATAAAGATGATGATGATTATAGTGATAATAATACTAATAAGAATGTAGTAAGAGCTAACATTTATTCATCACCTTCTATATTCAGGTACATGTAAAGCTCCTTCCAGCCATTTTTTACTTAACTCAATGCTGACAAGAACCCTTAAAATAATGATCCTTATCCCCATTTTAGAGAGGAGGAATCTGATGTTTAGAGAAGTTAGCTCACTTACCCAAGCCCCCCATACCCCTACCCCAGTAATTGGTGAAGCTGAGATTTGACCCAGTTTGGCTCTCCTGACACCCAAGCTTTTTACCAGTGTGTCACCTCTCCTGCATCTCCTTGCCCTCTGGGTGACATCGATCAGATCACTTCCCCTTTCTGGGCTTTGCTGTCCTCGTCTGTGAAATGGAGGCCAAGGACAGGCGACGTGAGGACTAAGTTCCTTATAAGAACTCTCTTTCCACGAGATCAGTAGCAACAGCACATGGTAATCCCTCCTGTGTGTGCAGGCTTTTACAGTTCATAAAGCCCTTACTCATCCTTCTCATTAAGCAGATTGCCTTGGAAACAAGATTTGCCTACATGGTTAGACTAGCTCCCTGGAGTCACTGCTCCAGGGAAGTCTTGGCAGGAGGGGTCACTTCCGGGAACAGGGCTGCCTGTGCTTACCCTGAGGTCCTAGGGGGCACGGCTTGTCCTTCCAACTCAGGTGGTTTTCTCAAAGGCAAGAGTTCTAACTGAGAGCAGTTAGACCAGTGAAGCCACCTCCTTGCACAATCCAGGCAAGGCAGGGCCAGGGACAGCACAGACCTCTGGGATATACCACATTCTGGACAGAAATGTTGTAAACAGTCGCGGGTGGCTTGGGGAAGGGACCTATGGTCCATTCTGTGTAGTTCACTTACTCATTCACTCATTCATTCATCCAACAAACGGGTATTGAACATCCACGATGGGACCTCATTGCGCTAGGAACTTAGAATAAAAGATAGTGCCTCCTCCTCGTAGGGAGCTCATCATTGCAGAAGGAGCGAAAATCCAGACACTCAGATAAACTCAACACAATGCAGCAGTCTTTGGCTGTGAGACCCTAGAACGTTGCATACCCTTTCTGAACGTCAGTTTCCTCATGAGCCAAATGGGGTTAATGATATCCTATTTTCTGCCTAACCTTCTGTAGCTCCCCACATTCTGTGGACCACTTGTGGTTTCTGAAATACACCAGACACTGAGGTCTGGAGTAAGGGCTTTATGAGCTGTAAAAGCTGTATCCCCACTCCCGCTGCTCTCTCTGCCTGGGGTGCTCCTTTCCCATACGTGTCTCATAGATACCTGCTCAACCCCAGCACCCGGCAGGGTAGAAGATGAGTAAATATTTGCTCAGTGAATAAATCCCTCAAGATCAAGTACCCCCTTTCTTCCTCTCTCTCTGCCATGCCTTTCCTCTTTCCCTCTCCACCCCACCCCACCGACAGCCTTCCTCTCTCCCCCTTAGCCAAGCCTGATTTCCCCAGGCAAAGCAATTATTTGCTTATCTCCCCATTAAAATGCAAACCTCTCCCTTGCAGACACTGTAAATGGCACAGAGCATTAGTGGTTAGTAAACATTAGTAAAAGTGAAAAACAAGTTGGTCAGGAGTGGTGTTATTATCTCCGTTTAATAATGACTCTTAGGTTTTGGAAAATCCCAAAGAACTTGCGAATCATCTTGGAAGATGAAACAGCTTGCCCAGTCACCCAGGGCCCCAGGCAGCCTCATTTTCTGACCTGAATCTGAGCTGTCAGTCCACAGCTCTCCTGGGCATTTAAGGAAAAGTACTTATTTCACAAATCCTAAACACACGTTTTCCAGCATCTCAGAAACTGGGATGCATTTTTCTTTCTTTAGTGGTACATAAGATAATGGTGATGTGTTTTACAAGCAACGTGTCCTTAGATACTAATTATTCATATAATTCAATAACTGGAAAAATGGGAAGCAACCTACATTTGGCAACTATGGATTAAATAAATAAAGGCATTTTTATCAAATAAATAATACAAAATAATGATAAATACTGATAACAAATACGATTAATTATAAGTTATGTCTGTGTGTGTACAGAGAAAAGCCATTTGTGATACTTTGCTTTACTAGCAAACCTTGACTTAAATCTGATTTCATTTCTGTTTGAAAACCAGTTCAGAATTGATGGCCACGATGATGTCAGCAAGAATTACCTGAGGTTAAGAAGGTTACAGGTGTTCGCTTCTCACAGCTGGGTTTTAATTACTCCGAAATAGGTAATTCCAATGTTATTTTTTTTATTTTTAAAACTTACTATTTTGAAATAATTTCTAACTTACAGAAAAGTTGCAAGCATAGAAATCTTTGTACAAAGTACAGAACCCAACAGTTTTTAAAACTTTGATTCATTGTGTGATTTCTCTCTGTCACTATCTGTATTTGTGCTCACATAATTATTTTTTCACAAAACATTTGAGAGTAAATTACATATGTCATGTCCCTTTACCCCTTAATATTTCAATACATTTCTTAAGAGCAAGGATATTCTCTCACATAGCCACAGAATCGTTAGCAAATTCCAGAAACATAATATTGATGCCATCCTTTTATCCAAGCTACTGTCCATAGTCCAGCTTGATCAGTTGCCACATTATATCCATTATAGGAACTTATTTTCTCCTTGTCCGGAATCCAGCGCATTGCATTTCATTGTGACATCTTTTTGTCTTCTGGGACAGTTATCACCTTTCTTTATCTCTCAGGACATGGACAGCTTTTAAGAATACAGGCCTGTTATCTAATAGACTACCCCTCAATTTAGATTACTTGATGCTTCCTCATAATTTGATTCAGCCTATGCATTTAGGGCTGGAATTTGACCTAAGTGATGTGTCCTTCTCAACCTATGACATCTAGAGACACATGATATCTGTCTGTCCCTTCGTGATGACGTTAACTTAGCTATCACATGTGCCTTCTCCCCAGTGTGGTTCCTAGAGCTCCTTTTGTAACTAACAGATAACTTGTGAGAAGATACTTTGAGTTGTTAAATTTCCTATTCCTCAGCAGACTTCTTCCCCACCTCCCATTTAGGATCTATTCATGAATCTTGCCTGAATTAGTTTTTACTATGTAGTTGCAAAATGGTGATTTTTAAAAATATAATTATTCCTTTATGTTTACTAATTGTAAGAAAGAGCTTCTTATTTATCTATTATCAGAATGGACGATAGAGTCTTATTTTAGTCAATGGGTTACAATCCATTACTGTCTGTATTTATCTTTTTTTTAAAGTTTTTTTTAATTGAAGTATAGTCAGTTTACAATGTTATGTCAATTTCTGGTGTACAGCCTAATAGTTCAGTCATGCATATACATACATATATTTGCTTTCATATTCTTTTTCATTATAGGTTACTACAAGATACTGAATATAGTTCCCTGTGCTATCCAGTATAAACTTGTTTATTTTATATATAGTAGTTAGTATCTGCAAATCTAAAACTCCCAATTTATCCCTTCCTACCTTCTTCCCCCCTGGTAACCATGTTTGTTTTCTATGATTGTGAGTCTGTTTCTGTTTTGTAAATAAGTTCATGTGTTCTTTTTTTTAGATTCCACATATAAGTGATATCATATGGCATTTTTCTTTCTCTTTCTGGCTTACTTCACTTAGAATGACAATCTCCAGGTCCATCCATGTTGCTGCAAATGGCATTATTTTATTTTTTATGGCTGAGTAGTATTCCATTGTGTAAATACGCCACAACTTCTTTATCTAGTCATCTGTTGATGGACATTTAGGTCATTTCCATGTCTTGGCTATTGTAAATAGTGCTGCTATGAACGCTGGGGTGCATGTATCTTTTCAAATTATAGTTCCTTCTAGACATATGCCCAGGAGTGGGATTGCTGGATCATATGGTAAATCTATTTTCAGTTTTTTGAGGAAGCTCCATACTGTTTTCCATAACAGCTGCACCAAATTGCATTCCCACCAGCAGTTCTCCAGCCTTTATCATTTGTGGGCTTTTTAATGATAGCCATTCTGACTGATGTGAGGTGATTCCTCATTGTAGTTTTGTCTGTATTTATCTTGATGCTCAAGATCATCCTAGGTTTGGCCAGTAGGAACCCATTTAAGCTGGCTTTTGTGTCCTTTTAACATGCTTCATAGTCTGTCTTTTTTTTTTTTTTTTTTGAGCATTTCCTGGCTTTCTTTCTGGCACAGCAAGATATTTCAGGCTTATCTTATACTTTCTATGCCCCGGCTTTGGAATCAGCCATTCCTCCAAGGGGACTGCTTGCTTTCAGTGAGTAATGGCATCTAGAAGCCAAGATCTGAGTGCACTGCATCCAGGTGTTTCTTTTTTCTTCTTTTGTTATCTGTATCTTCTATTTTAAAACACAAACTAGCATATAGTTTTTTAGAATAAAAAAAAAACCATGAAAGTTATTTTTACGTTATTTTTAAAGAGAAGAAAAACAACCAGAAGATAGTGGGCTGTGGCAGATTCTCTGGGGAGCCAAAATTCCTTGGCCCCGTGAGAAGAATTTTCAGCCGCTGACTTTGTCAAATGCCAAAGGAAGCCACTCCAAAACAGTCTGGCCCAGGAAGTCACCAGGTGGGACTGCCCTCCATCTCCAAAGCGCAGGAAGCCTCACAGCCCAGTCCATCTGCTGGGGGAGAGCTGAGGGTCCAACCTGGAGGCTGGGAGTGGTGCGCCAGGCAGTGAGCAGAACAAGAATCCATCCAAACCAACTGCTGGTAGGAACAGAAGGGGCCACACTTCCCGACCCCAACCGCTGAATTTCTTCAGAAACCAGACCAGCAGGCAGGCACATCCACCTCACCTCCCTGCCCATCCACAGACAGACAGACACACACACACATCCCAGCTCTAAGAACCAAACAGAGCTGGAAGGAGGAGGGACTTGGTACTGAGAGACTGAGAATGCGCATGTCTTTTTAAGTACTGTAATTTTTGCTATGCCACCAACATGACCAACTCCTACCTTTTACCAAGAGCAACTGGGTGGGACCTCCTCCCAAAAGAACCCTCCTTGACCTGTAGGGACCCCCTCAGCCTGAGGCCCAGCCAGGAAACTCAGTGACCACCCCTCTTTGGTGCCATCTTCTCTGGAATCATGGAAAAATCAAGGGTCAGAGCAGTTCCTCAGGGCAGTCACTCCCACCCTGGGGGGAGTCATGAAGAGGAGGCTGCCTTCTCTCTGGGTCACTGCTCCTCTTTCTGGTTCCTTTGAGAAGAAGTGCAAATCCTGGACACTCTCATTTTGTTTTCTTGTACTGAGAATTCAGCTTCAAGGCCCACATTTCCTCCACGAAACATTTCACTGTAGGCTCACTCCCAACCCAAACCCTCCACCCCCATCACCCTGCCTGGGTTCCTTATAGTGCAGGTCATATGGCTTTGCCATTGGGTGCCACCTTACCTCTGTAAGCTCAGAAGGCCAGAGGCTGTGTCATTTCATTCTTGTGGCCTCAGCACCAAGCACGTTGCCTGACCAGAGTTCAGTAAACTCTAGACTGAATGAGTGAATGAATGAGTGAGAGAAGTTAAGTCAGTACAGTGGAGGCTGACCAAGGCAGATAGAGGCAGAATGGGATATTAGGATTCAGGGGTTTGTTCTGAGACAAAGCTAAGTGGTGGACCACCTGGTCCAGACCACCCTCCTGGCTCCTGCCCCCAGGCCCTATCATATCACCTCACCCTGCTTTGTTTTTCTCCGCAGCATTTCTCACTATTTGCTATGTTCTTGATTTGTTTACTTGCTTATTCTCCGTCTCCCCGACCTTGCCCCCCTCCCTCAACTGCTCCGTAACAGCACAGAGGAAATGCCTCCTTGCTCACAGCTCCACCTCAGCCCTGGCACAGCCAGAGGCACATAGGAGGCACTCTAGAGCTATTCACTGAGGGATGGATGGATGGATGGATGGATGAATCAATCAATCAATCCCTGCTCTTTTTGAAGCCTTGGGTTCTGCTCATAAGAGCTTGTTTTTGCCCATCTTACAAATGGCATATTAAACTTCAGATGCACCTGTCCCTATGGGTCTCCTGGGGTGCTTATGACTTCCAGGTCTTTCCCCCTTTCTCTTCTCCCAGCTTTCCTCATTGTCTTCCTCTTTTCATCCCTGAGTGCCTACTGTGGGTTGCACATTGTCCTGAACACCAGGAACAGAAACACGACTCGGGTGTATGGTCTTGATGAGATCACTGGTGTCAGAAGCGGGCTGGGGATGCGCAGACATGTGCGGACGTGCTTCCTCATCGTATAAGGCCTGTCTGCCTTGACTTGGGACCAGGCAGCTATGTTTTATGAAACTACATGGGAAATCCATTAAACGTAAACACTATTTATAGAGTGGTGTCCAGTGTGGCGATGTCTAGTTCGGAATGTTCTGTTTGCTGTGAAAGAACATGGTTATTTGAAATTCTCACAGCAAAGATGCTAAGGCTGTTCTAGGTGAAAGGCTTACAGATCTGTCACCCACCCTGAGACACATGGAGAGAAATAGCGGGGCAGGGGAGGGTCCCTCCTCTTCTTGAGAATAAAATAGAAAAATACTTCTCTGGGGGTGGGGGAGAGAGGAAGGCTGGTGTTTCACAAGTCAAGGGACATTTTTGATTCATTAGACATATCTTTCATAACTTTATTCTGATTATAAAAGTAATCTGTGCTAAATTGGGGGGAAGAAAACAGAAAACTGTAAAGAAGAAAAGTGCAATCTCTCTAAGTCCCACCCCTCCCAAGACAACAGACTACCAATATTTTTGGCATATCCTCTGTTAGTCTCTTCTCTAAGCATGAGATCAGTTATACATACTTGAGATCATGCTGTTCACACAACACCATCCCTTGCTTTCCTCACTTTTTATGCCACAAGTATTTTCTCATATAATTAAAAACACATTATAAGGGAGGGAAGCAAGTTGTAGTATAATACGTATAGCCCGATACCAGGAACACAATCTAAAATAATCACATGTATTTTCTCTGCACTTGAGGAAAATTTTTGTAAAGCTCTAAATGGACACATTTGAAACTCAAAATAATGGTTATCTCTGAAGAGAGAGGGGGGGAGAGGAAAGAGACTTGATGTAGAAAAACAGGGGACATTAGCTTTACCAGCAATGGTCAATTTGAAAAAAGAGAAATATAAGTTTTTAAGTATAATGTATATAATCCAAACTATTTTTGAGTTAAACCTTATTATAGTCATCATTATATTGTTTAATATTATATCATATGGCTGCACCTTATTTTACTTAAACTTTCTTCTAAGGTCAGACATCAGAACTTTGTCGAATTAACTCTTCTCAATAATTTTTTAGTGAACCTCTCTGGGTACAAATCTTTGTCCTAATCTGAGAAGATTTCCTTTGCATGAGGTGGAACTCTTGTTCAACAGTGTTCATCAGTTTACACTCTGCCAGTGTTGGTGTCTGCCTCACCTCATCTTCACAAGACTAAAGATCAGTTTTAAAATCATTACTGATTTGGTGCTAACTCACTTAATTTTAATTAGTATTTCTCTATTACCAGTGGATCTAAAATTGTTTTGTAGATTCATTAGCCTTTGCCCCTGAGGACGGATGTTTCTTCGTCAGCTTTAAGGGGATGATGAAAGGCAGAAACTCTTCAAGGAGGGAGCATTAGAGATGCACGTGAACAGTGTTTGTTTTTATCCTTGAGGTTTCTTCCTTTCACTGCTTGGGAGCGGGAGAAGCTGAGCGAGAGCAGCTCGGGGGCCGGAACTGCAGGAGTAACGTCAGCTATTAGTCAGCCTGAAGCTTATAAAGTTAATCTTCCAAAATCGCAGCTCTGGTTACACCACTCACCTGCCCACGCCTTCATCTCCCCATCACCTGTCAAGAGAAAGTCCTGCTAATGGAACCCGACCCCTCTTCTTAAGCGTTTTCCCGCATCTGCAAGTCACATCCTCCGTTCAGTGGACTGTGTGCCATTTTCCAAACACACAGCCCGAGCCCTGCTCCCCCCTTGGCTCACACTGTTGTTCCCTCCACTGCTGTGCCCTCTCTGCCCCTTACCTCATCAGTCCTCCCTTCCTTCATGGAGGATTCCAAAGGCCACCTCTTCTTTAATCGTGCTTTTGCTCATCCCCTAAAATTCAGGTGACTTTTCATTCCTTGAAACTTCTGTTTGTTCTTGAGGCAGGAGTTAGGGACAGAATTTGTTCAAACTTTGGTTTGTTGGGATCTCCCATTTTCTATATGTGTTCCTTGGGCAAATTACTGTGGAACCCAAGTCTCTGGTTCCTTCTCCATAAAATCAGAAAATTAAATGAGATCATGTAAATAAAATATCCACAGTTCCTAGCATATAGAATGTTCAACAGAGGTTAGTTTCTACTTGAGTGCATTGTGCCCTGCATTAGAGTGATGGGTATCATTTTCATACCCTCCCCAGCTTCTTTCTAGAGTCCAGCATCCTTACAGGGAGGACCCCGATTCTTGCCCTTCTCTGTGTCCTCTACACTGCAGCATCTAGCACAATGCCTGTCACTCAGTAGACGGTCAATAAATATCTGTTGAATTTGCGTAAGATTAAAGGCAGATCATTGAGAACTGACTTTTGACTGAAACTGAATGAAATGTGCATGGTTTCTATAATAAACTAACCAAGGAAGTAAAGAGAAATGATTGTGAGCTTAGGTTCCAAGACTGGACCTCCCACTCTCTGGCTGTAAGACTTCAGGGAAGCCCATGTACTTCATGTGAAAGCCTTAGTTCCTATGTCTGTGGAGGGAGAGGTTACTAGAAACTATCTCATGCAGTTCCTGGGGAAGAGGAAATGAGACCACACATAGAGCAGACAGCACCAGGCACATAGGAAGCAAAACTTGTGATCTCTTTAGGGTATAAAGAAAGGCAAAGACAAAGTACGGTGAAAATTAAAGTTAATGAGGAGAAATTGAAATATGCGCGTCTCGAGTTCATATTTAAGTCCCAAGAATATTAATTAGCACATTTGTTTAAATTTTGCTTGTTTGATGAGTTAAACAAATATTTTATTGAACAAGGGATGAAATGTTTTAATTAACATGAATTGCCCAAACTTAATGAGAGTGCCTTACTGCCATCATCTTAAGTTTTGCAGAACGTATGTGTCTTGCAGCTAGGTTGGCAAGACCCTGGCACAGTTTCATTGGCCCCTTTCATTTACTGAGCATCTACTATGTGCCAGGCATTTAACAAAGCATACTTCAAGTGCAAGGACAATACATTTTTAAGTTCCAAATTATTCCTTTTTGCATTGAAACTGTAAAACAATAGTTATGAGACTTTCAGATTTATACTGCTTCCAAATTTGAAGGAAATGGAATATTTCTCAGTTGTGTCAGTTCCCAGGTACTGAGTAAAAAGTCCCTAGGGAAATCTGGATCTGAATTTTTAAGGAAAGAGGAGAGTTCATACAATTTAACCATCCATTTAGAGAAAAGAAAGCAGGAAGGGAGGGAGGGAGGAGAGAGGGAGAGAGTGAACATAGGAAGGAAGAAACAGTAGGCTTGTCCCTACCAGTGAGAAAATCAGGAAATTATCTCCCCTCCCACCACCCATTGTCACTGTCACCAGAGAGGCAGTCTAGTAGAGAAGAAAAAGATCCAAGTTCAGAACCTGGATCATCAAGTAATTATCCCAATGGATCCTCAGCATCTGGAGGACTTCTCTGGGCCTCCACTTTCTCACCTGGGAAAGGAGGTTTTGTTCTGTCCTCTAAATATTTACTGAGCACCAACCCTTTCATCGTTAGGAAAGTTCCCTCTTTCTTTCCAGTGACCTTTTTTTGTTTTAAAGTCAGTTTTGCCTGATATTAATAGCCACTCGCGCTCTTTTATGGTGGTTGTTTGCATGATATATCTTTTTCTATCCTTTTATTTTCAACCTATATGTTGAAGTAAAGTTTGTCTCCAATACACAGCCTATAGTTGAATCTTGTTCTTTTTTTTTTTTTGTCCAATCTGACAATCTTTGCCTTTTGATTAGATTGTTGGGGCTTATTTTTAAATATTGGAGATATTTTAGCATAACTGAATGCTGAGGAAAAGGGCCCAGCAGGAGGAGAGGCAAGAGATGTAGGAGAGAACAGTGAATATTAATGTAGTAGGTCCTTGATAATGTAAGCAAGGAGAGAATCCATAGCTCATGGGAAAGAAGTTGCCCCTTACAGAAGAGAGCTTTCTTCTATGATGCCAGGAAGGAGGTGGAGAATTGGTACAGATGCAGGTCCTTTTCTAAGTGTGAAGGTACAAAACTCAGAGCATTCACATATGGTGTTTTCTATATTCTCTTGTGGTGAGACTCAAAAAAGATAATCAAGATGGAAATACTTCAAAAACATTGGAGAAATGCAAAGCAATGTTTTCACTTATTCAACCCCTTGTCCTCGTAAATGAGACCAAAGGATGACTGGGTTTTGATGAGCTGGACTCAGGAAATCAGAGACAGGCAGGGAAGTTCTGGATCCCTGAGCTTTGACTTGGACCAAAGCCAGAGCTGAGAAGGCAGTGTGGAGAAAGAGAGGCTGCTGTGGATTTGCGCCTAATTCCCTCTTTCGTATGGGCCCAGCCCTGCTGGCAGCATCCACTGGCTCTGAGCAAAGAAGGCTCTGGCTTTGCCCAATCATTGCACAATGTCCTGTCACGTCCACAACCAGAGGCTGCTAACCATGCTGGGTCGAGGGACCCATGGCGATAAGCCCTTGGAACAGGCAGGCTGGTAAGCAAGCCTTGAGGGGGCTGTGTCTCCACATCCTGCCTGGACTGCACAACCTTGTTCAACCCTCACGGGCCCACGGGCCTTCCCACTCGCCCACAGCCCGGCCCGCTTCCTGATTGACCCTGCTGGCCGGTGGGGAGACCAGAGTTTGTGCCGAGCAGTGGAGCAGGGAGGAAGTGCTCTGGCTTAATGCACCTGCACAACACGTGTTCTTTTTCCTTCTGTCTTCTTAAAAATATATATTGACAGAAACACAGGCTTACTGTTAAAAAAGCAAAATATACAGATAAATAATATATCACCTCCAATCCCTACCCAGAGGTAATAACATTAGCTTTTTGGCATAGGCCTCCTCTGGGTTATATATGTGTAATTTTATATATAGAAACTTTTTTAATGGAATAATGTGTCGTGAACACAAAAGCAGGAGGGGCAATGGAATTCAAGTGCTCTAAGGTCCTTACATTTTCTGGGAGGTGGTAAAAGTGCACTGCATGAAAGTCACTTTATATTAAGGGTAATAAGTTGAGTGCTCCACTGGCAGAATGGTAAAAGCATATATAACTAAGAAGCTAGCATAGAGGGAAAACAAAATAATAAGAAAAAAGAAAGGAGAGGAAAAAAACTGAAAACATATAAAAAAACAAATAATAGCATGGTGGATTGAAACATGAATACATCAGTAATCATATTAAAAGAAAGTGGATTAAATATTCCGATTCAAACTCAAAGATTGTCAGATTGTATAGAAAGAAAACCCTAATTCAACTTTATGCTACTATGAGAGGTATGTAAGAACACTGAAAGACTGAAAGGAAATGGATTGGAGAAGATATAACCAAAAGAAACCTGGTTCAGTGTAAAGTACACTTTAGTTGTTAAACAAAAGTTATTAAAGATAAAGGGGAAAGGACTTTCAATAATGGTAGAGTAGGGAGGCCAGCAATCCCCTCTACAAAAATGAGCAATTATAAACAGGAAAAAATTGTCCAAAATAATCATTTTGGGGTATTGAAGTTGGCTAAAGGCAAAAAAAAAAAGTATTTATTCTTGAAAACCTATTAGAGCTAGAGGCAAGAATGGCAACAGCCAATGGCCTTCTTCCTCTGGCTACTCCTTTCCTGGAGCTGGCCATGGAAACCAGCAAATTTAATGCCAGAACAGGGTGGATTTGAATGAGGAGGCAGTGGGGGCAAAAAAACATGCTTTTCCAACTGAAAATGGTGGGATGAGGTGGGAATGGGACCAAGTGTTCTTGTCCCAGTTTAAGGCAAGCAGTGGAGCAGCTGGACATTTAGTGGGGAGAGCCTGGAAATGAAATGAGCTATAGATGAGCAGAGATAAGCTCTCCATACATCCTTGACTGAACAGGGAACTACTCCTACCTAAAGGAGACAAGAGACAACCTGGCAAAAGTGAAAGGCAAGGGACACTTGAGAACTGGCTGTGACCCAGTGCATTCCCGCACATGTATAGGGAGCAACAGAGGGTGGAAGGTTCATGGGTTTGAGGTGTTTGAGCACAACCTCTGCCCAGAGTATTGATGACAACTAAGTTTGCAGACACAAAGGTGACTTCTAGACAGCCATGCTAAAAAACACAACAGAGTCCTGAATTTCTAAAACATATGTCACAATGTCTAGCATACTATCCAAGACTAATTGATGCAAGGAAAGAGGAAAATGTGACCCTGTCTAAAAACTGTTTAAAGAGAAAAGACAAGAAATACAAATAGTCTGTAAGTTGGAATTAGCAGACAAGGGTATTAAGAGAGCTATTACAGCTATGTTCAAAGATACGAAGGAAAATAAAGGGTGTATAGGAAAACTGTTAACTCAAAATTCTGCATCTGATGAAAACATCCTTTAATGAAACCAAGTGAATTTGTTGCCTATAGACTTGCATTAAAAAGACACACTAAAGAAATAATTCAAGTCAAAGAGAAATTATACTAAATGGAAACATATCTTTAGGAAGGAAAGAAAAATATCAGAAAGGGTAAATTTGTGAAAAAAAAATAAAAGACTTTTTTTTCTCTTCCTTAAAATGCATATACTTATTTGTACAAAAATTACAACTTTGTCTTATAGGTTTATAACTTAAGTAGATGTACTACCTATGACAGTGATGGCATAAAGCATGGGGACTGGGTCGATAAAAAGAACCTATATAGTTATGAAGTTCTTACATTTCACATGAAATGGCACATAACTCTAGGTACACTATGAAAAGTTAAGGGTACATGTTTTAAACCTTAGAGCAACCACTAAAAATTGTAAAGAGGTATAACTTAAAACCCAATATATAAATTTAAATGGATTTCTAAAAGTTACTTGATGCCTTCTTGGTCAAAGCAATGTTCCCCTAAAGGGGTTGAAAATTGGTTCTTGGAGGTTAAATAATCTTAGTTCTTTTTATGTATAAAGTACAAAATACATAGAGTACATAAACAGATAAATACTATGTTTGTGGTATTACAAACATGGGGGATATGATTGGAGGGTGGGGAAAGGGTCTAAATGACTCATTAAGGAGGATAATATTGAAAAAAGGTTGAGAAGCACAGAATTAAACCAAAAGAAAGCAGGAAGGGAGAAAATAGGGACAAAAAACAGATGGGAAAATAAAAAATAAATATTAAAATAGTAGAATTAACTCAAACATATCAATAATTACATTAAATATTAATGGACTAAACATAATGCTAAAAGGCTCAACCTCCCTGTAAGGTAATATGAGGTGAGCAGAGTTGCAGCTTTGGAGGACCCCAGTTCAATCATTTCTATTTCCTCAGATGTAAAATGGAGATAATACTAGTATTTCTTTCATAAGATTAAACAAGATTATCTGTGCAATATGCTTACTGTAGTGCCTGGTATCTAGTAAGTAATAAATATTGATGCCTTCTCTTATTATCTAGCTTAACAGTAGAGAGACAGTGGGCCCTTTCTCTGGCTCTTGTTGACATAGGAAACTGGGTTTATCTAGAATTGGGGTGGTAAACTACAGCTTCAGGCCAAATCTAGATTGCCACCTCTTTTTGGAAATCAAGTTTTATTGGAACACAACTGCACTTACTTATTTATGAATTGTGTATGGCAACTTTCATGCTACAACAGAGTAGAAAGTGTATGGTTCATAAAGCCTCAAATATTCACTGTCTGGCCCTTTACAGAAAAAATTTGCCCATCTCTCATACAGAGCGTAATGATTGAATTTTGATTCCAAAATCCCAGCCTAGTTTTTATTTCTGAGACATCTATCTTATACCAACTTTTTGCTGTTAATACTTTTAATCCCATTTGTTTAGCATTAGATAAATCTACTTATGACCCAAAACCAATCGAAAAAACCACCCCCACCAAAGCAGTGGAGATTATTTAGATGTTCACTTAATGAAAATTGCAATCTACAGTTGCTATCGGACATCCTATAGCCAAGCCTTCTGTCTTTCTTTAGAGCCTTTTGCTTGTGATATCTCTAAAAATTATAACAGAAAAGTTGTTTAAGTGTCACTTTAAATCCACCATCTTGCTCCACTATTAATAATCATAATCATTTTTATGTGTATTAGCTTTAGAACTCCCAGTTGTATCTTATTTAGTTGTTATTGCATCCATTTAGCAGATGAGAAAACTGAGGTTCAAAGAGGTTTGAGCACTTGCCAAACAGAAGGCAGTGGAAGAGTGTTCTGACACCTCATCTAGTGCTCCAACTCTCATACCATTCCTGCACAATCTAGCCCCTGTTTCTAGTTTTTTTGAGGGAGAATCAAGATATTAAGTGTACAGTTCGTCCAAACTCTGATTTTAGTAAGCAGACAAAGAGAACTGAAGCTCTTAGAGATACAGGCCCCGGCGCGTTCTAAAAGACGGAGTTGAGTACTTAACCTCTATTAAGTACTTGGAACTGTTAGCTCTGGCTTGCTATAAAAATTTACAAAAGCAGGAAGCATGCAATGCAAACCTATTAACATAGCACAATAAACACCACCTGAGCAAATCTCCCTTGTCCAGAGAAAATTCTCCTCCTCCACGTGCTATGAGCACTCTTCAAATTCAAGGGATAATTCTGAAGGCCCACAAAGTGCCAAGCTCTTTGGGTGGAGTTGGTGGCCCCAAGATGACATGACAGTGAATATGCCTTCAAAGTACTAAGGTCTAGTAGGGCGCTGGCTATCCACACACACACAGAGCACCGCTGTCACAGAGAAGACAGCGAAATCGGTAGCAGGCAGAGGTGCAAGAGACATCTTTTCTGGGAGTTCAGAGGTTTTATTCTGACTTGTGTAGGATCCAGAAAGACTCCCCAAAGTAAGGGAAATTGGAGTTCACCACTTTGCTAGCTATTACCCATCTCCTCCTCCAGATCTACTCTTTGCCCTTCTCCTTTCTGCTCTGTGCTCCTGGGGCTGACCTTTGTGGGTTGCACCAATACGATCCTGTGCCCTTGGATTAGGGTTGGGTTTGGACAATGGGTGGTTTCAGCAGGAGATGGGAGCGGGGGTAAGAGGACAGAGAGGTTGGGGTGTTCATTCCCCAGCTCCCGTCCCACCAGACCCTGGGTTGGCATAGCCTCGATTCCTCCACCAAGGAGCACAGTCTCTATCAGGTGACTCCTCCTCTCCAGTTCAGGAGCCCTTGACACCTAAGTGTGGCAGCAGCCCCCTGCTATTCATAGCCCCCAGGCTTCCCCAGCCTTCCTTGCCTTCCTTTAACTCTGCTCGCATATTAAAGCTGATCCCTTATTAAACTCGGCTCAATAACTCAAAGGAGTGTGCCATCTGCTTCCTGCTGGGATCCTCGGACACACCCTTGAACAAATCTTAATAGTTTTATACTATGTTCCTTAAGAATGTGGACTTTTGAGTGAAACAACACACTGTATTTGCATCCCAGCTTCAGTACACACAGGTCACTATCTAATCTTGGACTACTTTCTTAACCTCTTTCAGTTTCTGCATCTGTGTAATGAGGATGAGAGTCCCTAGTGCATAGGTCATTCTAAAGGTTAAATGAGATAATACATGGGAAATGCTCAGTAATCAATAAATGGCAGCTGTTAGTATTGTGACTGCACGATAGGGAATGAGGACAAGCTTAAGCTGCAAATGCAGGGAGGTGTGGAAGTGCACAGAGGCCTGGAGCCTCCTGTGGTGGGGACTAGGCTATCAGTGAAGAAAACCTTTCGAAGGACCCAGCAGGATGACATCCCAAGCTTCCTTGGCTCCCTTGGAGTGGCGGCAAGACTTTGAAAAATTAACAGGAAAGGAAACCAATTGGCTTGTCTTCCTTTTGTCAGTGTGAGACCCCAGAACTCATCTTTGCAGCATCTTCCTCCTTGCTCCCTCCTGAAAGAGTCACAGAAGGCAAGTGCTGTCATGTCTGTCCTGAGAACACGGTGGAGGGGAGAGCAGGATGCGTCCAGGCAAAGGGTCAGCTTCTCCTCCAACTGGCCAGAAAGAATAGAGGGAAACATTAGTCCTCTTTCAGTGGCTGCAGGGAAACAAAAGAAATTGGCAGCTACCAGCCCTTGGCTTTAGCTTGCCTCTCGTCTTCCATTTCTGTTTTCTTTTCTGACTGCTGAATCTGGCTTTGTTAAAACTCTTCAAATCAATTACCTACATTCATGTATCTATTCATTTATTCATCTGTTCATTTCTTCACTCACTCCTTCATCTTCCAACCATCTATTTATTCATTCATTCACTTATTGGTTCATTCACTTATTTAAGGGCTCATCCATCTGTCTATCCATTTATTCATTCATTCATCCATTAAAATAACATTCACTGAGTAACTTCTTACTACCACATGTCAGCCACAGTGCAGGCTGTGTGCAGACAGGAACGACTTCTGTCTTACATGTATACTGTTGAATCCCCAGGACTTAGAAAGGTGACTAGGGGGTTGCCAAGATGAGAATATACAGTCGATGCACTTGGAGCAGCATTTGAAAGTTCATAGTCATGAGAGGGTCTGGTTTCTCTGCACAGCAGTGAGAAGTTCCCTTTGGCTGAGCACAGGGTCTGTGTGGGAAGGAGACAGGAGATGGACCACCTTGTATGAATCTCAGGCCAAGGGGTTTGACTTGATCTTGCAGGCACCCACCAGTGCAGTGGTTTTCCATCAGGAGAATGGGATGCTCAATGTCTTTTGGGAAGACAACTCTGAGAGAGGAGAAACTAGAGGATGGGAGATCAGCAACGTGGTTTAGACTGAGGTCATGGTAACGGAGGCAAAGAGGCAGTATTTGACGGATGTTTCTGAGGAAGGTTTGACAAGTCATGTCTCCAAATCCCACTAAGGAAATGGGATTGGCAGTGGGGGAGCTCCTTTACCTCATGTGCTCCTTTCTCAGAGCACGTTAAAGCCATTATCCAATCCAGAACGTTAACTACTGCATGGACCCTTGGATGATGGCGACCAGAACAACTCCCTTAGGCAACAGTACAGACTTATCTGTAGCCCTGAGAGTAATGAAACCTTGGGCTTAAAGACCTCTTTCTTTGCTCATTCCTGATAGAATCTTCAAGATGCTGTCATTTCACAAATGAGAAATACATACTAAGAGAGACCCACGAAGGTTAACTGCCTTCTCAAGGTCACACAGCTTGAAAAAGCTGAGGATAGCCCCTATGCCTACTGATGACTCCAGCCTTCTTACAGTGTCATCAGATGTATGTTGACAGTCATACAATCAATGAGACTACTGCTTAGATAAAAACCATAGACAAGAATACAAAGAAAACAGTTGTGTGTAAGGGCCAGTTTTCCATAAAATTCCTTTTATAGTGCTTTAAAATGTATTTAATGATTACAAACCTGAATATATACCTTCAACCAATAAGCTGTTGTCCAAGGCATCAAAAGGGATAAATCTGCATCCTTCCTGGTGGTGGGCATCTTCTATCCCTAGAACTAGGAACACAATTCAGAGCACCTCTGAATGATTCTGAGCCACAATTCCGTGTAACTCAAGGATCGCTGGCACCTCCCTCCTTCTGGCTGGCTTCCCCTCTTCCAGAAGTCTTTCCCAGTCATCCACCGGGATTCTGCCTCCCGCCTGCCACTCCCGTATGTCCCGTTCTACCTGTTGTCCTCCTGATGCCTCTTTTCAGGGCTTCCTGCCAGCCGTGGACCAGAGGTCCCAAACCGGCCAAGTAAGAATCCGAGACAACCTCCAACACAGTGTTTGGCCTACACCACATTTAAAAAATTTGAATTGATTCTCAACATCTAAAATTTAGAAAACTTCACATTTAAAAAATGTAAACTTCTGGCTTTTCTTAAAAAATTGGAAGATGTGGCAAGACAGGGCCTGCCTTCCCACGTGGTGATCACTGGCCAGAGCTGAGTAGAAGGGCTGTGTTTTAGTTCATCACAGCTCTGACCCTCTGCCTGAATCCCTCATTTATGGAACGTGGCCGACCCTGAAGGCATCTGAGTTTGACATCCCAGATATAGAGAACCCCTGGTACCTAACTGAGCACCTGCCACCTCTAGCACTTAGGAAGGACCTGTAGTGCTTGCGATTTAACTGACACCCAAATGAATTTGAGTTGGGGATGGACAGATGAACCAAAGAACATGAGAACTTCTACTTAGCACAATTATTTCTAAATTTAATTTTTTTAATCTCAGTGTTGTTCTCTGGATCATTTGATAAGGTGTCAATGCCATATTTCTTCTTTATAAAATAATTTTTGTAAGAGTAGTGTTTTTTTTTTTATAGAAACATACCTGCAAGTGCAGATAAGACAAAAAGGAGAAAACAAAAAATCAGTTAGAATCCCTTTTACCCAGAGAAAACCTCTGTTGGTTTTGTGTACATCCTCCCAATCTTTGTTCTATGCATTTAGATGCCTAGGAAAGTGGGATTGTATTACCCCAGGTGTTTTATAATCTTTTTTTAAACTTAACAATACAGCAGCAGTGGCTTCTCACATTATAAATTATCCTCCTCTAGCATGATCTTTAATAACTACATGATATTCCATCATGTGATCTTTCTTCGGTTTGTTTAACCAATCCCTGGTTTGTGGGGTATCTAGGCTGTTTGTAGTTTGGGGTTATTTTTTGAGCAGTGTTTCAAAGAACATCCTAGAGGTGGAATTGGTGAGATGCAAGGTGCGCAGAAACCTAAGGCTTTCGATCCCCACATCAGTGCTGGTGCTGCATTTCATTGCACGGAGGTTCAGCTTACACAGAGTGCGACTGTGCTTTCAGGATAGACTCTCTCGGGGACAGGGACCTGATCAGTAATGCTTAGTTGAGTGAGGGCCTAAGAGTTATTTTAACATGCGTCTACACACTAAAGAGAATTTCACGTGGGTATGTATTAGTTCTAGTACTTGGATTCAAAAAATTCATAATCAGGGAGGTGTGATTTAGCTATAATGTGTGTGTGTGTCTGTGTGTGTGTGTCTTAGGGGACAGTAAGGCCAATCGGCTAGTAAGGCTGCCGACTTGGGGAATCTCAGGCTGCATCTAACAGGAGAGCAAGAAAGGCGAGGACAGTAGCAGGAATTCTGCTCTCCTCAGTCAGATCACTGCAGAAGAGCACGCGCAATTCTGGGTGCCCCAGTTCTGGAAAGATACCGCAAAGTAGCGTGTATGGAGAAGGAAAGGGGCAAGGATGGTAAGGGTCCTCCTGATGGTGCCCCATGGTCAGTGGCTAAAGGAACTGGGAGCATCTGATTCCAGGAGAAACTCGGGGTGTGTGCTCTAAGAATCATCAACTACCCAAAAGGTTGTCAGTGAATTCTGTTCGGTGGTTCCCCATACCCAGAACTTGTGCAAATGAATCAGAGCCACGGGTTGAAGATCTCAACTCAATCTAAGGAAGAACTGCCTAACAGTCAGAGCTGTTAGTAAATGAAACAGAAACTATTCTCTACCTCCAGGGAGGAGGGACCAGGGTGAGATCCCCTTTGAAATTACCCTCTTGTGCCATTTGAAAATGTTTCTAAACCATGTGCACATGAATTACATTTATGACAGATTAACAAATTAAATAATGCAACACAACAGAAAGAAAACACAAGTGGACTTACCAGCTGAAGTAGTTTTGGGCAAGCATCAAAATCCAACTGGCTTATAAGCAAGCACAAGCCAGAAAAGGATTTAATGGAAGGATACAGTTGCTCTCAGAATTGAAGAGAAGGCTGAGGAAGGTTCGGTGTCTCCGAGCTCCCTGGAGCCCTCATGGGTGGTTCTTCTTTGCTATGACTTGGTTCTATCAGTTTTCTGTCCATCTGTCCCTTGGTACCAGACCCAGATTCCGGTGAGAGCTGGTCCAGTTGGCCTACTTGGGATCATTGACCCACTGTCTTGCTGACTGACAGCGTCTGATAGAATCACTTGAAATGGGGTTAGGCAGTTGCCCAAAGGAAAATTTGGGATGCTGTGACCAAAAGAAGGAGGAAGGGTTGCAGGGCAGGCAAAACCGAGCTACCCAGTACATGGGGTTATAATATAAGGAACAAGCTATCTCACAAGGCCGTGATATCTGGCCCCTGGAGGTATTCCAGACAGACTGGATGAGCCCCTGGTGACAAAGCTGTAAAAGGATTTGGTCTCTAATGGGGTTTGGATTGTGCCACAGCAACATCCCTCCCAACCCTGAGATTTTGTAGCTCTGTGAGTCAGGGAAAAGGCTATCTGCTGGACGGGACAGCTCCAGGACAGCTGGGACCACACTTCGACAGCCAGCATACCTTTCAGGGTCCCTTATCCAGAGCCAACCGGAGGAGAATCGTGTCCTCACCGGGCTCTTGTCCCTCATCGCTCCTTCATCTCCTCTCTTTCAGTCCATTTTCCTTGCACTTCTGATTCTTCTCATTTCATGCCTTGAGGACTCAAAGAGAATATCAATGAGTCTTGTCTCTGGGCTCAGACTTTAGATCACTTCCAGCCTTTACAAACTGTGTGACCTTGAGAAAATTGCTCGACTTTTCTGAACCTATATGTCTTCATCTGTAAAATGAAGATAATAGTACCAAGGTCGCGAGGTTGTTGAGGGCATTAACACAGCTAAAATGATTGTTAGAGGGCCAGCCATGGAGAAAGGGCTCAAAGGACACCAGACCCTTCCCCTGTCCCTCCCCTTCCTCCTCGCAGCATCAGTGTCCTCCTCCTCAGCAACAACACTATTATTACTAAAAGGAGCAGCTCCGGAAGAATCTGCCAAAAGTGACTCGGAATCACCTTACACTCCACGAGGAAAGGGGCCATGCCGTACTTAATTTCTGAATTTTTCTCCCTAGCAGAGTTTCTGGTATATGTGGGTCCTTAATAATATGTAAGTGAATATGTGAGTGAATGAAAGAATAAAAGAATCAATCAATGGATGCTGAAGAGTAGGAATATTTCTGACATGGGGTTCTGTCGAGGTTCCAGAGAAAAGAGGAGGCCAGAAGGGGAGAAACCTTCACCAAGTGTTAAGGGAAAAAGAAGGGATTGGAGAGTGAGCCTAAGAAGGACTCGCAGGCTGAAGAAGCCCCCAGAGAGGCGTCTCCGGGGCCGCCCCCACGACCTGGATGATCAGCCAGCAGGAGGCCCCAGGGGACCGTTTTGTGCTGATTTGGGTTTCAGGGTTGAAGGAACACGATGGAAGTTTTCAGAGTGAGGCACCAGGGTGATCTATTTTGGAGGAATTATCTGGAGAAAAGAAAATGAGAACTGCCGGTAACCTTTGTGGGATGGCCTGAGGCAGGGAAGAGGTGATTCCAGGACATTGTTGTAGCCTGATTTCTCAGACCCAGCGCTGCGGGGCCCCATGCAAATCAATGTCGAAAATTTAACAACGTGATGGTTTGTGAGATGGACTAGCAAAGGAAGCAAGTGCTGGTAGAAAAGAGATGAGGTCCTAGACGGGAGGGGGTTTTAAAGTATACTTTTTATGAAGATATAACAGACAGAGAAAAGTGATAAATCAGAAACCTACAACTCCATAATTTTTCGAAACTGAACATGCCATGTTAACAGTGCCAGATAGGGAAATGAGTTTTGAAGGTAAATGTCAGTAAGAAACCAGTGGGGTACTTGGCAGGCATGCAGATTTCCTGGACCCACTATCAGAGATCCTGGTTCAGTAGGCCAAGCACGTGGCCTGGGAACCTGCATTTCTGTATGCACCACCAGATTTAGATGAGGGTGGTCCATGGACCACACTTTGAGACCTATCAGTCTTTTAGGTGAGAACATGCTTTAGAGTCAAGCAGGCCTGAAGTTGGAATCTCACCTTTTTCTTGAATGAGTAACTTGACCTTCTCACAAGGAAAGTGAGAGCAATGGTACTTATTCATAGGTTTGTTTTGAGGATTAAAAGAAAATGCATGTTGTGAGGGAGGGTATAGCTCAGTGGTGGAGTGCTTGCTTAGCATGCATGAGGTCCTGGGTTCAATCTCGAGTACCTCCACTAAATATATATATATATATGTGTGTGTGTGTATTACCTAATTAGCTCCTCTTGCAAAAAATAAAAAATAAAAAAAAAGAAACTATAAAAAAAACACATGTAAATCCATGAGAGCTTAGCATGGTGCTAGGCACACAGTAAGCACTCAGTAAATGTAGCCAAGCACAAAAAGGACAGGCTTGTCCCCCAGGATAGAGACGTCTCTGTGCCCAGCACCTGGTACAGCACGCCATGAAATAAGACGAAGGGCAGAGCAGCACGAGAGTCAGCAACACAGGCTTGGTGTCAGACACCTGTGTGGTGTGAGTTTGAGTCTAGGCTTCACCAATTACCAGCTGGGTGACCTTGAACGGGTTACTTAACTCCTCTGGCTCTCAGTTTCCTCATCTGTAAAATGGGCATCATAATGCCTACTTCACTGGGTGACTGTGGGATGAAATAAGATGGCTCTGTAAAGCCTCGAGCCCATGGCCTGGCCCCTGAGAAGATCTTGATAAAACTTGGTGACAGCTGCTATATACAGATGAGTCTGAGAAGGTTCCGTCCCTGGGCCATGGAAAGGTCCTCTCCAGGGACAGCCTGAGGGGAGACGGGCCACCTCTCCATGATAATGTTGAACAGTGTAATAAAAAGGCTATGAATTGCATGCTTATTACTAGGCCAAAGTGTCACTGCCATGATGGCAGGCCAGGCAGGGCCGCCCAGGAAACTCCTTCAGGTGTTTGTACCCTTCAGAGGGTGGAGGCAGGCATGTAGTGAGAGAGGAGGCTTTGCTCCCCATATGAAAACTTAGTTAGCTGCTGCCAAACCCAAAGGATGGAATTTGAATCTTGAAAGGGTTAGGGGCATCCAGCTGTTTCCTACTAGACTTCCCAGTGCTCACATATGGGGCGGGGACACTACCAATCCAGCCTTGACTTTGAAAACTGCTTTTCAGGCATCTTCCCAAGCTGATTTATTTCTGGTGAACTAAATTATACTGGCTGATTCCCAGGGAGATGGAATATGAGCCGCACACCAGGTTAAAGTTTACTTTCTCCCGCATGAGGCCACCTGAGGCCACACCTAGAATCAGAGGTTCCAATCTTCCTACTGATCAACCAGCTAGCCTTGAGGAAATCAGTCACCTGCCTTCAACATTTACAAAGTACAGGACAAGTTCCTCTTCCTGGAGAGCAGGGCTGCCATGCATAGTTGTGCAGGTTGGAGACTGCCCAAGGCCATTTGACCAAGAGAGAAAGCAGGGACTGAAGTCTGCAGTCTGGGCATGTGGGTCAGGCCTACATCCTCATGGAAGAAAGGGTGCCTTCTACTAATTTGCCCAAAGGTGCTATGTAGGCTTCCTTGAGAAGGTCAGGTCTAACTACTGACACAGAAATAGCAATAAACACTATTCCTCCTGACATGAAAACAATTAATTCTATTTTCTCATGTGAAGAATAGTTGAAAAAACCAAATGGGAGGATAGAGATGAAGACACCTTGTGATGAGGTATAAAACAGAACACAGCTCTCATGATACCACAGGACAATCACCTTCTATTGCAAATTAGCTGTGTGACTTTGGGAAGTCACTCTGCTTCTCTGGGCTTCATTTTTCACACGTATAACAGGAATCAGTCTCCCAGGTAATTCTGATGCTCATGGTCAGTAGTGGATAAACGCTCTTCTGCCAGATGCAAACCCCTGAGCTTCTGTTCCTCTGTGTGACAGCAGACAGAAGTTCTGCTGAGCGTGAGATGACTGGGAGGCCAGGAAATAATGTCATGATCCCAAACCTGACTGCAGTGACCTTACAGAGGCCCTCAGCAGCAGTGACTTTGTGGTCCTGTCTCCAGGCTGAACCGGCTGGCTCCAGACACTCGCCAATTACACACACCATCTCATAGGTCATTCTGCCTGGGCTGACACCACCCATTATCCTAACTAAAAATTAGGACCAACTGGCCCTAACAGGTTCCCCTTAGTCTTGCTATAAATACAAGTTAGTAAATGTCAAAACAAGCCTCTGGCCAGCCTGGAAATTCTTAGTCATCAATAGGCTATAAACACCCTTGGTCAGAATTCACTGTGCATTGACCTGTTTAGTTAGTGACTTCCTTCTCTCACTCACTCATCAAACGCCAGCTAAGCCCAGACTCTATGCCAGGCACTGAGCTGGGGGCTTGAAATGTAGAAATGAATCATGGGATAGAGTAGAAACCGCCTCCCATCCCCCAAACACACCCACTAATGCATAAACCACTATCTGGAAACCAAGGAGTATTTCAGGCTGTGAATCTTTTTCCAGGCTAGTAATTTCCAAGCATACCAATTGCCATCTTAAACAGTAGCCTGTGTCCTAGGAAAAAGAAGCCCACGAAGGTAACAGGAAGTGTCCAAAAGGGGGAAAATAAAAAACCACCAAGCTCATTAACTTAGAAAAATGCGACGGGGTTTCCCTGCTGGGCTAGCATTGTGTTTCATGGACATAAGTCAGAACATTTCGCAGCTGCCCACGTACATTTCCCTCTCCTGTTCCAATGGGAGTTTCAGCCCCTCTGCCTGCAGGTTTGTCTGAAAGCCCAATGCGGTCAACAATGGTTGAAACAGGAACCACGGAGGCTGGATTGCTTGCTCTGTGACTATCCGATCTCAACCATAACGTCGCTCTAAGCCGGGCAGGGTTTCTCTGCCCTAGATTTCTAATTATTTGTAAAAACAAACCTCTAGGTTCTCAAATGCCTCTCCCACCGAAGGGGGGGGATAAGGGTCACCCTCCCTCCTCTTACACATTGGGATGGGCCTGGGTGGAAGCAAATTGGATAGAACGTTTAGTTAATACCTGCTGTATACTCTTCACAACAGCCTTGTAATGAAGGGACTCTTGTCCTGGTTTCACGAATGAAGAAACTGCTGCCTTGGCAGATTTGTCTGAATTTCCCAAACTCACACACCCAATGATTAAAAAAAAAAAAGAGCCATCACATTAACAGCTAGCATCACTGAGCACTTCTCATGAGTTAGGCCTGCACCAAGCACTTTTACAGATATTATTTCATTTATGTTTCCAAATAACTCTGTACGGTGGGTAATACTATTAGGATGAGGAAACTGAGATTTAGTAACTTGTCCAGGGTCATCCAGCCAGTGAGGGCAGAGGAGAGATTGGAACGTCAGTCGTGGAACTGCAGTTCAGAGATTCTAGACTCATTTGGCAAGCTGGGTCTGAAACTTTTTGTCCTTGCTTTGTGGGGAAAGGAATTCAGTCTGACTGAAGGAAAAAAAAAGGAGACAACAACAAAACACCTCCTGGGGAATGAAAGCAATCAGTGTGCTTCGTTAATACGCTTCTCCCTTACTTCAGGGCTAGTCTTTCAGTATCTGGACTGAAGTTCACGGGCAGATTATTGCAGATAGGTTAGCTGGGTTGTTAATCAAAGAATGCTTTCTCACAAACAATGGGCTTCCATTACTGGGCCCAACTATCAGCTGTGTCTCTGATTCAGAAGAGAGACTCTTGGTGCCATGAAGATCACTCCTGGCATGTTCTTCATGGAACTCGCAAGTGAAGTAAAGCTGTCAAGCCAAAGTATACGGAGAGAGAGAGACAGAGAAACTGACTCCACTGAGTTCAGGGCTACATTAAAGACAATAAAAGATGTTGGCAAAGAGGAAAGGGAGGGGGAGGGATAAATTAGGAGTATGGTTAGGAGTCTGGGATTAGCAGGTACAAACTACTGTATATAAAATAGATAAACAACAAGGTCCTACTGTATAGCACAGGGAACTATAGTCAATAGCTTGTAATAACCTATAATGAAAAAATACGTAAAAGAATATTTATGTATATATACAACTGAATCACTATGCCGTACACCAGAAACTAATGCAACACTGTAAATCAACTCTACTTCAATTTAAAAAAAAAGGTGTTAGATCTGGTCTCTGCCCAAACTGTCTAGTTAGGAAAATAGATGTTAGACAAGCAATTCTAATGGTAGTGATCTAATTGCTAATATTTCAACAAGCAAATCCTGACAGAGCCCACAAGAAGGAATGCTGATCTCCAATGAGGAAGCTGAAAGGTGTCACTAAAAGGTGACATATTAGTTGACATTTAATATTATTTTCTTGTTTTAAAGTGAGCAGTGGGCCAGCCTCCCAGCACCCACGTCCCTCCCCACTGGGTAGCAGCTCTGAGCTCTGGGTGGCGCTTATCTACCCCCCAGGTATAACTTCAGGCCCTGGCCACAAACCAGGGAGATCCCCTCCCTGCCCCCTCAATTTAAGGCTGAGCGCATGATCTGGGCTGGTCTAACCACAGTAAAACCAGGACTTCTGTTTGCTGGTTTCGAGCTAAGAAGACACTTCTTCCTCTCTGTTTCCTGGTGGCACTCTTCCACGAGGTCTGTAACCACTGCCACATTTTTGCTATGAGGGAAGCTAGCCTAAAGTGAAGCAACAGAAGGAGGAGGGCTAAGCCAAGAGAATTCCGGAGACATGGAGCTGGAGCCCAGGTCCAAAGCCCACATACTTCTGGGCATTTTTAAGACCGGGCCAGTGAACTGCCTTAATTGCTTTAGCCATTTAGAGTTGGACTTTCTTTCATTGGTCACCCAAAGCATTTCAACTGATCCAAGGTTTATTTTACAAAGTGTACAAAGATGCTCATGGAGGGTTTGCTCTTAAAATAATCAAGTATCATTTGGGAGGGGCAGGGGTCTTCTGGTTGCAAGGACAGAAATACTAGCCCAAACTAACAAGCAAAGATGGACTTTATTAGCTCAAGAACACAAACAGTTGGTGAAGAAATTGGGCTTCAGGCATTGCTGAATCCAGGAGTTCAGACAAAGTCACGGAGCTTAGTTTCTTCCCATTTCTCTGCTAACTCTGCCCTCCTCCATGTGACAGCCTGGTCCTCAGACACAACCTCCCTTCCCGTTGCAGTCTAACTCTTAGGACCTCTTACGTTCTGATCCGGTGGGGAAGGGAAAGCTCATCTTCAGAGATGTCCATGCAAACCCCTGGGGGTTTCTGACTGGGCCTTGGCTTGAGCCCTGTTCCCATTCCTGGACCAAGCCCCTTGGCCAGGAGAGTGGACTTCCCCATGATTCACTGCTGGAACGAACCTAGAGGGTCAGTTCCATGTAAAGCATATGGCTGAACGTCGGGATGGGTGTTTCCCCCGAAACTGACTCAAGCAACTGGAGAAACAGGCAACAAAACAACAGATGTCCCTGACAGCTCACTTGAAAATGCCTCTCAGCCAACATTCCTAAAATAATGAGGATTCACGACAGGTGGGTTTACCAGAAAACCTTGTTAGTCATGGCTAATAAGTCTTCTCCAGTCTTTGCCAGCCTAAACCCAGGAATAGTTTCTGTGCAGTTTTTGTTCTTTCACCTAATTCTTTCTTTTTCGCCTGAGACAAATCTTTTTTTCAACTAATATTTTCTGAGCACTAATGACAATGATGGTGTTAGCACACTTAGTAATCACTTAACACACATTATGTACATCATCTCATTTAATCCTAGCTAGCTCATCAGTTCTCAAATAGGGATGATTTTGCCTCCTCGGAGGACATCTGGCAATGTCCAGGGACAGTTCTGGTTGTCATGACTCAAAAGGATGCTACTGGCATCCAGTGTGTAGAGATGGATGCCGCCAAACACCCTCTGATGCACAGGATAGTCCCTCATAGCAAAGGATGATCCAAAGATGTCACTAGGACCAAGGTAGAAAGACCCTTACACACTCATGACACTTTCCCTTCTCTTATGGAGGAAGAAGAATGAAGCTCCGAAAAGTTGAACAACTTGTCTAGGCTTATGTGAGGTCAGAAGTGATGGGGCTGGAATCTTAATCCAAAGAACTTGCTTTTACCAAGTGATTGCCAAACTTGGAATTGGAACTCTCAGTGTCCCTCCATCCCCTTCTCATCCACTGTAAATTCTGGTTCAGTGGGCCAGGGCCCCCAGGAATCAGTCAGACTCACAGGTGATGTAAGTAGCTAACTGAAGAGCATGTGGAGGCCCCTGCAAAATTCACACACTGCATGCACCTGGGCAACGCACTGCATGGATGCAACACAGCCGAGGAAACAGACTCATGGGCAGCTATGACGTAGTGTGTGATGGAGGCATAACGATGGGCATGTCACTCCTCCAATCTCTGCACTTGCTTTGCCCACTGCTTGGAAGTCCTTCGTCTCTCTCTTTTCAAGCTGCGCATCCTTCTAGCTCATCTAGAAAGCTCGCCTGATCTCATCTCCATGGTCTGTTTTAGATGCTCCTTCTCTGTGATCTTATAGCCCCCTGTACAGAGTTCTACTCTCCCACTGACCACATCATAATTAGTAATCTGCTTGGCTTTCTTGTTCACTAGACTGTAAGCTGCTTGGGGACAGAACCCACAGCTTTGTACTCTTGTGCAGAGCCCAGTGCCTATTTGACCACAATGACTATTTGCTATTTGTCCATTCCAGGAGTCAGCGAACTTCTTCTGCAGAGTATCAGATAGTAAATATTTTAGACTTTGCAGGCCGTATCTCATCACAATACTTAACTCTATTGTTGTAGCCCCAAAACGGCCATAGAAAATATGTAAAAGAATGAGCCTGTGTTCCAATAAAACTTTATTTACAAAACCAGGTAGTGGGCCAGACTGGGCTGCAGACCATAGCTGGCTGACCCCTGGTCTATTGTAATAGCCATTCTTGCATTAGTAAGTCCTCAATTACGCATATTGCTATTCAACCATCTCCAAAGCACAACTATACTTTCAGCCACTTCTGCCACCAAATGTGGCCACGAGAATAGATTCTAGCCAATGAGAAGTAAGTGGGAGCATTATTTGGGAGTTCTTGTTTCAAAGGAGCTGACTCACTTGGGAAGGGCTTCCTTCTGCCCCTCTGCTCTTCCTCCATCTCGCATCCAATGAAGGGCTCCAGTGGACTCGAGGAAGAAGCCACAGACTAAGGGGGAAGAACCTGAGAAAGACAGGAGCCTGAGTCCCTGATGACACCAAGGAGCTGCCATACTTGTCCCACATGGCCAACATGTGGACTCGTACATGAGAGAAAGAGAAACTCCTGTCTTGTTTAAGCCATCACGTGTGTTTCTAATATTATACTCAGTAGAACTTAATCTTATCTATGTGCCAACCTGTGGAAACACTCAGCAAATATTTGACCAGTGACAGGAATGCCTAGAGCCTAAGGAGCACCCTGGAGGAAATTAATTCTGCCGAGGGTGGGTGGGGAGTCATGGAAACAAACAAACCCCAGGGCCTCCTCAGGCTTTTCTGAGGTTAAACACCCAGATGACTCAAGTGTCTGGCCAGGTCCTCCTGCTGCCTTTCTTCCTCCCCACAAGGGACTTTCCTTTGATAGCGTCTGCCTTCAGCTACTTTATCTTCTGGGGCATCCTTCCCCACCAAGATTATCTGTTGTGGAGAATTCCATTTCCTACAAGAGAAAGCACCATTCCTTGATGTTAGAAAGGGGGTTTACTACTAAACGTCAAAGGGACGCAGCCAGCAGAATCCCACAGTAACAAAAAGAGCAACATCGAATAGACTGAGGAAGTGTAACAGGTCCTTATGTCATGGTCCCCCATTTGTTTGCCTTCCAAGTCGGTATGTGGGTGGCACAGAGGGAAAAGCCTGGCTTTGGTGTCAGGCAACCTTGAATTTGAATAGTGATTCAGTCACTTAGCAGGGTGACATCGGCCAAGTCATGTCCTTTCCCGGAGGCTAAGTCTCCCCAACTACAAAATAAGTCAACAGTAACATTCTCATGGGGTCTTGTGAGACTTAAGTAATGAAAGAGTGCCTAGCTCAAAGTAGGAGCCTGAATTACAGTTCAGAAACCTCTGTCTGGCTTCCATCCCGGCAGTCAGAATGGAGGTGGCAGGATAGTAACTGGGATTTGGGTGGATCCCCTGTCTCGGCTTTGGAAGGACAAAATCTTCCAGGCTTCAAACTGAACACTTCCTTCCTTTCCTCTCTTCTGAGCCTGTCCCCACACGATTGTACTTCTTTTTTACCCCCACCCCACTTTAAAGCGATAAAAGAACAATCCCTAGCATCAGTAAAAATCCATTTTTTTTCCCTGACATTATTTCAGCTCAGCCAAAGTCCTGAGTGAATAATCCAGTGCCCCAAGGACACTCGCAATGTCACACTGGCCACGCTTTTTCACTTTGCAATGAACGTGGGCTTGACACGTCTCCAACCGAATAAGTGGTCACAGGACACTTCAAACCTGGAGGCCCTTTCCGTAAAGGTGGCTTACAAACGCAAAATAGTCCACCTCCCCTGAGACGTCTGAAAAAGCTATTCGTACCATGCCGGGGAAATGAACAACCCAAAAAAAGCTGCCAGCAGTGAACAGGATCCCGCAGCATCCAGGGAGTGCAAATTGGGTTCACAGAGCAGCCGTTCAGGAGGCTATAAACTTAGTACTGCTTCCTATAAATGGTGTCAAGGAGAAGTGGGGGAGCCCCAGAGAAGGGGTAAGTGAAGTGGACCCCCAAGGGATGGCTCTTTGAAAGCATTCACAACAGAGCCGCTTACTAGGGGAAAAAAACGAGACACCCAAAGGGAAAGAAGTGTGAATTATGGATGTAGATCTGGACGGGAAAGAAGCAAATGATCTGTCTTTATTTCTAGCGCCTCTTGGAACAAATATGCCTTTTTATCTTACAGGATGTCCAAATATAACAAAAGACAGGACTAGACGTTAGGTAAATACAATACAAAAGTCCGGTGGGGGCAGGGTAAAATAACAACTATTTGTGTGTAGTAAAACCTTTCTCTTTGGTTGTTAATAACTAGGGAGAAAGTGTAATAAACTCGATCAGGGACACTGAATAGTATTAACTTCCAGTGTATATATGGGATGTTGTGTTAGGCCCTATACAGATTAGATAGAAGCTGTTCATTCATTCTTCATTCATTCCATAAAGACCTGTAAGGCATGTCCTGTGGACTAAGTGTTGAGGTAGGTGCCGGGAATTCAGAGGGGAACAGACAGCCGTGACCTCTACCCAAATAAAGTTGACATTGCAGGGGGTGGAGTTGCAGCAGTGAACAGTCCAGATCCTGGAGTCGAACTGCCCATGTAGAGTCCTGGTGCCGTCAGACCAGCTGCATGATATTGAACAAGGTTACCTAACGCTATCATACCTCAGTTTCCCAATCTGCAAAAAGGAGATGTTACTAGCATTTACCCTGTGGGGTCAGGGTAAGGCTTCAATGAGATAATACCCATGAAGTGTTCAGAGCAGAGCCTGCCTGCCATTCTGTGTTTTAGCTGTGGTGGTGGCTGTTGGTGTTATTATTACTGCTGGCCAGAGGGGCTGAGCAGACCAGCCTTGAGCAAGTAATGACCGATGTCCTGGGAACTAGGAAGGAGAAGGGCAGAGCTGCATGTATTGGAAACAGCACTAATCTAAGATGTGCTAGGTGTGCAGTTGGTGGCAGGATCTAGACTAGGACCTAGGCTCCTGGGTTCCAATCTAGCATCTTTCCTCCTGATGGAAACTTACTCAAAACATTACTATAATGGGACTCTGGTCCTCAAACTGTAATATGAAAGCCAGTGCACCATTTTAACAGACATTAGTATCATCTGTAGCATGGCCAAGCAGAACATGTTTACAGAGGCAAGTGGCAACCAGAATTAAAAATCAATGAGTCACCAAAAAGATACATGCACTCCAATGTTCACAGCAGCACTATTTGCAATAGCCAAGACATGGAAGCAACCTAAATATCCATCAATGACTGGATAAAACAATTGTGATATATATATATATACATACACACACACACACACACACACATACATACATACACATACACACATGATGAAATACTATTCAGCCATAAAAAAGAATGAAATAATGCCATTTGCAGCAACATGGATGGACTTAGAGATTATCATACTAAGTGAAGTAAGTCAAATACAAATATCACTTATATGTAGAATCTAAAAAAATGACACAAATGAACTCATTTACAAAACAGTGACTCACAGACATGGAAAACAAACTTATGGTTACCAAAGGGGAAGTGGCAGGGGCAGGATAAATTGGGAATTTGGGATTAGCAGACACAAACTACTATATATAAAATAGAAGAACAATAAGGTTCTACTGCGTGGCACAGGGAACTATATTCAATATCTTGTAATAACCTATAATGGAAAAGAATCTGAAAGAGAATATATGTTATGTATAACTGAATCATTTGGTTGTACACCTGAAACAACAGAGTAGAAAACTAACAAGATGGCTCTTGAGTGACTCAGGCCTGTACTTTTAGCTAAACTGATCTTATGACACACACTCCCCTCCTTGTGCATTCTTTTCTTAGAATAACTTACCCTAGAGGTCTTGAAAGAAGGTCATGGACTGAACCTCAAGAAAATAGGCAGACTCTCCTAAATTCCTCCATAACAATGGCAAGTTGTTATCAAGGTGAAGAGAATGTAGACCCCTGTAAAATGCCCTGATTGTCATCACCTTTTCTGTTCCATTCAGTTTTTCTATGAAACCTCAAGACCACAACCCCAAGATGGGCCAGAGTCTTCAAGGCATTAGCCTGTTGTGACTCCCTTTGCCGGGCAAAGCAGCAAAGCTGTTGTTTTCTACCCTCCCAAAACTCTGCCTTCGACTCAATTTGGCTATCGGGGTACAGAGGCTGGTTTTTAGGCAACATAACCTATAATAAAAAAGAATATGAAAAAGAATCTATATCTATATATCTATATATATATATGTATGACATATACACAACTGAATCACTATGCTATACACCAGAAACAGACAACATTGTAAATCAAATATACTTCAATAAAAAAAAAAGTCAGTGGGTCAAAAGTCAAACTCTAGAGTCCAACGGACCAAAGCTTACCCCTGAACTCCACCACTTAACTGGTTTCGTGAATGTGCGCAGACTACTTGCCTCCTCCCAGCCTCAGCTCCTTTCCCTGCTAAGTGAGGTTAGTGACAGGGCACTTGCTGTAGGGCTCTTGTGAGGGCTGAGTGTCCCCAGAACAGCAGCCTGTTGTTGCTGCTGTTTTTAATCTCATGCTCGATTTACTGTGGGTGTTTCTCAATCATTCAGTTTATTATTATTATGCCCGTAAACTGGGATCATAACATACATACTGCTCTGCACCTTGCTTTTACACTTAGTGTTTCTTTCAAGCCAGTGCTTATACATGCACTTCCTCTTTTTAATGTGACAACATATCAGAGACTCTACATAATAGACACCACGCCTTCTAAGCGTGTTTGTGTTTCGCACATCCCAGTAGCAGCTACAGATATTTGAAGGGAGTGGTATGTGTATGAATGAGCCATATGTTATCTCTGATTTATACTCTGGAAATAAAGGAAGACCAACCAAATGAGAAAAGCAAAGGCTTTTTATAGTGAGCTTGTCACTTGTATTGTGGCAGAGATTCAAAGGCAGGCAGAGGGAGAGCTTTGTAGTAGAAGGCACGGGGCGGGGGGCTTCAGGTGTGCCCTGATTCGAGGTTGTTGGTTTGGGGAAGGTCCAGGTTGACTAGAAGCAGGTTATCCTATTTGTCAGGGGTACCTATGTGGCTTTCTCTGGTTGGTCCTAAATTGGAAGCAGAGATAAAAATTAGGGAAGCTGTCAGTTATTAATCAAGTCCTGGCCATTTGGGGCTGATTTTTTTTTTTTTTTTACAGAATTACTGCTTAGCTTCCTAGATTGTCACTGAAGATAGCAATCTGGCTTCCTGCAAAAGTTTGACTTACAGAGGCTGGCTACCAGAGTCATTTATTATAGATAAAGGGTTGGGTTCCTGGGCAGCCTGTGGGTCAAAGTTCTGTTTTTATAAGCTCTGATCATTGTCTGTTTACATATTCAGGGTCTCAGTACATAGAGGTTGGTGGTTCATAACGATGTATGGACCCCTTGCAGTAAATTCACAGCCCACAAAAGGAATCTATTGCTCTAAAATACCAAAAAACATTGCTGGCACGTATCCTGGACTCAGATGCCTTTTTGTGGGTAGCAATCTCATTTGCACATTTGTGCCTCCCAAGGGTTTCCTGGGCATGGAGCAGAGTACCCAGTTGATATGCCCTCCTTTCCTGGGTGAGAGGAGTGAGCAAGGCGATTTTAGCTGTGATCTCTGGGGAGATAATTCAGTGTGGCATGAGGAGAGATTTTGAATTTAAAGTCCTGGGTTCCTGTGTGGTTTCTGCCGCTTCCTAGCCCCATGCCTCTGGGACGTCAACAGCTCCCTGCCTGCTTCCACGTCTGGAACCCAGCTTAGTTCTTTCACAGCCCTCCTCCTGGCAACAGTATTTGTGAAAATGCTTCATAAACTGTGTGGAGTTACGCAAACATAAATGAATATTATCAGGATTATAGAAATGTTATTGCTTGAAATCATGCTTCCAGCATTTTAAGGAATCCATTAGTGGGATTCTTTAAAAAAAAAAAAGAATTTGTTTCTCCCTCTGGCATTGTTCTCAGCCAGGCTACCTTCGTGGAGTCTTACTTGATCAGCTATTAGGTCTTTAGAGCGGCACACAATTTTCAAGTGAATTATTCAGTTAATCATTTCTGTCATAACGACAATGTCCCTTTGGACTGCCTGCTTCTGAAAACCATTGCAGCTGGAGGAGGGGCCCTGACTCCCTGCTCATCCTCCAAACAGATCAAAGGGCCTCTGGGGAAAAGCCCTATTAATGGCCAAATGAATTAGTGGCAAGTCGGAAAAAAAGAGAGCGCCAAATGGTTACCAACACAGTTTACCTTCCTTGACACAATGAGGTGGTCCAGTAATGCAGCTAAATGGGATTGCTGCAGATTGAAACCAAACACAGGGTTGGGGAGAGATTGCTGTTTAGAGGCCCCCCGGGGGGAATTACTTGATAAAGGATCTTTCCATTTCCATGAATGAGTCCCCTGATAGAACTGCTCTTTCTGAATCTGAATTTGTATAATCCAGTTTTAAATTACTATTATATATTATTGATATATACTAAAGTATAAACAAATTATATTATTGAATAGAATATATAAATATACCTAGAATATGGTATAGTCTATAAAACATTGAATATAATTTCTATCATAATAATAGTTATTGAGACACAGTGGTTAAAAAGTACATCAACTGTGTGGCTATTTCCACTTCTCCTCTGAGAGATAATGTTTAAGGAAAGATGGTGCCTTGATTATAGGTCCTTAAGAAAATTCACTTCAACAAGGGGAAAAGATTTACCCAACTCAGAGTAAAGAAAATATTTCAAATAGTTACACCCAACAAGGGAAGGGGTTGCCATTTGAAGTATTAAGCTCCTTGTCAGAAAAATTTAGATTATGGAGAACAGCCTCATGGAAATCTGTTTTTCATTTGATGATTGGGTTTGAATTTATTCTAGAAAAGATATATAGGAGGTGTGAGATAGGTAGGCCTCGCCTACTTCAATTTAGTTAGATTAAAATAGTTTTAGGATAAAACAAATAAGAGCAACTGGGGGCAGGGGAAGGAAGTACCCCAGTTACAATGAGGATGAGAGGATGGGTAAGCCAGTGCTTCCCCTGCTCTGCCTGGCGATGGGGACTCCAGCTGTTGGTCTTTGTATGCACAGCAAGGTAGTGGGGGCGGGGCATTAAGCATCATCTGAGAAGTGACTTTCTTTGAGAATGCCTCCTTGAGTTACTGCCTGGAGCAAACGGCACCCATCCCTTCCCTAATTTCTTTTTCCAGCTGTTTCCCAAACACAAACAGACATATACCTGCAGAGACAGACATTTACACTTACATCTAAAGCAGACAGAATCCAGAGAGAGCCTAAATTCAGTCCTAGAGGTCAGCCATAGTCACATGAAAGACACATTTAACGTCACCTGGAAGGAACCAACTCTCTCCTTTTACAAATGAGGAGTGAAGTCCAGAGAGGATGTGTGACTCCCTGAGATCACAAAGTCCTTCTTCTGCCTCAGTCTCCTGATAGACATCAGTGGGGGGATTACTGATTACTCCGGAGCAGCATCCCTGCCTTGGGGACAGGGAGCCAGGGGTGTTGTGCTCATTAGCTGGGTAATGCTTACCACCACCTTTGAAGCTGCAGGATAGGATCGAAGGTAAATATCATTACCTTCTGCAAATGAAATGTTTCTCTGCACACAACCTGTTTTCACTTGTTGCCCGTGGCCACTGGCCACTTGTAGCTACAAAGATTGCTACTGAGCTCTAGCTCAGAAGCATCCGTTTGCTCACAAGCTTCAGAAAATAGGAGGGCTGGGTCTGGTTCTTATTATTAAAAGCAAACAAACCCATTATTAAAAGTAAACAAGGCAGAACTGCTTCACAACAATTGATTAAATGTCTCCTGGCTCAGAGGCTGAAATCCACTCCTGTTACCCCAAGCAAAACGTCTCTTATTGACAATCTAAAGGGGGAAAGCTGACTCTGCCTTCTGAAGAAGAGTGCCCCCCATCTGAGTGCCTGTTACAAATTAGGCTCAAGACCCACACTATCTTTAATCCTAAAGATTAGCGGAGCGGGTGTTACATTTTGCATTTTGCATTTGCCAGTGATGGTATGGGCAAGTCAATTAATTTGTTCATGGACACAGCTGAAATACAAAGCCACGAGGATCTGAACTTGAAACTCTGTGACTCAAAAACCTGCACCCCTTCCATTCTAGCATGTTGCCGCATTAAAGACAGGTTTCCTGTGCTGCTGTTTTTGCTGCTGAGTTCAAAGAAAAGCTCAAGACATAGGAGAAGGAAGCTCACGTCTGCCCTGGCACAGCCTCCTGAAATTGCAGGCATACTTGTGGGGTTGCTCGGGAGAGGAAGCCCTGGGCCACCTAAATCATGTGTGAAGTGGGTGGAGCAAAGACTATTGATGCTAAGTTGCTGGTGCTCAGCATATTGCCCCTATGCCTGCCTAACTCCTGGGCCATTTTACATGCTCTGCTGTCCAAACAAATCAGAATGCAGCTTTGCAGGTCCAGAATCTTGGCCTTGCCAATGAATGTAGTTAACTGACTCTCAGTGACAGACTCCCACTAAACAAACTTATAAGAGATAGATGTATAAACAAAATATTAATTGGCTACTGTAGAATTTTGTTTACCTAGGAGTCTTAGTACTAGAAGCATTTCTACAATGGGATTATTGTAAAATAAATTTTAAAATCTCTAAAATCATGCTATCAGAAGACTCAAACAATTTACTATGAGTGTAATGCTAGGTAATATGTTTACCACATCATCAATGACTAGTTGGTGATGACATAGCAGGCAAATATCTTGATGCAGATGGATGTTATGAATAGATTGACAGCGATTCTATCAGAGCTACTTCATGTTGTGAAATTATGTGAAATAAAAACCCATTTATTGGAAAGCAATCTGATAGTTCTTCAAGTTTAGAAACAGATTTTCCACATGTCCCAGCAATTCCAGTATAGGTATACCCAAGTGAATTGAAAACATGTTTACACAAAAACCTGTTCACAAATGTTCACAGTATCTTTATTTATAATAGCCAAAAGGTGGAAACAATTACAATGTCCATCAACTGATGAATGAATAAACAAGTGTGGTATATCCACATAAAGGAATATTACTCTGTCATCAAAAGGAATGAAGTATCAATACCTGCTATGACATGGATGAGCCTTGAAAACATTATGCTATGTGAAAGAAGCCAGATATAAAAGCCACATATTTTATGATGCCATTGATAGGAAATGTCCAGAATAGGCAAATCTATAGAGACAGAAAATAGATTAGTGGTTGCCTAGGCTGGGGATGGGGAGGTTAGGGGGAAATGGGTAGTGGTGCTAATGGGTAGAGAGTGACTTTGAGGGGTGATGAAAATGTTCTAAAATTGGTTTTAGTGATGATTGCCCAACTCTGTGAATATACTAAAAAAAATCACAAAATTTTATACTTGAAAAGGATGCATTTTTATGGTATGTGAATAATAAAGCTATTTTTTAAATTTTGACTGCTAAGCAGGAGATGCTCAGCCTGCATACCTTCCATTGCTCTCCCCACCCTAATCCACTCTCCATCCTTCCCTACTCTGCTTGGTTCCCCAGGAAGCAGATCCTGTGGATTGTACCAACAAGCTCCTTTATGCAAGCCATCAAATAGTTTATTGTCCAAACTGGAACACTTCGAAGAAAGAACAATGGGGGTGAAGGAACTCTCTTGGGCAAACCAGGGTTCCTGGTTCTGTGGGGTTGGGTCCCTGCAGTGCAGGTTGGCTACATGGCATCTACAGAGGGCTATAGCCCCTGCCTGGCAGCCCTCCCCATGCAGCTGCCTTTCTGAGTTCCAGGCTCCACCCCTCTCCATGCCCTTCAGTCCTAAGAGTGGCAACGGCACCCTTCCTTGGCCTCCGGAACTGCATGGTCTCACTGGTTTCCTTAAATCCTTCCCATGTCTCTTTCTTAAACTTCCTCCATTTTCAGTTGCAGTGGGCCGTCTGTTTCCTGCCAGTACCCTACTGACACAAAACTCCAGATAAACAGCCTGAGAGAAATTTGACAAGGAAAAGTGTGGTCTGCACAGTGACACTGCCAGATCTCTTCCAAAGAGCTGTTGCACCAACCCTCCACTTTCTGCAGATGTCTATTAATCCTGATAAGTGATTTTACTACAATGCCCAGCAACAAGGATGCTCTAGTAAATACAATTTTATTTTTTATTATTATTGTAAGTGTTATTTTTTTTCCCCTGCCACTTTGAAGGAAAGGAATGTATAGCACAAATTATAATTTTCAGTATGAGAATTCAGTATGAGAATATATATTCTTGGGGTTATCTTGTTCAGAATGTGCTGTGCTACCTCAATCTGAGGATTTACGTATTTCATCAACTCTGGAAAATTCTCGGCCAATCTCTCTTGGAATATCTGCTCTCCCCCATCTACTCACGTTCTCTGATAATATGCTTTATTCTCATTATATCCTTCTTGTCT
Organism: Vicugna pacos; assembly: GCF_048564905.1. Taxonomy (NCBI): domain Eukaryota; kingdom Metazoa; phylum Chordata; class Mammalia; order Artiodactyla; family Camelidae; genus Vicugna; species Vicugna pacos. The sequence continues at coordinate 27,476,171 of NC_133011.1, read as the reverse complement.
CCTAACCTCTTTTTTTTTTTCTATTTTCTACTTCTTTATTTCTGTGTGCTTTCTCCTGATCTTTCTGATCAAAAATTCTCTTTTCAGCTCTGTATCTATTTGGTTTCCCAACCTGTTCATACAAAGTTCAAATATATATGGTAATTCCAATGACTGTATTTTTCACTGCAAGGTGGCCTTGTAATTCTTTTTTCACACAGCTTTTGCTGTTTCCACAGTGTGTTGTGTTTTTGTTTCCCTCTATATTTTAATCATTTTAAATATACTTTTCTGTACCAGACTGTTGGATTATCTTTCACTCTTATGGACTAAATCCTGATGTTAGTTGTGTCTGCTTACTCTTGATCGTGATGGGTAGAAGGTTTCTTTGTATAATTTATTATTTTGGTTTGTGAGCTCATCTCAGGGCCTTTATCTGTGGGAATCCTATAAGGACTTGATTGAAAGTGGGTCCCCTTAGAGTGTTTTCTCCTTTGCTTCTGTCATGTTTCCCAAGATTATTTTAGACCAGTAACAAGTTTTCACATTAATTCTTTTCTTGGGCATTTTGGATCTATTCAAAGGAAAGCAAATTCAAACTCCAAAAGCAGCTGTGGTATAAGCCTCCGGTTACAAATTTTCAGTACATGCTTTTAGCCCCCTTCTTTATATCAGCTACCTGTCCTGGTGGGTACATTGCTTCTTGGTCCACCCGTCCTTGAAGCTGTGCAGTCATGGAGTCCTGACCCTGCAGGGAGCTCTCAGTTGTATATCCTCCTTCTACGGGCCCAGGGCCTCTTTTTCTGGTTCCCCCTTTGTGAGTGAACACCCAGGCCCCTGGGTTACTGAAACCAAGGACTCCTCCCAGGGCAATCAAAGCATCAACTTTCACACCTTGTCTGCTGGTTGTCAGTTTCCTCTTTTGCTTCTGGCCCCTGAGGATCTCCCTTCTTCCCTGCTAGCTCTGCCGGATATTTAAAAGGATTCTGATGCCATTTTACATAGCATGTCTTCATGGCTGTAGCAGGAGGGGGTTTCAGGTGATAAGATCTACTTTTTTATTAAAGCAGGATACCCCTTTTCATACTACTTACATCACAAAATGGTGAGTCTGTGTAATGTAAAATATTTTCCATTTCTAGATAAACCCAGATTGATTAGAAATCTGCCTCTGATTGATTAGAAATAATTAGATGTTTTCCAGTTGCTTCACGTGCTGTGTTAAAGGTACAGGTTTCTAAAATAATACGCTTTTCATGCTCTTTTATTGCTACTATAATCAGAACTCACATCTTACATACAAAATGTTCCTTTTTCTCATCGTACTTGTATTGGACAGAAAAGGCTTAGCTCCAGAAGAGCAGGAGATCAGGCCCAGGACAATCTTGTTTTAGAGTTGGCAGTGAGGACATGCGCTCCCCTGGGATATCAATATCCCATTCTCAATATCAAGGTCACTCAGAAGCCACGTTAGTGGTCAGCAGGCAGTTTGGGAGAATCTAAACAAGGAGAAGAATGTCAGAGGCTCCTGGGAGAACAAGTGTGGTTTGGCACAGAGTTGATGCTTAAGAAACATCTCAGGAACTCAGTCAACCACCTCTACCTCAGTATGGGGCAGACGCACTTTCCTGGTCACCTGGGACCATCAGGTATGGTCCCTCTTTCTTGAATAGTCCAAGAGAGGCTTAAATACTTACACCTTCTTTCCTCCTTTCATATTTTCCCCCTGAACCAAACCGAATACTTGATCCCATGATCAGAGGCTGCAAACTGGTCTCTGGAGGAGTTTCTAAAAATTGGGAAATTTCAAAATATTTTGATTTGGGGAAATTTCATGTCAAGATCCAAGGTTTCAGTCTGTCTGGAAGGATTGGAACATGTTGCAATTAAGGGCCCACATGGGGTCTTAGACTGGGGAGCAGCTGGCCCTTGGAGGGAGAATGTGTTCTTCAGATCTCTGTAGCCTTCCTGCCCCCGATGAACTTGTACCTGGTCTGCTTCACACAAGTATGCAGCCTGCCCCCACAGACATGCGCTTGTGACCCTGTTGTGCCAGCATTACTTTGGTCTGGCAACCCATCAGTTGATGAAATGATACCTTCTTTCTTTCGTTTCCTGCCCTAGTGACACATTCTGCACACTGAGGTTATACTTGGGTGTTTCCCAGGCCAACATCCACAAACACACCCGAAACATCTCAAGGTGAGTCATTGCAACAGATATTATTTGTTGATTCTTGCTAGTTGCATTTTCAAGAAGGACTTTGTCTCTAAATTTGAGACTCTGTAATATATGACAACGCACCCAATTTAGTGGCTCTGGGTTCATAAAGAATCTGCTTATAGATCATGAGAATGAGCTTAAGTTTTATTTTGTAGATGAGCTATGGTAATGACTAATATATATTAATAGCTAACCTTTATTTAGTACTTACTGAGCCAAGCCCTAGACTAAGTAATCCCATTCAGGCCTCACATAGCCATAGGGGTTTGTATTTTCATGATCTGTTTTACAGATGAAGAAACTGAGGCACAGAGAGCTGGGACAAGATTGCATCAGTATTCAGACTCCAGCAGCCGGACTCTGAATCTACCACTCGCCCACCTCGCACGGCTGCCTCTCATGCAAAGACCCCTCACAGCCTTCAGGAGTTTCACAAACACTGCCTGAGGTCTCACACCAACCTGGGGGCCTCACCTAGCAACCTGGCCACACATTAGAGTCAGCTGAGGAGCCTTTAAACCCTACCCGGGCATGGCGCAAATACCAGAATGGGTTAACATTTGGGGACTTGAATGAAGAGTAATGGGAAAGGTCAGCCCTATTCTTGTAGTGTTTCTGTACCTCTGAAATAGTGTCCAAATTTTAAAAAGTTGAAAGAAAATAAAGAATGTATTAGGATAACATTAGTTGACTTGAAGGGATTTCTACAAGAATTGTTGATAGCAGGAAGTGTTAATAACAAGATCCAGAAATGTGTGTGATGTGATCCCATTTGTGTAAAGCAAACAGTGACAAAATACACACACATGCCTATATATCCTTATATGAAGATAGGATGAAATATGCATGAGACATTTAAAAATTCTGGACCCCAGTCCCCAGAGACTAGTTGTTTAGGGGTAGGATTTGGGCAAGGGTATCTTTAATTTCCTTAAATCAAGGTTCTTAAATTTCCTGCACATTAGAATCTTCTGGGAGGCTTTAAAAAGTCCTGAGGCCCAGGGCACAGCCCAGTTAAGTCAGGCTCCGTGGGAGTGGAGCCCAGGTTTGGGTGTTTTAAGATTCCCCCTGGGCATGCCAATTGTGGCCAGGGCTGAGAATCACTTCTGGATGGGAAGGGAACTCAGGTGTGTAGCATTACTATGTGACGGGCATTCCAGTGCATTTCACTCCTGGGAACAGCCCATGAGTCAGGAACCTCTGGGAGGTTGGCTCCAGAGATCAAGTAGCCTCCCAGAGATCAGACAACTAGGAGACATCTGGTGGTGGACACCCTGACCCACCATCCACTGAGCAGAAGGAGGGTGATGGGGGCTGCTTTGGGAAGGTTTCATTACCTCCCAGACTTTCCTTCCCAAGATTACAGGGTTTGAAATTCCTCTAGTAGAGATTCATTAGATTGGGTTCCTCCTCCTAAGAGCTATTAAAAAACAAAAAGCAAATACTCCGGGGAAGAATTTCATGTTAATCGGATCTTGATGTCTGCCCAGTGAGTGCTAGGTGTTTCAAAGGGAGAAAAAAGAGGGAAGCTCAAACATAGAGAAAGAATGTAATGTAGGGGTGTAAATCCAACCTTGTCATTTTCCTGCCTGTAGCATGTGGCAGGAAAGCCGGATGCAGGATGCTTGGGCTAAGGCATGGGACCCCTTATCCTGGAGGGTTGGAGGCTGGAGAAGGGATACTTCAGGTGTGGAAGTCAGAAAATCAGAGTTGGAGTTCTGACAGCCAGTTTCGAGGGCAAGGATGACAATCTTCTTTTTGAGGCTGTGGTGAGGATTAGATATAATACACGTAAACCACCCAGCTTGTATACTGTCGGCCCTCGGCAATGTCAGTGGGACAGCACACCAACGTTATAGGCTTGCAATGTGCACTCTGGGACCAGGGTGACAGAGCACCTTGACCTGGTCCCTGCTTCTTTTTAAAATTTTATTTCAGCATGGTAAGAACACTTAACATTTGGTCTATCCTCTTAACAAATTTTAAAGTGTATGATATGGTATTGTTAATTACAAGCACAACGTTGTACAGCAGATTTCTAGAACTACTCCTCCTTTGTAATCGAGACTTCATGACCATTGATGAGAAACTCCCCGTTTCTCCTCCCTGTACCCCCAGCCCTTGGCAACCACCATTCTACTCTCTGATTCTATGAGCTTGACTATTTTAGGTACTTCATATAAGTTTAATCATGTAGTATTTATCCTGTGACTGGCTTATTTCACTTAGCATAATTTCCTCAAAGTTTATTCATGCTGTCCCATACTGCAGGAATTCCTTCTTTTTGAAGGCTGAGTAATATCCATTGTGTATATGGACCACATTTTCTTTATTCACTTGTCTGTCATGGACATTTAGGTTGTTTCCACATCTTGGCTATTGTTAATTGTGCTGCAGTGAATCTATTTCTGTTGATAAGATTTATTGAGTGCTTATTTACTATCTGCCAAGAACTGGTATAAGTGCTTTACATATATTAGTGCAGGTAAAACTCAGAACAGCCCTGCGAGGTGGATGCTTTCTGTATTCCCAATTATAGATGAAGAAACTGAAGCCCACTTAGTGGGTTTTAAATTGGAGTTTGAACCCAGCCAATCTGGCTCTATAAGTAGTGATCCTGATCACTATAATACCAGTAGTATTAAAATCATAATAATGATAAAGATTGAGACCAAATTAGGTGTCATGTGCTTTCATTGGCAAGGTGAAGAGGAGAACTACGCATCCAAATGATCTTGGGGACAGGATCCAGTAGGGCTGCCCAAGAGATCAGTTAATTCCGGAAGTTAACACTCCTCATGTTTGTGGAGAAGGGGGTTGTGGTTAAGAGTTGGGCAGAGCGGCCCAGGGGAAAACTATCTTCTGCAGCTCTGAAATGCCGCTCCATGCATCTCTTTGGTTCATAGTTTTCAAAGCCAGATCTTTTCCTATTACTGAATCTGATACAGCTCTATACCACTTTGTACATGGTTTCTTTTGCCTTCCCCCACCCCCACCTATTTTCCTTTCGTCCTGCTTTGTGCTTCAAACGGTCAGCTCAATGGTCAAGGGAACAGCGCGGAGTTGGGGGCTTATGTTTTAAGGTCTTTAAAAAGCTTCTCATTTGATTCCCCTCCTCCTTGCCTGTTTGATGTTGATCTAAGTGAGGGATCCTGGCTGTGCAGTTAGGCGGTGGAGCTGGGAAAATAAACCACCAACCCCAGATCAACCTGGGCCTATCTGCTCTTTCCAGGTTACACCTCCCAACAGGGCTCTCTGCAGTGACACCAACACCCGATGCCTTCAGTGCGCCTGAAAAACAACCGTCCGAGTCACGGTCAGCCAGCAATCTCTATAAACTGATGAACGGTACGCAGAAGCTCTAATGCCATTTGTTTTGCGATGGCAAATCAATCCACTTTCCCAGCATCCGGTAACTTTACTGAACTTGGTATCCCGCTGCAGGATACGCCCCCGAACTCCCCTTAATTACAGATTTGACTCTTTGCAATCGTGACTTGGCGCTGCAGTCCTGATACCACAGAACGGGCCTCTTCTCAGAAGCCTGCAGTAGCATCGGCGGCAGCAACAGCAGCAGAAGCACTTTTCCCGCCCTACTGAGGGCTCACTAGACGCGTTGTACTGCGCTAAGCGTGCAACCGTGCAAATCCCCGGGGTCGGCGGCTGCACCCTCGGTGCCGGGAGCTTGCAGCCATTGTGGGGCGGACGCTCGCCTAGCCGCGTGCTGGCACGCCCTCTCGGCTCTGCGACCGGCGGCCACAGCGAGTAGGGAGTGCTCGGCGGAGGAGGCTCCCGCAGGGGTGGAATCCTACCCGCCTCGCCCGCCCGCCTGCCGGCTCCACTCTGCGGCCGGCGCCCCACTCGCCTCCCGGGCACGCGCTCCCAGCCCCGCCCGCGTGCGGCGGACGCACGGCCGCGAGCGCGCGCCGTCCCCGCGCCTTGGCGGCGGACTCACGGCCGCGAGCGCGCGTGCGCCCCTCGGAACGTCCCCGGGAGCCCAGCTAGATCGAGCGCCGGGCCCAGGCGCGCAGGGCTGAAAAGGAGGCGGCGGCCGCGGCTGCGAGCAACAGATCCCGGCGCCGTGAGCAGACCCGCTCTGCTGTTGGGCGATTTTTTTTTTAAATTTCAAAAACATTTAGCAATTAAGAAAATACTGCATTTTTAAATGGCGCTGGCCCTGGGTCAGCGGGCGGTTTTCTCTGCTTCAAGATGGGCTTTGCCGTTTCTGTCGTGGGCACCCGTGGTGGCCTGATTGTCAGTCTTCTCCGGGCATTTTTAAGGCCAGGAGCCAAGAGCTGCATGTAGGCGCCCTACAGAGCGGTTTGGCTGTTTAAAAATTATTGTTTTGGGCAGAGAACAGTCGATCTCGGGCATTTCGTCCCTTTTGCAGAAGAGGCTGCGAGTCGGAGGTGGGTCGCTCGGAGGGTGAAATTCCTCCCGGGGTGAGCTATCCCCGGCCCCCCACACAGTCCAGGCGGCCCCGAGTGTGTGTCCTGTCCCTGCCGGCGCCGGGAAAATGGAGGCTGTGATTGAGAAGGAATGCAGCGCGCTCGGAGGCCTCTTCCAGACCATCATCAGCGACATGAAGGTAGGACGCCGGGGGTGCGGCGGCGGCGCTACTGACCTCGCCGCCGGGCTTCGCCTCCGCCCCGGGCCAACCGCCCGGCCCTTGGCTGCGCCGTGGCCCCGGCCACCTGCGGGAGCGCTCTGGCCCGGTGTCACCTGCTCACCCAGGGCGCCACTGCGGGCTGTGCTGGGTCACCCGGCGGGCAGCTTCTCTGGGGGTATCTGATGCCCCCTGCCCTCTCCCCGCCCGCTCATTGTCCCGGGGGCGGCACCATCTCGTTTCCCTGGGGGATCTGGGCCCCGGCTCCAAGTTTTCCATTGTCTGTAGCTGGACGGAGTGTCTGCGACCCGCGAGGGCTGGGTGCCTGGGCGGACACCTGATTCCCCTGGGTACGGGGTGGGGGCGCCTGGCGCGGTGGTGGGGAGAGAATGGGGGCTCTGTGCAGCCGTGGGAAGAAGCCCCCTGGCCGGTGAGACTGGGAGGGAGATCTCCCACCCTCCTTGGTTTCAGGTCCACCTGGGGGTGATCTGAGCAAATTAAGTATTAATTAGGCTCTTCCAAAGCCGTGAAGGTGTGCGTGCCTTCCCTCAGCCCTCCCTGGGGGGCTCGGAGCAGAAGTTCCCAGAACAGTATTGCAGGGGCCCCTCTTGCCTGGCTGAGTCTCCCAGGCTGAAGGCAAGACTTGGGCACTGTATCCCCAACCCATCCAACACACACAGACTCCAGGTTTTCTCTTGGAAGGATTGTGAAGACTGTGTGTGTGTGAGTGAGTGAGTGTGCGTGCCCGCGCGTGCGCGTGTTAGGGGCCGGGAACAACACCCTGGCTTTTTCCTGCAAAGGGTGGGACTAGGGATAACCTGATCCTTGGACGTGGATTTTCTGTGTATAGAGATAGACCAGGGCCCGGTATTACTAATCCAAAGGAAATATAACCAGCCGTGCGAGCTGGCTGGAGGTGGGAATTGGGGGCGGTGGGGGGATTTTTTTTTTTTTTAATGTGTATTTAGGGAGCTTCTCTTTGGCTCCAGCCCAGCCCCGGTTTGCCTCAACAGATCCGGGGAGGTGGTGTTTAATTAAAAGCGCTTCCAAAACGAGTGGGCAGGTTTGGAAAGCTGTGCATGGAGTGGGTGTGGACAGCCCCTCTTCAGCCGCTGCCTGGGCGCCTAGAGGAGCTTTTGTCTGATGAAGTGCAGGGTCTGGAGAGGGTTCGGCCTGGGAGATGGACTTTGGAAGGGAATGCTCAGCTGTCATGGTCTGCTTCTCCCTTTTAGAACCAACTGCCACCTCACCCAGGGTGAACTTTTCCAAGGTGCCCCTGTCCTGATCTTGTCCATTTTGAAATCCTTCTCCAGAGCTTGTGCCTTTTGTCAGAAATTGACATTCGTGAAGCATTATCTTCAGCAAGACCCTGCTTGCCCAGGAATGCCTCTAATCCGGCCACTTGGAATTAGATGGATTATTCCTTATGCCCTTTTCATTCCTTTGCCCCCAATCCACATTGAATAATTGAAGTGCTCTTTTGAGACAAAGCTTGGTATTTTCTCTGTAGACTCTGGGAATATTTCTTGTTAACTGAAATTCTACAGGCCTTATAATGAAACAAGATTTGGTCTGAGGCACACGTGTGTTTTGATCACCAGGAGAGGGGTTTGAGATGGGTTAGTAGAGCTGCTTGTGATTTTGGGGAGAGAGAAGTGGATATTTCCAGTTCTCTGTAGGAACAAGGACCCAGTAACCTAACCCGTCTGCCCACTGCAGTCCCAGAATATTCATATATGGAGTTTTTCCTTAGTCTTTGTTCCTTAATCCAGAATCCAGGCTCAGTTCTTCCAGTTTATGAGTCTGAACCCAAAGCCCTTCAGAAAGTAACCCATGTCAGGGAAGGCTCTCCTGCCATCCACCTGCCATCCCTTGGTGGCCCTGCAGCACTTTATGGTCGGGGCCGGGAGGTGGGGGGGATTTGTGGGTGCTGAGGTGATGTGCTTCTACCTCCGCAGGATTCTAGTTAAAAACAAAGACTTATTTAATGCCCTTTCAGTGCTGGATCTACAGTTTGTGGTTCCTGAGTTCTTTCCCTTTGAATTGAGTCGGGTTTGTTCAACATCCTGTGGGAAGGCATTTATTTTAAAGGTTTATTTTGTTTTGGCAGACAAAGATTTTAAAAGCGAAGTGGAGTGGAAGACGAAAACATGTCTTGGGGTCTGCAGAATTTCAGACTTTTGGGGAGCAGAGAGATAAGAAGGCAAAAGAGAGGAGGTGTCTCATTTCCAAGATTGTTTCTGCGTTGGACATGTGCTGAGTGTTTTCATGGGGTTTTCTTCTTGAGAGACTTCTGTGTGGATTAGATGGCAGTGACATTTGAAAAGGGACTTTGTACATTTGGGTGTATAGGAGAAGCAGTGTATCGTATGCTTGTGCCTGGGATTGCCAGCAATAAAAGTCAATTTTTAATATCTGAACTTGGCTGTCTGTCTAAGGACCTGCTGCTTCTTCCTTTCTCTCCTTTGAACTCCCACAATAGGTTTATAACACCTTTGGTCTCCTTTCTGTTTGCTTTGAAGGACACACAGAAATGTTGGAAACCCGTTAGGAATACCATCTTGAGAACATTGTTAGGTTATTTTCTCAGAAGTGATATTGGAGTGGGGTGAGGAAAGGGTAAGGAAAACTTTTTTTTTTAAGTGATATTTGGTTCTTCAAAATGTACAGCAGCACAGAAAGGGAGTCAGTTTCCTCTTTGGAGAAAAAAAAAAAGTAAAGAAAGAAAACAACAAAAAATGGAGTAATTTCAAGGCCTAGCACCATCCATCTTCCCAAACCAAAGAACCTCAAGGCATGGAAGAGCTGTAGAGGATTCTTTCTGCTTTCTTCTAAAGATTCTTCATCTGGCTGGGCCCTGGGCTGTCAGGGTATGTGTTTTATCCTCTTCAGGGAGACGAGTGTCGTGGAGAAACCCTCACTTCTCTTCCATTGGGATCCAGCAGTAGCAGCTGTTAAATAACTTATTGATTCCTTGACAAGAGGAAACCTTGTGTTTTTCCCCTGTCTTCGACCCTACTGTGGTGGCCACTAATGAATGGTGGTGTGCAAAATCGCTTACAGGCTGCCTTTCCGCCATCTACATAAATCAAGTCGTCTGTTGTGAGCTGGTCCCAAAGGGAAGGGGAGACAAGAGATTCATGGGCCAGGAGGCAAGGGTCCATCGCCAGTTTGTCTGAAGGAATAGTAGCTTGGAAGTGGCTGTGTGTGGAAGGCCAGATGACTGACTTCTGATGTGTAAACACTGTTGACTGCATTGAGGTCCTGGAATTTTTTGGAATTTCTATCCAAGTCCCGGAAAAGACAGGCTGATGCTGCAAACAGCAGATTTGTGCTATTACTTTTTTTAAAAAATTGAGCTGTAAGTGATCTAGAACATTAGTTTCAGGTGTACAATATCCTGATTTCATATTTGAATTAAAAAATCTTTTTTAAATTAAGTAATTGAACCAGCATACAGAATCTGATGTTGCCTGGAGAGCTTTTAAGACCCCGAGACCCTGGTCAAACTTAAGGGCAGCTCACCCTGTGGATATTTCTCTTCTTTTAATCATTAACTTAGTTTTGTTTTGTTTTTTTTAAAGTTGGATCCTCAAATCAAATATTTTTCCTGACCCTTGTTGCTCAAGAATCAGCATGTCAGGAGCTGCATTGGGCCCGATGCAGGGAGAACTTTGTACTAGGTGGAGAGTGTGTTTGGGGTTATATAATGTGACTGGGGGTGAAAAAAACACCCAGCCACACCTTGAATTCCCCACCCCATGTCTCACTTTAAACGGGGGTGTCCTGTTACCAGCACCTGTGCTGAGCAGAATAGGGGCCTTGTTCAGTTTTCCTCCACTGCCCCCCACCCCGTTTGCCACCAGTATCCTTGATCCTAAGTTCTGCCTAAAATTAGACCTGCTAAAGGGACTTCTTGAATTCCATGGAAATCTTTTGTGGTTTGAAGGCACGTCAGGATATTTTCCCTTACTTATCATAAGATCAAGAATGTGGCTGTGGGTCCAGCACTGGATAATGATTTCAGGTTTTGCTTTTCCCCCCTACTGTTCTGCTTGGGCTTTGGGGTTCCTATCAGACAAGAGGTCCACTTCCTTGGTATTTTTCGAGGGCCTGCTGCATGGAAGGCCTTTGGCTGGGCCATAAGCAGCCAAAGACCCACCAGGACTGCTCTTGGAGACCTGCTTGTACGTGGAATTCAATATTGGCAACTATGAAGGAAAGGCTGATAGTCCAACCTGGAGAAGAGCATTGGTCAGCCCCGGCAGGCTTTTCTTTTGACTCTTAAAAAAAATCTTTTTTTTTTTTTTCTCTAGGGAGATACTGAAAACTCAGCCAAGGCCTCTGCCAGTGGCCAGGTGCTCTGAGGGAGGCGGACTGCTCTGTAAATGGTGACACAAAGGCAGACACGCAAAGCCCTTGTAAAGTACAGATGGGCCCCATATTGGTTTTTCTCTTAGCAAATGGCTGTGTTTGTCCAGGGTTTTACAGCTTCCTCAGTTTGGGCCTGTGGGAGAAGACGGAGAAGTGAAGATGTCATAAAATCCACAGCAGGGAACTGCCCAGAATGGTGCCTGTTCAGAGATTTAGGGCCTGTTCCCTGTAGATCAATCTTCAAGGGTTTTTAGGTGCAAATCTTGTGGTCCAGGTTTGGGAAGAAGTTGTTTTTTTGGCCTTGGCTTGAGGGTTTCTGTGGGGGAAAATCCCTTATATGTCATATTTAACCAAATTGTTTAAAACTTGTTGCTTGATGCTGTGAACTTTTTATGTTCTGGGGTTCCACAGTGGGCAGATGCCCCAAATGGAGAGAGAGGGTCATTCCTTGTCACGGTTTGCATGGAAAGTAGGCTGAGTTTGAACCTTGCCCTTACTCAGTTCTTACGAGAGTACTCAATCCTACAGTATTGATCGAGCATCAGTGACATAGCAATCCCCAAGCCTGATGCTATGATTTCAGCGAATAACAATACAGACTTCCCAGTCAAATTTGAACTTCAGAGAAACAGTGAACAACTTTTGAGTTTAAGTGTGTCCCATGCACACTAGAACTTCTCAGCTGCTGACCTCTTGGCCTTTGAGCACTTTTGCATCTTGTGGGTAGGGAAAAGGAAAAAGCTAAAATGGTGTCTGTCCATTGGGCCAGCTCACTTGAGGTGGTTAAAATGCTTGGAGGGTGAAAAGGTTGAAACTATTGATCCATTAGGCCCTTTATCTGTAATTTTCATCTAGGCTTTTTCCATCTTCCCAGGGATGGGCAAGAGCTGGCCAGATTCCTTCTGTAGCTGGACCATTTAGATGTACAAATCGGGTATGGAAAAATGAGATCATTTTGAGTTTGCCGTTACTGGTTGGAACTGCCTTCAGGACACTTTCCCCTACAACCCACACCTTTGCAAAAACAAAGAAATACCTCTCCCCAAACCAAACAAAAGCCAAAAGACAGATTCAGCTGCCTTAGGACAGCAGACGAGAAGTATTTGGGACTCCTTAGTGGGAACTGAATGATGCCTGAAGCAGTTTAACTCAGATTTGCAGATTGCACTGACGATATGGCCTTATTAAGTAGTAAACCAGAGAGACAAATGGAGTAAATTAATTGGCTGAGCATTGAGGAAACCCATTGTATTTGATTGCCAAGGTTCTCCCTTGAATGAGCTGGAGACTGCAGAAGGTTTCATCTGTGTTTGTGTCACATGCACACACATACACCTCCACCCAAAAAAAACAAAACAAAGCAAAACTAAAACCCACCTCAGCGTAGATTCCAGAACAGCCCACCCATTATCAGTGTTTCCCACCTCTTAGCCCAGGAAAGAACTTGGTGGGGGCTGTGTTGTCTGCTGCTTCTCAATTTAAGATGCTCTGGTGTGCCGCTGGTGCATGGTAGGTGCTCTGTATTCACTGCATGTAGTGAACAGGGGGCAGGAAGGACTTGGTGAGAATCTACTGCGTGCCATTGGGCTTAGTGGTTGGTGGCAGGATTTCCTGTCATCCTCACATCATCCCCACTTTACAGATGAGGAAACTGAGGCTTGGGGAGAATCCATAACTTGTTTAATGCCCTTGTGAGGTGGGCTGGTATTCAGACCCTAAAGCTGGAGCTCTTGAGAGCACGCGTAAGGTTGGAGGGGTGTGGTGTGGATTTCTTTCCAGAAGACAGCATTTCACTCACCTGAGTCGTAACAGGATGCCCGAGAAAGGAATCGGAGTCACATCTCTGTGCCTCCAGCCCAGAGCCAGCCTGGAATTGAGAGCTTGAGCTGAGATACTGGGAGGACTCTGGTGGGGTGGGTGATGCCCATATGGCTGTCACTTTGTGGAAGTAGTTTTATGTATTAATTTATGATATATCGACATATTGTGGCTTCCTTCCTTCTCCCACTTACCAATCTTCTTCCCTTGGGTGTGCAGAAAGGAAAGTCCTTGCCTCCTGTCCCTGTCCCCATGCAAAGCACCTGCAGTCTTCTCTGTGACTGGCCAGTGAGCTGCCTTTTTATGTCCAGGGAGCCCATCAGTCCCTGAGGTTGGGTGACTATGCCCATTGGTCCCCCTAATTACATGAATTAAGTAAGTTCACCCAAAGTTCAATGACTTATCAAAGAGAACTCCTTGCCTTGAGCTCGTTTTGTGCCCAGCCCTGGAACTCTCTTGTAAAAGCACTTTCTGTATTTAATTATTTCCCGGTGGCCCTCCAGTTGGGTTGAGTCTGCAGAGCCACGACAAGTCGAGAAGTTGATGGAATCGCCAAAAAAACCCCTCCTTTCTGTGCTGATTCTTGGCATATACGACCTTGGTCATAGTTTCTAAGTGGTTTTTCTTTTCCTGTCTAGTTTAAGTGGGTGAAAAAAAAATCAATTGAGTGCCTTTTGAGCTGTGTGTCTTTTTATTTGCTTTCTTTCCCTCGAAGAATTTGGACAGCAGTGAAAGTATTAGCTTGCTCAGCATCAGCCGCCCCTGCAGTCCTGGAGGTGGATGGCGGGTTTTGCCCAGGACTCCCTTCCCTGCCACCTCCCACACGACAGGGGTTTCCAGGGGATTGGAGGAGTGGGTCTGGCCTGAGGAGGAAGAGGTGGTTCTGGGCAGGTGTGCCCCTTTTGGTAGAATGGGGTTGATTGCAGGGTTGGGTGCACTGGATTCCCTGGGAGCCAGGAGACACTGATGCCCAGACCCTGTTTCTTGGAGGGTCTGATTCGTGCTTCTGGGGTACATCGTGGGCATTAGGTTTAAAAGCACCCCCAGCTAGGCACAATTTCAGCACCTTCAACACGTTTTCTCAACCTTGCTACGTCTGAGTGAAAGCATTTTTAGGTAGTCACACAACAGTGCGAATATACTTAACACTACTGAACCGTATACTTCAAAATGATCAAAGATGATACAATTTTGAGTTATATTTTACCATAATTAAAAATAGTAATAAATTTATAGTGAAATGTTAAAGTGAATACATTAAAGTGTAAAAATAACACTAGAAAAAGCATCTTTAGGATCCTTGGCTGTTTTTAACTGATTGGTAATAGGCCTGTCCAATACGATTTTCTGCAGTAATGGAAATTGTCAGATACGTTAGCCACGTATAGATTTGAATGCCCGTATGTGGCTAGTGGCTACCATATTGGACAGTGCGGATGTGTAACATACCATCTAAGTAGAAAGTGTGCTTGCGTGGCAGTGCAGCTTCCTGCCCACACTCTACTTCCTTCTGGCCACATCAGTGCCCTTAACCCCCTCCTGTAGAAAATTCTGGAGCTTCTGCTGAGCTTGGAGTCAGAGAGAGGAGAGCTGGTTATAAATCCTGTGGGCAAGTTTCTCAATCTCTCTGAGCCTCGTTTTCCTCTTCTGTAAAATGGATCTCCTAAAGTACCCATCTCATAGGGTTGTTGGGGAGGGAGGGGCATTCTGAAATGAGATGGGACTTGTAAGGGTCTTCACACAGGGCCTGGCACACACGCTGTCAGATGTTAGCCCCTGTTATTTTGTTTTGCAGATTTGGGAATGAAGTAGTCCGAAGTCTCGAAATCAGTGCAGTAATTATCTTCACCACTGCTTAGGGCAAACGTGACCCCGCCCTTTACTGAGCTGTATTTAGAGCTTGCAGAGAAGTTTCAGGAAATGGAAAAGTTGAGTTTTTTTCTTGCTAAGTAAATCGCTCCTGAGTTCATTATAACCTCATCTGGCTCAGCTGGGCCTATTTGCATTTCTTTATTTGCAAACCCTCTGTCTCTATATAAAGGGAGGCAGGGCTGGGTGCCTGGCTGAGGTCCTCAGGGCCTTAATTTAATGCTTTAAAAAAAAAAAGCCTTCTAGAGATGTTTACACCAGGGTAAGGGAAGACGAATTGCTTTGTCAGGGCCTTTTACTGTCCACCTTGTTTGAGCTACCCCTTTGTTTTTCTGGAGTGACTACCTGGAGAAGTGGCCTCATTTGCCTCTAGTCTGCCTTTTAGCAGCAGCTTTGTACGGGCATCTGTCCCTTCTCAAGACTTGGCCACATTTGAGTTCTTCCTACCTGCCTACCGACTGCCTGTGGCCCACCTGCCTTAGCCAGGCTTCCAGGGACCCCTGTGATTTGGCCCTACCAAAGCAGTCTGCTCTGTGCCCAGTGCCCCCCAACCTGGATTCCCTGGCTTCTTTGAACACATCCTGTGCTCCTCATTCTTGCTGTTTGTCCAGTTTCAAGGACTGACTCTGCATTTTTATATTATTGAAATATTTCTCATCCTTCAAGGCCTCACTGGAAACATACCTCCTTTCTGGTCCCTCCGCTGTCCACCAAGTCAGAGACCCTTGGGCCTTTTTCACGTTCTGTGTTGATCCTACCTATTATGTATTACATTCTGCCTTAGGTGGTTGCCCTTGGGCTTTGAGCCTGGCTCTGCCACTTCCTAGCTCTCTTATTCTGGGCAAGTTATTCTTGTTCCCTGAGCCTTGATTTTCTTATCTGTAAAGTGGGGGGAGTAATAATTTTCTCTTGAAGTGGCCGAGGATTAAAAGGGAAAGGGCTTTGCACGAAATGAATGCTAAATACAATGCTCTTGTGCATCTGTCTGCGCCACCCCCGGTGATTTTCTGCAGAGTATCCTGCTGACAGCAGCACTCAGATGTCTCAGAAAATACAAGAAACCTGGATCTTCACTTTGATAATGCAGTAGAGACAAGAGTGAAATGCTTTTCAACTTTCAGCGTGTAAATCATTTGAGGGGCACATTACACGTATTCAACAAACATGATGCCGTGCCTGCTCTGTGCTAGGCACTCCGGGGGTTGGTGATACACCTGTGCCCTTGACCGAAAGTTGTTTAGTCTAGAGGAGGAACAGACAAGTACCCAGAAATCAGTGTGACCTGCACCGTGGTAGATGTCAGGACGAGGTTTTGAGGGGACTGGGGAAGGCCTCTGATTCTCATTTGGAGTAAGACGATGGAATCGGGGGAGGCTTTGGGGACAGGTGACACCCAAACAGAGAATTGAGTTTTATTTCACTTATTTAACATTTGTATGGTACCAGCAGGCATTATTCTAGTGCTTTACGAATAAAGACTCTTAATCCTCTCAACAACCCAGTGAGGTAGTCGCTGTTATAATGCCCATTTTACAGGTGGGCAAACCGGTGCAGGGAGGTTAAGCCAGTTGCCCCCATCATCCCACTAAGGAGAGGCGCAGCTGGGATTTGGGATTTGAGCCCAGGCAGTCTGGCTCCAGAGTCTGTGTCCTTATCCACGGTGCTGGGCTACCTCTCACAGCATCTTAGGGTTTCCGTTTCAGATTCTGTAATGGGTGTATTTCATTGATCGCTTTGATGATTGTTACAGCTATAAATTGTTCTAGCCTAAAAATCTAGGCTCTTTGAGCTGCTTCAAGAAGCTCCGGGGACTTCCCTCTATTTAAAGAGGACTCAGACCAGCCAATGACATGAAATTGTTAGGCGGTAGATGTGATCACCCCATCAGCAGAAGGAAGTCTGTGGGGTGGCGCATGGGGATGTGTTTCCGAGGGGTCTGACTCGGTCGCCCGAGGTGACAACCACATGCCATATGTTTGTTTTGCTGGGGACACCCCCTCGCCAGGGTCACCCAGGTAACGGCTCTGCAGCCCACACGATGGCGTGCATGACAGGAAGGGGGGCTGCGTGAGGCAGGAGGCCGGAAATGCTTGGAGATTAGTTCCCAGGGAGACCTCAGTTTCACTTCTGAGGCCCGGCTAGCTCCAGCCCATCTGGCAGCTCTGGCAGCTGAGCACGAGGCCATTAAGGAAGTCTTTGAGTTTGGTTTAATGGTCGCTCTTTGTTTTGAAGTGATTGTTTACTGAACCTTCAAAGCCAGCTCTCCAGCAGGATGTGATCTGGGGCCTGGATAATTGGAGGAGGCACCCCAATAGGAAGCAAGGAGCGGGGAGCAGGGCCAGGAGGAGCTAGCCTGATAGCCAAGCCCTTGACATCAGAGCCCTGGGAGGCTCCGTGAGCCGCTGCTGGGGGATGGAGGTCGTCGCAATCAGAAGGAGACCTGGGGCAGGGTTCCCCTGGAACCTGGCCTCTTTGATGTTGTGCTGGCCTTAATTAGGGACACCCTAATTAAATCACCAAGGAGGAAGTTTTCCCCTACATTTAGCATAAAGCATTAGCAAATGTTTTGAGAGCATTTCATGAGGGATTACTTCTCCAAGATTATGCAAGTAATAGAAAGTTGTTGGAGGAAAAACTAAAACTTCAGGTAAGTAAAAAATAAGTCACCCATAACCATTTGACTGCAAAGTGGGTTAGAGACACACATTTTCGACGAAGGCTCTTGCAGCCTGTGCCATTCCAGACATTTCTTTTTTCACTTAGCTTTTCACCTACGCTTTGCATGCATGTAATTATAAGCCATGTCAGTTTTAGTGGCTGTGTAGTGGTCCATTGTTTGTCTGTGGTTAATTCATTTAGTCGACACATATTTGAGGACATGTGTGCCACGTTCTATGTTAAGTACTGGAGACACAGCAGTAAATAAAATGGACACAGATCTCTGCCCTCTCAGAACTGACATTCTCGTGGAGATGGGGTACGGGTCTGGGACAGACAAACTGAATAAGTCAATCGTGTTGTATATTAGAAGGAGTGTGTGCAGCGGGAAAAAAATCAGGACCAATGTTGCTGTTTTTAAATAGGGTGGTTAGAGGAGGCCTCACAGAGGTGATATTTGCACAACAGCTTATGAGGTATGTGGATATCAGAGGAATAGTGAATGTTTTAGGTGAGGGAAGTACATGTGCAAAGGCCCTGAGGTGGGAGCCAGTTCCATACTGATTCATGATTCGGCTGTGTCCAGTTTTTCCCTAGTTATAAGCAGCACTGTAATGAATATATCCTTGTAGCTACACATTGAGTTACATTGATGGTTTCCCCAGAAGGATTTATCCTGGGTCAAAGTACATACTTTCAGGGCTTTTGAAACCCATTGCCAAATGCCTTTTGGAAAATGTTATGTCAGTTCACATTTCCACGTGCGACTGCTTATCACCAGGGATTACTTCTAAACGAGCAGGACTGGAGCATCAGGACTGAGAAATTGCTGGGGCCACAGCATGCAACGCCTCAGAGGGATGTGGCATATTACCTTGTTTTAGTAAACATTCCCTGGTGGTGGGTCTCTGGGAGGTCGGGCGGGGAGTATACCATGAGTGAGTAGAAGTGGGGATGGCTCTTAGGCCACCCTGAGCCACCCAGAGCCCCCTCTGCAGCTCGTGGAGTAGGATCTCCCCTCTCTGCCCTGCCCCCTCCCCACCCCCCCCAAATCACACCTTCCTGGGATGTGTTCCAGGTGAATGAAATGACTCCCATGTCTAAACGTAGCATGATCTATACTTCCTATCCTTTGCTAATTCTCTTTCTTTTGCAGAGAATGTTTCCTTCTTTCCTTCTTTCTTTCCTTCCTCTTTACCCAGAAAAATTTCCTTTTGTCCTTTAAGACCTCGGTGAGGCATCACCATCCCCCTCCGGAAATTTGCACCAACCCCACCTTCCAGTACTTTATATCTGGAGTGTGGTACCCTCCGAAGGCTTTGGGATCGGTGGCTTACATGGCAGCATTCCTCAACACTTTGGCTTCTTTTTAGGCCCCACCGGGTACTGGTGCATAGTAGGTACTCATTAACTGTTTGAGGCATGGTGGCCGACCTTGAACGCTGATTCATTCAAACAGCCATTGTCGGCATTTCTGGAGTTCTAAGTGCTAGTCACCCTTCTTTGCTCTTGGATTCTGTCACTCTTATTACCGTCCTTTGAGGTGAGGACTACCACCGGCGTCATTTACAGATGAAGACAGGGTGGCACCCAGTGACTGAATAACTGAGGTCCCCAGTGAGAAGATCTGAAGTTGGGCAGTCTTGACTCCAGAGCTGTGTTCTTGCCCGCCAGACCACACTGCTCCTTTTAGATGCTGGATGTGGCTACCTATCAAGGCCCTCTATCCAGGCAAGGAGAATGACATTTAGCGGAAAGACACTAAAAAAGGACAATGACTATAGAAGTGACAAGCACAGCCCTTTTTGGTGATGCCCAGCTGGGTGTCGTTCCTAGCAGCCCGGTGGGACTTGGGGCTTGTGGAGTTCTGTGGACAGGGTTTCGTGGAAGGTGGAAGCACACACGAAGTGTGCATGGAGCTGTGAGGTCCTTTTCACAGGCATATTTATTGCTGATGGACGAGGGTGGGCATGCGAGGAGGCAACCACTGATTATCCACAAGGCTGTCATCCACTTGACCGGCAGGGATAATTAGTGGATTAGGCGAGCCCCAGTCAGAAAATAAAAGCCCAGGAATGGTTTTTGTGATGGATGGGCTTATACAGCGCCTTTCATCTGAGGATCTTGGGAGCCCTTCATCTTGCAGGATGGGTTGGGGACAAAGCTGTGATGGGCACCCATTTCTGGAAGCTTCAAGTTCCTGACTTGTACTTAAAGAAACAGGGAGTCCAGAGGCTCTCCTGCCTCGGTCAGAAGCTTTCTCTTGAGCTTTGCTTTTCATTTCCCTGAAGCCCGAGCTCACGGAGTAATGTCCCTGGAAGAACAAGGGGAAGGATGCTGTGGGCTGCGCGCCTCACACTCACCCAGAGGAGGGACCTGGTGGCAGGGGTGGCCTTGGCAGCAGCCTGTAGAGAAGCTCCAGGCAGGCTCTCTGATCTCCTGGTAAAAGCAGATCCATTCTAGTACCCACAGGAAACCTGAAGATGTGACAGAATTCGCCAAAATCACACCACTAATGATGGTGACTTGTGAACACATCTAGTGCATTTCTAGCAGACCTTTTCTGCACAAAGGGCTTTTCTTTGTTTTGTGTTTCGTGTTTTCTTTTTCACATGGATGAGGTTCCTGGCCATTTCTAGGGTGACATCATAGCTCGCCCAGGGCATCTGTGGTTGTTATTGGGGGTTATGTGGTTGGGGGACCCTTGCTTCCCACTCTACTTTGTCTGGGCTCCTGCCGAACCCAAATACAAAGCAAGGCCCGGCTTGCCTGCTCAGTGGCTTTCTGCAGCCTGGGAGCTGGGCTGGGAGGCTGGGTCTGTGCATCTTGCTGCTCGCACTTCCCGGAATCAGGGTAGCACTTGGACCACAAAGTCAGGTAGACCTGGGATCAAATTTCAGCTGCGACCACTGCAGTGCAACCTCTCTGGTCCTTGGTTTTGTCCACTGTGAGGTAATAGCAGCACCTGCCTCGTTAGGTTTTTGTGAACATGTAGTAAGTGTGTGTGTCTGGCTGCTCTCCTCTGAGTGCGGTACGTGGACCAGCAGCCTCAGCGTCACTCGGATTAAATGTGCGACATCCAGCCCTTACCCCGCCAACCAAAGAACTCAACCTGCATTTTGCAAAGACTCTCCAAGTGACGGATGTGTAAGTTAACGTTTGAGAGATGCTGGTCTATGTGTTGGGCACCTCCAACTGTTTAGAGCATGGTGATGCTTGTCAGGGTGAAAAGAGGGGCTTGGGAGGTGACCTGTCCAGTCATACACCCCTGACTTAGGTTATCATCAGCTCAACCCCTGGTGAGCCAGCTTCTGTCTGGAACCTTTGAGCCTAGAACCCAACTCCCTCTAGCCTGTCCCTGCTAGGTCCTGTTTCCTTCTCAGCTGAATCGAATTCTACCTCCTCCTTTGAGTCTTCTCCAGTCTCCGGCACCTCTCACATTGCCCCTTCTCTGGCCAAGGCTCCCAGCTCCTCTGTGCTCCCCGAGTGGCAGCACTGGTGTCTGATTCCCCGAGCTGTCCCCCGAGGTTCCGCTGTCACAGCGGGTGGGGCTGGGAGAGCCACCGGCTGCATTATTTATGGGGCGCTGTTAACCAGCCGAGCCGATGAGCTGCCCACAGTTTATTCTTCTGCTCTGTGTGTGGGATGCCATCCCAGGCCTGTTTAAAACAAAATGCAGCAGAACAGAACCCCGAGCCAGAACGACCACCGGCTGAATCCTGCACTTGGGTTAGGCAGGTGGCCGGCCCGGCCTCCTGGCTGTGGGGAAAGTGGATAAAGAGGACAGGGACTTGGGGGTGTTTCCGGAGCTCAACCTTGCCGGTCGGCAGGGCAGCCCGTGTGCTTATTTGCTTAGGTGGCTGCCACACTCTTGGGGAGCTGACGGGGATCAGATGGGCCTTCTTCCTCAGAAATAAGAAAATGACTTCATTCTCTCCCACAGCCCAAAGGGCCAGGCTGCCATCAGGTCTGTGACCCAGAAGCTGTATTCTCTGGTCACTTTGCCGGTTTGGGATTTGTCACTCGTCATCTGGATGAAGGCTGCCCAGCCTTCCTCTGCTGCCCCATTTTTGCTGAGCTCCACACCTTGCCCTGGAAGGCTGCCCTTGGCCACCTTGTTCATCCTTCTGTCTCCTGCTTCTCCCAGCATAGATCCGCCACTCCAGTCCCTGGGAGGAGCCCACTCGTGTCCTCTCTGCTTCCCTGTCTTCGCACAGCCGTCCCTCTTCCTGGAAAGGCTTCTTCTCCCTCCCTCCATTTTTCTGCCCTTGAGCTCATGGTTGAGTGGGGGAGACTCAGGCTCGGAGATGGCAAACTGCATGATGTGGGGAAGCAGGGGGGCCCAGAATGCTCTGGAAGAGGTGACCTTTGAGCTGGGTGGTGACAGCTGAGTAGGAGTTTTCCAGACGACTGAGTCCCGCTGGAGGTTAGAGAACAGCCTCTAAGTGTGGTGGGTGGTGGGTGGTGGGCACCCCATCTGGTGGCTGCAGAGTTAGACCCTGTCTTCAGGGAAGCCCCATCCCTCTCCTTGTAGGAGGTGGGGACGGTCCTGTGGCTCCAAGAAGAGAGTCCTCTACCCGCTTGTAAACACGCCAGCATTCTGCACTGGGATCTCTTCCTTTCTCTCAGAACCTGGTGTGATCTGAGTTCTAGTCTCACCCAACTCCTGGTCCCCCTCCCCGAAGAAACTCAAGGGGTTCTGGACGGAGCAGAGGCTTTTCCCTTTGCCTGTGACTTTGGACTTGGCTGACCCAGGCGCTCGGCGGGAGTCTTATTTTCTTTGATTTTGGTCTGTCTGGAAAGCTGTGGAACGCTTCTGTGTTCTCTGGTGAACTCCACAATGGGGTCTATGTTGAGACTTTCTTGTAGCTCTAGGGGTGCATTCCTGGGGTTTTCCTCAAATGTGAATGGAGCGCCCCAGACGCATAGCCTCAGGAGACAGCTTTCTGGGACCTCTTGGTGGGCAGCACAGATTAGAAAATTAAGGACCACATTGGACTTGCTTTCAGGAAGGATTCTTGTGCACACAGTGTCTTGACTGGCAAATTTCTTTTGAGGTTTGAGTCTGTTCTTTACCCAGCCTTGGCGTGTAGAGCAACCCAGGGCTTTTTCTCTCAATTATCTTTTAGTATTCCTACTTTCTCACTTCCTCTAAGCTTTTGAATTTTTGTAGTAAAACTGCTTTCAGGTGGGTAGAAACCTTTTTCCCCCTTGAAAGAAACTTAAAAAAAAAATGGAACAACCCAACGTCACCTTGCCTTTAAATTTTAATAACATTTACACACTTAAAAAAAATTTCTCCACAAGGAGGTTTTTGTCTTCTGTTCTTAGAAGTTCATTTTTTTTAAAGAATCCATTAAATTATATACTGCCTAAAACAGGTGGGCCTGACACCCTTTGATAGACTGTCAAATATCATTAAGTCGGGAGAGAGATGCTGTTGGCAGCCTTCTTCTGGCTGAGTGGGCGTTCATAGGCAGAGAGCTAGGTGCTGTACCCCGAACAGGAGAGGGGACCCTCCTTTTGTTGCTAATTTGGTAAAGACTGAAATTAGACTTCAAGTGGGGACAGAGAAATAGTTTTTTAAGTGATTGGAGCCGCCGTTATTTGCAGGCATGTTCATCTGGGGTTTGAGCTCTCCACCTGCCATGTACTTGGGAGCAGCAGAGATGTTGACACCGTGCCCCCCACTGCCTGGCTCCATTTCTGCGTTAGCTATGGTGAACTGACCGTGATATACACGGTTGGGTCTGTACTTAGGACTAAGCATGACAGATTCCAGCTTGGGCAAATCATCTGACCTAGAGAGTTTTCACATCTCTCCCAACATCCAGAGTGAGATTCCTGGGACGCTGGCATCAGTCCTATCAAAGGTTATTGAACGCTGCATGCGCAGCGCTGCTCTGAGCACCTTGGATGGCTGACCTTCTTCCTTCCTCGCACCAGCCCTGTGTAGCGGTATTTTCCCCTGCAGAGGTCAGATGACCTGCCTGCTGTCACACTGCAGGTGGGAGAGCTGAGAGTCTATCCAGGAGGGTGGCCTCCCGAGTTTGTGTTCCTTACTCCTTCCCTGCATTCTTTCAGTGTTCCATGATGTCAGTGTCCAATAATGGTGCTGAAGTTACACGTTTCTATTGTTTATCATTGTAAGAAACAGACCTGAGAGGTCAAGTGACTTCCCCCCATAATTTACTGGCAGGGCTTTGGCTAGAACTCAGGACTCGGTGTTCCCTGTGTAGGCTTTTTTGAATTCTGGTATGTTTTCAGTGAATTTGCCTCACCTTTTTCTTAAGAAGTATTACAGATCATCTCAGTGACCTTCTCCAGGGTTCCCTGGATGGGAGTGGTGAGTGCTGGGGAGAGGAGGACATAGCTCTCGAGTCCTAAATGTTGGTGAGAGATGATGATACTTTTGGTTTGAAGTTGATGGTCAGTGTCTCTGAACATCCTCAGGCTTTTCCTAAAGCTTCTCACACTGTCTTGTGGACCAGAAAGAGAAGGAATGGCCAGGTGAGCTGTAATTGGCTGGTTGAACTCTTGAGCTCTTAAGACTGCTGACTGATGTCCATCTGGACAGAGATCTCCAGTGACCAGCCAGGGGACCCTGGTCTCGGCTCTTGCCTCTGATTACTTGAATGTAGATGTAGGAGGGGTGTTCATACCTGGACTTGATAAGAAAATGGTAAATATATTAGGTGCTGTACTTGAAATTCCCCACATTGTCTTGATGGGCCTGGAATGAGCCTGAGTCCTCACAAAGTTTCATTCAACATAAAATAAAGTTAGCTCTTGGATTGAAGATTTCCTCCCTTGCCCATATGCCTGGGGCACAAAGATGAGATGGAGGCTATGTGGTTTAGCATTCTCATGACAACACCTGTGCGTGAGGATTGGTGTCAGTAGCTCAGATGTAGCTACGAAAGGACTTCTGCCAGGAGCCAGTCAGATAGGATCCCTGGCCAGGTGTAGCTTAGGATCCCATGGGAGCACATTTCCACTCGGAGGAATAAATCCAGAGACCTGCAGGTGGGCCAGGCAGGTCCCGGCTGCACAAATGCAGAACTGATGGATGCGATCTAGCAGCATCATGAAACAGACTTTAGGGTTTGGATGGATTGTAAATTCATGGTGCTGTTGTTGCCAGAACCTCTAATTTGATCCTAAATTTTTTTTTGATGTAATGACTTTACTGTTTTTATAAAAATGGTAAGTGACCCTTATTTAAAAAAACAAAAACAAAACCCAAAAAACTATGACCATAGAGGAAAATACAAACAAGAAAACAACACATTGGTCCAAATCTGAGCTCCCAGCAATAGCTCATTATAATATTTGGTAGACAGTTTTCCGGATACCTCTGCCCACATTTTCAAATAGACTTGGTAACTGGAGAAGTGTATAAATGGGCATGTTTATAACAAATGTTATGTGCATGATATTTTCAAAATCAAAATATATTTAAGTTTACTTTTCTTTTTTTTTCTGTATCATTCCAAAAGTTTACTATGAATTTTCATTAAACAAATATTTAATGAGCACCTTCTATCTAGGACAGCTTCTATTGTACCAGAAGTCAGGAATTTAAAGGCCAACTGAACAGATTTTGTTGCTTAAAAAATTTATAGAATTTCCAGCCCAGTGGAAGAATCAGACAATAACTAAGAAAACAGCAAAACATACAAACAACAACAAGCATAATTTTACTTTCATTTAACCAAAGGATTGAAACTGAAGTGATGTAATACTGAAGAAACCGCTCAACTTCAGATAACTGATTCTTCACCAGAAGAAATCAGTTCCTCAGACTTTCCTCTAAAGCAGTGGTTCTTAAATGGAGGTGATTTTGCCCCTGGGAGACTTCTGGCAGTGTCTGGGGACATATCGTCACATCTGGTGGAAGCTGTGATTATTACTGACACCTGGTGAACAGAGGTCAGCATGCTGCCGAACATCCCGCAGTGCGTGGGGCAGCATCTCCCCCAGCACCCCTCCCAACCCCAGCAAAAAAAAAAAAAAAAAGAAAAGAAATCAGGTCCAAAATGTCCATAGTAGCGACAAGGTTGAGAAACTCTGCTCTTAAGGAAAAGAAAGATGATTAACACCACGAGGAAGGTGAAATCGTTGTGTTTTATCTCAGTTGCCCTTTTACACTATTTTGATGGGGCTTCTGTAATGAAAGATGAGATGATTAACTTCATCGTTAGTTTCTCCATCTTCTCTCCTTAATAACAAAATCAAGAGGTTGTTTTTCCCTTGTCAAGGTTCATAACATTTACATTCTATCCTGCAACCATAACCCCTCAGGTGTTAAATCCTAGTTCTGTGTTTAAATGATTCCATACCAGACACCACTCCTCTGACCATGGTTTCCTCTTCTCTGGGTTTATTTTGCGTCGACTCTTAGTTGGCTGCGCGATCTTAATATAAATTGCATGTGTTGTGTGCAGGGAGGTGTCGGCCTGACTCTGGTTTGCCCCAGTCAGAATTGCATCTGCAGTTTGGAGTTCATGTCTGAGCACCGTACTTAGAAGAGTAGAGGGATGTGATGGAGTGTCCCCCAGACTCTGTGAGGATGTAAAACAGGCTCCTGTCTAGAAATGAAATTGCACTTGGGAGCTGAAAGAAGGAAAGCTGTGGATGAATGTGCTGGTTATCTTCCATTCTTTGAAAAGACTTTGTGTGTGGAAGCAGGATTGGGTTTAGTTCTGTGGATCCCCAGAAGGTTAGAATTAGGGCTGTGTGGACATACAGGGCTGATACAGGTAGGCTGCCATGGAGAGTGATAAGTTCTCTGTTAGCGGCGACATGCTAGGGAACCACCTGTAACCATGTTGTGTGTAGATGCTGGGTTCAGGTCAACTGGGCGTCTATCATTAGGTAACTTCCCAGCCTAGTTATTAGATTCCCAAGAGCCACCTGTCCTGGGGCACTCTGGTTACCTCCTCTTGGGGATAAGGCTGCGAATAGCCAGAACCATGATCAGGTGGTTCACGGTAGAGCCTTAAATGTTCCGCCAGTCTTGAATTTGGATCCACCATCTATTGACTCAGAGTGATGCATCCTTGTATGTGTTAGATTCTGCCAGACTGGTTCCACTTGGTATCTGTAGTATTTACAGGATCACAGGGACTGAGCACCTTCTCAACCCCTTTCTGAGCCAGTACACTTATGTCCAATCCAGACAACAGATCGCAGACTGCAGAGGAAGAGAACATATACAGATTGTCTCCTGTGTCATTGGGATTGGGTGTGCTGTCCCTGTCTTAATCAGATGTCTATCACTGTGTGACTTACTGACGGATGGCTTTGTTTCCTTGTAGGGGAGCTACCCAGTTTGGGAAGACTTCATAAACAAAGCAGGAAAGCTGCAGTCCCAGCTTCGGTAAGTAGAAGCATGTCATCCCCCAGAAAATGGCAGCGTCCCTCAGACACAGAATGGAAGAGGACTGACCCGTGATGTGCATTAAGGTTAATTTTGGAAGCATTGCAGATAGAGAAGCGTGCAGTGGGTTGTAATTTGAGTATTGCCACTTGTTAGCCGTATGTCCTGACCCCTGATTCCCATATATAAAATTGAACTCATATCTGCTCTGCCTCCTTCCACTGGAATTTTGAGAGTCAAATGAGGTATAGAATATGTAGAGTAAGAATGGACAACA
Organism: Vicugna pacos; assembly: GCF_048564905.1. Lineage (NCBI taxonomy): Eukaryota > Metazoa > Chordata > Mammalia > Artiodactyla > Camelidae > Vicugna > Vicugna pacos. Next base: position 27,448,985 of record NC_133011.1, on the reverse strand, counting down.
TTTAGAGAGTGTTCATTATGGGCCAGGTACATGCTAACAGTTTAGTCTCACAACCCTAAGAGGTAAGTCCAATTGCTATCCCACTTTGCTGATGAGGAAACTGAGGCACAGATAAACTGAATAAGGTATCCAAGGTCACAGCTGATAAATGGCAGAGCAGAGAGTTGAACTCAGGCAGTCGGGCTCCACAGACCATTCTACTTACTGCCTGTCCTTATAGCGTTTAAAACCTAGCGTCGACCACTGTATAACTCCATGTCCATGTCTAGAAAACACAAATCTGTAGAGACAGATATAGATGAGTGGCTTCTTGGGGCTAGGCGTGGAGAAGGAGGTTGTCTACAAGTGGGCATGAGGGACCTTTCTGGGGTGATGGAAATGTTCTAAAACTGGATTGTGGTGGTGGTTGCATAACTCGAAATTAACTAAAAAATTGTTGAATCATGTACTCAGAAAGGGTGAGTTTTATGATATGCAACTTAAGCCTCAGTAAAGCCGCTTAGAAAAAATAAGATCTAAGTCTAAGGGGCTATTTACTGTTGCCTCATCTCGTGCTTGTTCATATATCATTTGATATGAAATGAAAATTACATCAACGTCTTCCTGTTAAAGCTACATACTTTCGAAATTCATGGGCAGAGGGGTAGGACTGCACTTAGTGGGTGATCCCGGAGGGATGCAGCATGGAAGAGAGCGATCAGTTTCATGACGCCTGTTTATGGTGTATCGGGATGACACTGGTTGGTTTGGATGCAGGGGGCATGGTTTTCCAGAGGACAAAGCAGGTAGGGGTTTTTTTTGGGGGGGATAAGAAGCCTTGTGGATGGCAGAGGAGGGAGGGATGACATGACATTCTTGAGCCTTTGCCTGAGGGGTTACTGCCCAGAGCTTCAGCCACAGGACTGGACATTCATCCCATGGCTTCTCCGTAGACTGGGAGAGAAGAACTTGGGAGACGTGGAAATTTCCTCTTCCTTTCCTTCAGCTTCGTGGGGCCTGGGATTTCCAGAGCCCTGAGTGGGCAGCCGCATGGACTGTGGGCTCTGGAAAACGGCCTCTTTCCATTTCTCTAGTCCTTTACCATTTCTCTCCTTAAGAACTTGTAATTGCTGTGTGCTGGGGCCAGCGCCAACCTCCTCTGCTCAGAACGTAAGGCCCTCTCCCCCATCTCTGCCACTATTGTCATTTCTTTCAAATAGCTTCGTCTCCTGTATTCAAATAGGAGATCTGCTCGTGTAGTAAAACAGTAAAACATTTAAGTACAACCCTCCCCACACACTTTTTCTTATCTGGCCTCATTTAATTGTCTGGCAGGACTTCTAGGTTGACCAGAGAAAAGGTGTCCTTCCCTGTTTACCAACGAGGAAGCTAAAGCTTAAAATAAGTAGCTGATTGGCTGTCTTAAACATACAAAGTAAGACTTAAAGCAGTCTTACCCCACTGGTACAAAGGACCTTTTATATCCATTTATTTTAACAATATGTAGGCCTCCTGTGGGGCAGGGACCACTTCTTTATTTTGTCAGACTACAAGTACCTGGCTGAGAGCTCTGTGGGAGCCTCGTGCACGTGGTTCAGTTTTGTGTATTAGGGAACAGACGAAAAGAGGCCGATTGTCTTAGAGTGTTTACACTGAGTCACTCCTTTCTGCTGCCCGGAGACCCACGTTTGCTCTGCCCCATCCGAGGGGGCCAAGATGTCTTGTGACAAAAGCAGCCAGTGACATATGGCTCATTGGAAGGGGGTGTTAAAAAGCCCTTAATTCCTCACACTTAACCATGGTCCTCAATTTCACGAGAGCCCTGGTGCCTGGGTCATACTCAAGGCACCCCTACAGCTGGCTCCTTCCATTTGGAAGACCGGCCTTGACTTGAATGCGAATAAATCCAGCTGCCCTGTCAGATAGTAATTGTAAATCGGAATGAGCCATTTGTAAATCCCAGGGTGTCTGATAAAGCTAATCTTTCCACGGTTTGCAGTTGATGCCAGCTCTTTAAGAAATATGCTTTGAAGTAGTAGGTTTTTTTGGGGGGGGTGGTTTGTTTAATGTGTCTGTCATAATGTCTTTTTTTTTTTTCATTTGAGCGGAATGTTTTCTTGCTCTACTGGAAGATATCAGGCCTTGTTTTCAAGTTTGGCTCCAGGGCACTGTTGCCCAGGTTTTCCTGGAGACCCCCCACAGCATCTTCCAGGGATTTTTGTTTCATAGCCACTGTTGCTTATGTTCAAAGGGCATTTCTTTTTTCTCCTTTCTTTGTAGTCTTTATTCTCATCTTTTTTCAGCAACTTTGCATTGTTAGAAATGCTCAGTAAGGACTGGATTCATGTGTGAAATACTTGGAAATTAGCATCAGGCTCCAAGCTTCACTGTGAAGTTCTTATGAGCAAGCCCAAGGCTGGCTGGCTTCTTCTCGGGTACTCAGGGTCCTGGCCTGCTGTGGTGCTGACACTTCATTGAATGACATCTTGGACCACGACTCTAGGAACCATTAGGCCACAGAGTGCTCAAGAGGATGTGAAGAATTCAAAATAACTTCTAGGACAACGAATGAGTGTAGAAACTCTTCCTTGTTTTCAGCTTTTAGGAATTTAGAGGATACTGTTGAGACAGCATTCTAAGACTGAAAAAAATCTTATCTCAGTTTCACTATAATTATGATTTAGAGGGGGAAAGTCACATAGCTAGGATCTTGTAGTGGGATGAACCCAGGACTGTAAGTCATGCTGACCTCCTAGTCTCAGTCCTGCTGTGAACTAGTGATCCTGAAAATCACTTTGTAGTTGTGGCCCCAGTTTTCTCATTTCTAAAATGAGTTGGTTGAACTAGACGATCTCTCTCCCAAGATTCCTTCTTCCAATCCATGCAGGTACGTTGTTTTCCCAGTCTAAAATTACTTTCACCTGCACCATGTGTATTTTTTAAGAGTGTTTTTCTTTTGGGTGGGAACACTTGTCTTTTCCTCCTTTGTGAAAATTTGCCTGGTAATAATTTTGTACCATCAGGTGGAATGGGATGGGAAGAGTTGATAGCATTCCTGGCTGGCACTGCACCAGCTGGACCTTTTTGAGGGAGGGAGCTAATGTAAGAAGGAGAAAGTCATCTTAAGAATAAAATGGGTCCAGGGGCAGGACATAGTTTGGTGGTAGAGTGAGTACCTAGCATGTACGAGGTCCTGGGTTCAATCCCCAGTACCTCCATCAACTAATAAGTAATAAATAAATAAAAATAAATAAACTTAATCACCTCCCCCCCACCAAGTAAAAAGGAATAAAGTGGGTCCACCAAGCCAACAGTTGTCCACATTCAGTTGAGCTGTGTCTCCAGGAGGGTTCCTTTCAGTCTTCAGCAGAGGTCCCAGCCCTCTTGTTGTTGTGCATTTGCTAGTGTGAGCCAGTCCTCATGCTTTTGTTATCTGCTTGCGTTTCAGGACAACAGTAGTAGCAGCAGCTGCCTTCTTGGATGCCTTTCAGAAAGTGGCTGACATGGCTACCAACACACGTGGTAAGCAGATGGAGGGATGGCTTCCAGCCTTAACTGCATTCAGTGTGTGGGCTCTTACCCTTGGGTGGCTTCACAAGAAGATAGAGCTTAAGTTATCAGAGCTTAGCTGACTCATATTTTAAAATACATTTTTTTAACACTGTGGGATTCCACGCAGTAGAAGTTGCAAATCACTCTCCCCACAATCAAGCGCACAAGAAGAGTGAAAAATAAAACAAAAGGAACCACTGTTGATACCTGAGATGGCTTGATGTGTTTTCTCAATCACTTTTAATGATGTCTTGACCTGTGCGTTTGGGTGCAGTTTGTTTTTCCCTCCTCACACGTGTTGCCTTAAGGTTTTCCTTGTTCCCTTGTGGGCTGAGAAGCAGTGGGAATGATTTCTTAGACCACTTTCTCTGGGTGCCCAGAAAACAAGGAAACCTTTTATAAGTGGTGTCCTGTTGTGTTGTATCTGTTTCTGTGTCTCCCACGTTGGACTGCAGACCCCTTGAGGTATAGATTGTGACTTACACATGTCTGAACCCTCCCAAAACGCAGTACCTGGGACGTAGAATATTCATAACACATGAACAGTGTAGAGAAGAAAATTGATACCTCTCTCCCCAGCACCATCGTTAAAAATATGACATGACTCATAACATAGAGACCCTCATTCAGAGAGGGGTGCTTCCCTTTTCATTTCCAGATAGGAAATCTCTTCTGCCTCTTTTTTGCCTTTTTTCTGGGTCTGCTTGTGTACTGATAGCTATGTGCCTGTTGTCATTGTCATGTCATGTCATGTCATGTCATGGTGACATTGGAAAATGTGGGTGTTGGGGGCCAGTGATGGAGATTGCTGCCAATCATGCAAGAGTGACGCTTCTTGAAGCCCATGATGGGTATGTACCTCCACTGGGTTTCAGTTGATACTCATTTACCATAGATGCTTAATTAAACATTCAAATGAATTTGCAGTGAGGGCGTTTCTCATTCAGGAAACTTGAAAACCTGAAAATATTTCAGGCACTGTCATGGGGCCACACAAATCAGTATGTTACTTTCCATGTCCTGGAGGAGGTTGCAGTTGGCAGTGGAGGGTGGGTGCTACATGCAAATAAAGAATTTCAGTGCAGAAATAATATGTTTGCTATGATAATCATGGTAGAACGGAATACTAGGGGAATAGGGAAAAGTGAGCAATTAACTCAGCTCAGGGAGTCCAGGTTCTCCCAAGAGAGGTAATATATCTCCTCATTTCCAGGATGCCAACAGTGTTTCAAAAGGTTTCCTGGGAGAATGTGATGGAGACATCAGAGCATTGGCTTCTTCATCTGGTTTGTCAGCTTGACATGGGTCTTAAACAGTATCTTTTTAAAGCCCTTTAAAAATTTTTTCCCATGGTTTCTATGTGTTATGGAATCTTTAGAATATACAGGTGTAAAGAAGAATATTACATTCATGCCGGTGTTCACTGCTGTCAGTGTTATGGGGTCTGTTTTACAGAATTGCTTCTACTTCAGTGGAAGTAGACTTGTCAGTTGTATTCATGTCTTTCTAGAACAACCATCAGAATATATCTTTCTCGGTAGAGTTGCTTTACTATTTTAAAGAACGTATGTATCTGGTGGTGCATTTTTGAGGCTCCGGGATTCGCAAGTTTATATTTTAATGTTTAATTATTGGATGGACCCTAAAGGATGGAATAGAAAGGCATCCTCTGATTGTCCAAATTTCTTGCAATGGGAACCTGGGTTTTTGCAGAAGCTGCTCCCCAGAGTGGTTCTTGGTGGGAAACTGGAAGGCCTGCAAATTCTCATGATCCAAGAGAGGAAAAACAATTATTTGTGGGAAAGGAAAACAGAATAGCCTCTCTGTGGTTTGGGTGGAGGTAGAGGAGTTTGGAGGTCATTTAACAAAAGACAAGTGATATCACAGTGAACAGATCCCTCCTTTGCTATATATTTAAACCATTGAATTTCAGGTCATTTTTAGCAATTCCAGAATACTTTACATCTTGAGTTGTCTAGAATCCATATGCACTGGCGGGGGGCGGGGGGCGGGGGAAATAACTTTCTGCTCAGTGTGGGAGTGTGAGAACTCTCGCAAGACCTAAAAAACAAATGTATGGTTGATACAAAGAAGTTATCTTTTATGGAGATGACAAGAGAGAAACTTGAATACACATCCTGTATGTTCACTAAGCATCTGAAATTATTTTTATTAAGTTAACTTTTACGTAACAATTGGAAAATGTAGAATATGCTCTTTAGTTAAAACAAAAAAAAAAATTCATGGCCCAAAGTAGATAAAGTCAAATGTACCCAGCACCCCTTGCAGGGATTGGGTGTACTGTCATTTGTTGACTTTTTTGCACACATCTGGGAGAGAGACTAGTCACAGAGCAATATGTAGAATGATATATGGAATAAGGTATATTCATAAGATTTTATTTTCAAAAGACAGTCCATAGGAAACATTGTGCCTGGGGTTTTACTCCACAGTATCTGACGATTCTCTTTTTAGGTTGGTTCCTAGCAATTGACTTCATTCTTTCTCGCAGCTAAATGGAACTTCACTGTCTGGAACATGATTTAATCAGACTTCTATTGAGGGGTATATGGATTATCTCCATTTATTTACTATGACAAGCTACGCTGCAGTTAATGCCCATGTATGCATCCTTTTGGAGATCTATGGGTAATCGGTTTTGAATGGTATATGCTTCTCCAAGGAAACAATGAATCTAGAGAATGCTTCTGACTGTTTTTGTCAGCAGCAAATGGATTTGGGCTTAACAGTCATTACAGGCTATAACTATTACAGTTTGTAGTTCAATATCTTCCCTCAATGGAAAGTCCAGTCTCTTGCTTAGAGCCTTTAGATGTAGTATTTTTCGAGTCTTTCTTGCTGGAAGTAAGATAAAAGAATAGCAGTTATACTTATGTGCATCTCTTTGGGGTGAGCATCCAGAATCCCAAGCCAGCAGGTCTCTGGTTTCCAGAATATTAGCATTCCATATTGTTTCCCAAAGGAAACAGCTCCAAAAAGTCTTTGTCCTTTTTAGCAAATATTTTGCACTAGCTCTTAATAGAATTCATTTAGGAAAATCTTCTAAAGCTAGTCATTATAAGAGCAAAATCAATTTAGTCCTATACCTATTAAGTAGAATGTAGAAATAGGTTAGAACTCTAATTTATTTTTTAACAAAAAGGCATAAGTCGCTGTTATAATGTGTATGTTTAGGTTAATAATTAAACCGTAATGGAATTTAAGAGTTAATCAGCACCATAATACAAAACAGTGCCATATTTTGTGGATTTCTGCACCCTGAAATGAATATACAATTGGTGTTCAGTGTGGAAGTACACCTGTTTCTGTGTTATTAAGTACAAAGAATTCATGTCTAGGAGTTAGGTGCTCAAAGGGTGCCCAGCTTTGGGAGGGTCTCCATTTTCTTTGTGTCCACAATGGACCAGCACATGGGCTGTCATAGGAGCTGAGAAGTGTTTGAATTGACTGGCATGTGCTTGTCTGCATTACTTTTAAAAAGGAGAAAAGAAAAGGAACAAAGATGGGGGAGGTTTCTTGACCCTCGGCGGTCCACACTGGGGCGTAGCTGCACCTGTGAGCATGCGCCCTTGTGCACACCAGGGCCTTGCCCCCTTTCACTGGAAGAGTGGGCGTGGAGCTGATGAAACGCTCCGTCTTAGTCAGCGCTGGCCCTTCGTGGCCACTGCATCATTTGCTTGTGTCAGCAAGGACCTTTGCAGAGCATAGCGCTGTGTGACTTTCATTTTTGGCTGCCTCGGTGTGCCTCTGTAATTACTTTATAGTTTTGAAAAGCCATCTCTGGGATGTTTAGATGACGTTACACCAAACCCAGAATGAGGAGTTGGAGATTGAAAAAAGGAAGGACATGAATCCCCAGCTGTAATCACCTCTATTGAATACGTAACGCGGGTGGCGCTCTGGCTTATGTGCTTTTCATGGATTGGGCCTTTTTATTCTCACAGCAGCCCTAAGAGGTCAATGCTTGGTGCTCGTGATCTCCATTCTAGATGATGAAATCTGCGCCAGGAGAGTTTACCTAAACCTACCAAGGTCACACGGCTAGAAGTGGGGAAACCGCAGCCTGGCCCAGAATCTAGATTTTAACCATAAAATTTTGATTCCTCTTGTAAAGAGCTCCTGGATCTAGTATGAACTTAAATTTGCTTTTAAAGTTACTTGATCCTAAAAGCACTGAACAAAAATTATGTAGCACCTTGGAGTAACGACCAGACAGGGAGCTGAGATGCCTGGGTTTGTCTTCTGTTCTGCCAGCTCTGTGACCCTGAGTCACTTTATTTCACTTCTCTGGGCTTACATTACCCCACTTGTTAAAAGGGGCTTTCCCAGAACGTAGGGTCCTAGATGGTCGCAAGTTACCTCTTTTGGCTCCAGTAGTCAATTTAAGATCTCCTTTTGGCCCTGTTAAATGCGTAAAATACTAATGAAGTCAGGCAGTCTAAATTTTCTTTTCTATATTCCATTTAGTGTTTCCAGCTTTTGCCCTGGAGACAGAGGGAGTGGAAGGAAGCAGAGTGAAGCAGAGAACAACGGAGGGCGAAGGTTAGGGGAGAAACAGGGTTAGGAGAGACCCGCAGCGTGTGCTCGAGGAGGGCAGCTAGAAGCTGGAACTTGTAGACCAGCTGTCAGGTCCAGACGGTCAGAGGTGTACTTTAATCACTGAGCCTGAATTGCTAGGGTCCTGTATACTGATGAAGGAAATCTCTACGGCTTACACTGAATGCAGCGGTCTCGGTTCTTAAAAACATATTATGTTTTTGACATGGAGTTTGTTAAAAGCCGTGCTTTCCTCATCCGGCTGTGTGGATCCTAATCACCCAGGAAGCTTGTTTTAAAGGACAGATTTCAGGGTCTGAAAATGCCTCTGGTATCAGAATAATTGGGTGGGGCTTGGGAATCCCAGATTTTTCAAGTCCTCTGGGACAGTAAGGCCTTTTGCCATCTTGCTGTCACCCCACCTGTCCAGTGACATCTCCGCCTGTGCCGGCAGTTCCACCCACAAAAAATTGCTCCCTGAATCCCTTAAAACCTCTGACCCCTTTCTTCTTGCCTGTGTGCATTCCAGACCTGGATTGCCCTTCCTAGGCCACCTCCTCTCCAGCCCCTTTAGGTGCTTTGAGGATCTTGGGCTTCCAAGAGCCAGTGTGAGAGCCACGTCACCTGTGCCACTCCTGCCCCCACCGCCCCCTCCCCTGTCCCCAGGGAAAATCCTGTCTCAGGCCTCCGAGGCAAGTTCCTCTGCTGGCGTGTTTGCCTCTCTGTGTTGTCACCATTTTCCCCTCTAGCTTCAGGCACCTCCAGGACAGGGCCTGCGCCCAGCTCCTCTCTGAGCAACCCAGATACCCAAATGCTAGTGTTTCTGCTGTTTAGCAGGGTGCAGACAACGTTTGAATACAGCCCTCGGTGGATCTAGGTGAATAAGGCTGTTGTCTCCAGGGGAAGGAGGCTGGTGCGATGGGGTCTTTGGCCAGATTTCACTTGGGAGTTGAGAATTCAAATCGTGGTCGACCCCACTCTGAGGTTGAGTCTTTAGAATGTGTGACTTCATATTTCACTGTAGCTGCAGAGGGCTCGGCAAATCCATGGTGAGGTCACAGGAAGGGGGCAGGTGGGTGAAAGGCTCTTGTCTGGGGTCAGGGGGAGGGGAGGCATCTTCCCTTTTAGGGGAGGAGGTGCCAGGAAGGAGTTTCTAAGAGGCAGCCAGACTGGTCTTGTTTGCCTCTAAGTTTTATTTTAACCAGCTTGTTTAGTTGAAACTTCACTGGCCCTTGCCTTCTGGATTAACTTTGGTGTTCAAGTCCTGAACTCTCTCATGTAATTAGTCTGATTTCTACCTAGGAAGCTACTTAATCACATACCGGAAAAAAAAATTATTTGAAAAAGGTTATTAAAAAAACATTTCTTGTAGGCCTGGAACTGCTTATTCTTTGAGGATGACCTTAAAGAAACATGGACATGTTCATTCATTCAATTAAAAATAAAAAGGCATGCAACTGCCACCTGCTAATCTATAGATGGGTCCGTAAGTCAGTAAACTGGTTTTGTACTCGGATAGACCAATTCAGGGTCCTTAGTTTTGGTTATTGTTCTTACCGTTCTTACAGGAGGAGAGAACCATGAGTGTTTGAGAAACAAGCTCAGTTATAATTTTTCTTTAGGAGCCACGCTTACTGTTTTGAGATTCAAGGACAGTGTATTAATTTCTCTGATGGTCCTATTCTTCCAGCTGAGGCTTTATAGTTAATGGGGGCAAAAGGAAAGCATCTGGAGCCTCCAAGTTTTGTGGAAAACTGGCTGGCAGTGATTTTTACTTAGATCCTGTGTATGGTTGTCATGGGGGCACCTTAGCTGTGATTTCCTGGAGCCTCGGCACATCATAGATGCCCAGGAAACTGCTGATTTGTTAAGTAAAAATGGATAAAGTGAAGCCCTTCACAGGTTACTTGAAGAGTGGCTGGACCAGCAGCTGGATTCTCGAATATTTTTAAACATGAATCTAGGCACGCTGTATTGACAATGACCTAGAAACTCTCTATTGCCTTTCATATTCGGGATTTTGAACTTGACCTCTTAATTTTGATTCACATGAGTTATTCTGAGGATGCCCGAAGCCAATTTTACCCTGCTGGTAGTGACATTTTGAAAATCCACATTGCTGTATTGTAGGTGGGTGTGGGGAGCGAGTAAGAACAAAGCTACGAAAAATAGGTGCATTTGTAGTTGGTTAACGTGGAAAATTGACTGGGCCGGGACAAAGCTACCTTTCCTCCCATGTTTCCTTTTTGTTTGTTTCCTTTGAACTGTGTTGTTTTTGCCAGGACATGAAACGTCCCATGTGTGCCTTGGTGGTGAGTGAACCCAGTGCAGTCCTGGCTTTATGGAGCTTTTAGACTGGGACAGAATTTTCTGTGATGATGGAAATGTCCCGCATTTTCTCTGTCCACTATGATAGCGACGAGCACCTGTGGTTACTGAGGGCCTGACGTGGGGCTAGTCTGAGGAACTGAATTTCTAATTCTTAAATTTTAATGAACTTCAATTTTAATTGAAACAGCCCCGTATTCCTAGTGGCCACCACATGGCACAGCGTGGGTTTCAGGAGTGTGAGTTTCCACAAAGAAAGGCTTGTTCTGCTTACCGTAAATGTGTTATTTTATGAATCATCTGATTTATTCTGTTTTGTATCAGAAGGCTTTTTTGAGGGCTTACTATGTACCTAGGGCTCTGGGAATGCAAAGAGATGTTTTTTGTGAGGCATTTGGCCAGGGGGTGGGACAGGGGTTTAGACAGGCATGTTGCGGATGGGGTGGGGGACAGGGTGTTAGGTACATGTGAACAATAATAATTCCAAACAGTAAACTCTTCCCCTTTCTTTTTGCAGTTTGTCTGTTTCATGCATTCTCAGTGGAGAAGATATGGTTCCAGAGGGAGTGAAAATTGGTTCTTGAGGAGGGAAGGGATCTTACTCTTTTTACATATCAGGCACAGATATGCACGCAGTACATATGTGGACACACATCCATCTGTGGAATTAACATTTTCTAAGGAGGGAGGCGATTACGAAAAAAAAAAGTGTCCAGAAAGGCTCCTTATGGGAACAGGAACGGGGACAAGCTTGAGAAAACTGTTCTGTGATGAAGTCTAGCTTTAGGACAGGTCAGCCTTTTGCTTGTTGGCCCCTTCAAGCTACATTTAAGGAATTTTCATGAACCTACAGATGGTGGTTGCTATTGGTGTATCCCCTTTATTTGAAATAAATTGGCCAAGTGAATCCACATTACTGGGCTATGTAGACTTGTCAAAAATTCACCGAGTGTTGAACAATAAATGGGCTCAGAGACATCTGACGATGGCTTACCTCCTCACTGGGATGTATTCACCATTTGTAAATATTCTTAACCATGATGAATGCAAAGAACGACTTTAATGCTCGGTTGTGTCAAATAGCCTTTTATTAATTGGGCTTGATAGCTGTAATCCTTTTAATGAAGATGTGTGTGTGTGTCTGTACACACACACAACCAATATCTGTAATAACATATATAACAACCTGTGTGTATGTAACGTTTTATATATATATGCATGTAGGTATGTATGTATGTTGTTAGCTGAAAGAGTTAAAGTGTTGGACTTGGTCTTAGAAGATTTCTCTCCTAAAATGACAGACAAATCCTCTGTTCCAGGACAACTGGTTTCTATGCATAGCTCATCTCTGATATGTTTACAACTTTGCTGAGGGCGGTGGTGGGACCAAAACCTGGGATAACTTTAGGGTAGACTTAGCAACTTCCTTCAGCCCCTCAAGCCACTCCCAAATTTGAATAGGTATCTGTGTAAGTATGGACCTCTATTTTTATGTTGAACACCTAGGTAGTCTCAGTCTTACGTGAAGTATGAAAACAAGACTTTTGTAAATTACTGCTATTTCTAATGATATGTAACCTAGGTAAAAACTCTATCCCTATTATGTAAATATACTTCAAGATATAAAATCTCCATCTCCTCTGCAGAGATTTTTGGAGCTATCATTGACCTAGTAACGGGTGACATTAAAAAATGCCTTTTTAAATGAGCTCATAAATGTGCGTTCTGCTTTGGGTTTCATTATTTTGGTGTTTTTCTACTCTGATAGACCTTGAGTACTTTTCACACATTAGCACAATGTACTTAATCCTACATATTCTGGTTAGGATAATACAACTTCTAAAAAATGGCCCTGTGAGTGTGAACTTGTCTTACCATTTTCCATTTTTAAAAACGCGATTACTTTTTGGTTTGCTTGATAGGAAACTCAGACTTGGTGTTGTCTAGCACACTAGGGTGGCGTGTGTATTTTAAACATTTTTTCCTTTTTTTTTTTTTTTTTACAAATCACGGAATAGGTAAAGACTAGAAATAATAAAGAAATTCACATGTTTATTGAGTATTTTTATTTCAAAATTTAAAAAATCTTATTTTCTGTTTTTTCCCTTTCTTTTTTGGGTTAAAGGAATTAGGAATGTACACGTATTCCATTAATTTGATGGGCAAATTTAGGGGTGTATATATTCCATTAATTTGATGGGCAGATTTGTGTATTCCAGGTTTGGAATCATGAATCGAGTATCACTGGTGCTGAAATGAAAATCCCTCCTTTCCAATCCCATTGATCTTTTCTTGATGCTAAAACTGATCCCTGACAACAGCGCCGTTTCCCCTCTACAAGTGGTCTGTTACTGTTGTTCTCTGGTTGGGTAGCAACAGTTGCCAGAGAGGGGCTGTTTCCTCCTGGCTAGCCAGTGTCCTGCCTGTGTGGTGTTTGGCTTTTCACTGCATCTTCCTGAAATGACACTTGAGTGGTTGTTGAACATTAGCTTGAAAGGCACTAACTTGAGTGTCACCTTTACGGAAGCATATCCCGGGTGTCCTGAGCAGGATGTCACCAGAATCCTAAAATCCTGTACCAGGGAGAGCTAGGATGTAAGAATCCCACACTCTAGCACGTTTGTCCCATTAAGGCTTGTCCTCCCACCAACCAAGAGGAACATTTGCTCCCGCTCAAGTCAATAGTGTTTCCCCCTTTTCCCTTATTTTCCCTGGTGATGCTTGAATTATGATGAGTGCTGTTCTGAATATCCTCTGCAGCCTTCATAAATGCTGGTGAATTACACGGTGACAGTGGTAGCGGCGGCGGTGGGGAGAAAGGTCCGAGTGTGGAGGGGATGCGTGTTTTTCTGGGTGACTGGGTCGCTCTGTGTGCAGCACAGTTATTTGTGTTGTTAGGCAGTTTACATAATGAATGGGTTTACTCAGCAGCTCCTTCCTTCCAGCTGCTTGCTTGCAGGGCTGTCTGCGTTTTGTACACAAGCAAGGGGGGGCTCTCCCACCGTCTCCTTCCCACCTTCCTCCCCATCCTAGCTCTTTCACCTTGCTTTTTGTTTTGGCTTAAAATAACTAATATACCCCTCCACCCCGTCCTGCTGCCACACACAAGCAATCACACCATAGTCACTTTTGGTAAAATACAAATTAGCATTCATGAAAAAGTGCAATTATTTGCATTCATCCAGATGAGGCAATTTTTTTTTCTTTTTTAACAATGCTTGCTTGTGGAAGATCATTTGCCATAGAGTTGTGAACTTGGTTGGTTCTGCCCGCCTCGGATAAAAATAACCGTGTGGAGTGTAAACGTGAACTTGAAGACACTTGAAATTGTCAAACTAGTATTTTTCTAGGCTCTAAGTCTATTCTGCCTGATTGTTTAGCTGCCTCCTTTCTGCTCTGATAAAGCCCCAGCCTGAGAACATGCATGAAACGTGAAAACTACTTTGAACTGAAATTTTCTCTTTGGCTGTGCACGTGTGCTCTGCGGTGGGAAAACCGTGGTATTGGGAACTGGCTCAGAGAAGAGGGAAAGTAAAGAATATTCAAAAGGTCTTCCATCACCAATAATTTGGCAGTGAATTCTCTCAGTATATTTTAAAGAAACTTGATTTTTATCCATTGCGTTTGGTAACATAGCTGTGGCCTGATGTGAAAAATCACCTGGAGGTGTGTTGCTTCGTTCTGTCTTGTTCAGCATAATGCTCCAGTCTTTCATTTTTAGGAGGTAGAGAGTTTTTCTCTTATAGACCATCTAGTACCTAGTGCAACGTTTTCATTTTACAGGGCAAACTGAGTCTCTGTAAGGTGAAGTCACTTGCACGAGGCCACTCAGCTCACAGTGGGGGACAGTGAGGAGTCTAGGGCGGGGCTTTCTGTCCTGTGATCCCCCCTGAAAGCCGCCTGGCCAACCGGTCGTTCACTTTGCCTCTGCTTTAAGGGTGACAGCATTCAAGTAGAAAAGAATACGAGCTATGGGAAAAAAGCTGTGTTCCGGGTTTTCAGTTGATTATTGTTAGTCAGGATTTTTGTTGGCTTGTTTGTCTACACAGAGTCCTTGGGTGTCTGGTTTTCCCAAGCAGTCTTCCACTGCTGTTATGGTATGTTCTTTTTCTGTGGAGGATGGTTTCGTTTTCTTTCAGCCCTCTGCGTGTGTGCGCGTGTGTGTGTGAGAGAGAGAGACAGATTGTTTTGCTGATATTTTAATCATTTGTTATGTTTGACACAAGCATAGTTATAAGAACGATTAGGCTTCTTGCATCAACATTGTCTTGGTTTTGTGAATAATATCTGCATGTGGTTAGAGACACACACACACACAGTTTTTGTTTTTTTTTTTTGATTCCCAGATGTTTAAAATTGCCATGGGACATCTTAGGTCTAGTAAAAGATACTGCTGTGGAAATCTGCAGCATTTCCTGCTGTGAGTGCCAGGGCCCAGGGACCCTGGTTACCATGGAAACCAATATCGGAGCCGCTGGGTGGTGCTTTCCTTTAGAGATGCATTTGAGTGCATTTCACAGCTCGCTACAATGCTGCTTCTTCCCCTCACCCCCTGTGAAATTAGGAGAGGGGGGGAAAGCCGAGTGATTATGAATAAAGAGAAAATACGGTTTCAGCGAAGGCAGGAAGAGATCTTAAAATGTACCGTTTTAATGTGATTGTCAGTGATGGAGCAGTGCAGTTCCCTAAGGGTGGTCCTAGATACCTGATAAAATACAAAGGAATTGTGGAGGAGATAGTGAAGATGAAACCTTCTTCCTGCACTGCTGACCCCACAGGCTTCTCTTTGGGGATGACGGGCGTTCAGGGCCCACAGGAGCTTTATTACCACTGACTCTGATTGAGCCTGTTTAGTTTGTCCCAACGGCCCGGCAGCTGACAAAAGACCGGCTGATGGCGTGTGTCCGCCATCCTCCGTTTACTGCCCCCTCTCTCTCAGAACCCACCCGAGAACCAGATCGGAGAGCCTGGAGAGCTTGCCCGAATTGTAGCCCTCGATCTGCCATTTAAGCACGTGGGTGCCATCTGTGCTTGTTCAAAGGCAGTGCTGATTGTGAGAGTGGTACTTCATTTGGATAATATGATTGAAAGCCAAGTGCAAGATACGTTGCTTGTTCTGGAAATGGGCCAGGTAAACATACCCACTGGCCCCCCAGGGTGGTGGTGGTCCTTTTGGTCACCAGCCACAGGTGGACTTACAACAGGTCTGTCTGGGAGACGCGGCAACCCCCAGCACCAGGTTCCCCTGCCCATCAGCCAACTGTGTTTCATGAGATTGAAGGATAATAAAATTGCGTCCAACCTTGCTAGATGAGTGCCTTTGTGCTCTGGTGTTTGTTTTTCCAATGTGTTTGTATAAAGCAAATGCCAGAAGTGTGTGTTGTTCGGAAACAGTGAAGTACCTTGGAGCTTCTGCCTGTCGCAGGTGGCGGAGATCTTAGATCAGCCTCGGCCTTGAGGATCTCCTGAGGGCCCTCAACCTGTTGAGGACCTCAGCTGCCCCTTCCGCTGCTTGATGGCACTGAGGAAGGAGGTAGGAATCCCATTTGGTAAACAAGAGAAACCGGTTGGTGACTTGAAGAGCCTTGGTTAAAATGTCACACAGCTTTGAAGCAGCAGAGCCGGGAGTATGTGTATCCGCTGTGCAGGGCCCTTCAACCCCACTTGCTCCCTGGCTCCGTGATTGGTTGCATAGACAGAATTGCCTGGGAATTTAGACCAGGATTTCTCAATTTCCTCACTAGAGGTATTTTGGACTAGATAATTCTTTGCTGTGAGGAGCTATCCTGTGCATTGTAGGCTGTTTAGCAGCGTACTGGTCTCTAACCCTGAATAGTTAAAACCCAAATTGTTTCTAACTGTTGTCAAAATGTCCCCGGGGAGGGGATGCAAAGTGGCCCCGTGGAGAACCACTGAGCTCCACCTTTTAGGTGTTTTTCTGTGGCAGTTTAATGGACCTGTGGCTCTGCCTTTTCTTGAGGCAGCTGTGAACAGCTTCCTAAGTTACAGTATTAGAAATCTACGGTACATGCATTGTTTCACTCAGGAAATGACCACCATGTTGATATGTGTGTAAAACTTTGCAAAGAGTCCACATCTTACCAAAAAGGACTGCTCCCTTTTTTACTAGAAGGTCATTTCCCATGGTAGAAATATATGTTTTATTTTTTTTCCCCAAAAGATTCACTCGAATAAGAACAGTGATGGAGTTGATCAGAATGTTGAAGTTTTTGTTCTAGCTGAGCTGCCGTCCCGCTTGAAGAGGCTGAGCCTGGGTCAGGAGGCTGGCTGCAGGCCCATGCTGCCCTGGCACAGCCGTGTGGCCTTGGTGGGTCAGTCCCAGCGGACACACTTCGGTTTTGTCACCCGTGACATGACAGTTGAGTCTGCCATCCCTGCTTGTCAGGGTGACCATGGAGCTCAATGAGATCATGGCTTTGAAAACCCCAAACAGCTGCGATGCGAGATTACCTGTTCCTCTGTCCCTCCCGGGTTCTCTGCTCACATAACCACCCTCATCTGCTTCCAAGGCACTTTCATCACCCCGAATTAGACCCCGGGCCCAGGATGATGAAAGAGTTCTGGAGATGGTAGTGGTGATGGTTGTGCAACAACAGTGTGAGTTCCCCGTCACTTCTGGACACTAGCACTGCTTTTTTTTTTAAATTGAAATATAGTTGATTTACAGTGTTGTGTTAGTTTCTTGTGTACAGCATAGTGATTCAGTTTACATATATGTATATTCTTTTCCATTACAGGTTATTACAAGATATTGAATGTAGTTCCCTGTGCTGTACAGCAGGTCCTTGTTACCTTTTTTACCCCAGCACTCATTTCTGATTCCCTTTCTGATTTGCTTGCCTGTCCCCTCCCACCTCTCCGTCCCCAGCTTTTCCCCTCCTCTAGATCCACTGAGATCACTGATTTCCCTCCCAAAAGGCTTCTTTTGACTTTTACAAATTCCCCTGTTACTGTTTTATTACTCTTATAGTTTATTATCTTGCTTATAATTATTATCAATAAATATTTACATGATAAATATTACATATGATAATTATTATTTTATTATACTGCTTATTAGATTGGGGTATTGGGAACAGGAATGAATTTTGATTTTAATAATATGTTTTATTTAAAAGTTTTTCCTGTTTTATTGAGGTATGATTGACAAATGAAAACAGTGTATATTTAGGGTTGTACAGTGAGATTTGTTTCAAGTTGTTCAGTGTGATAACTAAATATATGTATGACACATTGTGAAATGATGTCTATAGTTAAGTGAGTTAATAGCTCCATCACTTGACACAGTTACCAGTTTATTAAATGAATTTTGAGTGTTTTCGTTGTCTCCCCCATGCCCAGGGATATGGAATCTGTCACCTTCCCCTGTGTGGAATGTTCCTCTCCCTCGCCTCCCCCACACGCTCTGGCTGATCCTTTAAGGTTTCTCTCAAGCAGTCCATCCTCTGGGAACCCTTTTCTCGGTCCTCAAAGGGGTTAAGAGCTGCCCTGCTTTGCTCCAAGCCCGGAACCTGGACTCCTCCTGCCCTGTCACTGTTCCCTTACAAATCTGTCACCTTCCTCGAGGTGAGGACTCGTTCATTTATTAACAAATAGTAACTGCGGTGATGTGCCTGACACTGTTCTTTTTCTTTCCCCCTCCCACAAATCGGAGGGAAATTCACATAACACAAGATTAACCATTTGAAGGTGAATGATTCAGTGGCATTTAGTACATCCCCACTGCTGTGCAACCACTCTGTCTGCTTCCGAAGCCCTTTCATCACACCGAATTAAGCCCTGGACCCAGGATGATGAAAGAGTTCTGGAGGTCGGTAGGGTGATGGTTGTACAACAGTGTGAATGGGCTTGAATGCCACTGAACTCTATACCCTTAAAAATGGTTATAGTGCACAGAGGATTTTTAGGGCGGTGAAAATACGCTTGTGTGAGACCATAATGTGGATACATGTCCTTGTATATTTGTGCAAACCCATAGAGTGTACAGCACCAAGAGTGACCACTAATGCAGAAACCTGTGGACTTCTGGTGATAATGATATATCTATATAGAATTTATCACCTGTAACAAATGTACCAGTGTGGTGGGAGGTGTTCACACTGTGCTTTTGGGGGGAAAAGAGAGTATGTGGGAAATCTCTGTATTTCCCCCCTCAATTTTCCTGTGAACCTTAAACTGCTTTAAAAAATAAAATCTTAATTCAAAAATGGTTATAATGGTAAATATTATGTTAGGTATATTTTACCATGAAAAGATAAAAACCCATACCCATTGAACAGTTACTCCCCCTTCCCTCTCCCCCAACTCCACCTGGTCTGTCCCCAGCCTCTGGCAACACCCTGGCAGTGTTTTGTGTTTTACTCATCATTATTCCCTTAGCCCCTAACATAGTTATTACTAAATAAACTTTGAATGACTGAAATGAGCTTTTACTTTAACAATGATTTGTCTTTGTATAATCTCTTCAATGTAATAGGAAAAGGTATCTTTAAAATAATTTCTTTGAAATGTTTCACTAGTATTTTTTTTAAGGGTTTTCTACTTTCTCAACTGATAGCTCTGTAGAAATGCCTCTTAAACCAGAGCCAGTTTGTTGAGCATCAGTTTGTTGAGTAGTTTATCTGCCCATCTTGGTTATTGTTAGTTGACATTTTGGGCTGATAATGGTGGTCCTGGTTTTGTACCTGGTAGTGTATGTGGGGCACACTTGGGAACAAAGAGGTATTGAATCTTTCAAATACAAGTAGTGACATAACATCTTAGGATGTTAATATTTTTGTTTACTGTTTCTTATGGAGGAGAAAGAAAATGGAACCGTCTTTTCAGAAATCAACATTTCTACCCTGTCTCTTCCTTGAGATATGGCTGCCTTGTTCATCCTTTATGCTCACAAGTCACAAAATCCTATTTTCTGTTGCTTTGTAATTTATAAAATCGCATGCAGTTGGCTTGGGTAGAATTTACTTAAGCATAGTTGAGCCTCTAGATTTTCTTTCTGGCATAGACAAAAGCATCATTAATTATGAATATGAATTCCTTTTGCAAAATGGCAAGATTGAACATTTCCTCATGCCAGTATCCCAGCTGTCTTGTTCTGATGCTCAACAAAGACTTTTTAGAGATTGTTTTTAATGGCCATGGTATCAGATACTAAAAAAACCAACTGAAAAAAAAAACTGAAAAGAATGCAAAGAAAGCTTACAGTTCATTTGTCTGGGGGAAAAAATACAATGAAACATTTTTGTTTTAATGCGGCTGTTTCTACTCTTGTGATGTGTTTGAAGTCTCAAAGTTTTGGCCATGGCTGCCAACCAAAGGAACGTTTCTGTTCTCTAAAGTGTTCCGCTGTTGACAGATGCAAAATTTCATTTGTTCAGATAATCGGTACTCAAGAATCCCAAGGTTTGGTAGCCTTGTTGCCTCTGAGGAACTGAAATTCACTCTTGGTCTGGGGATGGAAATGCCAGGCGTGGTGTTGGCAGTCACTGCGTGCTGAGCCCACACGGTGTGCCATCGCTGATTCTATGGCCTCACCACATTCACACGGTAGCTTCTGTTCCTACTACTGCAGGATGTGAACTGTGGTCTGATTCCAGAGGCTTTAAGCTTTAAAAAAATTTTTTATTGAAGCATAGTTAATTAGCAGTGTTGTGTTAGTTTCAGGTGTACAGCAAATTGATTCAGTTTTATATATATATATATATATATATATTCTTTTCCATTAGGTTATTACAAGATATTGAATATATATAGTTCCCTGTGCTATACAATAGGTCCTTGTTGTTTTATCTTTTATATATAGTGATGTGTATATGTTAATCCCAAACTCCTAATTTATGGTCAGCCATGCTGCAAGTGCTACTGGTCTACCCCGCTTCCCAGTTTCCCCTTCGGTAACCATAATTTTGTTTCCTCTGTGAGTCTATTTCTCTTTGGTAATAAATTCATTTGTATCATATTTTTAGATTCCACACATAAGTGATATCATATGATATTTGTCTTTCTCTGTATGACTTAATGTCACTTTATATAATAATCTCTAGGTCCATCCATGTTCCTGCAAATGGCATTACTTCATTCTTTTTTATAGCTGAATAATGCTCAGCTATAACCACATCTTCTTTATCCATTCATCTGTTAATGGACATTTAGGTTGCTTCCATGTCTTGGCTATTGTAAATAGTGCTGCTGTGAACATTGGGGTACATGTATCTTTTCAAATTAGAGTTTTCTCTGGATATATGCCCAAGGGTGGGGTTGCTGGATCATATGGTAACTCTATTTTTAGTTTTTTAAGGAATCTCCATACTTGTTCTCCATAGTGACTGAACCAATTTACATTCCCACCAACAGTGTAGGAGGGTTCCTTTTTCTCCACACTCTATCCAGCATTTGTTATTTGTAGAGTTTTAATAATGGTCATTCTGACTGATGTGAGGTGATACCTTATTGTAGTTTGATTTGCATTTTTCTTAATAATTAACAATATTGAGCATCTTTTCATGTGCCCATTAGCCATCTGTATGTCTTTTTGGAGAAATGTCTAAGTAGGTCTTCTGCCCATTTTTTTGATTGATTTGTTCGTTTTGTTTTGTTTGTTTGTTTGTTTGTTTATGAAGCTGTATGAGCTGTTTGTGTATTTTGGAAATTAACCCCTTGTCGGTCGCATCACTTGTGAAATATTTTCTCCAAACAAAAAATACTTTCTTTTTGTTTATGGTTTCCTTTGCAATGCAAAAGCTTTTAAGTTTAGCTAGGTTCTATTTGTTTATGTTTGTTTTTAATTTCCATTACTGTAGAAGTTGGATCCAAAAAAATATTGCTGTGATTTATGTCAGAGAGTGTTCTGCCTATGTTTTCCTCTAGCACTTTATAGTATCCAGTCTTACCTTAGGACTTCAATCCATTTCGAGTTTATTTTTGTGTATGATGTTAGAGAGTGTTTGGTTTTCATTCTTGACATGTCGCTGTCCAGTTTTCCCGGCACCGCTTACTGAAAAGACTGTCTTTTCTCCATTGCATATTCTTGCCTCCGTTGTCATAGATTAATTGACCATAAGTGTGTGGGTTTATTTCTGGACTTCTATCCTGTTCCATTGATCTGTGTGTCTCTTTCTGTGCCAGTACCACACTGTTTTGATTACTGTAGCTTGTAGTACATCCTGAAGTCAGGGAGCATGATTCTTCTAGCTCTTTTTCTTTCTCAGGGTTGTTTTGGCTAGTCAGGGTCTTTCGTGTTTCCATACAAATTTGAAAAAATTTTTTGTTCTAGTTCTGTAAAAAATGCCATTGGTAATTTAATAGAGATTGCATTGAATATGTAGATTGCCTTGGGTAGTATGGTCATTTTAACAATATTGATTCTTCCAACCCAAGAACATGGTGTATCTTTCCACCTGCTTGTATCATCTTCAGTTTCTTTCATCAGTGTCTACAGTTTTCAGACTACAGGTCTTTTACCTCCTTTTTTTTTTTTTTCTTTCTTTCTTTCTTTTATCTTCTTAGGTAGATTTATTCCTAGGTATTTTATTCTTTTTGATGTGATGGTAAATGGGATTATTTCCTTAATTTCTCTTTCTGATATTCCGTTGTTAGTGCATAGAAATGTAACAGATTTCTGTATATTACTTTTGTGTCCAGCACCTTTAATTCCCTGCTGAATTCCCTGCTGAGCTCTAGTAGTTTTCTGGTAGCATCTTTATGATTTTCTACATGTAGTATCATGTCATTTGCAAACAGTGACAGTTTTACTTTTCTTCCAGTTTAGAGTTATTTTATTTCTTTATCTTCTTTGATTGCTATGGCTAGGACTTAAAAACTATATTGAATTAAAATGGCGAGAGTGGGCATCCTTGTCTTGTTCCTGATCTTAGAGGAATGCTTTCAGCTTTTCACCATTGAATATGATGTTAGCTGTGGGCTTGTCATATATGACCTTTATTATGTTGAGGTATGTTCCCTTTGTGCCCACTTTCTGGAGATTATTATTTTATCATAAATGGATGTTGAGTTTTATCAAAAACTTTTTCTGCATCTGTTGAGATGATCATATGGTTTTTATTTTTCAGTGTTAGTGTGATTGAGTTCCGGATATTGAAAAATCCTTGTATCCCTGGGATAAATCCCACTTGATCATGGTATCCCAGGGATACACGGAGTTTTCAATATCCGGAACTCAATCAGTCACACTAACGGACCGAAGAATAAAGACCATATGGTCACATCTTCTTTATCCAGTCAACTGTTGATGGACACTTAGGTTGCTTCCATATCTTGACTGTTGTAAATAATGCTTCAGCCCATCCAGTTTTGTTTTCTTCAGGGTGTGATTCAGCTTCAGAAACTCTGGTTTTCTTTGATTGTGTTTAGTATAAATTTGGCTTGAAATGCTATTTCACATTCCTGGAGCTAGTCACATGCTGTGTGTGTGTGTGTGTGTGTGTGTGTGTGTGTGTGTGTGTGTGTGTGTGTGTGTGTGTGTCTGTCTGTCTGTCTGTCTGTGCGCACCATAGGAAGATATTCTGCTGTGTCCTTGCCCCTCCCCACCCTGTTCCCCTTCTCTGGACTAAAAGCTGTTGCAGTCCACTGCGCTGAGCTGGCCTTGCACTTAGCCCCTGGCCTAGGCAGCCGGACTTCACCCTTTGCACTCAGTCCAGCTGCCTGGCCTCTCCTTCCTGACTCCAGGCTTCCTTCTGCTTCACAGGGCCAAGACTGGCCGCTCCAGCCTCCTTTCTGCTATATTCTTACCCCATCAGAACAGAGGCTATATGGAGAGCCTTCCTGCACTCTGAGGCTCAAAACCAAACGCTTACTCTCCTGGAATGCAGCCTCAGTCCCTCCTCTGTGCTGCTCCTGCTAATGTGGCCCCGCCCGCTGGGGGATTATTTGCCTGGAGTGAGGTGGCCGCAGGGAAGGGCAGCTGTGCAGGTTCTGGATTCCAGTAGCTTTGCCACTGAAAGCTGTGTTACCCCTAGGACCTGCTGGTTAGCACCGAGGGCTAAACCCATCACGAGGGAGGCTGTGAAGATGGTGGTGGGTACACACATAGATACACGGCTTCCCTACCCAGCTTTGTTCCCCATCCAGATGACGACAGAAATCATTGCAGCATGAAATGGAAAAGAGAGGAAATGATTCTGGTGCAAATGCTGCCCCGTTGTTAGAGTTGAGAAGTTGCATAGCATGCTGGTCAAGAGCCTTTGATTTGGATTAAATCATAGTCTGTGCTGTTTTCTTTTTTTTCCCCCAGTGTGACCTTTGGCAAGATGCTTTAACCTCTGTGCCTCAGTGTTCTTGCCTGTAAATTGGACTTGATGGGGCACCTGTGTGGCATTGCAGGGAAGAGTCTTTGAGAGTGTGTAATGTGTACCATGTGCCTGGTTCATGGTCACCTTCAAATGCCATCTATTATCATGAATAAGGAGAGCTCCTATTTACCAGTACACAGGACTGTGCTGTGCACAGGATGCAGATTATATTAATTCATCTTTATGGAAAATTGTTCTGAGGAAGGTGGTGTTGATTTAAACTCAACAGTGATCAGGTTGCCTCTGTCATTGAAACAATAGGAAATGTATACAGGATGGGCACACCTTCAGTGTGGACATTTTGAATACTTATCACACACACACATACACACACACACCAGCAACAGCAACCAGGAATGGTACAAAAGAGTACCTTTCATGCCTGAAATAAGTTCTCTGATGTGACCCACACTCAGGGGTCCTGGGGCTGCCTTTTCTCTCTGCTGAGAGGATTGGTGATGCCTGGCGGAAGGTTAGTTACTTGAGTTTATCATGTTTTCTTTTTTTTTTAAGAGATTGCCGCAGCTTGCCTGTGTTGTTTTGAGCTCCATGGTTTGTGTAAGGATTCCAAAGTCCAGCTTTCCACGTGGGACGAGGCTGAACACCATAATCCTCCTTTTTGTTTCTAACCCTGACCTTTGGCCTGTACTCTGGGGTGGAGAAACCTTTCTGCTCTGCACTCTGCCACCGCATCCCCAGGTGGCCTTGAATAGATCATTGACTTGCTTACATGTGATTAAGGAGCTCCTTTCCTGCGGTCTAAGGAAACCACCACTCTGGCCGCGTGGGTCTTTGTGGCCTGTCTTAGCTTTCCTCCCGTAGGAAGGAGGACTGGGGGAAGCATGAATGCAGGGCAGCAATGGCCTGAGAGGCAGCAGGGGTGGGTGTGAATGTTCCTGCAGCCTCCCCTGCCTTGCTGAGGGGGTGGGCCCTTCATCAAGATGTAGAAACCCTGGGTCTGGTATGAGTGAATGTTCCCCGATCCATGTAACAGGTTGTTGAGTTTCTCTATTAAGAGTACCTTGGTGGTCAGGTCCTGGGTGTTCTCTCAAAGAGATGACTATAATAGAAGTATTGTAATAATATACTATTAGTGTAATAGGTATACTATATGCTATTAATACAATAGAAATGTTATATTGTATTCTGAAAGGTAAATGCCCTATTCGTGGCGTATAAATAGCCTTCGGTTTTTTCTTATAATCCTCCTCCCTACCTTTACCTTGGAGTAATGCCCCACTCCCAGCACGCCCTCAGCTCGCATGGGCCTTCCTTTGTGGCTTTTAGCTGAGAGCAGAGGCGGCAGCTAGCTGGCACTGGCCCCTGCAGGGTTGATGTCTGGTGCGGGGAGGGCCTCCTGCAAGTGACTCTTCCCTCTCCCTGCCCGGGCTGCCTGAGTCTGGGCCTCGCCTGGTGCTCTGTCTCAGGGCCTGATTCCTGAGCTGGGGTTCGAGCAGTTCTGCTTTGGAGAAGCTCTGTGTCCCAAATGCGGTGGTCTGAGCCAGCAGTAAAGAAGTTGCCACTTAAAAATCTCTTCTGAGGGGACCGTTCTGTCTTTCATGCTTTATGTCCTGAAAACTGAAACTCCCATATGACTCTTCATTTTCCCTGTGTGTTTCCCAGGGCTTACTATATAAATAGCAATCGGCAGAACCTGACTTGCTGTTTTGCTAACCCTCGATACTAAAAAAAGTTCTAGAGAGGATAATAAAGACTGAATTTAAAGAATGTCTTGGCAGTTGTTAGGGGAGATTTTAATTAAATCTCAAACCAGTGGGTGTGTGAGATTAATTCCCTTTTTGAGGGTGACTGTTGGGTTGAGTCCTGGCTAAATCCTGTACAATGTGTCGTATGAATTTTCTCCCAGTGAAGCTCTTTCTCCTAGACCTTGTTGCAAATGTGTGCGTAATTTTGAGATGTTTACAATCTACAAATCTTCCATTGACGTTCCATGAAGTTCATTTTGAGCCTGGATATGAGGATTAGGAGTTGACTGATACTGTGGGGTTTTGCTCTGCATCCAGATTTCCTGTTGTGAACAAATGGCAGTTGGTTCCTTGGTTCAGCCAACGTAGTCTGAGCACGTTCCACAGTTAGAAGACTGGGCCAGCTTCTGGAAAGAGCTTCTGAAGCAGATTAGGCAGGGATTTCGGCCCAGAAGGGCTACTATCCAGAATGGGAGAGAATGCATGCATGTACCTTAATACCTATCCCTCAGAGAAGAAAGTGATCATTTCTACAGATGCTGAAGTGTATATTCGTGCATCTTCCTTGGTTGGCAGGAGATGAACCTGATCTTCTAAAGCACAGGGAACCATGTAGGGCAAGTCTACATTTATCGTGCAGAGATCAACTCCAAAAGCCAGTAGGTCATTTGTCAGGTTGACTCTCTTGTCCTCCTGGTTAACACTGTAGCAAAAACTGAGAGGGGGAGGTGGAAGGAAGGAGGGAGAGAGGAAACCCATGCAATTAGGCTATAGGGGTAAAAGAATTTGGATCTGTCTAATCAGGCCCCTGGGCAAGTTTTCTTTATAGCACTTGTGATGTCTAGGCAAGATTTGGCTATGACGTCTGAGGCACGGGGCAGGTCGTGTGAATGAATGATGGAGTCAGGCTGCCAACAAGGACGTGTGTGCTCTGTCTAGAGGAGGCAGGTGACCCCCTGGCCAGTTTTGTATTGTTGGAATGTGGGCCTAGATTCTTGGGTCTTCATGAACAGCTCTATCCAGTAGAATGTGCCGTGATGATGGGAATGACCCGTATCTGTGTCATCCCATAAGGCAGTGACACGTGGCTATTAAGCACTTGAAATGAGGCTCATATGACTGAGGAGTCAAATTTCTAATTTTATTTCAATTGAATTAATTTCGGATAGCCACATGTGACTCAGCCACCATGTTGGATGGCACAGTTGTAGCTGCAGCCAGAATCTGGACTTTACGTGAAATCTTCTGATTTGTAGGAGTTTGCAGGCTGAGTTTGGTCAATTGACTGTCACCTTCCAGCCTCTACCCAAAGGTTCAGAGGAGCCTTTAAAAAATCCTAGTGCTTGGGCCTCGCTCCCAGATGGTCTGATTTAACCTATCTGAGGTGGGGACTGGGCATCAGTATTTTTCTAAAGCCCCCAGGTGGACTCTAAGTGCAGCCGGGGTCAGGAACCATGGCTTAGACCCTGAACATTGGAGGGGACAGCCCAAGATCCTCATGGGTTTTCAAATGCTTAACACCCTCTACAGTATGCTGTTACTTTCAGATTCTGCACGTGGGCAGTGATGATGGTCGTACCTGCCTCTTAGAGCAGATGTGAGGATTAAGCCATTTGTTAAGTGAAAAGAGCAAACTTGAGTTGAGGTGCAGGAACGAGGCTTGGCTTACTCGCTAGCCAAATGATTTGCCCTACAAACCAGTCTTGCTTCTGTAGGGGAGGAAGAAACGTCTTTTTCCCACTACTTTCCTGGGCCCCTGTAAATTAGACTGACCCAAGACAGATTAACAAGAGAAAAAGCATACAGACTATTTAATCCAAGTTTTATGTGACGTGAGCGCCTTCACAGGGGAATGAAGACCCTGAGAAACGGTTCAACCTGAGTGTTTTTATAGAAAGTTTGATGCAGAGTGGAAAGTCCTGGAAACCGTGATAGGATGAAAGGGCAGGAGCTAAGGGTACTTCCTGGGGGGAAACACAGCAAGGCTCGTTCCTTTGGATTCTCCCCAATATCCCTCCGAGGTCAGAGAGGCCTTCCTGCACCTGCTGTTTCTCAAATCCCTTCAGTTTAAAATATTTCTTAAACAGAAGTGGCATGTTTGGGGGCAGCCTACCCTGAGATGGGATTCCAACCTTGCCTTGGCAAAACCATAAATTAGCACTTGCCATGGACTATATAGCATTTCTGAAGAGTAGTCTCAGTCAGGGGTGTTTCAATTATTGAATGCCAGCGGTCTCCTGAAATCACACTCGAGAGCAGAAATGGCAGATACTTGACAGACATTGTGTGTTGATCTGCATCTGGGAGGTTCCAAAGCTGGTATCACTCCCAGATTTCCAGAACGAAGTGGAATTAAAAGTAGAGAAAATGAAGGAAAGATAGGCATTTTACAGGTTAAGGAGCATTTACAGATTTAGGCGTTCATGTTTATTTTTAAGGGGGGAAAAAAAAAACCCTATGAGTTACCATTGGTCTGTACGTTCCACAGTGGTGGAGGCTGGGTCTGCCTTGTTCATTGTGTTCCTGGGGCCCTGTACATGGGAGGGGCTCACTGAACCTTTGTTGAATGAGAGGATGAATTAGTGCCTACCCGGCCCTGCACCAGAGTGTCAGGATTATTTGAGAAAGTTGCTTTTACGTCTGTTCTTAGAGGATAGAGGATTTGGAGAGGTTAATTCATTTTTCCAGGGTGGCAGAGCTACGTGGCAGAACCAGTATTTTAAAGTCTGGAATTGTTCCCACAGGACCATGCTGACTTCATTGCTATAAATATATATACTACTGACCCCTGACGAAAATCATCTCTAAAATGCGTGCAGTGGATCAAAGAGGGATCAGCTGGGATCACGGTCTGGGAGGGGGCAGCCCCCAGCTATCACTTCTGTACTGAGGCTCTTCCCCTAAAAGCTCTTGGGGATCAAAGACCTTTCAAGGAGAAATATATTTTGATGTCCTTTACATCCAGCAGCGAGACCAGGCCTGCACACACAGACGCATCTAGGGAGTACCTGCTGATCTGATTCAGAAAATATAAATAACGACTCATATTTCTTTTTCGAAGAGACGGGAGTGAAACGTTTAACTTTTAAAAGTAAGCAGGCACATTTTAAAATTTATAGTCCACTGCCAAGAAGTAATTAAAAGAGTTTTCAAACTGTCTTGGGATTCACGTAACAGAGGTATGTGATTTATTTCTGAAATATGCTATTATAACACTGCCCTTGCCTGGTTTAGTTCTGTTCTGCTTTATGCAAACCTCTAAGCCTCCTTCTCCTAAAAGAAAGAAAGAGAGAGAGAGAGAAAGAGAGAGAGAGAGAGAGAGAGAGAGAGAGAGAGAGAGAGAGAAAGAAAAGAAAGAAAGAAAGAAAGAAAGAAA
Source organism: Vicugna pacos (assembly GCF_048564905.1). Classification (NCBI taxonomy): domain Eukaryota; kingdom Metazoa; phylum Chordata; class Mammalia; order Artiodactyla; family Camelidae; genus Vicugna; species Vicugna pacos. Next base: position 27,420,159 of record NC_133011.1, on the reverse strand, counting down.
GAAAGAAAGAAAGAAAGAAAGAAAAGAAAGAAAACGAAAAGAAAGAAAAGAGAAAATCATGTATACTGCATCACTAAAAAGCTAGCATCAATAATTTAAAGGGTTCGCCAGCTATAACCTGGGTGCCAAATCCAGCCTATTGCTGGTCCACGAGCTAAGAATGTTTGTTTTAAATAATTGGAAAAAATGCAATGAGTAATATTTTGTGACGTTGTAAAATGTTCATGTGAAATTCATATTTAAAAATACGTCCATAAAGTTTTATTGGAACACAGCCAGCTCATTTTTGTTCACGGTTGGTCTGTGGCTACTTTTGTGCGGCCAGGGCAGAGCTGAGGAGTAGGGACTGAGTGGCTCACAAAGCCTAGAGTATTTACTAAAGGACCCTTTACAGGAAAAGTGTGCCGACCCCTGATTTAAAGCAAAGTAGCTTGGGAAGAGGGAGTAGGGGGTGGGGATAGAGGTGGGAAATGTGTTATTTCTAACTTTTCCCCCTGCTTTGGGTAAAATTTGAATTTTTAAAAGGAATCTTCAGAAGTTTTTTCCTCTCCTGATTTGTATATATCCCTGAATTCAGAGTCTGTATTGGGGAGACAAAAGGAAAAAATAAACAATTGGTGATGGGGGAGACAGCAAAGAGGAAGGCTCTGATGTAGTTCAGCAAAAGGATGCTCACAGTTCTCAGCCCCTTCCCTTCTGTGTGGCACCCCAGTACCTTTTAAAATTTGACGAGTCAGTTTTCCTTTGCACACAGCATGAGAATGTTCATCTGACTGACTTTATTATGTCCACAATGAAGAGTACGTGACAGGACACAGTGAGGAGAGCCAAGCTCTTTTAATCAGCGTGTGCCAGGTGCCTGCCGTTGGCTGACTTGCATAGGCTGCGGCTGGCGGTCCCCTTTCCTAAGGTGAGATTGCATTTTGCTTTTGAAGGAGGCTGTTGTGATAAGGTTCACTTCATACTGCGTGCGAAGCCCCAAATCTTAGATAGAATGAAAATTCAAGGGGTCTGAGACTTTTTTTCTTGACACCGTAGCCTCTGAAACCGACAAGGAGTTGGGTCTCTTTGTCCTGGTGAGCAGTGGCTTTGAAAACCAAACAGTGATGACATTAGTGAGGACAATATTCACCTTTGCATTTGCCAAAGTTTAGATTTGAGCAGTCATCTTTATATTTGGTCAGACTTGTGTCAGTGCAGTGAGGGCCTGTGAGGTTCCCTCACATCCACGGTTGCCCACTGGTTGGCTGCCTTGCTTAGGGTTGTGAGCTGAAAGTTTCTGGACAGTAGCAAAAGTGTTGATGGAAATGGGAAGATCTGGGTGTTTTCAAGTCACTGAATTAGATGGTGAGGAAGGTCTGCACCAGAGATGAGCTTTTGTTCTCTCCTGTGTCTCATTTACTGTTTTTTATTCTTATTTTTTATTGAAGTATAGTCGATTTACAATGTTAGTTTCAGGTGTACAGCAAAGCGATTCAGTTATACATATATATACATACATATATTTTCAGATTCTCTTCCATCACAGCTCATTACAAGAAATTGAATATAGTTTCCTGTGCTATGTGGTAGGTCCTTGTTGTTTATCTATTTTATGTATAATAGTGTTAAACTGCTAATCCCAAACTCCTAATTCATTTACTTTTGAAAGTATCTAGTCTTTACTTTTTACTGCAGTGTCTTTACTTTTTAAAGAATTTACTCTTCCTTATAGCCTTTCCTTTTCCACACGTTAGGAATGATGTCCAGTTTTGTGAAAATCCTGTGACACGTGCTCCATTATGATGAATTTTTTTTAAAAATCACATCATTGATAAACAGTTTTCCATTCCTTGCTTCCCAAAGTCTTTATGTATCTGACTTGGCCTTGGAAGTCCTTTGCCATTTTTCTTAATTTAAAAAAAGAGGGGGGGTAAAATTCTAGTGTGATTAATTAATAAAGAAGGCAGCGCACCTCAAAATATTATTCATGTGGCCAAGGTCTATGTCATTGTCAGAATCAAATGTGGAAGTGCTTTAAGAGAGAACCCGCTACCTGACTGTTTAGAACAGCACTATTCACAGTAGCCAAAAGGTGGAAACAGCCCAGCCATCCATCAGGGATGAATGGATAAACAAATGTGGTATCTCCACACAATGAAATATTATTCAACCATAAAAAGGAATGAAGTATTGGTATTTGTCACAACTTGGATGAACATTGAAAATGTTATGCCTTGTGAAAGTCAGGCATAAAAGATCTCATGATATGATTCCATTTATGTGAAATGTTCAGAATAGGTGAATCCACAGAGACAAAAGTTAGTTTCATGATGGGAAGGGGGAATGGGGACTGACTTCCTTATGGAAATGGAAATTTATTTTGTGGTGATGAAATATTTCAGAAATTGGATAGAGGTGGTCATTGCACAACATTGTGAGTGTACTAAATGCCACTGAAATGTTTACTTGAAAATGGCTATGTTAAGGTCAGTTTCACCTCAACTTAAAAAAGGTGTGTGTGCACGCACAACCTGCACACGCAGCCTTCATCAGTGCCACCGTATGGTACACCTGCCGAATTGCCAGGCGTTGTCAGTCCTTCATGTGCTTGGTTTCCAGCCTGTAACAGAGGGAGAACTAAACACACCTTTGCACATGGGGAGCCCAAGGCTGAAGGGCAATGGAACTTGATCAAGGTCATGTCATTAGGAAGTGGCAGGTGTAAGACTGACTCCTGGGTTCTCCTGTACATCTTCACTGTTAACATACGATGATTGCCAACAGGGTGACAGAAGCTGACAAACTGGAGAGACTAGTGAAGAATCAGTATTCCTCTTGAAGCTTCGAGTCTACCTCTCAGTAAAACATAGAATTTCTTGACAATACCTGCTATGGAGCAGAAGAGGGGGCAGTCTTTGGTCTGACTCTTACCAACTGTGTAATTTTGGCCTGGTTCCTTCCCCCACCTCTTTGAGCTGGTTTTCTTTCTTTTAAAATAGAAATGATGAGAATTAGAAGAGGATCATTAGGAGTTCTTAGTAAGATGTGCCGCACCTGGGAGAGGTATAATAAACGTAGTCTGTTACGTATGCACCTGCCCCTTACGCAGTCTGGTTCATTAAGTTTCTTGGCAAACTTCAAAGAAAAGCCTCGTATCTTCAGAGAGAGATTTGCTTAATGAGATGTTGTGTGGGATCCCCAGTCTGCCCTAATCCATGTTCCCTGGGTCGTTGGCATTTTCCTTTCTTCTGCTCTCTGACAAGGACGAGCCTTCCCATGTCGAGAGCGGCCGATGGCTCTAGGTGGCTTCAGCAAAACCAAAAAGGTTCGACTGCTCTACCCAGCAGTTCACCTGGTGCCATTTTTAAGGTGGATCTGGCTTTCAGATCCATGGAACATGGCCATGCTTGTGAAATGCTCTTAGGATTTAAAAAAAAAAAAGAAAGAAAGAAAGAAAAGAAAAGCAACAGTCATCTCAGCTGCTTAACACGTCACGGTTCCAGCTTTAAGCTCCCGTAACGGGAGGCAGGAGAAAGATGCTGCTTGGAATCTGGGTCTCCTTATCTTCCTGTAGTAACAGAAATGGATGCAGCCCATCTGTGCTGCTTCAGAGCAAACAAGAGTGAAGTCATGGTGCTAAAAATAGCTCAGGGAGGGATGGCCGATGGCAGCCCTCTTTCTCTAATCTCCCCTGGAGACTTGCACACAGGATTTTCGCATCTCGACCTGGGTTGGGCTCACTCATTGTGGCCACATCTGGGTCACGCTTGTGCTCGTGACCAGCTTTGCTTGACAGGCCACCCTCTGAGGAGTGATTTTCTTCGAGAGGAGGAGTGTGTGTGGTCTCCTCTTTGGTTTAGGATTTCATCTCATGCGGCTGGACCCCTTCACTTCTACCAAGCTGTCATTACGTGTTCCAGGACCACTCTGAAGCACAGCTCCCCTTCCTAACATAGCACACCGGTCCAGTGCAGAACATACAGCAACTTCATTTCTGAGCTTGGGCATACCCTGAAGGAGACCTTGACTACTTAGTCCCAGAGCCAAGGGCATGGATTGGGTTCCTGAGGTTTAACTTAAGAGAAAAAGAAGTCAGCTTGATTCTCTTTCCTGGACAAAGGCCGTATTTCTCCATGATGCCCTTGTTACTGAGTCTAACCTCATAAAAAAAGAAATCATACTGCTCGCTGCACAACAGATGTAAATCGAGAGATGAGTTTTTGGGGCAAGGAATAGTGACTTTTTTCGGAAAGCCAGCAGACAAAGATGGTGGACTAGTGTCCCAAAGAACCCTCTTGCCTGAGTTAAGAATTCAAGCTTCTTTTATACTAAAAGGGGAGGGAGTAAAGTCAAACGTTTCCTGGTTCTGGTCGGCCTCCAGAGGGGATGTGTTCATTTCTTCCGTCCTGCAGTCCTTCACTGGTGGGCCTGGTCAGGATGTTTCCTGTGAGCCAGACAAAGGTATTTTAGCCTGATGCTTATTATCTGGGAGGCCTGGTTCTCAGACATGGGCTATTAAGTATAATTTAAGGCAACATCCCTTTAGTGATTAACAAGCAACAGAATGCAAAGGTTAAAGTAGAAGAAACATCTACAGAGTCAGATTTGTTCTTCCCTGTTACACTCTTTTTCCGTCTCTATAATTTTAAGTGGACGAAAAGAAGATGAATGGGTTAATTCTCCCTTTGTGTCCCTTACAGTTTGGGTCCATCTTGTTACTCCACATCTGCTTTAAAAAATGCATCTTAATTAGCATTCCTTGAGATATTATGAAGCATGTATTCCAGTTGACATCGCTGAAGATACAGTGTGGATTTGGCTGCTCACTTTCCCTTAAAGCTTCTGCAGAATTGGGCTTACTAGGTGTGGAGACATGTACCCTTAGTCTTTGTTGCATCGGTTGGGAATTTTCCTGAAAAGTCACTGAATGTAGCAGAAATTGAGCTTTCGTTTGTCTTACTGTTGTCCTGTACAAATAGTCTTGATCGTGACGTGTCTATGAGTGGAGGCTCGCAATCTCTTCTTCCTGAGCTATGTTTACAGAGGAAATGGGTGTTGATCATGGCAGGTATTTCTTGGGAGGGAGTATACTTGAAGAGAAGTGTCTGAGGAGGACCAGCCAGGTATGGTGGACCTGGAAGAGAACTCAGTTTAGAAAGACAGTGGTTGGAGCCATTCAGACGTGATGAGCTTATCAGCAGTGGGAATGCAGAGCCACTCCAGGGGAAAACAGACAGGCACATGAACAAAACTCGCAAAGGCAAGTGTTGCAGAAGGTCTCAACAGAACCGATCAACATGAAAAAGTAAGGATGCCCGTGTCTTGTATTTTAATATGGCAGATGTGTAGTTTTGTTTTGTTTTGTTTTGTTTTGTTTTGTTTTGTTTTGTTTGGTGATCAGACCTTTTAAACTCATGGGTCTGTATCTGGAGCCATGTCAAAGAGATGATTTGAAGTCTGTAGTGGGAGAAGAGCCCTGAAGCCACCGTCTTTCACCTACAGACTCTAGAGTTGTCTTTTTTAACCAATTTAGAGATGGAATGAATTGGTTTCTAGTAATTAAGAGCTGGGACTTCTTTTTACTGCTTGTCCTTAACCTCCACTGCTCCCTGCCTTTGATATAACCATCCGAATGAGATGCTGTTAGTGCTGTAGATAGGCCCCAGGGTGCTATACACATGATGTTTATCATAAGCCCACTTCCTTATGTTTATCCTCTCAGACGATCAATTCTAATGTATTATGTTTGCTGAGGGCATCCTCTGTACATTCATATTTAAGGGAGTAGCTCCTCGTTGATTTCTGAGACTCCTTTGCGGATGGAACAGTCAGAAGTTCCTAACCACAGCCTGCAAGGCTGCATGGGGGTGCCCTTTTCCTGTCACCATCACTTGTGCCCCCAGTTTGTTGTGCTCAGTCGTACTGGCAAGACATTTTTCCATCCCAGGATCATTGTACTTTCAAGTCCCTCTGCCTGGAATATTCTTCCCTAGAGTTTTGTATGGTTTCAGCTCAAATGTAATCTTGGAAGGACCTCCTGACCACTCCAGACAGAATCCCCCATCCTCCTTGCTCTGTGCTTTCCTTCCCCCATGCACTCTCTCCTCCGCTGCTGTGTTTTATGCATTTGGAATTATAAGACATTTTAATTTGTTTACACGACCTCTTTTCTCTCTTGCCACCAGCACATACGCTCCACGAGGGAGGAATTTTATGTACCTCTGTATCCACAGTACCTGGTGCTCAGTGAAGATTTACTGAATGAATGAATGAATAAGAATTTTAAATGAATGAATTTAAAAATAGCCTGTGCCTGCAGACATCCTTCCGTGGAGATGATATTTGGATACTATTAGTAGAGCAGGAACGAGACGCTTGTACCATCTGCCTTGATGCAGTGGGGGGAGGATCTAGTGTTCTAACTAGCCATTTTCTTTTACCAGTGCTGAGCCGAGAAGACCAAATATTAACTTTGCTTAGTGAGGTGAAACAAGCCGGTTTTAGCACATGAGCTGTAAAGGTCATCACTTTGCCATATCCCTGAGTATATATAGACAGAGATGCTGAACGTTTATAAAAACCAAGCAAAAATATGTGGTTCATTGTCTCTGACTCATTTCTGAGTGGGGCCTTTTGCAGCATTGTAGCATCCTGTAAAACAAACAAACAAAAACCTTCCTTGAATGTATTCCCTAGCCAGCTCTTTTTTTTTTTTTTCTTCTCCTCTCCTCTCTCCCAGTCTAAGAAATCTAAGCTGTATCTAAGGGAGCTGTTTCCCATTTAGGATGACTATCATTAAAAGTGTATATTTCAAATTTGGAGCAAACTATATTTTAAAAGCCAGGCTGAGCAGTCCGCTTAGGCAAACATTAGGAGCCAAACATGTTTTATTCACCCCTTGGTTAGTGTCATTTGTCACAATATCTCAGTGTGGTAAGATGGTGACACCCACTCGGCTTCTCAGGCTGTGCTTTCTACTCATTGTTTGTTTAATTAGAAAATGAGTAAGTATTTATAGAGAAAATAGGACCTAAAACTGTGAGGATGAAACCTTCTCTAATTGTGCCATGTTATCATGATCGCCTAAGGATGGCTTTTCTGGAGTGTGTAGGTGGTGGCGGGGCTTATTTTGCTGCTGGTGTTCTCTGGGAGATTTTGCTGAACGTTTCAAGTGGAGCAAAATGAGATCCGGTGGCCATCAACCGACTCTAAAACAAGCATTGAAAAGCCAGATAGAGTAAAAATGTCCAAACCACGAGGCTTGTGTTAATCCGGGAGCTTTGACTGGGAACCTGATACCATTCAAGATGTCTCTGGAGGTCCGTCCACAGCTGTGTGGGGAAGGGCCCATGTGTACTAAAAGGGGTTTATTTTGTATCATAGGAACAAAGTGAGTGCAACCTTGATAAACTTTGTAGGAGTTGCTGGGTAGGTGTTCGGAGCAGGTGAGATCTGCAGGGATAGCTAAGAACGGGGTTTGGGTTCTGCGTCAAGGAGTTGTTTTCAAAGTGGTGGTCAGTTTTGACTGGTTGACTGAATGCACTGAGATCTTGATTTCAACCTAACTGCTTTAGGCATCTTTACATTTTGGTTTTCTGGTCACATTCAGAGGTACTGATTTTTCCCCCCTTATAAGTGAATCTGCCGTGCTGTTGAAGAGTGTCAGGACACTTGTGAGGTTGACCTTGTAGGTCTTGTTTGCCATCCTGAAACAAAATGGCTGGCGGAAAGTTTTTAGCTGGCCAAGGTCACATGGAGTGAGGAATCTGTTTGCAGACCCAGGATGGGTAGGAAAGAGAAAGGAGTGGGGAGGGAGGTTGAGAATGGAGAAGAGACAGGATGAATTCCAGCTGTAGGTGTGAACTAAGGTATGGAGACCTAGTTTTGTGTCTTTTGGATCAAGCAGATCTGGTGACGCCTGTTTACAGCATCATTGTCTATGACACTTGTAGGTTTAGGGCTGGAATAAAACATGCCTGATGAGATGTGTGGAACTCACTGTGCTTATAAGCAAACAGAAATGGAGACAGGAGAGATACCATCATACTGCCCCCAGTGGCATTATGGGAACTCATGGGGCCAGTTCCCTTGCTCTGCTTGAGATGCTCCCTGATCCTGCTGCCATCTTGGTTGTAGAGTCGGCCAGTGGAGTGAACACCTTGGAGCCTCTGGATCTTAGCTCTGCAGCTTAGCAGTAGTGCAACCTAGTACTAATTACAGAACCTTTTTGAGCCTCAGTTTCCTCACTTGCCTAGAACAATACTAATAGCTACCTTTCAGGGTTTTTTTTTAATGGAGGTAAAATATATATAACATGAAATTTACCATTTTAACCATTTTAGGTGTACTATTCAGTGGCATCAAGTATGTTCACATAGTTATCCATCCATCTCCAGAATGTTTTCATTTTTCCCAAACAGAAACCCTGGACCCATTAAGCAATAAGTCCCCTTTCTGTTCTCTAAAATAACTGAGATTTGAACCCAGGGTTTTTGGATCCATGAGTCTAGTGTTCTTCCTGCCACATCACAACTCAGGAGGGTTTGCTGTCTTAAATGTTTGACACTTACTAAGAATCTATTGTGTTAATTGGTACCATCTACAAAAATGCGTTTTCTGAATAAATGCAGCCCCTATTCCCTGATATTTCACAAAAGGCGAATTGACAGTCTGGGCTAATGAGGCTTGGTATTCTGTTCTGCCGAAGTTTTCGCCGATGACAGTGACACTCCAGATCCCCCAGGGAGAGCGCCCCATGGATGTCTTCAAACTCACAATCTGAAGTCAAATCCTAAGAGGGAGGAAGTGAAGGCATTGCTCTCCCCTCCCCCTGAGCCCCAGCTCCCCAGTTTCTTCTCCTTTGCTTTTCATAGAGCTCGCCAGGCTAGATGTCTGCCTGCAGCTCATTGGAACTTTTCCTTGCTCCTGAAATGGGAACCTTGCTCTCTGTTCTTATTGCCACTGTCTTTTGTATCTCTCCCTCCCAGCTGGTCTTCCTCCTCCTCCTCTCCTGGCCAACCTCCATGTGCTGATATGTTTTCCTTTCTGCAATTCAAATCAGATCACCCCACTTTCCTATAGGAAAATTCTCCATGGCTCCCTATTGCTGTATGTAGTAAAGCTCAAAGTCTGCCGACTGGCATTCTGACCCTTTGTCAGCTGGGCCCATTCTGAAATGTGTGACCTCTTTCATTCTCCCTCTGTTCTCCCTGCTGCTTAACCAGACATAGGAAGCCAGGATCCTACAGGAGGCTGAGGGAAAGGAGAGGAGTGAGAGAGTAGCCGGGAGGAAATCACTGAAGGCTTCCTGGAGGAGGGTGTAGGATAGAGACAAAGTAAGTGAAGGTGCAGATGTGAGATTGAGTGAATGAACTTTGGATGAAATCTTATGAATGAAGGTCTATAGAGATAGGAAAGGGGAGGAAGGCAGTGTTCACTGAATAGATTGAGGGGAAAAAATAGAAGTAGCCACTGAACAGACTGTTGAATTGAGCAAAGGCATCTTTTAAGAATTTCAGAAAGAGAAATGTCTTAGACCCTGCAGGGCTAATTTTTGTTTTCAGAGTTGGAAGGCAGCACTGCTTCTTGGATATACACATTCAATTTCCATGTTGAAAGGCACCCAGCATGTCATGTGGCACAGACCTTTGCGTTAAGGTGTGTTATTTACCCGCTCCATGCTCAGGGTTCCTATCAGTAAGAACAGGATAAAAATAGATACTTCCTCAAACCCAAGGTATTGTCAGTGATGCTACATCTTTAATTTTTTTGCCCCACTAAGAAAAAAATCCTACCAGTGAAACTATGACATGCTTTTCAGAGACGTTAAAATGTGTGTGTGGGCAGGAAGGATTGACCGGTTGAGTTTAGGGTTGATCCTAGAATCAGTGAAATACGGTAGTCTGCTTCATAGGGCAGATGGTGCAGACGCGCGGTGATTACTCGGACCACATTGGTGATGGTGGCAGCGGTGTTTACCCAGAGAAGGGAGCAGGCCTGGAAGCTGCAGCGACTAACGGCTTGATGACTTGATTGATAGCAAAAGTTATCAAGGAAGTGCTCTTTTTACAGATTTTGCAGATTTCAGACTGGGGAGGTCTCCTGACAGGCGACAGCCCTTGCTGCATGTAAATCCCTGTTACTGCGGGCTGTGGGCCCAGTATGCTTTTAGGCATGAGACAACCCCGTGGTCATCCACCTTTTCCAAACCCGAGTGGGGCAGAGGGCTCAGTTGTGAAGCATGGCCTCTAATCTTGCCTTACGCCTGCCCTCTGATCTACCCTCTCCCAACCATTAGAGAGACATTGTGTAACCAGAAATGGTCGGGTGCAGGCTCAAAGGCCTGGGCACTACCAAATTAAAGGCCAGCGGGAAGCTTGGTGGAGAGCCCGGCCTCTGGCACTTGCGGTAGAGGGGCCTTTATCTAGCGTCAGACCCTGCCGGAAGGAGATGGACACGCCTGTGTCGTGGGAGACTTTAATTAGGGCTGTAGTCTTGGTGGCTGCCTGATGACAGGTCGAAATAAGGTCTGGGGTTCTATGTCATGAAACCACTCCTGGGAAAAGCCTAGCAAAAGCGTGGGTGGCCCCCTGGGGCCTCGAGAGGGTGGCCCTGCAGCGCTGGCCTCTTCCCACTGCCCCTCACCCACAGTGCAGCCGCTCGTCACACTTAGGTGTCTGCTTCTTCCCACAGACCCTGGCACAGGGTTCCTTCTATGCTTTGCTCATGGTCTTTGTCAGCGAACACCATTTGGCCACCGCCAGCTCGTCCTTGGTTTTTGGACTTGAGCTGGGTACCGCCTCCTAGAAGGCCTCTGTGATTCTCAGCTCCTGTGCTCCCGAGATGCCCCGGCTCATCTTTTTTCATTGTGTTTTTCTATCGTAATTTTGTTTTCCATGTCTTTGCCCTCCTTGAAGAATGGGTCTGCATCTTAATGATCTTTGTGTCTACTGTGCTTTGCACATAGTAGGCAGTTTGCAAAAGGCACTGGGATGGACAAACCAGAAGAACAAAGGTGATACTTCCAGGGTCTTTGGAAGAGGAGGGAGAGGAAGGCTGCCTTTGAATGTAGATGAATAATGCTGCTGGTAGGCAGGGGAGCCAAGAAAGGGAAAGGAATTCAGAGTCTGCTACAATAAGGAGCATGGGAAAGGGGAGATGGGGACAGTCCTCTTCTTGACCTTGCTGGGGGCATGGCTCGGGCAGGTGGGTGATTCGGGGCTGATTGTGCGCACACGTGCCCAGGTTTCCAACTGGCCTCTTGAGCACCCTGTCTTACTCTCAAAACTTTGGGAGGAGAGGGCTGTGGACCAGTCAGCGAGCACTGGTTGCTGAGAGTTTCCTGCACTCCAGGGATGAGCATCCTTGGTTCCACTGCAGCTCTTTGCTGAGGCCTCTTGAAGCAGAGGGCACCTGAGGCTATGGCTTTCTCTATAAACATGTGCATCTTTCACTTAGACCCCTTGTCAAAAACTCACCCTAAGCAGGACTCCAGGCACAATGTGCTGCCAATTCCCCAGAAGGAGTTTCAGCTGCAGGTGCTCCTTCCTTACTGAAGCGACAGGCTTGCACACCTCGGGCATTGGCTGCCCTGCTCTATCCTGGAGGCCACGCAGGCAGCTCCTGGCACAGCGGCCCCATGCGGGGTGTTGGGTGGGGGCCCTGACATCCAGTGTCATCATCTGGTTAAGGAGGGCAGTTGCCCCTTGGATCAGAAATGGCTCAGGGTCACGTCTCCATCACTCGGACCCTTAGGAAGTTGCCCCTGATCTCTCCTTGTTCTGTCTTACAGCAGAGCGCGGTCAGGTTTGGGAAAGCTGAGGGCGGGAAGGGAGGTATTGGTGCTGATAAATAAAAAAAAAATCATCTGCTGCGTGCCTCACTTCTCGCCTCCCCTCCAATATTTATAAATATAACAGTAGCTTGATTCTACTCCCTGGAGCAGAAGTTCTTCAGTGTGTGTCTGGTAGCTCTTTGAAGGGACGTGTGCCAGACGGTGTCTTCAGAGGTGGTTCAGGAGGTCCAGGGCGGAGCGTGGCTCCCGGGGATTATGGAAAGGCTCACCGTCTCCAGGTAGTTGTGATAAGTGCCCAGATCAAGAACCACTGCCTTAGATGGGAAAGCTTGGTGGCAGAGGCTAAGTCTTGTATATCTTGGGGTCCCCTGCTCTACCTGGAGTATAGTGCACCTTTTATCATGCACTCAGAAATGTTTGATGAGCCACTGCTGTGGCTAGGCCCCAGGAAGCAGTGCTGACCACTACTGTTGTTGGTGCTCCTGGAGCCCTGCCCTTCTTGGCAGGTGGGGTCCCTGTTTATTGGATGCAGAAGATGTGGAAACTGACTTCTCTTCACTCTCTGGCATCACTGGATCCTGGTCTTCCCAGGTGACGTGGGCAGGATACCCAGTATCATCAACATTGAGATCCTCCCCTTTCCCAAAGTGAACCTGGAACCCAGCTTACCACGAAGGGACCCCTGGAATATTGTCAGCGTTAGCAAACAGGTTAAGTGGATCTAAAACGTCACTGCTGGCTTTCCATGGAGACTAAAGAATAGAGCCTGCAGATGAGCCTGGGATGGCGTCTGTCCTTTTCTCTTTAGTATAAAAGGAAACAGAAGTCAGCCACTCCTTCATTTTCAAGGCTTGACTCTTACGTGTGGGTTAGTCCATTTACTCAGCAAACATTTCTTGAGCTCCTACTAGACACAGAGGACAGGAAGATGAATGAAATACAGCCCCAAATTTTAAGGATTACTTAGTTTAAGAGGGGAGACAGCTATGTGAACAGACGGCGTACAGAAAAGTTTAACAGGTTCTGAATGTGTGTTGAGCAAACTGTGAACAGGCTCATCACTGAAGCGGCTTTGGCGGTTTGGATGCAGAGGGGAATCCTCGATGGGGCTGTGCTGACCCCCAGGCCTCTACCCCCACCCCAACTCCATCTTTGAAGGGAGAGGCTGGTCCAGGAAGGAAGCCTTGCTCTCCTCACCTGGACTGGGGAGGCTCTGGTCAGCAGTATCTGCCCCTGCGGCTTTGCTGGGATCCCACCACCGGACCATTTGGCCAGGAGTCCTGTGTGATGGTATTCCCAACTGTGGGGTTCTTTTTGAATTAGCCCGAGACAATTATAGCTGTTCTAAGAGTGAGTGTTTTGGTGAGGCTAGGGCTCATGAAGCTGGCTCCTTGTCTCGATACTATAATAATCGGCTTGTGCAGGCACAGACTGTTTGCAAATATCCATCTTTACAAGACCAAAAAAGAACTGGAAGGGAAAAAGGGACATATATCATTTTGGAGTTGTTTCTGGGTGGTGGCTTTTGTGGGTGGATGATGGTTTCCCAGCTGTTTTACTTTTCACTGTTTCCCTTTGGTTTTGGAAAAAACGATCAACTTTAATTTAAAAAAAAAAGATGTGTTAGTGCGTTTTTCTTGCTGAAACTCTTTCCTTAAAGGGTGAAGGTTCTGAGTGACAGACTTCCTAATGACCAGACTCATCTTCCCGCCCTCCAGCGTCTTGCTGTGTGGCTGGGTCTGGTCTTTCCTGTTCGTTCATTGGTGCCTCCCTGTCTCTGTTAGTCTCTGTAGGTTGAAAACGGCCTCAGGGCCGAGAGGTGATGCCTTTCAGAGGATGTAGCGTGATCCAGATTTATTGTGTGTGCTTGAGTTCAGTCATGCCTTTAGGATGTCAATCCCTCATCCTTTTGCCCCTGTGGGGAGGACACTGAAAGAAACTCCTTCTCAGAGGGGAAAACCAGAGTGTCTCGGGGAGGGGGTGGGCCCGGGAGGAAGAGAGGAGTGGACGAGTTGGTGGGGGTGGGGGGTCAGGGCTTCCTGTGCTGAACCTGTGTGAAGCCACACCATGTTTACAACTTGAGAACCATTGGTGTCATGCACTTAGGACACGCTTCACAGAATTACTGTGAGAGGCATGTGGGTGGGGGTTCAGCACTAGCTCAGGAAGTTCCTTTTGTTTTGGAGGAGTGGGGTAGTGATCTGTGCTGTTGTGGGGGAGGCCTTGCAAATGTATTGCCTTGATCTTGCCTCTCCTGTTTTGGGTGGGGGTGTGTGGGGGTGTGGGTGTGTGTGCGTGCGTGCGTGTACTTCTTTCTAAATACCAAAATACACCTTCTAATTATAAACTTGTGTCATTGGTTCCTTGCCCAGTCAGCTCCGCTGTTGACTTTCTTGGGGTGAAAACGCTGCTCTGTTCTGGGGTTCATGTCTCCGTGGCCCAGCTACTCTAAATCACTCCAGTGATTGTTGGTGCTGTTTTGAAACCTAGCTCTGGGCTGCCGGGTGCCGCTTCATCTCCCGCAGTCGAGCCCAGAGCCCGAGCATGGCTTTTCAAAGATCTTTCCTGAAATGCCCATGTGTAGACTGTCTTGAAGTTCAAGGATATCATTGGGACAGTTGTGTGGTTTTGAGATCTACCTGCCACATTTTTAGGGGAGGGGGGCAAAGCCTTTGAGCCTGTGAAAACAGAGACTGTTTCTAATTCTCTATGGCTTTTGTTCAACTTCCTTGGGAAATAGATCACAAGGTCTGGTTTTAACAGAGATGGAGTCAGGAGGAAGGATTGTTCCTTCCAGTGGTGTATACATGGATTTATTTCTACTTATGTAGTTATTTTATTTGGACTCTCATCATATTCCACTTTCAGGACAGCTCATACTGCCTGAAGTTGATTTAATTGTTCCTCATAGAAATATCATGCCTTTCTGTGATGTCTTCATGGCAGTTTAGTCTGTTCTTTTTCTTCAGTATATCTCATTAATTCCTCAGGATATGGGTTCTCTCCTGATCCATCCATCCACCTTCTGTTCACTCAGCAGACATTTGAGTGCCCGTTTTGTCCCAGGCACTGCGCTCAATGCTGCTGATTTGAATCTGTGTGAGTCCGCGTCCTCTCCTTCAGGGAGGTGGATGTCTAGATGGATGTGTCCCTGGGAAACCAGTCCCAGGGAAGATGGGATCCAGGAGCTGGGAGGGGCCTCTGTAAGAGGGCAGGGAGGGCACCCAGGTGGGAGTGGGGTAGCCCAGGTGTTGTTTGATCAGTGTACTTAGGGAGAAGATCCGACGATGACCAGGTGCCTGTATGTGGTCTCTTTTGATGCTATGACACTCGTACCACGTCTGTTTCCTCCCAAGGATTTCTATGGACTTTATAATTGACCCAATGGGAACAACATGGTATAAGTGTATGGGCGATTTGTTTGTTTCCAAAGTAAATCATAATTCTCAGCCTTAATCTTCTGAGAAATGAGCTGAGTCGCTCCATGTGGTTTTAGGTAGCTTTTCTGGAATAAGCCTTGAGTGGTGATCCATGTGTTGTGAGCCAAGTGTTTTGCTTTATTTAAAGGGAACCTTTCCTGATATTATCAAATAAAGGCATGCTATAAATACAATCATTCCTGAGATACGAGTTACTGAAATGGATTAAGAGTCATGAGGGAAATTTCATAAGCGATGGCTTTCAGATAAACCGAATCTGAGCTCTTAAATCAGTGTGGTAATTGATATCATTTAGCTATTAAAGTTGCCCTAATGTCAGAAGTAACTGTTCTGAACAGGGCAGAAAGGTCATTTTTATGACAAATTGTGGCGTTCATCTCTGATCATGCACAATTCTAGTTATATCAGGTTCTTAAGCAGTGTTAAGTTCTTGTAAAAGGAATTATTTATCAGAATTAACATTGATAGATTATTAGCATCATATAGAACAAAGTTCAAAATCACTGGGGTTTATTCAGACTCATTTGAAATAATGCAAAGATGGTGTCTTATCCAGTTCGGGCTACTGTGACAAAAATAAACTGGGTGACTTAACCAACAGAATTTATTTTGCATAGTTCTGAAGGCCGGGAAATCTAATGTCAAAGTGCTGGCCACTTCAGTTCCTTTTGAGGGCCTCCCTCCTGATTTGCGAACAGCCACCTTCTTGCTCTGTCCTGACATGGTAGAGAAAGATCATGTCTCTTGGGTCTCTTCTAATCAGGGCACTTAACCAGTTTGTGAGAGCTCCACCCTCATGATGTAATAACCTCTCAAAGGCCCCACCTCCAGATGTCATCACACTGGGAATGAGGGCTTCAGTATATGAAATTTGGGAGTCTACAAACATTCAGCCTATAGCAGATGGAGAGGGACTTCATTTCATAATGTTTGTTGTAATTTGACCACTTGAAATGGATCAACAGTGAGATTACAGGGTGGGTTCCACCCCCCTGTGGAATGCATACATGAGCTGAAGGTCTCATGCTTTCTGTACAGAGATAGGTACCTGGGGTCCTGTGTCATCCATCACCCTTGTCTTCTGGTTAAATTTGAATTGAAGAAAGGGTTGTGTGTATCTGTCTTGTCCACAGGGTCTATGCAGTGGGCTGGGGGCTGGTCTGGAGCCCTCGTAGGCACAGCGTGGCTGCTGCACCTTTGTGTCTTCATGCTCTGTTTTTGCTCTGAGCAGAGGGAATTAGCCTCTGTTCACACCTAGTCCATCTGTGAGTGTGTCTTTTTTTTTAAAGCTGACTCTGCTTTTAGTAACACATGTGTAGAGAAAAAGAAAAAACATCTTTCTGTTCTAATTTTTGTAACTGCATTTTAGAAAGTTTTTAGAATGGAAATTTTAAGACACACACACAAAAGGAGACACAATACCACGATGAACCTCCAGTTACCCATTAATCTGGTCAACAACCATGGACTTTGTACTATTCTTATTTTCAGACATGTGTGACCCTCCTTTTTTGTGTGCTGCAGTATCTTCCAGCCAACTGCCGGCATTTATATGATTTTACCCATCTACTCTCATGCAGGAACCACTGAGATTAGGCCTTAGAAGAAAACAGCAGTCTGTAACCACAATGCTGTTCTCACTTCTAACAAAATTAACAATCATTTCTTAACATCATTAGTCCATTGTCAGTTTTCCCCAGTGGACTCGGATGTCTTTTACGTTAGTTTGTTTGAATCAAAATACAAAAGTCTGTCATTGTATTTGGTTGGTCGGTACTTAAGTCCCTTTTAGTCTAACCTATAACAGCCCCTTCATCTTTAAATGCCATTTACCTGTTGAAGACACCAGGTTCTTTGTCCTGTGGAATCTTCTGCATTCTGGGTTTGGCTGGTCGCGTCCTCACGGTGTCATCTAACAAGTTCCTCCATCCCCTTGTCACCTGCAGTCAGGATACTGTAGGTATGGTTCTGAGTGAGCAGTTCTGTTTTCATGAAAAAGGCCCTGGGCTTAAGTCCTCTGGGTAGCAATTCAGAGACTCGGAGCAGCTCCTTTAGGATTCTTACTTTTTACTCAAATGTCTTGATACTCCCCCTTATACTTGTTCTCTTCCTGTGAATGGATTAGAACTCATTTAGATTATGTAAACACTCTGTTCTGCAGGCCAGTGTCCCTCCCTTTGAGCCTGTCCTGGCCAGCCCAGCCTTTAACCCATTAGAAATCAACATACAAAATTAGGTAATGTATGAAAAGGGGTTTACAAGTCCTATTTGATGCTCAAGACGTCTTTATTTTTTTCTTCATTTAATTCTGTCAGTCCCAGTTCAGAGAGTCCCAGTTCCCTTCTTCCTACAGAATGTATTTTTTTTTGTTTTTGATGGGGGTCGGCTTTTACCGTCTGTCACAAACACACCTTTCTGCTTCTGACAGTGCACCTAAACTCAGGCCCCCTGTCCCATGGGCTCACTATTTTTTCCCCTATTTTCTTTGCCCATGTTGTCCTTCTTTGCGTGCTGTTCCCTTAGATTTCTTTCTCATGCTTCAGGGCCCAGCTGAGATGCTAATCTTTCTCCAGAGTCCTCCTGCCTGTCCCCCCTTCCCCAGCCAGTAGTCCGTCACTTGCATTCTGTTGGTGCCGTAGTGCTTTATGTGAGTCACTATCATAGCACGTGTCACTCTCCACATTGTATTATGTGTGGCTGTAGGAATCTCTTGCTCTTTCTCAATATAGTGCTAAATTTATTTGAAGGTGGAAACTTTCCATCTTCATCTTTGACTTTTGCCCGGCAAGTCTGTGCTCCGGGACGTGGTATAAGATAAATATTTGTGGAGTTTCATGGACTCTGATTGCTCTCTCCTGTTCCGAGGCCACTGTGCGGACCCCTCCTTGCTCTCTGACATCAGAAAGGGGAAATGTGACTCCGGACTCAGGAATCTCATGGGCCTCTAGGCCCAGCTGGGGGAGTCAGAAGTCCTAAATGCCCCAGAAATGCCATTCTCTTTGTCCAGTTGACTGTTGCAGCACAGTTGGCATCTGACACATTGCCTTTTAGAACCATTTGTGGTGGCTTTAGGAACAAAAGCTTCCCTAGAAAGGGTTCATGGACTTGGTTTACATGCCAGGCAGGGCTCCGCAGGCCTTCCCGGCAGGTACCCAAGCCTGGGTGTCAGCAGTTGGAGCTGCAGGGCGGCTGCAGTGATCACACCTCTATCGTGATCACATCGTTTTCCAGCCCACGTTCTGCTCTGCTCTTGGTGAGGTTGCAGAGCAGAAAAGGGAGGAAGGCGTGGTTCTTCACTTGGGAAATTGTTTTATGATTCAGAATCAAGTGCCTAGTTGATCTTTGAGCCTGATTATTAAGCTGTTAGAGGTTTTGACATTGGAAGACTAGAGCTCAATGCCCTGTTCTGTTTCTTTCTAACTTTGAGACCTTGAGCAACTCATTAACATTATAGATATACCTCGGCGATATTGCAGACTCATTTCCAGACCACTGCAATAAAGCAAACATTGCAATAAAGCGAGTCACACAAATTTTTTTGGTTTCCCAGTGCATATAAAAGTTATGTTTACACTATACTGTAGTCTACTAAGTATTACAAGAGTGTGATGTCTAAAAAAAGCAATGTACATTCCTTAGTCAGAAAATACTTTATTGCTGAAAAATAGTATCACCTGAGCCTTCATCAAGCCGTAATCTCTTTGAAATAGTCACATCAAAGATCACTGATCACAGATCACCATAACAGATATAATCATGAAGAAGTTTGAAATACTGCAAGAATTACCCTCACGTGACACAGAGACACAAAGTGAGCAAGTTTTGTTGGAAAACGGTGCCAATAGACTTGCTCGACGCAGGATTGCTACAAACCTTTCATTTATTTTAAAAAAGGCAATGTCTGTGAAGTGAAGTTCAGTAAAACAAGGTTCATTGTTTCCTAGAATGGGCAGAAGAGACTTCATAGGGCTGATGAGGCAGGTGAGTAAACTGTAAAGGGCTGTTCAAGTTGCTTTTCATGCTTGCTGATAGAGAGGTCACACTGTGCTCATCACAGAATAGTCATGTGAGTTATATGTCAGCACAGCATCCAAGACACAGAACAGTTCCCCGCTGGTCCACGTCACCTTGCTGATCATGACTGAGTGGAGTTTAGGGTCAAGGTTCCTGACTCCTGGTGTTCTTGGCATAAGAACATACTGCACTTGGTTGAGTATGAACCTTTGAATGTTTATACTTTATGAAACTCTTGTTTTTCTTAAGACCCTCCATAATTTTGATTTGTCCTGTTCTCCTGATCTGTGGAGAGGGAAGGACTTCTCTGCCATATGATTTATTAACGTGCCTTGCATTAGCAGGCGCTGTTAGCACCACGGGGAGGGGCAGGGGCTGTGAGAGAGGGTGGGCAGGAACGCTGGCTTCTGTGACACTTCTCAAGACAGTGGATTCCTTCTTTGCTCATGGTACGTTTCTTTAAAATGAAAACTGGATGGGAGAAGAGGGTCAAACATTTAAAAATAGGTTAATAATTCATTTTGGCAAAGGTTCTCATCTTCAGGGTTTTGTTGGCAGCTGTCCTCAGGAATGCCTCAGGCCTGTCCTTTCTTGGGAGTTGAGGTTGCTCTGTTAGCTGGCCGGTTAGCGGCGATGATACACCTCATTACCCTCATGTGGGGTAGTGGTGAGATATTTCCAGAAGCATCCGCTCAGCGGTAGGAGCTCTGGAATGTAAATCACCCAAGATGTCGCTGCTCTGCCTGAGTCTGTGATCAGAAAGAGGCCCTTTTTGTTTTTTGGCAGACAAGGCATCCAGCTGCCTCCTGATAGGCACACGGGGGACCAGTGAGTTAATTTTTTTGAAGTTTTCAGCATTCTTCAAGTGCACGTTCTTTCTAGTGGTTCTGTTGACTGCAGAATTCCCCACAAGCATCCTCCCAGAGAGTCACACCTGTTGAATATCCTGGGAGGGAAAAGAGTATTTTTATGTGAAGTAAATGTTCTGAAGGTCTTTTTGGTACTTTTTTAAAGACAGTACATCTCTCCTTTTTTCTGATGTTCTAACAACGTAGTTGTGATGAATAAGAACTTACAAAAGACATAGCATGTGGAAAGGTATTAGCCAGCCATTCTATTGCAAGATGGCAGACTAAGCCACACACTGTGCTTGGCATAACTGTGAGCTGAAGCCTTTCTGTGCTGTCCCCAGTTGTCATTACACGGAGGGCGGCTGGCTATCCTCTTGTTGGCCCAGGAATCAGTCCGGGCTTTGCTGTCAGCTCCACCTTCCTGAGCTCCTTCCCCAGACCCTCTGCCATTCCCATCTGCCTACTGCCTGTGACCCATCCACGCATTCCGGGTAAGGCCAGCCCCCATGTGTCTGGGCACAGTACTGAATATGTTTTGGCTTTAAATCAGTCACTTCTTTTTGAAAGTTGCCCCCAGATGGACAGATAGCTTGGAATACAGGTGGTCCAGGTGAGGCAGAGACCTCATTGCAGTCAAGCCGCGGTGTGAACGAGGTTGCAGAGGTTAACCCATCATAGGTGCCTCACACCAGGGCAGAAGAACTTCAGGGTGTTTTAGGCTGTTACTCACAAAGCAGAACCAATGGGATCAATATTTCGAAGCACTTTTGATAGCAGTTATTACAGGTTACTATCTGTTTTTGAAAGATGCAGAGGTTCCCTGCCTTAGGGAGGAGGTGGATGTGTCTTAAGGCCTCCAGACTAGAGGAAAGCTGCTTATTTTGTACCTTTTAATTAAGAGACGTGCTTGGTGTGCCTGTGATTATCCCCCGCCCTTTTTGTTGTTGTTTTCTTGCGCTGTTTCTCCCATCCCAGTTACTGATGGGAAGGGGACCACTGGGCTGAATTGGTGAGACTGTTGCATTTCCTACATCTCAGAAATTTAGGGCTTCTTTGGAAGAAGCAGAGTTGTTTCAGAAGAGCCTCCTTCTAAAACAGTTTTGATCTTAAATTATACATAGACTGCAGATCGTGGTCACCAAATAGATACATGGTTGGCGTGTGTGATACTTAATGTTTAAAGAGCCGTTGACTGGATATTTACATTTTCGGCCTCCATCTGCTATTACTTATCTGTGTGATTTCAGATTATTCACAAAAATTTTCTGGGTCTCAGTGTTCTCACCTGTCAAGTTGGACAATGAAATCTCTCAAGTTCCTTCCTGTTCCAACAAATTCGCAGGGAAATCCTGGGCCTCCTGTGTATGCCTGGTGTTTCCCAGCCGTGGTAGCCTTTGCTAACTGATTTACTAACGTGTTGTCTTTGCAGGAAGGTACTGTGTTTTTCCTATATATTGTTTGAAGGTGCATGCTCCTTGCATTGTACGAATTCCAACAGACCACGGTATAGAACCACCCTGTGCCGAACCGTAGCCACTGGCCACGTATGGCTTTTGAGCACTTGAAATGTGACTAGTCTTCATTGAGATGTATTTTCCAGTGGAAATCACACACTGGATTCCAAAGGCTTAGTGTAAGAATTAAAAAAAAGAGAAAATATCACTTTAATAATTTGTGTGTTGATATCATATGAAAATGACAATATTATAGATACAGTGGCTTACATAAAATATATCATTAAAATGATTTTTCTCCTGTCTTTTTTGTGTTGATATGGTCACTAGAAATTTAAATATTACTCATGTGGCTTGCCTGATGTTTCTCTTGGACACTTCTAATGTAGAGGGACATTCCTGTGCTGGAAAGGAAGTTGGGATGTATATTCTTTGGGTCTCATCCAGTTATTAAAGAGTTGTTAAAGAGTTTATGATTCTGGGTAGATAGGGAGGGAGGATGAGGAGAAGGGACCCCCCCGGGGTGGTTGAAGTGGGTGGAACTAGCCAGGAAAGGGCTCCAGGGGGCAGGTGGCCTTTGAACTGAGTTTTGAAGTTGGGGAGTGAGAATCCTTT
The DNA here is from genome assembly GCF_048564905.1 of Vicugna pacos. Lineage (NCBI taxonomy): Eukaryota > Metazoa > Chordata > Mammalia > Artiodactyla > Camelidae > Vicugna > Vicugna pacos. Next base: position 27,398,009 of record NC_133011.1, on the reverse strand, counting down.
AGGGAAAATGAAGCCAACAGAAGGGGGCTCTTTCTGACAGACAGGGCATGTCTCACCCGTGCCCCGAGGAGGAGTGGGGACCTGGGAGACAACCACAAAGGCAGTGCTCCCTCTAGGATGGCGTGTGCGGCCGCTCTGAGATAGGAGAGGGTGACACCCAGCAAACAGGAAGCCCCTGGGTCACCCTAATCCGGGGATCAGGGTGACTCAGGCTTGGCGCATTTTCCTGTCACTGAGCCCCTCGGGTGATTTAGCAAGTTCTTCCTGAGCGAGGGTTTTTTTCCCTGCTGGGTGTCAGCTGTGATTGTGTGACCTGGTGGAGACTCATGTCCCAGAACAGCTGAAATAACTTCTTTTCTTGTGAAGGCTTCCACGTTGCCCTTTATCTGGCCTGCAGTTTCAGGGAAGGGCCCTTCTGTAGTCAGGAATTGTTAGTAGCTTTTTTTTCAGAGGGCAGAATTCTAGAGACATGTGCTTCATGTGACATGTTCCCAACTGTGGTCATTGCTGGCAAAAAATGGCCATGGGGACTGTAGTTTGTAGCCAGAAGTGGGTAGAGGAGTTCAGGATACTTCTGTGAGTGTGCTAAGTGTGCACTGAAGAGATGGACTTCGGGTCGGGCATGACCCGCTCAAGTTCTCGTCTTAGGCTTCTGCATGTGCCCCGTGGGTGCAATCAGCTTACTTGGTGGCACATTATCAGCTTGAGCCACATGTCCTTTTGTAAAAGGCTCTGGTCGCCTGAGGCTTTCATACCGACATCCTCGAAGATGGCTTTTCTTAGGTCATAATTTTCAAAACTGCCGTATCCGTGTTTGGGGAATGATGGCATGAATGAGTAGGCAGAAGTGGTCCGAAGATTTGGGCTTAAGTCGGGTAGAGTCAGTTCAGCAGGTAACAGTAGCCAACCTGTGATGGGTGCACACTTGGTGCCCAGCACTGTCCTGAGCCCTCTTCGTGTCCTCACAATGACCGTGCACTTTAGGCTACTGTTGTTTCCATTTTGCAGATGAACGGACTTGGGCAGAGAGAGGTAAATTGACATCCCCAAGGTCAATGGCTAGTAGATGGGCACCTGTACCTGCTGCCAGCAGCTTGCTGGGTCTGGGATGGATGTGGAGTGGTGGATAAGCCTGATAGTTGTGATTTGCTGCCAGGTCATACCAACTTTCTGAGCCTCAGTTTCCCCAACTCTAAAACTGGTACCCAAAGCCTACCTCGTGAGATTCGTTTTTTAGGATCAGTTGCCCTGACACGGGCGATGGAATGTTAATGTGTGGGGGACATCTGGGCTGGTTGAAGGCTGTGCGTGTGTGTGGCTTTGGCTTGCAAATGTCAGAAGGTGTGATGGAAATGGGAGGACAGGAGGGAGGCGTGAGGAGACATGTCTGCCCCTGATGATCTGTTTCCTTGTCATCACTGTGTGCTCTTTCTTGGCTGAGGTCACACCTCCTCTGAGCGTGAAGCAGCCAGAGCGTGATTTCACAGCCCTTTAAAATCTAGTGTCATCACAGTGCTGGCTGGCCCGTGGTGTGGTTTGGTCACCGTGGGGGGATACCTCGTTCCACAAGCTGCCTGTTAATAAGGTTAAACACAGTGTTTGAAGGCAGACTCTGGGTGACTGGCTAAGCTCTGGGTCCTTTCCAGATCAAGGAGGTGGCCTTGCATTTGATATTGAAGGAGTCCATCCCCAAAACAGTTAACGATATTTTTCCCCAAGCACAAGAACATAAAAATCCTGAGCCTTGAACTTTCTGTGACTCAACAAAGAGCATTGCATTGCACCCTTTCCTTGGATGATAGTTCTCTGAGTCCCTGATCCTTTCAAGATCACGGCAAGAGGGACCTTAATGACTAAAAGTAGGGAGCATCTTAGTGATTGACATTTAGCACTAAATTCTTACTCAGATAGCCTGGGTGGGTCATTGGCATTCATGGAGCACCTTGAAGAACCAGACCTGGTCTTAGGAGCGTTTTATGTCTGCCTGAGCATTGTGACCACCTTGTAAAGCGGGTACCAGTGCCCTGCTTGTGTAGCCCGAGGCGCAGAGGCCAGCCAGGGTCGTGTGGGGGTCAGGAAAGCTGGTAAGAAGCATAGCGCCCCGCCCCCTTCCCGGTCTCAGAGCCCCCTCTGTCCACACTGGGCATTGTTTAGGTCAGCACTGCTTCCTGCTGATAATGGTATGTACATCCTAGAGGTTGAAATGCTCGGTACCATTGAGGGGAAACTTCTTCTGTAAAGGCCGCAGAGTAAATAATTTAGATTTTGAGAGCCATCCAGTCTCTGTCATAGGTACTCAATTCTGCCGTTGTTGAGCGAACGCAACCAAAGAAAATAGGTAAATGGATGGGCCTGACTGTGTTTCAGTAAAACTTTATTTACAAAAACGGGCAATGGGCCAGCTTTGGCCTGCAGGGTGTGGTTTGCCAGCTCCTGATTTAAGGTTAAGTCTGAATGAAAGTGGCAATTATTATTAGGACTAGTATTCTCTGAAACTTTTGAAAAAAGGTACCTTTGCAACAGATAGATTTTGAGAAGATTAAATCAATCCATTCTTGCTTGGGGAGCTTCTCACAGAGGCTGGGTGTTGTAGACTCTCTGTCATGGCCGGCTGTGTACACCCGCGGTCCTTAGTGGGTGAAGAGGGGACCCCACAGGTGTTGGATAAATAAGGCATTTTTCTTTCCCCTCCCCTCCCCTCCCCTCCCCTTTCCTATGGAGGTACTGGGGTTTGAACCCAGGACCGCATGCATGCTAAGTATGTGCTCTAGCGCTGAGCTCTGTCCTCCCTCAAAACAGACATTTTTCAGTCATGGCGTATTCACAGCCTTGTGACATCTTTCACAGCAGCTCCTGCAGCCTTGGAGTCTCACTTTATCTCACTTACTTTGCACTGAGATATCTCCTGGTCAGGAGCGGGGAGTGACTGCGGTTTGAGGGGAGGGTGGATTTTGCTTCCTGCCTCCTGAACCCGTGATAAGGACGTGGGTGGCAGGTGGACTTCCTTGGGAAATGTCACTGAGCTTCCCAGTGGCTTTGTTGCAAAGACCCCAAGCCTTTCCACATTAATGTATTTCCTGGAAATGGGGCGCCCTCCTACAGGTGCTGGTCTTGTCGCCTTGCAGAGGAGCTGTGACGAGCTGCTGGGTGGCCCGAGGAGTGAGGGGAGGAGGGCAAGGTGAGCTTCAGTGAGACGGCTCACTCGGTTGGTCTAGTGCTGCTGCTCGGAGTATGTCAGGGTTTCTTAGGCAGTTCCTCACTGTGTAGCCCAGCTCTTACAATGGCAGAGCGCCAGCGTCAAGGCTGACCGAAGGAGCCCATGGTTGGTGCTTTGAAATACTTAAAAAACAACCCCTCCTCCCCCAAATCTAAATAATGGCAGCAACAAAACCCTTTCACCCGGATCCCTCCTCCACTTCCAGACATCGGTGCACCATCTCTGAAGCAGCTCCTATAACTCCTCAGTGTTCTTTTGCCCTCACTTCTTTCCTGTGTGGAAAAGGCTTTGAAGTGCTGAGATGGGGTGAGTCTTGCTACCTCCTGATTTCAGACATTAATGAAGACCCTGAGGGTCCACGCCCACCTTGAATAGGACTCTAGCCCTGAAGGAGGGAAACCTGCTTCAGTTTCCTGTTCCTGACCTGCCTGTTCCTGAGACGCAAGGTTGGTCGGTGACAACTGTTTCCGAAATTGAGGTCTCTAAAATCATGTGCCATCATTTGGGTTGAGTTAAATCACACCAGAGACCTGTCAGCGACTCTGGAAGCTCTTGTTTGCCCCCTGCTTTTAGGGAGAGGTGTTCTGGATTTCAGTGTACATGACCTGGTGCCTTGATTCTGTGCTCTGTTATCAGAGATACATCTATATAGTCGTGCTTCAAAAAATTGGAATTGACAATATGAAGAATGAGAAATTATTTATTTCTTAGTACTTTTGAAATTAGCTAAAACATGATAAATGGGGATAGAAGGAATGGTAACACTTCAACACACACACACACACACTCCCCTATTTTTGTTTACCAGAACCTTCTCTATTGAGGGTAAAAACTGATAAATATGGAAACTTTGATATCTAATAAAGGCCAAAAACAGATTGTTACCCAAAAGACCCTAAATCTGGTTGATCCAAACATGAGTCACATTAATATATACGTAAAACATGAGTAGTATGCATTTGTAGTTTGAGATAGTTCTTGAAAAAGTGAATAAATTCCTTCTGTTTAAGAAAGGTATGTGAAATGCAGCAGATCTTTTTAACCATGTAGAAAATAGCCATTAGCTATAACCTAATAGATTTATAACGTGTTTATTTAGTGAAAATAGGTGAAATTTTCCTTCAAGGTACTGGGTAATAACTTTCTAATGGCTCTGTTCAGTATGAAAGGCTTAAAACTCAGGGTCATTTAGTCTTTTAAAGCACTTGGGAAACCATGTTTATATCATATCCAATACTGCGTACCATTTTGTTGGTTGTAGTTTAAGTTTTGAGGGATCTTGCCGTTAGATCTCTTGCACATTGTCTTAATTATAAAAGTATGAATTTAACTTGCTGTTAAGAATCGGTGGACGTGTCAGAGATGCGTTATATAAAGATAATTTGAGAAACTCCAGGGCTTGGTTATTCTTTGTGATCCAGAAAAATATGTTTAGAAGCTTAAAAAAAAATTTCCTGGTATCTGATTATTTATTCCGTTTATTTACAAAGAAATGCTGATTAGATGTCAGCCATATTTATTATTACACATTTTCCAGATCATAAACAGTTTAATATGTAATTGACTAAAGATGAGATGGCCTGGCCATTAGGTTAAAGGACTAAAGCTTGTGAACTTGGCCTTGATAATACTACTTTGGGAGGAAGAGACGAAAATACAAAGGAAATTGATTCCTTGTTTCCCGAAAGAGCCTAGACAAGTTGAAGTTTCAGCATGGCCCAGGACTGCCTTTAAAAAATGAGTTAAACACAATTTAAAAAACATCCCACTGCCCACTAAGTGTATTTTAAATACTTTCTTGTATTTTAAGTAGATGTATTTACAGTGGAGAGGGGGAGAGAAATATGTCAGGAGCAATTGGAATTCATTTGCATTAGTAGCTCCTGGTGCTACCACAGTGTCTTTGAAATCAGGTGAGTATCAATGACCTTTCTGCCCCGAGAGAGCAAAGGTCGTGTGTTACCACCTGGGCTGAGGGAGAAGGACGCTGGGTTTTGTTTGGGAACATGGACAACTGTTTCCATTGAAAGCTTAGAAGCGCTCAGAATAGGAAGATGCACAGGGTCCTTATTGATTTCTGGACACTTATGATAAAGAGTTTAAGTCAAAGGTTTTGGCTTAAAATTGGAAATCATGCTGAGCTATAACAGAGAAAATGAGATTGGGGAAAATGGTTTACAAAAAGAACAGTTTGGTAAGCTGGTGTGCTTTAAGCTTATGATTCCATGCCGGGCGTACATCGTTGTTACAGTGTCACTAGGGCTCTTGTGAGGGAGAACGATTCCACTGGCCACCGTGTCGGGGGGGAGCCCCCGTTTTGTTCTGTATTTTGATTAACCTGAGAAGGTCTCTGGGTCAGGTGACTTTTTTTCACCTTTGGGTCCCCAAGTCCTATCACGATGCCAAGCTGATGGTTAGCCCCCACTGAAGTGCTTGTGGTTAAGTGAGTTTGTGTATGACATGCCTAACTTTATCCAGTTTATCCAGCCAGACACATTCCTAGAGAAATGACTTAAGGGGCAGACATATTTCCGTAAAACATTTTAAGTCCTCTTATAGTCACCGGATCACAAATATATGACTTAATTTCAAACTTACCTCCTGGTTTCTCCATAACATTCTGCCTGTAGTGTTCAGATGTCAAAGCTTTGCTCACGGGCCCTAGAAGGTTTTGTTTTTTTTTTTTCCTAGCTTGACATTCACTTGTTAAAATCAGGTCTGGAATACCCACCACTTGCTGCTCAAGGGACATGAGGTGGAAACAGCAGGTAAATATTTAGACATTGGTACTGTTGAGCAAAATTACATATAATTTCCTTTTTTCTTTCCCTTAGTGAAAAAGATTAATTATGTTGATGTGATAGCAGGTGTCTGATTGTCCCATCGTGGCCCCTCCAGTTTCCCGACGGTGTTCCAAAGGGCATGGATCTCCACCAGGGAAGGAACTTTGGAAATGGAATGTCTGAGTCTAATTCCTTTTCCTGTTTCAGATGGGACTCTTCTCTTTCCAAGCTTATTTTTGGATGATTTGGGTTTCCTTTGAAGCTCCATTCAGCAGCATTACTGAATTCTACGGTGGGGCCAGTTTGGGGTGGTGGATTTGGTCGCAAACACTGTCATGTACCTTCTTAACAATGTCTTCTCCGTTGATCAAAGGGAAAGACCTTTAACATAGGGTAGCAGTGTTCAAGCTTTAAACCTTATGTAGTCATGAAATTCGAAATTGCCTCAGATCTGTGAAGTTAAAAAAAATGTAGTTAACATCTTTATTAGATTAACTGTCAAAGGCTACGTTCTCTGACTTGAAGGATAATGCCATAAAGGATGGCTTCTGCCCTAGAAATACAGAAGAATCAGAATTTCGTGAGAAGGAAGAGACCCCACAGGGAAGGTTTCTCTGGTGATTTTTATTATGAACAGTCATGCACACTCCTACTCCCAACTGAAATTAACTCCCTCCTCTGTAAACTCCCAAACCCGCTTCACCTTCTGCATTTATCTAACTTGTGTCTAAGTCGTCTGTGAGCGCAGACTTTCGTTGAGGGCAAGTTCAGACTGATTGGGTTTCATGTACCCATAGCAACTTTCACTCCCGGGTTCAGTCAGCATTTGTGTGAAATGAACCATTGAGCCAGTGCATGCATCCAAAGTGTAGCTGGGAAAACCAGCCCTTGAACTTTCATAGAGGCAGATCACCCCTTCCCTTAAGGACTCATCCAGAGAACGCTGCTGTGGGTGAAGAATCTGAGGCCCAAATGTGACACAGAAATTCCATTCCTGCCAGGATGTGAATAGAAATGACCACCTGTTTCCTGCAGCATGAAACAGCAGCTGGGCCAAGGCCAAGGGTTTGCAAATGATCTACCCCTCCCGCCTGCGCTTCTGCAAATGTTTAGTGCTCATCTTCTGGCACCAAGCCCGCCATCAGCCCATCCACATCATAGCCCTGTGTTCTGCTTCCCCCTTGGGAGAGGGGCCTCCTTGGGGTCGCATCCCCCACTCCAGCCCACCCAGGCGTCTCCCCCAGGGTGTCCCTTATTTGGACTTGGCCCTCAGCATTAAGTATTCTTTATTGTCACTACCCTAAACCTCCCTTGATGCTGTTTGCTTTTGCAGTTACTACCCCATTTCCCTGTTCTCTTTCACAGAATATATCCTTGGGAGGGGTTAGACGAATAAATAAATTCATCTTAAAATCTAGCCATCCTTAATCTGAACTCTGTTTTGAGGGAGCAGGGTGGCTCTTGAGAAAAGCGTGACAAATGTACTTGGTTCAGGGTGGACAGTCCTGGAGCCTACTTATTAGCAGGACCACAGTTTTCTGGTCTCCAGGCTAAAAATGTCTAACTCTGGGTAATTGTGCTGTTAGAGCAGAGAACCATGTAAGGTACAGGGCACGTAGTGGAGGATTGAAAGATCGTTCCTTCCTTAGCCATTTCCATGGATGCCAGAGGAAAGTCTCATCTTAGTTCCGAGTTTTATACTTCTGAATTTTTAAATGATGGAAGCCAGTCCTGAAGGATGATGAAGTCCGTAGAGTCACTTGCCGTAGGCTCCCTGCCCACTGCAAATCCTGACTGTTTCCTCTAGAGAGGCCCTGAGGCCATCCTGCAAGGTCTTGAGGGGGCAAAGATCCCCACATGCCAAGAAGTGGAGTAGCCCCCTCTCAAGGGCACCATCCCCAGCGGTGATGGTGTCGGGTGCTTTCTGGTCGCTGTGCAGAAATGCTTGGAGACGCTTGACCTGCGGGCTCTGAGGCTCCGAGCGACAGCTGGGTGTGCATGTCCTCAGCCAGGATCATGAGGCCTCAGTGATCACAGCTAAATAAACAGGGAGGGCTCTCAGGCAGATGAAGCTTAATTGTCGAAGCTGTCAGAATGATCGTGTCACCTCGGCTGCCCTTTGGAAAACTTTTTGGAGGTAAGCTCCCTGAGTTAATAACCTTTGCCACATTTGCCTACTGTTTGGAGTCTCAAAACATGTTAAATAAAAAAAGAGAGAAAGAAATCTGGCAGTAACTGTGACTAAAGCCACGAACCTGGGCCGATGGCTGGGGTATGTCAAAGATTTCATACACATTTCTCTATTTACTTGTAAATTCACAGCTGTGCTTTGTAGCAGAGAAATCCAAGTCTTCTAAAACTTTAGGGACCCCAGCCATGTTCCTGGACTAACTGGAGTTAACCTGCTTTCTGAAGGGGAGGCCATAACCAATATCCTCTCACCTTATTCCTCTATATTTCACTTACAGTTTATTTTCGAGGCAAACTAGAGTAGCTCTGTCCTGTGACTTACTCTGTGCATTTGTCTGTTTCCTCCTCTTCTCTCAAGCCCTGTTCCTTAGTCTTACCTTCTCTTGTTTAACTCCAAAGTGAAGTTTACTTACGGGACGCAAACAGGAGGAAGGAAGAGGTATTTGGAGGGTAAAGGAGTGGGTGTTTAATTGAGTGAGTGCCTTTTACATCGAGGCTTTCAGCATTAACTGAAAAATCTGGGGAGAATGTTTTTACGAAACAATGAGCTCTCCTCTCTGTGTCCTCATTTACTAAAATGGAATGCCGCACAAAGTTGAGGGTTCATTATTTTGTAAAAGCAAAAAATTCATTAGGCCTTTTAAAAAATCATTTGCTGTCTTTTACAGTTGTCTCTGGAACAGCGTTTCTCAAACACTGATGCACACAGGCTTCACTTGGGACCCTGTAAAATGCAGACTCTGATTCAGCCAGTCTGGGGTGGGGCCTAGGGATGCTGCTGATGCAGGGAACATGCTTTGAGAGTGCCACTGGCATGGACTGTATGTCTGTTGTCGCTTTTTAGCAACAGGGAGAAAAGGGATTTATTTATTTTTATTCCTATTTTTTATTGAAGTGTAGTTAGTTTACAATGTCAGTTTCAGGTGTACAGCCTTACAGCAGAGCAATTCAGTTATACATGCATATACACTCACATGTTTTCGGATTCTTTTCCATTACAGCTTATTATAAGAAATTAAATATAGTTTCCTGTGCTAAATAGTAGGTCCTTGTTGTTTAGCTATTTTATATATAGTAGTGTGTATCTGTTAATCCCAAACTCCTATCCCTCCCTTTCCCTCTGGTAACCAGAGTTTGTTTTCTATATCCGCGAGTCTCTCTCTGTTTTGTAAATCAGTTCGTGTCTTTCTTTCTTTTTTTTCTTTTTAAAGATTCCACATATAAGTGATATCATATGGTATTTTACTTTCTCTGTCTGACTTCACTTAATATGATAATCTCCAGGTCCATCTATGTTGCTGCAAATGGCATTACTTCATTCTTTTTTATGGCTGAGTAGTATTCCATCATATATGTATACCGTATCTTCTTTATCCATTCATCTGTTGATGTACGTTTGGGTTGTTTCCATACGTTGGCTATTGTAAACAGTGCTGCTGTGAACATTGGGGTATCTTTTCAAATTAGACTTTTCTCCAGATATATGTCCAGGGATTGCTGGATCACACAGTAAGTCTTTTTTTAGTTTTTTAAGGAACCTCTGTACTGTCCTCCATTGTAGCTGCACCAATTTACATTCCCACCAACAGTGTAGGACGGTTCCTTTTGGAGAAAAAGGGATTTAGGGCAAAGAAATTTGAAGGCTCTAGTCAGCTGGTCACAAAAATCAGTCTGGTGACTTATATTTTCCAGTTGTCATAACCCCTTTGGTGAGGGATGTGTTCTTGTGACAGATGGAGATCTCTTTGTATTTATAAATTTTTATACAATGTATTTTGAGAGGATGATGAAGAAAAATACAAAGAAACATAAGGGAAATTTGGACTTTTTATGTCTCTCATTTAAAATAAGGACTGGTCTATATATTATCTTTCCTACTGGTCTCCAAGGAAGCTACCTAGAAAAGGTAGTGTCTACTACCTTTGATTAGTGTCTACTTTCATACAGAAATTTGGATCTGGATCACAGCTTGAAGTGTGAGAGCAGTAAATGCATTAATTCCTTTTGGAAGCTAATTTCACCTCCTCCATCAGTGTGGCCATTGCTTGAATCTTCTGGGGAACCATTTTTAGAACCACCACCAGAACTCTACACAAATACCAAATTAGAATCAACAAACATTATTTTAAAAAACACTCATTGTGGTAAGTGTTAACCCCACTGAGAGTGGTCCTAAGTTTCCTTTTAGAAGTAAGAGTGGGAGCCAAGTCCTGGTACCAGGGTGGGTGACAAAGCCGTTCAGCTGTTTATGATCGGAAAGCTCATAGGACTGTGAAATAGTCACTGAAATGGCTTTTCTGCAGTGACTTATGAACCTAATTCTGAATGCTGGTTTATTAAAGTGTTGGCTCCTAACAACAACTGTTTGGTTGGAGAAATTTCCAGTTTGTAGTAGGATCCAGCTTGTTTTTGCTGACTTCGGTTTGTGCTGTGTGTGTGCTAAGAAAAGCCAGTGTGGAGAGTCACGCTCCTTACCTCTCCTCCCTGTTCTGTTTGCTTTCTGTTAAAACCAAACCAGACAGACAACAACCATCACCAGCCAACTCCAGATCCGTTGTCTCAGGGGCCGTGCCAGAAGGCTGGGAACTGGTGGACAGGCACGGATGGGGCCCTTAGCTTTGCTTTTGGAAAACCCGGGGTTTTATTCTGTAAGCAGTAAGGCCCAGTGAGGTAGGATCTGTTGTTGCTGAAAACAGTTTGAGCTGTGGAGAGACAGAAGCCAGTAGACCTGGGGGCTTTGGGAGTGAAGTACACAGTGTGGGGCTGGAGACATCTTAGGACAGAGATGGTGAGCTTTGGGATGAGTGAGATACAGGCAGGAGTTGACCAGGACTCAGGTGTGTGGTGAGGCTTGGAGGAAAAGCAGGGTTATGGGTAGGGTAATGGCAGTCCGGCTGGGACAGGCTCTGACCTGTGCAGAGATGTTAAGACCCTGTGGTGTAGACACAGCTTTTTGTACGTGCCTTCAGTGTCTGGAAGGGCTCACCTGTTGAGAAATCTGTGTGTTGTGTTTGCTGGCTCTGGAAGTAAAGGACATTTTGTGTCCTTGGGGAGATTTGTGGGTCAAGGTAGTGACTGCTGGCCTGTGCTGTCCTTAGGGCTCCAGCTGTGGCAACTCACCTGAAATCAGAGTCCAGAAGAGCTGGCCTGTCCCCATCCCCCTGTCTTTCTTGCCTTTGACCTCAGTGCCTGGCGTGCGTGAGGTGCTCAAGGGCGAAGCCTTGTGGTGCTGGCTGATGAAACATTTAAATTCCACCGTTAGTCATTATTCTATTTTCCTTACACAAGTTATCTTTGACTCCAAGTGTGGTTGGCAGCTCTGTCTAGGTGATGATGCTGTGTTAAATTGTGTATTTAAGGACACACTGGTGGGTGACAGAGGTGACAGAACATTGTAACCTACCAGGCAGGTTCTGGAGTGCCATGTCCAGAAGTTTCTAGAAGGATGAAAGTAGTAAGAGGCAGAATCTGATGACTTTTAAATGTTAATAATAGCAGAACCCACTGCTATTTGGGGAGGGGGGATCATGATTTTGTGCTAAGTGCTTTACATGCATGATTTTGTTCACCTCTTACAGCTGCCTGGTACGTAAGTACAGACTGCAGGTAAAAGCCTTCAGGCCTGTTGGGCCGCACAGCTTGCTCCAGGTCACATGGCAAGTGAGTGGTGTTGCTGGAGCTGGAGCCCAGATTGTTCTGACCCCAAAGCCCGTGCGCTAGACCAGCACAGCTCAAAGTTGAAGGTGCCTAAGAATCACCCAAGGTCTTGCTGGAAAGCAGGCTGTGTTGTAGGAGGCCTGGAGTGGGGGCTCCCAGGTCTTGCTGCTGGGCGGCAGGTCCCATTGTACAGCAAGTGTCTACACCACCTGGTATATGGCTGAATTTCCTTGACTCTCACTTCCAATATTTGTAAACCGAGGACTTCAATGATTGTTTCCCCCTTATTATCTTTGAAAATCAAAACAATGAAAAGGATCAGTGGCCTCTCTCATCCTCTTTTTCCTCCCAGTCCTTTTTCCCCTCTTCCTCCAGGTCTCACACTCTGCTCCTGCCCCAGCTCTGCGTCACCTTTATCCCCGTGTGGATGACAGCCACCTGTGTTATGGGGGCCTGCTTGGCTGTCAGTGGCTTTGTTAGCTGGTAGCATAATGTACGTAATGTGTTTTTTTAAAGCTCACACTTAAAATGAAGATAGAAACTTAGAGATACAGAGGGAATTTTCTTTAATTGAAGTATGGTTGATTTACAGTGTTGTGTTAATTTCTGATGTACAGCATAGTGATTCAGTTATACATATATATTTTCATATTTTTTTCATTATAGGCCATTATAAGATATTGAATATAGTCCCCTGTGCTATACAGTAGGACCTCGTTGTTTATCTATTTTATACTTAGTAGTTAGTAGCGGCAAATTCCCAGCTCCCAAATTTATCGCTCCCCACCCCACTTCCCCTCTGGTAACCAGTTTGTTTTCTTTTCTTTTCTTTTTTTATTATTACTTTTTAACATTTTTTTATTGAGTTATAATCATTTTACAACACTGTGTCAAATTCCAGTGTAGAGCACAATTTTTCAGTCATACATGAACATACATATATTCATTGTCACATTTTCTTCTCCGTGAGCTACCATAAGATCTTGTATATATTTCCCTGTGCTATACAGTATAATCTTGTTTATCTATTCTACAATTCTGAAATCCCAGTCTGTCCCCTCCCACCCCTCCGCCCCCTTGGCAACCACAAGTTTGTATTCTATGTCTATGAGTCTGTTTCTGTTTTGTATTAATGTTTTGTTTTGTTTTGTTTTCAGATTCCACACGTGAACGATCTCATATGATATTTTTCTTTCTCTTTCTGGCTTACTTCACTTACAGTGACATTCTCTGGGAGCATCCATGTTGCTGCAAATGGCATTATGTTGTCTGTTTTTATGACTGAATAGTATTCCATTGTATAAATATACCAGATCTTCTTTATCCAGTCATCTGTTGATGGACATTTAGGCCGTTTCCATGTCTTGGCTATTGTAAATAGTGCTGCTATGAACATTGGGGTGCAGGTGTCATTTTGAAGTAGGGTTCCTTCTGGATATATGCCCAGGAGTGGGATTCCTGGGTCATATGGCAAATTCCTAGTCTTTTGAGGAATCTCCATACTGTTTTCCACACCAGTTTATTTTTCTATGTCCCTGAGTCTGTCTCTGTTTTGTAAGTCAGTTCATTTGTGTCCTTTTTTTTTTAAGATTCCACATGAAAGTGATATCATATTGTATTTTTCTTTCTCTGTCTGACCTAACTTTACTTAATATGATCATCACCAGGTCCATCCATGTTGCTGCAGATGGCATTATTTCATTCCTTTTTATGGTTGAGTAATCTTCTATTGTATAAATATACCACATCTTCTTTATCTATTCATCTGTCAGTGGACATTTAGGTTGTTTCCATGTCTTGGCTGTTGTATATGGTACTGCTATGAACGTTGGGGTGCATGTATCTTTTCAAATTAGAGTTTCCTCTGGATATATGCCCAGGAGTGGGATTGCTCTACCATAGGGTAATTCCATTTTCAGTTTTTTGAGGTATCTCCATACTATTCTCCATAGTGGCTGCACCAACTACATTCTCACCAACAGTGGAGGAGGGTTCCCTTTTCCTCACACCACAGAGGGGATTTTAGTTGTTGGGATGATTCCTTTAGGGAACCCCCTCGTTCTTCCAGGGTGCAGGGGAGGCCTTGCTGGGTGCTGTCCGGGAGAGAGGACCCTCTCTTCAGGCCGGCTCTCAGTGTGTTAGGTGGAAACAATACCTGCCCAGCCCCCACCAGGACAGGAGGCTGCTTACGTGAGAGGCTCCTGTTGGTCTCAGCAGCTGGAATGCAGGAACTTGTGCACTGGGTCTGTTTTAGGGAGGGGCTTACCCAAAACCCAAAACCTAGCTAGAGTGTAGCTCAGTGATCAGATCTTGGGTGTCAGAGTCAGGTACCCTTAGAACTCAGTACCCAGCTTGAGCATTTCTTTGCTGTGTTACTGTAAGTGACCTGATTGCCCTGAGTCTCAGTGCCCTCATCTGTAAAATGGGGATGATAACAGTACCTACTCACAGGGTTACTGGAAGAACTAAAGCGCACTAATGTGTGTAGAATGCTTCAGCCTTGGCCTGGCTCGTGGGTGCTCAGTATTTGTTAGCTCTCATTGCCTTCCTTGCCCCGTGGACCCTGTTGGTGGATAAAACCTTCGTGTAGATGGTCTAGGATTACGTGAAATCTACACAGGTTACTTCCAGAGTGAGCCGTGGTGCAATGGGGCAGGAAGGACAGACTTAGGAGCTTGGCGCTCTCTGGATTTGAATCCTAGGTTTACCCGCAGGCAGCTACTTTCTTCTCTTAGCCTCAGTTTCTCCATCTTTAAAATGAGGGTGGCTGAGTAGCATAACTCTTGCCTCCAAGGGTAGCCATGAGGATTAAATGAAATTATGTCAAGTGCTTCTCGCAGTTTCTGGCCCATCATAGGCACACAGTCTTAGGAGTCTATTAGTCAACTAAGAAAATGCCTGTAACTTGGATGGTGTGTAAATTGCTCTTGTCAGTGGGGAATGAACCCCCTTTGGCATCCCCACAGCCGCCTCATACAGGGCAGTGAACTTGAAGGTGAGCGAGCCCTGTCTTCTCTGGGTTCTGCCATCAGTGTCTTCTTGCCCTTTTCCGGAGCCCCTGCTGTGGGAGCCTGTGGAGGGTGGAGGTGTGGGATCCCGCTGGGCTCACCCACAGTCCCAGGTTCCTTGGGCGAGCTGTGGGGAGCAGGAGATGGAGCCTTCCTGCTAATCAGGGTCATAAATGCCAGCCCAGGGCTGGGTAAGCATCCTGCTGGTAGTTTGTGTCATTGGATTTAGTATCCTGTGGCGGTGGTTTAATTGGGAGACATAATTGGTGCTGTGTTCTGGGGACCATGCTCTGAGAGTGAGAAGGCCAGGAGGGGCTAGGCTGATGGAGTTCAGACTTGCTGACTGTCATGGGAAGCACCCCTCCTCCCCCCGCCAGGCTTTTAGCTTCTGCTCCTTTTAGTGACCTGTTCTGCACGTTGCATCACAGCTAGTGTTCTGTTCCTAGGGGAGGTCTATCTGTAGGAAGTGGCGATGTTTTCTTTCTAAAGCGCAGGTCACTTTGTCTCCCTGTCTTCTTTCCCTGACTCCCTATCACCTGTGAAGTTCAGACACCTCAGGCTGGCACTTGAGGCCTTTCACCTTCCTCCCTAACCCACTTGATGGTCCCTGGGGGACCCACGGCGCTGCCCGGGCTCTGATCCCATCCTGCCCTCTCGATGGCTGCTTCCTGGCACCTTCCTGTCTTCCTGGTCCCACGGCACCTCTCCTCCTGGCTACGGCTCTGTATTATGGAGGAAGAGTTGAGGATGGGCATATGGGACCTGACAGCCCCAGGTTGTCATCCTGTGACTGGGATACGTGACAACCTCTGTGAGCCTGTCTCCCCCTTTATCAAGTAGAGGTGCCTGCCTTGTGGGATTGTGGAGAAGGGGAGGTGTTTCGTGCCCAGTGTAGGCAGTGGTGCTCAGAAGTGTGCGCTAATGCAGTGATTAGGCTCCAGTTTCTCCCCAATCTCCAACCCTCATCTTTCGAGTGCGCACTTAAATAACAGAATGGAACCAGCTTTAGATCGTTTAAGGTGACTTTAGGTCTTCAGAAGCTCCACAGCACCGTGAGGACACCGTCAGAGGTGCCAGGGAGCGGGAGGGGATAAGCACACTGAGAACCGGGTGGCAGCCTCTTGAGGCCCTGGAAGGTTTTCTGTGTGTGAACTTGAACTTGGGCCCCGAGGCTGCTTCCCGGAAACGGGAGTGTGGGGAGGACACCAGGAGCAGAGCAGGATCCTGTGACAGGCTCACTTCCGGCCTGCGTTTACAGGGTGAGCCAGGGGCTGGGAGCAAACTGCTGGCTCATCAGCCACAGTGACCGGGAGATGCCTCCAGAGACCTTTCTTAGTGCCAGGGCAGCGTGCATCAGCCCCTGCGACGGTCTCCGTGGAGATGCCATCCTGGCTTCCTCCCTCTCCTGTCTGCTGGAGCCGAGGCTGGGGCCACACTCAAAGGGAGAAACCTGCAACCAGATATCCCAGACGGAGCCCGCAGGGCACTCTGATCTGCCCTCGCTGAGCTTTGGTCATTTCTAACCACCCTGTCCTGTGGTCAGGAACATTTCTTTGCTTATTTGTTTTGAGTTTTGTTTTCAGGGAAAGGTAATTCAGTTTATTTATTTACTTTAATGGAGGTACTGGGGATTAAACCCAGGACCTCGTGCATACTAAGCATGCGCTCTACCACTGAGCTCTACCCTCCCTCCTTATCCGTGGTCAGGAACATTTTATCACCTCTTTTCTGAGGACAGGTGGAGCACTTCCACCAAACACTGCCTTGTGGGATGGAATCACATGAGATTGCCATCCCCACCTATGACCTCCTGCTTTGTGGCTAATTTCTAGGCTTAATGCTTCTCAGGGTCCTTTTGACTAGGGCTACCTCGACTATGGGATCATTTTCTAGCTCAAGCATCTAGCAAAAAAGGCAGCTGAAAAGCTGCCCATAGGCTGGACCAGCCCAGCGCTGTACATGTAGGATATTCTCAAGAAAAGAACTGATGAAACATCAGAATGGTTCTGTGTAGCTGGAAATTTTTCTGTTCCTGAAGGATCCATGCACCCCTGACTTCCTCTCCCACCGCCCCTCTGACTGTTTTCTCACTTTTGTCTGGTCCCTTCACTCATTCTCATCATCATCATCCTTACCAGCACAGCATTGTACTTAAGACACCTGGCCCTGGAATCACTTAGGTTTGAATCTCTGCCTCCCCTCTTCTGTCCTCATCAGTCCCTGCACAGTACTCTTTGCATAGTAGGTGCTCATTCTGTTTATACCGAAGGCACAGACTGTGGAAAATGAACCCTGTAAACCCACTAGGAGGTGCAGGGAAGCAACAGGGACATTGCCCAGATGAAATCCTGTCATCTGGATTTCTTGCATGGACACACTGCTATGCATGAGGGTTTGCTCATGAAAATGGTTGTGTAGCCTTCCTGTTCTGCAGCAGGGCCTGGAAGTCCGTTCATCAAGAAAGTAAAGAAAGCTAGATGTGTTTAAAGAACGCAGCATGGCCTCACCGGCAGCTGGGGCATTTAAGTGCCTTTCATAATGGACCTCAAAGCTGCAGTTGGTGGGGGTGGGGATGGGGGTGTGTGCCTTAACTGGCGCTCTCTCAGAGCCCGGACTGAGCTGCCTCTGGAGGTCAAGTTGCCTCGCAAGCAGATGGTCTGTACCAGCTGAACTTGGCCATGAAAGCCGCCTGTGTTGGGGAACTGAAAGTCTGTGTCCCAGAGTGCTGGTCTGTCTAAAGTTCCAGCTTTGGTTATTATCATTAAGTTCTCCGCCCTGTGCTCGTTTCTGTGGACTAGAATCCTGTCTGTAAGAATGAGTCAGAATTACTATGATAGGTTCAATGCAAAGATTGGAAGGATTCTGCCACTTGCCAAGAAACCCTGGCCCTTGTGGAGGTCTTTGCATTTTGTAATGCATTCTCCTGTGATTTATCTCATACCTCCCTTAACGAGAATCTTCAAAGGTCGGGAGAGAGTCCCACTTTACAGATGAGCATACCGAGGCTCAGAAAAATCCTTCCCTAGGTCACATCACTAGCAGGAGGCAGAGCCAGGACACAAATCTGAGCCTGCCCCACAAAGAGGACAACCTTCCCAACGTGTGTTCCTCTACATTCTTCTCTTTGGCCCCCGAGCCCCAAGTCTTGCCCGGAAAGCCATTTCCCTGAAAAGGGATGATTTACATATTTGGACCTGAAATCCACACGCCCAGGCCCCAACAGACTAGGGGCTTCGTGCTGGGGTCTTTCTTGGGGGAAATGTTGCCATGTCATTTATAACATGTATCTGTGAACCAAGTACAGTGGGCTGAGTGTCAGGAAGTTTCCAGGCAATTGCCAGACATCTGCCGTTTGTCACGGAGGGGAGGGAACAGCTTTGTTAGGGTTGGGGTGGGGTTTGTCATTCATTCTCATGCCCGCACCTCCCTGCTCTGGGCAAACCCACCCCTTTGGGTCAGCCCCTAGTTTCATCCTGCCGTCTGCTGGTTGGTCCCCATTCATCTAAACACATTTCAGTGCCATCAATGTACCTGGGGCAATACAGGGATATTTGGCCCTCCCGGTGGCACCTGAGACTCAGCCTAACCATATTGCCTCCTCTGGGTATCTATGTCTGTTCATGGAACTCCCAGTCGAGGTCACCTGGACCTCAGATGTCAGACTTACTTTTGATTTCCTGTCCTCCTCGCTCATCCCTCGTGCTCTCAAGGTGAACAGATACTGCTCCTTGCAGCCCTCCCAGCCCCATCCTCACCCCTTCCTTTTCTTTCTCTCTGTCACATCACCCCCTGAATCTAGACTGCTTTTGGTCACCTCCTCTCTGAACTTCGGTCCATGCCCCTCACCAGCCCTCCTTTTACAGCCTGGGCAGAGAATCTTCCAGTCCCCACCCTGCCCTGCTCAGAAAGATGGCGCTCCCCTGTTATGTGAACACAGCCTCTGGGTCTGGAGCTCTTCCATAGCTCATGTTAAATAGTGTGTGCATGCTGCTGTCTTCCCTACTCTGTGATCCCGTCCTTGGGAGCAGGGCTGTCTGGTTCTTTTGTCCTTACAGGTCTTTGCACACCAGACGAGCCTTCTCGAGCCTTCTCGAATCTATGCATCAGTGCTGACTATTTAAATGGAGATTGCAAGGAGATCTCTCCCCTTTGTCTTAAACTGGTTTAACTAGCACTTATCAGTCCAACCAGGGAAGCAGTGGTCTACAGCTTTGATGAGCTGACGAGAGGAGGCAGCTTTCCTGTCTTCTAGGGAATGGCAAGACGGCGACATATTTTAGAAGGCGTTTTCGTGTTTCATGTGCTCTTTATTTTTGTTTGTTTTTAAGCCAGATGCTTAAACTGTATGGTTTATATTGTAAACTTCACTCTCTCTGGCCGATGAGTCAATTCAACAGAGATTCACTGTGCAGATGAGTGGTTTGGAGGGAGGGTCAAGGCAGCAAACTGTTTTGGACGCTGGATTTATTTACGCTGGGTAAAAAGAAAATGTGGTGTTTACAGAATTGAGCCTAACCACCTTTTCTAATAGTTTTAGCCTTTCAGTATTTGCCACCTATGCGGGTGATGGGTCAGTACCTCGATGGAAATTACCTGGGGTAAATATGACAAGTTTAATACATACGTGTGAATGCAAATACATGCAGTTTAGTCCCCTGTGTTCTTTGTAAGAAGGATAAATGTTTGTGTGAGTTCTTATGACAACAGATGAAGTTAAGCATTTTCAAGAGGGTAACCATAACCTGAAGTAGCTAAGTTGAGTAGTCTGGGGACTCTTATTATTGGAGTCCTTCAGCTGAAACCGTCGTCCGGATTGGCTAGCACTTGAAGGCTTCCTCTGATCCTCCTGACTTCAGCTCCTGGAGGGACTGATAAAGACAAGTCGGTTGGGTTGTTTTTACTCCGGTACAAGGATGGGGTTATCTGTACTCTGACCTTCCCTTAGGCTTCCTCCCTTTATTTGCTTTTGACTCCAGTCTGGGAGGGTCTTTCTAGCGGAGAGAGGAAAACCAGCTCATGGTACGGCTCAGTGCTAAGAACTGCCTTGAGAATCCTTGTGTCTCTCCAAGGGTTAATATGGATTTCTCTGGGAAAAGCCAGAGGGCAAGGTCTCCGTAGGTCATGGCCTCTGCTTCTGTGTGATTGAAAGATGATACCACTGTTCCCCACCCTGGTCCTGTTTCCCGGCTCTGGTTTAGGGCAGTCCACCCTCCCCTGAGCTCCTCTCCCTTCCTGGGGGCTAATCCCCTCCTCACTTGTGAGACAGTGGCCTGCGCTGACCCGCTGACCCGGCCCAGCCAGCAACAGTGCCTCAAACAAAACCTCAGGCCATTAAATATTTAATTGAATTATTTCACTGTGGGGATATTGTGACTCATGTTGAAAACCAATCACCTGCCTTTTTTTTTTTTTTTTAAATCTGGCCCTTAAAAAAGAGATCCCTGGTTAAACACTTAAAGGTCAGAGTCATGGTGACTGCAGTGGCGTCATTGTTTTCTTTCCTTGTGGGTTTGGGTGGGGAAGGGAAAGAAAGGGACGTGTGGGAAGGAAGATGGTTTGTTAGAAGTTGCCTTTATGGGTGAAGGGATTCCAGGTGATGGGGCTGGTTCTGCTTTCCTTTTCTTTTTTCCTTCTGCTTTCTCTTGTCTTGATTCCCCAGAGGGATGCCAGGAGAGGGCTGGAATGTGGGCGAGGACGGCCTTTGAACTAGACAGCCTTGCTCAATAGGAGAAACTGCATTCCCCATCCAGTCATTCAAGATAGTGTTTCATTTGCCCTATCAGAGCTCGGTGAGGCATCGAAATCCCATTGTGCCGCCTTTTAATTTAATTTTGCACGCAGGCAGAAGAAAGATGTTTGAAAATTCTCCAGGTGTTACTGCTGCATGCACAAGGTAGCCGCTCTTGCCCCTGTAACATCTGTCCTCACGCACAGTGGTCTGGCCCTGGCTTAGTTACTCTGCTCTAAAACTCGTTGACTTACTTAGCTTTAAATGACTTCCTCTGATGGGAAGGAATTGAGGGCCTCTTAAGTTGAAGGCATTGACATTGGGTTTACATTGGTAAAAGACCAACTATGAAATACTTCTGAGCTTCCATTGCTTCTGAGGACCTTGCTGGGCACCCTTGAGAATTACAGAGTTGGTCCGGTGCCCTCCGTGAATGCCTTATCTAGAGGGGACGAGCAAAAGCTGTCCTTTCAGAACACTGCTCCGTGCCGTTTTCCCAAGGACAAGCGTGCCCCACTTTGGGGATGAAGCCCTAACTCCCAGGCTTCTATGCATCTGTTGAGATGACGGTTGGGGAGAAAGTTGGAGCAGTGGGAGGAGAAGTAGTCAGCTGTAATTTGTGTGCTGTGATTCTCTGGCAGAAAAACAGGTGTGGGGCTTATGGCTCTTTGGGAGAAACATCCGTCAGGGTAACAGAGCCTACGCAGTGTGTTTGGGAGCAAAGCAGACGCATGTTTCCTGCATTATACGGATGGGCCACGTGACCGAGGCGCCCTTCTATTTCCATGAGTCTAAGCCCTGTGGTACTTGATATCTAGCCAGATAGTGATTTCCAAAAAAATCTTTAAAAAAAAAAAAAAGAAAGAAAATATGTGAAAAGCTAAACTAAATCTGTTTTGTGCAAATTTGCTTGCATTTCCACTGGCTTTAATGACATCCCCTGCCCCCACCCCATGCCCCATTTCCCAGTGACTTCTTCCTTCCCAGCTTCCAAGTTTCCATCATTCAGCAAGTATCTTTTGAGTGCTGCCCGTGCCACGCACTGTCTGATGGACAGGAGCCCCACCTGCAAGAAGCTGTCTTGATGGAGATGACAGCACAGAGAAGCAATGGCAGGACAGAGTGTGACGGGTGACGATGGGCTGAGAGCTGCAGAGAAGGTGCCCCCTACAGGCAGAGCTCTGGGAGTGCTGCTCAGTCCAGGCAGGGTCACCAGCGGGCAGAGACGCCAGTAAGAAGGGCAGAGTCCTGGGGAAGGGAACAGCCAGTTCTGAGAGGCCGAGAGACACGGGAAGGGAGGATGGGGCATTTGGAAGCTACCAAGAGTGTGTGTTGGCGGTTTGTGCCGAATGTTTTCCATGAAGACTCTCAGGTGCCAGTTTAAAAGAATGTTTACAGCTCTGCCTTTTTGTTGACTTTAATAGGTGTCAGCTCTATGAAATTTGGGTAAAATCCTCCTCCCGTGAGTACTAATTACCTCTTGTTAACTGTGTTCGAGGAAATTTGTGATGAACCAAGTTAGCAAACATCTGTCCAAATCATTTGGAGCAAAGCACTTCATCTTTACATTTTCCAGCTGTCATAGCCCCAAATGTTGTAAATCTGTTATCGTGAAAAGATTTCGAAGGTGTGCAAAAGTCATTGTTAAATCTGAGCCTGTATCACGTTTGTTGCCCTTTACGTTGCCTCTTAGAACCACGTTGCAGCATGTGTATTATTAGTCGTTGCTGTGGGTGTTCCTTTTCTTTTCCTTCCTCTTTCCCCTGTGTCTGGGGAAGGCTCTTCTTGTCCCGCGTGCGTGGCACTGTGGGCGAGCGGGCACCTTTCTTATGGAGACCTGCGAGGTACCAGAGTCATCACAGAGCTGACTTGGGGAAGGCTGTGCTGGAAACGTCCAGGTCGCAGAGTCTGCTCTGCTAGCCGCCCAAGCATTTGTTTTGTCAACTGCAGATCAAATATGGAAAACTTGGCACTCAGACTCTGCTCTGTTGACATCATTTTTGGAAACGCGTCTAGTGATAACGTGGAATGATGCAGTAGCTGCTTCCTCTCCGCATAAATGATGGCCCAGAAATGGTGTGTTTTGGGTATTGTCCATTTGCTTGTGAAAAATTGGCACCAGGAGGGTGGTGACTAGTTCTCCTCGGCTTCCCCTGAGGCCTGGGCAGCAGCCTGAGGGATTTAGGTTAGAGAAGCAGAGGGATCTGGTGGAAGGTGCATGGGCTCTGGGGGCACACCACCTGGTCCACAGACCAGCTGCCTTGCATGTGAGCTGTGTGACCTGTGGCAGGGTCCTTACCCTCTCTGTGCTCAGGCAGCTTAGAGAAAGTATTTGGATAGTAATCTGCCTGGAAGGTGTACTTTTACACAGTACCTTATACGAGACTAAGAAAACATGCAGAGCACGTGAAAAGAATCCCCCTTCCAAAAATAGAGTTGGAGCAGCATGAGGGATAAAGCACCAGGCCACCTCTGGAATCACAACCCTGAGCCTGGTTTTCCTCATCCATAGTGGGAATGTTCATGCCCGCTGCTTAGTGTTGACATGTGTATTAGAAATAAATTATATGCATTGCCTAGCACAGAGCCGCTGCCCCAAGAAGTGTAATGTGAGATGGTAAATTTTGCCAACTGCATTTTTTTTAATCTTGGGGGTCTCTAGGGTTCAGGTATGCTCTTATTTTGAGCAGCATCGTCAGGTGGGTGAGCTGGTGGAGGGGGCCCAAGGGTGTAGGGTGGAGAGCGGTGTCTGCAAAGACCCCCTGCAGGTCCGCACTCCCTCTGGCTGGAGCTGGATCTCTTTTTCTCTGTTGAAACATATCAAATCAAAATAGCGTTTTGCTGCTTAAAAGAATTATTCTTTTGCAAATCTCTGGTTTAGGTGAGTTCCCTTCTGAAGTACCAGATGATTTTTCAAGGACCCTCCTAGTGCCCCTGGTTCTTATTCCTAAGGAATGGAAGAACTGAATTTTAGGTCCTTTATCATTGGCCAGGAAAATTAAGATAAATGAGTTAAGGGGGTTAATGCATTTGGGCCTAAGAGTCTGCTCCCGCCTGACCTGAATGGGGACTGTCTTGTCTGGGATGCGCCGACCCCGGTACTTGTTCTCCAGCAAGTGAGAGAGGCGTGGGGTCTCTGCCTTGTGGCGGCAGCTGCTGGTTTCCTGACGACTCTGGGCCACGTGGCGGCCACATCACCGGCTCTCACAGCACGGAGGAAGCCCTCACTGGATGCCCAGGCTGCCTGCAGAGCATCTTTTTGCCACTGGTGTCCTGGTAAGAGCATTAGGCACGGACTTTTAAGTCCAACCCGCTCTGTGTGCTGGACGGAGATACCCTGCCCTCACTCTCCAAGCAGAGAGTGTTTCCAGCTGTGGGTCTCCTACTTACATAATCCTGATTGGAAAAACATTAGGATTTGCTGCAAGCAGAGGGCCGATGAAATACTAGTCCTTAGGTGTGGATTTCTGCGAGCTAATCTGATTGTTTGCTAATCAATCCCTGTTTTCCTAAAGGAGCTCAAAATTTGAAATGAAAAAGCAATCAAGATTTCAACAGCTAAACACCCTTATTGCTCGAGGGGTGAATTGAGAAGAGTTTAATTCTTTCCTGGATATTATCAACTGCAGCAATCACTTCAGACTCAGAAGGGAGTGTGTTAGAGGGTTTTTGGGGGTGGTGAGCTGGGGAATCACCAGATCCAGTTATTCCCTCTTTTTCCTTTCATGTCCTCTATTCCATCATAATACCCGTGACATGCAGGTGCCCATTTGCTTCTGTGTCTAACCCTCTCATGGGACCACAGACTCTTTGGCAGCAGGAATGGTTATATTTGTTTTGATACCTCCCGTACGCAACGCTGGCACTTGGGGAGCCGAGTCACATCATCTCGCTGCGGGCACGGTGTCAGAGCACACTGAGACATCTCGGTGGACCAGGCTCACATGACCAAGCCACGCTGATGCAGTGTTTTTACTGCCTGAAACCAAGCACATTCGCAGCAGCAACAGAGACAGTCCGAGAAGTTGCCTCAGCAGGTGTTCTTAACCTCTGTCGGCTTCCCAGTCAGCCCAAATGCAGACAGATGTAGCTCTGTGTGCAGTTCCTTGCAGTGGAATCACCTATTGCAGACTTAAGCCTCGGGCACTGCAGAGCCTTCTGACGTAATCTCGGCAGAGTGTTTGCATGCTTCTTTGTATGCTGAGTGTCTTCATGTGTCTGGTTGATCAGCGCCCAGCATTTACAAACATGAAATTGCATCCCTGTTTCAGCTGGAGGCAGTTGTGGCCCAGAGCCTTGAGGACCTGATGGTGTCACCTCTGATGATGGCAAAGGGGACAGTGGTCCTGAGGAGGGATGAGGATACTGAAGGTTCAAAGGCCCCGGCTGGTTCACACCATGATTCTGAATGACTCGTTCTAGGGCCACCAGACTGATCTGGTCCAGGAATGCATCTCATTTCTGTACCTGCATCAGTTTCTCCTCCAGAACCACCCCCCAGAGCAGAAACTGAGGCTGAGATGAGATTGTTAAGATTCTTTGAAATTTTTTTTTTAATTTTTAATAGTGGGACAATACACATGATATACACTCTGCCAAAAGACAAAACGAAAGAATAGGATGGAGGATGGGAATGGGGGCAGAGCTGGCAGTGCCATGACTCAGATTCCACTCAGACCTCGTTCCAGATTTGACTGGGATAGAAACCAGACTTTAGAATGCCCACAACTCATTGTCTATGGGAACAGTGTCCCCTGGAGTTGTGCAGTGCACAACCTGTGCAGCTGTACATAGCAGCCCCAAGAGGCTTGAAGTGCCTTTCCATGGCTGACTTTGATGGCAGTAACCTGCTCCTCTTAATTGGTCATTACACATAATTCTGCTGCAGTTAAGGCACTAAACAGAAAACTCAGATGCATCTGGGAATGAGGTGGGATGTAAATCTCAAACCGGATTTCATTGAAAGACTTCTGTGAAGCTGTGCACACA
The DNA here is from genome assembly GCF_048564905.1 of Vicugna pacos. Lineage (NCBI taxonomy): Eukaryota > Metazoa > Chordata > Mammalia > Artiodactyla > Camelidae > Vicugna > Vicugna pacos. The sequence goes on along the minus strand of NC_133011.1, from coordinate 27,372,437 downwards.
AAGGCAGTGAAGAGGTCTGGAATCAGAGAGCTGTGGTTTCTAATGTTAATAGCAAGTATCTGTTGCATACTTGCTCTAACTGCACAGGGCCTGGTGCTCAGCATCCTACTTGGATTATCTTGCTCAGTCCTTGACGGGTCTGTGGAAGAGCTACTGGCCAATGAGAAAACTGAGATTCAGATTGGATGTTGCAAGGTGATACCATTGGTTGAAGGGGGAGCTGGAACTGTGACTAGGGCTGTCCGACACCTGAACCCACTTCCTGAGCCTCTGTGGAACACTGCTGCCCTGAGATGACTGAGAGGTGGTATACCCAGGGGCCTGGGTCTGGGTGCTTAACCAGCTCAACCTGTTACTGCCCATCTTAGGCATTCAGTAATAGGCCGACTTTCTGGGGCCAGTTCCCTAGGGCTCCCTTCTCCCTTCTCCCACGAGCACCAAGCCCTGTTTCCAGAAGAACAAAATTAGACGAATAGGCTACGTATGGAGTTTGTTTGCTCCGCTGTTGGGGCACTCAGCTGGTTGGGGGGTGTCCTGGGCTTATTAATTCACTTGATGGGCCTCGTCTTTTGACTTTAAAAAAAAAAGAGAGAATTGGGTTTATTTAGCCTCATTTTAAAAAACAGTTATTAATCTGCTTTGAACGCTTGTTTGTGGGCTGAGTACAATTCAGTGTGAACCTCGTGGTTTAGTATTGTCAGGTGCTTTAATTGTCTGTCCCTGCCCTGGGGTTCATGCCTGTCTGTCTGTCTGTCTGTCTCTCATACACACACAAAGATGCACACAGACACACTCTTTAAACCTGAAGTTATTCAAATGCCCTTGCTTTTCCTGTTTTCTTCCTTGGGACAAGAAGATCCCTGATGCCCAGACTTCTACCTGAAAAGTCAGTCTGAGCTTTGTAATAACTGGGTAATTGTCTCCTAAAATAAACCAGTCTCTCCAGGGCTGGGAGCTGGTCTTTTCAGCTACCTGAACGCCGAGCTATTGTCAACCTAATGACCGTCCGCCTGAGCCGTTTCCTGTGGCCCTGTGGGGTCATCTGGAAACTCGGCTAACAGGCCCACAGAGGGGGAGGGCCAGCTCATTTTCTTTAATGGGAACATGTCCCCTCCTGCCAGCCCCTCCACCCTTTGTCCTCCACTTTCTGGTTGGGAGATGCTGTCTGTCTTTGTCTTCCCCTAGTTGTCACCCCTGGTTTGGAGCGGTTTAATGCCTTCTCTGTGGGATGCTCACCAAATCAACATCAATTCTCAAAGGAGCCAATGCTTGCCTCCAACTTTAAAGTTTGCTGATTAAGTACTATTAAGACGGTCTGCTGGCTTCTTCCCTAAAGGAGTGGGAACGTTGGTGGGAAACTCTGGGGGGCTGCATGGCAGCATTTTGGGGAGATGCCTGCCCACTGATCCTATCTTCACATCAGATCTGTTCCCGTGGAAATAAGCCCAGCTGGGTGTTTGGTATCAAGGAGAATACTCCAGGCCATGCAGATCCTTTTGCTTTTTTGACTTCCTTTGGGTTGGTAGAAATTTTTCAGAAGACACTAAATGAGCTGCAGTTTTAAAACAGAACCTTTCCTTTACATGTTTCCAGCTCTTTCATATGGATTGAGACATTCGGCTTGCTTCAGGAGGGTGGTCCCAGGTAGTGCTGCAGGGACCCAGAGTGACTGTTGAAAGATGCAGTGGTGTCCAGAGCCACCTGGGAAGGGGCAAGCTGCAGGGCACGGTGAATTGAAGGAAGTCAAGGGTTCTGGGCTGTTCTGTCCTGGGCAGGATGGAAGCAGGCACCCGGGAGAGCTTCCCAGGTACCTGTTACCTTAGAACCTCACCATGATGGGGTGGTGTCAGGAAACAGTCGGAGGTCGCCTGCTCAGGTCGGCTTGATCTGAAAGGCTCCTCTGCAGGCCGTGTCCCTCCTCATAGGGCACGTGGGTGAGGTGTGGGGTTCCCCTTCAGTAAGGCTGGCACCCACTTTTATGATATGAATTATCAGCCCAGCAGTCCCCCCAGCTCACCCTGTCCCCTTCTCCCAATCCTGGTCTACATAAATGTGTTCCCCTGGGAGTGACCTAAGACTCCATGTACATTCATCTCAAAAAAAATGACCAAGGCCCTGGAAGAAGCCGTCCTTGAGATGCGCCACAGAGGTCACTGAAGAGGCCTGTCCCTGTGGGTTTTTGCGGGTGTGCACTGTGTATACAGCATGTGGACTCAAGGCATGTGGTTATGTTTTTGCTATAAGCAGCCTCCCAAGTGGTTCACTGAATATGACCAGGGTCCTTGGTGCTTTTCCTGTTTAGGTGATAATTATGAATTTCCAGGTAGCATTTAAAGGCTAGAATTAGAAACCAGCTCTGTACTTAAGACCTGGGAGAAGCTACTATCCATGGCAATTTTTGTTTTGTTCAGCCTCATCGAGCTAATTTCAGCCATTGCCGGTGAGGCCAGAATGCTTTACCCAGACCTTCTGCTTGGAAAGGGAAAGGTTCTTCAAATAACTCCCTCTCTTCCTAAACCTGTGCTCACCTCACTCCAAGGATTACGACGAAAAGCTCCTTGCCTCTTCCTCTGACGGTAGAGCAGAGTCAGATCTGTGGCCCTAGAGGTGTTTCAGGGAGTGTAGGTGACTCAGGCAAGGATGCAAAAGGAGAAATTGCAGTGACATGCTAAAAACTAGGTTACTCCTAAGGTCTCATTCAGCTTGTCAATTCTGTAACTCCGAGATGCTAAAGGTTCTTTAGCAAGTGGCTTTAAGAAATCTCAGGGCTGACTGTTGAGAGTACCATTTGGTAGGTCCCTCGTCCTCCTTTATACTCAGCCAAGTGATTGTTGTCATGGCAACAGAGCTGCTCCTGCAAAAGGCTTTTCTAACAGCGTATAAGGGGACCGAAAGCTTCCAGAGATTGTTAGTAATTATCTTCTGGGGAAAAAAAAAACATGTTCTGAATATTGTGAACATTTTAATGGGCCCTCTTCCATGCTAATGGGGGTTTTTTGAGGTCCATTATCAGCCCTGGATCTCAAAACAAAAAGACTCGATTCTCTGTTTTGCCTTCGTTGTTTTTCTTTTGTGCATGTTCTTAACGTGGAAGAAGAATTGCTCTCTTATTGTTACTAAATGCCTTGCACATAGTGGGTGCTCCAGTATTTTATTTGAAAGGCTGGCAGAAGAGCCAAACATTGATCTAAAGATTCTTTATCAAATTAGCATTTAAGTATCTTTCCTGAGATAATCTTGAACCTTAAACCAGGCAGGCCTCCCAGAGCTCACAGCTTTGGGATCCACAGCTCCTGTTCTCTTTTGTTTTCATACCACGGAGCAGGGTTGTTCCTCAGGTGAGCCCAGTACTCATAAAGAACCTCTCATCGCCCTCTCCTGGGAGCTCACATTAGCTCAGCTGCCAAAACACGAGGCATCTGTCCTCTTCAGAATAGGATAGTGCCTAATTTTTTTTTTCATTTTTGGTTTCCGTTATCTGCAAAATATCTATGAAGCCTTTCTTCATCCCGGAATTCCCAATGTCTGGCATGATGCATATTCCATTTTGCTAGACACTGGGAATTCAGAGGTGGCTTGGAGATTGTCACTGTTCACAAGGAGGTCCCCTGTCAGTGGAGCACACAGGCCCACGAAGTAGTAAGCCCAGGACAGCGTTAAAATGTGGCCCCACACGTATGAGCCTGGGGACAGGGAGGTGAGCGAGCAACCATGTGGTCCCCTCCCTCCCTCCGTTATCCCAGCCTGAGTGCACGTATGTGCTGGAGGCAGAGAAAGATTGCTCTGGGCCCACTGTTTTTATACTCAGTCATCTGAGGGCTTCTCAGCGTCCCAGTTCTGGGGAGAGACGAGGCGAGTGGCACCACGGGCCACTTTGGGACCCACCCTTGGCTTCCATTGAGCCACTTTGACCTTAGACTTTGCCTCCTGCTCCCACGCCTTCTCTTTTCTCTGGACCCAGAGTGGCCGTTTCACTGTTGGCAGGAGGATGCCTGGCAGGGAGTGGGCGGCTTCACCAGCCAGAGCCTGTCCCTGCAGAAGACCCCCGTGTCCCGTAGGGGTGCAGCTCAGTGAACAGTCACATTCTGCGCGTCTCTCCTCCAAGCCCAGGACAGCCGGTCCACCTGCATTCCGCCCAGCAGGGTCTGTGTGGTGGCAGAGTTCTCAGGGAATTGGGGAAGGAAATCGCTTTTGGATCCGAATGACTACTGGTTTGACCTTGAGGTTCAACTAGGGAACTGAGAGCTAAAACCAGTTTGCACCCTACGTTAAACAGATGGAGGACAGGGCTGGCCTGGCTCATGGGGTTCTAAGGACCCTTGGGTTGTGTCACTGTGCTGCTTCCTTGCCTGCGGGAGCCTTGGACCCGCTTTCTCTGTTCAGCTGTGAGAGCCAGCCTCCTGTTGGCTGTCCTGGGGTTGGAGTTTCAATTACTCTTCAATCAGAAACCATCCAAACATTCATTCAGAAACCATTGAGGGGAAAATACGACTTGAGGTAGAAATTGAGGGGAAGAAGAGAAGACAGTAATGAATCCGTTTAAGTGGTCTTAGGTGAATTTGGCTGGAGCTTAGTTACAAATGGACCTCCGCTGGTGTCCTGTTGGTCCTGGCCTGAATGCAGCCACTTTTTCTCTAGAATCTTAAATCTTAGCTTCTCTTGATCTCGTTCCTTATTTCAGTGGTAGGTGGGGTATGGCGTAAGGATGGAGAAAAGGGCGAGGAGGGGGAAGATGTACTAAGAGAACTGGGAAGGGTAAGTGTTGTAAGCCTAGAATTCAAAGCTTGGCTTGTCTGCCGGGCCTCACTTATTCAGCTTTGATGAGCACCTACTATGTCCAAAGATGTGCACACATCTCATGTGCTGTTTTATGAGATGACAGTGTTTATAGAAAACAAGGAGATCCTGAATTTGGCCCAGCAAGGATGGCTGTTTCAAGGAAACTATACTGCAGGGGGCCCCTCCTGGGATGGATCAGTAGCTAAAAGGATGATTTGGGGAAAGATTCTCCTAGCAAGTAGGGAAGGGTCCTCTGCATGGCTAAACAGCACCCTGAGCCACAGGAAGCTGGCAGGAGGTGACGCCTGCGGAGACAGTCCATGTCCACCTTCCCAGGGCCATGTGTGCACACTGGCCAGCCCACACACAGTGCAGCAAGGAAGTGGCGTCAGTGTGGTTTGATCTGACTGATAACACAGATGTTTGGGTGGCAGGGTTTTTATTTTTCCCTCAATCATAGCATCCTATGACTGGAAAGCAAAAACCTAACTTCTCACCCACCAAATATTTTGGTACACAGTAGCCATAATGAGATGTCCTCAAGAATGGTTAAAATTTCTAACTGTGGGCTCAACCCTGGATGCAAACCCTGAACTCTGCTGTGCAGCATTGGGCAAGTTGCTTAACTTCTCTGGGCCCCCTTGTCCTCATCTGTAAAGTGAGGATAATAATCCCTACCTTGTACTGATACTTACATGAGGAGTATGGTGAGATTTTTAAAAATGAACACAGCGTGCTTTGCAAGTGCCTGTGAGACTGCCAACACTCAGTAAACGGTAGCTACTCTTAATAATTTGAAAAGCAGCAAAATTGCTTCCTGAGAGGTAGTAAAGTCAGCACATTCTGGCATGGTTCAGGGCCGTACAGAAGCCCCTTAAAGGAATAGAGTAGTTTTATGCCAGCAACACGTAAGGGTAACCTGATTCTGGATACTAGAGGTCTTAAGGATAAACTGTCACAAGGAGGTCTGGGCACCAGCAGAAGCAGAGCCAGAGGGCAGCTAAAGAGGCAGCACCAGGGCCCGCTCTGGGGTCTCACCCCCTTTCAGGAGACGGGTGCACTGGACTCTCACTCTGATCCCTGAAATAGAAATTGCCCTCTTCCGCTTCCGTATTCAGCAGGCCCCGTTCTGACTTATCTGGCCTTCCCTGAAGGTGCCTGGGAGGTAATGCTCAGATCAGCAGCTGTGAGCATCTTATCTGCCCGACAATTCAGTTTCACGAACTAAGTAAGCAACGTGTGGTTTTGCACATCAGCCCACATCTGCTTTGCTGGCATGAGTTGGCGTCCTCGAGTCGCTCACGCCTGGCTCCAGCAGGAGCATCTTTCTGTGCCTGTACAACAGAGGCAGAGCCTGGCAGTGGGCATTGACAGTGGTGGCAGATGTTGGGGAGCCAGCAGCATTTCCCAGGCGACACCCCCACGGTGCTATTCCCCCCCCCGGCACCGTTCCATCGGGAACGAAGGCAGGCAGGGTCCCCGTCGAGATCCCTTCGCTCCTACCATGGTTTTTCGTAGAAGTGTGAGCGTGTCCGTATTTTTGTGTTTCCATATTACCATTCTCGCTTTCCTTTCAAAACAGCAACAAAAAAAAGAGGAGTATTGGTCTTTGTGGCTGCCAGCGCCGGGCATGCCAGAATCTCGTGCTTGCTGGTCTGAAGCCGCCAGATGGTGGTGGGACTGTGTGGTGTGTAATTTTTTTTCCTCTCTTGTTTCCTCTGCTTTTTGAGAAGTTGTGAAGTGGGAGAAGCTGGGAAGTGTGAGATTGGCTGAAAGATGATCAGCTGATTACAGTTTGCAGTATCCTCCACCTTGCTTGTGGGCACAAGGGCGTCTTCCCAAAATGGGAAACCCTCTCCAGCATTTGCTGAGTGCACAGTATTAGCTGCCTCGTGAACACCAGCTGGATTGCCCCTTACATGCAGCTGAAGAAGACAGTTTCTGAACAGGAAACTCTGCATGTTTTTCTCTTCCTTGAGGATGGACGCATGTCAGGATTGCATTGTAGCAGAAGGGAAGTTATACTTCCTTTGTTGGGGAGCTTTCAGGGTTTATTTTTGAAAATCTTTTAAGTTTTTCCACGTTTGTCCTAAGTCGGCCCATGAGGACAAAGGGACAGATCCTTCCACTGCTTAAAATACGACTCATGTTTCTCATGGGTTTGTTTCCTTGAAATTAAATTGTGTAGTGCAAGAAAATTTCAGTAATTTAAATAGCATATGCAGAAATGTTTGGATAGTTTTGAAACCATTTTCAGGGCTAACATAAGATATTTGGACGTTCTTTAGTGATTTATGAACGATCAGTGTCTCTGTCTGGTGGAGCTCGCTTACATGGCTGATGTAAAGGTAGATGGTCTGCATGGTGACTTGTTAGACCAGAAACTGGTTATTCCTGCCTCTCCCTTCCTTCCCTGTAGTTAAACAAATGTAGGGCATCGGATGATACCACCTCTCCCAGTTGTCCATGTCTCCGTGCCCAAGGATAAAAATAAAATGCTGATGAAGCCAGAAGAAACACAGTTTGTTAGTTTGATGTTCTTAATATCCCGAGTGCCTTCTCTGACCTTTAATGAAAATGACGGTGCCGCTGACAGGCACCAGCCGCCTCACAAGTACACAGCAAAGGACACAGATGCGTTTCCCTGAGCGAGAGAAAGGGCAGTGAGTGTGGGACTCCTGAGGGGGCATCTGGAGCTTCTCCGCTCTTTAAAGGCAAGCTCGGGATGCTGAGCAGCAAGGAACCGCTGGTTTGTTGCTTTGTGAGTTTTCTGAGGTTCATCCACCCCTGAAAATCTTTGGCTTCCAAGTTTAAATGAGCTGTGCATCCCAGGAGGGCAAGGGCATTCTCCACTCACAGCACAGAGGCAGACCTCAGCAGCATTTCCGCAACGTTCGGGGAGAACAGAAATGCTGTCCTGTCTCTCCAGCAGCCCGGCTGCCATGAGACTATTTCTCTTAAAGGAGAAAGAGGTCATCTGATGCAGCCCAGAAGATTCACTTTCTCGAACCTTAAGCAGGTGTGCCCACGTCCAGCTGAGGTCCAGCTGGTTTCCTGCCTGGAGTGCCCCAGGGCGCCCTGTTGACCCATTATTTTGTTGGTCTCCTTATGGGGTCCACCTAATGGCCTTTCGGACTTCGTCCCCTGGACTAGACATCTGGGCACAGCGTGGTCTCTGTCAGCTGGGACATCACAGTTGAACTCCACGCATCGGAATCAAGCTCCCTTCTTTCTTCTTAGAATTCAGGCTCACACCCAGGTGCCACTTAGAGACTCTTTGACTCTCTCTTTCAAAGTCTGTATACCCACACTTAAACTTGTGAAGTAGAGCATCCCCAAACATGCTGCTGAGGCTGCAGAAGGAGGGCACCCGCTTCATCTTCAGGTGTGATGCTGGCGTGGCGTGTGCGGAGCCGTGGGAGCTGCGCTGAGCGCCGGCCCCCGGGCATCCCCAGGGTAGCAGACGGTATACCCGCCGGGCCCAGCCCAGCCTAAGCGGCTGCTGAGGCTCATCGCTGAGGCGGCTTCTGTGATCCAACACCCGGGCTGTCCTCCGGCCGGCTGTCATGGTGAAAAGACACCTGACATTTCAAGGTTCTGGGCTGTAGAGCAGGGGCGCGAGAGAGGCAGGAGAGAGACAGTCCTTCGTTGTATCGTGAATCCTCAACATTGTGACCTGCCGCGTGGGCCATTGTGGAAGTAGTCCCGAGTCTCCTGGATTCCGTGGGAACTTTCCTTCTTGAAAGAGGCTTGAGTTTTGCTTTGTTATATAAAAATGGCAAAGAGATCTAGCGGACACCTTTAGAAGCCGGTGAGCCAGGGGCAGCTGCCTGCCTGTTTTGAAGGCGGAGCCACTGAGACATGGACTCCCGGCAGCCGGTTGACCATGACCCTCTCAGTGCTTTGAGTTCCATCCAGTGACCACTTGGCTGGTGCATCACTGTTGATAAGGAGGAGGTTCTTCCCAGTGGGTCCTTGGCCGCTCCTTCTCGGCCTTTGGGACAGGAGTGTGAAAATCAAGACTGTTTCTGCAAAATAAGTGGACTGTTTGGAAAGATAAGATTAAAAACAAAAAAAGCTCTGCTGTCAAATTAAATATAGATGAGGTAGTTGTAAAAGATCAGGGACAAAAATGGTGTTAAAAAAAAAAAACCTAGAATACCACAGATTGTTTCACAAGAAGCCCCAACTGGAAGTCACAGATGATGCATTTGGGGTGTGACGTCTGAGATGCAGATGACATGAAACACCAGTGGGCATAACTGGTTTCTTTTGGAGGACAGTCATCAACATTTGAGTCTAAGCAAGGTAGACCCTTCCTGAGGTCACACACGTGGTGAATGGGGGAGCTGGGCTTTGAATCCACATGGTGTGACTTCAGAGCCAAGCTCTTAACCCTTTGGCTCAACTGCTTTTTTTGGGGAGAGGGAGACATGTATAGCAAACACCTTTTACCTGCAGTATAGTTAGTTTACAATGTTCAGGTGTACAGCAGAGTGATTCGGTTATATACACACACTTTTTCAGAGCATAGACTTATGTGTGGAGTACTGTTCTGGGTGCTTAATGTATTAACTCGCTTAATCAGCTGTGTGCTATTGTTATGGTTTTTCTTTTTTTTATTCTTTGATTTACAGTGTTGTATTAGTTTCTGGTATACAGCTAGTGATTCAGCTGTGTGTATATATACACATGTTCTTTTTCCTATTCTTTTTCATTACAGGTTATTACAAGCCCTTGAATGTAGTTCCCTGTGCTGTACAGTAGGACCTTGTTGTTTATCTGTTTTGTACATAGCAGTTTGTATCCGCCAGCCCCAGACTCCCAGTTCCTCCTGACCCGCAGGCTACTTCGAGAGATGGCGGGGAGCTTCTGCTAAGACTCCGCGCCAGCCGCGGTGGGAAAGCTCCCTCTGCAGACTGTGGCTTGCAGGCAGCTTGGAGTCACCTCACTGTGTGGCACGGAGGAGGGACAGGATGGGCTAGGATGCTAAGGTGCCCCCAGGACTGTTTTGGAGGTGCATGGGAGTGGGGGTCACTTACCTCCACTGCTAAGATTGGGTGTGGATGAAACAGATACGCTTTGGGAAAAGGTTCCTGATAAAAATGTGTCGTGGGGTGGCCTGCCGTCCTGGTTGATGTTTGGTATGTTTGGTGCTCTGGGAGTGCTCAGTGAGGTCATTGGAGAGTTGGGCTCTTTCTGGGTTCTGTCCACAGGATGGGCCTCTTTCTGAGGCAGGTGTCCCCTCGGCTATAGACGGCTGACTGCAGCTGTTGGGCAGCCTGCTTCCCGTTCACGCCCTGTGGGGTCACTTTGGTGTGTTGATCTTAAGACTGGGGACATTTTCCCTGGAGGCCTCCCCAACAACCTTTCTCCATCTTCGTCTCATCCCCAGACCAGCCACTGCCAAAGGGGATAGAATTAGATCACTGGCCCAGATGAACCATCTGGGGATGAATGAAATGGGCCCGGGAAGGCTGACCGCAGTGTCCATGCATTCTCCAAAGTCACAATGCCTACTCATCTTCGGTTGGCAGAATAATGCCCCGCCCTCTCCAAAGACATCCGTGTCCCTCATCCCCAGAACCTATGAATATGTTACTGCACCTGACAAAAGGGGCTTTGCACATAGGACTCAGCTAAGGATCCTGAAACTGGGAGATTATCTTGGCTTATTAAGGTGGGTCCAGGACAGCACAAGAGTTATAAGGAGGAGGTTCAGAGTCAGAGAGGGAAGATGTGAGGACAGAAGCAGAGGTCAGAGGAGAGAGAAGATGCGCCACCACTGGCTTTGAAGGTCGAGGAAGGGGCCGTAAGCCAAGGAATGCAGGCCGTCTGTAGAAGCTGGAAAAGGCCAGGAAACAGATCCTCCCCTAGGGCCTCCGGAGGAACAGATCCCTCCTGACAGCTTGGTTTTAGCCTGGAAAAACAGATAGTGGACTCTGACTTCTAGAACCACAGTATGAACATATGCTGCTGAAGGTCACCAAATTTGTGGCAGCAGCAGTAGAAAACGAATGTGCCATTGTTTCTCCAGGCTGACCTTGAATTAGTATAGACCTTTTATAAGATAAGAATCCAGTATTTATTTTGAACCTTCTATTGAATGCACAAAGAAAATACACAGATACTTAGGCATCAAATGAAAGACAAACCGAGTCCTGAGTCCCACTTCCAGGTGTGGCAAAATGCTACCATTCCTTTCTCAAAACGGTCAATGTTGGCTGCTTCATTCAGCACCAGCGCTGGGTGCAGGGAATACAGAAACAAGGACGATCTTGTCCTCACTCACAAGCGGCTGAGTATGTCTCAGTCATTTGATTCCATAAATATTCTCACTGACAACTCAGAGCTCTTCCAGATGCCTGCTCTGTCTTTGTGACTGAAGCCAGTTTCCTCTGAAGCTTTTTCAAACCTGCTGATTTTTTTTTTTTAAGTTTGAGCAAGGGTCAGGAAGAGCAGAGGACATTGTTAAGCGCATCCACAGATAGAGCTATTTTTAGGGTGCCCCATGTGGCCAAGATCAGCAGTCATTCTAATGGTCAGGTCCTGGGGTCCGCGGAGGATGTCATCGGCCTGTCCCCTGCCCTTGTGTCACTTGGACAGAGACACTGCGGCCTGGAAGTTCTGTCTGCGGTTCTTCCTTCCCCCACCTCACGGGAGCCCCGCGCTGCAGAGGCACAGCGGTGGGGCCCATGCAGCGTGAGTAGAAGCTGCTTGTTGGCGGGCCGCAGTTCCCTGTTTCTGGGAAGCCTTGGGCTTGCCTGGGGATGATAAATGGCCAGGGACAAGTAAGAAAAAAAATCTGGGAAGGTAACTGGAATCATGGCACACAGAAATGGGGTTAGGGAGCTGAGCTTTGACGTGATCATTTCTGTCCATAGAATTCTCTTTTTAGGAAACAGAGGTCTGGGTCCTTAACAAAGCAGCTCTCCATCACTGAGCTCTCTGTAGCAGCTTAGCACGAATCGGCGCCTAGTCCCTCTAGTGTCAATTAGACAGTTCTAGGCTCAGGAACCCAAATTTGAGAGCTGGGCTGTAAAACTCTAACCCCACAGGAGGGTGGAGATAAGCCAGTTTAGCGGAGTATCCTGGGCTCTTGGCTCTACCTCTTCCCACCTCCCTTTTTCTGTGATAAGTGCCCCATGCTGAGTGGTTCCATGCACTGACTCTGGATGAACCCAGTTCACCCTGGGTTCGAATCCCACTTAGTAGCAGCATGACCTTGGTCAAGTTACCTGCGGCGCTTTACCTGTCTGTGAAATGGGGATGATAATAACACCCGGCCACCTGGGAGTCTTGTGAGGCTTAGATGAGTTCATGTGTGCAGAGCACGCATCCCAGGGCCCAGCACGTCCTCAGCTCCGTACAACCGACCCACTTCCTGTGACCTGAGACACCACCTCCAGCACTTCTAGTGATCGCATGCAATTCTGTTGTGTGGCTGTGTCCAGTGTTCAGCCTGCCCCCTAGAAAGAGATTTCATTTTCAGTCTTTACTGTAGTCAACAACATTTCAGTGACTACCCTCGCTGGTAAGGAATTGCTCTCAGCCTTGATTGTTTCCTCCAGTAAAATTTCTAGGAGTAGAACTGCTGGGTCAAAGCAAGGGCTTGTTTTTAAGGCATTTGTTGATCAATGCTGCCAAATTTTCCTCCAGAAAAGTACTAGTTTACACTCCTACCAGCTGTGAATGAGTGTGCCAATTTCCCTGCATGGCCAGGTTATTAACTTTTAATCAAATGAAGGCCCAGGAAAAATAGGAGATATTTCTCTGGGGATAAAATGTTCCTGGTCCTCGCTTATAGGCAATCAAAGCTTAAGAATCTGAAGTGAGCCCAGAAGGCAAATGGCTCGCGTGGAAACAGCGCCCTCTACTGGTTTCCCCTGGTGGAGCAGCGCGAGCTGCCAGAGATGGGGAGGTTCAAGAGATCACTCACTAACTTCTGGCAGGTGCTGGGAGCTACAGGGCAACATTTTATACTTCTGGTCATTTAGAAAATCAGCCTCAAGTGACCTTGAGTTCCTGCTCAGGTTCTTTGTACAGCAGTGCTTCTCAATTAGGGGAGATTTTGCTCCCTAGGGAACCTTTGGGACTGTCTGGAGACATTTTTCTGTCACAGATATGGGGTCTGCTACTGGCTTTTGGTGTAGGTTGAGGCCGGGATGCTGCTAGCCGTCCTGCAATGCACAGGACAGCCCCCTAACAAAGAATCACCCTGCCCTGATGTGTCAGTGATGTTAAGTTTGAGAAACCCTGTTTTAGGGGAATGGAAGAATTGCTCCAGAAGGCTTGTTTTTGGACCAAAATTAAAATATGGAAATATTAAACCTATATCACTATTAATACTAAATTTGGGGGTTCTGTAAACCTGCTGGGTTTGCAGAATAAAATGGAAAATAGGTGGAACTGAAGCAGCACAGTGGCATTTCTCAAAGAGAAAGCAGAGCAGAATATACAGCCCCAAATAATGTCACGCGTACTCATCAGGGAGGGATTTTTTTTCCTATCGCCTTGACTTGGTTAAACCAACCATAAATTCCTGCAGCTTCTCCCTTGAAAGCCTCGTCTCTTAAAAAATAGTGCTTTATTTGACACTTTTCCCTCTGATTTCATGAGCCCCGGTGTTTTCATACCATTTATAATTGTGCTTTCCAGTGGTCGGTGCAGAGCTACCATCTGTAGTTACAGTTGGCTTCCCCCTTCTCCACATGGGCTCAAGTAGATGCTGATTTAAGCGTTGTTTCTAAGAAGGGGAAGGAAGGGAATTCCAGAAATCATCTTAGAAAATGGTGTGCCCGAGGGGAAATGTATGGCAAGGATTTCGGGAAAACCAAGCCGTATTTCAGTTTACTTCGACATGTGCTGAATTTGATGACTTCGCTGGTGTTACCCAAACCCGTCAAAAAATATTCTTTCATTTTGCTTTAGCCTTGCTCTTCTCTAAATTACTTCTATTCTAGATGAGTCTTAAAACAACTAGCTGGAGTGGCTTCATTTGCTGCTCCAAATAATGTTAATATGAGTATTATTTTGCCAGGAGTGGGGGGGAAAAACTACAGCTTTTCCATAAATATCAGATACTATTTTAATCATCTTCAGACCCATTAAGTGGGTTTATGTAAACTCAATTTCTGGGTCACAATCAGCATCAAAGAAAAAAAACCCAGACAGAATAGAAAATATTAGAGGGTATCATATAGAATGAAGGTAGCTTTGGTTTTGGTGATGACACCAAAATATGTAGCCATGTATGTATACGTTTACATCCATGTGCATGCGCATGGTGAGAAGTCTGAACCACAGTGGCGTGGGTTGCATAACATGGTGAAATCTGGCTGTTTTTTAAATGCTTTCATGCTCTCGTTAGGGATCTCAGTGATGCCTACTTGTCTCCTATCCCTCAAGTTTCCCTCTGTTGCTTTTGCAGGTGGTACCAGGGAGATTGGCTCTGCCCTAACCAGGATGTGCATGAGGCATCGGAGCATAGAAGCCAAGCTGAGGCAGTTTTCCAGGTGAGGACCCTGTTTCTCCTGGGTCTCAAATGCCCTTTGCTGATTTCAGGTTAAGGAAGTGGTGGTACCCAGCATAACTCACCTCAAGCAGCACTGGTTTCCCCACAACATTTAAATCCCTACAGCCAGTCTCTCATCACCACCCATCACTCTGCTCACTCACTGAACAGGTATTCAGTTGGGCATCTGCTGTGTGTCCTGTACTGGTCTGGGCATCAGGGATACAGTGCAGAACCAGACGGCCTGGGTCCCTGCCCTGGTGGAGCCTGCACCCCCCACTTCAGGATCTTCTCTGTGTGTCTCTCCTCACCCTCCAGGATGAGGAGTGGGGCGTCCCGCTGAGACCTCTGGGCCCCTACCCACTGCAGGAACCCCCGTGGGGGAGGAGCTGCCTTCCTGGAGAGGAAGGCGTGCGCTGCTATCCTGTTACTCAGGACCCCTGTGCTTCCTCCAGGCCCACAGTGGTACCTTCCAAGCTGCCCGCCTCTTGTCTGATTCACGGGCGTCCAGAATGGGTAGAAATGGCAGTGGCTGGCACAGGGATTTGGAGTCACCAGGGTCCAAATGCAAATGGACGTTCTTCCAAACAGATCAGCACCATCCAGCAGTCCTGCCCCATTCTGCTCTGAGAGTTGCAAGTTGTGTGAGAGTTGCAAGTTGTGTGAGGGGCTGCCAAGCACTTAGTCTGGGAGACAGCGGCTCCTGGGTCTGAACCCTGGGCTGTCCGCTGACATGCTATAATCTTGGGCTGGGATCTCAGCCTCTGTGCAGTGGGTGTAAGACTCTCTGAAGGGTTCTTCTGAAAATGCACGTATTGTCCATAGAGCAGAAAGCACCTGCTGGAGCAGGTGATGAAATCCAGCTTCCTTTTCTCCTCACCCCTGGAAGGGGGCTTCCCAAGATAGCACACACCACGCCTCCTCTCACATGTCACCTTGGTTTATTCCCAGGCCAGTCCAGCGACACTTCATCCCATTTTAGTGATGAAGAGACACCAATTCAATAGCCGCTGTTTGCTGAGCACCTCTGTGTGCCCGGCGCCGTCTTAGGTGTGCAGGACATAGCCCTGAATAAGAGCACGTGCTGCACTCACAAAGCTTACGCTCTAGACACTGTATAAACCTGATAGGATGTCAGGGGGTGATAAATGACTCGAGGAGAAACACATGGAGGTGGGGAAGGGGTGTGGCTGTTGGACACAGGCTGGTTAGGGAGCATCTCTGTTCAGAAGGAAGATTAGGACACAGACCTGGAGGGAGTGAGGGTGTTAGCTGCACTGAGGGCTGGAGGGGGCACATGCAGGGGCAGGAACTGCTGGTAGATCCTAGGAAGAAAAGGGGGAGGTCGTACCCAGAACTTGGAGATTTTCAGAGGCTCAGGATCAAAAAGCAGTCTGAGAACACCTTTTTTGTAGTTCTCACTGATTCGAGTCAAGCAGTTGATGGGCATTTTCTGATTTTTCGAAACCTCTGTAATGTAGAACCAGGCCAGCTTTCCCTCCATGGCACCCTCGGTCCCCCAGATGGCATGATTCTCCTCCGCGGGGAGCTAACTTTCCGCTTATCTGACTGCAGCCTGTTTGGGAGACTGCATGAAATAAAGGGATGTATCTGGAGACCCCTTAACCCCTCTGATCCTCCTCTAGGCTGTCCACAGTTCGTCTCTGTTCACAACTCCTTTCCCTGAATGCACGTCAGAGTCATGTGGGTCTTTAAAAAAAAAAAGTAATTCTGGGCCCACCCTCCAGGTTTCTATCAGGTATGGTGTCTTTACCTTTTGGAAGCTCTCCCAGTGGTTCCTCTGTGCAGCCAGAGGGGCGACCCCACTGGTCTGCAACTTTGCTGGTTAATACGAGTGTTGGACTGTAAACAGGGGTGATGAGAAGAGAGGTCAGGCCAGCCAGTTGTGGGTCCAGCTTCTTACCAGGCATTGCAAAGTGTACTGAGAACATGGTTATTAGGAAATTAGGGGATTTGGTGTGAACTTGGCCCTAGTGTGCTGCCTTGTCTGGCTTCAGGTAATTGTGTTTCAGGTATGTTTTGACAACTGAGTGTAAACCATGACAACAGAACATGTCTGCTTAATTTGTCCTTTTCTTTCTCTTTCGGTACAAGTGCTTTAATCGACTGTCTGATAAACCCACTTCAAGAGCAGATGGAAGAGTGGAAGAAAGGGGCCAACCAGCTGGATAAAGACCACGCCAAAGGTACGGGGCATCTGACGCACGTTAGTCTCCGACGGCATGCTGCTGGCTCTGCCTGTCCCTCTGCTGGGTTTATTGGTGTCACCCTAAGGACCTGCTCTTTCCCCACTTTTCCTGTGGGCATTTCAGTGTTGGAGACTGAGTTTTGGATATGAAGCATTACTCAGGGGATAGCCTCATCACTTTGGGGTATTTATTGTGATCCGCTGAATTAAAAGCGATTGGTAACGGCAGGCTTAAATGCCAGAGACTCACACTTTAGGCATTCAGCACATTTAGAAACCTGACTTCTTTTCTTTGTCTGTTTTGTTTTGTTTTGGGTTTTTTTTAAATTGAGGTATAGTCAGCTTATGACATTATGTCAGTTTCTGGTGTACAGCATAGTATTTCAGTCATACATACACATACATATATTTGTTGAAAACCAGACTTTTAATGATAACAACTAACCTTGGGTCTCCTGTCCAGAACTGGCCATTCTCTTTTTATATCCCTTCAACCAGTGTTTACCAGAACCTCATGCACCAGGTCTGGGGACAGAGTGGTCCAGACAGATACCACCTCTGTGGGTCTTCTGGAGCCAAAGGGTGGGGTGCTGGTGGAGTGGAAGGGGCAGGAGACCTTGCTCTGAGCATCATGCTACCTGCAATCAGTGTGCTGGAGGGAAAGAGTGTGGGTAGATCTGAGGGGACGTAACTGGAAAGAGATGACTACCAGTTGATTCTAAGAGCGTATAAGAGAGAGATCTGATAGGCTTGGAGGTGGGGGGAAGGGAAAGGTTGGGGATGGCTTTGTGGGAACTGGTCAGGTTGGCCATTAATTGAATATGAGGGCAGCCACGGAGAGAAGTGTCAGGTGACTGTCATTTCAGATGTCCATGCCTGGGTGACAGAGATGCCAGCCCCCAAAATGGGAAAGTCTGGGGGTGGGGTGGGCTGTTGGGGGAAGAGAGAGTGGTTACTGGGGGATGTGGTACAAGGGGCTGCCCCTCCTCCATGTCCGCAGTGTCTGGCCTCAGGATTGATGGGAAAGTGGGAGCAGTTCAGCCTTGCCTAGTTTCTTCCCATGTGGTCTGGGTTCTCCTGCTGTCCGAGGTGCTCTTTTCTGAATTGTAACATCTAGCCACTATCTTGCCATATGGGTTCTTCTTTGAGTGAAGCACTGGGGATTTGGGCCTTAGGAAAGTAGATAATATTGAAAATATTTTCCGATACTTGAGCTGGGAAATTGTGAATTTTTCATTTTTATTTTAATATTCCCAAATGCTGTCTTTCCTCAGAGCTGGTATGAATGAATACTGCAGGGAGGGACCTTAGTGCATTTTGTTGGCTTTCATGTTCTTAGCCCCTTTGCTGTAAAATGTTGTCAGGAGATTTTTATCGTATTATATTCCAGTAAAGCTATTTATTGCGTGTCATAGTTCATGCTTTTGGTGATGAAAGCAATGGCTGTTCCTAAAATATTTTCTGTTGAGCAAAGTGGTAAAATTGTTCAATATTCTGCTTTCTCTTAGAATATAAAAAAGCTCGCCAAGAGATAAAAAAGAAGTCCTCAGATACACTGAAACTACAGAAGAAAGCGAAAAAAGGTAACTACAAATTCTGCCGTTAGGGTGTTTCTTAGGGAAAATGATCACATGCTTGGTTTGTCTTTGAAGCAAAGTCTTCAGTCCGGCTTCCTTACATACGATAGTCCTGTGAACAGAAAGGAGCTCATGAAATCTATCTGAATTCAAATTCCCAAGTGCAGAATATCTATTAATTTGAGACCCTTAAAAAGTTGTACTTGACTCGTTCCCTTCCCCACCCCGTCTCCAAAATTTGACAGTTCCGACGCCTAATGTGCGTTATAATGAACCCTGTAAGTTTCTTGGAAGCCTTGGGATAATGCATGGAAGCCTTTATGCAAATCTTCTACAGTAATTATTGCAGAAATGATGTCATTTTCTCCTCCATCTTCCACAGCCTATAATCTCCGAAACCCTTTATTAAGCCTTGTGGGGACGCTAGAAATGGTTGCAGTGGGAGCTGGGAGTCATTGCTGTACAAGGAGATTTTTCATGGGGTTCATGAGGGTGGGAGCTGGATAAGGAAGACGAGATTGCTGATGCAAGATGACCTCCCTGACACAGTTGAACGTCACTGACAAACCAGTTCGTTGTCAGATCTGTGACCTAGCTCTGCTTTCCCAACTTGGACTGGGAGTTTGAAGAGAAAAATCTAGCTACATCCACTCTGCAAACATTTGTAACATTTTACTAAGACCTAACAAGATGCAGGGACTCTCTTGAACCTGAGAAGGTGACATTTCCCTCCAGACTATTCTTCTTGATAGCAAGATTTTGAATTTGCTGCATCACAACTGATAAAATGGGGTTTTCCCCCATCAGGATGCTCTGAGGGTGGGTGGTGTTTAGTGTCTGTTTGAGACAACAGCTTTTTTAGGTAGAAATTCCCAGCACCAAACTTCCTCTTTCCTAAACAAGCAGTTCTCATTTGGAATGAAAAGAAAATGCTCTTGGAAAGATGGGATAGTTTGGTGGAAGAGGCGTGAGGACAGGACAAAGTTTTCAAGCTTTGGCATTTCTAAAAAATGTGCCCCTTGTCTCCTAGTTCTTATAACAATCATGAGGCCATTTCAAGATCAAGGCAGCAGAATCTTCACCCATGATCAGTTTTTCTGTTTGTACTGGCCCCAGCTGTTTCTTTTGGATGTGCTTTTCTGGTCTTGGTGCTTCTGAAATTTACATTCTGTCTAACTAAAGCACCTGGGGGCTAGCGTTTGATGAGTAATAGGGTTTGTGGCCAGTCACATTTTAATGAGTCTAGTGGTAAATGTAGATAAAACTGCCACCGTATTCTACTGAATCTGAGGTCCCATGGAAGAACAGGGTAGTAAAAATTTGGAGCTGAACTCTACCTAATTGACAACATGACAGCTTTGAGATAGGAGAAATTAATTGGTTTGGAGAGAGGTTCCAGGTCAGATCTGTGGCTTGGAAAAGGTTTGGGAGTTTGGTGAAAAGGATAAGCTAAGAAAAAGAAGCTGTTTTCCCTTTTCTCTTCCAGAGCTCTCTTACCGGAGGCCTTGAGTCCTTGGCTGCGGTGATAATCCTTTTCTCTGAATTCTGCATGGAGACTGAGACAGTCTTGCTCTGTCACTCAAAGCCAGTGGCATTGTCCAACTAGCAGAATTTGGACCTACAGGGGATGCTGGATAGGTTGAGTGCAGTGCAACACAAAAGGAAGTTTCTGGCAAGTAGACTTGCCCAGCACTGCTTAGGCTGCCTAGGGAGAATACCGAGTTTCCCATCAAGGTGCTGGACAGAAAGACCCAGGATACATCGGGTGCCAGCCTGAATAATGTGGGAAGTGTGTCTGGTCCTGGGACTCAGGAGTAACCGACATTTATTAGTGAGGTTTCCTGGTGCATTTGGGCCTGAAGGCTGAGAGAGCGGAGGCTGTGATCAGGGGTCTTTCCAGCCCCAGCCACATACGTGATGGTCTTGGGCACCATATCCTTTCCAGACAAGGCAGCCGTGGTGGTGTTCTTAAGTCTACAAGCCAAGTCAGATCAGCTTAGAATGTTTCAAATGATTTTCTAGTTACTCCAGGGTACAATCTGAAATAGTTTTTTATT
Source organism: Vicugna pacos (assembly GCF_048564905.1). Taxonomy (NCBI): domain Eukaryota; kingdom Metazoa; phylum Chordata; class Mammalia; order Artiodactyla; family Camelidae; genus Vicugna; species Vicugna pacos. The sequence continues at coordinate 27,352,301 of NC_133011.1, read as the reverse complement.
TCTTTCCTTTATAAAATTTTTTTTCTAAAAATATATAAGTGCAGTTTTTGGACTAAGTTCTCACATCTGTGTATTTTTGGGGTGAATGGCGCTTTCTGTTTCTAGGAGGTACTAGAATCGTCATTCTGAGTGAATGTTTGTTATGAAATGCTGTCCTAGAAAATGCATGGCCTGAGAATGGACTAGAATCACTACAGGTTAAGGGCTGGAAGAAATCTGCTTATTCAGGGCTTCCAGTTATTTTGGGGTCTGGTTAGCTATCATTTCCCTTTCTACTAAAACACATCTCTCCATCTGTTTCCATCTCCTTCAAGTGGTGGCTTCCTAGACTCTCGGCTTATAAAGTGTTGGCCGTTCTTCTGAGATTTATACCATGTATTAGGAAGGACAAATGCTTTGGATCCTTTTTTTTTTAATTTGTCCTGGTAGAACTAAATCTGATTTATACAGCCCAATAATCACTGCCTTTTAGGTATGTTTTTAGGAGATTGTCAGACAGCTTTCTGCCACACGTTTTTCCAAAACTGTGATCTTTGATCTAAAAGTTCTTCTGACTCTCCGTTTCAAAATTTCAGAGCCTTTGTGCATTTAAGGATGGTTTTAGCCCTGCCCTGGACATGAGCAGACACATACGGGATATGATTTTTGTGTGAGACCAGTTTACCTTCACTTTCACTCTGCAGCTGTGACACCATTTGCCACATTCTGATTTGACTTTTTTTTTTTAAGATACTATAGAGTGATAACTTGTGCTCTAAAGGTATTTAATGAAATATTACCATCAAAAACCTTTTAATGGTTTTTTGTGTTTGGATTGACTTTATCTCAAAATCATTTTAAAACAACTTGATATATGCTCCATCTATGGGTGAGTGTACCTATTTTTGTGGAAGGCAGGCTAATTGAACATCTACCAGGCACAAACACTAGGCAGGGAGTTGGGAGCAGAAGGGACAGTCCCCACCCTTCGAGAAGTTCCAGGCTAGTGCCCAGGGTCAGCACATGGGGCAGAGCCAGCCTTGCTGACAGATGAGGGGGACAAGGCAAAGGCAGCAGGAAGATGGGGCAGTGGTGTGGAGCTGACTCAGAAGCGCCGAGCTCTGAGTGGCATCTCTTGAGCCTTCATCAGGCCCGGCTGCTTGATGTCAGCTCATGGCCTTCGAGATCCTAGAATGAGCTGTGACCTAGTGTTGGGGGGAGTAAGAGAAGGTTGGAGTTGGGAAACATATTATGCTGTTTACCCACTGTTGCCACCTTACTATCCAAAGTCAGCAGCCTTATTTCTCATTTCACTAACTCATACCATTATTAATTTAAATTGAAAAATTAATTATGGTAAAGCCTTCTGTTTCCATCTGTAACTACTGAAAGTTTATCAGAGACTTTGAGAGAGGGAGCTGAAACATTTTTACTATGTTAACCCTTGAGCCTGACTTTGAAATAGTTGAATGTGTCATTTTTCAGCAGAGGCTGCAAAGCTGATGTTACAAACCTAACTAACAGAGTCCCATGTTAGCGTATTATTTGCTATTATAACAGAAACTGTAAGTTCTTTTTTTTTTAAATTTTCATTTCACCCCAGCTTGAACTTCGGATCCTGGTTTCCCTAGTTACTGTTCAAGTTACAATAAATTACACTTGAAAGCTTTTCTTGTTAAAGCATCTTAATTGGCTCCCTTATGGGAATATATCCTTCGCCTCTCTTTTTAAGAAGGAACCTTGCTGCATTCTCTGGGGATGATGATTAGGAACTAGGAAGAGTTCTGTTTAGAGGGGAAGGAGAGACTATTAGCAAGTCAGAGAAGGGAACCTGGCGGATATGGGTTGAATCGTCCTAATATAAAATTCGGTGGCAAGCCATGGACTGTTTTAACACATGAAAGAAAGGGAAGACTGCTGCTCGAATACCAGTTTGACTCTATTATTTTCCTTTTTGTGTCAATTGTGTATCCTGCACTTTCTCACCGTGTGCCCCCCCTGCCAGTGGACGCCCTCGGTAAGTCTGTCATCCTGAATCTCTGGTGGCTGGTCACGGTGTGGTCCTTGCTGTGGGCTTTCCGTGGTTGTCCAGATCTATGCTGGTTGCCCCAGTTTTCCTACCCGTTCAGAACAATCAACTGTGCCTACCTAATCTTCCATAACTTTAAGAAAATCGTGTGTGCGTGTGTTTCAATCAATCATTTTCTTTCTTTGAAGTTTGGCCCTTGCACAGGTTAGCTCAACATTCTGCAAGCCTTTGCATCCTCATAATTCGGTATTAGATTTGCGGGAAAAAAAATACAGAGTGACTTAAAACCTCCTTTCCACAGGAAATAAATATATTTATATGTACATATATATCTAAGGAGATATGTGTGTATTTGTATCACAAACAAAACATGTAGAGCAACACTAATTAAGCCCTCAAAATAATTCCCAAATCAGATTGGGTTGTATTCAGCTTGCCAAATATCTTTAACTTTGTCCCCTCCCAAGACCATAGAGTTTTTTCAAAACCAATCATTTGTTTTTGAAAAAATCAAAAGTATTTCTTATTGCAGCGGAGTTTGTGAAGTGTTTCATTTCAAAGGTATCAGATCTTCGAATTCAATCAATAATCAGAATGATTCTTCTTGACTGAATGTTGACCCTGATTCTGTGGGTAATAACGCTACTAAAACTTCAAGTCGCTTTTGGAGTCTCGTGGCTGTCCCTCTGTCTCCGAAAGGTCTGTTTGTGAGCTGTCTGTGTGGGTTATCTTGCTTGAGTGTGCTTGAGTGTCCTCTGAGCCCTTTCACTGAACAGCCCCAAAGAGGTTTTTGCATTGGATTCTGTCATCTACAGTGAACCCAAACCACACAGGTCTCCTCTGAGCTGCGGGGCCAGGATGACCTGCTGTGGCGGGGAACACAGCTCTGCCCCCTTCCCGTCATGGTGACATTGGGGTAGTGTTCCCCACTGTTTAGAAGCGATAATCCTTTCCAGTCCTCAGTGTTGTGGTTATGAAACAGCTTGAACAGTTTTTAGTATACCTTTGGAAGGAAGGTAAGACACAGCCACTCTTGCTTATTGTGATAAAATTCGTGTGACATAAAACGCACCATTTAAACCATTTTAAAGTGTACATTTCAGTGGTGTTTAGTGCATTCCCAATGTTGTGCCACCATCACTGCTGTCTAATTTCAGAATGTTCTTATCAACCCAAAAAGATACCCCTGCCTCTTAAACAGTCATGTCTCATTCTCCCTCCTCCAGCCCCTGACAACCATTCATCTGCTTTCTGTCTCCGTGGATTTGCCTATTCTGGACATTTCTTATAAAGGGAATGTATAATATGTGGCCTTTTGAGGACACAGTGATTTGCTAGAACCTTTGCTGGAAAGCTTGGTGTGAGTCTGTCTGTGAAATCAAGGGGGCATGCTATTTGTTTTAAATGATGGGCAGTTAGGATTAGGATGAGTAAAGAAACTTTTGGCTTCCTGACTTAAATTCTGCTCATCTGAGTCAGGAAAAATTTCCACACCCCCTGTAGTTCCCTCTCTTGCAAAGCCTGGTTCACAGGACTAAGCCACTAGTGGCATATAATCATAGCAGTGAACTGGGGCATAAAGACATAAGAAAGATGTATGGCTTGAAGCCCTCAGAAATTTTATTTTACAAGTTGTAAATCATTTTTGAACCTGGACACCTGTATTTTAGCAAAGTTTCATGGTAGTTAAAATGTGCTGATTTTACAAAAAAAGAAAAGAAATACACACACACACACACACACACACACACACACACACACACACACACACTTTCCTTCGGTCTAGCAGAAGTATTTACCTTGAATCCCAGGTCCCTGCATAAGCTGTCACTAGGGGCCTCCACAGGGAAGAAATTTATAACTCAGTAAAATGTATTGAGCCAGCGATACGTTACTCCCTCGAGGTACTGGGACCCTAGTGGAAGGAAACCAATTACAGTTGTCCCTTGCTGTCCGAGGGGGATTGTCTCCAGGGGTATGGATGCTCAAGTCCCATAGTCAGCCCTTCACATCCACTAATTCAACCAAGGATCGTAAACACAGTACATGAGTGACGCATAGTTGGTTGAATCTGCAAATGTGGAACCTGTGGATTCAGAAGCCAACTCCATATTTATTGAAAAAAAACTCATGTCTAAGTGGACCCATGTTCAAGCCCACGTTGTTCAAGGGTCAGCTGTAGTTTAATCTGGTGTGCTCAGCACCACGATGAGTATGAGCAAAATGTGTAGCCGTGGGGCAAACGCAAGGGACCCATTTATGCCTGGGGTGGGCAGGGGATGAGGGAGATGAAGTGGGATCAGCTGGTGAAAATGGGGCGAGGACGGGAGTACGGGGGCCGCAGTGAAGGGCGACCACGCCGCAGAGGGCAGTGCGTGCGATACCCAGAGTCAGCTTCGTGGGGGCAGCCAGTCCCTCCACGGTTGGACCAGGAGCCACAGTGACCTCCACAGCTGCTCAGCCTCAGCTACCTGCTTCCAGATGGTTCTATCACTCTGCCCCATTTCTGATCAGACTCCAAACTGGACTAAACTCCACCCATCGCCTGTCTTTTCGTATGTGCGGAGGAAGCAAGAAGCCTGTGTGACGCTGAATCCTTTCTGCTGGCGCCTCTGGCGGCAGCAGACGAATGCCTGCATTTTCTCGCCAGGTTCTCCTGTGCGCACGAACTGCCGGAAACCACTCTCAGGTCGCCCCGGACACTGCAGTCAATGGGTGGATCGTGCTCCCTGCCTCAGTGGTAAAAGCTGAGCGTGTCTCGGCCCCGTCCAGCCACCCTGTTTCTGAGGAGGAGGAGCACTGGGAGTGGCCCTCTTCCCCAGAGGGAATTCCCACCTATGGATCTCAAGCCCCAGGCATCTGTTAGCAGGTCACCTGGCTGTCTTGCCGGACACGATGTAGAGGCTTCCTTGCTCTGTTCCTACTGCTGAGTTTGGGAGGCGGAGAAGCAGACCTCTCAGAAGGCGGTGTGGCCAGCTCAAAGAGACTGTCTTGCGGGTTAACCCCATCTGCCATGCACATGCCTCCAGGAGTGATCAGGAACTATCCTCCCCCAGGACCTTCTGGGCCACTGGAGTCAGCATGGAGCTGCAGGTGGCCCTCCTCGTATTGCTAGTGATCCGGGTTGCAAGACCCAGCCCTGGAAGGCGGCAGCCGCACCAGGAAAACTCTGGATATTTTCTCCAACAACCTCCCCCGATGCGTGTCAGCTCTCTGCAAAGTGACAACCAGAATATCGGTCCTTCCTGAAATCTGATGTCAGGGGGTAGAAGGAGCCGGCCCATGGTTCCAGGCTGCTTTCCCCAGGGCCACATTCAACCTCCAGTGAGCATCCCCAGAAGAGGAGGGATTGCCACACCAATGCAATTGGGACACGTGTACTTTGGACCCAAACACGTGATTGTTTTCTGTTGGAATTAAAGCTGGAAAAGTTCTTTCTGAAGTTGGGGTGGCTGTAAATGTGGACAGGTGACCGTTAGATCTAGGAGGTTGCTCTAGCCTTGCAATCTTTCTGGGTATTTAGCTGCTATTGCACATAACACCACGGGGAAGATTGTGGAGTCACTGCTTTACTCCAGGCTTGGGAAAGGTGTTGTAGGCACGCATGCATTGAGTTATGCAGGGAATAACTGAACGGGTACAGTCTTATTTAATGGGAAAACCTATGTGAAATGGACAGGGAGGGACTTCTCAATTGGTCAGTGTTAGCCACAGCCTGACGTACGTTCTGGCCCTGGAAATGCCAGGTAGAGCAGTCAGCAGAGTCAGAGAGAAGGGGGTGGCCAGCGGATGACGCAGCTGACGACCCTGGCAGCCTGCACCCAGTGCTAGCATGCTGATGGGGAGAAACATAACGAAGGGGCACCCCGACTCCTGCCATCTTAGTAGGAGCAGCAGTGGTCAAACTTTACTTTTTAGATCCTGTGTGACATTCAGGAAGCTGTCCCTGAGTGCAGTCAGTAGAGATGTTGGAACAGAACCCAGGCAGCCCCTGCAAGGGGCTGTTAGACTTGAGATGAAAGCCAGGGGAGGTGGTCCTCAGAGGCCAGGGGATTCATGAGTCGTATTTCACAACCGAGAATTCTAGGTGAAAATAGAGCAAACAGCTCCACTGGAGGCCCGGAGCTGCGGGCTCCCTTCCTTCACAGAGCTGGTCTCTGGAAAAGCGTCACCCCACACAGCTCATCAGGTGCCTGGCTTGTGACTCTGGCTGCACACGGCTGATGTGGGAGCTGAGACAAGTGCCCTGAGATGTCTCTGTGCACGATGAGCCTGTTGTCAAGGTGTCACCTGGCTCCACCATGGCTGTATTTAGAAGTGGCGGGAAGATGTATTTACAGTGAACGGACTGGGGGAGGGGCACAAGAGGAACCCAGTGATTTTCTCAGCGTTAATTTTGACCAAAGACGAAATGGACAACATGCTGAAATACCAGTTCCTTGCACTTCCCTTGAGAATGCTAAACGGGCAGTATGGTGTAGGGCTGGGTGGCCGGGCAGGGTGGTATTCTGGCCTCTCTTGAGTTGCAAGCTATTCACAGTTTTCACAGGGCTAACTGGCTCAGATCTGGTGCCTCTCTCATCCATAAATTCCTCTTGACTACTGTGGATGAGCCCTGTGAAGCAGGCACATCTTCACTTCTTCAGGAAGTAGGTATAAAATTCCTCCTCTGGGCTGGACCCCCTTGGCAGCCATGGAAGCGAAAGTCCTCCAGTCCTCCAGGAGGGTGAAGGCATTTCTGTTGTAACATCAATTCTCTGACACTAGTCTGGTGTCCTACAGTTCACACCCATTTGGATGCTAACAACCCGGAGTTAGTATAGACCCCACAGGCTAAGGACTCAGACCAAAGACCTCCTCCACTAGAGTCACACCAGCCACAAGTGGGGTCCCCAGGCCACCCACCCTTCTGCCTGGCCAAGCTCAAGTTTGTTATAAAGGACAAATGAACATCCCGTGCAGAGTTACATGGGATGGGGGTGGGGACCGAGCTTCCGTGCTCTTGCCAGGCACATGGATAGATTCACCAACCAGGAAGCTCCCTGAGGCTCGCTGCTCCAGAGTTTTTCTTGAGTTTGATCATTAGGTAGGCATAACTGTCCCCTGCCGAGGCTCCCAGAGTTAGACAACTTCAGAGATGCTGTGTAACTGCCGAGGGCGCCTGACCCTTCCCAAGTGCTCGCCACGTGCTGGGCATCGTGCTGAGTGGCTTCCTGTGAACGATTCATTTGGTTTCACAGCGACCGTGTGAGCTCAGTCCTGTTTTTTATGTTTGATAGTTGAATAGAAGCTGAGGCACGGCCTGTTGAAAGAATAACAGAAATTTGATTTCATTTGAAAATGTTTAAGTCCAGAAGCTTCCAGTCTTATCCGATCAGATCTCTTTTAATTTCAAGTGGTTTTTGCTTTGGGGAATCAATCAAAAAGTGCTGCAGGATATTAAGAGTAGGAGGAGATTAATGTAGGGATAATGAGGAGAGCTGCCTTTAGGTGGAAAAGGGGGGAATTTTTCATTCCTAATTCTAATCTCCAGCAGCACCTTGTATGTCTGTTTCTGTAATCATATCCCATATTTCAGTATTTATATCTCATATTTCATTGATCTGGATGCCATTAGTTATAAAATGCATTGTTAGTTTCTGGACCGTGAAAAAAGAAAAATGCTGGTTAAACTGTGGCACCCCACTGATTGTAAGACATATCTTAATTTGTAAGGTGTAAAAATGTGAAAAAGCGGGCGTCATCAAATGAAATACAGTATTTGCATGTGTGTCAGGGGCAGACGAAATTCATTTTGTGGGGTTCAAATGGCTTCTTCATATGTCTGTCTTGGGTAAAAGAGATGACTTTGAATGTTTTCCTGACAGTGAGCTTGGCCCAGGGTGTCCTGGGTTGGTTCTTTCCTGTTGGAAAGCCCTTTGCCTTAGAGTGGCGTCTGGCTTGGTTCAGCCATGAGGCTCAGGTGTGGACTGCAGTGTGCGTTAGGAAGAGGCTGGAAGGTTCAGATAATTCTAATCACATTTGACTGGCTTTTTGATTGGACTGTTCCTACAAAGTTTAGCCTTGTTCCCAGGGTTTATGTTTGCTGTGAGCTCAAAGCTACAAAGAATGTGGGCTTCTGCATGAGAGAGACGGGAGGTTGGACCATTTCTAGATCAGGGGCCCGGGACCTCCTTCAGTCTCAGTTTCCCCTTCTGTCAAAGAGGGTATTCATTCCTGCCTTGAATGGTTATATGACGATTAAGGAAAGAAAATTAAAATGTAAATGTTGGGGAAATATGGGATCTTTGTTTCATTCCAGAAAGCGTTGTGAATGCTCCCTACTTACTTAAAAAAAAATTAAATTCTTTCTCCTTTAGGAATGCTGCTTTGTCCCTTGACATGGAGCCCATTAATGGTGCTTTGCCCCAGGAGCATTTTTTGTAAAGAGGAAAACCATCTGATTTCCCCTGTTGGGGGAGTAAGGGGCTGCTGGCTGTTGTTCAGCAGAATTCTCCAGCATGAATACAATCAAGTCCTGGAAACCAGCAGGGGAAAAAAAAAATAGTCTCAAGACTGAGATGACTTAGATTTTACAGGAAAGGTCCCAAGCAATGCTTTGCTCAGAAATTTTGTCTGAAAGGCCCGTTTAAGGCAGCCCCCTCCCTTCTTTTGGCTGAAGGGCAGTCCTGGAATTTGCTCATTTTTCCAATGTTAGGCCATTTAAGGGCAGGATGGTTGAGACAGTTAGCAAAATCAGTTCAAGTTGTTATATCAGTGCCTTATTCGTTTGCAAATATTTGAGTAGCTGCCTTCCAGGCAGGTATGCTGAGGGAGAAGATACAATACTGAGCAAAAATATCTGTGGTTTCTGTCCTCTTGGGGCCTCCTGATCAGTAGGAGAGACTGCCATCAGTCAAAGAACTGGAGAAATAAAGATGAAATTAGGACTAAGAGGATTGTCATGAAGTGATATGTGTGAGGAACTTCTGAGAGTCAAGTAAGAGAATCCTAGTCTGATGAGAGAGCTCAGGAGGGCATTTGTGAAGGACCTGCAGGATGAATGGGTGCTTGAAAGGCGGGGAGGTGGGAAAGTGGACATGTAGGTGGAGTGGAGCTGGACCCTGAAGAAGGACCTGGGGAATGGAGGGGGAGGGAAGGAGGACAGAGAGTGGTCCCAGAAGCCGGGGCTGCCAGTGGACAGGCTGACCCACATGTGCCGTGCAGGACAGGCCATGTTAAGGACATTGGGCTTTTCCTGAAAGCAGTCGGAGCTGTTGAAAGTGGTAAGATTTGCATTTTGAAAGTAATTCGGGACCGCTCTGGGCGAGCTGGTCCAAATGCAGCTGGAGTGACTTACCAGGGGCTGATGGAGCTGTCCGGGTGAGAGATCAGGATGGCACGGTGTGGGTGGCAGTAGCAGAGGTGAAACAGGAGTCAGTCAAGTCCATGTGGGAGCTGGAATGGCTGGGACCTGTGCTGGAGTCTTCAGCAGTGGCTCCCCTAACATTGATGATGGGACGGAAATGAACAGGCTTTTGTCTATTAAATCAATGCCAACACAACTCGGACTTTGTGGGCCTAGAACAATGACTGTATCTTAAAACCAGTACATCCAACTGAGATGTGGAATAATTTCTTCTACAGTTTTTTTTTGTAAATATAATTATATGTTGTGTTAGTGAATTTAAGGAATAAACATTGTGTTTTTAGGTATGATATATCCCAAATGGAAATGTACACACTATGACTATAATTATAGCAGTCTTTACAGATTATACTTATTTTAGAACACTACAATTTGAAAGTCCTTTAATTAGAACATAATACATATTTAGAATAACTTGACTAATCATAGAATAATTTAAATTTTTGCTTACCAGAGTAGGTAACAGTTCTAGTCACTTTCCTATGTCAGTATATTTTTAAAATTCAGTGTTATTAATTACAGGTAGACATGTGCCTTATAACTTGGGAAAGGAAGTAAAGATACCCCGTTTTCCCAAATTCTTATAATTATAGGCTGGTATTAAGAGAAATTGCTGCTATAATCAAACCTTCCTCCCCTGAAGTTAAGAACATCCCGACTTGGTCTGCAGCCTTCAGTGGTTCCTTAGATGGAGCATCCTAGGAGACACTGAGAGGCCTACAGGAAGGCCTCTGGACCAGCTGGGATCATGTGGCCTCACCGCACAGGGCCTGGAGTTGGCCAGGCCATTTTGCAGATTGCAGGGAAACAGGGAGTTCCATTACCAGAGGGCCGGTGCCATGTGCACATTCAGTGTATGTGGATTTAGCTGCACAAGCCAGCATTTTAAAATAAAGAGACTCCCAATCTCATGGGGCTGATGGTGCCCCCGCTCACCCTCTCTCCACGAGGCCGTGTCCATGGGTGGTAGGTTTCCCCAAGAGGAGTCTCCCCTCCCCACCAGCAAGTCCCGTAGGGAGAATGAGAGGATGCTTTGACAAGTCTCCTGTTCACTAAAGTCTCGGGAAACCTGTGGCTCAGGGGCCAGGTTCATGGGTGAGGGTGGCCCCACTGCCATCCTGGTGGAAGAAAGGGCAGCAATAGTTGGGAAACTAGAGGACCTGGTAGGATTACCCCCGGGGCTTGCAGGGGGTCGATGGTGACTAAGTGGAAGAATGGCTGAGTGGGTCACCTTGAAAATGCACTGAAACTTCTCACAGCAAATTCTCGTATCATCTCATTGTTGGATAAAATCCCCCCCAACATGGAGCCAAATACCGCCCGTCCCTGCACCCATCAGAACACTGTGCTCACCTGACTGGTGCCGACTCCGCATGAGGAGGGGTTCTGCACTTGAATGCCATCCAAGGCGTTTTCCAGGGTGATCTTCGCCCATGATTTTCCACTGTTGTGCTCATTTGGAACTTAATCCTGCCAAAAATCCCATGACCTTTTCTAGTTGGATGTTCTTGAAGCCTGACTGTCTCTTGCTCCAGCTGAAGCTTTCTCATCTGCTTGGGAGAGAAAATATGGGATATCTTCCTGTATTCAAGGCAGTGTTCCCTGACCCTTTACTTCTTCCAACCAAATGACACATTGCGTTTAATGTTCTCTACCTCATTCTTTAGTTGGGTAAGGCCCCTTCCCAGGAGGCAAGTGGAATCCGTTCACCCAACTCGAGGCACTGGGGCCCGAGGAGGAGCCCCGCGTCGGAGGGATCCAGGGGGTGTGGGCTCTGTCCTGACCCCGCTTTCCCTAAACGGCCCTGGACAATTCCCTTGCCTTCTCTAGGCCTCCACCTGTGCTGAACCAGGAGCGGGTTGGCTTGGATAACCCCTAGCGCCCCCTCCATCTCTAACATTGTGTTTAAAACGATTAAACATTTATTGAGTGCTTGTTGTATACACAGATGGCATTAGACTAGGGTCTGGGCTGGGCGAGTCCATGCCTGTGTCCTGAAAGGAGTAGAAATTCTTCCTCTGGTTCAGGTGGTAGGTGAGCATGGCAGAGGGGCAAGCATGGAGGCTCATGAGCCAGTCTCCCCGCAGTCACCTGCTTGTCCCCACCTGCAGATCGGATTTACAGTGTCATACTCTCTGACACAGTGCCTGTTTGCCCAGGTTTATCTTCTAACGCTGCCAACTTATTCTATAAAAGGCCAGATTGTAAATATTCTCTAGAGATGGGTGCCTTTGCACAACTGGGGTCCGTGGAGGGGGCCAGGTGGCTCCCGAGCATGGGCCTGGCTCGGTGCCCACACCCTCTTCAGTCATCCTCCAGCAGAGACCTGACTGCAGGTCTTTTTGTAGCTGTGCTTGGTGTACAGGAAGGGTACACAGGACTCTCCACTGGGGAATTAAACTAACTGTCAGGGAGTCCCAGGGGTCCCCCAGAGCCAGGAAAGCTGATGCTCGCCACCTTTGTATTCCGGGACAGAAACTCCTGTTCAGACAGAGGCTCTCTCATTGAGGATGACCCAACAAAGGCAGCTTGTGCCCATTTTTGGAAGCAGCCACAGGCCCTCATTTTGTTCATCCCGTAGCTCCTTCAGAATGTTCCAGAAGGCAAGTCATGAGGAGTCACCCCCCAGGAAATTTTCCTTGTCACGAGTAAACCAGGATAAATGGTCCCCTTGGGCACTGGACATTGAAAATGGCTGGTCCTAGAAAAGCAGCTTCTTGAAATCCTTCATGGGTGTAAATAAACACTTTTTTAAAGTCCTAGAAAACTGTGGTTTTCACTCCAGCAAGGACCTGCAGGAGGAGGGCAGTGGCCCCAGGAGCTGGTGCTTCAGCAAGCCGCACTTGGGGCTTTGTTTGGTTTGCAGGGCGCGGTGACATCCAGCCGCAGTTGGACAGCGCGCTCCAAGACGTCAATGACAAGTACCTCTTACTGGAAGAAACGGAGAAGCAGGCGGTCCGCAAGGCTCTGATCGAAGAACGCGGCCGGTTCTGCACCTTCATCTCTATGCTGCGTCCCGTGATTGTGAGTTGGTGGAAAGTTCCAGAAGGCTTAAACTGCCAGTTAGGAGAAGACCCTCCTTCTTTCTTTATCCACCGCTCACAGAAGCATTGAGAAGCTGCGGGGTGTCAGGAATCGTAGTGGTGGAGTCATTTCTATGGACCAAGAGTTGTCTGCAAGTTGCTGGTGGCCACCACACGGCCCATTGTGTTAGCACCCATGGGTCCATTTACTTTTTCTTCCCAAGAAACGCCCTGCAGAGTGTGGTCCCAGGCCAGCAGCATCACCTGGGAGCTCTACTAAATCCATAATTCTAGGGGTGGGGACCCAGGCATCTGGGTTTTAAACAAGTCTTCTGGCTGATTCTGAAGGCTGAAGGCCAAAGAGTGACTGTGAAATTAATAGGAGAAAAGCCTCAATGTATCAACACAGGCTTATCATTTTAAGTCAGTCGTCTGCATGCCTTGAGAACTTCTGTAGTAGGTTTTTCTTGAAGCCAAAAGAATTGTACGAGCTCCCTTCCCTCCGCCCCAGCAGGCCTGCCAGCCCCCCAGACACTTTGACAGAGCCCCACCTGTTTGCTGTGGCTCATTCACCCGTGTCTGGGGTGTACCAGTCTCTTCACAATTGTGGCTGATTTTTTTTTTCCTCTCCATCCCCCCAAAGAAAGGGCTGGCAGTGGCTTCAAGCCCAGATGTACCGATCCCTGGGTGCCTTTTCTGGAAAGTTGAAAGAGTTAGGTAGTGTCCCTCACAAGAAGAGTTTGGGTCAAAATGATAAAGTGAATCACTCATGATGACATGTTGTGAATTACTTTCAGGAAGAAGAAATTTCAATGCTGGGGGAAATCACTCATCTCCAGACCATATCAGAGGATCTGAAAAGCCTGACCATGGACCCTCACAAACTGCCCTCCTCAAGTGAACAGGTAGGAGTTGTGAGTTCAGCACCTGGGAGAGCAAACCAAAGAGAGAAAGGTTCAAGGTCCTGAGGGTTCCTTGTGGCAGCGTCTCATGTATAATGATATCTGTGTTTCACACTGTGACACAAAGTCATCATCTTCACAGGTCATTATAAAGCACCTACTGTGTGCCAGGCACTGCTCTAAGCTCTACACAGACTCGCTCCACTAATCTTCGCTATTGTCCCTATTTTACAGAGGAGGACCTTGAGGCACTGAGAGATAATGTCACTTAATTAGGTCCACCTAGCTAGTTACTGGTAGAACTGAGATTTAAACCAAGCTGTCAGTTTCCAGAGGCCATGCTCTTAACCACTTGATCTGCCTCCCCTCCAGAAATAAACTCTCAGTGCATCATGACAGTGGGGTGTCTTGGTCATCGTTAACCATCCTCACTGAATTTCTCCCATTCTCAGTAAGTAATGCATGAGGATTTCTCTTATCTGATGAAACAGGTGACTTTTTAAAGGTTGATTCATTTGGTTCACATGACATTAACACTATATCCAGTGGGAAGAGACATATTTGGGGCAACAGCTGATAAATCATGTGCTGGCTTTGGCCCTTTGTATAAAATTCTTATCTCCTCAGGAGCCAACTCAGAAGACAAATTTGAAAGCCTGTATTTTCCATCCTGTGGAACTTTTTTTTTAACCTTTTTTTATTGAGTTATAGTCATTTTACAATGTTGTGTCAAATTCCAGTGTAGAGCACAATTTTTCAGTTATACATGAACATACATACATTCATTGTCACATTCTCTTTTGCTGTGAGCCACCACAAGATCCTGTATATATTTCCCTGTGCTACACAGTACAGTCCTGTTTATCTATTCTACATTTTGAAATCCCAGTCTGTCCCTTCCCACCCTCCATCCCCCTGGCAGCCACAAGTTTGTATTCTATATCTATGAGTCTGTTTCTGTTTTGTATTTATGTTTTTGTTTTTGTTTTTTTTTTAGATTCCACATATAAGCGATCTCATATGGTATTTTTCTTTCTTTCTGGCTTACTTCACTTAGAATGACATTCTCCAGGAGCATCCATGTTGCTGCAAATGGCATTATGTTGTTGGTTTTTATGGCTGAATAGTATTCTATTGTATAAATATACCACATCTTCTTTATCCAGTCATTTTTTAACATGTTTTATTGATTTATAATCACTTTTACAATGTTATGTCAAATTCCAGTGTAGAGCACAATTTTTCAGTTATACGTGAACATATATACATTCATTGTCATATTTTTTTCTCTGTGAGCTACCATAAAATCTTGTATATATTTCCCTGTGCTATACAGTATAATCTAGTTTATCTATTCTACAATTTTGAAATCCCAGTCTATCCCTTCCTACTCCCTGCCCCCTTGGCAACCACAAGTTTGTATTCTATGTCTATGAGTCTGTTTCTGTTTTGTATTTATGCTTTGTTTGTTTATTTGTTTTTTTAAGATTTCACATATGAGTGATCTCATTTGATATTTTTCTTTCTCTTTCTGGCTTACTTCACTTAGAATGACATTCTCCAGGAGCATCCATGTTGCTGCAAATGGTGTTGTGTTGTCGGTTTTTATGGCTGAGTAGTATTCCATTGTATAAATATACCACATCTTCTTTATCCAGTCATCTGTTGATGGACATTTAGGCTGTTTCCATGTCTTGGCTATTGTAAATAGTGCTGCTATGAAAATTGGGGTGCAGGTGTCATTTTGAAGTAGGGTTCCTTCTGTATATATGCCCAGGAGCAGGATTCCTGGGTCATACGGTAAGTCTATTCCTAGTCTTTTGAGGAATCTCCATCCCGTTTTCCACAGTGGCTGCACCAAACTGCATTCCCACCAGCAGTGTAGGAGGGTTCCCTTTTCTCCACAGCCTCTCCAGCATTTGTCGTTTGTGGACTTTTGAATGATGGCCATTCTGACTGGTTTGAGGTGATACCTCATCGTAGTTTTGATTTGCATTTCTCTGATAATTAGTGATATTGAGCATTTTTTTCATGTGCCTATTAACCATTTTGTATTTCTTCCTTGGAGAATTGCTTGTTTAGGTCTTCTGCCCATTTTTGGATTGGGTTGTTTGTTTTTTTCTTATTAAGTCGTAGGTGCTGCTTATATATTCTGGAGATCAAGCCTTTGTTGGTTTCATTTGCAAAAATTTTCTCCCATTCCGTAGGTTGTCATTTTGTTTTACTTATGGTTTCCTTTGCTGTGCAGAAGCTTGTAAGTTTAATTAGGTCCCATTTGTTTATTTTTGCTTTTATTTCTATTGCTTGGATAGACTGCCCTAGGAGAGCATTTTTGAGATGTGTCAGATAATGTTTTGCCTGTATTTTCTTCTAGGAGGTGTATTGTATCTTGTCTTATGTTTAAGTCTTTGATCCATTTTGAGTTTATTTTTGTGTATGGTGTAAGGGAGTGTTCTAGCTTCATTGATTTACATGCTGCTGTCCAGTTTTCCCAACAGCACTTGCTGAAGAGACCATCTTTAGTCTATTGTATATTCTTGCCTCCTTTGTCGAAGATTAGTTGACCAAAAGTTTATGGGTTCATTTCTGGGCTCTATTCTGTTCCATTGGTCCATATGTCTGTTTTTGTACCAACACCATGCTGTCTTGATGACTGTAGCTCTGTAGTATTGTCTAAAGTCTGGGAGAGTTATTCCTCCAGCCTCTTTCTTTTTCTTCAGTAATGCTTTGGCAATTCTAGGTCTTTTGTGGTTTCATATAAATTTTATTATGATTTGTTCTAGTTCTGTGAAACATGTCCTGAGTAATTTGTTAGGGATTGCGTTAAATCTGTAGATTGCCTTGGGCAGTGTGACCATTTTAACAATATTGATTCTTCCAATCCAGGAGCATGGGATATCTTTCCATCTTTTTAAGCCTTCTTAAATTGCCTTAATCAGTGTTTAATAGTTTTCCGTGTATACTGTGGAACTGCTTTTATTAGACTAGGGCACGCAGGCATTCACGTGGGCAGGAGACATTTGTTAAGCACCTGCTGTATGAATGAGAGATAGCCCATACACTCAGCTCTTTGTCAAGTAAGGGAGACAAATGCAGAAGGAAGGGTGAAAGAATGAGTTTGCTCCTGATTCTCAGGTTTTAATGGTCAAATAGGGCACAAGTTACCATTGAATATCATGTGGCCGAGATGCAGGGTCAGCACATCCTGAGAGCATTATTGTCTGTGTGATGCAAAAGACAGATCCTATAAACTCAAACCTTGGGTGTAAATGACTCTTGTAAATTGTCCATGGTAACTGTTAACCTTCCTCTTTTTTTTTGACTGATATTTTGTGGTTCCCCCTTCTCCCTCCCCTATTACTTATACTTTTTTTTTTGTCTCAGAAAAAGGATTATGACATTGATGGATTGGTAGTATGATTCATTAATTTAAAAAAAAAATCTTCTTGGAGGGGAGGGAATAGCTCAGTGGTTGAGCGTACTTAGCATGCACGAGGTCCTTTGTTGAATCCCCGGGACCTCCATTAAAAAAAAGTAAGTGAATAAACCTAATCCCCCCCACGAAAAAGAGTAAAAAAAAATTTTTTTTAAGATAAGGATAAAAACAGAAAAAAATTTAAAAAGAAACTCTTAATATTTGTTTCTTTGATGCCTACTCCTCAGTGATGGTGGAATTTTGTTGTTAGGATGTGTGGTAAGATTTGACAGGTAACGTCTCGCATCTCAGCACCTCGCTCACCCACCTGGCTCTGTCCCCTCAGGTGATTTTGGACTTGAAAGGTTCCGATTACAGTTGGTCGTACCAGACACCACCCTCTTCCCCGAGCACCACCATGTCCCGAAAATCAAGTGTCTGCAGGTAAGTGAAGCTGCGCCGCGTGGCTGCTTGTGGGACAAGATGCTTTTCTTTCTTCTGATGTGAGCAGTGGAGCCGCTGCTGAGCTCCGAACGGGAAACGGCGTCATGATCAGGTGAAAGGGTCCCGTCTTGGTCTTGGTCTCCCTCTTTGGTCTCTGGAATCATTTTGGGTCAGAAGGAAAATTCCATCAGGCCTTAGACTACGGACACGGATTTCTCTCTCAGCTGTGTTGTATGGACTTTCCCATTTTATGAATTTGCATTGGATTTTCCTATTAAGCAGAGTGAAAACCACAGGGGCTAAAATGGGGCAAACAGTGATGGGTTTTTGTGCAGATTCATCACACCATTGCCAGAACAAGTGACGGGAGGAACAGTGGCTCCTGTCCTCCTGTCCCCCCAAATTGTTGTCTTGGTTTCATAAAATGCGTAGAATTCTTCAGCTGCTCCCACCACTGCCACCACCACCGTCTCTGCTCTGTTAAGTCCTAGTGTTACCTACAGCCTCACAGTGAGAATTCACTGGAGTACTTCTGCCATCAGCAAGACAATTTTCTGTTACAAGATCATTCTTGGCTTGCTGGCTGCAAAGTTTATTGTTCTCTTCTCGAAAGGTGGAAACATCCTTCTGTGCCACTTCTTTCTTGGTACACTCCACCCACTCGTCTTTTTCTTTGCCTTTTCAAAGCCAAATGAATTCCCGCTTCCTGTGAATTAGCACTGAGAGTGGAGAGCAGGGTGGATCTGCCGGATCTGCATACGATAATGTCTCTGTACACCCACGTGTGTGTTTTGTTTCGTATTTGAGCTTGTGCAGTGTACACGGAGCAGGAAATTCAGACTTACGAGGCTACATCCTGATGTTCTGAAACCTGAAAATGTTGGTTGGTTTCTTGTCATCTTTTGTGGGCTCTGTGTGTATGACACATCTACTGTGGGTTTTTTTTTTTTTTTAATTGAGGGTTTTTTTTTAAACCAAGAAAACTTTATCTCATTAGTGTAAGACAAAGATGCATGTCTATCTTTCCTTTCTTAGAGTTTCAGTTTCAGTAGAAGATCATGTTGCACAAACAACGTCAGCCTTGAGCTTGCTGCAGCCGAGTTGCAATGAGCTTTGCTGTCAGTCTCCAAATGCCCTCTTCTGGCCGACTTGGGGGAGAAACAAAAATTATGATAATCATCCCCAGCAGGAATGATTTCCTCCGGTACACTCCCTTGTATCTGTCGGAACATTCGCACCAAGTAATTCTAGTGCAGAGCAGACACACGGCCCTCGACTACCTTATTACCTGTCAGAGTCTGCAAAATTTGGCAAGACTCTTTTACAGGGATAAGAGGAGAAACCACAAGCTTTCTAATCCCAGGCTGGGTTGTTTATTTCACGCCTTCTGATGCTTCTGTAGCTGCACTTTGTAGGTCTGCTCTGCCTGTTTGGACCATGCAACTCTGTTCAGTTTTCTGGGTTTCGAAATCTGAGTGATTAGACGGGATGGAGGACATACTTCTTACGGCTGGAAATGGAACACAGACAGAATACCGGTGGGCGTGTGTCATTTTCTGACATCCTGTTTACTGTTCCATCTCGGAAGCAAACAGCTTAGATGGATGTTCTTTAGTCACTGAAAGCTGCCCGCCTCTTGCCAGGTGTCCTCTTATGCCAGCCCACAGACATTTTAACAGAGACACCTGTGATCAGAGTCAAGCCATTCATTAAAGCACCAACTTTGTTAATAAAATGTAAAACACATGGACACAAACACAGTCGATTTGCTGATATTCTGTACAGGGGTCTTAAACTAGGCTCACTTTGGATGAAATCACCTTGAGGAGTCTCTTACTGCAAAGTGATGGTTGCCCAGAGGGAACTTGGACTCCTGGGCCCAGGTGGTCCACCTAAGGGAGACACTTGCGTGTTCCAGCCAGGTCAGGCTGCAGCCTTCGTGGTTTTTGCTTCAGGGCCATTGCTTTTGCTAGCAGATGAGCCCTGTCTCTCCATGCCACAGACATCGGGTCCCCTGGCTTTAGTGGTAGACAACACGGCCGAGTTGGGCCACACTTGACTCTAGAATCACAGGCCTCCATCCTGGGATGCCTCATTGCACATTCAGAGCGCTGGGTTCCGGCAGCTGGTTTCCCCCTTGCTCATGGGAAAGATCCTTTTGTTAACGAGCTTAATGATTCAGTGTTTTGAAAACCTGGCTTACTGTGTATGCTGCTGCTTGGTGCAGGGAGCTGACTGCGTGATGTTCTCCCCTGTCTGCCCGTGTTGTCCGGTCCCTCCTCCCCCTGCCGCCCCCGCAGCAGCCTGAACAGCGTCAACAGCAGCGACTCGCGGTCCAGTGGCTCCCACGGCTCCCACTCGCACTCGCCCAGCTCCCACTACCGCTACCGCAGCTCCAACCTGGCCCAGCAGGCGCCCGTGCGGCTGTCCAGCGTGTCCTCCCACGACTCAGGATTCATATCCCAGGACGCCTTCCAGTCCAAGTCGCCATCCCCTATGCCGCCAGAGGCCCCCAACCAGGTAAGGGTGCGCTTGGCTCCAGAAACAGCCATCACACCTGAGGCCCAGACCACCTTTGATGGCTGGAACCAGAGAGGGATCTTGGCCTGGACAGACCTGTCTTCTGACCTCTGGTTTAATTTCTCATTTTCAAATGTGTTGTTCCCAAAGGGAGAGACACTGTAAGGTGGAGTTGAAGCTTATGATCATTATGCCGGTGATGGTTGAGTCACCTCATTGATTTGGGGAGTTTTCACACATACATAGACAGACTCAAAGAGGCTTGGCCACTCTCTGCATCCCTGCCAGTGCCCGGCTGAGCATGATGCTGAATTTGATGGGCATTTGTGCAAGTTGACTGAGATTCTGTAACTGAACAGCCTCGGAGCCCTTCCTTGGCACACTTTGCTTTCTTTGATCAGTTTGTGTTGAGAATGAGAGAGCATCTTCAGTGCCCATGCAGATAATTCTGTTGGCACCTTGCTTCTGGGAGACAGAGAAGTGTTGTCTCTTTGACCACAGTTGGGTTAGATGGTGCTCGATGCCCAGCTCAATGGGTCCAGCTGTAGCAGAAGACAGGAGCTGGGCAGGGCATCGAAACACCCATCACCTGTTCTCCTCTGTCCTTTTTTCGTGCCAGTGGGTCAGCCTCTAGATCAGTAAGCAGCACGACACACACTGGGAAACGTGAACATCTAAGGTGCCCCACAGTGCCATCTGCTGGGGAGTGTGGTAGCTTCCAGCCCATTGTGTACATTTTGAGGCTGGCCACAGCCTTTGGTCCAAGGTCCTTGGCTTCAGAAGGTCATGTGCTTGTCTTGTTCATCCAAGTATCCAATTTGCCTAACAGTCACTGAATATCTCCTGTGTGCCAGGGCCCATCCTAGGAGCTCCTGCCAATGACCACGCAGAGGGTTGCCATCCCTGACTGTTGTTGAAACGGAGGCTCAGAGATGTAAGCAACTCACCTGAGTTGCACAGTTATGTGAGCTGCAGGTTGGGGCTGGTTTCTGGCAATGGGTCCAGCGCCCTTTCTGCATCACCCCAGCCACAAGGTGCCCCTGGCAGAATGTTTTGGGGATCACTCCACGTAGAGGAAGCAGCTGAGGTGTTTTGGGAGCCTGGACCAGAAGGTCATTCACCTAACGTGTCTGACTTTGATGAACCCAGAGTCGCTCAGCCTGGGGCTCCCTGTGGCATTTTTCAGCCGTCCCCGGGGACCGTGGCCTCTGTCTTCCTGGGATAGAGACGCTCAGAGCCAGGAGCTGCAGCTTTAAGTTCTGATATGCTTGTCCCAGCTGGGATTCTTTGGCCAGGTCTCTAAGGTGTCACCCACCCATCCCCTGTCCACCCCCTCCTCCGTCCCCACCATGTGCAGCACTAAACAGCACCTGCATGCAGGAAGAAGAGCAGGAATCTGCAATTCCTCAAAGGCTTTTCTAATGCACAGCGCAACTCTGTGTCTATTTTTAATCAACTGACAAATTAACAAAGTATTGTACGTTGACATACCCTTTCTAAAAAAGAGGCCGTGTGCTTCTGCCTTGCTGTGCGTGTGGATCAGGCTGAATGAAGCAGTATTTCTGCCTCCGGTAATGTTGAGGGAAGCAGAGGGCAGCTTCCTGGGATTTACTTCAGTCTGAAAGCCAGTGCCCAGGATATGCTTGACTAGTAGTTCTAGGGTAGCTTTAATAAACTCAGGGATGCTGCAAGATTTAATTGAGAATTCTATTTTTTTAAAAAGGCATTATGGCTGCTTATAAGATAGAGAGGAAATTTAAGGAAACTACAAATCACCCAAACCAGAAGATATAATCTGGAAGTAGTATGTTACTTTTATTTGGGTGGGAGGAAGGGAGCATATCCGTAAGGGGCGAGATGCCTTCATCTCTCCACTTGGGTACGTGGTGTGAATGAAGGCCATGTGGCAGGATGTGTTCCTAATTCTCCCATTTTCCTCCACTCTGCCCTTTTTTTTTTTCAAATTGTGCCGCATACCCCCAGGAGTGGTGGGACCCTGTCTGTCACGAGGCTTCTGCCCTAAAGCCATTCACTCCATCAAGGCATGGGACTCTTTAGAAGAAATGAGCAGAGGTCAAAAAAAAAAAAAAAGAATCTGCAGGCATAGGATGATTTACTGGTTCTTTTTTCAAATTGAACATAGTTGAACAGTTGGTCAGGCACTGCATTCATAGACACACATATGCATAAGATCTCATTTAATCTTCATCTGATACATATTATTGATCCCTATTCTAAAGGGGAAAAAAAAACTGAGGTTTAGAGAGATTAAGCCCATGGTTCCCTGACTGGGAAGTGACAGGAAAAAAAGAAAACTTCAGTCCAAACCCTTCAGACTTCAGATCCTGGACCAGACACTGAGCTAGGGGAGCGGCCAGGACGTCCACTGGGCGGCCTGTCCTTGCTTTGGCTCCGCGGAGCCGCATGCATCATGGCGTGCTTTTGTGGCTCCTTCCTTTTGCGGGGCGGGGAAGCTAAAAATCTGTCCTTTTATAGGAACCTTTCTTTGGTGGGTAAAAGGGATGGACAGAAACACGGATCTGGCCTCCTTAACAGTGATTACAGGAACATGTCCAGGAAAATAATAGAGAAGCTCAGACTTACACAAACGGGGTTGAGATTGTAGTTAGCAGTGAAAAAACTTAAAGCAAATTCCCAGGTGGGCCCAAAGCACTAGCCCGGGGGACCCACTTACATGGAAGAGATGGTCACTGTCACCCATCCGTTCAGCACTTTTAAGCAACTGCCATGTGCCAGGACAGGACCAGAACGTCGAGACGGAGTGGGGAACTAGCTGGCATTCTCTGCCTCAGCTGAAGGTTAGGAGACTGAGCTAGGAGCAGGTGCCCTGGCTGACATTGGGAGACTGGCAGGGACTGGAGGTTTGCTAAAATCAGCCTGAAGAGATGTTTTCCCAACCCAGACCTCCTTTCTCTAATGTCCCATGTCTCGGCAGGATGCTTCCAGGTCCCTCCCTACAATGGCCACCTGAAAGATTGCCCTAACCACGAGGCTTCACTGCCCCAGACCCCTAAATCACTCCCCAGGCAGAGAAACCTAAAAAATGTGTTTTGTGAAGATGCAGCTTTGTGGCTGAAATCCACCCCCTAGCAATCCAGGGGTTGGACGTGACGGTGGGAAAGTCCAGGAATTGGAGCCATTCTAGGCTGACAGGGAGCAGAACCCCAGCTAGGGGTCAGTCCTCCACCATCAGTAGTACCTGGGCACTGACAGATATAAAAGGCAGGGCATCCTTCAGGAGAACACAGGGAGCTCCAGCACCTCCACCAGCCTCTGCTGTGCCTGGCCATGTGACACACACACACACACACGCACGCATGCACGCGCGCGCACCAGCCTCCTGGGGGACCTACAGGATGGTGCGTCTGGAGCTCCGGGTTCTCAGACCTCCTTTCCAGAGCATGGCAGCCTCTGTGTGGGTGCAGCTTTGGGGAAAAATAACCATAATCCTCTGCTTCTCTCATCCTTCCCTCTTCTGTGTACCTGTCTGTCTCTCTCTCTCTCTCTGTGCGTGCCCTTCCCCTCCCACCCCCACTTTTTTTTTTTATTACTGTTTTTTTTTTGGTGGCGTATGGTCCCTCCCCTGCAGCAGAACTCGTCCAGCTCGGCCTCCTCCGAAGCCTCGGAAACCTGCCAGTCGGTGAGCGAGTGCAGCTCGCCCACCTCGGTCAGCTCAGGCTCCACCATGGGCGCCTGGGCGTCCACGGAGAAGGTGACCGGCTGGGGTCCCAGCCTCTCCCCCGTCCCCTGCCTGCTGCTCCCCGTACAGCCGCAGGAACCCGGAAACTCACGGTCTCCACCAAAAGTGGCCCTTCTTGGGGACAGATGGAGGGACAGGGATGAGGGCTTTTTCCATTACGGGTACCTGGCTCCTGAGCAGTGACCTTGCAGTTGTCCAGAGGGAGAGGAAGGGGTTTGGGGAACTCAGAGGTGTGAAAGCTTCTTCCCAGAACATAGATGGTCATCCATCTCTAGTTGGTCATCCATCTCCCCCACCTTGCCCTCCCCTGCACCCCGCCTGCCGTGGCCTCTTTGTCATCATGCCATTGGATGTGACATTTCACTGTGTCAGGGGCTTTGTGCTTTCCCGCCTTTTAGTTTGCAACCTCCCCCTTCTCATCCCGATTTGGAATCTGCTTCTTAACAGTGTGATGATTTTGGAAACTTGGAATGAACAGCTTCAGCTGACGCTTTTGAATTTCCAAATTTGCCTAATGAGATGAGCAAATCACCATCACTGTGAAATTATTAGTGAAATAATCAAAACCCATTGAGCGTGCTGCACATTAAGGATGCTGATTTCCAGACCCTTCTAAAACGTAGACAGAACATTTCCTCAATCGAATACTTAACTTGGTGTCAAGTAAATGTGCGTTCTTTGCCCCGGGGCTCTTCTCTCTCACATCGTGGGTCATCCATGAGCAGCAGAGCCCTGGTGTTTGTTTTGTTTATAAATATTCAAGTCTTCCCCATCCCTTGAATGTCAGTGCCATCTTGTATCCCCCCACTCATCCTGTTATATTAATTTTTTTTCCTTTTTTCCTTCCCTTTTTTTTTGTTTCCAGTTGTCTAACGGGTTTTCTCACTGTAGTTTATCAAGTGAGTCCCATGTGGGGCCCGTAGGGGCGAGCCTTTTCCCTCATTGCCTGCCCGCCTCCCGCCTGCTCCCTCGGGTCACCTCTGTCCACCTTCCAGACTACGCTCATTATTACACCACTGGGCCCGGCATGTTCCCGTCATCTCAGATCCCTAGCTGGAAGGTTTGTGTCTCCCTCCCTCCCCTTGCCCTCTCTCCCCACTTCATCGCCTCTGTGCTCACTCCTCTCCTGCCCCACAGTTCTCACCCTCTCACCCCTGCGCGGCAGCCTCTCCGTCACGAGTGGCTCCCCGCGTGGCTGCCGCGCACACCCCCTTCCGTCCTTTCACACTCTGCCTTCTTCCCCAGAGCACCTCCTCCCTAAGGAAGTTCCCACTGGGGAGAACCAGGAACCAGCAGGCAGCTCCAAGATCGGGTTTCCACAGGGAGCTGAGATGGGAGGGGCTCCTTTTCCCTAGACTTTCCCCGAGTCCCTTCCTGGGCCGTGGTAACAGAACCATACCCCAGAATATGTTGGGTTTATTATATCTTAAAAGTCCATGCAGACTTTATTTTTAGTCTCAAATGTTTATATTAAAACATGTTTGATTTAATACAAAAAAATTTTTTTATATCATTTCCTAGCAAATCCAATTGATGCCGGGAGGATATTCTATTTTGAGAGGAGGTCCCCAGTTTGAATAGTAGACCCCTAGGTGGCCTGCAGTTTGAGCAGGTCTTGACTTCATCCCTCACAAGTGTGGTGCGGACCCCTCAGATTCCTCAGTCTTTCTTCTGACCCAGGGGCCTTCCCCTCCTTTGTGAGGACCTCAGGGGGCACATTCTATAGTGCCTTTTGTGGTTGTTTCCCTGAGGTGAGGTTCAGCTGCAGGGAGAGTGACTGAGGTTCCTTTAGTGCCCCCTGGTGGCCCCTCCACTTAAGTAATGTCATTTGGGCCCCCAGTCGGGGCAGGGTGTCGGGTGGAGGGGGTCCTCAGACGTCAGAACGGAGGGCTGTCCCTTCCTTCAGGGCTCTCCACTGGCTGGTGCCTTCAGACACCTCAGGCCATTGGTCAGCAGTTTGGTGGCTGTTAACTAAGAGTCTCCCACAGGCTACCTGCCCTGTTATTGAGGGATTTCCGTCTTGGGGCAGATATGAGGAAAAGGGAGCTACCCAGGGGGCCCCCAAAGGATTTTCAGCCCCCTTCTTCTAGAGTCGGGTGAGGGCACAGAAGGGGCCGCTGGCCTGTCCCAGCCTGGGCTCCCCTCGAGGGGCCCGGCAGCCTTCTGTGGGTGGGCAGCGGTCTGGAGGTTCCTGGCCTCCAGGTGGAGGCAGGGGCCTGGCGCCTGACCGCGCTTGTTCCACTCAGGACTGGGCCAAGCCAGGACCTTACGATCAGCCTCTGGTGAACACCCTTCAGCGCCGCAAAGAGAAGCGAGAGCCAGACCCCAACGGGGGAGGCCCCGGTGCTCCGGGGGGCGCGCCTGCCGCTGCTGACGAGGCTCAGAGACCGCGGAGCATGACCGTGTCGGCCGCCACCAGGGTGACGCTCTTGTTCTCTGCAGCTGGTCGGGCCCCTCCGGGCCTGGCGGGGGCCACGTGCTGGCTGGCATCTGGAGGGACCCGAGCCCCTTACGCCCACTCCCTGCTCTGCAGCATTTAGGAGGCCCCCAGGGAAGGCCTTGTGTGGGAATCAGACTCGTAGAACTTTCTAGAGTCTGGGGAGGACCCAAGCAAGCTGACAGTCCCCGGGCCCACAGACAGTGGTGGTCACGGGAGCGGAATAGGAGTCCCATCGTGTGCGGAAAGGCTCTGGGGATATTGGATGGGGGACTCACAGCCCTGGTGGCTTGTCTGTCTCTTTCCTCCCGCCTGCAGCCTGGTGAGGAGATGGAGGCCTGTGAGGAACTGGCACTGGCCCTGTCGCGGGGTCTCCAGCTTGACACCCAGAGGAGCAGCCGGGACTCGCTTCAGTGCTCCAGCGGCTACAGCACCCAGACCACCACCCCCTGCTGCTCTGAGGACACCATCCCCTCCCAAGGTAGGAGGCCGCCTGGGCTCTCCGGCCGGGCTTCCTGAGCGGCTCCAGGTGAGGAAAGGCGGTGGCCCTCCCTGCGGGGAGGAGACAGATGTGCAGAGTCAGTCCGGCCGTAACAGAGCATCTTGGAATGCTCTGGAGGGCTTGTCTGTAGTTGCCCGTAGCTGTCATCCAAGGAGGTGGCCAGACTTTCACAACTTCGCTTGTTTTTCACCATCAGGGTACAGGGTGGTTCCCAATTTGTACACAGACAGGTGCTGTTAATGATAATGGCATCATTTGTGTTTTGGCACTTTTTGCTAAACACTTTATTTTCCCATTTAATCTTCACAATCACTTGTGTAACAAGTATATTTATCCCTGTTTTACATACATGGAGGTGAGGGTCACTCAACTGATAAGCAGAGCTAGAGTTTGAATCATAGGGTTCCAGCCAAATTCTCTGTGAACCTGCCTCCCTCATTCCCCTCCCCAACACACACGCACGCACGCATGCACGCACGCACTCTAGCAAGATGGCAGTCCGACCACCTGGAAAGATCTGTGAGAATTGGCCAAGCCTGTTGGCAGTCCGTCAGTTTGGCTTCCCAGGGTACATCTGGCCACGTCTGGAGACATTTTTAGGTGTCACAGCTGGAGGGGATGCTACTGGCATCTAGCAGATGGCCAGGATCTGCTGCACAGCACAGCCCGCACCCCTCCAGCACAGACTTGCCTGGTCCAGATATCAGCAGTGCTGTGTTCAGAGACGGGCTCTAACATGTTTAGTCCATGCTTTCCCCTCCCACATGACCCCATTTTCTGAGAGGAACTGAGCACACCTCACTGATGGAACCTGTCTTTGTGCCTTGTTTGGGGGGATGCGTTGCCAGTAGCTCCGTTGTTTTTCTAGCCCTCGTCTAACGAGGCGATCGTGAGGGAGGCAGTAAGGTCAGTGGTGGTTCTGAGATTTGTTTCTTGTGCCGTGTTTCAGGTGGGAGGGTTTGTAGACGTTATTTCCTCTTTCCGCCCCTTTTACTCCTCCTGGAGACGCTCGGAGGTGTCCTGGCAGTTTTGCGTTCACTGCTCAGCAGTATCTGAGTGCGGGCCTGCTCTGCCCAGCACTGCTCTGGGTGCTCAGGGTTCCCTCGGTGAACAAGACAACGACCCCGTCAGGGACTTCATAGATGGTGAGGGCACCTAAGGATGGCCCAGGTACCCCGGGGAGGCTTGGGGTGAGACGGCAGTGAAGTACCTGGCCTCTCTCTGGCGCCTTTTGTCCTCCCAACACAAAAGAATCAAAAAGCACAGCCTCTGCCTTGGCGATTTCTGATCAAATCCTATAATCAGTTTCAGATTACGATTATTTCTCTGTAAGTGGTGACCAGGAGGCAGATCAGCAGGAGTTTGACAAATCCTCCACCATTCCGAGAAACAGTGACATCAGCCAGTCCTACCGACGGATGTTCCAAGCCAAGCGCCCGGCCTCGACTGCTGGCCTCCCCACCACCCTCGGACCTGCTATGGTCACCCCAGGGGTTGCAACCATCCGACGGACCCCTTCCACCAAGCCTTCTGTGCGCCGGGGGACCATTGGAGCCGGTCCCATCCCCATCAAGACCCCCGTGATCCCTGTCAAGACCCCGACCGTCCCAGACCTCCCTGGGGTGTTGCCAGCCCCTCCGGATGGGCCTGAGGAGCGGGGTGAGCACAGCCCCGAGTCGCCATCTGTGGGTGAGGGCCCCCAGGGTGTCACCAGCATGCCCTCCTCCATGTGGAGTGGCCAAGCCTCCGTCAACCCTCCTCTTCCAGGCCCAAAGCCAAGCATCCCCGAGGAGCACAGACAGGCGATTCCAGAAAGCGAGGCCGAAGACCAGGAAAGGGATCCCCCAAGTGCCACTGCCTCTCCAGGCCAGATCCCAGAGAGTGACCCTGCAGACCTGAGCCCGAGGGATGCTCCGCAAGGAGAAGACATGCTGAACGCCATCCGAAGGGGCGTGAAACTGAAGAAGACCACGACAAACGACCGCTCAGCCCCGCGCCTCTCTTAGGCTCACCAGAAATGCTGCCAGTGGGGAATGAACTGTTTAATTAATAAAACCTAATTTGTCTTGATCCATTCCAATCTATAATCAAACAAAAGATTTTGTAGGCAACTCAGAATACAGCTCTTTTGAAAGTACTCGACACCTTTAGATAAGAATTAAAAGCAACATATGTAACTGACATAACCTTGATCTTTTAATTTGTAAATATTGACAGTTTTCTTTCTGCACATTTTAATCTTAGTTTCCCTTTTGATTTTTCTGAAGGTGCCAAATTCCATTTAACTTTTTTACAAGTCTTTGTAAAATTTTAAATGCATAAAGGGGGGAGGTCGGGGCAAGGGAACCACGAAGTAGTTAATTTCAGAAAAAAAGGATAACTATAAACTTAGCTTTTTCTTTTCTTTTTTTTTTTTTCCTGCAAGCTTTTGTAGATGCATTGTAGTAGTCTGGCTTAGAAGCAAATTCAAGTTATTTTAATGTACAAACAAAATGGATACAGGGGTAAAAATCCTCATTCAAATCTACTATGTTCTGGATGAGAAAAGCAGGAATCAGCTGATGAGCAATATTCGGAGTGAAGTAAATCTGGAAATGGTAGACTGTGTTGGGATTGGGGGGAGGGTCGTGGGAGGGGCACACTGTCAACATAGCCGATCCTGTTACATTTAAGAGTAGCCTCGTAGGTTGAATTTCTAGTAGCTTCATGGTAAATGCATCCGAATAAGCCATACTGGATTGCAGTGTTTGTTTCTGTAGGGTGTTTAAGGACTTCCTTCCTCCCACGATTCCTCTTGACTGCACACAGCACCCACCTCCAGTCCCGTGCATGCTGCTGCCACCGGTAGACATAGAATCCCCCACTTCAGTTACTCGTCTGTTATACCCACTTTCATGGAATCCAGATACATCCAAAAGGGTAAGGCAGTTTTAAAAATGTGAAAACATTTAAAATGATAGCAGGGAATTCTTAGACATAGCAAATGCCTTTTACGTAACTCTGCCCAGCAGGCTGGGCACGTTGAAAAGCCCAAATATTTTGAAAAAACTCAAGCGGATTTAACAAGGGTAACCAGCTGGGAGTCTAGCAACTTGCCAATGTGTTTACCAATCTGGGGGCTTGTTTTTCTTACCTTCTTTTAAATAAATGGCAGTTAATTGGCTTCATATAAACATCAAAGAGAGGAGGATTTATTTGTCACTGGGAATCTGACCACTATACTGTCCCTTTTTTTGTATTCTAGGTAATGTTTTCTGGAATGGATTTATGTCTTTTCTTTAAGTGAAAGTTAAATTTGTTGTAACACCCATCCCCTAAAGCCAACAGAGATGTGTAGATTTAAAGGGATCATGTATGGGGAATGCAGTGGTGTTTTTAAAAAAGATAGCCAGCTCCTTAGGAGTCAGGTCAGTTGAAATTGCTCATTTGAGACTGAACCTCTCAAGGAGTAGGTGGGTCCCACAAATCCTGCACATCTCTGTTGGTTCTTATTCAATTACATAATCTTATGCTTTAATACATAACTGCATTGGATGTGAAAGAAACGTACCTGTATAGTCATTGTTCTATATATTAACATTTAACACTGCTGTGATTGCTCAAGAACATTTTATGTTATGGCTTTAAAGCAAAGGCATGGTTATTAGAAACTATTTAAGCTTTTTTCTTTGAAAAACAAGCTCCTTTTACAGAATATAAGCAACAGTAGTGCCTGTGGTTTAGCCCACCAATCTTGATGACTAAAAGTAGCTGATGCATTGTGCATATGATGCTTGAGATGGTTTTTGCAGAAGCAGAAATCACTGCAAGGTAATTACAATAGATAAAAGTGGTATTTTAAACCTTTGAAATAAATGGATGTAACTGTACCTTGGTACAGCTTTTCACTTGTTTAGTTTTTAAACGTTAGTATAATCTGAATAAATTTAATATAAAGAGTTGCCAAATTCAATGTAGAAAGAATGTGACAAAACACCTTGGGTAGTTCTGTTTGTGTTTTTGCATATTGTAAAAGCAGTGTCACAGCTAAAAATAAAGAAATTGTTTCTAAAGGTAAATTGTTGTGGTTTAGTTGCTAGTTTGTACTGAGAGTTGACCTCTCCCTGTGCAGTTTTTGTTCTAAACTTGTATAAATAACAGTTGTGTAACGTGTCTCCCTTCTATCTTGTAACAGTTGCTTCAGCCTACATTATAAATAAAGAACCACTAGAAAAAAAAAAAGCCCTGCATTTCAAGTCTTATTAAAATTCAGGTGGAGGTCTTGGTCAAATGTTGGAAGATGTACTGAAACTCAGACTGAGCTAAGAAAACTAACAAAACGTGATTTTCGTGATGGTTATGCACCCTAAGAACACTAGTTGCCTAAACTAACAGCTACAATGAGTTATTAAGAACTAAAACTAGCTGGGTTTGGCTGAGTTTTAAAAATGGCTTTACCTTAAAAAAAAAGAAAAGAAAAGAAACTTCGAACATTATAATTCTGCTACTCTTTCCTTTGAGTCTGCAGACAATCAAGACAGGGCAGAGGAACCTAAGCTGGAAAACTAACTCCAAAATAAGTGTCACATGGTACTTCAAAAAAAAAAAAAAGACTCCCAAAAATTAGTGCAAAAGAGAAAACTCAAAAGGAAAACTGACAAAAGATGGAGGAGGCAAAGACAATTCACAGAGGAGAATGTCTCAATGGCCAATGAACATAAGACGTCCAGTTTTATCATAAATCAGGAAAATATAAATTAAAACCACAGCAAGATATCTTATTTCTAGCAGACTGGAAAAAAATCTACAAGCCCAACCATATCAAGTATTGGTAAGAGCATGAAGCAAATAGCAACTTTCATATTTGGCTGGTAGAAGTCTAAGTCAACACACCAACTCAACAACGTGCTCTATGGCTGAGTGATTTTGATTCTAGGTATATTGTCCTAAAGAAACTCTTGCACGTATGCAAGAATATATATATACACACAAGAATGTTCCCTGACAGTATTTTTTATAATAGGGAAAGATTATAAACCACCCACAGGGCCAAGAACAGGAGAAAAGATCAATGTACTATGGAACAGCCAAATATTCCACACCTAATAATTGTATGGCAACTTGAACGAATGAATAAGTACTACATATATTAACATGAATAAATAAAACCAATGAGTTACAAAGCAAAAAGCAAAAAAAACAAAACAAAAACACAAAATAAGTGTCACAAGAAAGCGTCATCCAAATAGACAGGATGTTTTAACCCAACCATCAAACCTCACTCTTGAGAAAACACAATCAACTCCATACTTACTTGCTGAATGTGTGCTTCTGAAAGTGGTCCTTTAATCAAAGCTAAAATTCCACTAGTGGAACTTCTGGAAATCTGAAAAGGTGTCTTATATCCTCCATATTGGCATACCTTCTCGGCTGCTTATGCCTCCCAGCCACTATAGTTTATTTAAGCCTTCAACTCAAGTTTGTTCAACTAAATCTTCAGAGATCTTCTATCTGGTTCTGCTGCATGGTTTTCCCTTGATGGCACGTGTTACCAATATGATTTAATGGGGGCAGAAAAGAACATATCTGACTGACTACGTTTCACATACTATTCTACGTCTATAAGCACAACTGGTAAGAAAATGACAGTGGCCCAGTCACTTGGCACCTTGTCACTCCCCAGAAGAACACAGCAGTCGCACCATATTGAGTTATTTTATTAGGGCAAGTGTGTGTATGTTCTGTAACTTATTTCACTTGCGAGCGTGACTGGTGAGGCGTCTTCCTCTCTTTCCCTACATGGGTCGCTCCCGGGGCCTGGTCACAATATGCCACCACAGTGGGGGCAAATCACCTTCCTTTCGGGCTGGGGGCAAAGCTTCAGTTCTGGGGCCACCACGTGGGGCTTCCTCCTGCAGCTGCTTAACCTAGAAGCGGGTAAGGAAGGAACAATTAAAAAGGAATCGAACTAACTGTCCAACCTCTGCTGCAGAGAAGCGTCAGCTTTGTTTTTACTGTGTCACGTTGCACACTGATCCTCACTACTGAAAAGTGCTGTGTACATACCTGCATTGTTTTTATACCTACATTTTTAACTCAGACATAAAAGATGTTCTCCTTAAAAGGTTTTCCCATTCTTAAAACGGCAAAGCTGAGAGCAAAACCCTCCCACTCCGCCTCTTACTCATTAAGCAGAACTCTGACAATTACCATTCCAGTCCCCCTTGCTTTGGTCCCCTACCTGTTCACTCCCCATCCAGAAACATTTTTGTGTCTCAGCTAAGTGCTCTCCAAAAGCACCATTAAGAAACCTCAATTTGAATATATTAGGGGTGTTAATTTACAAGTCCCTCAAACAGAAACCAGGACAAGAAATAACATGAAATCACGGGTACAAATATGCTCAGTTCTACCCCCTATTGCCCAGCTATGCTGTTCCAGCCAACTCCAAGACCACCCCTGTCCTAACAGAGGAGACCTAAGACTCCCACCTTCCAGATGAATGATTTTCTGAAGCTTCCTCCAGAAAAACCACTTCTGGGTTGTGGTTAACTGGAGCCTCTATCTAGCACATGAGCTGTTTAATAATGTCAAAGAGGCGGAACAGGTAGAGGAGGAAGGATTTTGTGGGGAGGAGGTTACCATAGTGACCAACTGCGGAATGCACCTGCTGTTCTCCATGAACAAATACACCTCAGGTTTTCAAATGCTGAGACATTTCTTAGCAGCCAGTGTCCCTCTTCTAGCTCGTTTGCTTAAATGCCCCCTTGAAAGTAATTCCTGAAACTCAGACACTGCTGCTTTACAGATCCTCCTACCCAACACACCCTGCTCCCTGCACTGGCCTCCTGTCTGCTTCCCTTCTTTATCCAGCCAGACCCCATCACGACAGTCACTCCCTTCCGAATAACCTCAAGTTCCTCGTCACTCTCGACGGTGGATAAACCGCACTGTTTATCTTCAAGCCTGCACCCACAGAGTTTGGTATTGCTAAAGAGAAAAAAAAAGCGGAACAATCTAGTGTCACAACATGTTAATTATTTCCAACTTCAAATGTGCCTTTGCCCTACATGGCAATCTAACTACTATCATCCAGCAAACTCATCCTCTCCGCACGATGATCACACCTTCTCCACATTCTCGAAACATGCTGTGCCCACTTCTGGGCTTTTCCTCTCATTTCACTTAAAAAAGAGAAGCCATCACATAGAAGTCTGTCATTTCCCATCATCAAAACTTTGAGCCCAAATGTATTTACAGACAGCTTCTGTCTGATGAGAACGGAGGAAGAATCCCTGCCTCTTTTAAGGCCTCCACACATGCTCAGGATCCCATCCCTCTTCTCAAAAACTTTCCTTCCATACCTTCATCTCTTCAACATTATCAGTTTCTCCCTTGCCCCAAATCTTCTAATCAGCATATACGCATCATTATCTTAAAATAATCCCTTAGCCTCCAGTTACTGCCCCATTTCTCCATTCTCCTCAGCAAATCTTCTCAAGAGTCACCCCACCCTCCTGTCATCTCTTCAGCACTCTTTCCGTATGATTAGAAAAGGCTCTAGTCAAGGACACTAATGCCCTTCCTGTAGCTGAAACCTCTGGACGTTAACTCCAGGTCACTCTATTCCACCAAGTCAAAGATGACTCGGCCCCAGTTACTCTGGAGACACTTTCTCTCAGACTCAGCCGTCACACCTTCCTGACCTCCCCTCTCCTGGGCTGGATGCCTCTCAGGTTCCTTGTCCTCACCTCTAAAAGCAGAAGCTCCCAAGACTCTTCTCTCTACTCTAAGGATCTCATACATTTCTGTGGCTTCTCCCCCACTCTTTATCCAGTTCCTTCGTTAGGGGGAGGGCACCCAGAAGAGGCCATCCACTCCCCATTCCATGGCTTTTAAAACAACTGGTAACTCAAATTTCTATTTCAAGTTCAAATCTCTCCTTTGGTCTCCAGATTCCTACATCCAAGGTCACCCTCTGATGCCTGCACTTTTGATGTCTTGCAGGATTCTCAGATTTAATATTCTTAAATTTAACAAATTTAACACTGACACTTAATTGTCCCTCTGACATCTGTTTTTCCCCCCTCTTCCCTGTCTCAATAAACACCACCACCAAATTCCAGATGTTGACACTTAAAACCTGGAAAGCATTCTTGATCTTCCCTGTCCTTCACATATACGAACCCTCCCCCTACCCCCATCCAATCACCTTCCAATCACTTTTCACATCCCTCCGATTGAAACCCTGAATCTACTTCCTTCCACATCTACTGCATCCATCCTATTGCTGGCTGCCATAATCTTTAAACTACTACAGTAACCCCAAACTGGTCTCTCCATTACTCCACTTGCCCTCTCTAATATATTCTTCACACTACAGCAAGATTGAGCATTTTAAAATATAAATCAGACATCATGGCTGAAAAATACCCAAGGAGCTGGTGGAGAAGATTAAGAGATAGTAGGATATAGCAAAGTCAGGCAAAGGACTACAGACGGGAAGGAGAGAAGCTTATTCTAAGCCTGTTGTACCTGTTACATTTAACACACTTGAAAACAAAAGTGTATCTGAGAGGCAAGGGGCCAGAGTAACTGTCAGAGCTGGAGTCTGGACCTCTGCACGTGCAGAACAAAACCTCAGCTCCTTCCGGGTGTTGACCACGTGGGCAAACTACATGGTAAGACGCAGGCAAGACTCACCTCTCGATCCCAGCTTTCTCTCCGCAGTTTCTTCCACTGCTCTCTCTTGGCAAAGTAATCAGGATACATTGCCTTTTCAGAAGGATGCCAGTCATCTAAGCACCACTCAGGAACCTGTCAGGAGAGGAAATCACAGCGTCATTCCACAGGACACATTTACATGCTACGGGGAGGGCCTGCTCAGGAAACAACAAGATGACGTAATTCAAGGTACATTTTTATAACCATTTCAAGGATTGGATGGTTTCTGACCCTAAGCAACAAAAAGCAGAGGACAGGCAGGAACCAAGATAAAGGAGAATGCCTTAGAGTGATAGCCTAGGGTGGAAAAACAGCTAGGTCAGTCCAAAGTGAACTGGTATCATTCCTCCCCTACCCAAGATCTCTAAATACCCAGAGTGGCTTTATGTTATTTGGAAATATCCCTTAGAATTCCTTAGAAATACTAAGCACCAATTAAAACGAGTTAACTTTAAAGTCTAAAAATAAGTTATTTACCAAGTCCTTTAGCACTCTGCTTTGCCAAAAACACCCTGGAGCTGAATTTGGAAAGAAAAGTTTTGATGGCAACTGGGAGAGAGAAAACTGACACCTGAAAAAACATATAACTATCTGGAAAGAAATCTAGCAGCTCCTAAAAGGGCAAGCGGTTTCCAGGAATGAGGTTTGGGACTGGAGACACCTGTGGTCCTCACCTACCTTGTAACACTCGTATCTCTCATAGGAGGTGCCCCCAGGAGACTCCGGGAAGATGTATGGCTGAGGATGCTGACTGTGCCAGAATTCTTCCTCTGCCTCCCTCAGCAGCCGGGTGGCCTTCACCATGTCCTTTTCATTCTTATGTTCATCAAACCGGGCTCTCATCAAACAAGCAAAATATCGGTATTTGTCCCTTAAACCAAAATGATTTTGGACTTTAGAAATATTACCTACTCAACTGGGCAGTATTACTGTCTGATGAGAGGCTGTACTTCCACTAACGCCTTTTGGGTAAGAACCGTGACTTCCCAGCACCTCCTGGACCCTGCCAGTGGAGCACCCATGTTATTATGCCGGCTTCCTTGGCAGCCCCCAAACACCAGCAGCAAAAATACCGTACTAAATACAACCTAAGCCCTTTCCCCTCCTCCCCTCCAACAAAGGAAAGATGACAGTTAGCAAAATAGAAGCTGCAGCCTCTGTAGGATCGTTCCACATTAATTCAATGACAACTTACTGAATTTCCTCCTGCTTTGTGCTAGGCCCTGTGCTACATTCTGAAGACACAAAGATGAAGAAGGCAGGTATTACATGGTGGGAACAGTGTTGCTCAAATCAGACAGACTTGGTTTTGAATTCTGACTCTGACACTAGTTGCATGACCTTAGGCAAGTGTCAGTCAGGTTCTAGAAGAAACTGTGGGCAGAGATCATTTAGGGGACTTTGACAATAATCCAGGCCACAGATGAGGGCTTGAAGCAGGCAACGGGGACAGATAGTGGTAAGAGAGAAACATTTATTTAGACTATAAAATTATGAGAGTGGGCTCTCAAGTCAGACTGCTTAGGACTGAATCTTAGCTCTGCAGTCACTAGCTGTGTAAGCTACAGTAAATTACGTGTGGTCTCTAGGCCATGGGTTCCTCCTCCATAAAAGTGTTAATAACAGTATCTCTATCTTACGGTTGTCCAAAAGATTTGATAAGCTGAAACATAAACACACTTCAGACAGTGCTTAGTACATCCTCAGTGCCCAACGTCAGCTACTAATATTATTACAAGGGAGAGAAAATTTACAAAAATCACTGTCCAGTTGTACATAGTGTACAAGTACATACATCACTGGCAGAGAAGTTGTGACTACTTGAAAATAATGCTAAGACTTAAAACTGACTGGCTGCATTACCAGTAGTGCCATTAGCTGATGCAGGGAATTTGGGAAGAGAATCAACATGAGGTAGTGAAAAGTTTCAGAGAACTGTAGGTAATCGAACAAATAGTTGGAAATACAGCTTTACAGACAAACGAGCATAGATGGTAACTGAAGTCCCAGTGTTCGATGAGGCTGCCCAAAGTATACACTGCAATAACAGAGGGCCTAGGACGGATCCATGCAGAACAAATAGCACTATGAGGGCAAAGGGAAGGGAAAAAATCAGGCAAGTACTGAGAAAAGATGTCAGTGAGATTTAAAGAAATGCTGAGTTAGTGTTATCATAGTAACTACTTTTAACCTTTCCTAAAAAGCTATGAACTTTAATATTCTCAGATGTAGTTCAGCACTGCCTGAAGGAATTCTCGATGGCTTGACTTCCTTCATCTTTAAAAATTGATAATTCTCTATGTTATCTGTTTGTTTATACATCCATCTTCACCATTAATCTGTAAGTTGCTACAGCTGAAAAAGAAGCCTTATTAATTTTTATTTATTCATCAGCCAGCACAGAACCTGAACTGCAAATTCTGTCAGATGAATCAATAAGGAAAAATTAAGGAAATAACTAACAATCTTACAACCCTCTAAACCTGGCCATCTTCCTGCCTAACAAAGAGAAATAGGTTGAAGACTTTAGGATAATACCAAATATGCAATCTGGGCTTCAAGCATTCCCTCCACAACTCTTCCAGATGTACTCAGTTTCCCACTGTTTAGAGGTTTTTTCCAGAAGCCCTTCTCCTGAGACTAGGTTTTAGGATTCTGCTAAGGGAGTTAGGAGGCCTTGCATTCACACAACTTGGGTTGTCACCCCATCATGCATTCATTGCACCTATGTCACGAAAATCTATGTTTTAAGACTATATTCTAAGGCTAGTCACAGATGGACAGAGAGAGGAAAGGAGAAAATTATCAGTGAGGTAAGGAATTACGTGGGATGTGATGGTAATGAAAAAGACTGTATGAAGCTAAAAAGAGGAAAGCTGATGGCAGGGGTGATGATGATGCTTTGGAGTTAAGACACCTGAGTTTTAATCCTGGCTCAGCCACTTAACAGCTACAGGGCTTTTAGCAAGTTACTCTCTAAGCCTCTATTTTCTCATCTATAAAATAAGGTTAAATAATCCCTAACTCCCAGAGTTGTGAGAACTGAAGAAAACATGCATATATTATTACTGCTAATATTAGAAACAAGAAGGTCATGAAGAAAACTATTA
The DNA here is from genome assembly GCF_048564905.1 of Vicugna pacos. Taxonomy (NCBI): domain Eukaryota; kingdom Metazoa; phylum Chordata; class Mammalia; order Artiodactyla; family Camelidae; genus Vicugna; species Vicugna pacos. The sequence goes on along the minus strand of NC_133011.1, from coordinate 27,314,108 downwards.
TTTAGTGAGAGCTGGAGGCATGACAATCAGTTTTACGCACTCTGCTTTATTTCCCTTACTCGTCATTCAACCCTCTGCGCTGGTTCCTGCATCCGTTTTCCTGATCAGAAAACTGAGGCCGGGGTCAGATAGGCAACTCTTCAAGGTCTTGCAGGAGTGGGGAACCAAGCCTGCATTCGAACCCGGGTCTAGATGCGGGCTCTGCCGGGCGCGGGGCCGCCTTCCCACCCAGTCCCCGAAGTCCTTGAGCCGCCGGGTCCCCAGGGCCTCTTAGCCTCCGTGGGGGCCTCCGGGGTTCCCTCCCCATACCCTGGGTCCCCCTCTCCCACCTGTGGATGCACCACGACTCCAGGTGGCGCAGCGCCCGCTTGTAAAGTCGCAGCACCTTCTGCTGGTGGGTCAGGTATGCCGCCGACGCCAAGAACGCCATGACGGGCCGCTCACCTTCAGCGGCCGCGGGGGCTCCCGGGAAACCGGAGGCTGGCTGCGAGGGGGCGGGACCTCCGGAAGGGCGGGGCGACCGGCGACCATTTCCGCTTCCGCTGGGGAGGAGTCGGAGCCGCAGTCATGAGTCGCTTCAAGTTCGTGGGTAAGAGTTTCCCCGCTTCTTGCGCGTTTTTTTCGACCTCCGGGCGTCGTTCAGGGGGCCCAGAACGTGAGCTCTCAGGCTCTTCGAGGGTTGACAGTGCACTCCGTGGAAGAGGGCGCGGGGAGGCCTCTGCGTACCGGTAATGTCCTGGATCTCAGTCTGGGTGCTGGCTTCACGGCTTTGCTTATTTGTGAAAATTCACGAGCTGCACAGTTATGACTTATGCTCTTTCCAACATACGTGTTGTATTTAATAAAGAGAAAAGGGGAAACAAAACGACTAAAATACAAGAAGAGGTCAGTCACTATAGTCCCCTCCATCTCACGTGCATCTCCCGTCCCTTCCTGTCTCCGTGGCGGGGAGAACGGCTTCGAGGGACCTGTTCACTCACTAATTCGTGCGTTCATATCACAGCTTCTGAAAGCATTTGGTGGGCCAGGCACTGGCCTAGGAACACTGGGCACAAAGATCCGGTCCTTACTCTGTTGGCGTCGCAATCTGGTGGGAAACTGGAGGACCCAAATGGGGGAGAAACAGGTGATATTACTTGGCAAGTGCAACAATTCATTTAGCACCGGTAGAACGAGAGGGAGAATTCGATAGGAACAGAGGAAGCATATTTAGTGCCAGGCACTTAAGAAAACCTGGGGGACGTCGTGACAGCTAGGATTGGAAGGGTAGCTTGGGACTTGAACATCTTGCTGAGTTTAATTTTTACCATGTATAGAGAGTAGAGCTTCACTGAAGGCTTTTGACGAGGAACATTCATTAAGTAAATCACTGAGTGCCAGTTACTTATTGGGAGCCTTGGCCTGTGGGATAGAGCAGAGGATAAAGTTGGGCATGATCTTCGTCTTTGTGGCGTTTCCAGCTACTTGAAGGTGGAAAATATGAATGATCACATCTCTGCTTTAGTAAGTTAATCCTGAGATTTCTTAGGTAGGTTTGGTGGGGGCTAGGGAGAAGCAGGGAAGCATTTCAGAGCTTGAACTAGGGCACTGGAAAAGAGAGAGAAATGGAAGAGTGGTATGTATGCAGCGTTTAGTAGCTGAGTGTTTATAGTAGGTAAGGGAGAGTGAACAGTCAGAGGTTACTCAGTGTTGGAATAAATACCTCAATATGAAATGGAAGCACAATTAGTTTGGCAGCGGGTGGGAGATGTGAGATCTATTTGTATTAGGTTAACTTTGAGAATCTTATGGAACATCCAGGTGGAGACATTTATTGGGCAATTGGAAATGTCTGGCACTCATGAGAGAGGTTAGGATTATAAAACTTGATCTGAGAGTTATTTTAGGCAATATTTTTTCTAAAGACAATGATGTGGAGCTATAAAAAGACTCTAGTGGTGCAGTTTTCAGATTGGAGAGGTATGTACAGTCAAAGCAAATGCAGGGGAGACTGTTCAGTGCCACAAAAGAGGTTTTTACAAATGTTCTGGGAGAGCCTGGGCCTGGGGTGGGGTTGGAGGGTGGGTAGGCCCTCAAAGGTTGTAGACACTTTCAAGTGTGGTGTCTCAGCCTCTTTGCTCCAATCTGTGATATAACTGATGGGGGAAATAGGAGAAGAGCCATGAAACGCTCCACAAAGAAAAGAGACTTTTTCTTTAAAAAAGGTTTGTGTTTGTAATAGAAAATTAGGTCCCTGTCTCAAGTCACGTCTCCTTAAATCCATCCTCTGTGTAGCCTCCAGAGTGGTCTGCGTGAAAATCACATCAGCTACATTCTTCTCCTGCTGCAAATCTGTCAGTCCCCATCCTCAGGATACTTGAGGTGCCGTTATCATAGCATACAAAACCCTTCTGTGGTCTGGTCCTGCCCACTTTTCCAGCCTCATCCTTTTTAAGCTTTGTAAACACTTGGAGGTGGCTGTTAATTGCCTCTGACAGGGTTTTAGAGTGGCAGGTTGGGGCCATGATGTCCCCTATGCCTCTAATGTTCTACCAACTACCATCTTGCCTGGTTGCTTTTACTTGTTCTATAAGACTTCATAACTCTACCCTTTACCACATTATTTTATAATTAAATATTTATGCATCTGCCTTTCCTGCTAGACCATGCTCTTCTAAGGCAGACACTTGGTGGTATTTTGTTTCCCAGGGGCTTCGTACAATAACTATTTAATGGAAGTATGAATGAGTGGGTGAAAGAATACGCATAGTTTTAGTACTAAGGTGGTAAGTAAATTGATAAAGGAATCTGAACCACATAAGCAGAAAAAGACTTCTTAAAAGAAGATAGGTTTAATTGGAATAAATTTTTTTCTGTATGATCTTTCACTTTCCAGGTAACCAGTGTTTAAAATTTAAAGTATATCCTTCCCTAAATAAAACTTTTTATTTTTATTTTTTCATTAAAATATGTTTTTGTTTTCTTTTTTGTTTGTTTTTTCTTTTTTTCTTCCCCTAAATCTTCAATAAATTTATACAGAATCATAAAAATACACAAACATCAGATGTTTTTGTCTTTTTTATAACAAAAATGGGATCATACAATATATGCTTTGTTATGTGACTTACTGATAGTTAATATTTATTCCATGCCATTTAAAAAGTTCTGCCCGTGACCCACTACACACATTTCTCTGCCTATAATAGTTATGAGCAGTACTTTGTAAAAGACTGTATTAGACCATGGATAGCTGGTCCAGGAACAAGCCTTTACATGGAACAGTTGCATGAAAAAATTAAACCAGTGTTACAAAAGCAGCCTTAGATTTTGATTTAGGACAACTGACTATCCCCAGGTTGTAATCCTTTTACATTTCCCCTTTCTCAAATTGCATAACCCGTGGCTGCCCCTTACAGCTACACCCAGTGTTTCTAATATGGGGAAGGAGGGCAGGAAGCAGAAGTGTGTATTTGTGTTTTATGGGAAACATTGCTCTTTCCTAGAGGACACTTCAGTATTGTGTCTTAGGTTATAATCGAGACTAATTTCTGTGACATTGAGTATCTTGCCACAGGTGGTTATATCCACAGTCTGACTAGCAGTAAGAATCTGTGCTTACTCATTGCAGAGTGATAGAACTTGGTGTCGGAGCCTGCCGACAATCGATCAGGTCCAGAAAACCTGTGCTGCAGGACTGAGAAAGAAAGACAAGACTAAAAGGTGGGGTTGAGAGGGTCTCACTCTAGCCCGCAAGACACTAGGTCAAGAGTGGACGACCAGTTTATTTCTTGCAGTTAATTTATATGATTTTAACCCATTAGCTCATACATTCCTGCATGTAGGCAAAGGTATTGTTTTAAGGCACATTAACAACGTGTACTAAAATCATTAACTTGTATATTGTTACAGACATCATTATTGTTTACAGTTCTCGTAAAACTAAGATTAAGAGTTCCTGGAACCAAGATGATAAACTAAGGCATTGTTCCTCTAAGCTAACATCGTGACTCGTGTGCTATTATCTCAGGTGATTGTTCTTCAGGCTAAGATTACTAACTTGCATGCCGATTGCATCTCTCCTTCCAAAGGTCCTTAGTGACTTGATAGCTCAGGATGTTCCTTCGGGCCTTAATGCATCTGGCACATTCCTCAAAGGGGTGGCGGGACAGAGATTGTCCTTGAGAGATCAACCTCAGAGCCTGACGCCCTGCACTGTGGGAGTTTAGGCCCAACCTCTGTGCTCGGCAGTCCTCAGGTCATGAGTGGCCCCCCGCAACTTGGGATGTAGGTTCCCTTTTCAGTGGAAGCTCCATTTTCCTTGTTAGCCCATCCTTGCTCTGAAACTCACCCACCAAAGTTCACCTACGGGCATAGCGTGGAGTATAACCCAGGGGTGGCAGCAGTGGTGTGTAAATCTTGATGCAGTTACAAAATTTCCTTGGCTGTCTTGTGTTTATCTCTGAAATAATATATTGCCCTTTTTAAGTTAAAAGATATTTTATCCTCTAAATCTTCCAGAGTGAAATTGATACTTGAGGGACTCTCAAGCTGTTACACATTGTCTGGAACACTACTAGCTTGAGATGCACAGATTTAGATGATTCCCATTCTAGTAGCCTCTGCTCCCACTCCCAGCAAGTGAGCCGGTGAGACAGCAGCTGACAGTAATTAGTAACATAACTACCTCTTGGGGCCAGCCAGCTGGGGTCTCTTAGGGTCTAGGATTTATCTATAGTCGTGTTCTTTTAACAGGATTCTGATCCTACCCTGTGTCCCTAGAAGCAGGCTGGTTGGGGCTGCTGGCCATCTCTTACCCATTCCATTTTGCTATGGACCCTATTTTCTATTCTTTGTCTTGGATTCCCTTGGGCAACCTGGTCATTCATTCATTCATTCTACAAATATTTACTGAATCTCTACTGTGTGCTACCTGGTATGCTAAAATGCTAGGACTCGGTGGGTAGAAACTCTGTCACAGTCTAGTGGTGGAGACAAACAGCTTTTTAAGTGGACTGGTGACTATTTACCACAGTGACAGAAGAGGGCACTGGAGAAAAGGAACATGGTTCGCTGGGCATTTGGTGAGGAACAAAACTTAGACTGGGAGGTCAGGAAAGGCTTCCTTGAGGAAGTGGCACTTGAACAGAGCTCTGAAAGACTGAGTTAAGTTGGCAAAGAAGGGCAGGGGAAAGTTCCAAACAGAAGAGCCTCTGCAAACATCCTGGGGCAGAAGGGTGCATGGCACTTTTCAGGAACTGAAAGAAGACCAGTGGAACTGGAGTAGAGAGAAATGGGGAGGGGACTGAGGCAGGAGGGAAAACAGTATAGAATGAGCTAGAGATTTGCAAAGCTGAGATCATACTGTGTTAAGGATGTGAGTATCAAGGGTGACAGTTAAGAGTACCATAATCTGATTTATGAATGAAAAGAAACCTTGGGTCAGGTGGAGAACAGAATGGAAAGAGGCCAGAGTAGCATTCAGGCCAGAGTTGTTGCTTAGAGTGGATGATAGTGGAGAGGGAAGAGAGTGCACAGGGTTCAAGAGGGTAAAAGATGAAATCCCCCTACTTGGTATATGCAGATTGGGAGAGAAGGTGATACCATAGATTGTTTTAGTCCATTGGGACTTATAACAAAATAACACAAACTGGATAGCTTATTAACAACAGAAGAAACAACAGAAGATTATTTCTCACAGTTCTGGAGGCTGGGAAGTCCAAGATCAGGGTGGTAGCATGATTGTGTTCTGGTGGGGACCCTCCTGGTTCACAGCTGGTGCCTTGTCCCTGTGTGCCCCATGGTGGGAAGGCTGAGGGATCTCTCTGGAGCCTCTTTTATAAGGTGGTCTTGTCCAAAACAGTATCCAGTCCAGAGCCAGGCGTTTGAGTGTCCTTTATGATTTTTTAATCTAGCACAGAGGATGGCCAACTTTTCCTTAAAGTGTTACATAGTGTATACTTTTCAATTTTTCAGCCCATATGATCTCTATTGCCACTACTCAGCTCTGGCCTTGTCACTCAAAAGCAGCCGTAGATACTATGTAAACAAATGAGTTCCAATAAAACTTTTTGGACACTGAAACTTGAGTTTCTTAAAATTTTTGCGTGTCATAAAAACTATTTTGATTCTTTTTTCAACTATTTAAAAATGTAGAACCATTCTTAGCTCAGAGCAAACAAAAATGGGCAGTGGCTCACAGGCCATAGCTTGCCAACCCCTTGATCTGGTGCATTTTTTCATGATGCTGTCTTACAGAAGCAGCTTCATTGGCTGTCCCCCAGAAGTCCTGTCTTCTGAATTTGTCTGATTGCCCTGTGGTGATGTTACATGCCGCTGAATGAATGAATCCCTCAACATTCCCCCCTGAGCAGAGGTAGTGATTTTCCACTTTGCTGTTTTAAATTTCTGTCATGACCTCTGTTTTTCAAGCTAGAAATTGATGTTTGTACAGGATTTAATTTTTTTTTTTAGTTTATTGCCAGTAGGCGTACTTCTGACAGGAGTTTTTAAATTGCAAACTGTTACTGCCACTTCTTTGTGCTCCCACGCACAAAGCTGTAAAATAATTATTTACAGACTTAAGTGTATAGAGCTCCTACCATATGCTAACGGTTTTGCTAGGTTCTGATGATACAGCAATAAAGATGCAAAACGTTGCTTCCCTTGTGTTGCTTACAGTCTAGCTTATTACATCCCAAATTGTATTTGTAGCTTCCATATAGACTGTAAATTCCTGGAAGGCAGAGATCACCTTCCACAAAGACACCGGAATGAAATGTCCAGAATACAGATCTTAGAAGCCATCAGTGCTTCTTGCTGCATCTGATACAAGCTAGTCTGTAACAGCTGAGGCTGCCCCTTTCTGGCCACTCCCTTACCTACGTTCTCTCCACCTGCCAGAACGGCCTCTGGCTTTCCACGATCGCTATGCTGTTTCAAGCCTGAGATGCTTTGCTCCAGCTTCCTCTTACCCGCAATTTCCTGTCTTTACTGAGTAATAGTAATTCATCCTTTAAGATTCAGTTCGAGGATCCCTTCTTTTTGGAAGACTCTTCTGGGCTAACTACCAGACTAAGTTGGGTGGTCCTCCTCTGTGTCCCCCAGTGCCAGTGTCTACGTGTGATTCTTAATTGTCTGTTAGTAAGTCTGCCTTCCCAGTTCTGCAGTGAGTTTCTTGAGAGCAGGACTTAGATCTTTCATTGTTTCTCTTTGTATCCCAGGTGTCTAGCACAGTGACTGACAAACAGTAGGCACTTATATTTTGTTTGAGTGAGTGAAGGTGTGAATGAAAAGGTTAGTAAAAGAACCTTTAATTTAAAGTATTAGATTCAAATGGAGGCTCTTAATGATTAGAGATTTTATTTTTGCTTTCCATAGATATCGGTATCAACTTGACAGATCCTATGTTCAGAGGAATTTATAGAGGGGTTCAAAAGCACCAAGGTAAATGTTTCTTTATTAAATAAACAATTTTTTTATGAAGACAGATTTTCTGCCTCAAGGGAGATCATAAAAAGCTTAATCCAAAAAAAAAGCTTAATGTACTCTTACAATTGAATTACTAAAGGATTTATTATACATCTTGAATAAAACTATAAACAAAATGAAATGCATATAAGCTGTATTGATAAACCATGATCATGAACATTTATAAAACACCTACTAAAAGTGTTAACAAGCCCTTCTTATAAACTTCTGTAGAAATGTATAACTTTGCATATAGAACTTTAGATAACCATGTGCCTAAAAGCCAAACAAACTCCTCCCTGTTATGGTCAAAAGAATAAAAATACAATGGATAAGTATTCATCTATTTTGCCTTATATGGATTTCTTTTTTTTAAGGTATTCCTGGGTCTGTTCTTATTATATGATAAACACTCATGAAATAGTATGGATTTGACTTTAATTTAGTACATGTGATTGTTTCTATGTATTTTTTTCAATAAAGGATAATTAAATTATAGGAAAGTGAATTTTTATTTATCAGGTTTTCTTAATGTGGTGTTCATCTTACAGATGACTTACAGGATGTAATAGAGAGAGCTGTTCAGATTGGTGTTAAAAAGGTAACATTTCATTTTTGTCACCTTTATGATTTTTTTTTTAAGAAACTGAATTTTGCTTAAAATACTGTAGAATAGAAGAGAAGGGGCTAATGCCACTCAGCATTTTTGAATATGTATTGTCAACATGTAATATTAGCAAGTTAATGAAATAAAATATCAAAATATTCTGTTCACAGTGATTTAAGTGACATAGACCTTGTGGGTGGTTCTTCCATTTGATGAGAAATGTAGTAAATGGCAAAATCTCCTTGAAAAAGTTTTTTAAAACCCATTTGAATTACCAGGCTTCTTAAGAGGCAACTTTTGATAAATTTTGTAACATAATTTAGCACTTGTTAGAAGTAGGCAATCATCAAAAAGACAATGTATCTGTCACCAAGTTTAGCTTTTACAGTGTATGCCATTTCAAATAACTGCGAGGACACATTAATTTTTATGGTAATAATTTGATTATCACGAGAATTCCTACTACTTTTAGAGAGTTGTAAGCAAATGAATTTTAGTTGTGTCAAATTCTTTGAATAGGTAATTTCTTTTTAATTAGTATTTTTTTTTAAAGCAAGCTAGCCCACCCATGCACACAAGAAATAAGATTAAATTCCATAGTGTGGTTATCAGGACACTTAGCAGCTACTGCTTCTGAGTTAAATAACCTCAGTTTTAAAAAGTGATAGTGTCGACTAAATGAGTTCTGCAGTCACCGACTCTAAAATTGTATTAGTTTTTATTCACAAGTAATAAGAGGATAAAAGTTTACAACATTAACTTCTCATTGTGTGGTAATTCTCTGCTTGGTAAATCACTTTATAAAATGCTTTCCTGCAAACTCGGAAATACCAAAGCTCCTAAATTTTGTCACCTGAAAAAATTGCACAACCTAAAGTTGAGGATTATGTTTTATTCTGAAGACTTGCTAAGGACTTAAGCCTAGGAGACAGCCTCTCAGATGGTTCTGAGGGACTGCTCCAAAGAGATAAGGGAGGACCCAGGATATATAGGGATTTTTCCAAAAAAAAAAACAAAAAAAAACCAGGTAGTGGAACATCAAAAGATTACTGCTAATTAAAGGAAAAAAAAAACCTAAACATCTCAAATTAATGAATTTAGCACTTTTCTATGTATGGGAAGATGCAAGAGTCTGGGCTTATTAAAATCATTCCTTTGATATGCACCTTAAGTATCTAGGGTCAGTATCCATTTTTCTCCACCAAAATCCCCTCGGAGTATACAGTCAGGGGCAGCCACAGGGGCTGATGGCTTGATGGCCACAACATCCTTTGTTTACTGATATGACAGGAGACATTTTTTTCCGTCTACAGTTTTCATGTGTCATCCATGTATAGTTTAATCTTAACATTTGTAAGGATATACACACAGACTTAGGAATGACAGAACTGAAATGAAATTTACTTGGACATGGTTCCAAATTGAAATTTAATTCAGCACCTTGCAGTTATGTGGTAGTGAGTAAAACCATGGTTATGGCATCACAAACCTGGTTCCAGCCCCAGCTTCATTCTTCACAGCTTTGTAACCTAGGGTGCTTCGTCTCTCTAGACTTCAGTTTTCTCATCCCTAAATCGAGGATGGTAATGCCTAATAAATAGAGTTGTCATGAGGGTTAAATAAAATATAGAGTGCAAAGCACTTGGTATTGAACCTGGCATAAAGTGAACAGCCTTTATTATGCTCACGGTGGAAGCTACCATCACCATCACTGTAAGCTGGGAGAAGAAATTATGTCCCCTAGTCTTGTCCTTACTTTTTCATCTATTTGGAAAAGTTACAGGTAAAATTAAAGGTAGCCTTGATTAGAAACTATTTTACATAATTGAAATACTGGATTTGGGATCCTGATCTTAAATTAGGTAATGTTAGTTAACAACAGTTTTCCTGGTACTTTTGTTAGTATCTTATATGCCATGTTTTACAAGCAGTTGAGGATTTCATTATGACTTTGTGTTCCCTAAATAGATACTTATTTTCCATCCTATTAGAAGTTTGTCACTATTTGAAAATGTCTGTTTATCATTTGCACCATCTCTTGTGTTTTGTATGTTGTCTCTTTAGGTGTGTACCTAGAATGAATTCTTCACTTTAGCTCAGTGAGCCTCTAGAAGTATGCTTTAAAAAATACACATCAGTGTGTTTAAATCACTTCTTCAGAAGACAGTGCGCTTAAGCAGCACTGCCTTGGCAGTTGTCATCAGCACGGCTCTTGAGTGACATTTTCCTTTTAGCAGATGAGCAGAGGTGGTGTTCTGACTGTGGTGACTCTGATGGCCGTCTCTGTAATGGTGCTTCTTTGCCAAGAGCTATGTGTTTCCCTGCAAAGAATTTATCCATATACATTAATCCCGTGATTTCCAAACTTTTGGTCTCAGAACTCCTCCATATTCTTTCATATTATTGAGGACTCCACAGAGCTTTCATATGGGTTTTATCTATTGATATGTATTCCATTAGAAATTAAAACTGAGAAAAATTTAAAATACAGTTGATCTGTGAATAACACGGATTGGGACTCTGTGGGTTCACTTAGACACAGATTTTTTTCCAGTAGGAAATACTGCAGTACCATGTGATCTGAGGTTGGCTGAATCCGTGGATGTGGAACCCTAGATATGGACGGCCGACTATAAGTAATACGTGGATTTTCAGTGGCACCCCTAACCTCCATGCTGTTCAAGGGTCAACTGTATCTATTCTTTAATTCATTTTAAAATAACAATAGACCATTATATAACATAGATAGCAAATTTTTAGGAAAAGTATTTTCTAAACCAAAAACATTCAGTGACATGAGTGGAATGTGTACATTTTTTTTTTATATCTCTTTAATGTCTGGCTTACTAGAAGACCGCTGAGGTTTCGTATCTGTTTCTGCAGTCAGTCTGTTGTGATGTCACACATCATGTAGCCTCTGGAATACCTCACTGCACACTCATGACGGGTGAGAGTGAAAAAGGCAAATAGCATCTTAGTATTATGATAACAGCTTTGACCTCACATATCCCCTGGGAATCCGGGACCACACTTGGAGAACTGTTACATCAACATTATTGAATCTCTAATTTTTTTTTTTGTCTTTTTGCTGGGGGGAGGTAATTAGGTTTACTTACTTACTTTTGATGGAGGTACTGGGGATTGAACCCAGGACCTTGTGCATGCTAAGCATGCGCTCTACCACTGAGCTACACCCTCCTCCTACTTGAATCTCTAATTTAGATGAACAGAAGTCTAAATTCAGAGATCTTTAGTAGTTTATTCTTTCCTAATGTGATCTCTGTCCTTAAGAAACTCATGGTCTAATAGGAAAGACAGACATGTGAATACATTTTAGTAGGATAGTGTGACAAACTCCATGTATTGTGTGTGTGTGTGCGTGCACGCGCATGCACATGGAGTGGGTAGTCAAGATCCACTCTACACAGGAGGTGGTTTTACAGCTGAATTTTAAAGGATTGATGTGTGACAGTCAAAGAGAGAGTAAAGAGAAGCATTCTCCAAAAAAGCAGTAGGAAGGCACATTTGGGAAACTTTTTGTTGACACCCTGTTAAAGTGGGCTTATTTTATTTCTGTTTCAGTTTATGATTACAGGTGGAAATCTACAAGACAGTAAAGATGCACTGCATTTGGCACAAACAAATGGTATCCTCATATTACTTTTACCAAAAAAATAAGAATTAAGTTATTTTGAAGAAGTCTTTCTGAAAACTGCCTCAGGTACAAATACAATGGATCGTGACTGTAGAAACAAGAAGAAAATAGACTGATTTCAGTGGGATATGATTAAGATGAAAAAATTCAAAATGCCAACTGGCATATCAGATGCTTGATAAGACCCTTGTATTTAATAATGATTATTTTAAGATTTCAGTTAATGAGAATTAAGTTCACTAGGCATAGAATTTAACCTCAAATATTCCTAGTGTACAATTTTTGTGTATGTGTTGTCATGTGTTTAAGATTTGAGTTGCTCTTTTTAAACTTAATACTGTGAAAGATCATTTATTAAATATTTATTGTGCAGCCACCGTGCAAGACCCCAGGAATGCAAGTAATAATATAATGTATAATCCCTCATATGCTTACATTATATTCATACATTTGCATTTATTTAAAGTCCGTAAAGTTATGGGGTTGAATCCTACAAGAATGCTAGTTACATAAAACACCTCCTTTATCTGGCATTCATTTACTTAGCCTTTTTTTTTTATTTGTTATTGCCAGGGAGGAGTGGGGACCATGCTTCCTGTGTTAGTGAAGAATTAGGCATTCCATGTTGTTTTTCAAAACACTGATTTACCCATTAAAAGCTGTTTTTTAATGGGAGTCTTTCTAAAATGCATACTTCTCTTCAGAATCCACTGACACTTTTTCTTAGTGATTAAAGTCATAAAAATAATCATCTTCCCAGAAGCTTTTGATGTATGTAAGAATATTGTCTTCCGTACTTTTTATCCCCAAACAGATATGCTTTAAAAAGTTCTCAGATCTCCACTGTCGACCCTCTTCTACTTCTTCCCGTGTAGCTGCTGTGTCACTGCTTTAAAAGCTCTGCCTCCTCTTATTTGTGAGCATCTGTGTGGGAGCCCAGGAAGCCACCACGCCTCTCCCCTGGGCCAGGTGCAAGTGCCTTCAGCCACTCAGAAGCCCTTTTTGACTTCATATTTGTGCTCCATGCAATTAAAACTAGCAAAGTATGACCTCCAAATAAGTGAGCTTTATTTTTTATTAGAAAACCGAATCCTCCTTCCACCTCTGCATTACCCTTTTTAAGGGAAAGGAATGTGTTTTAACTGTTATATTAAATATATGAAACATGACAGTCATGTGAACAGTGAATGTTAAAGGTAAAATTAGGTAATGACATTTCATCTTACAAGAAATTACTTCATTTTCCATTCAAAAGTCTCAGTAAATACTGAGGTTTGGAAAGAGTTGAATTAATTATTTTTACTAACACATTAAGGCAGTTTTCATATTCATGTCCTACTTTGTTAAAGTATTCCAAAAATTCTTATGTGATTAACCCAGTGCAATTGTGGTAATTTGAGTGTTTTATGTCTATTGTTAAAAAAAAAAATTGGCCAGCTGAAATTATATGATATTCTATTATCTTTGCATATTAAATATAAATATTTAATTTTTGATATTTTGAAAATAACCCTAAGGCATTATTTTGTGCTAGATATGTTTTTCAGTACAGTTGGGTGTCATCCTACAAGATGTGATGAATTTGAAAAGAATGACCCTGATCTGTACTTAATGGAGTTGCTAAATCTTGCTGAAAACAACAAGGGAAAAGTTGTAGCAATAGGGGAATGTGGACTTGGTAAGTGCCAACCTATCCCAGTAGAGTGACTTTGTTTGAAAATAATTGATTTGTTCTGTACAAGTCATGAGTAATTTTGGATTCTTTTTTATCTTTTGAAGACTTTGACCGACTACAGTTTTGTTCGAAAGATACTCAGCTCAAGTAAGGAAATTTATTGTCTTTAGAAATTGTTGTAAAAGAGTGATTTTTTTTTTTAAGCAGCTTTTATCAGTTCAGAATGTAGTTGGATTAAGCATCAGGATATTTTGTTTTTCCCTCTGTATATCAGAAGGTAAGTGAAAGCATAAGGGATGAAAGTATCTAGTCTCCTCCAATTATTTAACCGTCTAATTTGATTTTAGTAGTAGAAATAGGGATGAGTTTTACATGATAGAGACTTTTGATTTCATTTTATTGTTTAACAGTAAGTGCATTCATACATGAACCATTCCAATAAAAGGAATGAAATTCAGTCGTGGGGCATATGGTTTAAGAGCAAGAATATTAAAGAGAGATTATAGGATCAGTCACCAAAGCTAAGCATATTTTACTCCTGCTGGGTACTGGATATTATCAGCTTGGAACCTTAGAATCCTTTCATAGGAGCCATGTTGAGAGTGGTGGCTTCTGAGAAAATGCCAAAGCTCACACGCCTCAGAGACTTCCTAAACCCACTGCCTGGAGCTGTTACCTGGAGTGCCTGGTGGGTAGTGCTGAAGGCTGAAAAGAAAAATTAGGGCATAGGCTTAAGACATGAGCATTTTGTTGAATTTCAGAAACAATGTGTTAATTACTAGATGGTAATGAGCTTCTAAAGAAGACTAATTTAGTTATTCATCCACTCAGCAAGTATTTATGGAGTAATATGTGCCAGAAACTGCTGGGAGTAAGGGATAATAATACCTGCCCTGCAGCCATTTAAGAATAAACAGCCCTCCATCCTGCTTGTTTTCTTACACATGAAGGAGGAGTCTGAATCAAATTCTCTTAAGGTATCGTCTAGCTTTCTCATAATATTTAATAATTAACCATTTTTGTCATATGATTAAGCCAGTGACTTGACAGCCTGAGGGGACTGTTAAAATTATACATGGCAGAAGTGTGCTTCCCTCTCCCTCCCCTGCCCCCAAACGCAGCCCCGCGTGCCTGGTCCAGTGGAAAGTGCCTGTAGTGAGGAGCACATTGGCCTGTGAGCCTGTCATGCCCTGGGCTTCTGGCTCCAGAATTCCTGGAGTGTGAGGGACCATGACCAAGTGACAGGATGGGTTACAGTAGTGTTCGATGGATGCTTTCCTTTAGGCCTCTCAGCTATCAAACCCTTTCAGAGCTGTTTAATTAGTGGCATATTGTTTGCTGTGTTTTTCAGGGATATTAACATGAGTACTGGCAGGATTATTAAATCTCTGTGCCTCTCCTGGATATCATGTAGGTCAGCTCACTTAACCTTTAACGCTCACATATTCACATTTAAGTAGAAAAACAGTTGTCTGTAATAGTTCCTTTGGTTAAGCCCACAGATCATAATTCCTCCACTTTCTTATCTGTTTTTGGCCAAGATGAGCCTCGTGAGGCAAACAGATTGTGTGGTGTGACCATCAAGGGCAGTGGCAGCGTCCCCCGGGATTTCCTGCCCACATGACTTTTCAACCAGTTGAGTTAAAACTGGTTCTAAATTGCAACCTAAATACTTTAAACCTGGTGTGTGTATGTGTGTGTTAAATGAAAACGTTGATAGTTTCAGTTTTCTTTTACTGCTCTGATACCTCACCATCATCTTAAGATTAGAACTTAAAACTATATATATATATAGCAGGATACAGTTTATGCTTCGACACACTCTGTTCACTTGAGTGGGAGGAATTTGTTTTGGGCATTTTTCTTGAGGCTTTAGAATGTTAATGCTGTGCAGGTCCTTTTTTTTAAATTGCATATCAGACAAAATTTCAAAATAAGCATTTGGGGATTTAGGGACCCTCAGAGATGAGATGAAAGCATTCCTTGCCATCAGCTAGCTGAGAGGACGATTAGCACTGTGGGTTAAGGTACACTGGTCGAACGCTTTGGGTCTTTTGGATTTGCCTCTATCCAGATTACTGGTAGACCTCTGAGATATTGTGGGTTCAGTTCCAGACCACCACAATAAAGCGAGTATCACGATGAAGCAAGTCACATGAATGTTGTGGTTTCCTAGTGCAAATAAAAGTTATGTTTACACTAAAATGTAGTCTATTAAGTGTGCACTAGTATTATATCTAAAATACTTTATTGCAAAAAAAATGCTAACCATCATCTGAGCCTTCAGTGAGTCATAATCGTTTTGCTGGTGGAGGGTCTTGCCTCAGTGAGGATGGCTGCTGACTAATCAGAGTGGTGTTTGCTGAAGGTTGGGGTGGTTGTGGCAGTTTCTTAAAATAAGACAACAATGATATTTGCTGCATTGATTGACTCTTCTTTCACGAACAATTTCTCTGTGGGATTGCAGTGCCATTTGATAGCATTTTAGTAGAACTTCTTTCAGAATCGGAGTCAGTCCTCTCAAACCCTGCCACTGCTTTATCAACTAAGTTTATATTATAATCTAAATCCATTGTTGTCCTTTCAACATCCTTCACAGCATCTTCACCAGAAGTAGATTCCATCTTAAGAAACCACTTTCTTTGTTCACCCATAAGAAGCAACTCCTCATCCATCACAGTGTTATCATGAGGCTGCAGCAATTCAGTCACACCTTCAGGCTCCTCTTCTAATTCTAGTTCTCTTCCTGTTTCCATCACATCTTTAGTTGCCTCCTTCACTGAAGTTTTGAACCCATCACAGTCACCCATGAGGGTTGGAATCAACTTCTTCAAACTCCTGTTAATGTTGATCTTTTGACTGCATCTCATGAATCACAAACGTTCTTAGTGGCATCTAGAATGGTGAATCCTCTCTAGGAGTTTTTCAGTTTACTTTGCCCAGATCCATCAGAGGAATCACTATCTATGGCAGCTTTAGTTTTACAGAATGTTTTTCTTAAATATTAAGACTTGAAAGTCAAAATTACTCCTTGATCCACTGGCTCCAGAATGAATGTTGTGTTAGCAGGCATGAAGACAGTGTGAATCTCGTGCGTCTCCACCAGAGCTCTTGGGTGATCAGGTGGATTGTCAATGAGCAGTAATATTTTGAAAGGAATCTTTTTTTCTGAGCATTGTCTCAACAATGGGCTTAAAATATTTAGGAAACCATATTGTAAACAGATGTGCTGTCATCAGGCTTTGTTGCTCATAGAGCACAGCAGAGTAGATTTAGCATAATTCTTAAGAGAACCTGGGATTTTTGGAGTGGTGAATGAGGATTTACTTAAAGTCACCAGCTGCATTAGCCCCTAACAAGAGGGTCAGCCTGTCCTTTGAAGCTTGAGGCCAGGCATTGACTTCTCTCTAGCTGTGAAAGTCTTCGATGGCATCTTCTTCCAACAGAAGGCTGTTTCATCTAAACAACAAAATCTGTTTAGTGTAGCCACCTTCACGAGTTAGATTAGCTCGATCTTCTGGATAACCTGCTGCAGCTTCTACATCAGCACCTGCTGCTTCACCTTGTACTTTGTTGTTAAGGAGACAGCTTTCCTTCAACCTCATGAATCAACCTCTGCTCCACTTTTCTTCCTTAGGTTCCTCACTTCTCTCAGCCTTCATAGAATTACAGTTAATTAGGGCCTTGCTCTTTGGCTTAAGGGAATGTTGTGGCTGGTTTGACCTTGTATCCAGACCACTCAGACTTTCTCCATATCAGCAATAAGGATGCTTTCTTATTATTCGTGTGTTCACTGGAGTAGCACCTTTGATTTCCTTCAAGAACTTTTCCTTTACATTCACAACTTGGCTAATTGGCTCAGGAGGCCTAGCTTTTGGCCTGTCTTGGCTTTAAATATGCCTTCCTCACTAAGCTTAAATGTTTCTGTCTTTTGATTTAAAGTGTGAGGCATGAGAGTCTTCCTTTAACTTAGAACACTGAGAGGCCATTCATTGTTGTTGGCTGATTTCAATACTGTTGTGTCTCAGGGAATGGGGAGACCCAAGGACAGGAAGAGAGGCCACGGAGCAGCCAGTAGGTGGAGCAGTCCCAACACACACAGTATTTATTAAGTTCGCTGCCTGGTATGGGTGAGGTTTGTGGCGCCCCGAAATAGTTACTATAGTAACATCAGAGATCACTGATCACAGATCAGCCTAACAAACACAAGAAGTTTGAAATATTGTGAGAATTACTAAATGTGACATGGAGACACAAAGTGAGCAAATGCTGTTGGAAAAAATGATGCCAGTAGACACAGGGTTGCCACGAACTTTCAGTTTGTAAAAATCGCAGTATCTGAGAAGTGCAATAAAACAGGGTGTGCCTGCAATGATAGCTGCCACTCCAAGGCTGAATTTTTGAAGCTCTTGACCTTAGTTATTGTTGACTCTAAAATGTAAGAAGCAGCCATACAAGCAGAAGCAAATTATAGGTTTGCTGAAATGAGCAGATCTAACTCAAGTGAAGAATGATTCTCATTTATGAATTTTTAAAAACCCTAAATAAAAGCAGAGAAGTCTCTTACTAGGTGCCACTTCCTACCCTTTACCTTATGTTATTATTTTTAGTTACCACGGTGGGCTGTTTTTTCTTTAAAGACAATAATCACTTGATGCTAAGCACCAGTTATCCTCCGTTTGTATTATTAGGAATGATTTTTTACCGCATGGTTTTCTTACGATGCCTAGCTACCGTGAGCACGTCAACCTTTCTTTTCCCAGATTATATGAAATTCTGTAGGCACGTTGCTTGGACACATGTTATTTTCATAAATTGTGCTTTTGCCTACGCTGTGATAGGAAGGCTTATTTCCAAGCTGATCGCTAGATTCTGTAAATCTGCTGCTTGGTTTTGTGGCTGTGTGTAGCCAGAAGCCAGATACAGAGTAAATGCTTATGTAATGACTGGAGCACACTTATGTGCTGACATCTGAATTACTTTAGAGATTATAGAAATAGTTGACTAACAGTAATTACTAAAATAATTTTTTCTTCCATATTTTCATTTATATTTCATAACACTGTGAAGTTTCAAATATTTTTGCTTATTCTAGTCTACCAGAATCTGTTTAAAAAATAAAAAAACCCCTAAACATTGGGTAATAAAGCCATAGACCACCAACTTTAGGATGACTGTGTCTTTAAGAAGTACATATATACTTCTAATTTTAAAATGTAGCATTTTCAAGAGTTTTACAAAGAGGGTACTCTAGGAAAACGGCTATCTTGCACTTCAAGGAGATAAGATAGAGGAAAACACAGCAAAAGAGATTTAAGTTAAACACAGAGAAATTGGTCCCCCAAATTAAGGGGCCTAGAAGAGGTGAACCTCTTAAGAAAATAAAAAGACATGTATTGTCTGTAACTCCTGGTTTCACTTAAACTGCATAACCATTAAAGAGAACGAGAGGGAACCCTGCTGAAATAAGTCATACAGGACGCCCGCCCTGTCGTGTTCTGTGGGTACTGTCACTACATGCTGGGGCCGGAAGAGGCTCCTCTGAAAGCCTCCTGTGTGTTGTTATCTTGGACAAGGTCTTACACCCCTCCAACGGCAGCTCTTGTCCTTTCCAAGGGATTTTTTTGAGGATCAGATGAGATAATGGTGAGGCACTTGAAAAACCTTTTCATAAAGTACCTTAAAATAGCCAGGACTACCATTTTATCATGGAAATTTCATTTTCCTGAAAAACAAGAGTATTTCAGTTTTTGTTTTCATTTATTTAATAAATTCTCATGTTGAGTTTTTAAAGGAATCCTTTTTTGCTCTGTAGCAGTAACTTGCACATAGAACATAACAGCACATAGTAAACACTGAGTATAAAGCTTTGCCTGGCTTCTCATTGGAGTGAGTTGATTCCCTGTGGAGGTGCTCAGCCAGCTCTTGGGACAAGGGGCTAGCAGTGTCTTTTCTGCCACCAGCACATGCTGAAAGGAAGGGATCCCACAGGTGATAGGAGGGTGTCCATTTCATTTGGGATCTAGTAGGAAAGCTTGTTAAAAGTAGTTATTTGGGAGAACAGCCCCCATCACTGTAATCTTAAACCATATAGCTCTTTACTTCTAGCTGTCAGTAAATAGTAAAGGGTATCTCATTTACCCAGCAGTTGTAATAGGAAAACTAACATTTCCAAAAATAATGTTGCAATCCCAGAAAATAAAGTATCGCTTTCAGGAAATTAAAAGCTTTTGGCTTGGCCTGATATGTTTTAAATGTCTGAAGTAACTATTTCTGGTCTATGATTTCTAGAGAATAAAAGTTCTTTAAAAAAAATCATTTGACATAATTATTCTCATGCTAAAATTTTTGATGAGGAAATTTTTTTTTGCATTATGCAGATATTTTGAAAAACAGTTTGAACTGTCAGAACAAACAAAATTACCAATGTTTCTTCACTGTCGAAACTCACATGCTGAATTTTTGGGTGAGTTAAAGCTAAAGTCTCATTTAAAATTTAAACAGAAAAAGACTTGCAGACATAGTAAACAGTCTTATGGTTACCAGGGAGGGGAAAGGGGGTGAGAAGGGATAAATTTGGGAGTTTGAGATTTGCAAATGATAACCACTATATATAAAAATAGATTAAAAACAAATTTCTTCAACCATATTCAATATCTTGTAAATAACCGTTAATGAAAAAGAATATGAAAATGAATATATGCATGACTGGAACATTGTGCTGTACACCAGAAACTGACACATTGTAACTGACTATTCGTCAATTAAAAAAATAATAATAATAAAATAAAATTTAAGAATTTGCAGAAATCAACCTATTTGCTAAAAGTTGTTTCTGTTTTTAATTCACAGACATAATGAGAAGAAATAGAGATCGGTGTGTGGGTGGAGTGGTAAGTATAAAAGAGTTATTTTTAATAAATGATGCACAAAAGCACCTTGGTTATTAAGGTTCGCCACTAAAGTAATTCAGATGTCAGCAATACAGTTATTAAGGTTCTACTGTCTCTTATTTGAAGGACATATAAATTTACTGTTGAATCTGTGGGCAAGATGTGGTGCAAACATAAACCAGTTTTAGTTACATTTACTTTTTCAGAGAAAGAACGAGTACAGAATTCTGTTCACAGAAAACCCTGTGAATTTAGCCCTGCACATGGGAACAGTCTGCATAATCTTTTTCTCTGCCTCTTCCATCAGCCTTTCTTTTATGCCCAATTTAAATTTTGAGCAAAATATAAACTAAATTTAATAGTATTTTAGAATAATTTAGCACTTATTTCAGGTTTGCCTTCTTAATTTCTTGTTAACTGTATTAACTGTTATCGCTCTGCTTAGAGAGACATTCTCACTTCTGTAATTTGTTTCTGCTGTAAACACTTCTCTATGGTCATTTCAATCATTAGTCTTGAGGCAGTTTCCATAAATATTACCTGCCTGCCACTTAGCTCAGGTATCCATAGCAGTGATTTTTCATCCTTTATGGATCCTGGACTCCTTTGAAAATCTGCCTCAGTGATGCTCAGATGTACACATTTTCACATGTAATTTTAGGAGGGACTCACTGATCTCTAGTAAAAAAGCCATTATCCAGGTGTATGAAATCCCACTGTTGTACTGTGCAAAGGAAGAGGAGATGGCACAGAGCACCTACTGTATACCCATTTTGTGTTGCTTTGATAGTTTCATATACATTCTGTTAAGTTTTTAGCCTCTGCTTCCTGGTTCGTCCTGCTAGCGATATGCATGCTTTCTGCATTGCTGTGGTGTTAGTGTCACTGTGCACGTTTTCATCTGTACCTTCCTGACCCAGTAATTTCTCCTTTAGGAACCGTCCTTGGGAATTGAGAGAGGCTTTCATTAATGCCCTTAGGATTATTGGTGGCACGTACAACCTTCAGGCGATACCACTCAGCCCATTTGTTTCATTTATAAATAGAGTTTACCTGGATGACTTTGCAATACAGTTGACCCTTGAACAATTTGGGGGTTAGGGGCACCGACCCTCTGTGCAGTCAAAAATCCGTGTATGACTTACAGTCAGCCCTCTTTATGCACATTTCCTCCGTGATTCCGCATCTGCAGATTCAGCTAACTGTAGACCTGCAGTACTGCAGTGTTCACTGTTGAAAAAATCCACATGTAAGTGGGCCTTTTCTGTTCAGGCCTGTGTTGTTCAAGGGTCAGCTGTAGTTTAAAAAAATTTACAGCAACAAATCCAACCTAAATGACTTTTATAAAAAAAAGAGAGAGAGAGATTGCCAAATAAAGAATAACTGATTTCCTGAAATGGTTTATGAAGTCATATTTAAAATTATTTTGATATTGTTGGAAGCTGTGTATTCTAATCAGCTGGAAATGCTGAGGGGAAGAACAGACCTTTTTGTGCAGCTGTGTAACAGTTTTCTTTATTTCTGAGAAACATGTTACCCACAGTGTATTCAGACTCTAGATGTTGTATTAACGTGACATCACTTGTTAGCTGTGTTTAAAAGTGTCTTGTCACTTATTGTTTTGATTTCATAAATACATTCAAAGTGTGGGATCTTTGTAGGATCTTTATCTTTGAAGGAAAAAAATACCATCTCAGTCCTTTTTGTCTGCTGAGCTAATATTATTGACAGTTTAACAATTCACATTTTTTTAGCAATGTTCTTACAATCATCTTTATAGATCTTCTTAAAACTTGTCTCAAGTCATTTCTCTTCTAAAAAAGGATCCTCTAACAAAAATCAAACATTTTGAAATATATTTTTGTAACATTAATAACATATTAATATATAGTTTTATAACATTTTTAACTTTTCCTTATGCTTTTGTGTAAGAATATGGCTCCCTACTACAGTCCCCTTTACCGGAGGTACAGCAGTAATGCTGTGCACAGACATCAGCATAACCAGAGGGAAAGTCTAGGCAACCATCTCCTTCTTGCCTTACCACGCTGGAGATAATGACAGGTTATAATCAGAAATTTGATTTGAAACCCTGTGGTCCACAAAACTCTACTGCGTCTATATTCTTGCTTAGAAAGTTCTATTAATGTTATTTAGAGTTTTAAAGTAGTAATTATTATAATAAAATTATACCTTCATGTCCTTAGGTGCATTCATTTGATGGTACCAAGGAAGCGGCAGCTGCTTTGATGGACTTGGGTCTCTATATAGGATTTAATGGTTGGTAGGTCCCATGTTATTTTTTGTTGGTTTTTTTTTAACTTTTATATTAAGCAGATTCCTTAAATTATTTTATAATGAATTGCTGATAAAGATTTGAATTTGTTTTTACTAAAAGTTGTGTATTTTGCATTGATCTTTGCCTGTGAATTTTAGTAATTACCCCAAGAAATTAAACAATACGTTACTATTACAAGTTAAAGCTCCAAAGTTAGAAACTGCTCTCCTGGGCTTCAGTCATGGAAAACAATATTCCGTTGTATCAGCAGCTCGCTTTCTCTAGCAATGCAATTTGTTCTCAGGTCATTTTATCCCTTTAAAATGTGTTCACAGCACTATGTATGCACACACACAAGTGATGTCTGACTAGGGGGAAAGGTCATAGTATGACATGATCATCTTGTATCTCTCTAGGCCAAGATACTGAGGCTCAGAGAAGCTGAGAAACATATTAAGTCACTGAAAGTGTGAGAGCCTGTGTCCTCTTCCCACTCGGTGACCCTCCTGCTGTTTTCCACACTCAAGCCTCATGCGCCCAGTGCAGTCAGCTAGCACAGCTGGGTCCCTGAGCTCATCTTCTTCAGATGCTTTGGTGAGCTTACGCCAGTGTCTTCTCAGGCTGTCAATGTAGCGCATCAAGCAAACGGCCGATAGTGAGATTTGCTTTCCCTCTTCAGCATTCCGTTCCCTTAAAATCACTACTTTCCCGATTACGCTATTTTTTTTCCCTAAACTCCTCTTTGGAAAATAGAATCATGAAATTAATTATTTGCTGGGTAGAGTTCAGACGTATTTAAGTGTCCTAGATGCTCCTTCTGTGTTTTTAAGTTAATAGTTTAATTCACTTCTCCATTAAGTTGGAAAGAATGCATGCATTATGAAGTAGTACTGGGAGTACTTGAAAACAGTCTCCCAGCAGGCCCTCTTCCCAAGTCAGCTTTACCAAGGACAGCTGCTCTGCTGGTTATCACCATGTATCTAACATGCATATGCTGTTATTTCTTGATTCAGTCCCTTTAATTATCTATTTCCACTAAGGTATATGAGCATTTCAGTTCTTATATCCAGTACTACCCCCTCCCTTCATTATTTCCTTTGTAGCCCTCTCAATGTAGTTATTTCAGAATTTTTAGTTATATGCATATTGCGTGTTTTCATTATTATGTCTATGTAAATATTGTTGACTGCTGAACCATGTATGTACCCCTCTTTTATTTTCCTGGAGTAACTTTTCTCATTTTTATCTACTTGGCTTTCTTCAAAACTTGAAGCCTTCAAAATCCTTTTTTCTATTTTTCCAAATGAAGAAAGTTATCTGATCATCCAGGTAATTCCATGAGTTCCTGATCCTTCCATCTTTCTTCTACTGTTGGATTAGAGTCTTCTGTAATGGGACTACTAATTTTAGATCCCATTTTGTTTTGATGGAACACATGTTTGAAAATGAGTGAATTTTAGTCTTCTTTTTGAAAGTTTGCCTAGATGAAAGAAAGGGGAAACAAACACTTTGACTCGATTTTTTTTTCCAGGGCATAAAATTCTAGATTAGAAATCATTTTCACTGAGAATTTGCAATACTCCACTTCTAGGTTCTAGCTCCTATCCTGTTTCCCTATACTTTACCTGTGACATGAGCTTCCCGCCCCCCCCACCCCACCCCGGAATATTTCAGTTATCTCTGGTATTATCAAAATGTGCAAAGGTGTTTTGATGAGCTCCCATTCAGAATGTGTGCGTTCTCGACTGGCCCCTTCCAGCTAGAGGCTCATCTTTGTCCTGAGAAATCTTGTCATTTGTTTTTTTTTTTTCTATTCTTTCTTCGGACCTCTCAGGCTGATACTCTGATCTCATTCTTTTATTCTGCAATTTCTATCTAGTTTTTTTTCCTCCTTTCAAAAAAGTGCTTTATTTTTCAACTTTTTAAAATGAAACTTACTTAGCTTTTGTCTTCAGTCTCTGAAAGCTTTTTTTTTTCCCTACCATAACCTTGCTTGGCAGATACAGCATCTTCCCATCTCTCTAAAGATATGAATTATATTTTTAAAAGTCATTTTCTGTTTGCCATTTAATGCTTTTTTCCTCAGAGTTCCTTTTGTTTTGGTCTCTATCATGTAGAGGCTTTCTTCAAATGTCAGGCAGCATTTCAGTTCTTATACTCAGTACTGTCCCCCACCCCATCCCACCCCATCCCCGCCACTTCATTATTTTAAAAGTGAAGGAAAAGAATCTGTTTCGAAGCTCTGTGGGGAGATAGGCCATCAACTGCAGCCCAGACGGCATCCATGGCTGACTTACATCACAACACAACAGATATTATGTGCCTCTAGGTAGAAGGTCATACCACCACCTAGGAAAGTCTTGCCAGAAAAATAAAATCCAACCTGAATCTGATCAAGACTCTAGATGGTACTCTAGAGCTCCTTTAAGAAACAGGAGGACACAGAAACCTGTTAAACGGCAACACATAGATGAAATCAAGACTGGGAGACTCTACAGGACCAACAATTGGGTTTCTTCAGCGAATTTTAAGGGGGAAAAAAGAGATGCAGGAGAACTTAATAGGTTAAGAGATTTAGAACACTAGTGACCAATTGTAGTATTTGTCCCTCATTTGGATCCTGGGTCAAACAAACTTAAAAAGATTATGTATGACATTGAGACAGTTTGAATACTGGATATATTATAATAAAAAGAGTTGGGGTTTTCTTAGACATGATAATAGTTTTGTGGTATCATTTTAAAACAATTCTTACGTTTAAATAAAGATGCATGCTGAAATTTTGAAGCCATATAACATTTGGAATTTCCTTCAAGATAATATGGGGGGGGAGTGGTAAGTGGATGGGACAGGATCAGCCAAGAGTTGGTAATTGAAGGGGCTAGGTAATAAAAACATGGGAAGGGAGTTCTATATTATTCTAGTTTTGTGTTTATTTGAAACTTTCCATAGTGAAAAGTTGTAACATGTCCTGAAATTAAAAGTGCAACAGAAGGACAGTATTAGTCATCTCATTATATAGCAAACCATCCCCAAACTCATTGACATAGTAAACATTTCTTTTCACACTCATGGGTCTTTGGGTCAGCTAGGGTTTAGTTGATAGAGTTGAGCTCTCTGTGTCAGGCTGTATGTTGGGTTCAGATCTGTGCCATGTTTTTTTTTTTTTTCTGGGTGCCCAGGCTGAAGAGGGAACAGCTACTTAGTGCATGCTAATTGCATATCATCAGAGTGCCACCCAGATCAGAGAAGTGCACTCCAGGCCTCTGGCCATGTCATCCCATTGGTCAAGCAAGTTCTGAGGCGATGGCCAGATTCAGGTTCCCCGTTCCTACCAAGAAATCATGGCAAGAGTGCAGATACATAATCCAATTAAAGGAGGAGAATTGGGACTAATAATTCAGTCTGTCTCAGGGTCTGAAAATGTTGATCTCCCAGAAACAGATGCATGAAAGAAACGGCCTAGCAGACCAATTCAGAAGTCCTAAAATGGACTAATGAGAGTCCAGAAAGAGAGGAGAGCAAATGGAGGGAAAGCCCTATTTTCCCAGAATGTTTTCCCAGAGCTGGGGGTGGGGAAGAGTCTAAATTGCAAGGTTCCAACTGCTTAACTGGATGAAAAAAGTTTTACACCCAAACACATTTACATTCACTCAGGTCTCACGATGTTAAAAGTAACGGAAGATCCTAAGAGTTTCCAGATTTGGGGGGTGGGGGGAGGTGGGGGTGGAATGAGAATCAAACTGACATCTCCTAATCGGCTTTCCCATTTCACACCGTGTTAAATACTCATAGTCCTAACAGTGATGGTGATTTTCATTCTTTGTGAAGATTCTGATTAGTGAAACATGAACTTTGAGCATCTGACTCCTTCATACCAGTGAATCCCTGGGTATTTGACCCATAAAGAAATTGGCTGTACTTTCATACTCAGCTTTATGAGCCCCTCTAAATTATGCAAGTTACCTGGAGAAACAAATTCTTTTTAAAAAATTGTTTTATATGTTTTACGTAGACTGTTACAAAAAGTTATTGGGCTGATAAGCACAGAAATGCACCCCTTAAAGCAGGATCTGGTTGAAATAGATCTTAATCTGGATTCTGTGAAGATAGAATGTGCAAATACTTTAAAATTTAAAGTGTACGCCATTGTAGCCAACCCAAGTTCTGCTTTAGGATTTTGAGCTAGTTAGTAAATCTGTTTTAGACAAGTTTATAATACAAAAAAGTTGTTATTCATTAAATGTACCTTTTTATTTTATACATTTTTTTAAGCTCACTGAAAACTGAAACTAATTTGGAAGTTTTGAAGTCAATACCTAGTGAAAAATTAATGATTGAGACTGGTAAGTTTGCTTTTAGAACTTTAATGTTCGTATTAAACCATATCCAAAAAGAGCTAGGGAAAGGTGAACAGATACTTTATTTTAAAAAGCATGCTCAACATCAACAATTAATACTTTTCAGAAAACCTTTGGGAATTGTAATGGAAAAATACTTATGCAAGCAACTTTTTCAATTTTAGAAGTTTGACTAAGCCTAAGCACTTAAAAATGGAGCGTCAGAATATGTGGTAACTACAGAGGTGTTTTATTAAACAAGGAGTCTTAACTAAGCATTGCACCTCAGGGTTTCAGAAACTATTCAGAATCTTTTTTTATACAGTGTCTTCTTTGTAATGGCTTAATTGTACAATACTGTAAAGTACAAACATTTAAATTGGTTTAAGAATTTTGGAAATTAATCAGCTGCCTCTTAAAATAAGACAGAAGCTAGAAATTTTATCTACACCCTGAACTCAAGGCTCTTCTTATACACATGGACCTTTTTTCAGTAAAGTCAAGACTGAGCCATTCTGAAAAAATCAGGTTTATTTCCTTGGAGAGTCATGAAAACTAAATCATCTTGTTAAAAGTGCAATGATTATAAAATGTGTAAGCTATTATAATTCCTTATTAAAGAAGTAGGTAAGGAAATAATCCCAGTATTCAAAGCCATTGTTTTGTTTAGTAGAGGCAAATAGAAGTTTAACTCAAATGTTTTCATTTTACAGTTCTTTCTTTTAGCTTTAGGGTTTTTTGGGGGTTTTTTTGGTTGTTTGTTTTAAGCATACCATACACCAACAATATTCTTAGTGTGGAAAAAGGAATAAAACTGACTTATAAAGCAAGCATTTAAGAATTTGTACAATTCAAGATTTTCTCTTACGCTTTTCTTAGAACTGTTAGCTGAATCACGGCCTGTATTTTAGAGCTGAAATACTAGTTTGATAGTAATCATTAAAAAACAGTAATTTAAAAAGGTAAACCTCTTTAAGAGACTCCTTTTTCTTTGCTTAACTTTAGATGCACCTTGGTGTGGAGTCAAAAGTACACATGCTGGATCAAAATATATAAAAACTTCATTTCCTACCAAAAAGAAGTGGGAAAACGGGCACTGTGTGAAAGACAGAAATGAACCCTGCCATATAATGTAAGTACTTTGTTTTCATGGTCTTCAAAACATTAAAGCCAACCCCCAGATGCCATTTACAAAATGAACCGAAGGAACAGAAAGTTGGGTGAAATCCAAATGGAGGTATGAAAGGTCATTTTAATACAGTGATTCAGAGGAATTCATACCTAATTGCTCTAAGTAGCTCCTCTTTCCATATCCTCTCAATTCAAAGTCATTTTATTACAGCAGTTAAGAACTTGTCATTTTGGTCATTTGTCATTTTGCAGGGAGGGAAAAGATCTTAAAGCTGTCCATACAGAATCACCTTACCTGGCTAAAGTTGCTTCTTTCGCAGGTTTCCTGCTGATGGTTATAAAAACACAATCTTGGCATACCTTTTTAATGGTATCTGTATTTTAAATGATTTGACAACCTGAATAAACCTAAGAAATAACACATTCCTTTAAGCCTCTTGAATAAAAGGACAAATGATAGAAAGGATTTCCTATTGCTTCTTGGCCTCTTGGCTAAGATCAACTATAGAAAGGATTTCCTTTTTCCAACCAAAAAAAGGGCAAAACTTTACAGAATTTTATTTCCTAGGGGGGGAAAAATAGTAATTCAGCATCATTTTAAAAATTATAATATATAGTGCATGTGAAAAAGAGGGGCTGTTACCCATCTGTCAAGGAGCTGCACAGCATATAATTTACAGGAAAAGTTTATTTTAATGGGAACATCATCCAACTTCTTGTGTTGCACAATTTAACTAGACTGTATCAGTCTATTATGGCTTACCAATTCAGGCACCTGGACATATTTATCATACATTCATAAAAATTAATATTGGATTGTTGCTTTTAGATTGTAGTAATTCCTTTAATATGCACCATCAATTTTTAGTAGTTTTTAACACATAAGAGTATTAGGTAAGCAGATCTAAAATTTAGCAGCCAGAAAAGTGAAGAATTAGTCTATAAAAATACCCTGGAAGGATTTTCCTTTATTAACATGCTGTTAGCAAAGACTTTAAAACTGAATGTTTTAAAACCTGTAGGGTGAGGAGTATATTTAAAGTATGGCTGGTAAAGAAACATGTCATTTTTATGAAGTGTAGGTACTTGAAACTAGGAAGACAATATTTCTAATTAATTCTTTGGAGATTTAAGAGGATACTAGAGACTAGAAACTGGTATTTTTCCAGCAGCCAGCTTAGAGGAGGTAGTTGCCAACAGTGCATCCAAATCAATTTTCTACACTGCCTTAATCTTAGGTAAAAGTACAGCTGTTCATTGTGGCCACACACTTGAAAAACAATTTTAAGGTGTTTCTAAATGCAGACTCTTAAGAACCAAGAAGGCTTTTTGAGTATCAACTGGAATCATGAATTCCAGTTCTGAGTAGGGAGAGCTTGGGAAAATCAACATCTGTAAACTGAAAAATTTTAAACCACATTTCAGAAATACACATGCCTCTAATGCTAAGTACTGATTAGCAAGTTAATTCTTACTTACAAAGCCATTTTTATAAACTCCATCTGTTAACAGTTTTATGTTTTAATTATTTTGTGTAGAGATCTTTCTTGCCTTTTAAATTCCTTGAAATGCATTTTGGAGTTCTTGCCACGTATCAGAAAAAAGGTACAAGTTACTGAGACTACACAGAGGAAACAAGACCATCCCCACCTTCATCCCTCCACCTTATGAGTAGGTGCACTGTGTCAGGCACTTCGGATAAGGCATTATACAAGGCAGACAAGGATCCTCCTGGAGCAGACAAGCAGACAGAAGTACCGTCCATGATGGCAGTACTGTTACAGGGGTAGGAACAGGAGACTGGGACCACAGGCCAGAGCAGCTGCCTGCCCTGACGGGAAACAGCACTTAACTAAGGTGGCATTTCAGCTGTTTACCAAGTTGGTCTGGGAGTTAGGCCAGACCAAGACAGACACCTTGAGCGAAGGCAGACTGCGGAAGGGCTCAGCTGCGCCAGGGAACAATGACTTCAGTGTGGCAGAAAGTAGGATGCACCGTAAGTAACAGGGAAGGCACAGTGAGGCTGGAGTGCAAGGGCTCTTGTTTGCCGCCCTGAGTAGTTTAAATTTTATCAGAACCCAAAAGACTGTAATCAGGAAAGCTGTTAACTGGTATCAGTGTGGAGAAAGGACTGGAAGGGAGACTGGTGGGTGGCAAGACTCAATATTATGTATTAATTTCCAATTCCAAGTAGTTAATAGAGAAAAAATTTGTTGTTTGCTAAGAAAATTGCAAATTGGCCTTTAGTGTCACTTTAAAATGTTAATAGATTTGCTTTTCGCATATTTTGATTATCAGATAAAGAATCTATGTAGTCAATTCACTTAATACATATAATTAAATAAGGCTTTCATTCCAGTTCATCTCTGTCCCTAATGCCTTTAGGTGTTTGTATTTAAACAGCCCATAAAGGGAACAAAAAGCTTAAGACAGGATATTTAAATGTTTAATTTTGACTTTGAACTAATTCATGTATAAAAATATTTTGTCTACATACAGTATTGCCAGAAAACACTACTGATAATTATCATTATTCAGGGAAAGAAAATGGAGACAGACACCTTTCTGTCACAGGGAAAAAGTACAGGGAGAGAAATCGCCTCCCCCTCTCCCCGCTAACCATACATCGTTCCAAGTAAATAACTTCTAACTTCCTTTGCTGTCACTGCACTGGTGATAATGCATTTCTTGCTGTCCTTTATGACTAGTTCTTTAAGCAGTGGCTTTCAAACTCTGCTATCCTCAGTACCACACTATGACTCAGTATACATGCGCATATATAAATAAAACCCAAGCAAAAATGGAATAGTACTTCCCTTACTAAGTGCAGTGTGCTTGAAGCACATCACGACCCACCAATGAATGTGTAATGGCCCACAGTTTAAATGGACTCTTCATTTCCACTGGGGTGATTCCGTAATTGCAGTACACATAATATGGGCTACTTTTATAATTTATTTGAACCTGGTTCCTGGCTCTAGTTGTATGTAAGACTGTCCCAGAAATTTGTCCCTAATCGCTCTATTATAAATATCCTAGCAGTTACACTTTTGTTAATTTTGCTGAAAACTTTATATACCTTTTGAGTATTACCTGTTTATGTTAAAGCTGCTAAAATAGTATCTTCCTTTACATGGAAAAAGAAAAATACCTTTAAAACAGATTATGTACTTAGAAATTTAACCATCTGTTTTTGTTTTATTTTAGTCAAATACTGGAGATACTGTCAGCAGTAAGAGATGAAGATCCACTGGAACTAGCCAATACACTATATAACAACACCATTAAAGTATTTTTTCCTGACATGTAGTTGGTATGTGTCTTCCACTTTTCCGCCATAAATGTAAAACTTTAGAAGTTTCAATAAAAGAATTCTCTGGAAGTTGTCTAAAGAGGAATTATCACTACACACCACCGATGGAGTGAGATCAAGATTTTTTAAAGTCACTTAGTGTCTTAGTTTAAAACAGCGAAAACCGCCAAGTATTTCATTTTGTAACTGATTCAAGAGTTTGAAAGGCCAGTTTTGTCAATGCTGCAAACACAGAATGGCTAACAAACATACTGATTTTTACATCAAAATTAAAACAGCACATCTGGGTTTATAAAGTTTAACTGATACAAGCTTTTTCTCAACACTGACACAATCTCTGAATTGTGACTTTCAAACCCAGGTCAACTACACTGGTACTCTCAAATTCCAAAAGTGTGTGTCAGTCACTTCTGGCAGCCTATTTTTTCCTCAGTTTTAAAACCCTGCATAAAGCATTTACCCTCTGGTCCAAATTACTTCATTTCCTTGATTTAATGTGATCTGCATTTCCCTGATCGACATTTTCATTCTCTCCCACCCATTTTAAAGAAAAACTAGGGTCCAGAGTCAGATACACTGTATACTTACATTGAGGAATCTTTGGCACAGTTGACGCACCATATTATTACATCTATTAAAAAGCTATTTGTTCAAGTTTGTCATAAAAACGTGAAAACATTTTATTCTA
The DNA here is from genome assembly GCF_048564905.1 of Vicugna pacos. NCBI lineage: Eukaryota > Metazoa > Chordata > Mammalia > Artiodactyla > Camelidae > Vicugna > Vicugna pacos. The sequence goes on along the minus strand of NC_133011.1, from coordinate 27,282,082 downwards.
TGTACAATAATGTACACAAATTTAAATAGGTCACCAAAGAGACCAGAAGGAATCAAAGAGGTATATTTACAGTAGCACATCACAGTAAACGGGAAACCATTCACAGATTCAACATTGATACTGTTTTTGTGCTTGGTTACACACTGAAGTGAAGCATATTACTCCATTTTGGATGAACTGAATTTTAAACAAATACCTCAATGATTAGTAAATGCTATTTTAATCAGTATCATCGTTAATCAGTTCTTCAGCTGCTGTGCCTGTGTGCTGAATGACTCCGTTTCTCTCTCTCTGAGCATCATCGTCACAATCTGTACTGTCATCTTCATTCAATTCCCTGTCAGATTCAACAGCAGCTTCTCTTACAGCTTCCTCTGGATTTTCATTGGGTGGAATAAATCCATTGTTGTTAGACGTATTTGAATTATCCTTGATATCATCTTCAATGTACACTTTTTGATGGCACATTGGACAAGTATCTTGAATGTACAGCCATTTCCGAAGGCAAAGAGCATGGAAATAATGATTACATGGTGTGATACGAGCAGATGTTGTAAACTCATGATAGCAGATTGCACATACATCATCTATTTCTTGTAGGTGTCTCCCTTTTATTTCAGGAAGTGAATTAATTTTCTTAACAGCAGTTCTACGATTCATGAATGTCTTCCAGCCATTTTTTGCTTGTAAGTAGATGTTAAAATACGCATGTAAGCACATCATACAAGCCCGGATTTTACTTCCTGACTCAAACATCATAGTATAAGCCCCATTTCCAAACATTACTACTCCAAATATAAATTCAATAATATTGCCAGTTGAACGAACATAGTAGACATAATCATCAAGCTTTTCCCAGAGGACATTATAGTAGCCATCAATCATGAATAACGTATAAACAGTGAGAGAAACAATTACTTTTAAGCAGAGTTCCACACAAAAGGCGGTAACTGCAAACAACCATGTATTTAGTGCATAGTGATGCCAAAGAACATAACTGAGTAGAACAGGAAGAATAAACAGGCAAGCAGAGACAAAGAGCACAGGAAAATGTCTACGGAAAGATGACACATGAGAGGCACTGAGAGACATCAATACAGGATCTGTCATTCCATGGATGAAATGCAGGACTGCAGTTAATAAAAGGCACATGTTTCTACTTAAGCGAATAAGTCTCTCTTCTGGTCTTAGCCCACTTAAACCAGTCTGAAGAGCCAAAATAAAAAATAAAACAGGTGCTACAAAGCCAAGCCGCCTGTCATCTTCTTCAGTTGATCCAATAAAGGCCAATATTCCAAGGCCCAAATAATGGGCTACTGAGGAAATTACAGCACTCATGCCCAGTACAGTCAGTGTAGAATCACATCCACTAATTATAAGATTGCAAATGAGGTCCCAGAAATCATCCCAAGAAATAAAGAAGGAGTCAGTTTCATTTGCCATCCTTAAAATGTACATTAATACTGTAGCCTGAGCTGTAATTCTTGTTAGCCAAAAGACCCGCAGTACAGCTGGGAAACGAATCCTCTTCCATGTGTCCTCCATTAATAACTGTAATCCATAAATTCGATACATGTGCCTCACTAAAAGATAAACATATCTTGTGGAATAATAAAACCACTTAAGTTTCACTGCCAAGACAAGCACTGTATTTAATGTGAGAATCAAGGAAGAAGTAAAAACTAAAGTCTCTCGGACGTGTAATGGTAGCTCTGTGATTAAGCCTATTACAGGAACCAAGAGATCCAAGATAATTAACTGTGAATAGATGGAATGAATCTGGAGTAGTGTGATGTACCCAATTCCAAACGTTAGCTGCAGAACGATGAGCGCCATCCACAGCGAGGGGCCTTTTCGAGGAAGCAGCTCAATTCCAAACGCTGATGTGTTGTAGGCACCATAGAAGTCAATGTGCAAAGCAGCATAATAATTTACCAACACTGAAGTTGCAGCTAACAGAAAGGCTGAGCTGTACATGTAAAACTTGAAAAGTGATCGCTGTGACAAGATCAGAACAATACTGGATACAAATATACCTAAAAAAAGAAAGAAAAGTCATCCAAATGAAACATTAAGTATCTTTTCCCACTAATACGATATTCATTCTTCCTTTATTTAGGCAAGATGAGTATTTTCAAAGTGATGAACACTAAGCCTTAAGACAATTTAGGCTTAAAGGCCAGTAAAGGTATTGTAAAGTCAAAGTTCAATAGGACAGACCAAACATTCAAAATCTTCTCCCTTATTTTCTAACTCCAAAGTAATTCTCATAGTACTACATGTCCAGACACCAAATTACTAAATTACCTTCAAAATGAGTTTGCTGTGATACATTTTAACAAGTTTTAAACTTGAAAGAACATGTGCTTTGGAAATTTATAATTATTAAAAATACTTAAAATAATTCCATTACAAAAACGTTAAGAATTAAAAATTACCAAAATGGAAAACATTTGTTCCTATCAAATCTTAGATATTCTTCCTTAAAAATGCTCTTTAGGAAACAGAGTTTTACACTTACCCTTCATTCCTCCTTTTACTCAAACTGTGAACTCCTGCTGCCTCTTATTTTTCCTGCTACTTAAATTTGAGTACTCTCCTATGTGTCCAAAGTCACTTTTTTCCTCTACATACTTTCCTACAAATTTCAGACATGTCCTCCAAGTTTCCTTTTTCCTTTACTTTTGAATCTTTTTCTTCAAATAGTCCACCCTTTTTATTGTTCATAAAATTATGAAAGTAACATTCAGAAAACATTCATGTTTTAATCAGTCTCCCGCCACACTCCTAATAATCAGTACATAGTCCAATGTGCATCCAGTACCATCTCTGTGCTTTGACAAATTTTTAAGTGAGATTACAATAAACATTATAACCCAAGGTTTCAACTATGGAAACAAAATCCAAATAGTCACTATTTCCACTGCTACATTACAATTGCAACACTCAAAATTTCTAAAACCTAACTCGCCTCAAACAGCTCTTCCTTGCGATTTCCAATTTCAGTCAGAGGTGCCATTATTATTCTCTTAACAGTATCCCTACCCCACCCCCTCAAACACTGACAATTAGTGGCAAATTCTGCTAATACCTGTACCTCCCTTTTCCCAGTGACATGAACCTATTAGTCCATCTCTAAAAACTCATCTTGTCCAAATCCATCTACAAGCCATCCCCAAATTGCCTTTCTTGATGTCTCTGCTCAAAGTACTGCAGCAGCTCTGAAATGACCATCAATTAAAATCTACACTCCTTGTCTTAACATTCAAGGATTCAACTGCTTTAAGTACTACTCCTCCTAACACACACACCAACGCTCAGACTTCCTTCCCAAACACACCCCTTCTTCTCTGCCATCACTGCAGCTGTGTTTATACTGTTCTCTTTGCTGGGCAGGATGCCCCATCAACTCCCCAGATCCCTGGCTGTTCAAATCCCACCCATCCTGCAGACCCACTTTCTCTGACAGTGGCTGTTCCTTCAGCTTATCTACAGAACTTGGTCAAACACCTAATACTCATGCATGGCCTGATACTGTAGTTTGCAGTTATCTAAGGTAAGCAAGGATCCTACCTTTGACATCTATGGGTCCCAAAATATTTTGTAGAAAATGAATACAACTAGTATTCATCTGGCAAATAAACGTTTCTGTCTACTTCTACGTTATATTTTTAAAGGCAATCACAAAACCACTTAGAAACTGAAACCTATAAAAAGGTAAGACAAAGCTGAAAAATCAGATCTTGGAGTACAGAAAAAGTGACAAACTCCAAAATAAACATCCATCTATCCACCTGATTTCAGCATGTAATCAAGACAGACACTGCATATTACAACGGAGGCATTTCACAATCTACTGCATGTAAAAGCAAGAGCCAGTTCCTCTAAATGATGACTTTGCCCACAAACTTAAATTTTATCCTGTGCCAGTGTGTCAGGTCATCTGTGAAAAGGAGAACCACAGGACACAATCACCTAGAAGATGCATCAATCTTTGCACAAGAACCACTGGTTCCCTGAGCAAGTGAGCCGCTAACCGCCTCCCAAAGAGCTGACAGCTGGGAACAGGCCCTTTCAATAGAGAATGGGCTTTTTTGGAGCAGGATTATAAACCCTTTCCATGGAAGGTAACAAGAAATCGAATTTACTCAGTCACCATATACTATATGTAATCTTCCTTTCTCCACACAGAAAAACGAAAGTCAGCATTTTTTCCAGAGACAAAACTGAAACTTAACTTCTAAAATGAGTCAAAACAAAATCGAAATAACTTCAGTTCTATTTTATGCAACTTTTTAAAAGGGAGAAAGTCAAGTGGGGACTGTAAGTTATTTTAAACTTGCTAGTCACAAAGTGGTAAATTAATCTCTACCTGTGAATAATCATGAACTGTGGTGTGCCATTAGTTATAACCAGATCTTTTTATTTTAATAGCTTTTTTTCCCCCCGAAGCTAATTTTTACACACAGATTAAGGAATGATTTGGGTTTCTGAAATATTTCTGGAGAAAAAGTGCCATTTTACTTTGTGCAAATATACCAAAGGCAAAAAGAGAATGTGATAGAAAATGTAGTGAGACTACAGCCTCCATAGTCTGGATGTCTCCTAGCAAGTAACAATCTGATACCATTCTTTCTTGCTTAAAATTATTCTCCAAGATTTAATAATGACCGCACATTTCAAGAATAGTATAAAACTGTTTTAATTCCTACCGAAAGTGTGCATGTACATAAGGTTCTTAAACTTTTCCTTTATATTCATATTCCTGTGTATGGAAATATAGAATCAGCTCTCATTTCACAGGGAAAAAAGTCAGCTTTCCAAGTAACAGGTCTCCCAAGTAATATTCCTTCTTGTGGCCTTCAGGAAATGTTGTCAATAATATCAAAGTTTCATTGCATTTTCACAACTTCAGACATAAAAATATTGATATTTAATCTGTAGCGCTAAGAAACTAAGCCCAGGGATAGAGTTTCTCTTTAGGTTTAAGAGTGACCTGCGTAAGTAGTCAAGGCTATATATAAATGCTACTTTATAAAGAAAAATCACCCTGGCACATTGGCGAATAGAATTAACTGAAATCACAACCCATGGATCCAGTTCTCCAGTGATTAGAGAGTTTCACTGAAGTTCTCAAGGTAGGAAAAGAGGCAAGTATCAAAATCAATTCAGGAGCTTTGAAGATACATATGAACAAAATTCATGAGAGTTCAGGGCCTTTTCCACTTGGATTACCAAAAATGAGCAAACAAAATCAGACAAGCAAAAAAACAAAGCAAAACCACCTTGCATGTTACACAGCAAAGTGTTTAACTCTTTCATGTGTAAAGTCCATTCATATCTTTAACCTTTTCTGGAAATGTGGGAATAAAAATTAGAAATAAGATATAAAACAACTCTTCAGGTACCTTAAATATCTTGAAAACATGATCTAAAGCAAGCTGTGGAAAAACATTTCGTGCCTGACAGAATAAAGACAGGAGAGCACAGAAGTAAATGTTGTAACCGCCTTACTCCCAAGGGAGCCCTCGGCAATGAAATGCAGGACAAAGTAAATAAAATATCTTGAAATGATCAATCTGTAGGTGTACTTGATAGAAAAAAATTTTTATGCTATCAAACTCTTACTTTAGGTTAAAAAAAGGGTATTCTAAGTTTTTTATAATAAGATAAAACTAAAATTTCACTTTTAAACTCAATGTTTAATAAGTATGTTTTTATTAAAAATATGTGAACATTTTTTTTAAAACTCCAACACTATAGGTATTAAATGAAGAGTAAATCAAGTTTTGCATAAACAAACACACATTTATAAATACATTCTTTTTTTGCTTTTTACCCACAGGGAGTCTCATCATAATAGTGGGTTTTTTTTAACCTTTTCCAAAAAATCTCATTTCTCATCAAAGAAGGTATGTTCTGATTTACTGACCATTCATGTTTCTTCCTCTGTGAACTGCCAGTTTATCTTTTGCCACTTTATTTACAGAGCTGTTTTTCCTTGTTGAATTGTAGCCATTTAAAAAATATTCTGAATACAAAGTCTTTGTAGTAAACTGTACTGTAAATATCTTCTCCAGGTGCATGGCAGCTCTTTTCACTTTACTGTTGTTACCTTTTGACTAACAGGTTTTTAATTTTAATATCATTGAACATATCATTTACTATTTTACACATTTGCTTTTAAATATTTTTAAAGAACTTAAGGAAAATGTTCTATATTTTCTTCTAGAACTTTTAAAGTTCTACTTTTCATACTTAGGTACTAATCCACTTAGAACTATTTATATACTGATGTAAGGTAGGGGTCCAGTATAATTTTTCTCCTCATGAATAACTAAAGGACTACTAATTGAGTAGTCTACATTTACCTGAACTCCACCTCTGAAACACATAGTTTGTCTGTTTACATGGGTGGTCTGTTTCTGGGCTTTCTATTCTGTGCTATTTATTGGTCTATGTGTCCATCTCAGTAGTTCTCAACCAGGATCAGATTCTGCACACCTAAACCCAACCTCCCCATCATTTGGCAATTATCTAGAGACATTTTTGGCAGTCACAACTCAGGGAAGGGGAGTGCTACTCTATTTAATTGGTACAGGACAGGGATGCTACTAAAAATCCTACAATTTACAGAACGGCCCCACCCCCCAAAATCCAACAAAGAATTATCCCATCCAAAATGTCAATGGTTTCTCTCTCTGCAGAGAATCCCAAGGGTACCACTATGCAGTCAGAATTACTACTGCTTCACTTTGTTTTTTACACTTTACAGGTTTTCTGAGTTCTTTCTACATCACCAAAGATAACTATCTCATTCTTTTCAACAACTTTACTGCATGGCTGAACCCAATACAATGAACAGATCCCTTTTAATAGACATTTAGATTAACAACTTGTTTTTCTTTTGTTATTACCAACAATGCTGCAATGAATATTCTTGCCCATAGTTTTTGTACTTTATCTTTAGGCCAAATTCTCAAAACTGGAATTGTGAGTCAAAAATATATGATGAACTTCAGATGATAGTGCCAAACGGCTTTCCAAAAAATAACGGCCTACCAAAATTGTTTAACTTCACCTAGTTTCCCATACCTTTGCCAAACCTGTTTTAATTCAAACTCTGAACACTTCACCAATCTCATTTCCACTTCAATGAGTTATCATTATATGAATAATACTATTAAAACAAACGCCTATGCTTGCATTTTCTGCCTCGGATTTAGATTTGCTAATTCAGCATTATGCTGCCCTGGGTTGCATTTCATTTAGCATTTAACACCTCCTAAAAATAGTTTAATATTCTTAAATATTATATATATTATGATATGATTCATTTGAATCTCCAAAATTAGATGCTTTATATTCTGACCTGCTAAAATTCTCTTAGTTTGATATCAAAGTATACTAGTAACAGTTTTTTGTAGAAGCAGAAGTAAATTCTTCAGACACTATATATAAAATTAGATGCAGACAAAATTTCCATTTTTACAATTCCATTTAAAAGAAAAAGGTGATACTGACAATTTTGTGATTTATATACAGCAGTACAGAGGAGTCTACAACTACAAAAAGCTAATCAGGTAGAACAACTGATTTCAACTATCCTTTGGTATCTTTTACACACAAACCTGTCATTTGCTATAACAAATAAGATGCTTCACTGAATGGTCTTCAAATATTTAAAGACACTTGTTTTTATTCAGGGTAAATTTTTTTTTTTACCACCAAAACCAGTTTTCAACAATTTTATTACTCTTACAAATGTGAAAAATGAGCATAATTACACTGGCATAAAATGAGGAGCAGTCAAGCGTTGAAAAACATTTTGTATTTCTCATAAAATCTGACCCAGAGAATAGTCTGGGATCCAGATTGTCAAATAACACCAACATTTTGCTGATGACTTCCAAAAACCGAAATATCTGTAACACAGTATAGTCTTAATTGAAGTATTAAAAACAAATTAAAGGTATCATGTTTACTAATAGATAACAATTAAATAGCCCTTACTAGGTTCCAGGTACTGTTGTAAGAGCTTACTACCCTAATTCATTTATTGCTCTTAACACCCTAGGAGAGAGATTCACCATATAGTCCATCTTTTAAAAGGTAAAGATAAGAAAAGGGAGTCACAGAGCAGGTAAGTAACTTGCCCAATGTTACATTCTTCTTTAACCTGCGAAATACAAACGTCCAGGATTTACTACAAAAATAAGCAGCATGGATAGTACAAGGAAAATACGAGACTGCTTTATTCAGTGTTCTTAAACTACAAGTTACTTAATTAAGGAAAATGCTCCTTTAAAGCTCAACTCTGAGAGTACTGCACTGAAGTACGGGCTCTCAGAGGTTCTGTAGTGACAGGTCATTAAGAACATTCAAGGCACTGGCTACACTACTGGCAGAATGAGTATATGAATCCTCTCAAACACAGCTCATTTTTTCAGTGGGGGGTGCCTTCACCATGGCCTCCTCTCAAAGCAGAATTGAAGAAAGCCCCTCCTCCCACCCTCAGGTCCCTGTTACATTTGGTTATTTAGTGCCCGAAACAGCACTTGCTTATCCCAAATTTGATAAAGTTCCCTAGAAGTCTGTTAGCTTCTACTCTCTAGAAAGCTCTCTCTTGTCCTGTGAGCTTGAGGAATAGAAACGATCAGTATTCTCCATTTCTCAGTCTTCCCATTCCAGGAACAGCACAGGTCTTGCCTGTAAGCATATCATCAATTAACGTGAACAGGTACGGGAAGGAGGGGCTGGCAGGCTATCAGGCTCAGCTGGGACCACCTTTCCATAAGCAACTGCCTGTTAATTTATAATCATGATGAGTGACTTCTAACTGGCAATTATAAAATGCCTTCCCAGCAGGTCCTCATTCTAACTAATTTCACTGTAATATTATTTGACTAAGCTCACTTTAACCCACAAGTATCAGAACTAAACAAAATATATTAAATACACAAATATATATATAACAAAATATATAAAATATATACAAAACATTAAAGCTAGCCAATACTTTTTTAATTGAGGTATAATTGGCATAAACATTATTCTGAGGTGTGCAACATAACGATTCACTATTTGTGTACACTGGAAAGCACACCGCTCCATTTTGCCACAAATAATGAGGGCATTACTTGTTGCAGCGGTAAGCAGGAATGGCTGGGATTAAGTAGCTGGTGGGTTACTGAAAAGCCTTGTGCTAAAGAACATCATGCTCACATCTGTTACTTTTAAGATCTACAATACGATCATTACTATACCATTCTGTATCTGGACTGCAGCTGTACTGAGGAGGAAAATGAACCACGCCTGATGTCAGGAGATTGTTAAGCCTAGGCGCTGGCAACCAATTACTTGCTGTGTATCAAAAGCAAAACACTTAACCTCTACGACCCTCAGTTTCCTCATTTATAAAAGGAGAATACCACCACCCACCTTCCTGTGAGGGATTTTTGAAGGTTAGGTTAGATAATACCAGTGAAAATGCACTGCAGAAGTCCAGCACCGAACAAATGTAAAGTGTTATTTACTGCTAAAAGCAAAACTCGACATTACCATTTTTTTTTTCAAAGTACGACTAAAGCAGCAACAGATGACTAATTCAGAAAGGCTTGGTAAGAATCTCACCATCAGCCCGTCTTCTACTTCAAAAGCACTAACCCACTAAAAACCGATCAGAAGAACTACCTCATCAACAAAATTTGTCAAGTTCCAATAACTTAAAAAAATCCTTCTACGCATAAATGTTTCTCACTAGAGTAATGCAAGAAAAGATAGAGTGAAGTATGTTTTTAGCACTCCAATCATATGCAGCGAAGACCCTGATTTTCATACGTCGCACCACTTTCTAGCCCCGTTTTTATAACCATCAATATCTTCTCTATTTATGGAAAATTTTAGGACTTATAATCTTCATGAGGATTTTTGGTAATGGTTTCAAGGCCTGATATTCGAAATCTTATCTCTTTCGTTCGGATGTCATTTAAATGACAGTATACGAGTACTCTGCATTTTGCAAAGGGGGAAACTGAGGCCCAGGCCTGGGCACAAGAGCCCAAGGTCATACACGGAGAGATCCGGACAAGAGTTGCTGTTTTTCCAAGGCTGTCGCATAGGACGCGGTAAGACAGCACTCATTCCCCAAGAGAAACAGCAGACACAGAGCCGCAGGCTCACACACCAGTGCTTCCTCCCCCGCCCTCACTCAGAGGCAAAAAAAATGAACAGGGGGCAGACTCGCTGGCAGGACCGCTCCGCTGTCAACTCTGAGACAAGTGTCATCTCCTCCCCCGCGCCTAGCCCGCAAGAACGCCTCGGTGGGGGTGGGTAGGGGGGAAGAAACTGGTTCCTAATATACACACACCACGGCCTGCGCGCGGCCGCCAGCTCCCTGCGGCACGTCTCCGTCCACAGAGCCGTCCCCCGACGCTGGCTACCCCGTCCCTCTTACCAAGGAGCCGGAGGAAGATCTGGAGCCCGATGCAGAATCCGCTTTGGCTGGAATCGTAGTAGGAGTTGAAGATGGCGTCGATGATGTAGAGGCAGGGCACCCGGAGCGCCACTTCGAGCGCCGCCCAGACCTGCTGATGGGCCATCCGCACCTGCTGCTGCGGGGGCCCCACCGCCGCCATGAGCCGCTGCCACACCGGGGCTGGGCGGGCCGGGCAGGGCCGCGCGGGGCAGGGCCCGGGACCGCGGCCGGGGGCGGAGGCGAAGGCAGGCGGCTCCGCCCCCGCCCTTCCTCCTCTCGTGTCTCGCTCACGGCCCGCCCCGCCGCCCGCTCGCGTCTCTCGAGCTGGAGCAGGCGGCGGAGGCGGTGGCTGAGGCAGCAGCGGCGGCTCCCGGGAGGCTTCTGGGTGTCGGTGTTTCCGGCAGGCTATGGTCTGGCTCCTCCTCCCTCTACCGCCCCCCCCGCCCGCGAAGCCACCATCTTGACCTCGCCCGCCCGCCTCTGCCGTTGCTGCTGTTGCCAGGCCGGGAGGCTGCGCCCGCGGTCACGCGAGACCGTGGAGCCCGCGCGCTGACGCCCGCGTCATAATCTGGCGTTGGGAGCGCTTCCCATGCGGTCATCACGCTCGGCGTAGCAAACGTCCCTGAGCGTTGCCATGGTGTCCGCCCACCTCCGCGGTCCGATCCGCCTTCGCGGCTTTGGCGCCACCCGGTGGCGCAGGCGCTCTTGGGCGGCCGCGCCCTTTGGCCTCAGGGTGGCCGCCTCACCAGGGACGGCGTTGGCTTAGTGAGGAACTCCCTACTTCCGGGGGCGGGAATTATTAGCTGCGTTTTCAGAGCCCATTAAACGTCCCATAAATGTGATTCAGCGCTGCTCGAGAGGAGGAAAGCTAAAGCGCGTCGCCCGCCAGACCTACCCCACCCAACCCGGAGGCCTGGTCGGGGAAGATACTGCCAGGGCGCCTGGGCACCTGTTGGAGGGAAGGCTGCGTACGTTTTTTGGAGCGGCTGGTTCGTGGAATTGGGCTGGGTGTGGTAGGCGCTACCGAGAAAAAGATCCTTCCCATCCCTTTGCGCATCACTCTTCCTGCCTCCTACCTGATTGGGCAGAAGTGCGGACACTCCTGGCCACATTTTACTAATGTCAAGGGCTCCTGTGACTTAAGGACCAGAATTTTGGCCTCTGTCTGTGTTGCTTATCTTTGAAGTAAGCACGCCAGGCAGTCCTTTCTTTGTCACAGTAGAAGAGGCCGTACATCCTATGTTTGTGTAGGGGATCAGAACATGCCTCCCCAAAATATGCCACTTTGACATAATTATTTTGAGCTGAAGACAGTTGAGAAACAGCAGGAATAAACAAAAAGTGCTTCATCTCAACACTCCCCCTCCCTTCCCATTTGCCTAAAAATCCAGCATGAATTTCCGTTTGTAAAGGTGTCTCCCCTACCAAGAGGACAACTCTTGGACTGGATCACCCCCAAATAGTACTGAACGAATCCTTATCTTCCGTTAGTTTTCCCCATATATTTGCTTTCCCAGTTTGCCACCCCTAAAAGCCTAAACCCCTTCTCCTTTGTCTTGTCATTTATCTACAAATGCATTGTTCCTTGTTAATATGCTATAGGAGCCCCAAACTGTAGCCACCTCTTGGAGTTAGTCATCACTAGTTTCTCCCAGACATATGTGCACCACATGAGCTAATAAGCTCTGTTTTTCTCTTGTTAATCTTTTGTCAGTTTAGTTCAGAGCCAGAGCCACAAAACCTAGGAAGGAAAAGACTTTTGTCCCTCCTCTACACTTTTTTGCCTATCCATGTAATTAATATAATCTGGCTATCCTTATCTTTATGTTCCTTAACCAGCAAGAGTTTAAGTTAGGCCAGAGTCTGCACTGTAGACCAAGCCATTTTAGATTAAGGGCGATGAAATAGAACTTGGCTCACTAAGGCTCCTAGTCCAAACTGCACTCTGCAACCCAGTGTTTATCAGGGGTTCTATATGGGTTGCTTATGGGCTCTTTTTTGGGTCCTCCATCAGTGAGCCCTCTGGAGGGAGGAGAACTATAAAACTCCAACACCCCTTTCTCTGGGTGGAGGACTGTGTTGATTGAACCCACACCCAGACTCCTGACACTAGTCTCTGGTTTTAACCTTCTTTTGTTATCCCCCACTAATAATGACTGCCATCTATGTAGTGCTTACTGTGTACTAGGCTACTGTGTATTGTGCTAAGGGTTATACTTTACTGAAATCTTTGCATCAGCTTCACTTTGATAGGTTTTATCTATTTCTAAGAGGAAACTGAGGCTTAGATAAGTTGTCAAAACCACAAAATTGGTAAGTAAATAAAGTGGTGGGTGGCCAGCATGGCCATAGTGAAGGAGTGGGAAACAAACTGACCAGCTGACTTCCCTGATGCTAAAACTGTTTGCTGATTCATTCTTCACTGAGAAGAACTTTAACCCAGAGGCTGCGCTCCGGGAAGGAGATAATAGGCTGATAATCTCAGAAGAATAGACACATCCCCCAGAGTTCCCCGTGCAGATTCATTGAGGTTAAGAGGAATGTAGCAGCCTGAAAAACGCCCTAATTGTTATTACCTGTTCTGTTCCATCCAGTTTTTCTATGAAACCTCAAGACCGCAACCCCAAGATGGGCCAGAGTCTTCAAGGCATTAGCCTGCTATGCTCCCTTTGCCTGGCAAAGCCATAAAGCTGCTCTTTTCTATCCTCCCAAAACACTGCCTCCAAGTCTCAATTCAGCTATCAGGGAACAGAGGCTGGTTTTTTGGCAACAACAGCTAGCAAGAGTTGCACCTAAGATTCAAACCCAGGGCTACGTGAAGCTTAAAACCCCAGGCATCTTTGCTTCCTTCCCCTTTTCACCAACAATCTGCAGTCAAATCTCACCCATTCTTTCTTGATGGTCTCTTATACCCCTCTCCTTTCTGTTGTCACCGTCACCATCCCAACCCAAGATTCTACTGTAGCTTCCCGATTTATGGCACCGTGGCCACCACTTTTTCTATTCCAGTCTGTTTACTTCTGTAGGGTTAATTTTCCTGAACAGCACATCTGGGGAGTAAACTTGTGGTTTTGACAAAATTCCCAAAGGAAAGCAAACTTGGTAAAATGAGAGAACTATGAAGACTTATATAGAGAACCTCAGAGATGTGAGTTAGCTAGTCAACCTACCAGTATTCTGCCCTGATTGCAATTTAAAGCAAAATGAGGAATGCTAGTATGGAGAAAGGTTTCCACAGGGCTAATCTAAAACAGTGTGGAAGAGGAGACAGGAGGTGAGAACCATTATATTTTGACCATGCAAAATGAAGAATAAAATAGTTCATGGGTCCTCCAATTTTTATCTAAAAAGTTAAATGTTGCAAAAATTAAATAAGATTTTTTTAAAGGAACAAATGGTCAGTCTCATTAACAGTCTCTGTTCTTAATTTGATGCACAAATTTTATTAGTATAAGAATTTCTAATTACAACTAAATCCCACCTTGGGCCCAGAATTTCAGTAGTGGTGGCACAGTCATTTTTATCTTACTCACACATGACTTTAAGCAAGTCTCTAAAATTTAAACCCCCTGGGTCTCTCTTTTCCCCATCTATAAAATGAAGGTCTGAAAAAGATCCTGGCAAGTACTTTAAAATATTACCTTAAAACCAAATTTATATTAATGAGGTTGTTTTTAGAATGCTTTTAGGAATTTTTATATGAAAAGTTTTCAAAGGGATAGCTGCAGTTCCCTGAATCTAATCTCTTTGGCTTCTACATTGATTTGAATATTGCACAACTCAGGTACATACTAAAGTCTACCCAGAGCAGTACGTGGAGTGTGTGTGTGTATTCATAAATAATCGATGTTCAAAAATAAGTTTGTTCATTTGGCTTTAATGGCTCAGAAACCTTTTAATAGTTGTAAAAAGCCTTTAGATGTGGAATGTGTAAGGACCAGTTTGAATTCTCTACTGATATTTGCATCGGCCAACTCTGTTACATGCGACAGCAACTGATTCTGGGCTATCTTATGCAAAAAGGGAATTTATTAGAGGATTATCTGAATTATTCTTCAAGATTTCAAGTTCCAAGAGTGACTATGCAATTGGTCAAGCTTACTGACTTGTGTATCTGTACCCTAGCTGTACCAAAGGGCAGTACAAGCAGCCTCCTTAGTGGAAGGAAGCAGGAGGAAACAAGCACTTGAATTACCCACCTCACCCGTCCCCACCAATGTATTATGTATTTCCTTCAAGTGGAAGATGGGGATGCTGGTAGGAAGCACAGGGACTGGTAGGCCCCCCCGCCACCCCCAAGGCATTAACACATACTATTTCAGGCCTTGGAAATTACTATCTCTGATCCTAAATTACTTCATAGTTTTTATCTCATTAAAGTAAATTTCAGGTATGCTCATCAAAATACAGCTATTTGAATTTTCTGGTTTTGTAAATGCCAAATGAATAGGAAGATTCTGTTGTTGTTTAGTTAACAAAGGAAGCATCAGAGAATATAGTGGCATTTGGAGTCAATGTGGCATACATATTGACTGACTTTGGCTCACTTATTCATTCAACAGACATTTATTGAGCACTTTCTATATGCTTGGCATTATGCTTGCCCACTTCTGCTGCTTACTAGTTCTCTGTCTCTAGACAAATTACTTAAACTCTCTAGTCTTCAGTATCCTCATCTGGGAAAAAGAAAAAAAGCAAATTAATAATGTCAGATTAAGATATAAAATACATTAAGATATACTATCCAATTTAATCCCCTGTTAGGAACCAGCCCTCTAGACTCACAAAGTTGTGGGGATGGGAAGCACGTGGGTCAGTGGAGACAGTAAGTAGGTGTATTAATTTCCTATTGCTGCTATAACAAATTACCACAAATTTCATGGTTCAAAACAACACAAATTTATTCTTACATCATGGAAATCAAGAATCTAAAATTGAGGTGTCAACAAGGCTGTGTTCCTCCTGAAGGCTTTGGGAGAGAATCCATTTCTTTGCCTTTTTCTATTTCTAGAGGCTGCCTACATTCGTTGGCTTATGGTCCCTTCCTTACATCACTCCAACCTCCTACTTCAGTCATCACATCTCCTGCTACTTGCTCCCACCTCCCTCTTATAAGGACCTCTGAGATTATATTGGGCCCACCTAGATCATCCATGATACCCTCCCCATCTGGAGATCCTTAACTTAATCTGACAAATCCCTTTTACCATGTAAGGTAATATATTCACAGATTCTGGGGATTAGGACATGGACATAATTGGGGCCCATTATTTAGCCCACCACAGACTTGCAGCATTTTCTATCTATAGTGGATGTGGCACTATGCGATGTGTTTTTTAGCATGTATACTGAGTCTTGGTGGACAGCATCCTGTCTTCACAGGGTATCATCTCCAAGCTCTTGCTTCAGTTCCAAAGGTTTTTCCACCACTCCATTGGGCCAGCATTTCCAAGGTTCTGTAGTATGTGATAGGACTGGTGAATTCCAATGGTCACGTGCTCACTGAAACACCTCTTTTGCAGCAAAGTGGGTCCCCAGGTCAAAGGCAATATTATGCAGGATACATACCGATGGACACTTGTAAACCCTGCAATAAGTAGTCTGGCTAACATCTTGTGGGCAGGAAAGGCAGACTCATACCTGGAGATGGGAAGATTCTAGTCAAGGTGAATCACTGTCCTTCCAGGATAGGAGTCCAGTGTAATCAACTTGATACCACGTAGCTGCTCAATTTCTTTGAGGGATGATGTTGTATCAAGGGCTCAGTTTTGAACATGAAGGAGTGGCCACTTGGTGAGTGGAAGCCACACTGTTGGCCTCTTGCTAACCCGCACCCCTGCAACATGACTACATGACGAGCCCATCATGCCAGTCCTGGGAGAGCTGATGACTGTGGTCGCTGAAGTTAACTGGCTGGGGCTCTTTGTTCACTTGATATTGAGCGCCTCTTCCATGGTGGATGTCCCTGGTAGGCACTGTCATGCAGCGCAAAGTTCTTTACTCGGTGCCCAATCCCATAGATTTCTCCCCTGCTTCTTCTCTAGGTTACCTTGTTCCTCATCTTCTCATCTTTCTCATTCCAGGCCCCGACCATCTAGACAACCTATTTGCCACTTGCCAAAAAGCTATATTCTTACTTTCAGGCCACTTTCCTTTCCACACAAGGTGGACAACCAGGAAGACTGCCCCAAGTTCCGCCTGTTCAGAGAACTCCCGTCTTTTAACAGCACTCCCGACTCAGGCTGAAGGACAGCAGCAGTCTGTTGTGTTTCGAACCCATATTCCAGCAAAACCCATCAATGAACTGAGCCTGGGCTTTTTGTCCTCCATCAGTTAGACATCAGAGCTGAGGGAGGGATCTTGGGGTGAGTTGTGAGTTTGACACATGCCTGTGCAACTGTTCATTTCCTCTGGCCCTGCTTGTCACCGATCCCAGACGTACCACTTCCATCTTATGATGGACTGACTTGGTGGGTCTGACAAAACCTAGCTCATGATGAGCAACTCAGGCTAACGTCCCACGAGAGGCTCCGTTCTTACCAAGGCTCGTTGGCACGCAAGGAGCCACTTTTGAGTGACTTGCAGTCCTCCGCAGCGGCTGCCCTGGCCTTGCTGCAGAACCTAGACGTCTACCTTGGGATTCTCCTGCTGGACCTTGCATAGGCTCCTAGGGCCACTTCGCTTATCAAGACTGCCTCACCCCGTAGAATCTCCTGGACCGAACGGTCCACACAACAAGGTTAGTCACACTGCAGCCTGAACCTGCTACAGAGCCTTTAGAGCCAAGTGAAAACCGGCAGCCTTCTGTCACCCAGTGTATGAGCCAGGGCAGCATTCCCGGTTCTGAATATCCCCCACAAAGAAGCCTGGAGCTAGATGTGCTTCTTTGGTGGCAAAATAATACTGATAAAATAAATGTGGAAAAAATATCTCTATTATGAGTGCGGCATCTTGACATGCAAGCAGACCACTCCCTAAAAATTTCACTGATAGAAAAGTTTTCTGGTTCTTATTAGTGATCATTTCCCATCCTTGGGAGTACAGTGTGCTGGCTACTTACTGTTTATCTGGCCCAAGTACTGTGATGTCATGAATGTAACAGGTCAGGGCGGCGTTCTGTGGAATGTTCACATGGTCTAGACCTCTTCAGAGTATATTACGATGGAGACTGGGAGAGGGCTGTTGTCTGTCCTGTGTGAATGCAAACTGCTTCTGATCCCACGCCGTCAGGACCCAGTTCCACGGACTCTCACGGCTCCTGGTGGTACAGAGGTCAGGTCCTGTGTCTCCTCTGGCAAATAAGCCCACCTGAAGGTGGTGAAAGTAGACACACAACGTGAGGGGAAGGAGCTGCGGGACAGCTGCTTCAGGATGGTGCTGTGTGCAACAGCTGCTTTTTTCATGAAGTTCTGTTACTTTTATTTGAGTTTTGAAACTGTGAGTATGCATAGCTGTAATTAAAAAAAATTCAATTACTAAAAAGAAAAAAGGAGAGCCCAGGAGAAGCTAGGACAGGCTGTCTATCCATCTACATCTATCTACCTAATGTGTGTGTGCTATACCAAAATCCAGTTTAAGCTTCATATTCAATATTTCCTACTTACCTTTGATTCACCCTTGACCTTGAAAAACCCAAGGAGACAAATTTCTCAAAATTACCTATTTTTCTTACTATTTTTGGCCTTCTGAAATTGTGTGTGACTGTTGGTCAAGAAATCTTGCAGGTTATTATCACACTTAATCAGAAAGATTTCACTATTTATTGCTAATATTTTAATATTCACTTTATAATATGGGTAAGCATTCTAAACATACTTATAGCATCAAATTCTTATGTGCTTTCTATGTTGAAACATGTCAACTGAAGTACGTATGTATATTTATTATTGCTAGAGTGAATCTTTTCAGTAATAATCATTGTGAAAACTAGTAATGTATGCACAAAACAATTATTATAAATCTTTAAATAGTTTATAAAAAACTAGACAAAATGTATGAAACAACAGCCCTCAAGGCAGTAGACAGCAGCTATGAAGGGCAACGGTCCATGAGAGATGGAAAAGAAAAGAGAGCCATACAACGGCTCCAACTCACTGCCTGGAGTTTTCCGGGCTGTGGCGGGAGGTGGGAGTGGAGGCCAGCAGACTCCCTGAGGTGAGGAGATGGGACTGGGAGTCCTGGGAGCCCCCGTACCTAGAGTTCACAGGGCAGGATGCCAGAAGGGAGAGAGCCACACACACAGAGAGAACTCCAGGGATCTGCTGACCACTGCCCGCAAGTATTCAGCTGACTAATGATCAGCACGCATGACAGGAAACTACCAAGGGCCAAGAAAAGAACCATCCAAAGAGATTATAGGAAACAATACTCAGCGCTCACACAGGGTGGCGAATAATTCCTGTGTCTACCAGCAAGAGTAGGAAATCTCGTAATTCACAAGGCATCGGTACGAGAGCTAAGAAAGGTCTTGCTTCAGTAGTGGAAAAAAATTAATCCTAGACTAAGTGCTGCTCTAACAAATGCTATTTTAAAAGCAAGACTCAAGAGGATCAAACTGTTTCCAAGTAATGACTATATTCCAGAACAAAACACAAACATGTTTTGAGAAATATGAAAATAACTGTAATCATTTAAAATAATAGTTTAGTTTGAAAATGACTAGTTTTATGGCAGCCAGTGTGGAATGCCTGCATCCTGAGGCTGTTCAGAATGATATATATTGGGTTTCTTCTCACACGTGTGCCCAGGGCGGGAGAAACTGAATTAAGAATGCTTTTTCTATTTGTTTCTCATCACTTAAAATGTCTATGTGTGTATGTTTTAAATGTATACATTATACTCATATATTAAAACATGCATGTAATTGTATTAAAATTATGGAATTAATGAATAGAGCAGCTCTCAATCGAGGGAGTTTGATAAAATTATTATTGTTTTTTAACCACACTTCTCCATCTGAAGTGGGTGCATTAACCAGTAACTAATACTGAGGATTGCCACGGAAGCCTTTAGAGCTTTTAGAAATTCGCAGATTGAGGTGACAAGGACTCCGGGAGCCTCCTGACCCTTCAGTCTTTTTATCTTGGTTCTAGTAAAGTCTCTCCCTGAGCAGACCAAACCAGTGAGTGCTTGGAGAGAACTGTAATGTAAACGGATATCCTCAAGTGGAGAAAAGGCTTAAGGGACCTTTATTTTCTTCCATTCACACAAAACTCCTGCTCATCCTTTAACTCTCAGTGTAGGCATCCCTGCTCCCACCATCCCAGTCACCCTCTCCACCTCCCACCACACAGATCCCCAAATGTGGGCAGCTGCCTCCCCACGTGTGCCTGTGAAAACCCATTTGTCTGTGTACACTTGGGACACAGACTGATGTTATTCCTGTGTCTGCTTTACCAGATGGTGATTCCACTGTGGGCAGGACTCAGCTTTACAGGGCCTGATGGAGAGAGTGCACAGCACATCCTAACTAACCAGTGAATGGCTTCCAAATAAAGACATTCCGCTGTAAGTAAAGCAGATGTAGAGCAATCCTCACAGCCAAACTGGGAAATGGCAGTTCACCTTGTGCAGAGACGGACTGACAGAAGTGCTCATGGTACAGCAGTCACTGTGATGACAGTTAACTATGTTAACTCATCTAAACCCAACAACCCCCCTTCAGGGTGTGAACAATTGTTAATTTCAACGTGCACATGAGGAAATAAAATCCTGAGAGATGCATGACTTGTCTCAGGTCACACAGCAAGTAGAGGAGCCAGGAGTTGAAAGAGTGGAACCTAAATTCCATGAAGGCAGAGCCCACGTCAATCTTCCTCCACCAGGAACACTCAGGGCCTGATATGTGTAACAGGTGGAATGAACTCATTCGGGTGCCCCTGACATCAGCTCCCTCTCCATAGTCTGTGGCAGGAAGGGAACTCCTCAGCCCCCAGAAACGTGGCTCCCTAATCATCTTCTTCAGTGTCTCTCCCCCGCCTTTCTCCCCAGTTTGGCTCAAGCCCCAGCTTGTCATCTCTGGGTTAAGGAGAGGAAGCCATAGGCACATATGTGAGAAGAAATCCAATATGTGAAAGAGGAAATGATGAAGGCACACACAGGAAGGCCATTCTGTGAGATGGGGATGGAAATTAACGGGCTCTCTCTGCCAACACATTGGAGAGCCTACTGTGCACAAAACACTGTACTTTTTAATCCTTACAACTATCATCTCCAACACATCTCTCACTGCTTCTTTGGTTCCAAGCTGATCCAAAGGCGATGCTCCAAACACTTCCTGAGCATTCCAACTTTGGCATCTGTTGGTCTCTTCAACCAACATCTGCTTTTGCCCTGACTCCACTTAACAAAATCTCACCCAGTTGTTTTTTTTTTTCCATCTCTGCCATGACATCTCTTTATTTTTCAACCTTTCTGTAGATTTTGCTTTTTTAATTTAAATTTTTGGATAATTGTAGATTCACATGCATCATAAGAAATAATATGAAGATCCATTCCATGTACACTTTAGCCCATTTCCCCTACTGGTAACAATATGCAAAACTGTAGTATAAATTTCACAACCAAGATATTGACACTGATACAATTCACCCAGTTTTTAAGAGCCAATTCAGACACTACCTCTTTGAAGACGTCCCCATTCAAGTCTCAGAACTCTTCCTCCCCACCTCTGCACTCATACCACGTGCTATCACTCACATGGCACTTACTGTATCCCAATTCTTTCAGCATTTGTTATTTCTGCTGGTAGCTTGTGAGCTCCTCAGACAGTATCTAATGTCTCTTCATATTTCCTGAGGCTCACGTATACTATATAATACTGTATTTGTACTTAATATTTGCAGAATAACACAACTAGCAGCAACCCTGTCCTCCTTGCCTCTGCTGCTAGAGAAGGACAAGCAGCCCAGCCCTACCCAGGCAGCCAAATGCCAGGGACAATCGCAATGCTGATAAAGCCACACTTTCCTCTACCTCCTTCATCAGGCAAACAAGCCCAGAGGGCTTCAAAGGGCACCAAAATGAAGCTCTGAAAAGTAGTTCTCAACCTATTGTCAGTCATCCCAAAGTGATTCCTTACAATTAGTCAAATCCAACCATAAACAGTGATGGCAGACAGCCACAAAATAAGGTGAGGCCTGAAAAACCACAGAATATCTCACTTTCCTTACAGCTTCTTGTATTGGTCCTGATGTTGTCAGCCAGGAAGGGAAGATGAAAAGCGAGTCTGAGGCCTGTATAAATCTAAGATTTTTAATTCAAACTTTGAAAAACAGTTCGCAATTGGCAGCTACTGCAGAAGCTTAAGGCTGGAAATCTAGCTTCCTTATGACTTAAAGCAGTCATCCTAAGCCCTTTTTCTACCACAATAAACCTAACATAAGACATTGCCCGCCTCCCCAGCGCTCATTTAGGAATGCTTAAGTAGGGGAATGGAGTTAATACACTGGAGTCATTTCTGTCCCTTTGCCTCCCTCATTTAGTCAGTCATAATAACAAAGAAGCACCACTTCAATGCCTTGATTTGGACTCCACTGCTTTGGCCCATCAATTTTATTTCTCAAGTCCATCCACCTCCCACTGCCACCCCCTGGTCCCAGCCACCATCATCTCATGCCTGAACAACCATAGAAGCCTCCTCACCGGCCTCCCTGCTTCAATCCTTGCTCTGCTCCGGGCAATTTTTCATACTGTAGCTGGAGTGGTTTTCGAAACAGCACTGTGTCCTTCACTCTAAACAGTGCCCTGTGTACAGCTACTTATTAGGTAACAGTCATGTGAGACCATTCAAAGAAACCTTCATCTTGCAAACAAGAAAGTCTACGGCCAACAGAATATTTGAACCACACATGCAAGGTCAGACAGAACTGAGGTCAGAATTCAGAATTCATGATCGCACAGACGGGCTTCATTTCTATGAGCTCATAGCACTTCTTCCAGATAAGCAGCTCATTCTCCCTGTGTTAATGGGAGACAATAAAATGATATGTATTGGTTTAGAGCCTGCTTTCAGGACTACAAAATATTAAAACATGTTACCAGGAGACAAGAGGGGTGAGACCGCGGCCTGAGCTGATGCATTAAGGATCACTCACCCAGAGATCCTCATGTCTCAGGAGCCACCCTCTCTAGCCAACTAGAGGACAAGGGCGGCAGTCCAGATCCAGGACTATGTGATCCACGTGGGGAGCATAGGATTTCACTGGCTGGATGTGCAAAATTTGTGTCTTCCACGGCTTCCCGTGCACCCGCTGAAGGAGAGTAGCAATGCGAGTTTCTGCAGACTCCGCCCACCTTTGCCACGCTGGTTTGGTGGCTGCTGACAGCATTTTTCTCCCAGAGTCACTGGTAGCTCCGTTTTCCAACTCGTTGGTGATAATAAGCTGAGGAGAAAGCCAATGCTCCTTCTCCGTGTCACTGTTTCCAGGAGGCTGGACAGTCTTCCCTGGGAAAGATTCCACATTTTGGTGAATATGCAAAATGCCTCCAGCATCCCGTCTTAGCACTTGGCAGGCAATGGGCCAGCCTTCTTCAGAGCTGGGAATCAGCCCCAGGTTCACCCTGTCCGCAACGTTTGAAAGCTTCAGTTTTCTGTTATCCCCAAAGTGTATTTGGCACCGATCCACTACTCCATTGAGCTCAAGGTTATTTCTCAGAGCAACTACAGCATGGGGGTTCCACTCACAGGCATGGACAAAGGCAGCACCAGCATGAACTAGGAAA
Organism: Vicugna pacos; assembly: GCF_048564905.1. Classification (NCBI taxonomy): domain Eukaryota; kingdom Metazoa; phylum Chordata; class Mammalia; order Artiodactyla; family Camelidae; genus Vicugna; species Vicugna pacos. Next base: position 27,258,882 of record NC_133011.1, on the reverse strand, counting down.
GGCAATGTGAAATAACCAATCCCTGCATAGAGATCCACCAGTACTTCTCCAGCACAGGGCAACGAAGCCACACGAAGCTTCTCAGTGATGTTTCCGAAGGAGAACATGCACTGGGTCACGTCAAACTTATATCGGATGCCATTATCCACATGCTCTACCCAGCCACTGTCACCTAGCAGCAGACTCACTGCCGGAGTCCGAGCGCCATCCGGTGATACCCGCCCTCGTTTGGCCAAACGCTGGACGCCAAGTGCCAAGGCAACAGTCTCCCAGAGTTCTGGTTCCAGATTTCTCCACTGCTTGGCTTGGAAACAGTCCTCACTCAGCAACAAGAGATCACCGTGTCGTTGCCAAGATCGGGGCAGATCAGCCTCCAACTCAGCTGACCACGTCACTCCGCAGCCCTCTACCCAGCGCCTCACCTCAAGACACAGCCTTTGGGCAGGTGAAAAACCCCGGGCCTTCTTTGAAGGACCAGGCTCCAGGAGCTGCGTTAGCACACAGGGGCTGCCTGGAGCCACACGATTCGTCAGCTCCCGCAGGTGCTGCTCAGGGAGGGCCTCTCCCAGCACCGGTAGCGCCACGGTGCCATCCGGCATCTTTTCCACACGGTGCTGTCTATCCAGGAGTTTCTGCTTCTCGAGATACTCCCTGTACCGCTGGGTAAACCGAGGCTCAGTTACAACTGCGACAACAGCCGCGGGCTTCCCGCCTTCCTTTTCCATGCTGCTGGCCCCACATTCTCCGACTCCCTCCGCTAGACTCCCAGTGCTCGGAGTCCACTCACCTAGGTTCTCACATCCACGCTCAAGCAGGAAGAGAGGCGAGCAAGCCGCCGGCCGGGGCCGGAAGTGATGTCAAACAGTCAGGCCGGAACTAAGTGACCTTGTCCCGCTGGTTGACGAATGGCGTCGCCGTGTGAAGCCGCTGCCGCCATCTTTGTTGTGGCCAACCATTACTTGCTCGAACCTAGGAGGAAGTTAATAAATAGAAGGACTTCCGTCGGCTTAAAAACTTCAAGTTAGCTGGTATCTTCCAGAATTCTGATGCACGCTCTTCAATGCTGTTCACAGATCCAAAGAAAGAGGTGAACCTGGAAAGATGGGCCAATTTGGAGAAAGGTTTCCCATATTGTCTTGCTGCGCTCAGGTCGGCATCAGCGGCCAGTATTGGTTGAGAGTGAAGAGTCAGATGTAGCCTCCTCATTCCTTTTCCTTGCAATGACAGTCATCACCACCTCACTGTCCTGTAGTATAGGACACAAATGTTTGGAAGGCTGAAGGATCTGAGTTGGGGTAAATTATACCACATACAACAGCTGCACCAAACTACATTCCCATCAACAGTGTAGGAGGGCTCGCTTTTCTCCATACCCTCTCCAAAATGTAGGAGGTCAGAGAACATATTTTGATATGATTTTAATCCTTTTACATTTATCAAGACTTGTTTCACAGCTTAGCATAATGGTCTATCCTGAAGAATGTTCCATGTGCTCTTGAGAAGAATGTGTACTCTTCTGTAGTTGGGTGGAGTGTTCCAAGGATCTGTCTGTTAGCTGACATCTTTGCAGTTCATGCTCAGGTAAAATAATGGTCCCTACAGTTAAATCACAAACAGTCTCAATTCAGAAACTAGAATGCCTAGTATCAAGTACTAATCTAAACACATGGCCTTCTTTTTATTCCCTTGTACTCAACACACTCCCTCCCTTCATTGCAACTCACTTTCATGACTGCTCTCACGGCCCAGAAAACTCCCTTCCTAACCTGGTTATACCAGAGATCTCAGGCCAATCAGAACATTCTCAGGAAAACCCTCTATGACCTCCTACCCATCTCCCCTCTAAGTCAAATCTCTATCAGCGACTCTCAGAAAACCATGCTCTTCTCTGATAGCCTTTTCCAGTAGTACTTTTTCATCTTTTAATTTGATGAATGGCTATCTTCCCCGAGTGTGTATGTTTCAAGGGGGCAAGGAGCTGGATTTCCCCCTTCGTTATTATATTTCCTTATTGTATTTATGAGGGCCCACCACACATAGTACACCCTTATAAAGTATTTGGAGAATAAACACATAAATGAGTGAGCGAATGAATGAATGAGGTAAGGAAAGAAGAAAGAACTTCAGAGAAAAAAGAGAAACAAAACAGTTCATAGCCAGAAAGAGTTTTAGTTCCAAAATATTGCCACTAGATGGCAGCAATAACCAGCACCAAAGTAGTAGAAGCCTCTGAATTCTTGGGTTTCAGATGGTTTGGATTTTCAAGGCTCCTCAGGGGTCCTACCATGGCCAAGGTCTCCATGGGCCTTTTTTCATCAGTCTATATTAGAGCCTCCTTTTTTGGGGTGGGGGAGGTAACTAGGTTTGTTTATTTTTTAATAGAGGTAGTGGGGATTGAACCTCGTGCATGCTAAGCATGCACTCTACCACTGAGCTATACCCTCCCCCCCTTAAACATCCCTTATTGACATGGCTAATCCAGATGTGCAAGTGTATCTGGCAGCAAGTAACAGAAACCCCAACAAACAACAGCTCAGCAGTGGGTGGGGAGGTATACACATTTTAACATAAAAGTCCAGGGCTAGTGTAGGGAAATCTTCAGTAAACCAGGCTTCTTCTCAGCCTCAGCGTGAGCCTTTCATCCCTGTGGTTTCAAGCTGGCCACTTGACTTCCAGGCTCTGTGAGCACACGGAGGTAGGAAGAAGAGGACAGAGCAAAAAGAGACAAGGTTAAATTGAGAATACATTTAGTTTGGGGTCAGTGGGATACACTTATGTGATCGCAGTCATTTCTGTGTGTAGTTAAGTACTAGCTAGCTGTTCCGGTTTGGGAGTAGTTTCCGGGAGCACTCCTATGGCTGGCTGCTGGCTCACTGGCATCTTGGCACAACAGCGCAGAGCCAGCTGTCCCACGATGATGTGAACACGTTCTCTGGTGCTGGGCACTGGAAGGATGTGGGTTGTGGAGGAGAAACTAGGTTTCTAAAGTAAGAGATCAGTAACTAGAGTGCAGAAAATCCTTTTAGTCTTCAGACAGGTACAATTTTAAATGGAGAAATCAGTTCTCAACAATGTCTGCTTAAAATGGAAGATCTTTCCTGCCAGGAATATACTAAATAATGCAGCACATATAATCATAAATACACCATACATTAACACAACATTGTGAATTGACTATACTGCAGTTTTTTCAAAAAGGGGAAAAAAAGATCTATTCCAAGTGCAAAAAAGACCAATGGATTTTATTATCAATGGGATATAAAAAAATTCATTGATATGATTTCAGATTCAACATTGCAGGTAGCCTTTAAGAAACTACTACCTGTCAAGTTGATGTCAAGTCAAAGATTATCCACAGTTACCTGGAAAAAAGTATCAGAATGCTCCTCTTAATAGGTGAAATAAGTTTTCTTCATACACTTAACTCCAACAGCATATTGTGACAGATTGCATGCAGCTGTCTTCCATTAAACTAGACATGAAAGAAATTTAGAAAACTGTAAAACACCAGCCTTCTTACTAAATTTTTAAAAAATGTATACTTATTAAAAGTGTTAACATTAATTTAAAAAAATTGAAGAGTAAGGTATTTAGTGAAAAATCACAATCAGCACAAGTTCAACTCACTAAGATACACTCTTCTGATTTAAAAACACACAGCACTCATGAAGCTGCTGGAATGGCAGAGCGGAGCACAAAGCACAGAGCCAGCCTCTGTCTGAATCATTCCACCAGCCAGCCCCCAATCTCAGGAGCAGTCAAACTTTTCGGGTTTATTCCTCATTTTGGTAGAATAGAGTAGAAACATAAATAAGGAAATATCCCACAAGAAGAAACAGGACAAGAATGAGAAGGACAGGAATAAAAGGGCACCTGGCTCTTGGCTGTTGGCAGCACGGTCACGGTCAGTACCTGCAGACAAAGACACACACCTGATGGCTGGGTTTCACGTTAGCCCTCCTTTGAGTTTCCCAAAGAATCTCCTGTCACTCAACCCATTAGTCTTAAGTAAGACTCATACGTCCGCTCTCTGACAATGTGATTAACTCCTTTATCAAGAAATTATAAAAACAAGTGGCTGCTGGCTGAGAACTTTCTCAAACCTTACATTTCTTATGTAAACCACATAAGAAAAGAAAAATCCAGTGTTACACTTCCCTATGCTAGCTACCTCAGTGCAGCACAGGCCAGAATATTAAATAAGACAGGGCCAAAACACACTTTTCACGTGAAAACATTTAAAACCGTGTCAGTGCAACATTATGTTTCTTCTGAATAAAATCCAAGACAGTAATTTGTTATTTGCTCTTCTTACTTTAATGATTACAAGGATGACAAAATTAAAAATCCCATTTTTTTCACTATAATGTAACTCCATAAAATGTATATTTTAATTAAAAATATGTGACAATGCACACATTTGAATTTATCAGAATCCTTGTGTTTCTAGGCCACAAAGCAATAGCAATAATAAAAACATCAAGTATGTCTGTGGTGAAGTTGCTTCTTTTGTGCATTCCAACCAGGGGTAATAAAAAACAAATTTCAATCAACCATGGAAAGACTGAATTATATTTCTTTTCTCTCTGTAGAAAATGATTGTATGAAATTGTTGTCACATGTGGATGGGATCAAAGATCTGCAGCTAAATATGCAGAAAAGGGATTTTAGTTGCATTTGACACTTTAATAACGTTTGTTGTTATTTTTCAACATTTTGTCATGTTTGTGGTAGTTGCCAGTTTTTTCAAAGTTAGCAATAGGTTGGATTTTCTTTTCTTAATTCTAAATATTCACCTTTGTCCCTCATTTTATATTTGTAATTTTGTGTTTTCCATTTTTTTGAGATGTAATTGACACATTATATTAGTTTCAGGTGTACAACATAATGATTTGCTATCTGATTTAATGCTTATATATATTGTAAAATGATCACCCCCGTAAGCCTGGTTAACATCTGTCACTGTACATAGTTACAAATTTTTTTCTTGTGATGAAAACCTTTAAGATCTACTCTCTTAGCAACTTTCAAATATGCAACCCAGCATTCTGAACGACAGTCACCATGCTGTACATTACCTCCCCAGGACTGACTTATTTATAACTGAAAGCCTGTCCTTTTTGACCCCTTAAGTAAGAGGACCACAGAGTTTTCAGTTTCAGGCCCCACAGAAGCCGGATCTGCTGCTGGCTGTGCTGGGAAGGCCGTGGAGGGGCGTGAGCAGGGCCCTCCCCTGCATCATCCCCTCCTCCTCGGCTCTGGGCCCACCAGGCAGCACGCCGAGGTACGGGCAGGGCACGAGCGGCTGGCAGAGCCTCTTCTTGGGCCTCAACGCTTACCCACGACATCTGCAACAAGTAGGGGTTTATTTTCTCCTTTATTTTCTATAATTCAACTTAAAATTTCCAAACTCAAGTTCCCTTCCTCCCAACTGATAGAAGATTAAACTCATTCCTGGGCATCTTCCCACTGAGGACGGGGCCATGGTCTGGGAGACCCTTCTGCCACCTGGAATTTTGCCGTGAGTCAATATGATGATGATGCCCAAGTAGGGGTAATGAGGGCTCTGGTCAGCTTCGACTTGCCGTCTGCATCTGTGTGGTCTCTTGGGCTCCCACCACACTTGGGTAGGTCAGGGGGCTTTGGGGGAGCCTCCCTGTCTTCTCATTTGCTTGGACAAACCCAGAGGCCATTCTGGAGCATAAGGCCTCTTCCCTCTTCACCCAGGACCTATAGCACCCCTCACCTCTCTCACTTCCTCCATTCCAAAGTTGTCCTTTTTAAATTTTGCCCTCAGGCTTCTTGCTGATAAAAGAAATGTCCAGATATTGATGTATGGGGGCGTTATTCTCGCTCATGCATGGCTTAACTGGAACTTGAATATACTAACTGGAACAGCCCATTTTGTGGCTTATCGAAGGTACACCGTACAAATGCTTCAACCAGTAAAGGAAAGGGTGCATTGGCCAGAAGTAAGGAATGTTGGTTTTAAAGATAAAGATTAAATGCCTCCCTACCTGGGGCATTACCGCTGGTGCTCCTTTGATAATAAGGCTCCCTTTCCAGGTGCCAAGGCCATTCTGACCTGCTGTGTATGTGCTGATCTGTCCTTTTCGAAACCTGGAAGGAATGTACCTCTGTCACGATTGATGTTCTTGGTCCTGACAAGATATAAAACTGTGCTGAAAAATCACACATCTTTGGAACAGTTCCCCAGAGCTCTCTGAGAGGATGTCTCCCAGGCTGTAGTCCTCAGTTTGGCTCAAATACCTTTTGCTGTTTCTATTATAGATTGTTTATTATTTTCACCAACATTGCCAAGACTTTTAGTTTGTATCTGGGGTTCCTCCTTGATCCTGGAGATTGGGCTTTGGGGAAAAAATTCAGGAAGAGGGATAGGCTATTTCTGCTCTCTCCTGTTACATCCCTTCTGAGGTGGCAAGCAGTGAGCCCCATAAATGTGAAGGGGGACAAAGGGAAAAGGGATGACAGGGGAAAACAAAGCCGAGTAAATGAATCCTTCAAAATGCAATACAACGTATATTTATTCTAAGTGTTTTTGTCAGGACTTGTCCTGTGAAAACCTTACATACTATTTCACATAATCCGCACGACAGCTCTGTAAGTTGAGTTCTATGCCTTCAATGTGGATGGTGAAACTGAGGCCTGGAGGGACTTGGTAACATGTGCAAGATGACACGATGCGCGTGTGGGTCTGAATGCAGCCTCAGCAGTCCTTGTGTGGCTGTGTCCAGGCGTGGCATTGGCGTGGCAGGGTTGTGGGCTGTCACTGTGAATCCCAGGACAAGTCTGGCGTCTGGGAAAGACAGAGCTGGTGCCCAGCTCTGCCAGCTAATAACTGTGGTATCCTGGACCAGCCACTTAAATTACCTGGGCCGCAATGTCTGCATCAGTAAATTAACACTGTAGAGCTAGATTCTCTGGACTCCAAATTCCTCACAAGAAAATTAACAACACAGAGCTGGACAGCTTCAAATGCTCTTTCTAGTCCAGACATTCTGTGGCTCCAAACCGTCTTTTAAGTTCCAGTCACCAAAGCAGTTTCTCTCAGAGTGCTCCTCAGTCCTGCTGACTGGTGTAGGCTGGGACAGGGTGGCCCGCTGGGAGACTCAGCCCATGAAAGCGGGCACTCAGAAGGAATCCAAGGACACAACCTGAAAGCACCAGGGATTTACCTTAGACTACCTCCTGAAGGGTCTGCGGAGTCAGGCAGGAAGGGTGTCGGCAATGCTACAGCAGCAAAGCTCTGGACAAACCCACCAGTTGCAGGGCTGGGGGGGTTCAAGGGCAGCAGCGTCTGGGACCTGCCCCTGGAGGAGAACACTCAGGCGTTTTGACGGCCAGCCTGGGGAACTCACTGGAAGGGGTGGCAAGGGGCAGCCCAGGACAGCGTGGCTGCACACAAGCACTCCACTCAGCAGCAGGACTTCTGATGGGACGGCTTTTCATCTCTACTTCTTACGTTAAAGGCAGCTGGAGCCAAGGAGAGACCAAGGAACCTAGCCCAGCACCTGCAGGGCAGGAAAAGGTGTACAGGCCACTGGTTTACCAGCAAATGAATGTTAAACAGGATTCCCCCATTATCTAACCCAAACCCTCCTCCTCCTCCTTTTACAGGGGCTGCATCAACAAAATCTTAAATCCACACACATACGGTCAACTTGTTTTCAACAAACATGACAAGAATATGAAACAAGGGAAAAGACAGTCTCTTCAGTAAGTGGTGTTGGGGAAACTGGACAGCCACAGGCAAAAGAATAAAACTGGACCCTTACCTTACACCACATACAAAAACCTACTCAAAACAGTTTAAAGACTTAAATGTAAAACCTGAAACCATAAAACTCCTAGAAGAAAGCTCCTTGATATTGGTCTTGGTAATGATTTCTTTGGCTATGATATTATAAGCACAGGCAACAAAAGCAAAAATAAACAAGTGAGACTGTATCAAACAAAAGCTTCTGCACACCCAAGGAAACCATCCACCAAATGAAAAGGCATCCTCTGGAATGCGAGCGGCTATCTGATAAGGCGTTAATATCCAAAATGTATAAGGAACTCTTATAACTCAGTAGCAAAAACAAACAAACAAAGCAAAAAAAAATCAAATGTCCCAACTGAAAATGGGCAAAAGAGCTGAAGAGACATTTTTACAAAGGAGACATCCAAATGGCCAATGGGTATACAAAAAGGTGCTCAACATCACTAATCATCAGATAAATGCAAATCAAAACCACAATGAAATATCACTTCACACCTGTTAGGATGTCTATTATTTTAAAAAGGGTTAACAACTACCAAAAAAAAGGGGTAACACACACTGGCAAATGTGGAGTAAAGTAACCCTTGTACACTGTTGGTAGAAATGTAAATTGGTGCAGCCACTATGGGAAACAGTACTGAAGTTCTTCAAGAAACTAAAAATAAAATTACCATGTGATCCAGCAACCCCATTTGTGGGTATATATTCAAAGGAAATGAAATCACAAACTCAGATATCTGCACCCCCATGTTCACTGCAGCATTATTTACAATAGCCAAGATATAGAGACAAACTAACTGTACACTGATGGATGAATGGATTAAGAAAATGCCATACACACACACACACACACACACACACACACACACACACACACACACACAGGAATATTATTCAGCCATAAAAAGGAAATTCTACTGTTTTCAACAACATGAATGAGGTTGGAGGGCATTATGCTAAGTGAAATAAGCCAGACAGAGAAAGACATATATTATATGATCTTACTTATATGTGGAATCTAAATAAACAAACAAACTGATCTCATAGGAACGGAGAATAGAATGGTGGGAGCCAGGGGCTGGTAGGTGGGGGAAATATTGGTCAAGGGAAACAAACTTTCAGTTATCAGATGAGTAAGTTCTGAGGATCTAATGTACAGTATGGTGACTATAGTTAATAATACTGTATTGTATACTTGAAATTAGCTAACTAGATTAGCTAATTAGCTAATTAGATCTTAAGTATTCTTACCAAAAAAAAAAAAAGCGTATGTGTGTTAACTTGATTGTGGGAATCCTTTCACAGTGTATACACATATCATATCATCATGTTGCACACTTTAAACCTATTACAGTTTTATTCATTAATTGTTTTTAGACCTCAATAAACCCGGGGAAAGAAATCCTTAAACCCTCCATGCTTCTGTAATAGTTTAAACAATTAATGAAAACAATGGTTCAGCAAGGAACTGCTAAACGTCAATAGTTTAATGAAATCCCCCAAGGGGGCTCTCTCAGAGCCCCCATCTGCTTAACACATGCAAAGTGATACATTGTTCCTAACCTTTAATAAACAATTTATATAAACTGCTGAGCCCCAAAGGCATTCTAAATACAGTCTCTCCCTGGAGGAGGTGAACCGCACTGGAAACTAGTCAGTTAGGTTCCAGCATTTACATACACAGACCTGGCAGAAAATTTAGCAGTTTCTGGATTTCACTTTACTTTCCTTATGAAAAATAGGTGTTTTTCCTATTCCCTTTTTTTTATTGTCTTTCATAGTTCCAGGATGCTTCAATCATAACTGATACGGGTTACATGACCACTTCCAAATTTTTGTTTAGTTCTCCAGGTTAAACTTAAGGGATATTTGGTACACGTGCCTCTCTATAACTTGTATGGCTTTATGTAGCCTTCAATATTCCCATGTTAATTAAGTTACAATTCATGTGAACTGTTAAACATCTATCAGCAAATAAATTCTTGCCACATCCTGATTAGTGTCCTTTAACAAACGTAATAAGTTGAATAGTGCCCTCGACCACTCGTTGGAATCTCAGGATATAACCCTATTTGGAATTAGAGCCTTAGCAGGTGTAATTGGTTAAGATGAGGTCATCCTGGATTAGGGTGGGTGCTAAATCCAATGACTGCTGTCCTTATAAGAAAAGAAGAGGATGCACAAAGATACACACAGAGGAATGAAAGCCATGTGATGATGGAGTCAGAGACTGGCGTGACTTACAACTAGAAGCCAAGACACCCCAAGGATTACTCGGGCCCCAAGATGTTAGGAGGAGCCAAGGACAGAGTCTTCCCTGGAGCCTTCAAAGGAAGCAGCACCCTGTTGACACCTTGATTTTGGACTTCTAGACTCCAGAATATGAGAGAATAAATGTCTCTTGTTCTAAGCCACTGAGTTTGTGGTCATTTGTTATGACAATCCTAGGAAACTCATGCATACAATCTTCTGTAAAATAGAAACTGTCTTCAGTATTGCTCATTAATTCATTTGTATATCTACTCATTTGTCATTTTTGGGTGCCAGTGTGTAGGGGGCACTGACTACAGATGAGTTTCTGTCCTAAATGTCATTAGAAGACCCACCCCGAGGGTCAAGGATGTGAAGCTCCATGGGGGTCAGACGCCTATGCAGTTGCAGCACACGGCCGGGGGCTTAAAAGGGCCCTGTGCTTGGTTTAACACTCTGCTGTTGCTGTCTTGAAATTCCTAATAATTTTTTTTAACAAGGGACCCCTCATTTTTCATTTTGCATAGAGCTCCTCCAATTACATAGCCCTTCCTCTCTAGAATGGATATAGAATCACTGAAGTTACAAAGAGGGTAGATAGGAGAACCCACAATCCGACAGGATGTTTCACTAAAGCAATGAGGTAGGATGAATCCCTTAAAGGAGTCTGTTCGCAGACAAAGGTCTTTAGAGTAGAGGGAACTCAGTGTGATTGAACAACTAAACGGACTTTGGGCTAGCACCTAAAGTACCACTAGGTGGCGCTCAAGGAGAGGATGACGGAGAGACGTGGGTCAGCTCCTGAATGGCTTGTGGGCGGGCAATGCTGGAGTTGGACTTCTTCCAAAGGTGATAGGAACCATGGAAGATGTTGACCTCCCCAACCATGCTAGATCCAGGATTTCAGCTGAGCCATCCTGCGCTCAAAGATCTAGACCCCACAGACTTGAACATCTCACGTGGTTACACCGGGAAAGGGTTCTGAGAGAATCCACCCTCTTCTGGTGTCTACTGCTTTTGTTGTTTTTCTCCCTGAGTACTAACATATTACATGAATAACAATATGTGTTTAGTCTGTCAGGACTTTCTGGCCTAAAATAGGATGGTCCAGGAGGACTTTCCGGTGAAGCTCCCTGGACTTGGCCCCTTGGGGGTGTCCAGATGGGTCATCTCTAAAGCAAGGTTCATGCGACATGAGCGATTTTCAGAAACAGTAGACTTTGTGGTGGGCTGAACACTGGGTTCTCAAGTATGTCCAAGTCCTAATTCCCAGAACCTGGAAATATGTTATAGGAACTTTGCATTAAGTTAAGGATGCTGAGATGGGGAGATTTTCCCGGATTATCTGGGTGGGCCCAAAGGAATAACAAGGGTCCTTAGAAGACGAGATAAGTGGATCAAAGTGAATTGTAGGAGATGTGCAAACAGAAGCAAGAGGTTGGAATGATGTGAGGAAGGCGCGAGAATGTAGTTGGCTTCTAGAAGCTGGAAAAGACAAGGAAATGGATTCTCCTCTGAAGTCTCCAGCCCCATCCTCATCTCGATCTTAGACTCTGACCTCTAGAACTGTAAGAGATCAAATTTGTGTTGTTGTAAGCAACTGAGTTTGTGGTAGTTGGTACAAGCAGCAATAGGAAACTAATGCAGATATTTCACAAATATTTTAACTCATTCTTTGTAAAGTTCTATCTTTGCTTATAATGTGCATAACATAGGAGTATGATACTATGTGCATACACAGTTTAAAAATAAGTGAATTAACATATATGGAGTCTTTTATGATAGATATATGCATATTTAAAAATCTTTAGACCTCTGGGATAAAGTAAGGGTAACAAAAGTCTAGATACAGTATAAATTAATAATTATATAAATTAATTATAATTAATATAAATTTTCAATGTGACTATACATGTACTCAATAATCAGAAAAGAAAGAGAATATTGCAAGGCAGCTGGCAATATTTTCCATACCTCTGGTGGGTGCCTTAACATAGCTTAGAAAAGTAAAAGTTAAAAAAAAGAAAATTCTTTATTCTAGTCTGTTCACTTGGATAACAGGCTGCAGAGCATGTGTCTGGACCTATAATCCTATGATGCTGTCATTGCCCCAGCACAGGTCCCCAGACAATTATTTCTGTTAAAAATTAGCTTTATTACAATGAGGTGTCACCTCACACCAGTCATCATCAAAGTCTACAAATAATAAATGCTGGAGACAGAGCGGAGAAAAGGGAACACTCCTACACTGTTGGTTGGAATGTAAATTGGTATAGCCACTGCGGAGAACAGTATGGAGGTTCCTTAAAAGAACATATAATCCAGCAATCCCATTCCTGGGCATAAAACCAAAAAAGACGCAAACTCTAACTCAAAAGGATACATGCACCGCATTGTTCACAGCAGCAGAATTTACAATAGTGAAGACATGGAAGCAACCTTTATCCATTAATTGGCAGATGATGGACAAAGAAGATGTGGTATATACAGAAATATTACTCAGCTATAAAAAAAGAATGAAATAATGGCATATGGAGCAACATGGATGGACCTAGAGATTATCATACTAAGTGAATTAAGTCAGACAGAGAAAGACAAATACCATATGATATCACTTATATATGGAATCTAAGAAAATGATAGAAATGAACTTATTTACAAAACAGAAACAGACTCACAGACATAGAAAACAAACTTTTGGTTACCAAAGGGGAAAGGAGGGAAAGGATAAATTAGTAGTTTGGGATTAGCAGATACAAACTATTACATATAAAACAGATAAGCAACAAGGACCTTAGCACAGGGGTATTTTATAGTAACCTATAATGGAAAAGAGTCTGAAAAAGAATACATATGTTATATAACTGAATCAATTTGCGGTACACCTAAAACTAGCACAACATTGTAAATAAAGTATACTTCAATTTAAAAAAACCCAGTTTTGATTCACCCAAGGATGTTCCAGTTGTTTTGAAATATTGTTGATACCAAACTCATTTCAAGGGAGGAGGATATAGCTCAAGGGGTAGAGTGCATGCTTAGTATGCATGAGGTCATGGGTTCAACCCCCAGTACCTCCTCTAAAAAGAAATAAGTAAGTAAAATTAATTACATCCCCCCAACAACAACAGAAAAACTTTTTAAAATGGGGAGGGTATAGCTAAGTGGTAGAGTGCATGCTTAGCATGCACAAGGTCTGGGGTTCAATCTCCGGGACATCCATCAAATAATTAATTAAATAAATGAACCTAATTATACCCCCCCCAAAAAAAGCTAAAAAAAAAAAATCCAAACTCACTTCATAAGAGATCATTAAATAGGGTCAAGCATTAGTTTGGGGGGATATATCCTAGAAAAATCTATTATATTTTCATCCAAGCATATTGCCTTGTTTGATTTTCAGGAGAATAATCATGCAAATAGTCATTTGTTTAGAAATTTTTCTGTAACTTTAAAAATAGTTTTTTGGCTTTTACCAAAAGTAGAGTAGACAGTTAGTTGTCCAGATCAGAAGTAAAAGATAATACCAATAACAGGAATAAATTCATAAATAATGTTTAGTATAAGAAAGCATGGTTTTAATTACTGTGCATCTATTGACTCACTTAACCCTTAGAGCAACCCCGTAAAAGTAACTGGGAGTGGTAAGCTGCATTACCATTTCTCCCAGTTTTATAGATGAGGAAATGAAGACTCAGGAAGGTTAGAGGAGGTACCCAAGATCACACAGCTGGAATTTGCACCCTGTTAGTCCAGTTCTGTAGCTATCAGCTCTCAACCACTGCAGTACGCTGCACAGCCAATTAACAGAGGAGCCAAGGAAGATGTAAGCTACGGTCTGAAGTTTGAATTTCAGGTTCTACTTTAAAGTACGTTCAGTTTAGAGATGATTTGTCCATTTGTGGCCTTACTTTCAGTAAATACAAATTTATGGGGTAAACAAATAAAGGTAAGCTGGCTGTCCTGCATGGCCTCTGGGCAGATGGAATAATTATTCAGGATTCCTGTCCTTCAAACTGGTTCCTTTATAACTGGTTTTGGTTCTAAATTTCCCCTGCATGGACTAATACAATCAATGTCATAACGGAAATATTGCTTTAGTGACTAGAGATTTGGGCTTATCTTTTCATTGTCTTCAACATTAGTTATCATTTGCATTTAAAGTACTCTGTGGTGGTCCCTGATAACATTTTTTCTGTATAAGATTCAGCTAAAAACGGGCCTTGGGAAAAAAATAAATGAAAAAAAAAGTGGATAGTTTTTATTAAATTATTTTTACACTGATGTCTTGGATTCAAAGAGCAGACTCCAAGGCATCATAATGACCCAAGGAAGGAGAGTCAGAAAAATACATGGGTTGCATAGGAAGTCATCTTTGTTTTGGGATGCCAATTTCAGAGGAAATATAAAGAACTCAGAGTGGTCATATTAGGGTGTGAAGTTGTTGCTGAAAGATCGGCCCCTGTCCCTGACGAGCCAAATAACTCAGAGACGAGGTCTTGTTGCTTAGAAGAAAAGAGGCAGCTTTATTTCTTTGCTGGGCAAAGAGGACTCACAGCAGGCTAATGCCTTCAAAACTGTGCACCCGCCTTAGGGTTGGGGCTCAGTGATTATATAGTGAACAAACTGGGGCGAAAAGGGGGGTATTAATTAACAAAAGTCTCTGATAAAGCTTCCTTCAGAATCTTGGCGTGTCTGTCCAGGGTCATGGGGCCGTCTGGTAAGGTTTGGAGGGTTATCAGCCCATGATCTCTTTCTGATCAGATTCATCAGGCGCCAGGAGGAACTTTGGAGGGTCTGGTCATTCTCCCGTGACTCCCTTACTGGGTTAATGACTCAAAATCCAAACAGGACTGTAAATTTCAATTACTGGAGTAAGGCAAAACAAACAGGGAAATCAATAGCTCTAACTCTAACAGTGGGCCTGGGGCTGGGAGCAGTGTCCGGTCAGTCAGATTTGCTGACTGCTCTAAAAGCAAGCAGTAGGCATAAGGCCAAGAATTAGTTAGCCTAAGCAAGGCCATTTTATTATTTCTCCTTCAAAGTTACTGACCAAGGTTCTATTACTAAGTGCTTTACAGAAATGATCATAAATACCAAATCTGATCAATCAGAGTACATTTTCTTAAATGCATGTCTAGTCAATTTTTCTGCTTGGTGTCCTTTAATGACTACTCATTGTTTTTAAAATAAAGTTAAAAGTCCTCGGCATTGTGTTTGAGGCTTTTTATGCAATGGGCCTTAACTGTCTCTTACGGGATATCTGGCCACTTTCCTGAGGCACAGTGTGCTCCAGCCGTGGGAAACGTCCTCATCTCGCTTCTTGCTTCCACTGGCAACACACACAGCCATGTTTACACCACCCTCCCAAATGTGGCTGCGATGCCAGCACCTGCTCTCAGGTGTCTGCCCTGGCCACGTCCCCTTCGCCCTGGCTTAGCCCTGGCTCAGCTCAGCTCAGCTCGAGCCAAGTTCAGAGCTCGCTCCTTTATGGTCCATGATGCAGCTTGTCTGTAACTCCCCCACAGCACCTACCTCATTGTAATCACTTGTTTTCTGCTCTGTCTTCCCCACCAGGCTGAACCCCTGGGGTGCCATGATTTTGTTCTTTTCCTCTGAATCCTCTGCTCCCAGCGGACATGGGGAATCTCAGCCTACGGCTCAGTCAGCTCCTGTCAGCTCCTCCTTTTTAGCCCTGAAAGTATGAAAGAATGGGTTCTGTATTTAAACATTCCTGTCACTGAAAACCAGAAACCACTGCTGTTGGTGCTATACTGCATAGGTGGTTTAAGAGATTTCCAAAGTTAATTTATGTCTACATCTGAGTGTTATGAGTGTTAGGTGCCTGACTCCTGCATAAGATAGAGCTCCACTGCAATTATTTTCTATTTGCTACACACACTTTGGATAAAATACTTTTCCGTTTGAGAATTCTAATACTATGTCTCAGTAAAGCCCAACTGTAAATTCACTAGGGAGCTTGCTATTTTACGAAGGAAAGGAACAATAACATAGTATCTTTCCTGGAAGAACAGGCTATTATACGTTGGATTTGTTTTAGCAAGAGATTTGTCATTGTTAAAAATTAGAATTGGGGCTGTCCATAAACAAGATACTCTCAGAAAGAAACAAATGAGAATTTTTTTTTGCACTGATATTGACAATTAAAATCATTTATTTATTTAAACAGAGAAGGCATCCATTTATTACCTTTAGGGTTGCTTCTTAGACAGGGAAGTGGTGAACTGCACTTAGGAGAATGCACTAGGTCTGACAGTTCTCGGTGTGGGGCACCCCAGTCAATATTTTATAGAGCAACAATTCTCAGGAAGAAAACGCTCTCATTTCCGCTACTCAGTAGGACTTCATAATAAAGCCAAATGAGGACTGAGGTGACTGAATTTGCTAAAAGCAATATCTAGTTTTACCATCAGTTCTCTTTTCTCTGTGATGTCTCATAAGTTAGAAAACTCAGGGGTCATGTTGGTGGATCAAAATACGAAGCCTGAACAATCATTTGTGAGCCTTTATGCGCCCCTGGTGATGTGTGGCTTGACTTGCTGTCACTCCTCAGGTTTGTGATGCTCCTCGTCCCTTCTCCCCAGGTGTCACTGAATTTCCTATTTGCATCTGCCAAAGCAGAGTTTCCTCAGGAGGATCTCTGGATTACTGGCCTGGGAGTCACTTGGAGTTAAAGATGCAGGTTCCTGGGCACTACCACAAACCCACTGAATCCAAAACCCTGGCAGGGCAGGTATTCCCCATCCCCTCCAATACTGTTTTAACCAAATAGGTTTTTACTTTTCTCATAGCAAGAAGCCTACAGGTAGGTACACCGGGGTGGTAGGTATGGCAGCTTCATGATGCCTGCAGAGACCAGAGATCCTTCTGGCTCTCTCATCTATCCTCATGACTGCTCCATCTGTAAACCCTGAGCTGCCCTGCAGGAAGGAGGAAAAGGAAAAGGCCTGGAGGAAGTCCAAAGGCCCACAGCACTGAGTCTGCCACGTCTGATATGCTCCCTTAGAAGTGCCACCAATGAATGCCACTTATTTCTCATGGATTCTCTTTCTCTTCATGAGAAATCACATCTGCTGGTTTAACCAAAACTTACACATCATCTGATGTAGTACTCAATGTATGTAGAGCAAATGCTTAGGACAATTATATTTAAAAAAAAAAGGAAGATAAAGAGACCTACATGGACTATGAACTTAAAAAATAATTTATAATTGCATCAGAAACATAAAATAATTAGGGATAAATCTAATGGAAAATGTATAGAATCTCTACACCTAAAACTACAAAACACTGCTGAGGAAAAGTAAGGAAAACCTAGATAGGTAGAGAGACATTTATGAATTAGAAGGTACAATATTGTTGTCAGCTCTCAAATTTTTCTTTAGGTTCTATGCAATCCCAGTCAAAATCCCAGTGGGCTTTTTGGTAGAAATGGACAGATTGATTCTAAAATTTATAAGTAAATGCAAGGAACTTAGAATAGCCAAAGCAATCCTGGACATAGAGAACTTACTAAAACGCTACAGTAACAGAGATAGCTTGAAATTGGCATAAGGGTAGAAAAAGGAACTCTGAAAGTGAATGATGGGTCCAGAAACAAGCAGGCAGACATGTAGCTATTGATTTTTTTGGATAAAGGCACCAAGGATATTCAGTGGGCAAAGGAAAACCTTTTCAATAAATAATGCTTCAACAACTGGATATTCATTCGGAAAAAAAAAAAAACCTGATCCTTACCACACATGATACAGAAAAAAATAATTCAATATGGATCATCCATCTAAACATAAAAGCTAAAACTATACAGTTTCTAGAAGAAAACACACAATCTGTGCAAATTGGTGTAGACAAAACATTCTTTGCAAGAACACAAAATGCACTAACCATAAAGGAAAAAAACAAATCCAATAAACTGGACTTGACGATAATTAAAAATTTCTGCTTATCAAAAAATAATGAAGAGACAAGTCACAGATGGGGAGAAAATATTCACAATGCTATATAAAGTTCTCCAGCAAATCAGTAACAAAAAGACAAAACATCCTAATGCCCCCAAAATTGGCAAAGATTTTGCTAATTTTTAGCAAAAAGTTTAGCTGAAATTTAGCAAAAAATTCAAAGACTCAACAAGACATACCACACACACAAAGAGTCAATAAACATACATAAAAGTGCTCAATATGATTTTCATCATGCAAAAACAAATTGAAATCATAATGAGACACCAATACACACCTCCTAGAATGGCGAAAATGAAAAATATGGACACCACCCAATGCTGGCAAGAATGTGGAGCAACTGAAACCTTCATACATGGCTGGTGCAAATATAAAATGGTACCACCCCTCTGGAAAACTGTTTAACATTTTCTTATAAAGTTAAATGAACTTCTAACCTATGTCCCATAAAGCCATTTTTATGTGTTTACTTAAAAGAAATGAAAATATATGTCCACAAATAATAGTACAAGCGTGTTCATAACTGCCTTATTTATAATTTTCAAAATTTGGAAAACAATCCAAATGTCCATCAACGGGAGAATAGATAAATAAGTTGTGCTATATTTGTACAATGGCATACTGCTCAACAATAGAAAGAATGAACTACTGACACACAACAACATGGACACATATCAAAGAATGGTGTGTCAAGTGAAACAGCCAGGCAGGAAAATAGTATATATTCATGATTCCACTTATATGAAGTTCTGGAACAGGCAGACCTGATTTATGGTGCTAGAACCCAGAACGCTGATTGACTGGGGTAGGGGCAGAGCTTGACTATTAGGGAGCGTGAGAGAACTTCCCGGGGTGATAGAAATGTGTACTTCATAGGAACATGGGTAACTTGGGGTGATATGTCTTCATGAAATCTCATCCAACTTAGACTGATGCACAGTGCATTTCACTGTATGTAAATCATACCTAAAAAACACCCTGAACCCTAAGGGCTCTGCCTTTAAGACAGAAAACTATGTTGATGGCCTGATGATCTGCCTTTTCTGTCAACTGAGCTGTCATAGAAGCCTATGATTCAGTCGCCGTGACCATTATCAAGGAAAAGCTGGCAGCCATTCTAAACATTATCTAGCAATGGCTAAAAATGGTTAAAATGATGGATTTGCCATCAAGCGAATCTTAGAAATGGGAACACAGGTTGTCTGCAATGGTGGAAGGCCGTGTCATGAAGCTTGTATTTCAGGCAACGTCATCTTGTAAGGCTTGGTGAAAAGTCCTGGGTCACAGAGTTGTAAGATAATGAGTGATAAGACTTCTTTGCTTGGTCATCATTTCTCTACTTACACACCCAGCACGAGACATTGCCCTGTGCACCCCAAGACACCCTGTTGATAGACAGATGCTTTCTGTGCTGTGGCTGGAACGTGTTTTTAATACTCATGAATGTTTGGCAGACACCCAGCATCCATTAGGTGCGGGTGGCTGCTATCAAGGAGGTCTGAGCCTCACCGCCGCATGCCCTGGTTAACTTGAGTATTTACTTTAAATCCCCAGGTGCCAAAGTTTTCATTCTAATGCTGGGTACTTGCCAAACCATTAGATGTTTGCTGATTGCAGAATGGAACTAATTCTTTCTTCACTGTGGAAACCTGTGATTAGCTTCCCTCCGTTGTTGGCTGCTGCCTCTTCTATGATTCTCCTCTGCTGGGGACCATACCTTAGATTTGCAATGCCCCAAACTCATTCCTGGATATAATGCCTGGCTACACAGGCCCACCTTATTCAGCCTGACTCCCAACTACTTTCCAGCAAAGCGGTGTGGAGTAGTGGAAAAATCCTAAAGTCTAGAGGTCAAGAGAGCTGAGTTCAGCCCCCAGCTTCCTGTGTGGATGGACATAGCATCTCTACCGTCACAGCAGGGGTTTGGACTCAAAGGGCTCCCTTCCTGTTTTTATTCCCTGATTTTGTTTTTTAAATGGGGCTTATTGGTTAGTTGGTTTTTTAATAAACTTTTTTTTTTTTTTGCAGGGGGAGGTAATTAGGTATTTATTTATTTGTTAATGGAGGTTCTGGGGATTGAACCCAGGACCTCAAGCATGCTAAGCACGCACTCTACCACTGAGCTATACCCTCCCCACCTTATTCCCTGAGTTTTAATCAGACAGGTATCACTCTTGTCCCCAATATTTGTCTAAACATTGACTCTACTGCATCTTTGCTTTGTAAAAGTATTGCTTCTCTTTTCTGGTGCAGGAAAGCTCTCTCCTCTGGCCCTTCCCCAGTTATTCTCTCCTCTTTAAGCACCTGTGCAGTGAGCAGGGCCACATGCTGATCACTTATTCCATTTTTATCCTCATGGTGTCTGCGGTCTACATGATGTCAGAACAACATGTTTATGGAGCCCCTACTCTGCACACTGAGATAATGACTGCGAGATATGGACAGATCCACAAAATAACACTTACCACCCGTCCAACTATGAGTTTATCCTAACTTCTCCATCCCCATGCCCCAGCAAGAGTAAGGGCTCCTGGAGGGAGTGCCTGTGCCTTTTATAGGCATTTCTTTGTAGCCCTTAGATAAAAATTGTAGCCTTGCCATTTTTTCAGGTTTCTCTCATTCCTTCAATCCCACTTGATTTCCTCTTTCTCTTCTCTCGCTTTCTCTCTCTCTCTTACACACACACACACACACACACACACACACACACACACACACACACACACACAAATTACCCCATGGGAATTCTCTCCACCTCATTCCTCCTTCTCCTAGTCCTCTTCTCACCAGCCAGCTGTCCTGCTCACTGCTCCTACGTACTTTGACTCCCAATTGCTTGGGCAGCTG
This sequence comes from Vicugna pacos, assembly GCF_048564905.1. Lineage (NCBI taxonomy): Eukaryota > Metazoa > Chordata > Mammalia > Artiodactyla > Camelidae > Vicugna > Vicugna pacos. The sequence continues at coordinate 27,238,023 of NC_133011.1, read as the reverse complement.
GTTGGTGAACTTTGTGCAGCCACTACCTGTTACCCAGGGCCTTGGATTGAGGGAGGATCCTGAGGTGCTAATGCTCATACTATCCCCCTTGCCATGTGGCTGTGGGGGGGGGGGCAACTGTGACTGGGCTCTTGGGCTCCTAACTTGTTCGAGTCACAGAGCCCTTTGAGAATTGCCCTCTCCAGAGAAATGTGCATATGTCTAGACTTTGCCTACAATTTCAGAGGAGTCAGACTCTAGGACTTCTTTCATAGATCCAATAGAATCCCCATGGGCCCCAGGTTATACATGCCTGATGTTCATGAAAACACATTATAAATGAAAAGGACTAACTTTGGCAGAGGCTGTTTTTAACATTATTTCCTGGGAGCCAGATAAGTGCAAACTAAAGTCTCTGAGTCTCCTTTCCTGCCATCAGAATCTGCTCATAGGCATCCCCTCTGCCTTCATCTCTCTTTTATCCCCCTAGTCCAGGCTCAGCATCCTGCTTGGGGATTTAAACAGTGGCTGTGAATCAAAGATTTGTTTGGAAGGGAAACCTAGCCTAGTGATAATCCTTAAGAATCTTGTCATATATTAAAATATATGTAATGATGCTCAAAATAAAGCAGCAATCTGGTAGCTTTACTTATTATGGGCTCAACTGGAGTTTATAGGCAAGCTTGGAAACAATATGTTATATATTTAATATGACATTTTCTTATAAATATTACATACTTACAATAGTTATAAGTTTGTAATGCTATGATTATTAATATATTTATATTATAGTTTCTATTCATACTATTATTTCTAAAGAAACATACACCTACATTTCTATAGAAAACTATGTTAAGATAAGGGAAACCTTTGTAAAATAACCTGTTTGTAATTTGGGGTTTTCTTATCCTGCTTTAAAAATTTTGAAGACATGTCACTGAATTGCATATGTTCTAGATAATTTCTCCAAATTATCCAAAACTGGGAGGAATAAAAATTACACAATCTTCACCTTCAAGGAATTGATAGAAAAGTAGGGATTTGGTAGGTACTTCCTGATTTATCATGCACTGACCTTTGAACACTGGATAGCCTGGCTACTTATTACGTCACACATTGCTGATATCAAATAGACGCCCAAAGGGCAATGATTTCAAAGGAGCCTAATTAACAAGGGACTACTTCAAACACCAACAAAATATGGGGTTCATCAAGTACAATTTAATCATTAAGACAGTAATGTTTCTCATGAATACTTTCTAGAAAAATACCTAATCACTTCATTCTTGTCTTAATCACCGTCTCAATTATAAATTATATTTGAACTTATGTGCCAAAGGTTACTCAAAAGAAAGGGAGCAAAGTTATAAATAGAAACAATAAATTATGTACCCAAAGCTTTTCAGAAAACACTAATCAAAACTGGAACTAGGCTCCCAAACACACTGTCAGTATTTAAATATTTCAAGGTCAAAGTCAGATTAAGCAACTGGCATAGGTATTTTTAGCAGTAGCTACAATTAAGATTTAACAACACTGGTCAGGTCTGGAAAATGTGGTAACGTGGTATGCTGATTGTTATCTGGAAATTCATTAAGAAGTTTATAATCATAAGGGTTTTGGGAGACAGGCAATGGAAAGAACATTTTCTTGGATTCCTACTATGAGCCTGGTGCTTGACGGTCTTTACAGAAATTGTCACATTTCATTCTCCCAACAACCCTGCAAGGTGGATTTTTAAATTCCCATTTTATAAATGAAGAAACAAGGGGTAGTAATTTGCTCTAGGTCAAGCAACTAATCAGTGGCAGAACTCAAACTTTTAAAAATGCATAAAATAAACTGCAGAGAAAATCACAAAGGAAGCCAGTTACAATGAATGATAATAAAATGTTGTGTTAGTTTCCTATTGCTATGAAAAATGACAACAAACGTAATGACTTAAAGCAACATAAATTTATTATCTGACAGGTCCAGAGGTCAGAAGTCTAGAGCAAGTCTTGTGACACTAAAATCAAGGTGTCGACATTGCTGCGCTCCTTCTGGAGGCTCTAGGAGAGAATCTTGTTTCCTTGCCTTTCTCAGCTTTTAGACGCTGCCCACATTCTTTGGCTCATGACACCCAGCCAGCAATTGCATCACTCTGTTCCATGTTCTTATCTCCCTCGCTCTGATTCTCCTCTCTCCCTTTTCCCGTGTTAGGGACTTCTGTGACCAGACTGGGCCCATGTGGCTAACCCAGGATAATCTAATCATGCCGGGACCCTTAATTCAATCACGCTGGAAAAGTTACTTCTGTCATGTATGGTAACATATTCACATACTGAGGATTAGGATGGACATCTTTGGGGAATCATTACTATGTCTACTAAAAAGCTATAGCAACCAATTTGTGATATAGTGATATATGTGACTCTTTATGACTGTGTTAAATAACACGGTCCATGTTGGGGCCAGTAACTCCCATAATGTTGAAGTAACGTAGAGTATAAAAAATATTTTCAAGTATCTGCAAACATTTTAATGTAATATAAAGCATCTGTGATTACTACTGGGTGGTCAGTACTAATGATACTGTGGTTTGTTGCCTGAATCCATCATGGAAGACATTGCTAAATTTCAGCTAGAGGCTAGTGACAGTAAAGATGTAACTTTTTCCCATTCAAGTTTATGGACTTTCTGGATTTTATCCATGGACTCCCAGGAGGCAGGAGAACCTTTGCTCTGAACCAATAGGCAAAATTCATCAAGGGTCAGTTTGAGTCATTAGAATTTGTGTCTAGCTTAAGTTCAAGGACACGAATACTTTTTATGGATCAAAACAAGGCTAGAACTTCAAGGTAAGGGAGTCCCATTTATTCAACAAATCTTTACTGAGAACCATAAAGCAGTCTCTTGGCTCCACTGTGACAGGAACATCAACATAGGTTCTTCTGTTCTCTGTGGGATAGAGCAGTCATGCGGAACCTTGGCTCTACCACTGCATGACCTTGGGTAGGTTATTTAATCTCCATATACCAATCTTCTCTTGGGAGGCAGGAACGGATGGGACTAGGTGATCTTCATCTTCCCACCCAACTTTAACAATCCATTCATGTACGTAGTATTTATTAGAAAACACTGTTCATTTTAATGTTTCTTGGAAGTTCTGATTGCAATTTATAAAGACAATTCTGCTCTTTGGCCTGAGATTTAGACTACTGTGAAGTTGATGGGGTTCACTGGAACATTTGGCAAAAATTTCATCCACTCCTCCACTGAAGTTGAATACAGATGAGAAATTGTAAAGCCGCCTGACTGAGTCATCCTCTTAACCTGCTGCTGAATTTACAGAAACTTTCTCCACTTTATGTTGGCCTATTTAATGTTGTGGCAAGAAGAAAAGGCAAGAACCAAACAATTTTCAAAAATGAAATCCAAAAGCACTGGAGCCCAGGAGGATAGGGTAGGGTGAAGGAAGGATTGCTGCCCAGAAACAATTTTCTGGAAGTCTACAGTTGATTTTTTTTTTTTTAACAGAGGCAGGCAGTGTGAATCATGGGGGCCTAATATCAGTATGGTACTAAATTCAGGTTTTTTTTTCCTGCCTTGATTGACATGTCACCACTGAGAAGAGTAATTTTCTTGGACAAACACACCCCAGGTTGCAAACAAATAATTTACCTAACTAATTCTTAGAATTTCAGTCATTGATAAATTATAGATTGCAAAAAAAGAGAATATTTACTGGAGAATAATTTCAGCAATTCACTATGAATTGATAGCACTGAGCTAAGCCTTTTATTATTTACTGATAAAGTTTGCTATACTGGATATCCTGTGAATACCATTACTTTTAAGTGATGTAATTGCAAGCCCCAATCCATTCACTTTAGTGGTATTAATTGCCTGAATTCTTCTTTGGTAGAGAGAGGAAATCTCAGAGCAAAGAAGGCCAGCACTGCTGTTGAGTCTGAAGCCATTCTGAAATGGGATTCCTTTTATTGAACATCCCTTGACAACCACTAACTTTGCTGCTGAGAACTTTTTAGACTCTTTTCTTGGTTCCCAGTGATCTGAAATGTCATGATGACAGGCTTTGGAATGGGTCTTTTTTCATCTAGCGTTCTGAGCCCTCAATGAACTCTCTCGATCTGGGAACAAATGACCTTCATTTGGGGGAACATTCCTTCAGACATTTCTTTGACAATTTTCTCCCTTACATTTTCAAAACCGTTTTATCTTCTTTAACTCTCTTGCACCTCCTGACCTGGTTCTATAATTCTTCTATTTTTGGCTCAACCACATGTCTACCTTTATAGGTACGTGGTGCCTCCAATTCTTGTACTTTTTTGAGGTTGTTACTCGAATGAACCTTCTAGGTTGTTCCATTTCAGCTTGGTTTTCACCTCCCTCTGATCCGTTGGGTTAGTTACCACTCCTCTATCTGCTTCTCACCTTGTATTATTACAGTGTTGATGTCATCTACTCTCCCATTAACTCTGTGCTTGAGGAACTGTCTTTTTTCACCCACTGACATTCAACCCACCATTTCTAGTGAGTATTATCTGGTCCTTCAGATGCTCAATTTTGCCACTGCACTTGAAACTCCAGACTACTCATTCTAGAAACTTTATTATCCTTAGGCTTTTATGGCCACCAAGTTGCTTTTTGTTTTCCTTCTCCATTACCTCTCCCCCTCTTCTTTCTTCTTCCACTGCTTGTCCCTTAACTGTTGCTATTGTTTCCCAAATATCTGTCCTTTTACGTTTTCATTTATACATTTTTTATAGACAATGTCATCCAATGCATGGGTTTAATGACTTCCTTAAGGCTGCTGACTCCCAAATCTTTGCCTGTGGCTCCATACCCATATAAAGCTCAGAAACCAGACAAAGAATAAGAGGATCCTGTTTCCCCATATTTCAATCCCAAGGAAAAACAAACACTCTGGGGCCAAAACAGGCTTCCTTATAGATAAAGAAAATAGGAGTGAAGGAAGGCACTATAACTTTATAAACAGAGTCAAGTAGGAGCTGCACTAGTCATGCAAAATCTGCCGTGAATTGGAGCAACTCTCCAGGACAGTGGTCGTCTTATGTTGGCTCACTACTCCCCACCTCCTCAATTTCATGAAACTTCCATTTCAGCACATACTGTGGATCTCACCATGCTGAGAGGAGAGAGCAGCACAGCTGACTGCAGACAATCAAGTGCCTGCATTTGGAGGTGAAAATGTCAGGTTTCCCATTCATTGGCCAAAGAAGTCACATGGCCTCACCTAACTTCAAGGGCACAAGGAAGAGCAATCCTCTCAGCCCTTGAGAACTGATTCTGTTGAAAAGTAGTAACTGACAACAGTGAAAATATTCCATTTAAAACAGAAAATCTGGCCTTAAGCAAAAAAAAGAATTTTTAATTTCCAGTCCTAGGTCAGTGGCTAGTATGGGGGGCAATATTATTTGAATTCAAATATGTGGTAGAAGATTTAATAAGCCTCTTTAAAAAGAGGTTCAGAAGAGTCTGAATTGATGCCTTATTTTCCTTCAAAGACAAATAGAAACATTCAAAAATCCTTCCACTGACCCTCCTGCTGGGCTCAAAGTTGGAGCAATTTTTCAAAAACAGTTCTTGTGGCATCTAAATATTTGGAAGCCTCACTAAAGTTTGAAGAGAAGTCGTTTCATAGCCCTATTGTTTATATTTACCTTGGTCAACATTCTGGCCCGATCTCAAACAAAATGGGCAACTTGGAAGGGGGAAGAGTTACAACATATTGCCCAGAAGGAGTCAGTAAGGGTGTGTGCATGCGTGTATGTGTGTGTTCATGTGAGTGGGTATTAGGTGTGCACATGCACTTTTCATGTGAGGTGTGGGACAGGCACACTCTTGTTGCTTACAGGTACACTGTGGGCAGATGAACATGAACATCTTGGAGTATGAAACTGACACAGGACTTCTGAGCTCCAATTGATAGCTCCTCTCATATTTTCCAAACTGCTCTCATGAGACACTATTTCTTGCCCTGTGATGGGCACCTTCCAACACGTAGATCAAATTGTTTAAAATGAAGTACCAAAATGAGGTGGTGATGAGCGGCAGTAATGATTGACTGGTGGAGAGGAATGCAAAGGATTCAAAAGAGAGATTGTCTCTTTGGGATTAATTTTGGATTTTCCGAGTGTTCTTCATACCAAAAGTGTTCTGTAGTTCCTTTCTTTAGAGTAAAGCTTTCTTTTCATTTAAATTATATACACTTATTATAAACAAGCAACAGCGACAAGTGCAAAGGGGAAAGTTAAAAAAAATCATCCAGTATTCGAAGAATAATGATGACCAGTATTATATTAGGCGAACATCGTTCTAATGATAGGGACAGAAGGAAGGACAATAAACACCATTGTCCTCTGGTTTTCCCCCTACTTTGCTGACTCCTCTGCCTCTTCCAGTTCTCAGTGGTGAAGGGTCCCAGAGTCGATCCCAGGTTCTCCTCTAATCTCCATCTTTACTTTACCAGAAACCTGGCCAGTTCTATAGCTTTATATCATACCTGGATGCTGATGGCTCTCAAATCTGTAATTCCTGCCTTGTCCTTTGGAAATAAAACAGCTCCACTGTGGGGCACTGGAGAGGGAAGAAACGCTGAGAAAACAGAGATCTAGTTGGATTCTCTTTCTTTCAGTTCTGAAGTTACAAAAACCTCTGATACTTTGAGATACATGTTTACTGCTGACACTAATTTTTTAATCTAAATGCCTGTCAATACTACCTTATCATTTCTTGAGCCCCTCTACATGTTAGGCATCATGTCATGTGTTTTACATACATCAACTCATCTTATGCTTATGTAGGGTAGTATTTTAAGAAATAATAAGAAACCCCCAAACCACGACTTTGCATGATAGACAACTTGTTCAAATTGACACAGTTAGTAGGTGTTAAGAGTTAGGATTTGAACTCAGTGGGATTCATGCGCTTTCTGGTCTGCTATACTGCCTATATTTGCATTTCAATATAAACTTTAGTATCAAATTGACAAATTCAAACACACACATAGAGACACAGACTCAGCTGGGATTCTGCTTGGGACTGCCCTGAATTTATAGATTAATTTGGGGAGAACTGACATCTTTTACTATGGAATTTTCCAAATGTGAATTGGTATTTTCCTCCATCTATTTTAGTCTTCTTTAATTTTTCTAATAAGACTTTTCATTGTGAAGCAGTAATTGATCACCACAACCCTGATGGGGCAGGGGAATTTCAGGGGTCAGAATTCTAAGACTCAATGGATGAGAAGTACAATAAAAGAATGGTAAAAATGTGGGCAGAAGAAATGACTGAAGGACCCACCAAGTAAAGCAACAATTTCAAGAATTTTAAAGTGGATGGCAGTGGCTGGGTGGATAATGTATTATAATATGTAGACAGCAAACTGCCCTGGGCCCTGCCAGCAACAGGGATGCCAGGATCTCTGGAGAGTACTTGCATGGTGCACTATTGATTCAGCAGCAATTTTTCGTAAGGAGGAGACTGTGAATGTTAACTGAGGCATGACATTTGTCATCTTTAAAAGTGAAGGGCAGGCTAGGCTGAACCCAGGCCAAGATTGGCTTCCAGGCCCTCCTTCTCTCCCTCTTCCATTTCTGTAACCTTCTCCAACCTGTTGGCACTGCCTCTTCAGCACCCTCACATTGCTTCAGAACCTTCCCCTTGCCACTCACAGCTAGACCTGCCTTATCCTTACATTTCTCCATGGCTCCATATCTGTCCCCGCAAGTGCTCCCCCTCCTCATCTCCTCCATTTATTCATATTTAGGGAATTAAAGGGTTCAGAGAAAGAGTGGATAGGGGATCCAGTTAGTACACATTACATGTGCATTAAATGACAGATGGCTACATAGATATTTCTCAAATTTGGGTCCAAAGAAATAATCCTATGGATTTGAGAGGTCTTTGGGAATTTGGATAATAATAGCTAATATTTCTTGATCACTTACATGTTCCAGGTGCTGCTTAAAATGCTTTGCATGTATTTAGTTTCACTATAACCCTCTAAAACAGATGCCCTTACCTCCATTTAACAGATGAGCAAACCTAGCAACACGCCCTTATCCCCATCAAAGAGATGAGCAGTCATGCAAAGGCTGAGTCATTAGCTCAAGGCGATATAGCTAGGAAATGGCAGAGTGGGGACTCAAACCTAGGCAGTCTGGCTCCAGAGCAAATGTTCTCAACCACTTTGCAATGCTGTCATCTGGGGCTTCCTTGGGACTGGACAGTCCAAGATGGCCTCATGCATGTGCCTGGTAGTTAGCTGGGGCTATTGCCTGTCACCTCCTCCTCCATGTGCCCTTTCCAGCATGATGCTCTAGATTTTTTTATACAGCAGCCAAATTCCAAGACAGCAAATGCTATGCAGGAAATTATTTTGATGCAATGGCAGCCTCCAAGTATACCACCAGACAGGTTGTACCATAGGTCATGGAACAGATAGGCTTACAGAACAAATTAAGATGCTTGAAACATATTATGTGGCAGCTTTAAAACATGTTCCCAAATTCTTTGACATTGCTCCCCTTGAGAGGTGGGGGTCCACATCCCCTTCTCTTTAATCTGGGCCGGCCTTAGTGGCTTGCTGGTATTGAGTGGCAGTGGAATTGATGCTGCATGACTTCTTAGGATAAGTCAGAATGTGAAGGAAAAGCCCAGCTGGGCTAACGAGCTCAGTCACAAATCTAAGTGTGATAAGTGTCGGTTTACTGATATAAGTTCTGCTGGGCTAACTTGTAAATTTAAAGTTTAGTGTCAGTTTACTGGGCTAACAAGCTAACTCGTAAATCCAAGCTCAACAAGTGTCAGTAACGTGATCTGTTCCAAATTGATAAGCTCCAGTGTACTGATTCCTTGCTTTTTGTTGTTTGAACCTTATTGGCTAATAGCCCCATACTTGTAATTAACCCTATAAAACCTCATGTGCACGTCTTGGAGGTGCTCAGAGCTTCGGAGCAGAAGCCCCTCTGAGCCCGCCGGCGTAATAAATCTGAGTACTCCAACCCTCCGAGTGGTGCTTGTTTCTTGGCTGGCCTGTCATTTCCGTAACAAGAAAAGGCGATGAACCTGGTTCTTTATAAACATTTGCTCTCAGGGAAGCCAGCTGCCATGTGAGAAGTCTGCCATGCTAGAGGGGTGTGTAAGGCACTCTGGTTCGCAGCCCTAGCTGAGCTCCCACCTGGGCAACAGCCAGCATCAACTGTCAGGCACATGAGTGTACCACCGTGGATGTCCAGCCTAGATGAGGCTTCAAACAACAGCAGCTGCAAATGATACCTGATGAGAGACTCAAATAACTGCCCAAGCAAGTCCTTTCTGAATTTCTGGCACAAAATCAGGAGCAAAATAAACTAGCTATTCCAAGTTTGGTATAACGTGTTCACTCAAAGAGCAGCAATAGTAACCCAGTTTATCAACTAATTTAGAACACAGTGAGCAGCATGGGGAAAAGAGATAGATAAACAAGTTTAGAATAGGGTATAAGCAGGGTGAGGACTATGGTACCTAAATTTTGTTTTATGCAGTATTTTTATGTCCTAACCTCTCTGCTGTACAGTTCCACAGATGGCATGGTTTTAAGGACCAGAGTGGAGAGTGAGGGGTTTAGGCAGATTGAAGGGGCCTGGAACCAACATATATCTGTTCTGTCACACATCTGAGTGATAAGAGGCATGTGTGTTGGGTCATAACTGTAGATGGCCATTAACTGACTGAGTAGCAAGGGATTTATCTGCCTTTCTTGTGCAGAGAAACTATATGAAGCCATAATGGGGCTATAATGGGTTTCACTAGTAGGTGACCAATTTAGGGATGACCTAGTTGTCAGTCTAGAGGTAGTATGATTCATGCCTTACTAATATTTAAAGTTCACTTGGCCTATCTCCTTTCTAAAGTAGCACTTTCATTTGTTCCATCCTTTTTATCTATGTTCAACACACATTCGTTTATTCTGTATAACATGTCTCATAAGCAAATTGTGTCTACATTTTATTATTATTATTATTATTAGTTCACATGATTTTACTTTTCGCCTATTCCTAGAGCTCCACTGGCTTCAAAAGGCAAATAATTACACCTTCAACTTTATTGGTATGGTAATGTTATCTTCTTCCTTCTTCACTAACTTTTATGGCCCCAACTCTAGAATTAACTTACTGAGGCAATTTGTGTCTACATTTTAGTTTCTCTTATTTGCTATAGCAGAACTGAATATTCATAAAGCAGACAGCAAACACATTACAGCAAGCCCCAAGGAGCAAGCACTTATCAAAGCATGGTTGTGATGGCCCACTTACCGGCTAGAGCAAGTCACAAAGCCAAGCCCACAGTCATGTGGGACAAGGGAGTAGATACCATTAGGCATGATTCATTGGGATCACTACTCAATCTAACACTAAAACATAGCTAGGAAGTGCTTGATCCAGTTATCAAATTTTCAGCAATGTTTCTGGAGCCCATACACAAAACTGGTGTCCTGGGGGCTGCTGGAAATTCTTACTGAAGGGCTTTTTCAAGCCTCTCTTCCCAGGCCCCACCCCAAGCCCAAGTCAGAATCTCCTGAGGGTAAGGGATATAGAGGGGGAAAGTGGTGGAAATCTTAAGAATTTGAGACTTTAAATAACTCTGCAGAAGATTCTAACACCCACCGGAGGTGTTGGGGGTTTCAAAGACAAAGTCTCTACACTTAAAGAACTTGCATTTCCACAGAGAACACTCTTAATGGGCATTATTTTACCAGAGGCATTGCCCTGAAATTTAAAAAAAAATGTAGATGCTTTCCAAGTTTAAGTTAGAGCAGTGATTCTCAAACTTTTGTGCGCATCAGTATTAACTGGAGTGCTTGCACACAAAGGACTGGGCCAACTCCCAGTTTCTAATTCAGGGAAGTCTCTGGTGGAGCACACTAATTTGCATGTCTAATAAGCTCTGCTGTCCAGGGACCACACTTTTGAGAATCACTAAGTTGAAGCAGTAGGAGTATTTAGTGATAACATACCCCCTTGACTCACATTTGTAATATAGCATTTACATTTTTTATAGCGTATCTATTGCATACAAGGTCTAGGGCTTGGTGTAGCAGCAGATATGATAAGAACAGGATTTAGATCTTGATTACACTTGAGCAGATTTATTCTCTAAGTAGATCCGTTCTCTAAGAAGACAGGAAGCCTAAGTGTCATTACACAGGTTCAGATAAAGTGAAGATCATCTCCCTTAGGAAGAGATAAATGAAAGCTTGCAATAGGAGATCCTAAGACCTAGGCCTTGAATGGACACGTGGAAACAGTGGAGAATCGCAGAATTCTTTCCAACTTGGCATAGAGGAAAAAAAAAAAAAAAGACCAAATCAACAAACCTTGATAAACGCCTGGAAGCGGTCTGTGACATTCTTGCCTCAGGTTCCAGCATTAACAATCTGCAAGCTGATTACATCAAAACAAAAAAGGTTGTTCTCAGTGCCAAGGTCTCAGTTTCAAGCTCTCCTTGGAAAGGGGTAGAATTGGAGTCGCCCTCCCTTTGGAGCTCCCAGAGTGGGTGCCTCAGAGACAAGAGTGGCCGAAAACTAGATGCGCGCCGACCTGGCAAAGGGCGCGGCTTGTGCGCTTCCATCCCCCAAAGCCTGAGCAGGGCGCTGCGGCCTTGCCCGTGCCGGGGAAGATGGGCCGCACCCTGGAGCATCGTTCAGAAGCAGCCTAGGAGTTACGCATGGCGCTAAGGTGGACCGGATGACAGCTGCACTACCTCACCGAGCGAGGGACTCAAAGCTCTCTTCCTTTTTTCCCTCCGCTGGACTAAAACGTGGCGGAGGCTAGCGCAAGCGGGGCGCGCCCTCTCTCCCTCCACCTTCACGGACCGGAGACGGTGGAGACGCGCGTGCACGCTTCTTACCCGGGAGGGAGCGCGGCCCGCGAACTGCTCGCTGCGCCTGCGCGGCCCCGCCCCGCCCCGCCCCTTTTCTTCGCTCCGCCCTGTTACCCCTTATACCACCACTAGGGGTAGAGGCGACGGCTGCGGCCTGACAGCGCGGCTGCTTTGAGGGCGCGGGAGCGGTACGGAGTGGGGACGAGGGCAGGCAAGAGGGTGAGAAAACCGGCGAGAGAGGAGGGCGGTGCCGGAGAAGGGCGGCGCGTGGCTGACTCATCCCTCTGGAAGATCAGACTGACAGACACAAACCCTTGCCGAACCCGCCCGCCCGCGCTGCTCCTCCTCGGCCGGGAGGCGCCCGCCCGCACCACCCGCCTGCCTTCTCCGTGAGCGCTCTCCCGGCCCGGCCGCCTCTGAGAAAGTTTTTGTCGTCGGGAGGGACCGGAGGCGCTGTGGGCCTTTGGGAAGGGAAGAGAGACGGAAGAAGAGGCTACAGTCGCGCGGGCCCGAGGAGTGCATGGTGCCCGGCGTCTCGGCTGCCTGTCAAGAGGACATCGGGGCGGGGTCGGGCTGAGCCCGGCTTCTTCTTCCCGCAGCCTCGCCAGAAATCTCCCTCCCGGGCTGCCGCGGGGTCCCCGCTCCTCAGCCCGCCATGTCCCGGCTGCTGCCGCTGCTGAGGAGCCGGACCGCGCGCAGCCTGAGGCCGGGCCCGGCCGCCGCCGCGCCTCGGCCGCCGTCCTGGTGCTGCTGCGGGCGGGGGCTGCTGGCGCTCGCGGCCCCGGGCGGCCCCCGGGCGCTGGGCACCCACCCCAAGAAGGAGCCCATGGAGGCGCTGAACACGGCGCAGGGCGCTCGCGACTTCATCTACAGCCTGCACTCCACCGAGAGGAGCTGCCTGCTCAAGGAGCTACACCGCTTCGAGTCCATTGCCATCGCTCAAGGTAAGAGGGGCGAGAGGGGGCGAGCCGGGGGTGGGGGCGGCGCCCTCCCCTCCCCTCCCCCGCCTGCGCCCCGGGAACCCTCCTGCCCCTCGTCCAGGGACTCTCGCCGTGGCCCCACTCGCCGCCTGGCCCTGCGCCTGGGAAGTGCAAGGGGGGGAACTTTTCGCCTCCTGAGTGTCCCCGGAGCAGGTAGAACGCGCGCGGATCGTGCCAGGCAGCCGGGGCCAACGTTTGGTTGGTTGCTCCCCAGCCTCAGCAGCTGGAGCTTAGCCTCAGTTCAGAACCAATGCTGATTTGATTTTGTTTAGATTTGATGCTTATCCCCTCCACTCCCTACCCCCACCCCCGACACCGGGCCAGCCTTCCTGTCCCCAAGCCCTTCTTGCTTTCTTGTGAACTTGCAGCCATGCAGGTGGCTTGCCGTACCTTTCAAAGTGTTACATACCCAAGAGACAGGCGGAAACTTTTCTTGACTGGTTATCAAACGAAGATGAAAGGGGGTCCAAAAGAAGGGATGGGATGTTGCTTCATAAGGCAGAGAAGCTCTCAGCTGCTTGTTTGTACACACCTCTAAATTGTATTCATTTAAGCAGCTGAATGAAACATTTTCCTGGGAAATGGGGAGAGTGGATCAAACCAGCAACTGCAGATAACATTATTGCAAGCCCGTCACAGGTTTGGTGGTGCCCAAGTTAAACTCCAGTTTTTGTGGTTTCCCCAGAGAATGAAAGAATGCAGTAGATAAGAAGGTATTTTTTTTCTGGAAATCTGTGGCTCTACAATAAAAAGCAGACTTCTGCTCAAAAATAATTTGGAATAGTGAAAGCAAAGCTATTTTTAAGCTAACACGTTAAAAGAGGATATTTTTAAAACTAGTGCAGAATGTTGGTAGGTCAGAATTTGAGTCCAAGTGAAAAAGCTAAAAAGTCAGAAAATCAAAAGGATGAAAGGAGCAAATGATCAAATCATTCAGTCTTAAAATATTTTTTGCTAGTTAAATACGGCGATACAGACGAAATAAATTGCTACTATTTTATATTACATTCTGATGTCTTTGAAAGTTTGTTTTTTCCTCCAAGTGTCCTCCTCGTCCTCTGCCTCAAGATTGGTAGGTTCATAAACATTCCATAGATTCCTAAAGTTAAGAGCACATATATTTGGAACAAGACATTTTATTTGCCGGAGGCACTTGAAAGTGCTTCTTTGGTCTATGTACAGGAATGGAGGAAAGAATTATCTATCTCATATAAGTATGGTTTTTCTAAACTACTTCTTCAGAAACTTTTTATTAGTTGTACCTCTTAACTGCTTTCCCCTCCCTCAATTCAGGGAATTGTGGACCAATTTATAGAATTGGGTGATTCCACACATCCTCTATCCACAATGCTTTTACAGGAAAAATGTAACATCGTGATCAATTCAGTTACTAAATATGTAATCATGATATTATATGAAGTCATAATCAAATACTAGCATATTTGTAAGCTTTGTGTGCAGTCAGTGTGTGGTTTTAAAATGTTCAATTCTGAAAATGTACTCCTTGGAAAACAGTGTAAAGACAGTCATGCAAGAAGCATTAATTTTAGGAAATCTTTCTCCATGGGCATGACTACTTGAATATACATTTGGCCTTTTCTAAGTAATTTCTTGGAAATTCTGCATTAACATTGTTACAAGACTGGAGGGCCTTGTTAATATGATTTTATGACAGTTCTTGAAAAGCTTGTCATGTGATACAAACGGATAAATTTTATGTCATATGTTTTTATTTTAGCACATGCTAGTATTTTTGTGGTAGGGATGGTACTTTTTCAAAAGAAGACAATGTTTTAAAATTTAACATTGTTTTAAATAGTTTGGAAAGGACATATAAACTTCAGTCAATGGAGATCAGTTAGGATCAATTAAGCTTAATAATACATAAGTTGTATGAGAGAAGTTGGTAATTTAAGTAGTCTTTGTTCAAAATAAATAGGCAAAGATATGGGAAACTGTGGTAGTCAAATGCTTATCCTGTTTATAAGCTAAAAATCTTCAGAGTTTAAGTCAACTAAATTTTGCCAGTGTTGATGACTAAATTATTGCCCTTCGACTCAAATGACACTGACGATGATGCTTTAATTTTTAGTACAGTCTTAGTGTTCCTCATTGTTTTCAGTATCAATACATATAGTTTCTGTGGAGGTAACTGGAATCATCACCAGTAAATTACCTCATTCTTTAACCATTTAAGGTAAAGAGGATTTATTATGTTGAGAAAGCATGCAGCTTATTCCATTTCTGAAATCAATTTTTTGCCCTAGACAAATGAAAACCTCCCATGTTTTTCTTTTATTTTGCTTTTTAAGTGCTTTTTAATATTTGACCCATGCACTGAACATGTGTATTCAGTGCACTTTCTGATGAAATAAATTCTGTTAAAAAAGCTGTTTTTTATAATAGGAAATCTTCGTGTTCTTGGAAAGTGTACTTTGTATAATCTAATGAAGTGTTTTGGATCTGGAAAATAAATCATCCATGTTTTGAAATGGAAGTGGAATCTACTGCTGAAATTTGGTATATTTGCCCTTATCTTTCATATGTATTTATCAGTAGACATTTGATACAGTCTGTGACAAGATAAAGCTTTAGAAACAATTTGTAATAGATAAGGCAGACCTTGTGGGATGTTTTGTTATAGTTAAGTAAGATACCATGGTTTTTAAATTACAAACCAATTTCCTCCCCAGTTTTAAAAAAGTTGATATTGTGTTCTCAAATTATCTGCTCAACCGGCTCTCAGTTCTTCTAGAAACAGTCCATATTCTTCTGCTGGTGTGTTGTTGGTTCATTGTTTTTACAAGTAGGACTGGCAAGCTGATATTATTACTGTTGCCTTCTAATTTTAGTCACAATTTTTAAAATAAATTTGTTTTCCAATTTTTGTAATTACTATTTCTATTTATACTTATTTGAAAAGACTTTTAAAAAACATCAATTTGGTTTTTAAAGGCTAGGCAGTGCTCATTGTATTAGTTATACATTGCTGTACGAGATTACCCCAAAACATAGTGGCTTAACATAAATATGTTTTGTGTCACAGTTTCTGAGGACCAGGAGTTCTGGAGCAGCCTAGGGAGATATTTCTGGCTCAAGATCTCTCATGCAGTTGTAATCAAGCTTCTACCTGGGGCTGCATCATCTGAAGTCTTGACTGGGGCTGGAGGAACCAGTTCTAAGAAGTTCTACTCACCTGGGGGTTGGCTAGAAGTCTCAATTCCTTGCCATGTGGGCCTCTCCACAGGGCTGCCTAAGTGTTTCAAGACATAGAGCTGGTTTCCTCCAGAACAAGTGATGAGAGAGGGAAACCTAAGCTAGAAGCCACAGTCTTTTATGACCCAGTCTTAGAAGAGATAGTCCATCCTCTTTTGCCCTCTTACATTGTGAGAGGGTACTGTACAGGGTGTGAAAACCAGGAGGTGGAAAAAGGACCTTCTTAAGGATTATTTTTTGTTGAATGTGTACTTAAGGTGTTTTTAAAATGAGATTGTTTTTACATATAGCGATAAGGGATGTCATATTGAGGTGAACAGAGCAGTTTTTCTATCAGTGTTAGATTTTAATCAGCTTGCATTTTTTTGTTTCTCTGTGTAAATGGTAATTGTATGTTTTAATTTTTTTTTACCATTTATGTACATCCATATAGATACACCATATAATTCTAAACTTTAATCTTGTAGCTCCCCACATTTTGCGATTATTTACTTAAGGGAGGATGAGGAGCTTCATTTTAAGAACTTGCCATATACCATATTTAGAATACTTAAAAACAAGTAAGATTTTTTTATGGAATTCCCATCCACTAGGGACTCTTAACAAGAGTATCCCCATTTTTCTCAGCCCTTTGTATAGGTTTATGTAAGAAAGTGGCAGCATTAACTATTAGCCTCTGGGATGAATTGGAGATAATCTTGGCTTTTGCTCAAAGAGAATATGAAAGAAGGCAAGAAAACATTTCGTACTCTAAATTAAGATTTGTGAATAAAGATATTTCAGTGCCTTGGCTGAAATAGTAAAAGGAAAGTGTAGCCCCAACTAGACCCTGCAAAAGGAGAAGAACCAGAATGAGGAGAAGTATGAATAGAATCAGGAGGAGTTAGAGATCCCTAATAAGCTGAGAGCTTCTATTTCTTGGGCCTGGATAAGTAAATGAAGCTTTTTTACAACAAGTTATTTTTACCAATATGGGAAGAACCTAATTAGGGCAATGTATTCCAATAAGCTTAATTCTGAATACTTTATAGAGTTACTGGGCATGTTGGAATAGCCTTACATAGCTAGGGATTACTGCCTAGAAAACAGGTAATGTAAATAGGATTTTTCTCTTCCATTATAAAATGGATATATTTCTACTTAATAATCTTTAATCATCATGTAACATATAACTTGAGATCCAGAGTTATACATGACAACAACATTCCATTATATCTCATGATTTTGTGGATCAGGAATATAGGCAGGACTTGGGTGAATAATTTGTTGTTTCATGTGATATCTGTGGAGATCACTCGGTAAGCAGCTGGCAGGTGAGCTGGCCACAGGGTCCAAGATGGCTTCACTCACTTGCCTGGCACATTGTTGGAGATGGCTGTAAGGCTGGGCTCAACTGGAACTGTTGGGCATAGTAGATGCATGTGATCTCACTAGTATGACAGTCTTAAAGTGGGTCAGGACTCCCAGAGAAAATATTCCAGGAGAGCTAGGTAGAAGCTATAAGACTTTGTGTCAGTTTCCTATGGCTGCTGTAACAAATTATTACAAATACAGTGTCTTAAAGCAACACAAATTTATTCTCTTAGCATTCTGGAACTCCGAAGTCCAAAATTAGACTTAAGGAGCTAAAATTAAAGTGTCAGCAAGGCTCTGTCATTTTGGAGGCTTCAGAGGGAGAATCTGGTCCTTGTCTCTTCCAGCTTTTGGCATTCCTTGGTTCCTGGCCACATCACTCTAATCTCCGTTTCATTGTCACATCATCTTCTTCATTGTCCTTTTTGCCTCTCTCTTAAGGATGCTCATGATTACATTTAGGACCCACCTGGATAATCCAGGATAATCTCACTCTCTCAAAATCCTTAATTTAATCATATCTGCAAACTCGCCTTCGCCGTATGAGATAATGTATTCACAGGTTGGAGGATTAGGATGTAGACATACTTGAGGGACATTATTCAGCCTACCACACACATTTATGCCCTAGCCCTGGGAGTCCCAGGACACCATTTTTTGTTGCAAGCTATCAGTCAAGCAAGTCACTCAGGCCAGTCTAGAGCCAAGGGAAGAGAAATTAGGAGATATTCCGTGTAGGTGACCATTACTATTAACTGTAGCTTGTTCCTTTATATTGGTACATTGAAAAACTTAATCATTTCTGTAGGGCATTTTGTATTATATCTTTTTGTATTAATGCATACCAGTAACATATTAGGTTTCTGATAGTTTGCTTTTCTTAAGACTTTTGAACGTACGTTCTTACACTGAGTGCCACTGTAATAAGTCCTATATATATATATATGTATATATATATATATAGGACCCTATCTATCTATCTATCTATCTATCTATCTATCTATCTATCTATCTGCATAGGACTTTTCTATATCAGGATTTCTCAGCCTTGGCAGTATTGACATTTTGGGCTGGATAATTCTTTGCTGTGGCAGCTGTCCTCCACATAGAATATTTAGCAACATCCCTGTCCTCTATCCACTAGATGCCAGTAGTACCTTCCCACTCTCCTCACCCTGAGTTTTGTCAACCAAAAATGTCTTTAGGCATTGCCAAATGTTTCCTGGAGGTGACATTGTGTTGCAGGAAGGGGAGGAAGTTAGCAAAATAACGCTGGTTGAGCATGGAATGCTCTGTTTCATATCAATATATAAACAGAAAAGGCTGTTGCTGTTTTTGTTTTTTTTTCAGTCCTCAGCCTTGTCTCTCTTCTTTTCCTGTCATCCACTGATACTTGCTATTATCAGCGTATTTTCTTTGCTTCTAGCTCATTTGCTTTATTTTACATTTATTTGTCTCTGGATAAGGACGGAAGAGTAATTCCTCATTTTTCCATCAGATTCTTCACCTCATTATCAAATAAATGAGCTTTGTATAACAGTTTTCCTTGATTGTGGTGTCCCTTGACTTCTAAGTTTTAACTAAATTCTAAATATTAGACACTTAGAAAATACGGCTTCCAGATAAGTGAAACACTGCTGTAGTTTAATTCACCAGTAATTTAGTGGTGTTCATTTCAGTAATTCCTATTTTCTGACTTTTTATAGCAATTGTGACAGGCAAATTTTTGTAAACAAATTGGTGGATAGGAACCTTGAGATAATATAAAGTCTGCAACTTTCTCGGGTCATCCAAAGGGTCAGGTGGGACTAAAGATAATGGATAATCTTGAATGTTGGGGATGATCTGATATTGAACCATTATTAGTGGCAACTGTTTCCATTTTTCTGAAAATAGTGGTGAGTTTGCATAAGCATACTCGTGTCTGTTTTTTTTCTTTTTTCTTTTTTGGTGTGTCAGAGGATAAAGCTAACTGAAACAAATAGGGACTAAATTCCTGAGTGCAGATTTTACTAGCATCTTGCTCAAGTCAGCTGAATTAATTAGTATGTAGATTTATAGGACTCTAGCCTTGTCTTTGACTCATAGGTTTATGTCTGCTTTAAGTTAATGAAAACAACTGCATAAAAGCAAGTAGTTACATGTTGAAATATAATAATGTAGTTACCTCAAACCATCTGGTAAATGAGAGGCTCTTCTAGACAAAGGACTTTGTAGGTAACAAAATGTCATTCCTCTTACCCTCTGAAACATTTACTTTGATGGTTTTTGATGGCAATGTATTGGAACATACTGCCTTTTTCTCTGCCTTAGTAAAAGTATAATGAGCACAATTTAGCTTCTACCAGATGCCAGAGTCCTTATATCCTGTGTTTTAATACAATGATTTTCTTTGGGGCTACTTACTTCTATTTGTAGATGTACTAGTCATCACACCAAATGCCTCCAGAACACTGTGCTGTTTCAGTTGGCATGCTTTTCAGACTGTGTCATAGTGCTGGGGAAATGTGTTGAGCCTCCCCCCCCCCCCCCCCCCCCGTGCCCTCAGACTATTCTGCTTTGTTCTGTCCTCCCTGTGGTTGTGGTAGACTTTTCTGCTGTGTAAGGAGGTCTGCTTCTTAGTATCTCTGTTATTGTTTCTGATGTCTGCTCTTTGTCACTCTTCCATAGTGGTTTTTTTTTTTTTCTTATTTTTCTTTCACTTTTTGTCTCTCTCTTCCTCTCTCTGAACCCCTTATGCTCCTGGATAGACACTTCAGAGTCATGGACCACTACTCTCTCTGTCTTTCCAACTAGCTAGTTGCATCTGTCACGCTGTTGTTGATCTCTGACTCCAGATCTCACCTGGAGGATCTTGTGTGTATTTTTACTAATATCAGGATTATGGATGTTCAGAGGATTGTTGTTTTAAACACCTAAAAGGTACTTAACTGAGGCATTTCTTTTTATTGGTCTTAAAGTTTCAGGGAAATTTAAATTAGAGTGGTGTCCTTTACTTGGTTTAGTTTATATTTTTTGTCTTCTTTCTGAGTTTTAAGATAGATTATTTAGGGCACTGTGTTATTAAAACATTTGTAATTTTAAAAACAGCCTGGTATTTTATAGCACAACTTCTGAATTTCTTTTGTATAATGTTTGTTACATTTTATGGATGACATCTCACTGCTACCACTATTGCTGTTGCTAACACCATCTTCATTACTGTTACTTAGAAATAATTGAATATTTGCTAATTAAGTGAGGTTTCATGTAATTACTTCTCTCGGAGAGAGAAGGAATTATCTCTATTCTATAGACTGAGATGCTGAGGCTAAGAGGAGCTTGCCCAGCATCCTAAAACCTGTGTGGCAGAGTAGAGTTTTTAATTTAGCTTTCTTTGACTCTAAAACCCCTGTTCTTGTTATTACATCTTTCTGGGTATTCATACCTGGGATTTTTAACACATGCTGGAAAAAAAGGTAACAACTCAAATGCTAAATATAAGTCACATGTGCTGATAACGTATCTTTTGTCTTCTGTATGTTTGCATAATATACAACATTCAATACAAAAGCAAATATGTCATTATTACTTTGAAATTAAGGGAAATCAAAATAAAATCAATATGCAAAAAAAGTTTATAAATTGTGAGAGGATTTTGAAAAAGTCAGAAAACTAGTATTTGGAACTTCTGTCATAAATCTCTTTCTAACCTTTACTCTAAGTTTTCTTTAGAGTTTTGAATGAGTTTTTTTTTTTAAAACATCTGACATGCTATTTATAAAAAAGCTTTCTAAACTTTGAAAATTTATTTATGTAACAACTATTTGTTACTCTCCCTACCATATAATAGGCACAATATTGAATGTTGGGGGTATGTCAGAGAATTAATTCAGCAAAATACTCTTGTGAGACATTTTTGAGAGGAAAGATATGAGCAATAAAGTAAATAAGTAATTATGGATAATGTGTGCTATCAGAATAAACAGAAGGACATTTACTTAAGATGGTTTGGGAAGGCCTTTGTTTAGGTAATATTTAAGCTGAAAATAAAGGATTTTGAAGAAGCCATTCATTCAGACAGGTGAAGGAAGAGCATTCTGAGAAGGAAAAGCAAATACCACGATCCTAAGAAAGAGACTTGGCATAGTGTAGGAATTAAAAGAAGGCAAATATGAGTGGAATGTAATGAACAGAGGGTAGAGTGGAATGGGATGAGATGGGTAGGTAGGTAGAAACGAAATCAATCAAGACCTTTCTGGGTAAACCATATGAAGGCCATTCAAGCATTTAAACGTGAGGGTGAAATAGTTGGATTTAAAGAGCCCCCTGACTGCCGTAGAAGAACAGATTGGAGGGTGCAGATGCATAAATTGGGAGACCACTTGGGAAGCTGTTGCAGTAGTCTAGGCTAGCGATGATGGTGGCTGAGACCAGGTGGCCACCTGTTTTTAGCTGCATTGTGTAGAAAATGTATAGGCCATTTATCAAGTAATGTCTTTTCATTTTCTTTGGTAAGAAGCTTATAGAAATCAAGAAGATGATTGGAAATTTCATTTTTCAAATTAGAATGCCTAAGAGCTAGGGAGAAGGGATATGGGGCTTTCGGTGCTAAAATTGAAACAGTCCCAGGCAAACTGGATGGTTGGTCACCTTACCTGCCCTAAGAGTGACAATATTTTTGCCCTTCTCACAGATTAAGGCTTCTGACTCATAGAAGAGATTGAGAAAGGGATCCGAGTAGAGTTTTTCATGACCCTTCTGCAGTCCTGCGTTTCCTCTCTTCTAGGTCCATACCACAATGGACATTTTCTTAGGATTCCCTCTTTAACCTTTTTTGTGTCTGGTGGAATTTCTGGTGAAAGGACCTGCAAGAAAGTGCAGACTCGCAAGTTTATTCCTACCCTAATGCCTTCACACTGTCCCGCCAGCCTTCACCCTGCCTTCACCTGTTCCCTTACTATTCTAGCTGAACTCTTCTTATGGTGTCTGGTTGCATCTGTCTCAAGTAAGCAAGTGCTAACGTCCCCTCTGTCCTTGCAAGGGCCTGCTTCTCTTTTGATTTAGGGCCAGTTGATTGCTCTGTGACATGAGTTCTCTTACCGATTCAAAATAAGCCATAAACTTGGATTTAGTTTTACTTTGTTTCACTGTCAGGGTGGGAGCAGTACTCTGTAGCTCTCTGTATCCCACAGTGAAAACTAGTTTACTGTACACATAAAATCATCTGGGATTTTTATTGAAATGCAGAAGCTATTTCAGTAGATTTGAGGGGGCCTGAGATTCTGCATTTCTAACAAGTTCCTAGTGATTCAGTGATTCAGGACCAGTATTTTGAATAGCAAGGTTATAGCAGGTGTTTTTGTTTTTAAGGTGAAAAAGAGTTGAAGTTATGTAGATAAATTCTGGCATGCTTGAATTGCAAAAGGAAACAGACAAGCAGATGTGAGAGTGATAATGTAAGATGTGGCATATTTTGTAAGCTGGCAGAATTTTATGTTTATGTGTAAGAAAGACCTTATGGTTAAAAAAATTATCATAGCATTTTTTCTACTCAAGGGGGCTTCTTAAAAACATTCCAAAAATGTGAATTGTTAGCACTGATTTTATAGTTATGCAATGATCACTTTTGAGTAATAAATGCTGTGGAATAGATATATTCTTTTTTGTTCATTTAACCTTGAATATGCTGTCCATTGGTTAAGTCTCATTTCTTCAGAGAATCCTCTGTCATACTTTTTTCTTCTGCTTTTCTTCATCCTGCTCTTCCTGTGCTTTCCCCACTTAATTTTGTATTACTTAAAGAATTCTGAAACAATCTAAAATTTATAGAAAAGTATTAAGTATAGCAGTTAGCTTTTTTCCCTTTCCCTGAATCATTCAAGAGTAAGTAGCTGACATGATGCCCTGTCATCCCTGGCACAGGCTAAGCTCCTTGAGAAGCAGTCTCTAAGGCAGGCAGTTTTTTCGGGAGTGCTGTTGGAATCCTCACCTTAGAAAGGAAAGGGAAGAAAGCAGATTCGGGCAGAGGTAGAAGTAAAGTGATACGATCTTAGTGGAAGCCTTAGCTGAACCTGAGGAGAGTTCTAGAGATAGGAATGACCCTCCAGTGTTGTCCTGAGTTGGGTGAGAGGTCTGGGCCTCCACCACTGAGAAAATGAGCTATTGGATGTGAACTGCCCTGAGCAGGGGGCAGGGCCTCAGGTGAGGCAGCTCCCCAGGAGGATTGTCTCTCAGGAAGGACTTCGGACAGCTAAGGATCGACTGCACCACAATGCCCGCTATGGCCAGAGTACTTTGGCTTATATTTCCTACAAACAAGAACATTGTCCTATATAGGCACAGTGTAACGTGGATACATTACTACCATCTTACACTCGTGTCATTCAAGTTTCACCAGTTGTCCCAATAATGCTCCTTTACCGCAGAACGATCCAGTCCAAAATTACATGTTGCATTTAGAATTTCCTTTATTTGAAACGGTTTCTCATCTTTCCCTTGGCTTTCATTATTTTGATCCCTTGGAGGAGTACAGACAGTTATTTTGTAACGTATACTTCAGTTTGGTTTTGTGTCTTTCCTCATGAAGAGATTCCAGTTATGGATCTTAAGCAGGAATATCACAGAAGTAATTTTATATTTTTTTATCCTAATAATATCAGTTGGCTCATGATTTTGATTTGTCTCTGATGATGTTAACCATTTCCAGGTTAACTATTTCTTTTGAACACTTGACTAAGTTACATTTGTCTGACTTACCACTATAAAGTTACTGTTTTCCTTTCTGTAATTAATATTTTGTGCAGAGATATTTTGAGTCTATGAAATATCCCATTCCTCATCAACTATTCAAGTTATGAATTTGTATCAATATATATACATGGATTCTTATTCTATTTAATGGGTTATAATTCATTACTATTATTTTTGATCTTCTAACAGTCCCGTATTTCACCAGTAGGAACCCCTTCAAGCTGGCTTCTGTGTCTTTTTGACGTGTTTCCATTACTCTTTGAGCGTTTCCTTACTTTCTAGCACCATAAGATGTTCTAGGCTTATCTTACACTTTTCCTGCCCTGGCCCTGGAATCAGCCATTCCTGTAGTGAGCCCTGTTTTTGTCAGTGTGGAATGGCATTTAGAAACCAAGACCTGGACATTAAGTGTGCTCATAGCTATCAGTGTGTTGATGTCCCAGGCCCCCACAGTGAACAGAGTTAGTAAATATATGAATATATATATTTATATACATAATAAATATCATATATATTTATATTTTTCCATCTGTTTACATCTATTATAAAATAAGAGTTCATAACAATTTTTCAAATTCTGATCCACCACCACAGGGTACATTCTAGCTTTTATCTTTCTATATTCCTAACTTTATTCTCTGATGGAAAAAATACCTGACTCCCATTATCTTTTTAGTATAATTATTCTTTTGATCATTCCTCCTATATGTCACCTGTATCCCATCACCACCATCAAATTTATCTCATTTTATTAAATGATTCTCTTTGTTTATTGCAGTCAGTCCCTGCTTTATACAGTTCCCATACGAATGAATTTTAGTAACTGTGCTTTAGTTAAATAACACCAGTCCATAACAAGGTTCAAATTTTATTTACCACAATAATTAACTGTGAGTAATTGCATGAAGTATTAACTTTGCTACTAGCCCCTCAGGCCACAAGTCACTGTAAAAACTTTTGTGCATTATGATTATGACTAATCATACCACTCTTTCATGGTCTGTCAGTGATCTGTCACTACTTATCTGTTGTTCAGTTTACACATAGACAGCAAAATATGTAGCTGTGTTGCCTCCTTGTCTCCCAGTGATAAACCTATAAGACATTTTTTAAAAATGGATGATCAAAAGGGAAGTGACCAAAAAGATGAAAATGCAGCAAAGCAATTAAAAGTGATAATGCTGAAGAGAAATTTTAATCAAATGTAAACGGGGTTGTAGAGGAAATAGCTGACTGTGGGAATGTTCACACTGCTGTTGAACTGCTGCCATTTGAGAGACTAGCTAGGCAGCCAGAGGAGCTAAGAGAAGGCAAACTTATAGACATAAATGAGGAAAGTGAGGAGGCTGTGATGAAAAGGATGAAGATGTTCCAGGGGAAATGACTCTGCTAAAAAATTCACTCACAGAGATATTTCATGGTATCAAAAATACGAAAGATAAAATGTGAGCTATTTCAGACTTAGAAAGGAGTGTGACAGGTCACCAAGGTGTAGAAAAGATGCTTGCTCCATACTGTAAGTTATATGATGAGAAAATGAGTGCTAGCACTATTGAAGCTACTTTTGATTTTTTTTTTAGCAAAGAAATGAAACACATTACTTCTTAGTGTTTCTTATATTTTAAATTACAGTATAGTACAGAAACAGTTTTAGTATTTTAAAAATTTCCCTCTATATTTATAACTGCTAGTAAGAGAATTTTTAATGGTTTGAAATAAAAAGTTTAAAGGTCATACAACAACTGTGATTTTTTTCCCGTTGGTCATTAAGATTGCTTTGAATGGTTTCAGCTCGCATTGTCATTTTATGTCCCCACACTACTGTGCAAAGTGAGGACTGCCCATATTCTAGTATGTTTCACTTCAAAATTTTGTAAACATTTTAAAATTTACATATATTTTATTTATGTAATTGCTTGAGTACATTGATTTGAAAATATTTTTAGCAGGCAGATATCCCAAACCCGAGATTGCCATTGTGAAGCGAGCGAAGGAGGTATCATCAGCAGAGACCCCTGATAGTTTTGGTATAGTACAATCTTGCAGTATTGATTGTTTGTCAGATGTTTATTGCAAGTGGAAAAGCATCTGTTTGACAGAACTTCTTGCTTGTTTGAAATAGAGTGCTTTGGTTATAATGATAGTCTTTTTTCTTTTTCTTTTTTTTTTTTTTTGAATCAGTGTTTTAGACTATCTACAGAATGTTTATTTTTATTATCTAACCCTAGACCTTGTAGATATGATGGACTAATAATTGCATGTTTAATTAACTGAAGAATTACATTTATGACCTTAACAAAAGACAAAATCACTTATATGTAATTATATTTAAATAGCGTATTTTAAAAGTTGTTGAAATAACCATAACAAGTGAGACATAGGAAGCAACAAAGATTGAATTTCTTTAGGATGAATGAATAGGACAAAAGGGCCACACACAGGGAAACCCTCAGAATATTGCAAAGGGAAAGTGTATTTAAGTAACTGAGCTTTAGGAATATGGATTTAAAAAATATACCCTTGAATAGTTTGAAAGCCTTATATAAGTTCATTTTAGGGCCATTCATGAAGGTTTTTTTAGATGCAGTCTCCATGCAGCTTGGTATCTAACTTATGTTGCATGCTGTGGTGGTGGTGGTGGTAGTAAAGGAATTGTGCTGAGTGTGCGTGTGTGTGTGGGGTGGAGGAGGGAAGAAGAAATGAAAATAAATGTCTCTCTGTCCATATTTTATTTTTTGATTACTATTTAATAGATGCATTGCCTAAGAAGTATAGCACAATGTACTGAAAAGAATCAGAAATATTTTATGGACCAATTGAAATTTTGTAAGGATAAAGGGTAAATATAACTCGGTTTTCTTAGGCTGTACGTATACTGTCAAGAGCAAAAAACTAGATTGTGAGAACCTCCAAGAAATGTAGAGGCTTAGGGTGTGTGTGTGTGTGTATACACATATGCACACATGTATGTATATATTAACATATTAGTGCATTGCAACATTCCCCTAGTTTGCTCTGCTTTGCCAGTTCTAATGTAATTCTGAAATTGAAAAATTTTAATCTCTGTGTGTGCAGAAGTCAAACGTTTAGTGAAAATGTCTTTTGAAGAGTAAAGTTTTAATTGTGAATTATTCTGGATTGTTTAAATAGCTCTCATTTTTAGGACAATGTAAGGGGAAAGGAATGATATTTATTCTATGTATGATGGCAAATTACATTACTAGGAGGTAAGGTTCTGCTGAACAATAACTAAACTAAAAGTAGGATTTAACCTTTCAGTGATCACCTTTTGAGACTCAGTCTTTAGTTGTATCCCCCTAATGCACTGCAGTGTGCTTCTACATGAATGTTTAGGTGGTACCTCTCTATTTTTTTTTTAAATCCTACTGGTTATACAATAAAGAAGAAATATAGAATCAGAATCTTAGAGCTAAAAAGGATCCAGAGACCTAAACTCATTTTATATAGCATGAAACTGATATATATATATAAGAGCAGGGATTAGTGTCAAGGTCTTTGGATTTTTAGTTCAGTGCTCTTTTCACTGTAATAAATTTATTCAGTATTAGCAGGGGAGATTAGCACTAGACTATAGGGTATCCAGTTGCTCTGAAACCAGAAACCATGTAAATTTCCCATTTAGAAATGTTGTATTTGGTAACCTTAATAAGTTAGTTGATTTCCTCCTCTTTCTTTTAACTTTGATGGAGTTTTGAAAATGACTTATCTGAAAGGGAATGATTTCTTAAGAGAGAAAAAAGGCAATTTGAAAAGGTATTAGTATTTTAGTTAATTGTGGTTTTACTTCAATTTCAAATATTAATGCATGACCAATGTTTTGACAATGTCTTTTACATATGATTGATTCTTGGTTCTTCTATGTCTTCCTATTGAGAATTTACTCATTGAAAGAGAAGTAGAACAAGAAAATGAGAATCTGGGTTCTAGACCCAGTTGTGTGTCCTTAAGTCAGTCACTTAACTACTCTGGACCTGAGTGGCTGGATATTCAAAATGGAGAATTAAGTCAGTATTTCTCAGTGGGCATACTCTTGGCTTCTGGCTGGATGATAATTCTTTATGAAAGACTCTCTTACGCATTGTAGCATGTTTAGAATCCCTAATGCCAGTAGCATTTCTCAGTCATTATCACATCCCCAAACAACCCTACATTTACAAGCACCTTCTAGGGTGAGGTACTACCCCATATTGAGAACCATTGGCAGATTGTTTCTAAGGATCCTTTCACTTCTAACATTCCATGAAGGGCTTCTTATACGGGGAATGATTGAAAGGGAAAAAGTCTTCATTGACTAAAAAAAAAAATCTCTGTTCCTTCCTAGTATTAAGCAATTTTATCTTAAAATGAATATTTTCTGGGGAATCTATGTCATTATATCCACAGATAGATCAAACACTAATGATGTTCCAAGGTGAATTATTATTTTTTCTAGCTCACTTTAAGCTCTCCATCTATAATATGATATATCCCTGTTATATATACTTAGTTACATGGTTTTTTAACTAAAAGTTTTATCATACTATCTCTATACCTAATAAGTAAAAGTAACAAGATCTGTTTTTTAAAAAAACTTGTACTGTTGTTTTAATATCTTAGCCTTTAAAAAAAGGGAAATTATTATGTATGGTAATTATTTTCCTTGTCTGTTTTCCTTTGGCATGAAGGAAGGGAAGGGATATAGTCTCTGTTAGGCAATGTATAAATTGTTTCAAGTATACAAGTTAGACGTGTAAAAGCAACCACAAATCAATAGTATGTTTGATTATCCTTAAAAAAAAAAACCTTGAAATGAGGGAAATAAATTACTGTATAGCTAGTATTTACTGTTTCTTAAGCCACAGTTAAAAAATTAACAGGTTACTACAGTAATGAGGTTAATAAAGGTGATGATTAATTGGGTACTGTCACTTTCCTCATCATTACTACTGGGCAACTCCTGTCCTCAGCTGTTATGACACTGGACTGCCTCACGCCAGGAATTGATTAGTTGCCCTTAAGTAAACTAGATATCAGTCTAGGTTGCAGTGAAGCCCCAGGTCACATGTTATGTTCCCCTGAAGGTTAATGTGGTGACAGTATTACATGATCTACATAAAAATTTATGTGCTAAATAATATGCATGTTGCAGTAAACTTTTAAATGCCGAATAAAATTACAAAATCACACTCAAATGCTTTCTTTTTTGGTCTTAGCTAAAGCATGTATTTTAAAAATAGCTAAAAGGTCCTTTTATAATTAATAGTCTTATTTTATAAAACAAGACCTGTTGAAATTTACTAAGTTAAAAAATTAAGTTGCTTTCAATTTCTAAAGTATTTTATTTTTTAATTTGGAATGTCAGTTTTTATAAGTACATTAGCCATATTAATTTGCTTCTTTTAAAAATTATTGCTGCATAGTTTTATAAACTCCTTTGGCGCATGTTTGATTTTTTGGACATTTAATATGATTTGCTTAAATTATTTTGCATACAGCATGGTTTGCATTTTAAGTTTGTGTTCTTTAATGTGTTATGTATTTGTTGTAAATTTAACCTTACCCATTGGAACTTTTGGTTCTATTAAAAGTCTAAGCAGTTATTCAGATGTTTAGAAATATGGGTAACTGAAACTTGTAGTCACATAATTGTTGCTTAAACATAATGGTTTCGTCTCTATTCTTTTCATAAATCTCTTTTTAGGCCAAATTGTATTTGTGTTGCCAAGGCTACTTCCTGTAATTTCTCAGGGAAGATGCTGGGATGGGGCCTAGAACAAATACTAGGTGGTCAAAAGATCAGAAAGAGTATTGAGTTTTTTGTAATGAAAGGGATGGTGTGCAATAAATTGCTCCTTTTGTGTTATTTCAGGGTTATGTTGCTTTGGTACTTTTCTTACTGTCTATTATAAATGATTCTGAATTTTCCCCTTGATCTATGATCTTATATTGATGTTTACACCCATGGTAATAGACTGAAATAAGTTACCACATTAGAATTATGATTGCCATGAAAGCGTGATAGAATATAAGACCTTTCTCTTTGTTTTTCAGATTTTCTTTTGTTTCAAGTTTGGATTTATACTTTGTAAAGTATGGTTGAATTTAATGGAAGGTTTAACAAGGAAAATGACAAATTATAGTTTTTATTAAATAATATAATAAAACTCACTCTATATGTCAAGGGATGTAATTTTTATTTTCCAGCACCACTATTGTAAACACATTTTGTTTTATATTGGAGACTAAAATGTAGATACTATAGGTGTTCACTTATTTTCTTCTCCCAGAGTATTTTGATTTTCAATTTAAGATGCACTTCTTGGTAGCATAACTTATTTAAAAAAGAAATACACCAGACGTAGCTTATTCTAAAGATATTCTAGAAACACTTGTTAATATTGGACTGAAGTTTTTTTTTAAATTATTTTTAAGGGGAACTATAATTAAGGAGGGATATACAAGTTAATTAAATTTTATAATAACCCCTCTGACCTGCCCTACCTATTTGTTGTATTGGAATCTTTTGCCAATTGAAATAACTTGGCAATTGATTGGGGCTTGGAAACATTTTTCAAGAATTTATTTAGTGACATTTTACCTATGTTCCAAAAACATTTTTAGTAAAGTGTAACATTAAAAAAAAATGCAACAAGATGGGAGTAATTTGACATACTTTTTCTGAGAGAAATTTTGCAAAATTTTTAGAATGTTTAAATTTATGCCTTTTTTTTTTTTTAACTTAATAGTGCCATTTAGGGATCTACCTTAAAGAACTTTCAGGGAAACATAAAAAGATTTAGGTACAGGTTTATATATATATGTGTTATTTGTAAATGTGAAAAAGAATAAAGAATAAATATCTAGTCATAGGGTATTACACTAAATATGTATCATATGATGAAATAAAATATCACCAAAAAATTATTGTCTTAAAAAATTTAAAGGGAAAATATTCAACATATAGTGCTTTGTGATAACGGCAGAATACAATTTTGTGTATACCTCTTTATAGAAAAAAAGATTGAAGGATAATACATCAAAATGTTTATTTCTGATAAATTATGGGTGATTTTAATTTTTTTGTTGTTTTTCTGAATTTTGTTAACTTTCTATAATAAATATGTATAACCTTCTTAGTTGAAAAATGTAATTTATTCCTTTAGATAAAACCAAAGGAATTTAGTTATTTTAATTGTTATTTTCTAATTTTTACTTAAAGATTCCTCTTAAGTTAAAAAATCTCAATATTCTCATCCTTTTGATATATGTAAATATGAATAAATAAATGTTGTATAAATTATGTATATGTGTATATATAAATGTGGCTTGTTTAATGTAAGATGTTTGCAGTAAATTTCCACTGTAGCAATCAGTTTTGACTGAGAAGCACAAAGGCACACGTCATTGTGTGGTTAGCTTGCAGGCAGTTGTTCTATTCTCGGAGGTTCTATTCTAAAACTTGCATGTTGTGTATTCCTGAAAAGCACAACTTAAAAGAATTTTCTACTTTATTGTAAGCATTAATATAAAGGTAAATTTTAGTATGTTTATAGTACTGATAAAAATATTTGAATATATAAGTTACAACTTAGTTATGAAGTATTCTAAAACATTTTGGTAAAACCTAGTAGGAATTTTTCAGAATTAAAGCAACTATGAGCTTTAAAATGGTAATATTTATTCTTCTATGGTTAGAAGTCATATGGTCATTGAAGTAGTGTAGTATAGGCTTGGTTGTAGGAGTACCGTCCCAAATATATGTCCTAGGAAAAGCTGCTTCTTAATCTTACCAATCAGAAAACTATTATTGTTAATTTTTCAGTACAGGAGTTAAAAAAAATATTAACTGGAATTCAGCTTATTAGAGCCTACAGTTAGCCAATTTCCTCTCTCATCAGATGCCATATTAAGTTTTGGTTTTGGGTTTTGGGTTTTTGTTTTTTTAAGACAGTGTTAAATAATTGATCAGGAATTTATTTTAACATAAACTTTTAAAACATGGCCTGGGATATGGAAACCTTTAGATCTGTGTCCTACAGCAAAACCTGGGAACCCCTGGCACAGCTGGAGATGTTTTCCATTCACCTGGTTTTCCCATAGTGCTTAGCATTGTGTTATGTATTAAGAGGCATCTGTGTGTACAAGGGAATCTGATCCCAGCGTGTCAAGTTTCAACCACCCAATGGCTGATCAGCAAAGAAACATAGGAGAGGATCTAGAAAAAAAACAGTTCCCAGCAACTCATGCCCCAGATCTAGGGAGTCTCTTTCTTGTGTGGCCCTCTCTGAGACTCTCTTCAAAAAAAAACTTTATCCTTTTAAAAAAAAACTACATTTGTTCCTCATCTGCTTTTCTTACCTTGTTCTGTTTCTCATTTCTGCCTTAGTCTTTCTCTTCCTAATTCAGCTCCCCCCTTTTTAAGTGAATACAGTGTAAAACAAATATACATACTAAAATTTAATAACAAACTATAAAGTACAGCTGGATTAAATATATTTTTATTCCTGAAATAGGAGGAAAAAGTCTTAATTTGTGTTTTCTTCTGATTCTCTTCTGATTTCTTTTTTATGTGACAGTGCCCATCAGTTTTAGATTTCCTAAATGGATAATAACTGAGCATTAAAATGAAGATTCTGATGCACTATAATATTCCAATTTATTAAATAAATATTTCTTCTAAAAAACATTCAATATTACTTAGATAGTAACAGTATTTTATAAGCTACATCAGTTTTTTGGTTACTTTAGCTAATTAGAAAATTAACTGGAATACCTCATTCTTCGTACATTCTAAAAAATTAGAGTTTCATTTAATAAAAGTGAAGTTAAATGTTTTCAATTGTTTTCTTTAATCTTCCTGAGTTACTGAAGCAAGAAGAAAAAAATGTTGAAAGTGTTAAAAAAATTTTTATTTAAACATGCAAAGTGTTTTCTTATGTTTTTAGGATTTGTAATGAATTTCTAGGATTTTTTTTATTTGGAGAAGATTTGTCTCTTCATTACTATAATTGAATATGTTTAAGTTCTCAAGGACAGATCAGAAGAAGAGATAGTTTCATTTCAAATAATTTTCATTTGATTTGATACAGTATAAATTAGCAGTTTGCAACAACTATCTGGTCTTATTTATTCTCCCTCCAGCTAAGACTTTTAAATGTGAAATCAAAAGGAAAAAAGGTCTATATGTAAATATTATCTCACAAATACTTGCAGATAATTTTCCTAACCTATGTATTTCTAAACATGGAACCCTATTAAAAGCAACTTCTCCTTAAAACAATGAGAAATATCTGAGAAGGGGAAAAATGTAAGAAGTCTGGATGTTAGTTGTTTTTTGGCCACTATTATGTTTGTCTATTGCCACTTTGGGAAAGCAAAACAGTTATCATTAAATTAAGTATTTCTCTGTCTGTGTTCATGAGGAACATTGGTCTGTAGTTTTATCTTTTTTATAAGTTCTTAGTTAGGTTTTATTTTTATTTTTAGTACTATTCTGGCCTCATAAAATGAATTGGGAAATATTTCCTCTTTTTTTTTTTTTCTGAAAGAGCTTGTAAATTTCTCTAAGATTGCTGTTTGTTCTTTAAATATTTGGTATAACTCACAGTGAAACTGTCTGGGCCTGGAGGGCTTTTTAATGTCAATGTTACGGAAAGTTGCCTGGTAACAAATTTGATTTTGCTATTAGATAGAGCTATTCAGATTTTTTTTCATATATCAGTTTTGGTAAGTTATATTTTTCAAGGAATTTGTCCATTTCATCTAAGTTGTGGAATTTGTTGGCATAGAATTATTCATAATAGTCTCTTACAGTGTCTGTAGCATCTGTACTGATGTTCCCTGTTTCATTTCTAATATTAGTAATTTGTGTTTTCTCTCTCTTTCTTGAGCAGTATACCTAAGGGTTTATTAATTTTGTTGATTTTTCAAAGAACCAACTTTTGGCTTTTTCTATATCCTAAATTGTTTTTTTTTATTTCATTGATTTCAGCTTTACTTGTTATTATTTTCTTCTTTCTACTACTTTACTTACCTTACTCTTTTTTTTCTGAGCTTCTTAAGACCATAGGTCATTTATTTTAGACCTTTCTTTTTAGTATAAGTACTTAAAACTAGAAGTTTCCCTCCAAGTGTTCATTTATCTGTATCCCACAAATTTTGACATGTTGTATTTTCATTGTTATTCAGTTTAAAACTTATTTTCTGATTTCCTTTTTCATTTCTTCTTTGACCCATGTATTTAGAAGATGTTATTTATTTTCCAGATTTTTTCCTAGGTATCTTATTGTTATTGCTCAGAGAACATATTCTTTACAATTTAAATCATTAATTTATTAACACATGTTTTATGGATCAGCAAATGGTTTATCTGGATGAATGTACCATCTGCACTTGAAAAGAATATACATTCTGTCTGTAGCTGTTGGCTATAGATGTCTGAATATCAGTTGGATCAAGATGGTTGGTAATGTTATTTGGGTAATCTGATTTCTTACCGATACTTTCCCCCAGTTTTCTGTCAGTTGCTGAGAGACTTTTATGTCTCCAATTGTGATTGTGGAAGTGCTTCTTTTCCCTTTAATTCTGTCAGATTTTGCATCATGTATTTTGAAGTTAGTAGGCATAAACAGATTGTTATCATGCCTTTTGATGAACTCTTTAATCATTTTGAAATGTCCCTGATTCTGGTAATACTTTGTCTTTATCTGTGGTTAATATAGTCACTCCAGCATTTATAAGCTTACTGTTTATGTAGTTTATCTCTTACTATTCATTTTACTTTCAACCTATTAAATGTAATTCTTGCAGCTATCATACAGCAAGTCTTGCTTTTTTATCCATTTTTTGACAATCTCTGACTTTTAATTGGATTGTTCAGTCCATTAACAGTGAAAGTAATTGTATAGTTGGATGTAGTTTTCAGAATATTCAAATTACTGTTTTCCTTTCCTTAGTGTGTCATTTTTTCCTGACTGCTTTTCACTGTTTTTTTCTTTATTGTTGCCTTTCTTCATTTTTATCCTACTAGGGATTCACTGAATTTCTTGAATCTTTTGAAATTTTTGTCTTTCTCCAAGTTTGGAAAAGCTTTAGCCATTATTTATTCAAAAATTTTTGGCTCTTCTCTTTCTCCTCACCTTCTGGAACTTCAGTTATACATATATTAACCTTTTGATATTTAGCCACTGGTCCTTGAGATTTGGTTTATTAGTTTTCAATCCTTTTATTCTGTTTTCAGATTGGGTAATTTTGCCAATTTATCATCATGTTCATTAGCTGTTTCTTCTGTCACCTCCATTTTGTTTTTAAGCCTATCCAGTTAATTAAAATTTTTAAATTTATTATTATTTAAAATAATTTAAATTTAAAAAAATTTTTTTAAAAAGGCGTCTTTTTATCTTTTACTTATACTTTGTGTGTGTGTTGTGGGGGGTAATTAGGTTATATTAGCACCATAACATTTAAAAACTTGAATGGATTACTGAAACCTTGGATTTATTTCCAAGGTTGAGTACTGTTGTGTATTATACATCTCATGTTTATTTTACTTCTGATACATATTTTGTTTTCATTCAGTTAATATAGGAAAGAAGATAATTTATAATGTCAGAGTCCTCAAAATGATCAGTTTATGATTCACAATTTTTGATGGATACTTTCCAATAAAATTTCCACTTTCTAGGAAATGTTACTTTCATGTTTCCTCTTATTACTCCTTAATTTCTTTATGAAGCAGGAGGCAGAATCTATGCTTTGATTTTACTTTAATCTCTATGCCAGTGGTTTTCCTCCTTGCTCTATCTCCTTTACTTTATATTTCTTTCTTTTCTCTCTCTTTAAAAAAGTTATTTTTTTCATTACCTTTAATTTTTTAGTCCTTATGCATAGTTGGAAAGAAAGATTAGGAATTTGACTACATTATTTGATTTTTTCCTCTTTACTGCTACACATTATACATTTGCCTAGCCGTTATCCTTTTGTCTTAGGAGTTGTAAAATATTTTAAATATTTTGCTCAATATGTAGGGGATTTGAAGAAGTAAAAGCAAGGACTCTGTATATTCTCATTATATTGGGAAGGTCCTGCTTGTTGAATTTTTAGGTATTTCAAGATGTTCCAGTCAACTGACAAGGACTTCTCCTCACAGTGTCAGAACTGTAGTGATGATGAGAGTAATGCAACTAGCAAATAGTTCTGGTATGTAACCACTTTTGCATGTTTACTTCACTGGAAAACTCTGTGGAGTACAGTGGTACCATATTTTTTGTTAAAAATTTGGAAAACCATTTGCATGCCTTCAAAGTAGATTTTGAGGTAATAGTGGTAGTCAAAGAATGGAGAATATATTCTAAGCAGATATACGATTCTACAAAGTTTTAGAATATCTTCATTTCTTAACTCTTCTAAAAAAGGAAAAAAACAAAACTTAAACCTGCATTCTTAGAACTTTCTGAGTAATACGATAATTGACTAAACTCTAGGTGTTAGTATATTCTTATTGTAAAGCCATTATGCTACTATTTTAGTAAAATACCATTTATAAATATGAATCATACTCCTTTTTATATAGCTTATTAATGGAGATTAATTTGCTTCTCACTTTTTTTAAACGAAATTCTTCAGTTTTTAATGCTGTCATACATTACAAATAAATATTTTACAAAATGTATATCCAGTTTGTAATGTATTTCCTTGGACAATTTTGTTGTACTGAATTTTTAGATCAGACTAATCCATGGTTTGGGGTCATCTCTATAGGTTATCAATTAATTCTGTTGGATTGATGAGGAAAAAGAAGGTAGAGTTCTCTGCTATTTTACCATAGCTTATTCTTTTACTTGTACAAATGGGTGAGATGGTTATTGTTATGAGATTTAGGTAGGTTGCTTCTTTGTAATAATTGTTAATTTTTAGATTTAATGATGGCACTTGAAGATACTTACTTTGATATATATATCTGGGAAAACTGTGTGTTTATTATTACATATATTATAAATAATATATTGCCATTTGTTGAATTAATGCTACTTTTTGGGGGGCATTTTACTGTGTAGAATATTCTATATAATCCAGTACTATAGGTTTCAAAACTCAGAACATTTAGTATATTATCAAAGGATATTACTTAAGGAACAGAACACAACCTGTTGAAGTCATTGTTGTAATACATTGCTTTAAAAATATTATTTTCCTATTTTTAAAGGACATCGAGGTCTGTTTGAATATCCTTTTTTTCTGCTATCAGTTTTTTTTGGTATATATTTCTCTTTTTTATTGAGTTATAGTCAGTTTACAATGTTGTATCAATTTCTGGTGTAGAGCACAATTTTTCAGTCATACATGAATATACATACATTCATTTTCACATTCTGTTTGGTATATATTTCTTAAGTCATCTAGGGTTGCCATATTAGAGAAGGGTAGCTACATTTCTGAAGGTTTTTTTGTTTGTTTTTTACTGTAATTAATGCAAACAGTCTTATTATATAGATGCAAGGACTTGAAAAACAAAAAACCAAAAAGCAAATTATTTACCTAGGGCTGTAGGGTCCATGGGAGGCCTGTAACTGCTGAAGCTGTCTTGTTTTTTAGCCAGTTTAATCCATACCAAGTAATATTTTCTGTTTGGATAACTTCGGTCCATTAACCTAAAGATAATTTATAAATACACTCAGATATTCTCTCACTTTGTAAATCTGCTGGTATTTTCTTCATTGTAATAAAAAAGAAAACATGCTGTATTGACTAATTTTTGCCCAACACCCTTTTTTTCCCCCTTTAGAAAAATTGGAAGCTGCACCACCTACCCCAGGACAGCTGAGATATGGTAATTGTTCTATAATTGTTAAATATTTGTACATCTATCTTTTGGACTTGAAATAACTGTGTCATTCATTATTAGTACAGAAGAGCCAGTAAATTAAATTGTTCAGATGGAGTGGATTATCCTATTTGTTATGCCTAAGCAAAAAGTTATATACTTGGCTTAAGACATATTACAATATTATGGAATTTCTGAGATTGTTAACCATATATCTATTATTGTTTAAATATTGTTACCATATAGAAATAGAATTATACTTATAGTAGAGATTTTCTTAATTCCCGGGAATAAGGGTATGTTTACTTTAGTTTGGATTTCAGTTGGGTAATTTCAGAACTATAATTTCTAGGCTGTTTCCTCTGGTGAAGAAAATGCACTGACTTGCTGTTTGTAATAATGAAGAAAGTAAATAAAGTTAATTTTAAGCCACCAGGAAGAAGAACCTTACAATGCTGCGGGTGTGCTTTCTTTACTCTGTTATGATTGGAATACATATACAAGGGCTAACACCAAAGGCATGTAAAACAGTTTGGGGTCTTATTATAGAGACAATGGAAGAAGAGAATTACTTAACAGTGCAGTGAATTTGAAAAGGTTGTA
This sequence comes from Vicugna pacos, assembly GCF_048564905.1. Taxonomy (NCBI): domain Eukaryota; kingdom Metazoa; phylum Chordata; class Mammalia; order Artiodactyla; family Camelidae; genus Vicugna; species Vicugna pacos. Next base: position 27,199,443 of record NC_133011.1, on the reverse strand, counting down.
AGTTAAAGTTAAATATTAGATGTGATTTGCTTACAACTACTGAATTATAGAATAATTATTTCCCAAAGGAAACTGAAGAAATCACAAATTGGTAGGATATCATTACTTACTGGAGAGCAAACTTATATAATTAAAATTTAATAGCCAGTTCTTTTTAATCTTTTTTTTCTCTCAGAGGTACGATATAGTTTGTTAGAAATAAGTAACTTTTTCCAGATCCCAAGACAATTTAAGAATTCTTTAAGACTTTTTTTTCCCAGGTAATCTTTCCTGATCCTTCACCTAGATTCATTTATTTCCATAGCACTATATAGTGCTGTTATCATTGTGAGGGGTCTTATTGGAATTAACTGTTTATATGGCTATGTTATCATACCCAAACTTCTTGAGGACTTGGTAACCAAGTATCTTTGTGTCTCAGATTCCCAGTGGAGTGCTCAGTACATGTTTATTTAACTTTTTGAAAATTATGTTTTTCCTTTGGGTTAAAAATAAAGTTTTATTTATAGGATACATTTATTTAGGTCTAAACATCAAAACATGATATATATTTTATAGTTCAAGGTAATTAGTATAACAACGTGCCTTCGTTTTACTTAACCAACTTTTTACTAAGATAGCAATTAGTCTGTCTTACTTAGTTTAATAAACTTAAGGCCTAATTTTAAGATATTTATAACTAGCCACTTTCAGAGATGCCATCAGATTAACCCCCAAATGTTAAATAATCCCAAAGGTTTCATAGTTACTTTTCCATATTTTCATTTCAAAGACAATTGAGAAGATTACTGGGGAGTCTTCTTTCCAGATATATATTTAAGTAGCTCTCTCTTCACTGTAAATGTTTCATTCACTGAATTTTTAAGTTTTCATTATACTCTTTTGACTTATCAAATTTGTATTATATTCTTGAAGTTGTGTATGTGTTTTAGAAGTTGATTATTACAATATTTTGAATGTCTGATCATTGAGCAGCTAAATCTAGGCAAAAAGTCAATAATTAGGACTAGACTCCTTAATTTAACCCCCCTCAAAGTTCCATTTCATTAATGTGCCATTTGACTTTTATCATCTTTCATAGCATTTAAAATAATATACTTTATAATTAAAAAGATGCTGCCTTTTACCTGGGACATTCTTATGTGATAAAAAGAAGAAATCTGAAATGACGTAGGATATATACTATTTTCTCTTGATCTTAGTGTTTGGTAGTGGTTGTATGTAGAAATGTTCTTTGTTTTACTGCTTATTAACCTTCCCTGATAGGTGCATAACTCACTATAGTAATATCAAATTTTTGTAACTTCTTGATTGTATTTTAATTATACTTTCTGGAGACTTAACTGCATTAAAAGAAAAAAGATTTTAAAGTCACTGAATACATATGTAAGTAACTGATTTAAAGGATTATTTTTTGGATGTGATGTAAAACTGAGAGCTTTGATGTTTATGTAAAAAAAGTCCTCAGTTGAACAGATGTTGACTATACCTTGGCAGATTTATAGATTAATTAGAATAAAGTCTTAACTCTCCCCAGATTTCAGTCTGTTTCACAGTCTTCCTTCAATTCTCTTAATTTGGAATTCTCTTCCTTTCCAGGTTAGTGGTCCTCAACTTAATTAACTAATGTTTATTAAGCATCAATGCACTAGGCACTCTGCAATTGCTGAAGGTACAAATATGAAAAAAAATGAGGCTAAATATATAAAATATATAAATATTAGATATTTGTTCTCCCTAGTTACACTTCTGTTTTCTCAGATCATTCAGATTATGTACTAGATAGATGAGATAAGGTGTGCCTTTGGTAGGAACAAGACAAGTTACATTTTTATTTAAATCAGATATTGTTTGTTTTAGTTTGTGAAAGCATTCAGGGATACTGGTATGTTGAAGGGGAAAGAAGACTTTGAACACAGATGTCTAATATGGATGAGATAGTCACATTTTTCTAACATTTGTTTAAAAAATTGTTTAGTGAGAAAAAGTGACCAGATAACTTCCCTGAAATTGATTCAGGACATCTTCTATTATTTCTAATATGGAGATCAATTTTATGATAACAGTCTTTAGGTCTAAGAAGGAAAGAAATTGATGTCAGTAGTAATTTACACGTAAAGCATGGTACTCATGATATGTATTTATTTGTTCTGCCATTAACTGTATGTAATGTGTGTGTGTGTGTGTGTGTGTGTGTGTGTGTGTGTGTGTGTGTGTGGGTATTGCCAGTAAGAAAACACAAAAGCCTAACACAGTTAATTTTATGTGTTACGTGTCTTTTATTTTGTTTTTCCCCCTGTATAGCTTCTACCAAGTATCTAAACATAGCAGAAGCAGAATCTTTTGGCTGTGGAGAATGAAAAGGAAATTTCAAAACTTAATCAAATCTATTTATGAGACTTTAATCATATGGTCTGTTTTTTGTCATTTTAAAATTATAGAAATCTTAAAATATATTTTTCTGTTTTTGATGTTTTTCAGTATTCATCCACAATGCGATACCTTTCATAGGGTTTGGCTTTTTGGATAATGCAATTATGATTGTTGCAGTAAGTTCTTTCAACCCTTCTATTTTGAGTTAATAAAGAAATTAATGTGGTCTAAATTTTCCTAATAGTTTACATATTTTAGCTATAAAGTTTTCATTAACATCACTTCTAAGGCATCGTATCTATTAATCATTATGACTTTTGGTAAAGCATTGACAATAATAAACACATTATTTATTGGGTCTATATTATCCTGTTCTGTTTCAACACTTTTATTAAAGAAAGAAGTATGTAAAATTTTCTGATGTTCTTAAAATTGTATCGGCGGTTCTCATCACATGTATATTATTTAATTAGTTCCTTGTCCAGTTTTCCCATACAAAATGTTTAAAAGGGTGTTTTGATACATAGTCTATCCATTTAACCTGAAGGTATTCAGAATACTGGGAATAATAAACCCTTCAGTCTTTGTTCCATTTTAGTGTTAAAAAGTTCTCTTTTGCTGAAGTCATTTTAATTTAAAGAAATTTCTTAAAAGTATTGTTTCATCTCAGGATGGCTGCTTTACCTTTCTAACTGTTCTGTGACTCCTTTTCTCAATAGATACCAATATGGGTCCAGGTTAAAAAGTCGGGTAAAAGTCCATGATTAAAATGCAGGTCTTCTGTAACTTCCCAGTGCTCTGTCTACTTCTCTTCACTGACTCTAACTTTAAAAAAAAATTCTGTAAATTCTATGTATTGGGTGGGAGACTGCTCAAAAAAAAGGGAATGATTTTAGGATTATTGAAAGTGAAGAGAGTATATTTGGGAGATGCCAGGGTTTTTCTGTTGTTGTTGTTTTTGTTTTTTGTTTTGGTGTTTTGGAGGTCATGTGTACTACAGATGGATTTAAATAGAATATTTGGTTTCAAAATAGGGATAAAAGTATAATTTACATTGTATAGATTATAAAATTTGCTTAAAGAATATCTAAAATTGGTTCACTCAAGAATGGTTTTCTTTACTATATTGTCTCACCTTATGTCCAGGTTGATGGGGATCAGATATCCAGAAAGTCTAGCCATTCACCTGGTTAAGGAAACAGGGTTCACACAGCAGGAAGGTATCTTACTTTATAAATGGTCACAGAAGATACTGTAGCATGCACATAATTTGAAGGTGATAAGCACCCATTGGGTGGATAATTCTTTAGCAGAGTAGTCTGGTAAGCGCCTCTAAAATATAATTGCAAAATGCTGGTTTTTTTGACTGATTATGATATTTTCCTAATATATATATATAAGAATCAAGTTGGCTAATTTATGTATCTGTGAATACAAAAACTTATTCAACCATACCACACTACCTTTTCTGAAATTACTGAAATCTTGAGATGGTTAGATTACTTAAATAGTTAATGTAAATAAAATCTAATTGTAATGAAAACTCCATTGTGATGAATTTATAATCTGTAGTTTAAGACTTGGTATGTTCTTGAATCGATTGAGTTAAAGCTTCTCTGTGCCAAGTATTTCTTTCAAGTTTACACTCAGTATTTTAGATTCTCTTTATTGACAGCTAGTACCCCTCATTCTACCATCTTAATAATCTTCACTTTTTTCATCTCACTTGGGCAGATCTCAGATAGTCAAATGATGAAAGACTATCCTTGCTACAGAGAAGTATTGTGATGATATATTTTACATAAAGAGGGGTGCACAGAGATTTTGAAGAGATATCAGAATAGGGAAACTGTGTAGCTTCTTAGATCCTGGATAAAACGATAAAACCTTCACAGTATGGTCTTACTATTTCTTTGAAATAAATATCTAAAGTAACAGATATCTGTATTTTAATACAGCTACTAACAAAACAAACAGAACACCAACTTTCTAGAGTCAAATTATTGTAATATCGTTCCTGTTTTGTGTTACTCAGGCCTGTGTCTCATTAGTATCACTGATAGTGGACTACTTTTCCAGGCCCTGAGGTGGTTCACTCTAATTCAGTAATATTTGTTTTTCTAGTTTATATTGAAAAGTTTCTGAGACTTATCACTAGTTTTTTTTTAATTCATATAGTACTGAATTAAATATTTAAACCACTGGTTTTAAACCTGATTAATAGGTGTGGTAAAGACATTATCCTGTGAAAAATTTGCAGAATAATTCAGGAACAGTGAAATTTTCCAAGCAGGCTTTTTAATAGACTGCTGAGACTAAAATTCATAAATTATATAACTATAGAATCTATGAAAAGAGAAATAAGAACATTATTATCTTAAGAATGTTTTTCACCTTTTTTTTTTTTTAATGCTGATTGCCTTCTAACATTATAGGATGGCTGTGACTGTTGGAAGATATTAAGTCAAGATATTATTTGATTCTTCTTTCCTGTCATACCATTTGATGTTTTTCCTGTTAGGTATACTCTCTTGGCTGCTACCCTAATTGTAGTCAGAAAAGCAAATCCTGTATAACGTCTGGTAGTAGATTTGACCTTTATTGTTGGCTGCTGTTCATACCAACCTTTTGATTTCATAGTTTTTTAAATTGTATTTTTATATTATTGGGATTGCTTTTTATAACATATTTTAGTGGGGCTTGGGGGTATTATTTCTCTTACAGTTTAATTAGGATAGAATTTATTAGAATTCTAGCATAGATTAGTTGTATTGATGTGATAAATCTAGTATAATTTTAACACAACTAGTATTAGATTTAGTTCTAATTTCTGCCTTACCTGTTAACATAAAATTTGATGTAACTATGCAAAAAGGGAAAGGAGTGGATAGTCCATTGCCTTCAAACTGACTTAGACTTTATATGAGGCTTTTCATACTATTAGAAGGACTTTCAGTTTTTTTAATTCAACCAAATCATTAAGCACTTAAATGCTTTTTTTTAAAAAATGCTTTTTAAACGCATGTATTGGCAAACATTCTTCTTGGGTCATTTCTAATGATTCATTGCTGTTAAAGATGCTGTATTTATTTTTTATACACTGTAGCTGTCAGATGCCTCTCTTCTATATTGATGCTCCAGGTCATTTTGCATCCTTATATAAAGATACTTCTTTGTGCCTTTTCTTTTCTTTTCTTCTTGAGAAATCTGTTTCTTTGGGTAGCTTTACAACCTTACAATTTTAAGTGCCTGGGAGACTTTTGTACATCAGGCTGTTTGGTCCACACTCTACAAGAATTATATTTTAAAGGAGTGGAACCAAAAGTCCTAAGGGCAAGAAAATTGAAGAAATGAAACCAGCTTCTCTTCAGCTTTGTAAATAATTGAATAATGCAATATTTCTACATACTAAATAGGCCATTCTTTTTTTTCCTCTACAAATGTCATTGAAATTTAAAAAAATTTTTAGAAATTTTCAAGTATCAGTATTCAAGAGAGCTTTTGAAAATTAAGGCCATTTATGGCAGCATTGCATAAGGACTGGAACTGAATTAGCACAAAAGATTTTAGAATTTCTTCTTAGTCTGCATAATAACCCATTAAAATGGTTTAATCTTCTTCACTTCAGTTCCTTTTCTTTAAAGTAGAAGTAAAAATATGAGCCCGTTTTCTCTAGAGAAATGAGATGGGCATAGAAAGTCTTAAAATCCCTGAATGAATAAATTCAGTGAAAATAGAATGGCGCCTCATTTTTTGCTGTAGCTCTATTGTATTAAATGCTGTTGTTGCTTATAAATGAATCATACAGTCTCATTACTTAATAATGAAAAAACTAAGTGATATAAGGATAATTTTTGAACTCTGTGATCCTTTGGATCCTTAGACACTGGTTTAGTCTGTCTTTTGAATCTTTTATAGGGTAAATATCAATAGTATAGTTGTATCATTCAGAGTTGTAGAGTTAGGTCATCTTTGTGTTCAAAGAGCATTAAAGCGCTTTTCTGTGATAGGAAAATATGAATTCTAGGTTACTGATGATGAATTGTATTACTACATGTGTTGCTATTTTTAATTTTTATGAAAGCCTAATTTTAATGAATAAAATGTATTATTTCTGCATGAATGCATATATTTAATAATTAAGTGAGTTGCTGCAATATATGTGTATATTTGTGCATATTTTATTATATAATTTTGATGTATATTGATAATTTTATCTGTTTTATTAATATTTTGCTATTTTATAGTCCAGTTTTAATTTTTAAGATTAATTTCTTTGTAATCATTTTTCAGGGAACCCATATTGAGTTGTCTATTGGAATTATTTTGGGAATTTCAACTATGGCAGGTATTTAGTAATAGTAATCTTTATTATTCCATTGTATATTTATGAAGAATTTTAGTAGATTAGGTTTAGGAGGGGATACTTTTCTTTAGATGAGTTTGTTCATTGAATTGCCTACTGATTTATCTCCTTAATCCTATTCCTCTTTTAGTTTTGTGTATATAGCACATATTTTTCTGAGAAAGTTTAAGTACTTTATGCTAGTTAATGGGTAACAATAATCTACTATATTGACTATGTTAAAGTTTTTCTTTTAATTCAGTGTTGCCCTAAAGCTTCCTACCCCTTTTCTCTATTAAATTATTTGTTTTCAAATTGGGTAGGAAAATCAAGGAAGGAAATACGAGATAGAAAATCTAATTTGGTTCTGTCTCCTTCTGTCCCCCTAATTACCACTCTATTCTTCATGATGGTGAAATTTGGGAATGTGTTGTGTTATTATATGGAACACGTGAAGTAGTTGAGTTAATGAAAAAGACAGTACTTCTCTTTGATTTTCTTGAAAGTCAGAGCTGTACATATAGCTTTAGTTTTTAACTTTCAAATATCCAAATTACCTTAAAAATTATCTGAAAGTTACAACTACAAAATGCTGTATAGGTGTTTTAATATTGAAGCTAAAATGGAAACTGGCTGCTACATCAGAAAAAACCTACTACTTGTTGGAGGTCGAATACTATAATCTCAGAAAAATGCTGTTCTATTTTGAAATCTTAGATTCAGAGCTATCAAATGAGTTACTTTGGATATATTTGTTGTAGTTTGAGAAATGTGATAACTCTTTCAGACCAGTGCTTTATTGATTACATAATAATGTATTATAATGATTTTTCTGATTTCTACGTAACAATTCATTTGTCTGTTTTTCATTTTTTTAGCTGCTGCTTTGGGAAATCTTGTGTCAGATTTAGCAGGTCTTGGGTAGGTTCATTCATTTGTTCATTTGTGCACGTAGGTACTTGCTCTCTTCCTCTTCTCCGTTTTCCTTTAATTGAAGAGGATAAGAAAGAGGGACATTTATTTTTGTGTGTGTTTTAGAACTAGATTTTTAAATTTAATATTTCTAAATCAGTAGCACTAAATCTTTGGTGTGCATCAAATATAGATACCTAGGCTGCAGAATTAGTCATGCAGATTTAGTGTCTCTGGGGATGGGGCCCTGACATTTTCTGTTTAATAATCTTCTCAAGCAATTCTGATATATCCAAAATTTTTCCTAAAACTATAATGTAAGCAGAGTTGAATTTTCATATACTTAAGTGTTTATATGTATTTTGTAAATGTTTTCCAAGGATGAGACAGGGGTAAAAGTAAGAACCCCTATCATTTTTTCACCCTCACCCTCCTCTCACTAAGCCCAAAGATAAGAGATATGGCTCAAATGGGAGGATTCTGACTGGGCATGTTTTCTAGAGAGAGGAATGTTGAAAGGGGATAATGGCCAAAGCACACATGGGCTTGGCTAGTTTTTGCTCTTTTTATTCCGTGTGGCAGGAATGATGAAACAAACTGAGGATGCCTATTTGCAAAAGGCCAGCTTTCTGTCTTTCTGTTTTTACATTCTCTCTTCCAAGCGACAGATGGCCTGGTCTTCTTCCTGAGCTTCAGGAAGCCTGGGAAGTACAAATTAGAGGAAGCTGGCATTAATTATTGTGATAAACATACTCTCTTTTGCTCAGTCTTTGGTTCTGTTTCTTCCTTTTTTGGTTCATTAGAATGTTTTTTGAGATTTGGATTTCAGTCAAATAGAAGTCTACTTAGCCCTATAATCAAGGCAAAGGCAGCTTCTACATTATCTAACCTTGTGTATTAGACTTTTGCACTAGCGTTTGGAGCCAAAGCTACTGTTAAAAACAAAGTTTCTATGCTTCTGAGCTGAGGCAGAAATGTTATATTCCTGGAATTCCTGGCATAAATCTGCAGTGATACTACCCTTTAAACATTCCATTTCCCACTTTCCAACAATAAGGTTGATAAGGATAATATTATACAGCCACTGTGATAACTTTTTATATTTTAATAGAAACAAATGATCTAGTAGACCTTTAAGGCCATTTAGTTTTAGATTGCATCAGTAAACATTTGTTATTAGAGAGAAGGATTTTGTCAGGAGTCTTATATTTAAGAACTGTTTCTCCTCTGCCTTAAAAAAAACAGCATTAAGTAACAAATACCACATTACACCAATCTTAATTGTACAGGTTTTTAGAACTTAATATATCTGACATTAGGATCCATCTTATAGTTGATGGTATGCATAGTTTAATTGGCAACTTTTTTTTCTTTCTTACAATTCGTAATGTAAGATTGTATCTAATAAGCAATGGCAACTTAGAATTGACAAATACTTGAAATTGCTCTGAAAATTGTAAGCTGTTTTTCTTAGTATATCTGATAAATTTTGGAAATTTTTTGTTTTATGATAACAGTTATTAACTTATATGTTAAAGGGCTTTGCTTTGAATTTGGAATAAATGCATAAATTGTAATTGTAAAAATTTTTTCTATACCTTGAATTGTTCTTTTTAAAGTAGTAGTAGAGATTAATTGCTCTAAGTCAGTTAATTTACCTATGTATTAAATATGTCAATATGAAAAATTTTAAACCATGTATTTATACATAATAAAGAAGGAAATTGTAAAAGAATGTTTACATCATTTCAGAGTGCCAATTACAGGTGTAAAATTATCTTATCTTTGTAGTAAATTAGTTTTTCCTATGTGAGGACAATGTCTCTTTAAAAGCTTATATTCTGTCCTCTTGTATTTTTTAAAGACTTGCAGGCTACGTTGAAGCTTTGGCTTCCAGGTTAGGCCTGTCAATTCCTGATCTCACACCAAAGCAAGTTGACATGTGGCAAACACGTGTTAGTACACATTTGGTGAGTACTTTATATGGTTTACGATAATGGACTTGAGTAGCCAGGACAAAACACTGTATAGTTCAGTCCCTTGAGAAATTTGAGACTAAAATTGATTTGAGGGGAACTTTTAACAGAAATTGTCCAAGATTTGACAGTTTTCAGAAAAACAGTAATTTTTATCAATTTTTTATTTTTTGTAGGTATGCTTGATTTTTTAAAAATTCTTTGTGTGATTCAGTTAGTATTAAGAGTATCAGTTATGTGCTGAGACTGAAGGCAAACTGAGTAATAAACTATAGTTATTTTTGAGAATTGTGTAGGTAGAGAACTAGACATAATGAACAAATCACAGTTCAGTGTGACATATGCAGTAATGGAATTATACACTAGATATAGCAGTAACACCAGTAAAAGAATTAACTGTGGAGAGATGTTTCTTTTGGTGGGGAGATTTTTTGTCAGTATTAGATCTACGCTTATTTTAAAATTATTGATGAGACATTCACTAGGTGAACAAGAGAATTCCAAGTATATCGACTAGCAAGTAGAAAAGCGTAATAAAAACAGGATGTGTTCAGAGAAATACAAGAAATTAGGTGTTGCTGGACTATAAAATGTGATTGTTGTGGACAGAAGCAGCAGCAGAAAACAGCAATGGAGAGGTAAGAGTGGATCAGAGAGGAAAGACATTTTCCTGTCTATGAAGAAGCTATGCTAAAGAGATTGAACCTCATACCTAGGTGATGGAGTGATAGTGAAAGGAAACTGAATGGATCATGATGCCATCAATTAAGCCAAGAAGAAAAGGGGTAAGAACAAGTGTGTTAAGGGAAGATAATGAGTTCTGTTTTGGACATGTTGAATTGGAGATGTTAGTAGTACATTCAGGTGGTAACACCTAATAGGCATTTGGATTAATGGTCAAAAATTAGATATAAATTAGTGATGATGAATATTATCATTCTTTCATCCAACAAGTATTTATTGTTTACTACTATATGTAGGGTGTAAGTCTAGGAGTTTTAAATATTGGTTAACAAAACAAGATCTTTTTTTTTTCCTGGCAAACCTTACTTTCTAGTAGGGGGAAACAGACAATTAAATATCTTGACACATATTTGGTACGTTAAAATTTTACAAATATTATGGGAATTAAAGGAAATAGGGTAAAAGAGGTTAGGCATGCTAGGATGGAGACAGATTGCAGTATTAAATAGGAAGGTCACTGTAGGCCTCACTGAAAAGGTGGGTGGTAGTTAAAAGCATGAGAGAAGGTGAGATTGTATAGGGCAGTGGTTCTCAAAATGTCGTCAGGACCAGCAGAATTAACATTTCCTGAAAACTTGTTAGAAATGCAAATTCTCAGACTCTACCTTAGACCTATATAAAAAATTATATATATATATATTTCCATATCCTACCATTTGCAGGTAAATTGAAGTGAGACTAGCTATTTGTTGACAAGTAAAGATATTCTAACATTCTAACAATTTGACTTAACATTTTAGCGCTTCAGTTGGGATCGAGTGAAGATTATTTTCCTGAGGCTTCCTCTTCTCACATAATTGATAATTCTGTTTTCTTTCTATAGCCTAATCAGGTCTATTTCCCGTCTTCTATGACAAAAGCGCCTCAGTTACTAAACTAATGTGTATGTATGTATACGTATATATAGTGTGTGTATGTGCGTGTGTTTTGATAAACCCCCACCAGCATATTGGGTGATTCTATTCCTTCGTGGTTGACTCTGCTGATTTTATGTTAGGATCACATCTTCCACTCTTTAATATAACATTGAGTTACTTACAACCTGAAGTAGTTGAAGTTAGTGATCTTTTCACGACATAAGCCAACACTGAAATTTACCCATGAAAGAGTATATGCCAGTACACATGCAGGTTCCAGTTGACGGAAGTTGTATTTTAAAGCCTCGTTTGTAACTTGGTAGTCTGAAACTCGATCAATATTTTCTTGCCGAACAATGTTATAGATGTACTCAGGTTAACAATAGGGCCTAGATTATCATAAGACCTGATAATAATACATAAGTAACTGTTTTTACAATGGAAGAATGTGTTTCAGGTCCTAGATGAGGGAGCCAGAAAAGGGTATCACTCTTCTTTTCTCCCTCTCTGCCCTGTTGACTTTATGTCCCATTGAGATTACTGGGTTTGAACTTATTGGCTGGAATGTCTAAAGTGGGGGGGGGGGGCGGGGGGAGGAGGAAAGCCTGGGTTTCCATGCACCGTAGTAACAGGCATTCTAAAAAGAATGGATGGGAAGTGGAAGTGGAACCTGTTAGCAATGGTCATTTCATGTATATGAGGAATTAGGAATTTAAAATAGAATACAATCTCTCTTAAGCATGTATAAATGAATACAAATGGTATCTAAGGTCAAAGTAAGAATTTAGGATTAACTTTATCAGCATCTGAAACGCAGAAAATTTCTGCTTACTAAAACTCTGCAGGAGTGATACCTTTTAAAATTTGATATGATGAAAATGACAAATCTGACCATCTGAAAATGACAAATCTGATAAAACATGGGTATACCACCACCATCACTGCTACCAACAACAACAAAACCTGCAAAATAGCAGAACTGAACATTTTTATGCAAGCTATTATCAAAATGTTAATGTCTACTATTGAAATTTATTAGAAAATCTGTATAACCTAGATAAATGGACAAAGTATAGGAAAGCACATTTTATTCAAGACTGTAGATTATGTAGCTGTCATAGCATCTATACTGTTTGAGAGAACTTAATTAGTGTATTTGCCTTTCTCTGTATAACTGACTGGAATTTCCTGGTGGAGAGAGACAGACTGCAACTGATTAGTCCCTGTTTCCCTGGTACCTACCACAGAGTTTGGCAAATTATAGATTCTCAGTAAATGTTTGTTTGAAGACATTGAAAAGTGTTTAGCCTTGAAAGTCATCATAGGAATGCAAATTTTAAAAATCACTTACAAACACATTTTAAAAAAATGTCCGTAATATAGGCAAGGTTGCAGAAAAATCGTGTGTATCTATACATATAAATATATTGCAATTGGTATATATATATTTGCAGTTTTGTCTAGGCTAGACAGCATGCCAATACTCTATGAATACGTACAAATATTCATATTATTTGATTTTTAAATACATTACTGAGGAAGAACTATACACAGAAACGTTTATTGTTCTATCACAATGGTGGAAAAGTAGCAGTGATTTTTAATAGTAAGGAGAGGTGTAGGTAGATTACAGGCCCATCAATTCAGTGGAATTTAGAAGTTTTTATAAGTTTATGCAACAGTTTGGAAAAGAGCTTATTATACCCTGTGTGGCTTTGAGGGGAGGATTGAGGAAAAAAACAAAGATACGTCTATATAATGATTAGACTTACATATAATCAGGTTTACTTGGAGATAATATTGAAAAGAAATATATACAAAGGGTAGCAAATCCAAATATGTTGAGAGTACTTGGTGAGGTTTTTTTCTTTCTTCCTACCTTTTGATACTAAAATATATATACAGTTTTTAAAAAGTGTTTTTCTACTTGAATATTTCTTTGATGTTATTTTCATGGCAATTTGAAAAAAATTTCCTGGTTGCTTTGAACTTTACATGTTATTGGTTTTAGAAACTTTTTGTAGATTATTTTTATATTTAAGTTATTATAATCAAAAGAAATATAGTCACAGTTGAATTTTACAATACCTAGTCATTTTTATCATACATACTTGAGCAAGAACTCGTCTTACAGGGATGAAATAACTTTCAAAACATGTTTGCTTTTGTTTCCGTAGGGCAAAGCTGTTGGGGTGACTATTGGCTGCATTCTAGGAATGTTCCCTTTGATTTTCTTTGGAGGAAGTGAAGAAGATGAAAAACTGGAAAAGAAAAATCAACTCTCTTAGAATACCTATAAAAATGTAAACTAATGTACCTCAATTATTAAATATGCTGTCACAACATTTAGGAATTAAGACAGTAACAGTGTAATAGATACGGGATCAAATAATTCAGCATGTATTCTGGAAAACACTAACTTATTGTGGCTTGGTTTTCTTAGGATCTTTTTAAAAAACTTTTGTGTAAATTGTTGAAATGCTTTTTCATCAATGGCAGTCAACATTTTACCTTTTATTTTTCTTTCTTTCTATACCAAAATACCATTTAAGTAGAAGTCATTGATGTACTGTGCTGACTTGGGGTTTGGCTGTTTGTTGCTCACCACGTGTACGTGCATGGAAGCCTTTCCTGTTGTTGTTGATGTTCCCTGTAGTTGCGATTCAACCTTAAGATTTTTTCCAAATTACTTAGGATGTTTAATATCAGTTAAAGATTTTTTTTAACTCTTTTTTTGGCAACATCAATTTTGTACTGTTTCACAGTAAACATTTACAATCATATAATTTTAGTCATTTTTAAAAAAGTTTTTACATCTATTCAAAATGGACAGAGACGTTAAGTATTTTAAGTGGCTATCACTCACTTTAATTTTCTGACCTTACTGTCTCAAGAGCCAGATATTAATCAGAATGAATGATTTTTTGGTCTCCCTATTACATAAAACTATGTTGTTAACAAGTATATTATTTTGAGTTTTTTTTTTACTTTTAATTTCTCAAACTTGAATAATTACTCAGTGGTTTCTGACTCTTAAGGGAAAGAAAATGACTATTTTAGGGAATTTTTAATGGGGATTGTAGAATTAAGGTGAACTAAGTAGTTTGACATGACGTTTGGATAATTAAGAGGCTAACGAATTTTTTTCACAGAAGTAGAAAATGGTAACTGTTAAGAAGGTTTATAGTATAAGTGGTGAAGTTGAGGTGGTGTTTGTAAGGTTGATCAGATACAAACTATATTGTTTGGGAAGGATTTATTTTTTTCCCCTAAAAATGTCTTCTCATCTGAATTGAATGAGTTTGAGTACTCATAATCCTGATGTTGTTATATGTTGTTTGGCGAATTTAATTTCTGAATAATTTCTTTTGAGGTGAAAAATAAATATTTTATATTTTGCTTTTTGCTATATATAGCCTAGTAGTCAAAAGTTACATGAAGAGAAACCCTTTCTCACTTTTTGGTCCTTTTGTGTTTTTGTTGTGTTTAAATCATATTCTAGATTGAAGTTACTTATTTTTAATCTTATATATCTGACTTAAGTATAGATGTGAATCATAAATTTTAATTCTGTGAACCCTTAAAGTTTGTTAGCATGTGATCTGTTACACGTGCTAAAAAATTACTCTTAATTGTAAGAGTAATTAAATACATCATGGAGGAGAAAAACAAATTAAAATTACTATTTGGGCCACTGAAATTATGTATTTTGCTAAATCGATGTAAAAGAAGGGAAACTTATAAAATGGCTGTATTTACAGCTACTTTATTTTAAAGTTTTATTTGCACATACTTACTTTGAGCTCTTATTTTCAGAGGAGCTATTTTTTTCTCACAGCAGTTTGTCCTGAATTCTCTTCTGTGTACTTCAAAATAATTTAATGCTATTCTTTAATCATAGATTTTTGAGGGAAAAATAAATCATACAATATAAAAATAAATATATAACATTCTTATTATATACAAATAATACGACATCTCTGATCAAATTAGAATGATAAAACTTGACATCTTAAATTGCATTGTGGTTTATATCTTCTACATAATAGGACAGACACATCAAAATTTTTTTATTATTTCAGATGATAGGATTAGAGTGGTTATTTAAAAAAAAATTTTTTTTTGGAAATGTTTAAGTGCTTTTGTCCCTAACTTGTATTGCCATTCTTTCTGTTTTCTAAGAACGTATTTTATTGTGGTGCTTACATTTTCTTTTTATTAATTAAATCCCATATTCAGAAAACTTGCCTGTGAGTTTAGAAAGGGCTTTTGATTATTGCTTTCTTTTTCTTTGCTCTTGAAAATAACACAGTCCTACGGAATCTTTTAGTTTAGCTGGGCATCTGTAGACTTATGTAAGGTGTAAACATGTGGAGTATATAACCTTTATATTGAAAAGCATTTTAATTTATGGACATGATAAAAACTTACAATATTCAGTTAATTAGTTTTAAAAAAAATGGAGCCCTTTTGTCCTTAATCTAAGGTATGCATTTTTTTAAGATCTTATTCTACACTAGTATGGTGCTTTGCACAAAGTGACTTCTGAAAAATGGTTCCCTTTAAGATAATGACTTCATGTAATCATTGTTTCATATTCCTTGTCACGAAGAACCTTATTGCAGATTGAAACTGGAATTCTTATTTCTCCTATTAGCTATTTCTATATTAGGAGCACTATAGCTATGGTTAAATGCAACATGAGCTGTGTCAGTACTGTTCGTTTAAAATTCATATTGTCTATGTATTATGATTTACAGACTTGTTGATGCATGTAAATTGGGTGCATTTTGTTGCCACTGTATGTTAAATGGTGACCAATGTTTTTACAGAGGAACTGAACAAAAAAAATTTCTTTTAAGAAATTTTGAAATGTGGTTTTGATTTTAAAATTTAATTTTCTTCCTTATCTCAGAAAACCCTGGTTATTCTGTAGCTTAAGGAGATAGGATTGATAAATGCAGATTTGTTACAGGATTGTAGCAATGTCACTGAAACAGTCAAATGGAACTACTCACCACTTCGCTGAAGTCCACACTTGATAATATGACGTTACAGATTATGAGAGAAGAGTGATCCCATATTGAGAGAATTTGACATTTAATAGGATGTCAAAAAAACTTTAGATGGGAAAATTGGTGTAAATTACAGTGACGGTATTTACAGCAGAGATATCCAGGTCTTCTATATAATAACACCTCATTTACTTTACTCCTTTTCTCTAGAAGATACATTTCAAAATTTATCTTTTACACCAAAATTTTGTGTAAACCATTTTGAAGTAAATCTTCCTAATTTTCGGATTATATTTTCTTTCTATCGTAAAAGAGTGTATTAAAGGTAATAGAATGTAATCTTTTTCTTAGTGGCTAAGCGCCTCTATGAACATTATTATTGTGCTGTAATGCAGTACCTCCAGAATCTGGTTTTTTTTTTTTTAATAGTTTTCATTTTCTTCCCATTTTTTTGCTGCTCTCTCTTCTGGCAGTTGTTCTCTCTAATTTGCTGCTGCTTCGCTGTGTAGACTGAGAAACTAGATAGTTTCTTATATTATTTGGGAAATATTAGTAACTAGGCTATGGAACCTGAGTAAGATGGTGATGGTGATGATGAGCATAATGTTAGCTCCCTTTTATTAAGCATTTATTTGTTGCTATGTACTGTAGTATTTTACACACATTGTCATATTTAATGACTTTTAATAACAGTGTTAAGTTGGTGCCATTATTATTCCTATTTCATGTTGGGTGAATTGAGACATGGAGAGGTTCGTTTGCCCACAGTGTCGCTACTAATAAGTGGATAGAATCTAGCTTTGTCAAAGTGTGAAGTCTGTGTCCTTAACTACTTATCATTGCAGTCAGGACATATATATATGTTTTACATATATATATATATATATATTCTCTGTTTAGGGCCCTTTTTAAAACCTATTTGTGGAATTATTTTTCTCACTTATAACTTAAGGGAATTTTACTTAAGATCTCAAAGCCCATTTAACAATCCTGTGTTTTTGGTTGTGTATTATGTGCTAGGAACTGTTCAAGGCACTGAAAAAACAGCCCGAGCATCCCTATCCTCATGAAGCTTATTCTGTAGGGGGCGTAAGTAGGGGAGGAGAGTACAGGGAAGCCAATATACACTTAAACAGGTGGTGATAAGTACAATACAGATAAATGAAGCAAGGGGGTCAGAAGGTACTGGTGGTCAATGTAAGGGGGTGGGGAGGTGTGGTTATTTTAATATAGGGCAGTCAGGGAAGACCTGAATGAAGTGAGAGCATAAACATCATATCTAGGAAGAGAAGGTACCATGCTAGGTTCCAGAAAGTTGATGTTAAGAAAATCTCCAACATATAAAATACATTTCACTGGAATGCATTGTAAGATATTTTCTTGTTTGTTTTGTATTATTCATGTTTTCTGGATTAAGCCCAAATATTAATATTTAAATATTAAAATGAATACTATTGCATATTTATTGGCATCAGTAGAGGGAAATGGCCCAGAAGCCTGGGGAAGCTACCATGGGATTCATAGTCAGTGGATATCACTATCAGCAAATAATTTAGTGTCTGTTGTGTGCTCATAATTGAAACCTTCCTAACAGATGACTTGTTTTAACAAAAGTAGTGAATGCTATTGGTATATGAGTTGTAACACTGAAGTTAGTTTTTCTCCTCTAACTTTCAGAAATGAAGTAGTGATTGAAGTAGGGACTTGTAACACTAATTTTGAAACCCCAGGACTTTCAGGATCTGTTGATCTTATGCTGACAGCTGTATGAAGCACATGATGTTTTGTATTGGTATTTACATGAAACCTTATCATACGTAGGTTAAAGCTATTGATAAGTTTATGAATGAAAGAAATTTCAACAAAATGTTTATTGACTTTTAAATATTAAAAAGATAGAGTAGGCATATGATAGATTATATAATTTCTCCACAACTACAAGTCAAATGTTCTGTTTAAGTGAATAAAATGTGAGAATGATGACTAAAGAGTTAAACTTGAAGGAACTACTTTGGGGGGTAGGTGGGGAGAACCCTCAAAAACTGTATGATAAAAGAATTTTCTGTGATAACTGGAATTCAGTGAAGACTTGGTATTTGCTAATATGAAAGCTCTGCATTTATATAGTGCTTTACTATTTATAAAATACTTACGCAGATGCAAGATATAAATGGGCTTTAAGAGAGGTAACTGAGTCAAAGAAAACTGTTAGGTACCTTAATTAGAATTAAGATTTTTTTGTTCTGTTATGTCACCCCACCACCCTGTAACCCTACCATTCCCACTTTGCAGTGGGTTGATTTTGCAGTGTGTCTGTATCTCTGTCCCTTGTCTCAAATGTATTTTTTCTATTCCTTCTTTTCCTCAACTTCAGACTGATGGAAGTGCAATTTTTAGAATATATTTTATGTCCTACTTGGTTACTTTAAAAGCATTAAATCAAACATTTTCTCTTTCTTTCCCACCCCCATGTGGGAGGAGGAGAACAAATCTTAGTTAATTTAGTTCACTCTTTAATTGTTAACAATTTTAACTGTTCTTTCTTCCATACCAACTCAGGTAAAGAGCTCACATTTCATAAGAGGAAAAAGAAGGTATTGATTGTGCTTTAAATGTTAGCCCCTCTGAAGGATGGAGTCTCTTCTGTCTTGCTTACTTCTCTATCCTTAATGCTCTGTGCAGCCGCTGACACACGGTATTTGTACAGTAGAGGGTTGTTTAATGTGTGAGTCAGTGCTGCCCATATCACTATGCTGTCCTCGCTAGGAACTTGACTTCTCGCTTGACCCCCAACTCATTCTGTCTCAGTACTGAGAATCTTCCTGTGTCCCATTTATATCACTTTTGAACTTTGACACATTTTGCTTCAAGTAGATTGATTTGTGGTTCATCTACTCACGAGCTCCCTAAAGAAAATCAGACCACACTTCTGTACTTTGAGAACGACTGTCCTGAACTTTTAGTTAGTTTAGAGTCGGTTTAGCTGTAAGTGACAAACCTAAAAATAACAAGCTGAAATAAGATGGAAATTTATTTCCCTCATGTAAAGTTACTGGGGCATGTTTTCCAGGGCTAGTGTGAGGGTGATGCTCCCCAAAGTAGTCAGAGACCCAGATTCACATCCTCCCATTTTATCACGTGTAGTTTTTGTCCTCAAAGTCACTTCATGGTCCAAAATGACTGCATCAGCCCCAGCTATTATATCCACATTGTACCCAGGAGGAGGGAACTAAAAAGAAGGGGCTTTATCCAACTTTTAAGTTACCATGTGACTCATCTACTTACCT
The DNA here is from genome assembly GCF_048564905.1 of Vicugna pacos. Taxonomy (NCBI): domain Eukaryota; kingdom Metazoa; phylum Chordata; class Mammalia; order Artiodactyla; family Camelidae; genus Vicugna; species Vicugna pacos. The sequence continues at coordinate 27,179,934 of NC_133011.1, read as the reverse complement.
ATCAGGCCTCCATCACATATGCTCACTAAGCTGAAAGAGATACTTGTAAATCTCTCCATTTGGTATGGCCAAGTGTGTAGCCAAAAATTGGAAGAAGGGAAGGACATTTTGGAAGACACCCATTTGCAAGAGATTGGGCTCAAGTTTCCATGCAATGACTGCACTCAACTCTGGGAATGTGCCATTTTCTATATAATGTCTTAAACCAACTTTGTGGTGTCAGATAACCTATAAATGAAAAAAAGTGTCTACCCTTAAACATCCAGTATGCAATGACAATTTCTTTTCAGGAAGGGAAAGAAAGCACAACACAGCTATCATTAGTTGCTATAGATTATTAAATCCACCACCACCATCCCCCAGCTTATTTATTTGAAGGCAGTGGAAACCCATCATATCCTAGCTGCTTAGAGGCTCCCCAGTGCCTTCAAACAGATTTTTTAAATGGCTCTTCGACTTGATCTCTGTGTGAGCATTGATCTATTGCAAGTACTGTATCAGTAGTTCTCAAACTGGGGATGATTTTGCCCCCTTCTAGGGTATGTTTGATAACATCTGGAGACATTCCTGGCTGTCATAAGTGAGGGGTGGGTGGGAGGTGCTACTGGCATTTAGTAGGTTTGATGCCAGGGATGCTGCCAAGTATCTACAATGCATGGGGCAGCCCCCACGATAAATTGTCTGGCACAAAGTGTCGATAGTACCGAGATTAGGAAATCCTGCAGCATTGTGTTTTGGTTTTAGTTTTAGGTTTTTTTTTTTTGGAAGTTCTCAGATTTCAGATTTTTTCCTGATTTTACCTTTAAAAGATCTCAATCAGTGTACAAAAGGTATAAATTCAAGTTGAGGATCCCATTACAATTCAGTGTCGGTTAATTGAAGAGAATAGGCATTGGCTTCTTTATCTTACCTGTATTTATCTTTACAGATACATGTAGAGGATGACCTGGTAGACAGAGTACATTCAGAAGCTGAGAATATTGGTTCTCAATTTTAGTTGAGAATTTGTGATGAAACATATATGCTTAGAAGTTACTTACACACAGATGTTAGTTAAAGCCATTGTAATATATATGTCCCTCAGTTTGTAGAATGTAGGAGAGGAGGCCCAAGAACTGAATTCTAAGGGTGATTGGGAGTGGGGGTGAGGAGAACAATCATTGGTATTTAAGGACCTAATTCCTCTATGTGACCATCTCAATAGATGCAAATAAATAAATTGACAAAATCCAATAGAACAATCAGACATCCATACTTGGCCAAAATTCTCAGCAAATAAGAAATAAAAGAGAACTTTCTCAACCTAATAAAGAACATCTATGAAAAACTTACAACTAGCATCATACTTAAAGTGAAAGATTGAAATGCTTCTCCACTAAGATCAGGAACAAGGCAAAGATGTATACAATTACCACTTCTATTCAGATGGTCCTGGATGTTCTAGCCCATGAAATAAAAAATGAATGAATGAGTAAATGAATGAATGAATGACATTCAGATTAAAAATACAGAAATAATACCATCTTAATTTGTAGATGACATAATCATGTAGGAAATCCTAATTAATCTACTGAAAAGTTACTAGTAGTAATAAATGAGTTTCCCAAGGTGGCAGAGTATAAGGCCAATATACAGAAGTCAATTATATTGGTTTTTCCCCCGTCTTTCTATTTATTTACTTATTTATTTTAATGAGGTATAGTTTATTTACAATATTATATGTTTCAGACATACAATATAGTGATTCACAATTTTTAAAGAATACTCCCTGTTTATACTTATAAAACATTGACTATAGTCTATGTGCTGTACAATATCCTTGTAGCTTATTTTATACATAGTAGTTTATACCTCTTAATCTCCTTCCCCTATCGTGCCCTTCCCCCTTCCCTCTCCCCACTGGTAACCACTAGTTTGCTCTCTGTGAGTATGTTTCTTTTCTGTTACATTCATTAGTTTGTTTTATTTTTTAGATTCCACATAAGTGGAACATACAGTATTTGTCTTTGACTTACTTCACTGAGCAAAATACTCTCCAAGTCCATCCATGTTGTTGCAAGTGGCAAAATTTTATTTTTTGATGGCTGAGTAGTACACCATTGTGTATATATATGTATAAATACACGTATTCTTTATCCGTTCACCTATTGATGGTTGCTTTTATAATCTTGGCTATTGAAAATAATGCTGCTGTGAACATTGGGGTGCATGTGTCTTTTTGAATTAGTGCTTTCATTTTCTTTGGCTGTATACCCAAGAGTAGAATTGCTGGATCATATGGTAGTTCTATTTTGACTGTTTTGAGGGACTTCCATACTGTGGCTGCACCAATTTGCATTCTCATCAACAGTGTACAAGGGTTCCCTTTTCTCTATATACTCATCATTTGTTATTTGTGGTCTTTTTGGATGATAGCCTTTCTGACAGGAGTGAGGTGATGTCTCATTGTGGTTTTGATTTGCATTTCTCTGATGATTAATGATGTTGAGCATCTTTTCAAAATGCCTGTATGGTCATCTGTACATCTTCTTTGGAAAAATATAATACACGTTAGCAATGGAAAGAAACTATTGATACATGCAACAGGTTGGATATGTCTCAAAATACTTATGATGACAGAAAGAAGACAGACAAAAAAAGTACACATTATATGATTCCATTTATATAAAATCCTAGAAAATGCAAACTAGCTTATAGGGATGGCAGACATCTGGTTGTCAAGATGGAAAGCGAGGAGGAAGGATTATAAAGAGGTCACGATAAAACCTTTGGGGGTGATGAATGCATTCATTGTTTTGATTAGGGTGATGGTTTTACATATGCCAAGACTTATCAAATTTTATACTTTAAATATGCCAAGACTTTCCAAATTTTGTACTTTAAATATTTGCAATAAAGCTATGTTAAAATACATGCCCCCTCCAAAAAACAAGAGTGAAAGGAAAAGCAATAAAAGCCATTATTACTGCGTATTTTTCTTTACCACCATCACCACCCCGCATCTTCTGAGCAGGAAATAATTTATAACTCTTCTTTATTCCAAAATCACTTTTTGCTTCCATTATAGTATTTATCAGACGTCTCATTTATTATTCTAAAACTTAATGGCTGAAACCAATTATTTTATTACTTGTCTCATTTCTGTGGGTTGGCTGTGCAGTTATGCTACTGGTTTTGCCTGGGTTCAGTCATGTGGCTGCAGTCAGCTGGTGAGTTGGCAGAAGCTGGAGGGTTTAAGATGGTTTTGGCATAGATGGAAGACTGGGATCTCTCGCACCATGTGGTTTCTTGTCATTTTGTGGTCTAACCAAATCTTTGTGTGGCAACTGGGTTCCAAGAGAGTAAAAGTGGAAATCATGAGGTCTCATAATGCCTATATTCTTGACCTTACACTATGTGACTCCTGCCACCTTCCCTTGGTCAAGACAAATTACAAAACCAGCCCAAATTTAAAGGGATGGAGAAATTGACTTCACCCTTCTGATGTGAGGAACAGCAATATATTGCAAAGGCATACGGACACAGGGAGGCATTATTCATTGGAGGCTATTATTATAATAATCTATCCTTCCAGATTATGCCTTATCATGGGCATTTTTTTGGCCCCTGTATCCCTTCTATTGTAAGTTCCTTGAAAGTAGGATCTTACTAATTTTGTATTTCCCTTGCAATGATCACAGACCTTGCACACTGTGTAATAAGTGTTGAATTTTCCCCAAATGAGGAGAGGAATAAAGGAATGTGGGAAAAAACTAAAGCTGAAAATGTGTCATTGTAGTGGTAGGGTAGAAAAGGTAGGTCCCAACGCATTTAAAATAATAATCTCAGTGGTAAGCAGAAGCAGACAGCAACTATTGATAAGCCATCAGAATATCTTAATAATCGCAGCATTTTGGGGGAGCAAAATAGGTAAGGACAATACAATCCCCAGTTTTATAGATGAGAAGAGTTGCAAAGCTAAGTAGCTAACCCTTATTTAAATACAACTTTTCTGATTCCAAATTCTAGGCTCTTTTATTTTCCTTCAAATTTTATAGGATTATACTGTGTTAGGTAATTGAAGAGAGGGGTGGGTAGCTTTGGGGCTTTAAATTTCTAGAGAAAACATGCTGGTGGTTGGTACCGTGCTTTTTGTGTTTATATTTTCCTGAGTAGGAAACGAAAGATTTAAGAACAATGCTTACGGTGCTTAAAATAAACTCTCCTCATTTATTTCAAGTCCGTTTTATTTCTAAGCAGTTAGACTTCAAAAGACAAAGCATGTTGTGGAGCAGCTCTGCCAAATCTTAGTCCAAATTCTTTAGTCTTTCCTAGAAATTGCAGCCAATGTTTTGCTTATCTGCTATTAACACATTACCCTTTGCATGCCATCTGATATTTGGCATGTTTTATAAACAGACTGAATACTCTAGGCCAGATCCCGGCTACATTTAGGTTTTATAATTATATCTTCCCGCAATATTCTTCCCACTCAGACAGCTAATAAATAGTTTAACTAATTTAAGATTCAGCCTTCCTCTTTGTCTCTGTAAAATTTAGAGATTGAAAATGCAATTCAGAAAAAAAAAATTCTGTACTCACTCCTATTATTTGGTGTTTGATGTCCAGTAAGGAGCAAAGTTTTGAGAGGAGTAGGTCAACAGAATCATGAGATCCAGTCCCTTCCCTTAAGGATCTTCTGGTATCAGAGAGTATCTTTGGGTATCTGCAAGCTCCAGAATTCTGATTCTTAGTGAGAGTTCCACATGGTTCACAATGTTGCTGTTAAGTTCTTTTTTTTTTTTGTAATTTATTTTTAGCTTTATTTTTCTTAGAATAATACTCTTTTTTTTTTTTTTTTTTTTTTTTGCTGTGTGTCATTTTATTATTTTTTAATGGAGGTACTGGGGGTTGAACCCAGGACCTTGTGCATGCTAAGAATGCTCTCTACCACTGAGCTTATACCCACCCACCTTACATTCTTATAATGCATTATATTATAGTTCTTTTTTGTTTTTATATAATTCAACATATTGGGCAATAAAGCCATTTTGACATATTCATCTTAGTTAATCTTTACTCTGCACTAAGACTTAATGTAACCTTTTAAATAAAAATAATGAATTACTCCAATTCAGGAAAAATGTAAATGAAATACAGCAATCTTAGAGAGCAAGACGTCAATTTAGTTTAAATTATTGTTTAACACCTTTATTGTGGTATGATTCCTGTACAGTAAGCTGTACATATTTCAGATGTACAATTTGATGAATTTTGATAGATGTATATATCAATGAAACCACCACCAGAATCAAGATAGCTAACATTCCCATCACTCAAATTCAGTGTAAATTTTTGAGTTTTGAGTCTCCATACTACCATGGCTCCCTCTGAATACCATTATTTTATGTCTGTTGTGTGATGCGTCAACACTGAGGCCAAGGCGATATATCTAATTCATTGTTGTGTCCTTGGTATTTATCATGATAGCATATTATAGGTTTTCCCTTTTTCTATATATATTTTTATTAGCATTAATATCAATTTTGAACTTCTAAAGACTTGATAAGAGAGCTTCAAATTCATTAAAAATACATGAATAGATTTAAACTACTCACCCATTTTCAGTTCTCTTTTTAAGCCTTCAGCCTCTGAGCCTCTGAGGGGAATGGTTGCTGCTGACAGATCTGGCAGTTGGTCAGATAGGAAGATCTACTTTCATCGCTGAAATCCTTTGCTTTTCTTTAGCCATGTAAATAGCACTTGTCATTTGGAATCCAACAGTCCTAAGCCAATCAATTCCTAACGGTGGGAACTTACACATGAGGACTAATCTCTCAACTCAGTGTCCCCGTTTAAAAGCTGATACAGTAACACCTCTCTTACAAGGTTGTGAGGATTGAATTATATATTTATAATGCCTGGCAAAATTCTCAGCATACAGAAAGTGCTCAGAAAATGGTCATAGTGAAGATAGCAGTTTTTAGGGCTCTTCTTCCTGCCTTCAATTTGGTGCTTAAATATTTGGGGGAAAAAATGGAACCTGTTGAATATTTTTGAGCTGAGAATAATGGGAAAGTGAAAACATTCCACTCGTTCTCTTTGCACATTTATAGTGTGATTTTAAATATTGAAATCTCAGTCTATTAGACATACCTTGATGAAAGTTAAGCAACCAAAAGATAACCCAGATCAAACAGATAGTTTTGAAATTCCTTTGTCACTGCTACCCTTAAAATAACTGCACTGAAGTGCAATGATTTGGAGCCTACCGATTTTTTTCTTGTGTGTTGTGAAATGCTAGTAAGGTCTTATAAAACTCCTGTAGTTTCGTTCAAATGATACTTAAACCTAAATCTCAGGTCTCTTGTTTACTAGCTGTTTGATCCCAAGCGAGTCATTTAGCTTATCTGCAAAATGAGTTCCATACACTCTTATTATCTCACAGGCTTGTTTTAAGATTGAAAGAGACATTACATGGGAAATGGCTTTGTCATTGGGATGGCTGTTATCTTAAATTGTAATAATACTAAACATCCATGGAGGTGAAATGGGGATTCCATTTAATGGAAAACTTCAGACATACCTCCTTTCTCATGTGAAATGGGATGACCACAGTTCACTGGATTCTTAAGGAAATACTTAATCTCATAGCACTAACTTCTTCACAGGCCATCTATTGTAAGTTGTAACCTCTCTCAGTCACTAACCTGGCTCCTCTCCTGTCATTTTGGGGGTCCTTTTTGGAATCTACCTCTGCCACTTAATAATTTTATTAGAAAACATTTTTCTGCTGCTGAGAAAGGCCCATGGTTTACAAAAGATACCTGGTACTTGATAGCTGGTCTGTCTAATTCTGCAGTGCAGAATTATGAAGCCCGTTGTTTCTGCACACCTAACCTGTATTTCCTCCCTAGGCTTTACCAGCAATAAGGCTGATATTTTTAATCTTTTTGTTTCTTGAAAAGTTCAGAACTCAAATAGGAAAAAGGAGTATTCTTTATTACCCCACTGAAAAGTAAGGGCTAACCTAACCAAGACTGATTCCTTACAGGGTGGCCTCTGAAAAACTCCAGAGAAACCAGCTACAGCTGAGAGTTTAAGACAGTCAGACCAACTGACAGCAGAAATCTGAGTGGCAGTTTAGTTGGACTGGTGCTCCTGCAACCGAGAATACCAAGGTGGCAGACTTGGGCTGCATACTGAGGTTCTGCCATGTTATGCAGCTGTGACCCCCTAGATTTGACTCCAACCTCTTAATTTTGCTAACTGATGAGTGCTGGGGTTATGATGTATGGATGAAACCAAGGTTCTGCCCCATCATATGGCTGGGATCGCAAGTTTTAGACCCTAACCCTCGGTCACATCATGTAAAGGGCTTGTATGCATTCAGTCACGCAACTCAAAAGCCCCACAGCCCAAAGACTGAGCTTTCTCTTCCTGAAGTTTGGCCTTGCTAGATGCCTGTGTGCTGTTTAAATGCATTGGAAAACAGGGACTCACACACCTACTATGACTTTTGTCTCTGCGTTTACCCCCACCCTTTACATGTTCCAGAGGTCTGGGGTGGATGTGTGTGTGTGACAAAAAAATTTCATACAGACCATCACAATAAACTTGAAGGCACAGATATCCCTTACCTCATCTCATAGGCAAGGAATTTGAATTCTGAGAACTTCAAGGTCACCTACAGTGGATGACAGAGGTGGTTCTCTGGTACCCAGGTCTTTGGCCTCTAAATCTTATGCTCTTTGTTTTATAACCCTTTCTAGGCGTTGGTGGTTCCATAAACTTTCTATTGGGCCACGTAGAAATGCCTGATTCCCTTGTTGCTATGGAAATTGTTGAATGCCTTGTTTTCCAAAAGTTTTTTTTTTAAACCCCAGATAGCAGTTCCAGTAATGGATTTTGCTTTAAATAAAAATAGCCCGTCTTTCTCCACTCTCCAAAGCTTATTTTTCTGTAGGTTTTTCAAAATTACACCAAAGCTGCAGAAAAAACAGCAGATATGTAAATTTCTAGCATCCGAATGCTGTAGAAGTCGTACTGCAGGTGAAAGATAAAAGAATACTAGGCCGGGATGCATCTGGGAAAATGGGAGTTTTGTATTCAGAGCCCAAAGGGAAGACTCGATGAAGGCCAAGGAAAGGTGGAAACATCAGGAAAAAAGGTGTTAGAGAAAAGGGAAGAATACACACGCAACTTCTAAAACTGTGGCTCTGCACGTTGGTAAATTACATTGTCACACCCACTGCTGGGTTCCAGGGAAAGTTCTGGGTGTGCAGGGTAGTCAGGCCACTTTTAACACTCCCAGTGCCAGGAGAGATTATGACCATGATAATGCCCAACCCGTGGAAGGGGGACGAAACAAGGAGAGTGATTCAATGGGTTGGAGCTAAAGTAGGAGAGAAACTTAGAGCCTCAAAGGACAAAGATGAAGGGGTATTGTAGTGAGGACTACAAAGAGGGTAAGACTTGGTATCTTCTCATGTGCTTACAACCAAATGTGGCACATAATGAGGCCACACCAGGGTTTCTACCCTTTGGTTCTATCCTTTGTTCCTGGGAGGAACAGCTAGTATCAGGGGACAAGAAGAAAGAATGGGGAGGTGGCAGAATTCCAGTGTGCTTCGTGAGATCCTAATATGCTTCTCGGGGCGGTGTTGGAATTCTAACAGAAGGCCTTTCTGCTGTGGTGGCTGCATTGAGGGAGCACATGGAGGAGAAAGTAGCATTGGTAACTCATCCTCTGTCCTCCTCTTTGCGTTCTTTTCAGGAACCTGGGGGCAGAAAATGTTAGAACTGGTACATGTTAATTAAAAATGGTTCTTTTCCAAGGATCTTGAAGTAAAGTGTACACTCTAAAAAATGCACTCTGTTTACGCTGCAGCTTCTCATGCTAGCTTTGCTAGTACATGACCATCTGCCAATTTAAGAAGGTGGATCTTACTGGATAATGTTCAAATTCCAGAGTATGATGCTTAGGTCCTTCGTGATCTGGTCCCCTGTGTCACATCCTCCAGCCTGCAAGCCTCCCTTGTCCCCTGACTCCCTCAATTTTGTGCTGTTTCTGCTCAAGTTTTATGAGTCCTCTTGCTATTGTCACAAGATGCTATGGCTTGACCCCTCTTTGAGACTGAGGTTGGGATTCTCACTGCCTGGAGCAGCCTTCCTTTCCTTGCCCACCTGACAAACTCCTGCTTATCCATTAAGTCTCATCAGGAGTCAGTAAAGCCTTTCCTGACTCTTTGGGAGAGGATAGAGTCTGGTGTTTTTAGTATCTACTTTAGTACCCTGGGTGTTTTTAGTACCTGCTAGAGTACGTGATGTATAGTATGGTGTACTCAGTAAATACTCAAATGGAGAGAAAACAATGATAAGTGATTTTTGAGTGCCCACTGGACACTGTTCTAAGCACCTTGTGTGCGTTACCCTCCTTAATTCTTATAACAACCATGTGAGGTAGGTACTGTCAACATTCTATTTTATCTCTAAGGAAGCTTAAAGAGCTCAAAAATTAGTGCAAATTTACACAGCTACTAAGTAGCCATGCTGGTGTTTGGATTCAGTCTGACTGCAGAATATACACTCTTGACCACTCTTGACCACTAACCTGCCTTCAAAGGGGAGGCAGATAAGAGAAGGGCACCTGGAGGGGCCGATGCTTTGTATATATTGATGTCTGCTTTTTCTGCTATTTGTTTTTCCTAAGCAGCCAAGCAATATGCCTTAATGGATGCTGCAGTGTAATACCATTCTGCAAGAGACTTTTCTGATAATAATACTGCACCTTTTTTGGGGTCTTGGCATGTGTTCAATTATTAATAGGGTATAGACTTTAGAATTAAGAAACAAGCTCTCTAACAAATACCCTTTTCCACCCAGAACTGCCTAGAGATATATTCATTTGGAAAACAAATGAGCAATGAAAATACACCTCTCAGGACTCAAAACTGTCCCTTGGAGCAGAGGGAATCGATAATATATGCCCAGTTGGGTTTCGGAATTGCTGTGGACCAGCAACTACTCTGAGCCTTTCATTCCCCTCCGTGTTGAACAGGAATTTCTATTGTGATTATCCTCTCTCTGTCTCACCAGTATGTGGGGAAAAACAATTTGCCTCTTAAGTTCACAGGTTTTTAGATCTAAAGGAGATATACTGAAGTCTCACCTACACCTGGACCCTGTATAGATGAAAAGATCTTGGACCCTGAGCCTGAGACTGATGCTGTAATAAGGTGAGGCTCTTAGGGTTCTTGGCATGTGGGAGGGTTGCGAGCTATCAGGGACCAGAGAGCAAATTATTGCAGCCTGTTTCATCGCTGGCCCCAGGAAACAATGCCTCTTGGCGTTCACAGCCCTGTGTACTTCCCTTGCTATGAATCTGGGCTCGGCTTATGACTCGCTTTAACTAATGGGATGTAGCAGAAGTGGCCCCGTGTCAGGAAGTACTGCTTGGCTTTGATGCTCTTGGGAGCCTGAGCTGCCGTATAAGGAGTCTGACTACCCTGCTAGAGGGTATGTGAAGTGGCTTGAGATAGTGTCATCCCAGCATATCAGCCGAGCCCAGCCCCCAACCAACCCACAGCTGAATTCAGCCAGTGAGGGACCACCATCAAAATCAGCAGAAGCCTTGTCCAGCTAAGCCCAGTCTGGATTCCAGAATAGTGAGCAAATACAAAGGTGGTTTTAAGCCACTACATTTTGTGAGGGTTTGTCACATGGCAATGGATGCATAAATGGGATCCCAAAGTAGATCTATGAGCATATAACTAAAATAGTCATGTTACAACAATACCCCCTGAGAATAAGCATGGAGATTTTTATGGAAAATCCATCTTTGGTTTGACTAAAGTTAACTGACTGAGTTGATTGAATTGCAGCCTGAGCATAAATCACAATTGAAATGACTGAGTCTGCAGAGTAAATGGAGCAGGCTCAAAATGCTGACTATATTTAGCCTCTTCTTGGGATTTGGTGTAGGATGCGTCTGCCTTTTTAAAATCAGGAAAAGGAAAAAAAAAATCAAGTCATAGTAGAGCCTAGAGATTTGTTTATGCTTTTTAATGCCAGAAACTTAAGATGGCTTTCCTTCTCTGAAGAAGGAAAGTATAATTTATAATTTTATATAGCTAAGAAGACATATTTCCCTCAAAATTTCACTCTCCCCACCTTCCAGCCCCACGCACCAAAAAAAAAAAAAAAACAAAACTCAACAAACATAAGCTGTTAGGAAGTTGAGCTTCACCTGCCATCTCTGCTGGTCGCTTTGCAGTTTTTCCACGTAACTTCACCGCTGATGTGATCCAAATTACTGTTCACAGCAGGAGTGCAGCCACATGGTGGAACTGAACTGCTGAATATTTATGATAATTTGAGAACTTCAAAGATGAGTTTGAACCCTACAGATGTCACCTTTATCCCTTGTCTTCTGACAATTTAAGAGCTAACGTATCATGCTGGTTTGAGATCGCTGTTGCCTTAAGTGTGGGGTATGTTCGTTCACCGATATGCATGATGATTTGGGGTATCACATAGACAAATATTTTTAATGTATAATTAGATGTTTATTTTACTGTGTTTTTTTTTAAAGATTCATTTGAAAAAATAAGTTAAAAATTGAGTCATGCCCAGCATGTAAAAGATGCTCCACGAAGTAGTGTTTTTCCTCAGCTAGTCATTGGAAAGGCCCTTGGACTCCAGCTCTGTCTTCATTCTTAAGATGAGGGGCATCCCTTTCTCCATGAAGACTAGTTTGCAGACTTATCAGCTACAGATGGAATATCCAGAGTGGAGGCATCAACCAGTCTCTCCAGCTGCCCCACCTGTCTGTGGTGAGTGATCTGAAGCTCTGAGGATGAAGGATGGGGCAGGCACCTTCCTCACTGGGCCCATATGGGTAGAATGTTCCCTGAGAGAATTTCCCTGTGATTCTCCTTTCTCACCGAAAAGGAAAGGCCAACTGTTCTATTTCCTTTTACAACCTCTCCTCCATCTCAAAGTAGTAAAAATTAGGTCGTATCGCTGCTCCCGAGGTCAGGAGGCAAATATATCCAGCCATGTTCACCATCTTGGAATGTGTTTCACATCAAACTGCATTTCTGTTGGGTCCTTGACCATCTCTGCAACTATGTGGTAGAGGTTTTCTCAGAGTTCAATCTGGTCAGAGCTTCATCGTCAGCTGGGAGAGTCAATCACTGTCCCCTTCAGGTCAGGTCAGCAAGGTGTCCTCCTCTGAGAATCCACATCCATGGCAGGCCTGCCACTCCCACATTCTCCCTCAAGGTGTTCCCGTACTTTGGATCCCCATCCCAAACCCCAGCCTACCAGACAGAAATCTAACCAGAGATGCATCAGAGGCTCACCAAGAAGCACACACTTATTCCTATAGTCTGAGCCCTTGAATCTAAGTCAAACCCGTCTGGAGGAATGTAATTGGACAAAGATTCTGAGGAATTTGTTAGCATCACAGCAAAGCAGAAGAATACCTACACCTTGAGACCATCAAACCAAGGTGAACGAATGGAAAAGGGAACAGGCTGTTTCACTGAATAAGGGACCCTGGGCCACTGACCCCAGAGGGCTGCCTTTCTAAGACAGCACCCCTCCCAGGGGGCACACACGGCAATATCTGAAGATGAGCACATACCATCCCTAGTGGTGTGGAGAGTTTAGTTGAGGTGACATGTTTAACCAGTGATGTATCTTTATATCACTGTTTGTTGTGTTAGTCCTCCTTCTATATGGTCCTTCTCATCCGTGTAAAAGCAATTATAATCATGAATGATAATTAATACTATTTATTGAGTACTGGAACGATACTAAGGGGTTAAACACCATATATTACCTTGAATCTCTCTCTTCAAGTCTTTGAGGTGCATTTTAATTGAGGGCCAGGACCCAAAGTCAAACTAAAAGTAGATGTCAGCTCTGGGATTTGGACTCTAGCCTGGCCCACTCCATAGCCCACACTGGGCTATGGTCTAGTGTGGAAAGTTCTGGAAAGCAGGGCCTGAGGGCTGAGATCTCAGCTTTGCCAGTAGCCAGGGAGGTCATCCTTGTTTCTGCATGCTCCCTTCCATGTTAGATAAGGGACTCTATAAAGCTCCCTAGGCTCTGTGAGCAAGGATTTCCTCTGAAACAGTTGAAGGTCTCTATCTGCAGGCAGCATCATGGTGATAGTGGTAGTGGATGAGAGGATGCATTAGTACTTCTTCTCTGATCCTGCATTCAATTTCCTTGGTCAGGGAAATTGGATTAATCAAGAGGTTGAGAAAGGAACATTGGAAATAAAGTTCAAAGAGATGGATTTCCCTCGGATATTCAACATTTTTAATGCTAAGTAATTGATTAAATCCTGCCTGTTTGACAGTGATGGATGGCTGAGGAACTAAGAATTTCATCGCCGTTTCCAAAGGGTGGCTTTTCTTATGTCTAAATGAACTCAAGATTGATCACTAATTAACCTTTTTCTCTGGTGCCTCCGCCAAGAGGCTAACTTTTGATAGGTTTCTAGAGCCTAGAAAGCATTATATGGAGTTGCTAATGGTGGCTGTCTGTGAGAAGAGACGTCAGTTTTTATGACTCTTTGATTTCCAGGTCACCGTAGCTTGGGAATAGAGTATGAAGGGTAGTTTCTGGCCTCTAGTAGAAGATACTATTTATGCATTTAAAGAAGTGAAGATCAGATAAATGTACCCAGTCACTAGACTGACAACTCTTTGAGGAGTCGGGGAGTTGAGTTGCCTTGATAATTTGTAATTCACACATTTAGTAGCAAAAATTCATTTAAAAATTTTAAGAACTTTCTTCTAATATATTGGGAAGAGATGGATCTGTCAACCAGGAGACCTGGCTCCTAGCTCCACTCTTTAGTGATCTGTTTATCCTAGTACACAGCTTGCACCCCCCAGGCATGCGTAGAATGAATATAGATACATGAACTGGAAGCAATGCCTCAAGTAAGTCACTTTATTTATCTGCCTCAGTTTTCTCATGTCAGACCTGGGTAACATGACCTCTAGACCCCTCAGACATGTGGTAAGGGTTAGATGGAAAACAGAGAATCATCATCTTGGCCGACATGTTTCAGCAGTTACAAGGTGACAGTCACAGTTCTAAGTGTTTACATTTCTCATCTTTTTCTTCCTGACAATGATTTTCTAGATCTACAGCAAAACTCTTCCAAAGTGTATCTAACTATGTCTAGTTCCTCTCATTCTAATTTCGTTTGAACCCTTTTTGGTCAGGCTTTTATCCCCACCCCTTCAGCAAAAAGTCTCTTGTCCAGATCACCCACGACTCCATGTCACTAAATCTATTGATGGTTTGTGCTCATCTTATTTGACCTCTCTCTTCAGCGTTTGCCCCAGTTGGTTCCTTCCTTGGAACCACTTACTGCCACCACAACTCCATACCTCCCCCACACACTACCAGACCCCCTTCTAGTTTTCCAGGATTTATGGTGGGGAAGACCTTTAGCAGTCTATGGGGTTCCATCCCTGGCTCTGTGGGCATACTTAACCCTCATCCCACCTCACTGGGAGACTTCATTGGCATTAATAACACCACCCCTCTCCTCAACCATGTCAAAGTTTTGGCAAAATGGAAAGTCATACACTTATAATCTAGCCCAACCCTCCCTATTTGATAGGTAAGAAACCAGGGCTCCGAGGTCACCCAATTAGCTAACAGTAGGGCTACTTGTCTTGACTACTTGTCTTCTAGCCCAGTGCTCCAGAAAGTGACATCTCCTATAAGAAAAAAAAAATACAAAGACTATAAAGACCTACAAATCAAGGCTATACAATTTTGCTTCCAATGTCACATTCCAACTAACTTGGAACTTAAAATAAGGTTTGAAAAGTGTCTGGAGTTTCACATTTTCTATAGTTAATAAAAAACTTAACTTTCTTGACAGGTCTTATCGTCATCACTCTTAAGCTATGCCTGTCTGTCAGGGGCCCAGCTGTTCTTTGTGATGAGAAGTTGACTTCAGAGGATACTGTCCAAGAGAAACAGAGGCATTAGAATAATCCAAGTCAAGCTCAGAGTGGAGTGGATTACTTTTGCCCTTTGTTCTGTTAACCTAAAACAATAAAACAGCCAGTTATTTAACCAGCAAAACAAGTTTATTTGGGAGCAGCAAAATATTGCAATTTGGACTTGCAACTATGGAGAACCACATGCAAATCCAGTAATGCAAAGGAGAGGAAATTCTTTTACAGAGGAGAAGAGAAAGTTGGGAGGGGTAGTACAAAACAAAAAGTCCACTGGAGGAAACTGGGAGTTTGAAGTAAAGTGGCTTTTTATTGGCTGACTTGTGACAGTAGCCTCTCATTGGCTGAGCTGTTGCTAGGCAAGGAGAAAACCGTTCTTCCTCCTGCTGGTGGTAGTGAAGTAGGGTCACTTTGCTGGAGATACAAAATAAGTCTCTTTCTGCTGGGATCTGTATTGACCTGCAGTGGTATGTGTTTAAGAGCTCCCCTTCTGGCCTCTGGACTCCATTTTAGTGAGGTTCCCTGTAGTTAATTTTCACACTTTGCAGCTATTTTTAGACCTGCTTCTGAATATATTGTACCATTTATTGAGCCTCTACTATGTGCCTAGTATCACCTGTTTATTTTTACACATTATGATAGTCAACACTCACAAGATCCTATGACGTAATAATAACTATTATTTGTTGATTACCTACAGTGTGCCAAGAACCTGACATTTACCATTAACAATTCTCACAGACCTCCTCCCTTCCTCACAGTCCCCTCAGGGCCGGAAACCTCAGTCAGTGTTCACTATCCACCACTGGTCCTCTCAGGAAACGTGGACACCATTCCAATTTTACACGTGAGTAAACTGAGGCATGAAGAGATTCAGTGATGTGTCCAAAAACACAGGGTAGTGGTGAGTTGACCCCAGGGCAGCCCAACCTGTTCACTTACTTCTCCAATAATTGCTAGAGCTCCATTAAATTCTTCCACTTGGGTCCGATTGGAAGCATGTAGCTCCCCAAGTTATGTAGAGGACTGCAAGCCTGGAAACTCCTAATCGAGTTGTTTGAGATAGTTGCAAGCACTTCTGAGAAGAGGCCACCACACTTTCGATGGCTAACCCAGGCTGTTAGTCAAGCTTGGGAAGCTGGACCTGTTGGAGTCCACCTCCAATTTATTACCTCCCAGGAAATCACTTTCTAGATGGTAGGAAAAGCGTTATTCTAAGTACAGGAACCCTTTTGAAAGCCCACAACAGACTGCGAAAAGCTCTGAATGTTGTTTACAAAGTAAACAGATTAGGAAAAGAAAATTGAAGCTGGCCCCGTCCCAGAGAAGGTTTAATTAATGAGAAAAACACAAGGAGCTGAGGACAGAGCCGATTTTTTATTTTTGTGGGTTTCTTTTTTTTGTTCTAATTAAATGATTCTTTTGTGTCAATCCTTTGCTATAAATATAAGCTAATTTTCCTTTCCTCCCCTAAGAACTGCATAGATTTTCGCTCATGGCATGTTGTGTGACAGAAAGGAAGGATATTTATTATGTACTGTGTGAGATTGTCAGTGAGAGCTGTCAGCTTCATCCGTTCGGGTCATCTTCACACAGTCCAGTAAGGTTAGCTTCATTTTCAGACTCTCCTCTTGTCATCTGATCTCCTGCTGGTTCCACCCATTAGCTGAACTGAATTAGAAGCCAGAGGAGCCTGGCTGACTCAGTGCTTAAAGATCAGCCTCCCTGGACATCGAGGAGGTTTGGAGGGTGAAGAGTGAACCTAGAAAGGCAGGTCGAAGCTGACCATCACAGTCAGTGCCCATGCTGACTGCTTAGAGTGGGCATGATGATTAGGGTGACCTGACAAGGAACTTAACCTGGCTTTGAACTTGGCTCATTGATCCTGCCCATGACTGGGGCTCATTAGCAAGTCCAGGTCCTCTCATGGAATGCCTTCAGGATCTTTCCAAGATTGGAAAGCTACACCTGCTGGCAAGAAGCCATTTGATAGATTGGACAGAGAACCAACCAGTAGCCAGGAGACCTGGGTCCAGTGCAGTTTCTTCCATGTAGCGTGCGTAACTGTGGGCAAGTCTTCTTTTTTGTATTTTTTTAATAAAAATTTTTTTCTTTTACCCCTGCCCCAGTTTTATTGAGAAATAATTGACATATATCACAGCATAAGTTTAAGGCATACAGCATAATGGTTTGATTTATATCTATTGTGAAACGATCTCACAATAGGTTCAGTTAACCTCATCTTCTCATATAGATACAATAAAAAGAAAAGAAAGAAGAAAAGAAAAAAGGGAAAAATATCCTTGTGATGAGAACTCTTAGAATTTATTCTCTTTCTAACGTTCCTATTTCTCATACAACAGCGTTAGCTATGGTCATCATATTGGACATTACACCCCTAGTCTTACTTATCTTATAACTGGAGGTTTGCATATTTTGACCACCTTCCTCCAATTCTCCCTCCCCCATCCTGTGCCGCTGGTAACCACAAGACTGATCTCTTTTTCTAATGAGTTTATTGGTTGGCTTTTTAGATTCTACATATTAGTGAGATCACACGGCGTTTGTCTGTCTCTGACTTATTTCACGTGGTGTACTGCCTTCAAGGTCCATTCATGTTGTCTCAAGTGGTGTGGTTTCCTTGTTTTTTTTACTGCTGATTAGAATTCTACTGTATATATATAAACACTTTATCCGTTCATCCATTTATGGGCACTTACATTAATTCCATGTCTTACCTATTGTAAATAATGCTGCTTTGGGTGTGCAGGTATCTTTTTGAGTGTTAGTGTTTTCGTTACTTTTGGATACATTCCCAAAAGTGGGATTGCTGGATCGTATGGTAGTTCTACTTTTAATTTTTTAGGATCCTCCACACTGCTTTCCATTAGAGGCTGCACCAGTTTACATTCCCACCAACAGTGCACAAGGTTCCCTTTTTTCCACATCCTTGCCAGCATTTGTTATCGCTTGTCTTTTTGATAGCAGCCGTTCAAACAGGCATGAGGTGATATCTCATTGTGGTTTTAGTTTGTATTTCCCTAATGACGAGTGATGTTGACTATCTTTTCATGTATCATATACCTGTTGACCTTTTGTATATTTTCTTTGGACAAATGTCTATTCAGGTCTTTTGCCCATTTTAAAAATTGGGTTATTTTTGTTTTGTTTTGTTATTGTTTTTTTTTTGATATTGAGTTGTATGAGTTCTTTATATATTTTGGATATTAATCTCTTATCAGATATATGGTTTGCAAATATTTTTTCCCATTTCATAGGGTGTCTTTTCACTTTGTTGATGGTCTCTTTTGCTGTGCAAAAGCTTTTTAATTTGCTGAAGTCCCACTTGTTTAATTTTGATTTTGTTGCTTGTACTTTAGGTGTCTGTGTGGTCAGGCCACGCAAGATGGCTGTTCTCTTGCTCTCTGTCCATCCCCTGCTCGACCAGTGCCTGCTTCACCCATACCTACTCACATGAACCCCCTGCCCCAGGCTGGTGATTGTTCTAATTGTTAGGCCAGAATGGCTCCACCTGCTAGTTTATTAAAGGGAAACATCTGCCCTTGTGATGGTCATTAACCTGAGGGGTTGTGAGGGACATGCCCCAACTGCTGGTTTCCGTGGTAACTGATGAGCCAACCTGACATCAATTCCTCTTATAAATGGTACCCTCCTTCTCCCCCGAGTAGCAAAGACTGCTGTCACATCCTGTCTGCTGCATATGGTGGGATGTCTCTCTGGGACCTTTTGCTTCAGACGCGTAAGATTCCCTGTCCCATAAACCACTGATGTCTCTCTCTCGTCTGGGCTCTTTCCTGTCTTGAGGCTGAGCAACTCCAAGGCTTCCATGTCCTATCCAAAAAATCATGACCAAGACCCATGTCAAGGAGCTTTATTTCTATGTTTTCTCAGAGTTTCATTGTTTCAGGTCATACATTTAAGTTTTAATCCATTTCAAGTTAATTTTTTGTGAGTAGTTTAGGATATGGGTTCAGTTTCATTCTTTCATGTGTGAATAATCAATTATCCCAGCACCCTTGATTAAAACGACTGTCTTTTCTTTATTGAGTATTTTTGGCTCCCTTGTCAAATATTAGTTTGTGGCAAGTTTCCTTTCGGATTCATCATCTGGGAAATTAGTGATTTTGAGCCTCAGAGCTCTCTGTGCATCAAAATCCCCCCAAGAAACTTTAGAAACCATCCACCTGCCTGAGCCTTACCTCCAGAGCTTTCATTTCACTTGGCTTGGGTGGGGCGTGGGCACTGGTGTGTTATAAACACGCTCCAGGTGATTCCCTTGTTCAGCCAGGATTGAGAAACCCTGGGCTAGACCATCACCTCCAGTTCTGGGATTCCACTTCCAGGGACTAAGATCTCTTTAATTCTAAAACCTTACTTTTCTGCGGAAATAGCACAGAAGGGAATAAGCATTTTATTGAAGGTCTGATAGCACATTTGTAATATTTATTCTTCTAGTAATCTCTGGGCTATTATAATCTCATGGTTATGCCTGTTTTCACAGTTGAAGTAACTAAGGTCAGAAAGTTTTGACATTCATTCAGCAACATTTACTGAGCATCTTCTGTGTGTCAGGTACTGTTGTAGGTGCTGGGGACACTGATGAACAACACAGACCAAGTTCCTGTTCTCATACAGCTCATGTCCTAGTTGGAGGGATGGATAATTAGGACTACCAAAAGTTCCCTGTTTTTCATTATTTTTAGCATGCCTTTTGGATTCTTGGATTAGATGGTCAAGAAATGCCTCCCTGAGGAGGTGACATGAAGTGAGATGTGAATGGCAGAGACCTGGGACACCAGGCAATGGGTACAGTAAATGCAAAGGCCCTGAGGCAGGAATACTCCTGTTGTGCTGAGGGACCAAAGAGAACGCCAGGGAGATGGGAGGAGATAAGATCAAAGCAGTGGGCAGGGCAGGTCTTGGGAGCATTGTTGAGGAGGGGTTGGATTTTATCCTAAGTAGAGTGGGAAGGCTTCAGAAGGGTTTAAGCTGGGGTGAGCCAGGATCTAAATCAGTAGTTTTCAACCAGGGGTGATTGTGTCCCTCAGGAAGCATTCAGCAATGTCTGGAGACATTTTTGGTTGTCATTACAGTTGTGGGCGGAGGGAGGAGTAGGTGTTACTGTTATCTAGGGGGTAGAGCCAGGGATGCTGCTAAACATCCTACATCACATGAGACAGAACCTCACCCCTCCCCGCCAACAAATAGTTATCCAGACCGAAATGTCACCAGTGCCAAGGTCTTTGGAAGATCTGTACTGTCGGGAATGTAAAATGGTGCAACCATTGTGGAAAACAGTGTGGTAGTTCTTCGAAAAATTAAAAATATTATTACCATATAGTCCAACAACACCACTTCTGGGTATATAATATATAAAAGGATTGAAAGCAGGGTCTTGAAGAGCTATTCTTACACCCATATTTATAGCAGCACTATTCCCAGCAGCTAAGAGGTGGAAGTAACCCAGATGTCTGTTGGCAGATGAATGGATACACTAAATGTGGGGTATGCTTACTGTGGCCTATTAGTCAGTCTTAAAAAGGAAGGATATACTGGCACATGCTACAACGTGGATGGACCTTGAGTAATTATGCTCAGTGAAATACACTAGTCACAAGAAGACAAATACTGCATGATTCCACTTATATCAGGTACTTAGAGAAGTCAGACTCATGGAAACAGAAAGTAGAATGCTGGTTGCTAGGGGCTGAGTGGTGATGGGGAAATGGAAAGCGTTGTTTAATGGGCAGAGTTATAGTTTTGCCAGATGAAAAAAGTTCTAGAGGTTGGTTGCACAATAGTGTGAATAGACTTAACTCTACTTAAAAGTAGTTAAGATGGAAAATTGTGTGTTATGCATGTTTTACCACCATTAAAAAAAATCACTCTGGCCGTTGAGTGGAGGATGAACTGTTGAGTGACAACTATGGAAGCAGGATTAGCAGGTTATTGCAGTAACCCAGACTAGAGATGTCGGTGGCTTGCAAGTGATGCGTAGCAATGGAGAGGAGAGAAGTGGAAAGATTTAGGACGTCTTGTGGTGGTGGAGCCAAGGGGGCTCGCTGATGGTTTGGATGTGGGAATTAGAGATGCCCAAGGTCACTCTGCCGATAAGTGGCAGAGCTGGGGCTTGAATGCAGGGCTGACTCCGAAGCCCAGTCACTTTCTCTGCTAATGTCGTACCTTCCAACTTCATCTAATGAACTGTTAATCTCCCTGGGACAGCATTTCTTGCCATTTTGGTCCATTTCTTGCTATTGGGTAGGTGGCAATTACTTCACAATATTGTCTTCTTAAAAATGCCATGACGTATATTTCTCAAAGCCCTAAGCTTTAAAACACTGGTTTTGTTTCAGCTCATGGTACACAAGCTGATCCTTCTGCTAGCAGCTCACAGCTACGCCGCATCCTTTGCGGTTGTGCTTTTGCGTGGCTTCACTTGTGTTGGGGAGCTGCAGTCATCAGCTTGCGGCTTCTGTGTAGCCTGTGGATTGAGATCACAGACCTTACTGACGCTGACAGCCGAAACTCTTCTAATTCTGCAGAAGTCGCTTTCAGTAGCTGCTGAGGGCAGCCAGCAGGGGATGATCTCCTAGTACCTTTTGTTGTCACCTCTGTTCCTTAATGTTTAGGTTGCTAAGAGACCAAACATCAGAGAAAAGGCTCTCTGAGGTCACCTGAGGCCCAGCTTGTGTTAATGGGTACAAAGTGCAATCAAGCTTCAGTGGTTGCCAAGGTGTCCTGCAGAGGTTGTTTAAGACTGCCGTGGCTGCACTGTGGTGCTGATTGACTCTTCTTTTCCTGGACTTTTCCTTACCTGGCCCAAGGAAAGGCCCTCAGGGAACTAAGTCACCAACTCGAGGAGGGCAGTGAAGCTTTGGTTCTCCAACCTCAGCTGCTGTGGAGGGTCTGCTTGGATCTGGACCAAGCAGAAACCTTCTGCCATCTCTGAAGAACATATCTCCTCGACAAATGATGGTGTCGCATATGTGCGTGGGTGGGGAGGGAAACCCAGCAGCCTCTTTCAGAATTATTCTTAAGAGCTTCTCCTCCCTTGTTCTTCGTGGCTGAGGTTTATGTAATTGATGCTGTGGGCATAAGGCAGGTGTTCTCAAACTGTGGTCCGTGGACCAGCAGCATCAGCATCACCTGGGGACTTGCTAGAAATGCAGACTCTTGGGCCCTGTGCCAGGCCTCCTGAATGAGAAACTCTGGGTTTAAGGTCCCATATTCTTTTAACAAGCCTTCTGGGTGATGCTGACATGTGCTGTGGTTTGAGAGCCCCAGGAACCTCCAGTCTCTGGAATCCAGCATTTGGCAGCTGAGTTTCTTTTCTGTGAGTCCTAGTCTAACAGGATGAGATAACGCACACCAAGCATCTGGCATGCCTCAGGGATGCCGAATTGATCCTCTTCCAATAAAACCTGCTGTTCAGTGCAGTCTGATTGGTTAGCTGGTAGTTGGTGTTAAAATATGTGTTCGAAAGGAAGTGACTTCTGTTACCACTTAAAGATGACTGTTCTAGTGTGACCTGGCTTATCTCAGTGTCAAATCTGAATCACAGAGATTTTACTGTGATTCAGAATCCATGCTTCTCAGAAAAGAGGAAGCTGGGGTCATGAGTAACTATCCTTCCTGCCATTTGAACGCCGTTCCTGGTGAGCAGAATTTTTGTTTTTCACAGAGAAAAATATTTACCAATATTTCAAATGATCACATGATCCAAATATTACACAATTAGACATTCTAGAAAAAACTAGTTTATATTTATATTCTTTTTGAGAATGAAGTCCCCTATTTCAGTGATGTCATTGCTAAGACTCAGGAATTCTTTCAGAATTGCCTCAGAACTATACTAATTTTTAAAAAAGGCATGGATTATTTAGTCATTGCCTTGCTCTTTGATCAAAACTGAGTTTACTCCATCTCTTTTTTCTCCTTTTTTTTAAAATTATTTTTTCTTTTTTTTTAACTTTTTTAATTGAGTTATAGTCATTTTACAATGTTGTGTCAAATTCCAGGGGGGAACACAATTTTTCAGTTATGCATGAACTTAAATCTATTCATTGTCACATTTTTTTTTTTGCTGTGAGCTACCGCAAGATTTTGTATATATATCCCTGCACTATATTTAATTCTCATTTTCTTATTGAAGTGTAGTTTTACATTGTGACGTGAAGTCTTACACTGTTAGTTTCAGGTGTACAGGAAAGTGATTCAGTGATACATATACATACGTACGTATATATATTTTCAGATTCTTTTCCATTACAGCTTATTACAAGAAATTGATTATAGTTCCCTGGGCTATACCGTAGGTCCTTGTTTATCTATTTTATATACAGTCATGTGTATCTTTACCGCATCTCTTTGTTGTCATTATTTCCCTGACCTGGCTCTGAATAATGTCCAGCAATTCCTGTTATTCAAATCTACAGTCAGTGAATGTTTTGTCAGCAATGAGGGGGTGCAGGTGAGTGTGGCCCAGGCACTGAAGACATCACAGAGTTTGTGATGTGGCAGATAATGAAATGCTATTTTTTGTTTAATTATAGTAGTTTGTTCTTACATATGTTATTTTTGTCTCTAAGATTTCTTGGAAGTATCTCCCACCATCCCCAGTTTGACACATAGTGAAGTTTAATTGGTACTTGTTGGTTGATTAAATAGTGGTCATAGGTTTTTATCCTCATGTGGATGATCTCTGTAAACAGAAGATTCTAGACAAAGATTCCTAGAACCAACCACTCACCTAGTCTCCTTACTTTTTTTTGGAACGGTGGTGGTAGGTGGGCTGCGATAGGGAAGCAGGTGGACTGTTAGCTACATTAATGGACAAACAACTGGCAAGATGGAATGGGGCCAGTCTTTGGAAGTTGCAGCCCCATCCATCAATAAATCAGCTGAGATACACAACCCCCTGTGTTTCAGTTTCATCATCTGTGAAATGGGGATAAGTAAATGTACTCTTCATGGTGTCCTCCAGAAATGATGTCTGTAAAGCACGTGGTACACAATAGATATTTTTAAGTGGTACTAATGTAATTGAATGAAAACAATGCTTGATGAACTCTTTCCTGAGTGCCTGTTAAATACATAACTGGTACAAACCAAGTAAAATCTGGAGCCCTGACATTTTAGACTTACATTCATTCATTCAAAGAGCCATCAAAAGTTTCCAGAGCTCTCCTACTCTATCCACATGCTAGGAGGGTTCAGAGGAGAAGAGTCCCCATCACAGAGTTTCAGACACTTGAATCTGGAGTTGATGAAGGTAGGTGTGGGGGTAGGGGTGTGGGTTTGTGGCTCCAGCAGGCATGTACCTGGAGAGGGGATAAGATCCTTTTAGGTGAACCCACTGGAGGTCCTTGAAAGGCCTCCTCAGCCAGGCCACCCTCTGCCACTCATTCCACGTCCCCAAGTCAGGGGGAAGGAGGTTTGGGGCTGCCATCTGTTGCCTGCAGGTAAACCTGACAGGTAGATATGAGCCTCTTCTTTTTTAAATCGAGATTTGGAGTGCATGAATTGGTTTGCCTTGGTTGGAGGGCTACCCCCTGTTCACTAGAAGAAAGTCTTGGTCCTGTGCCAGCCTCTCCTTTTAATCATCATTAAGTTCTCTCTCTTTTGGAAGGTGCCTGCAGGGGTTCTGACACGTGTTTCCCTTGATTTATATGATGGATTGTGTCCAAGAGCAACCGATCAAAGTGAAAACAAACGCAACCCAACAAAAAGAAACAGCCTGATTAAATCAGATTTGAAAGTGTCTTCAATTGTGTCTCACCTGATACCATTGCCTTTAGTTTCACAGGGATCCCAGGTTGGCTAGAGTTAGTTTTCTCGCATTAGAGGTGCAAAAAATCGATCTCATCAGTAGTTGGGCACCAGTAACTGAACTGGAGACAAGCTCCTGGGAAACCAGGAGCCTGGGAGGAGGAGCCGAGTTTGTCATTCTCTCAGCACCAGAAACTTCTCCTATGGAAATGTGGCAGTTGTGATACTATTTTTATTGTGGGTCACAGTTCTCTGGTGACTGTTCATATCTGTCCTTTGTAGAAATGTCTGGCTGGCTCAGCCCTGCTTTGGGGGAAGAAGAAAAGGACATGTTGCTCCAGCGTGGGCTAGAGTTTGAAGGGAAAGGAGGGTAAATCTGGAGTCTAATATTGGGGTGGCTACAAAGGCTGAGCAGGAGAAAGGGGAGACCCAGGAGGCAGCAAAGGGAGACTCTTATCCACCAGGGGAAAGCCCCCCTCACACCTGTTCTCAGCCGAGATGGTGTGTGTGTTTGCAGGACTTCTGCTGCTGTACTAGGGGGTGCTGTCGGGTGAAAGTCCCTCTGGTCCTCAGAAGGACCCACCAACTTTGCAATACTTTGTTTCTTGGTGTCGAGGAAGATTCCTAAACCAGGGAGGCAGAAAGCCTGGGTTTGAGTCCCTAATCTGACCTAACCACTTGCCTGAACTTGTGATGCTTCTGGGCTTCAGTGTCCTAGCACTTAAATGGGCACCATGGCCTCTGTCCTATCTCTGTCACGAGAATCCAGTGAAACAGTGGAGGATGAGTAAAGACACAGTGCGCATCAAGACACTTGCAAATCAAGGCTTTCTCATTAGACATCCTGGGTTTCATTCTATGAACAAACAGAATAGAGGCTTGTATCTTTTTCACCCATCAGGGACAGTGCCAGACTTGAAAATATTTGCCCCTGGAATTGAGCCTAGCGTGTCTTAGCACCCAAGGCTGGCCTGCGCTTTCACGTGTGACTTGGGCCGTGTTTGCTGCAGTAACAGTCCTGTTCTCGTGTCTCCCCTGTGTCCATCCCCACCCAGAGTGTCTGTCGTAGGTTTTACCCTTTCAGAACAGTCACTCAAGGTGACTGCTGGGTGGGTGGCTCTCCTTCCTCCCTGATCACTTGCTTGCTGAGTTCATCTAGGGTGGACATTCATGAACTCTCCTTTCCCATCCATCTCGCAGAGAAGGACGTTTTCAGCTGGGTGTTGATTGAGACTTGATTTGACAATGAGCTCGTGTGTATGACTAATCTCAGAAGTGTCAAGTGGTTTCCTTTCCCCTTTTCTTAAAATAACTAATTTGAGCAAGTAGAAAAAAAATCCACGTCTGTAAGAGTTGAAAGAGCTCTTGCCCGGTCTTCTCCCTGGAGGAGTGAAGGGGAAAAGAGGAATTGCCACGCACCTCTGGGTTTGAGGAGATCTGTGGGCCACCATGTCCTGAGTGTCCTCAGGGATCCACCGACTCAGCCTTGTCAGGGCAAGTGCAGGAGATAGGGGCCCAGAACCGTGGCTGTATTTGTAGCTAGGTGACAGTCCCAACTGGAGGGGTGACTAAACTAAAACTATACAATCTTATCTGTAAAATGGGGACACTAAACTGGGCGATTTCTGAGGTCCTTTCAGTTTGGTGCAATTTGGTTCAACTGTTTGCATTTAAGAGGAGAGCAGAAATTCAAATTTCATCAGGCATTTCTGATCCACTTGGTCTTATGACTTATATTTATCAAGCAGATATATGAACCTTGAAGAACTTTGAAAAAGCACAGCTTTCTACATTACCTACTTGTTAATGATAATCCAATGCAGTCTCATGAAAGCCTGCTGTTTTGACAACGAAAACCACAATTTTTACAGAAACGCTTACTGAGAAACTACGCAGCTAGCACTCTATAGAGGGGATCCTACTCTTGTCCTGTTTGTAATAAAGTTGGAAGATGGAGGGAGAGATTCATATACATAAGAAAATAACACAAGGCAAATGTATTAAGTTCCACGTAAGAGGGAAAAATCAAGTGTTGTGGGACCCGTGGAGGAGTGACTGGCAGCATGTGTGTGTCTGGTAAGAATGGAGGAGCTGACTCAGGAGGTGGGCCTTAGAGGACGAACTGTCTCTAAAATAGTCAAACTTGTAGAAACAGAGAGTGGAATGGTGGTTGCCAAGGGGTGGCGGGGGGAAGGGGAAGTTGTTTGTCAGTGGGTATAAAGTTTCAGTTTTGCAAGATGAGTGTAGTTCTAGACAACTGCTGTACTCCGTAGTGCCTAGAGTGAATAATACTGTATAATGTTCTTAACGATTTGTTAGATGGGCAGATCTCGCGTGAATTGTTCCCACAACAACAACAACAACACAGCAACAAGGAGACAAAGAGGGACAAGGAAACTTTCAGAGGTGCTGGCTGTGTCTTTTACCTTGATTGTGCTGATAGTTTTACAAGTATATGCATATGCCCAAACTCATCAAATTGTGTACATTAAAGATGTGCTGTGTTTTGTAGATCAGTTATTCCTCAAGAAAGCTGTTTTTGAAAAAAAGAAATGAGCATAAAGAGAGAGAGAATGGAGGACATGAGTCCAGGCAGAGAGATCCTCTGAGCAAAGGCAGGGAGGCTGAAAGCACGAGGCTTATTTAGGAAGCAGCAAATTTCCTGGTGCAGCAAAAGCAGAATGAAGACAGGAGGTGGTGGAAACACTGGCAAGAAATTAAATTTGAGACAGATTAAGGAGGTCCTTGAAGATCAAGTAGCTTCAGATACATGAAAAATGAGGGAGTGACTTGATTTGATTTGTATTTAATAATAATCTATTGATTATTATCGAGAGGGATTGATTTGGGTTAGAGTGGAGGCAGAGAGGCCGGGCAGGGAGACCAGTTTTTACAACCACAGCGTCTATACGCAGCAGATTTTCCAAGGCAGCTCAGATTCCAAATAGACCTTTTATTTGTCTCTATGTGTGCTTGTCACATGCCCTGATTTCAGCTTCAGAAAATAAAATCCTGAGTCACAGATGGTGTGATTGCTAATCTTGTAGATAAGTACTGATTGATGTGTTTCCCAGGCAATTTATTCCTTTAAGAGGGACCGCCTGGAAGGAGATGCCCTTGTGCACAAGAGGGTAGGAATGTGAAGCGTGGTACGCTTACTAATCACATTCCCTGTAAATCAGGGTCCTGGAAGGGAACGAATGGCAAGTTTCTACTGGATATTTTGAGGAGCATCTAATAACTAGCTGTTTTTGAAGCTGAGGGTTAGGAGGGCTGAAGAAAATGAAGGGATAGTGCAATGGCTCAGCCAAGGACCTACAGGGAGCTCTCACTCCTCCCAGGTCTGAAGTGCAAGGAGAGGGAATAGTCACCAGAGCCCATAGAGAGAGGTATGTGGAGAAGCTACCCTGACAGGAGAGGTGGCCTCCACTGGGATACCATCAACTCACAGCCACCCAACAAGGAGACATCACTACTGATCAAGCTCAACCAGACACTGGAGGGCAAGGGAGCATTTTGATGCAGAACAGAAAAGTTGGCCTCGCAGGCTGGGTGGAGCCGGGTGTAGGATGGATCAGGGAGGGCAAATGAATGGTCACCAGCACGTCTGCAACACACCTGACCCTCTGCTGGGTGTTAAGTTGCCAAAGAGTAACAAGACTTGGTTTCAGCCCTAGGGAACTCAGAGATTCACTGCATAATTATCCAAAGGGACCTCCCAGCTATTCCCTGCCCCGCCCCCAGTGGTTCTTAGGATGCTGATGATTGGGGGTAGCTGGGGGGAAGCGTGTCTGCTTCCCTGAACTGAACAAAGGAGCTCACGGTTAAGCAGCCTTATTATTTCCACTGGAAAATGTTTATACCAACTCTAAGCGGCTCTTTGCTTTTTCAGATGCAGATTTAGAGTCAGTTCCCTTGCTCCAGGGTATATGTTCTGGCTGCCTTTGAGTGTTTACAACACTGAACCCTGTCCCCGTGGCAGGGACCAACACTTAAGTTAATTCATTTCTTTCTACATCAGGAAGCAAAGGGCCACAGAATTTATACATTTTACCAGCATGATTTCATTTTTCATATGAAAAAGTCTCTGGAGACATTTGGACCACTGAGTCAAATGAGAAAATGAATTACAGATAAGGGTGACTGAGTATGAAAATTGTTTCCATTGTTGTTCTCAACCAAGGTTACGGGAAAACCGCTGTGGACTTGGCCGTAACTCTGGTATTTCCAGGGTTGATCTTCATTTCTTCAGATGGATGACATGCTGTTACATGACTGTGGGACCTGCGACCCTCCTGTACCTCTAACCCACAACGTGCCTTTGAGCCTCACCTTGAAGAAGCTCTTTTGCTAAACTACTCTTGGTGCTGATCACTTTCTCTACCACCATCAACACTGAGCGTTTATCGCAAGTCATGCCTTGTGCTAAATGCTCTGCACGCATCTCACCGCCTGACATGCTATATATTTTACACAGATATATATATGTGTTACCTTTCCTGGCCCACTAGAAGGATGGGGATTTTTTAGAAAAATCTGTTTTGTTCATGGCTCTAACCCTGCGGCTGGCACATCACAGGCATTCAGTAAATATTTATTGAATAACTAGCTGAGTTATCCATTTCTCATCAGGGCTCCAGGAGGTGGATGTTGTTCTTTCCAATTCAGAGACAGGAAAATTATGATTTGGATCTTAAGATACTTTTGAATATATTTTAATTTTTTGTGTGTGGGAGGAGCAACATCTGAGGCTCATAAGAAGGGAAAGGATGCATTTCATCAGGGAAATATAATCAAATTTATTTAGCTCCCTTTTGCTTACAGAAGGCAGTTATGTGAGGTCATCATCATCATGGACTTGCTTCCCTGAACTGTATATTCAATTTTCCATTAGCCTCTATGTTGATGGAGGAATTATACTCACGGGCTCTGAGGCAGATGTGGAAGGGAGTGAACGAGGACGAAGCACACAGCTCAGCCAAGACTTTATGTAGAGGTTACCTCACTTCCCTCTCACTAACCTGGTTATCGCCCCATCTCACAGGCTGAGACACTGAGGCTGAAAGCAGTGGCAGGGTTTCCCCAGGTCACATGACAAAGACGAAGCTGCCCATCCCTTCTTCTCCCAATCTCTTTATGAGCCCGTGCACCTGTTCAGCTCTTAGACAGAAAGGCTTTTGTCACTGTTATCTCTCCACTGCCCAGCAAAGGGTCAGGTATGTAGTAGGTGCCTCATAAATGCCAGTTGAGTAAATGGATTTCCCCAGAGTAAATTCAGGGATGCATCCTGTCTCCAAAACACTCTCAGTTCCTCACTCTGCCTTTTGGTTGAGACTTCATTGTGCAATCCAAGCAGGCAGGGAGTGAAAGGAAGACTGGGCTCTGTTTGTTGACAACAAGACACAGATGGTGACTAATTTGGCAGGTTTTTATTTTGATCTGATCCAGCATTTCTGTTTTTCTCTGGCGCTTTGGTTAACTGGATGGCTCCTGGTGCATGTTGGTCCCTTTCATGCTTCCTTGGTGAGTCCCATGGAGTCCTGTTTAATCAATTAAGTGGTGGTTGTGGGGGTGATGAGAGAAAGGGAGGGGGAGGAAGGGAAGAGGGGAAGCTGTGTGACTTAGCTTTTCAGATCCCGTCATTGGGCTGCATGGAGAGAGACTTCCATCCTTATCTCCTGTGCTGGATGCTGCGTGGATCCAGGTCTGGATCCTACGTGGAGCCTGCCTCCAAGGTGAGCAGCATCCAGTAGACAGAGAGAGATGGGCTCTCTGTATACAAAGCTGAAATACCAGGGACAGGATGTGAAGGAACAGTGCCAAGGAAGTGCTCTGAGGGTTTAGAGAAGGGATTCCTCCCCTGGTTGGGGAGGTGGGGGTGTCGTGATCGTGGGCAGAATGGATCAGGGAAGCTTTTCTAGAAGAGACGGTGTTTGACCTGAGTCTTAAAGGGTGATGGGATCGGCTGTGCAGAGAAGGCGGGAAAAGCATCCTAGGAGGCAGGTGTTTCCTAGTCTATGGCACAGTTTGGGAAGAGTAAAATGTGTATGTTTAATAGTAGCTCCTCTGGCTGAAGCAGAAGGTGCATGGAAGGGAAAACCTGAAGTGTGAAGTCAAGTCTGTGGACTAGAACCTAGGGAGTACCAGTCTGGGAGGCCTTTAGATGAGTGGTGAAGAGTCTTGGATTTGGAGTCTAGCCTTCTCAGTTTGAAATTTGAAATTTGGCCAGTTGGGTGACCTTGGGAAGCTGCCCTGCTGGGCATCAAAATGCATCCAACTTGCCCTCTCCTTGACCTTCTAATGAAGCTGCAACAAGGATTCAGATAAATTGTAAATTCACACAGGCATGTGGTGAGTATTCAATAAATGGTTACAGCTATGTTGGGGTTTTTTTTGCTTTAATTATTAGACAGTAAGATTTCATGAAAAGGTGTTTGAAAAATATAAGAAAGACAGATGGAATATACTTTGGGACTATCGGGTCTTTTGACCTCTTTGGTGCACATCTTTTATTAATCACTTGTTCTTGGGGACAGATACTTTATTTTTGGTGTGTAAAGGGCATAACACCATTTATCCCAAGTCGTAGTAAACCGTTGTGGGGACAGTAGTATTGATACTGATTTTTTAAAAATATTAGATAGTTTAAGTAGGGTAAACAACTCAATTTAGAGCTCACTTGAAAAAAGATGTACGGAGCACGTTGCCTATGTGCCAAATACCAAATTACGCAGTGACAATACACAGATCAGTGGTCCATAGCCCCAGCTGTGAAGGGAACACTGACGTGAAAATAAACACGAAACATGGCAACTTTGGTAAAAGAAGTTTGCACAAGCTTCTAAACTTAGGAAATTATTGAAATAAGTTTAGGTAGTGTACGTACTGCTACCTGGTGACAGCATACCTAGGTCTATTTTTTTAAAGTAATAAACATCCTTTTTGTAGCTAAATCAGTAAATTTCAAACAATGGGATTAAGGCAATGAAAGCAATAGAACTGTAAACCTTATAGAACAAGATACACTGCAGTTTTGTTATGTTCTGAGCAATATAGTTCAGTTCTGGGAATTCTCTTACAGCTGAAATACCATGGGGTGGTCAGGGTGACAAGCTAGTGAATGGTC
Source organism: Vicugna pacos (assembly GCF_048564905.1). Classification (NCBI taxonomy): domain Eukaryota; kingdom Metazoa; phylum Chordata; class Mammalia; order Artiodactyla; family Camelidae; genus Vicugna; species Vicugna pacos. Next base: position 27,148,038 of record NC_133011.1, on the reverse strand, counting down.
TGCCCATGTGCACTTAGTTGTAAGGATTCACTTAGGAGGGGAAGAGGGAGACATATGGTCACTGTCTTCTTTGCTTCCTCTGAGCCTGACACAGTATGCACACAGCATTCCACATATGCCATCTCTTTTGACACTCAGCAGTAACTGGAGTGAAAAGTATGACCCCCATTTTATGACAAGGTACCAGAATCAGAGTAGCTAAGCAACTTACCCGAGATCACAGAGCTGGTAAGTGGCAGAGCTGGAATGTCAGACACCAAAAGCCCTTTCTGCTTTCACATTCTAGACTTGCAAATACGACATGTGTTAAGTTGGCAAGGAACAGGTTTTAATCAGCCTAATGCAGATGCATTACATGCTTATTAAAAAAAAACCCTTTGTGATGAGTCATCGATCGTCCACTCTACACAGAGCAGGAGGGTGGAGATGACAATTGTGTCTTTCCTGCTCTGTGGGGTGGGATGACTGTCTCCGAGAGCCTGCCTCCATCCCTCCTGTTTCTGACTGCCTGGCACCCCAGTCAGGGCCCTTCCTTAATCCTGGCTGCTGCTGGGGCAGCCTTCCTCCAAGCCCCTCTGGGACTCAAAGGCTTCATTTCCTTGGCAGAGATCTCGCCCCAGAGCCCGTGAGCACCCTCTCTGCTGTGTGGGGGGACATCTAACCCAGCACAGTATAAAGGCTGACTCGTTGGATGCTGAACAGTCCAACAGTGCTCTGTCTCCTAAAATCCACACAAGTAAGGACTGACTGAAAACCAGGTGTGCCGGTAGAGAGTAATAAAGGTAATCACACTGCACGTTGATGTAGTGTTTATGGTTTACGATGAGCATTCTCATGTCTTTGGGAGGGTAGCCAGGTACAGTATTACTGTCAGCTCCACAAGGAAAGTGTGCTTATCATCCCTGTGTTACCAAAGAGGGAACTTTGTCCAAGGTCACAGAGGTAGGAAGTGGCAGAGCCAGGACTTGAACGCAGGCAGTCTAAGTCCAGTAGCCGACACGCTTACCCACTGAACTGCACTACCCACTGTTGTCAGGTGGTCCCACGTGGACTCTTCCAGCTCCATTGCCTGTGACTCTGTTGGGGTGTGTTAGGTTAGACTATTGTGCAGACTTGTCTATACAAACTGGAAACTTACAAGGAGGGAGAGGGCATGGTGAGAATGGGCATCCTTTTATCTGGAGTCGGGGTGAGATGAGGTAGGGAGTGGGGGCTCTCTTCTCTCTGGTAGAGAAACTGGGAAGATGTGAGCTTGCAACACTTGGCATTTCCAGTCATCAGACTGGTCGATGTGGACACAGTGGTATTCTTTGCAACACATGCAAAGGGGAAATGTTTTGACAGATGAAACAGAGGAAACTCTTTTAGCCCCAAAGTCTGGTCCCTTGGACTCTCTGCTCACAGGTGTCTGTTTTACTTTAAGGCTGTTCTTTGAGTGGGTATCCAGAGGATAAGAGGAAAAGTACAAGCCAGACTTCTTTTCTCCACATGTGAGTTGGGATCCTTTAAATTAAATTCATTTCCTGTCTCGCCAAGTCATGAACTGAATGCCATGCACCTGGCACATTTGCTGATGGGTATAAATAGTCTGGTGGTGGGGATGGGGGGTGGGGCTCAGTTATGTTAGTGTCTCCCAACCTCTTGGCTAAGGACACTCCAAACCAGACACTCTGTCAGCTTTATACCAGCCTCTCCCGAACATACACCTTTCAAATATTTGAAACTTTACTTTACCATATAATTTATGGACAGCTGTATGCTGAATGCTTAGAACCTGTTCTGTGAAGATACACACAGCTGTAAAATTTGTTGCCAACCCCCAAAAGCTGACTGGTGAAGGTAACACCTGGAAAATTGATAAAAGCTACCTGCACGCATGACCTTCTGCCCCTCATCAGGGATAGTGTCCTTATCTTAGCTTTCCTTTTGTGACTATGTTTCTCTTCTCGATAATGCCGCCTCCCTGGCATTTTTCTCTTCTGTTCTTCACAAGATTGAACATTCTGATCTTGCTTTTCTCTCCCATTTCCTTCTATCTGATTACTCCTCATCTGCCCCCCAGAATAGGTTTTCAAGTGTCAGTCCCTATATATCTTTCTATTTTCTTAATGGCAGTTTCTGATTTTGATAGAGTAATATGGTATATTAACCTGCTCACCCAAAGCAGTTATGAAATCTGGGCAAAATATTTAAAACACATTTGAAAGCTCTGGGGAGCACCTGATGGGCAGGAAATGGAGGCACTATGACCCCTGAGAGGAGGTCAGCAAATCAGATGAGCTCCCTACTCACCTCAGATTACTACCTGTGACTACTCATTCCCAGCAAAGGGAGTAGAGCCTTAGTGGAAAGTATCACCTCAAAGATCTCCTCAGCATTTGGGGCTGGGAGGGAACCACAGATAAGTGAGCTCCCAAATATATAAACAAATTCCCCGAAGTCATTGGATGACTCCTAAGTTGCATGTGCATGGAGTGAGATTCCAGGATACCCAGAAGAATACAGCAGCAGGGATGCTTAAGCACTGAGAAGAGATTTCAGCAACTGAGTAGTGCTGGGAAAATAGTGGATGGAGTTCAAGTCTCACCAAAGCAGAGGGACCTTGATATACACCCTGGGATTTCAGTTAAGCCCCCAGGAGGTCTGAGCCTTGATATGATACACCGTGAAGTAATTCCCTCAGGTTAATGACTATGCCCTAGGAGTAAGGGGAAAATTGAAAGAGTTTGGCAGTAACAAAACCTAAAACCAAACCTGGACAAGTGCAAAGTGATCTACTGGTCCTTTATCTGCTTGAAGAAAAGAAATCCTTAACCCTACTTGGAGAAAGACCGTGTTATCTAGAGCTTCCACAAGTTTTGATCCACAATGTTTGGCACCCAGTAAAAAATTACAAGGCATGCTAAAAAGCAAGATCAAATGTCTAAACTCCCAGAGGAAAAACAGACAACTATAAATAGACATACAGGAGATTCAGATATTGGAGTGATAAGACAGTGCTTTAAAATAATTTTTTTTTGCTGTTGTGTGTAACATTTATTCATTCATTATTTGACATGACTGCATTTTGAGGATATACAATAAGTTATTCATCCATTTGCCTGTCCGTGTATTCTTTTTTTTAATTGAAGTATAGTCGGTTTACAATGTTGTGTTTTTTATGATCCTTCTTTGGAAATTTCACACCAACAAATATTTTCCCCAAGAATATACAGAATATAACTATAGTCAATAGCTGTACATGAAGTCCATCCACTCACTTCTCATGTAGAATATTTGACAAAGAAACCCATATTTCCAATTTACTTGGAAGTATACTGCCATCTATTTCATATGAAATGTTTAGTAAGGTCCTTAATCTATAAATTGGGATAAACAATGAAAGTCCTATAAAAAATGGGATGGAACACATTCCTAACCAGTTACAACCATACACAAAGAATTCATAGATTGACAAGGATTGGAGACCATTAATTTAGAGAAGACTTGGGATATTGGAGGTATAAAATCTATGCTGGCTCTTTTTCTTTTTCATCTTTTTTAAATCTTGGGGAAGCTCACCCAATCTCTGGTCTTTAACCATGGCTTTTGTGCAGAAAGTTTCCAAGTCCTCACCATTCCCAGAAGTTCAGGCCTGATTTTCCAGCTTTCTGATACCCGTGTGTACCTGTGTGTCCCACTAAAATTTCAGACTCAATACACTGATTTGATCATCGTCTCTCCCAGATTTGCTTGCCCTTCTTTATGTTTAAGGCACCACTATCCTCCTTCATTCCCAGCCCTAAAACTATAATCATATATGGCTTCTTCCTCTTCCTCAGAATCTCCTACAGTTAATTTCTCTCCTCCACATTACTGCAGCTGCAATCTTAGGTAGGTCTTTGTGCCTCATACTAGGACTAGCAATTGCCTCTTCTTATTAAGAAAAAACTGAGATATAACCCACATGCTACATTTAAAGATGAAAACTCAGGTGTTTTATTATATTCGTACAGTATTCATTACCACTATCTAGTCCTAGATCTGAGCTCCGAAGGGAGGGTCAGATATGGGGAGAAGTCAAGTCACTGAGATAAGATGGAAATAAGGTGGGGGTGGGGGGGTGGTGACCCCCTCATGATCAGCTCTCCAAGCAGGGAGGTCAAGATACAAGAGCCCTGGCATCCTGTTGTAATGTTGAGCTTATGTCTCCGTGGCACTTTCATACGTCTTTTTTATTAGAGTGCATGGCACATGCTGAGTCAGACAAGTCAGGTATTGTTACATCCACTTGAGAGGAGAAGAAACAGGCCCGCCGAGAGGTGCCAAGACTTGTCCACGCTTATGTAACTGGTTCCCGCAGCTCCGGTCTGGACTCCAACCCAAGTTCTTTCCACTGGGTCACATTTTTTTTTTTCCCAGAGTAAAGAGATTACTTTGGACCCTATCATAGGGGATGTGGATACGTAAGTTAGGAAAGGATCTAGGTAGAAGTAAGCACTTTTCTTTTAACGTATTCCTCAAGCATAGAATCAACACTAAACTTGAACTTGGCCATTTGAGTTCTAGTTCTGCTATTGATCCATTGTATGATCTGAAGGCTCTCACTGAATGTTTCTGAGGATCAGTTTTCTCACCTGTAAAGCTGAAATGATAATAGTTATCTCACAGATTGGCTGTGGGGATCAAGTCAGGGAACACATACTTAGTACTATGAAAACTGTAAAGTATTAACTAGATGAATAGAGGTCGTTAAGTTTTTCCCCTTGACTAGTAGTGGACTCTGTGGATGGGGTTCTAGGGCTGTTCCCATGCACAGGCTGTCTCAGGCTGGTGAAATATTTATTCACTCACTCAGAAATACATTTCTGTTGTTTTATAAGCCATCTAGTCTGTGGTATTTTGTTATAACAGCCAGAAAGGACTTAGACACATGCTGATATTATAGTGACTGCAGGGGATGACTCCTTTAGCCAGAGTGATCAGGGCAACGAAACTTGCCAAGGTCATGAATTTTTCTCTTGCAATTTCTCATCTGGACTAAATCCTGCAAGATTCTGAAGAATGAGTTGCTTACAGGTCTGGCATCTCACACGGAGTAGTTGGAATAATCATAAAGATTGCCTTTCTTTTCCTTCTTGGCTCTTCAATCAGTGACGGCACATAATACTTTGTTTGGATGACTCCCAAAAATATGGGGGGTGGTGGAGTGGTGAAGCCTGGGCAAGTGAGGTGATACAGTCTACAGCAAATTGATTTCTCTCTCACTATGCACACCCATCATCTCCTTTTGCATCCCGGTGCACACTGAATCTCATAAGCTGAAACTGGTCCCTGAATCATCATTTTTTGCCCCTCTGAGTTCTGTGAGCATCTCCTTACCAGACTTCCGGACTGCAAGCCAGGGCTGCTCTTCTGAGAACAACAGACTGAGGGTGGAGGATGGGACTTTGGAAGGCTCTTTTAATTTTTGAAATCATGTGATACATTAAAAATTTAGGACATAAAGGGTATTTCCATTCTTTGTGCTTTACCTGGCACATGGGTTTCTTTCTTGCAGCTCTCAGCCAGCCAGGGAGACCACAGGCTCATGCTCACTGCTGTCAGGACTGCCCACTCAGCTCTCAATGATAAAAAATGCATACAACTCATTATCAAAAAACCAAACAATCTGATTAAAAAATGGGCAGAGGACCTCAATAAGCATTTTTCAAAGAAGATATACAGATGGCCAACAGGCACATGAAAAGATGCTCAACATCATTAATCATCAGACAAATGCAAATCAAATCATAATGAGATATCACTTCATACCTGTCAGAATGGCTATCATAAAGAAGGTAAGAAAAAAGTATTGGTGAGGATATGGAGAAAAGGAAACACTTGTGCCCTATTGGTAGGAATGTAAACTGGAGCAGCCACTGTGGAAAACAGTCTGGAGGTTCATCAAAACAATAGAACTACTACATGATCCAGCGCTTTTACTCCTGGATATTTATCTGAAGAAAATGAAGACACTCATTTGAAAAGATACATCCACCCCAATGTTCATTGCCTCATTATTTACAATAGCCAGTATGTGGAAACAACCTAAATGCCCATCGATAGATGAATGGATAAAGAAGATATGGTATAAATATACAGTGGAATGTAACTTATCCATAAAAAAGAATGAAATCTTGCCATTTGCAACAACATGGGTGGTTGTGGAGGGTATTATGCTAAGTGAAGTAAGTCAGACAGAGAAAGACAAATACTGCATGTTTTTACTTATATGTGGAATTTAAAAAACAAAACAAATGAACAAACATATCAAAACAGATGCAGAGAACAAACTAGTGGTTGCTAGAGGGGAGGTGGGAGAGATGATGTAAGTGAAGGCGATTGAAGGGTACAAACTACCAGTTATAAAATAAGTCACAGGGATATATTGTATTATATCAATAATTTTATAATAACCTTGTGTGGTTCATAATCGATAAAAATATCAAATAATTATGTTGCATACCTAAAGCTAATATAATATTGTAAGTCAACTATACTTCTGCTAAAAAATTTTTTAAATTATACATTTTATGTTATATATAGCTTACCACAATTTTAAAAAGATGCAGCTTGGTTAGCACCATCCCAGTTCTGCCTGATGAAGGCAGGTGCATGGCCTCACTTAGCATTTGCCTTCAGTGGTGGACCTGGCACTTGGCTGGAGCTCAGATCCAAAGGGCTTTTTAGGTTTTTGTTTTAGTTCAATCCTATCGATCCTTTTAAAAAAATTCCCACATCCATCATATGTCGGCGATGGGCCTAAGTACTAGGAAGGGAAATGAAATTTAAAGCTATTTCTCTGCTTCCATCTGGTGGAAGCCAGCATCATCTGTCTCCTGTGGTTTACTATAACCTTTGAATGCAAGCTACACCATTTTCCTTTCCAACACAAAATCTCCTGTGGTTCCCTGATGCACTCAGACTAAAAGCTCATGTCCTCTCATGGCTCGTCTATTACCTTTCGATCCCTCCTCCTCCTCCTCTCCTATGCTGGCTCAGCTTCAGCCTCTCTGACGTCCCCATGAGCCCAGAGACACACTCACCTCAGGGCCTTTGCACTGAATTGCTCTTCCATGCACTTACTATGAGTTGTCATATTCCACGTGATTGTCTCCTTACCTCTTTCATGTGTTCATGAAAACATCACCTCACTGATGGGTTTTTGTGTGCTTTGTTCACTGAAACATCTTAAACATCTGGATTAGTGCACTCCATAACCATTTCTTCAGTGAATGAATGAATGAAGGAGGGACTTTGCAGTGTAGTGTGGAAAATAGGACACATGGTTATGTATGAAATCTTTTCTTTCTCCGTGGTCCTGTTCTTTTTTTATTTGCATCTCTTTCAGCGCTGACCCAAATCTACCTTGTGTTGAGGAGATAATGTCCATCTGCACCTCCTGGCACCCTGAACAGAATCCTACACTTCTGCCTCCAGCACTTAGCACCAAACTCTGCATGCAAAGGGCAGTTAATACTTATGGGCTGATTGAAGAAGGATCTGAGTCTCGTAGACAAATGTAGCAGTTCAGGGGCATGGTGGTGATGATGACTGTGGGCCATAATATTCAGGGAAACAGAACAGAACTCTAGAGCTGGACAATGTGTCTAGACGTGGGAGCAGAAAGGGAACTTCAGGCAGGGACCAAAGTCAGCAGAGGGTTGGAGGCTGAAATGCATCTGGGGCCTTTGGGTTGAGGTTTTCTCCTGGGCAGGGCAAGAGTGGTCACATCTTTGTCACCCTGCCTCCTGCACTATTGTGCATCTTCAGTATCTGGACCTGTCTTACTTCAGCTCACACCCCCGCCTCCTCTATGCCCCTGCGCCTTGTGTCATGGGCCAGGCAGTTGTTACCATTCATTAATCCAGTATCACATTTGTTACATGAGACTGAGATATAGTCTCCATAATTTTGCTATGATGGAAAAGCAGCTTTCCTTATGGCCAGCATGGTTTTTGTTTTGTTTTGTTTTGATCCCTGCTTAGCGACATTGGTCAGGCCGTGGTTCATGATGGAACCAACCCTTGCTTAGTTATCAGAACAGACAGCTCAGTTTCTCTAAAGCTCATTCCCTTGATTGTAAGATGGGGGCACTGATATCCATGGTCCTTCCTTAGTGGACTATTACAGAGATCTTGCAAAGACCTAACGGCATTATGTTCATAAAAGGGATTTGAAGACCATAAAAGTCTATGAAGGAGACAGAACAGTGTGATGCTTGAAGAACAAACCCTGGGGAACCAAGGACAAAAACCTGGCAGAGCGTAATGCTGTGGCAGTTTTGAGTGATTTCTCTGTAGGTACTTAACTTCCATTTAAAAGTCGTGATTTTCAGGTCCATTTCTTCCCCATTGGCTCTTCTATTCTGGAGATGATTAGCGAAGCGAAAAATCACCATCCATCCATCCACTATTCATTACATAATAAGCATCTCAGTTACTGGAGATGAGACATGGTGACCAAAATACTGGAACTCCCCCAGCATAGTCCTCATGGAGAGGTGTGTTTCTGTGTGTGTGTGTCTGTGTGTACATGTGCACACACACACATATCTGGTGTATTACTGAGCACTTAAAAAGCACTAGAGAATGTACTTTATACACATTTTCTTATTTTATCATCACAGAAACCCAACAATGAAGAGATTATCGTCCCATTTTACAGACAGGGAAACTAAAGCTCGGAAAGTTAAGCAACTTGGCTAACGCCCAGTGATTAGCAAGTGCAGAGTCAGGATTCATTTTCAGTTGTAACCCCAAAGCCTAAATGATTATACTAAACTATATGAATATTGTTGCTTTAAATTTTCCCCACCTTTTTCTGGTGGGTTTTATAGCCTTTACTGATGTTTATGAATCATAAAGTTCTGGGCATCAAGCAGATTGTAAAAAGGTTACCTGGGATCGGCTCAGGAATATACCTTAGGGGTTGGTATGAACTAAGATGGAAATAACATTGGCTTGTAATAGAACAAAGTCCATCCCACAGGCACGAATGAGTGATGTTTGGAAAGCAGCATTGGAAAGTGGTTAGCAAAAAAAAAAAATAAATAATGGATTTAATTGAGTTGGGTTATTGAATTGCCCTATGACTTGATTTTGATCATGTTTATTTGTGTAACTGCATGTGTTCTTCCAAAACCATAGAACCTTTTACTAAGGTTGTTCAGTTATTCGATATTTAAGTTATACTTCCCTAACATTCAACTGAACTTGGCTATAGATAAAATTTTAATAAAAATGTATTCAAAAAAAGAAAGAAAGTGGTTAGCATGTTGATGATTTAAAAATCTAAGCTTTAGAGGCTGAGTTCATATGGAAACTTCATTTCCCTGACTGTACTGTGCCATGCTCCCTCAGTCATGGTTCTATTAGGGCAGCAGAGCCTCCAGGAGTGAAATGGAGTAAGGGATATATCACAGACATTAGACCTTACACACCCAGGGGAGGTGGTGAACAAGCCTTGTAAGACTTCCTTCTACTTGTGGTGCTGGGCTTAAAGTTACTGTAGATCAGCAAGGCTAGCAGTTGGGAGAAAAAGATGGGTGTGAAGTGGAGCAGAGTGAGGACAAATAACCCACAAAGACAGCCTAGAATCCATGAAGGCAAATTGGAATGCATAAGGACAAGCTGGAACTTGCATCTTTCTCTTGCTGCCTCTAACCCTGATGATGTTGGTGAACTCCAGAAGAAGCTGGTGCTCTTTGTCACAAAGCTGCATGTGCTTCCATCCTAGATTCAGAGATGCTGGAGGAGGAGCTGCTACCCCCCAGCAACAATGAGAGCCAGTGGATCAGTGACAACATGTGTGAGATGCACCAGCATCTGGTTCTGGTCCACTAGGACCACCAGATCATAATAATTGCTTCCAAATATTGCAGCCTTCACTTGTGACCAATGCTAACTCGGAACTACTCAGAGGGGAGAATTCTGGGAAACACTTTTCTAGTCTAGCCAAGCTGGCACAATAAAAATCCTCATATCCTTATCTCTTTTGAAACTTATAATAAGTCCACACAACCTAGCAATGAATGGGGTCCTGATTATATAAAATTATCATGTCTTTTGGCCTGATGCTATCTCCTTCAGTACAGAAATCGACCTTATAATTTTTATTTCCCAAAAGTGCCCTGTTCAGTGCTAGGTACTCAGAGGCCTTCAATGAACAGCTGATGGAAGTTGACCCCTCCCTGCCTGCCTCCTCTATTTAGATTTTCATAATGGATACTCCCTTGGAAATCACTCCGTTTACAATATCCTTGGCAACTGATTATCTGGTTTCTTTTCCAGCCCTCAGTCACAGGTGTAATAATTCCTAAAGCCCATCCCCTAATAGCTATGTCTATTGGCATTGAAGAGAAATAAAAAGCTTGAAGAATCTTAGAATTTATTGATCTCTTAGCATCCACCAGGCTAACTCATCAACAATCCGTTCCAAGTCTGTCTTAGAACAAGAAACTCAGAAATATTTTATGTTTTATTATGATTATATCTTAGTCTCATCTAAATTTCATATTCTCTGTCTTTAAAAAAAATTTAGCTGCAGTGGAATACACAAAACAGAAAATTTACCTTCTCAACTACCTTTAAATGTCCTGGTCAGTGGCACTAAGTAGCTTCACATTGTTGTGCTGCCATCACCGCCATCCACCCACAGAACTCTTTTCATCTTGCAAAACTGAAAGCGTGTACCTATTAAAACACTGATTTTCCATTCCCTCCTCCCCCTAAACCGTGGCAGCCACCATTCTACCTTCTGTCTCTATGAATTTGATAATTCTAAGTACCTCAAATACATGAAATCCTACAGTATTTGTCTTTTTGTGACTGGCTTATTTCACTTAACATAATGTCTTCATGTTGGTTCAGTCATGTTGTAGCACGTGTCAGAATTCCTTTCCTTCTTACGACTGAATGATATTCCTTTGTACTATATATACATTTTGTTTATCTGTTCGTCTGTCAATTGATGTCTTTTTATCTCTTTGACAACCTATGTTCCACAGAGGGCTGAAAGAGAGGCTTATAATCCTGTCTTATTCAGGAGTCTTGTTTTGCTTTGATGTTCTTAAATTTACAGAGCAAATACAGCATATATTGTACTTTGAAGAGCCTTAGTTACTCAATTTACCAGAATGGAATGAGATTACATCAGACGGGGGGTCTCAATCACCTGGGGCTACCACTAAAAGAAAAAAAAGAGAGAGAGGGAGAACCTATACCAATAGGGAAAGGGGGGAGGGGAAAATTAGGAGTTTGAAATCAACAGATACACACTACTATATATGAAATAGATAAACAAGGACCTACTGTATAGCACAGGGAACTATATTCAATTTCTTCTAATAAGCTATAATGGAAAAGAATCTGAAGATGTGTGTGTGTGTGTATACATATATATGCATGCATATATATATGCATGAATATTATGCAAATATATGCATGCATATATATATATATATATATGCATGACTGAATCACTTCACTGTGCACCTGAAACTAACATTGTAATCAACTACACTTTAGTAAAAATAAAATTAAAAAAAGAATAAAATTAAGAACCTAAGAGAACCATTCATCAAACATCTGGTCATCCAGGGTTCTGCTGCCTTGAGATCATGGCAGGTGGGCAAGATCTCTCTGAGTTCATTCTACTTCTGTTTATCTTATTCTATTTAAGCTTATTAATATTTCACAACAGTTTTCACAGCCACGAACATTTCTTTGGAAAGTGCAATGTTGGAGTCAGCCTCTTCCTCGCTGTGTGGTTTGGGTAAATAACAATGGCTTAATAATGATGGCTTACGTTCATTAAGGGCTCACTGTATGCCAGGCAAGTTGCCAAATGCCTTACATACACTCTCTTATTTATTAAAAGCAGGTACCATCATTATCACCATCTTGCAGGAGAGATGACCGAGGCACGGAGAAGACTTGCCCACGGTCACATAGTAAGGAGTGAAGCTGAGACTCAAACCCCAGTAGCTTGACTCAGCCTTTGTTGTAACCACTACTCTGCACTTGGCCTTGGCTTTCCCACCTGCATGACAGGACAGTAACAGCTAACTTTTAGTTCTGTATGAGTTGGAGATAAAGAATACTAAATAAATATTAAAAGGATCTGGCATTCAGCAGAACCTTGATAGACGGCATTTTGCAAGAAACATTCCTGCTTTTCTCAGGGCTCTTGAGCTCCATTTCTTTTGGCCTCTTAGAGATTCATTAAGGGGATTTATTATCTCCGCCTCATTTAACTTGTCAAGTCATTTGGCATCAGTGATCACTTTGCTGGTAAAGTGGGTCTCAGTCTCTTTGCCTGGCTCTTCCTCACCACAGTGTGTTTGCGTGTGTGTGTGTGTGTGGTGTGCGTGTATGCGTGGTGAGTGTGTCTGTACCGAGGCATGTGGGGAAATCTGTGATTTGTTTAAAGCTGTGTACATTAATCTCAATGAGCAGGAGAGGCCGGAGGTGTTCGGAACCTTTGCTGGCCTGCCAGCTGTGGGGTCTGTCAAAGCCACAGCCTGTCCTTGAGTGTCCCCACCTCCCCATCTCAGTGGTCTTCCTTCTCCATCCAGCTGTGGCTCTCTGAAGGGCACACTCATGGTCATCATCGTGATCCCTGCCACAGGCAGCTGGCAGCCACGGCCACAGAGAAGACACAGGGGCCGGAGTGCAGGTGCTTCCCAAAGTCGCAGAGCTTGGTCACAAGTCATCTGTTTCTCAGTCCAGGCCCCTTTAAAATTATAAAATAGTTGACGCTTACAAAAACGAAACTAATGAAGAGTGGATCCCTCCCTGCTTTTCTGGGGGCTTCCTCTGCCTCCCATGCTCTGCTGTAGGAGGTAGATCACACGTCCTGTCTCTTCTTGGAGGAGCTTGCTGTCCTTTGGAATTAAGTTAACCTACTTACCTTGTGACTTCAGGTCTCTGATGGGCTCCAGAAAAGGTAGGATTGTTTAGGTTATCTAGTTACTTCTTACTGCTAGGTTGAGAGAAAGTTTCCCTTGCATTGTTCTGCATCCTAAGTGAGTTGGGACCCCTTCAGCTAGGCAGTTCTCGTGTGGCTTTCTCAAAAGCAGTTGCAGTCAAATGTCAGCTAGGCTGCAGTCACCTTGAGGCTTGACCTGGTTACAAGTCCAGCATGGCACACACACAAGGCTGTCTGAAGCTGGTTGTTGGCCGGGGGCTCAAGTGGGGCAGTGGCTTGGGCTTGGGCTTCTCATGGCGTGGTGGCTGGGCTCCCAGATGGAGCATCTAAAGAGCAAGCATCCCAAGGAACCCAGGTGGAAGCTGCTAGGTGACCTTAGCCTCCCTCTGACATCATGCAGCGTCATTACAGGGCCAGCCCCGGTCACTGTGAGAGAGGACTACACTAGGGCACCAACACTACGCTTCACTGGGGGGCCGTCTTGGAGACGGGCTACCATAATTATTAATGGCTCCCAGATCTTTTTAATTTTTGTCCTTTTCTGTGCTCTTTTGCAATAATTCTCATCTGCGGGGCATCATGGGACAATGAGTTATTTCACTTTTCTGAGACTCAGGGTCCACAATTATAAATTGGGAAGAATGCTCTCTTGGTTACGCTTAGGATGGAAAGTCATCACTTAGGCACTCAAACATCACAGTTATTACAATTGACTCCGAGGTTTTGAATGCTAAGTACAGGCTCTGTACGAGGCTCTCCCGATGTTATTTCGTTGAGTGTCCAAAACAACCCTGTGAGGGATGTTCTAGGGTTATCCCCATTTTACAGATGAGAAAGCTGAAGTTCAGAACATTTGAAAAACTTGCCTATCATCACACAGTTATGAAGTGGAAGAGCCAGGCTTTTACTCACTGCATGTGTTGTATTAATACTTGTTTGTGCCTGTGGTTACCTCCCTCAAAAAACTGGAAACTTCTCGAGATAAAAGGTTATATTCATAATTTTTATGTTCTTCCCAGTTCTCAGCTCACAGTTAGGCACAGGGTAGATGATAAAACAATAATATTTGTGAAATAGATAAGATACTAATTGATAGGAAGTGTGGGAATATAGAAATTCTCAGCCAGCACTGAGACTTGCTATATGGCTCTCTTTAGGAGAACTTTTTGCCTCCTTTGTATCCATTTGACTAACTCCTCCAGGTCTTAGAGAAGGCCCCCTGATGGCTCCAGAGGGGGAGCTCTGAGATTGAGTGTATTTACCTATTTTCACTATGGGGAAATCTTACCAGTTTCAACCTGATACCAAACCAGAATGGTCTCTACACTGACATTTATTTCAAAGACTCTTCACAGATTCCTAAATATCACCCAGTGCTCTGCAGCCGCAGTGCCTGTCCTCCTAGGACACATTTAGATATATTAATACTCTAAAAACCTTGTGCCTTGATGCAAATCTCATCCTCTTCCTGCTTTCCCAGTTCTCCGAATCCCAGCTAATTCTTAAAAGCCACGAATCAGAAAGACAGTGATAAAGACTTCTGTGTGGGTAGAGAGCCAGGTGCAAGAGAAAATAATAATTTCCCAGGTCACTCTGTCCCCACACTACCCATTGAAATTCCATTTCTATGAACTGCCATAATTAGTTTTTTTTTTTCAATCAGCTATCCTGAAATGAGAAGAGTAATGACTTCCTGCAGGATTATAAATAGTTATGGCGTGGTTGATCTAGACCAAAAATCACAGCTCGTGTGGCTGGTATTGTATGTCATGATAAATTAATTGGAGAAAGAGATAAACAGCCCTGCAGAAAGGAGGATGTTCCTGAAAACTCTGCCCAGAAAGGACTTGGAAGGGCCTGAGATATTCTGTAGGAACCCTGAAAGGGGCCACTTCCTCTGCATTCTGCCACCCAGTGTTAGTGCAGGATGGGGTTGGGTCCACTCACCTGGGTGCTCACCTTTGAATAACAACCCCCTGCCACTCCCAGCCATCACTTACCTCCCTTGATTTGGAATCGAAATGGAAGGAGGAGTAACAGCTACTCTTAACTCTTCTATGCCCCCAGTTATGATGACAGGTTTAGATGAAGTCATCTAGGAAATCTGATATTAGGGAAGGCTCACGAATTCTTAGAACTAGAAGGTAGGTGAGAGCAGAGATTCTCGAAATGTGGTCCATGGATCTATGGGGAGTCTGAAACCCTTTCAGGAAGCACGTGATGTCAAACCTATTTTCACAGCTACACTAAGATGCTACATGCACTTCACCATTTTTATTTATTTTTGCGGCATTTTGCACTGATGAGTCAAAAGCAGTGTAGACAGAACTCCTGGCACCTTGGTGCAAATCCAGGCAGTGGGCCCAGCTGCTCTGGTAGTCCGTGTGCTCTCCACTGTCATGTGCTTGTCATGCGAATAATATCTGTTTCATGTAAGAATGTTCTTGATGATCAGTGTGAAGTATTAATTTTATGAAGTCCTTACCTCTGAGTACACCTCTTTTTAATACTCTGTGTGATGAAGTGGAAATCACAGTGCGCATAAAACACTTCTGTTTCATACTAAAGCACAATGGTCGTCTGGGGAGAAAGCAATTGTGCTGTTGTTTGAGTTATGAGCTGGACTAGCCGATTTTTTTTTTCAAGGAACATCATTTTTGCTTAAAAAAAAGATTCTCATTCTGCGGTTATTTAGACTTGGGTATTTGGCAAATAGTTTCTCAAAAATGAATGAAATGAATCTGTCACTTCAAGGAAACATACCAGCAGAATTTATTGCAGTGATAAAATTCACATTTTCAAGTGCAAATTAAAAATTTGAAACTCTTATATCTAGCACTGTAAGCCCGGACAGCCTCCCGACAGCTACCCTTTTCTCATATGAGATTCATGGTGATATTAGCAAGTGTGATTCCTTTTTGTTGTTGTGTATTGAGCTGGGTTAACATTGGGATATCTTTGGAGGCCCTGTTTAGCCTCCTGCACCCTCTCATTTTACAATGAGAACACTGAGTCCCGTGAGAGAGAAGGTTATTTGCAGAGAAGGTCAGGGGGCTTGTCCAGGGTGAGGAAAGGTGAGGTTCTCTGCCTCTTCTCTTACCGACTTATGGTTTGGAAACTGCTTGAGACCTCTGACCTCACAGGCAGGGCCGTTTCTCCTAATGCCTGCACCACGCTCACAGAGCTGTCGCTGCACACACAAATCCACCACACTCATGACATCATCTTCCCCAAATCCATAGAATACAATACACATCATGCCTCCTTGAATTGTGTACCATGGTGTCTCTCCCTCCCCAGTGATCAGGGATTGAGAGTAATACTCTATTCAACAGTTGCAGGGGCATCAAGGCCACATAACATCAAGAGTGAAGATTAACCATGATTTAGTTCACATCCAGGTACAGAAGGTAAGACCGGATGACACACAGCTTGGGTCTCCAGCATCCCCACTGTTACATATAATGTGCATCAAAATGTGATGTTCTTTCTCTCTTAAGAGTTCCTTTGTCCCAGCTACACATCCCTAGTCACTGTAGCCTATTCCATACTGTCCCACCACCCCAGCAGCTCACCCCCAGGCTGTGTAGATATCACAGTTCCAGGAACACAGTGATTATAGACGCTCTTTGATTGTTAGGGTCCAGCTGGGTAGGCCATGAATGGGTTTCTGAAAAGATAGCAAAGAGGGTTTTGCAGCTGATTTTGTAGCATAATCAGATACTGTCAGGATTTAAGACTCTTTCAAGTAAGAAGCAAGCAAAATCTCTCCTTCCCAAACCCATTCTTCCAGGAAATGTCTTCTGTAATGGGTTTAATGGTGATCTCCAAAAATTATGTCCATGTTCTAGTCCCCAGAACCTATGAATATTACCTTACATGGCAAGGTATCTGTTATATGGTAACAGATCCAATTAAGTTAAGGATCTTGAGTTGAGAAAATTATATGAGATTATCCATGTGGGTCTTAAATGCCTTCATAAATGTCTTTACAAGAACAAGGCGAAGGGAGATACGACAGGCAGAAGAGGAGAGGACAGAGATACACAGAGAAGGAAATGTGAGGATAGCGATTGGAGTGATGTGGCCTGAAGCCAAGGAATACCAGTAGCCCCCAGAAGTTGGAAGAGATTCTTCTCTAGAACCTTTAGAGGGAGTGGAACCCTGCTGACATCTTGGTTTCAGATTTCTGGCCTCCAGAATCGTGAGAGAATAAATGTCTTGAATATTAAGCCATTCAGTTTATGGTAACTTTTTTCAGCTGCCCTAGGAAGCTAATATACCTTTGATGGTCTGGGTACAGGCATGTCAGCTGCTTGTTAATAATAAAAACAACACCAGCAGTAACAAGAGCTAGTATTTATTGCAGATCCACTCTTTGTCAAACACCGCACTAAGCACTTTAAGGCATTATCTCAATGAACTGCATGACAACTTCCTTAGACAGGCATTGTTGTCACCCACAATTTTGCAGGTGAGGAAAGTGAGACTTGGGGAACTGGGTTAGAGGCCTACTAAGTGGGGGAGCTGAGATTAGACCCAGGGTCTGTCTGACCCTTCCTGTTGGGTATCATCAGTAACCTCCAAAATTACTCCAGGCAGGAACAGCCCGTTTCACTGGATGGGAGAGTCAGGGAAAAGAGAGCAGAGGAGCACAAGCAGCTGGGCAGAGAGAGGGCCGGGATTCCCAGGGCCACTTTAGCAGCTGCCCAGGGAACACATGAGCCACCCTCAGACCCTGTCAGGGGAGGGGCAGGGCTTGGCAGTTCTGCATGGAGACTGGAGGGATTGCTGGGACTCAGAAATTCTCTTGTTCACTATTCAGAGCCAAAGCTCTGTTGGCTCTCACTTTCCATACCTTCTGCCTTGATTGGCAAGCCAGCCAGAAAGCACATATTTCCTGGAGGGTGAATGTTACTGGCTGATGCTGGTCTGGAGAGTCCTCTGTCCTCTTAGACAATTCTAAAGAGAGTCAGTCCACCCAGATCCTGGCGAAGCCCCCTGTGAGGGCCCTGCTCATCAATTCATTGCCATTCATGTCACCAGAAGGCAGTGTGAGGCAATCTTCATTTCCTTTTCTGAGGTCCAGTTTCCCTTTGATCTTACATATCTGGCTCTGGTCTATAAACTCAGCCCAAGGAGCTAATTAACATGCAGCTCGAAGGAAGGGGAAAAGCCAAGCAGAGATCTCTCCTACAGCAAGCTTGATTCCTAGTGGTCAGGGACAACCTGGGCGGGATGAGCTTTGTGAGATTCCAGAGCTTTGCTATCATCACACCAATTGTACAGGGGCCTCCCGAGGGATGGGCTACGCTGGAAACTAGGCATTTGCACAAAGTTATCTGGGATGAAGGATTTGTTGCTTTTGTGCAGCATTAACAGGCTGAGGACTCCAGCCATGATGCTTTATTATAACTCAAGGCTATTGAGAGAGCCTAAACTTTTCCTATAGCCCACGGCTCAGGATACTCACAGAGAACTAAACTAATGAGGTAAAGGGCCCAACATTTACTGAGCACCTACAGTATGCCTGCTGTTCCACACAGGCTATTTAATTTAACTTTCAAAACAACTCACAATGAAAGCATTATTTCTCACATTTGTTCAGATGAAGAAACTGAAACTCATAGAATTTATGTCACTTGATTTGCCAAATAGAACTAGTAAAATGACAGAATTAGAATTCCAACATGCCTCCACCTTCCATGCTACTGTCCCCACCCCAGGCAAAATGAACAGTATGAAGAGCCACAGTGTCACCCTTGCACGTGCAACAAAGATGTATCAGGGACACTTGAAAATGAAACACATGCATTCATACAATTACATACATTTAAAACTTTTTGCCTCCTTTTGGTACATCAATGGGTATGTGCTGAGTCCTAAGCCAAAATGTCTCCGAAGTAATGTTCTTCAACCTACTGAAGGGTTAACTGGCAGTGGCCATTGAAGAATAACAAGTATTTCTGCAGAATAGCACCCATTTTTCTTGGGAAGTGGCCTATTCTTCAGTCAAACAATATTTATGGAGTTTGTTGACAACATGGAGAATTAGATGTCAACAGGGGACACAGAAGTGTAACAGAGGATGCTGAGTAATAGATGATTCAGTTGCCCACATGCCCAATGGCAGGGGTCTGGACCAAATGATGTCCTCAGACCATCTTCTGCCTGGACCTTTCTAGCTGATCTCCACAACCTCCCTTCCACTCAGCTCTCTAAAGCAATGTAGTTCAGAGTGTGGGCCATGGATCAGGGCTGGTCCACCAAATGTTTCTTACCAGACTATGAGGAAGTAAGTACATAAACTAAGTGCCGGAAAACATTTATAGCAATTTGACATTCATAACAATTTTGTTGTATTTTCCAAAAGTATTGATTACAATAGATTGGAAATTAAAATATCTGGTCCTTCACCAGTTAGAGAAACCCATCTGAACCTGCAAATTTAGTCATGCATAAAGTTCTCTGACCAACCAAAATTAACCAAAACATATGTTTTCAATGTACATGTATAATTATATGAATGTATGTACTTAAATTAGATCTTTTCAAGTCTTCCTGCCTCACCACGTTGTTATTCGGAGTGTTTGTTTACTTTCCATGGTACGGTGAAAATAGTGTTCTATTTTTCTCAGGAAAAAATCCAAAATCCTTAGCAGTAAGCTAGCCCTTTAACAATCTAGCCCCATTACCCCCTCTAGCCTTGTCGTGGTTCTCTCTCATACTCTGTGCCTTGTCTGGGATGCTTACTCTGCTTGAAGTGCCTCTTCCTTTCCTTTACCTGTGAACCCTTTTTTCAGTCTTTACAGCTCAGCTCAAGCATCATTTCCTTCCCAGTACTTTGCACTGGCAGGGCCGGTGGTATTTAATTACACATCTGCTGACCACTCCACCTCCTCTCCCCACTGTGCACCTGCCTGAAACCACTCAGGCTTCAAAAATCAAACCAAAGATCATCTCCTCCGTGAAACCTTTCCACACTGCAAATTGATTTAACAACTTCTTATTACACACCGTGTTCTTAGTATACATTGTATACAGTTCATTCTTTCATTCAACAAAAATGTATCAAGCACCTACTATGTGCAAGATCCTATGTTAGATTTTTTTTAATTTAATTTTATTTTTTATTGATGTGTAGTTGATTTACAATGTTAGTTTCAGGTGTACAGCAAAGTTCAGTTATACATATATATATTTTCTTTTTTACAGATTCTTTTCCACCTCCCCCGCCCTTTCCCCTTTGGTAACCACAGTTTGTTTTTTATGTCAGTGAATCTGTTTTTGGTTTGTAAATAGAATTTGTATCCTTTTTTTTTAAATTCCACATATAAGTGATATCATATGATATTTGTCCTTCTCTGCTATGTTAGATTCTGAAGGCATTTCCATCATCCAAAAGGACAAAGACCCCTACATTCTAGAGGGAAGAGATTTTTTTTAAAAAAAGAAACAAGCACTAGATGCAATCACTTCAGGAGGTGGTAAGCACTATGAAGGAAGTAAGCCAGGGTGACATGACGGAGTGTGGTGGACACGGGGAGGCTGCTAGAGATGAAGTGGTCCAGGGGAGCCACAGAGGGTGACGTGTAGGCCTGCAGGGTGAGAAGTAGCCAGCTGTTGTAAGAACAGGGACAAGTGTATTCCAGGCAGAGGAAAGAGCAAGGGCAAAGCCTCTTGGGTGGGAACACAGTTGCCGTGTTCCAGGGACAGCCAGAAGCCTGTGAGTCTGGGGCACAGTGACCAAGGAAGAGGGGGATGGAGAAGAGGTCAGGGAGGGAGGCAGGAGTCAGACCTCTAGGGCTTCATAGGCCATGGCAAGATGAGAGTTTATTTTTAAATGCAGTAAGAATCCACTAGAGAAGGTTTAAGCAAAGGAGCGATACGATCTGGTTTATGTCTTTCAGGGATCATTCTGGTTGGTATGTCGGGGGCAGTGCTGAAACACCACTTAGGAGGTGAATGCAACAGTCCAGGTGAGGGATGATGGTGATCTGGATGAGAATGGTGGGGCTGGAAAGTGGGACAAGACGAAGGACTCAGGGTAATGTTTCAGAAGCTGGGCTGACAGGAACCAGTGGTGGTCTGGAAGTTCTACTGTAGGTGCTATCACAATGCTTAATTGCAGAAGTGTCGGAGTTCTCTGCAGCTCTGAACCTGGGATTTACCAAATAGTCCAAGCAGGAAATACCCTAATTACAAAAATTTCCATGAGGGAGGCAATGCAGATTTGGTTAAGTGCTAGCAGGAGTACAGGCACTGGCATCTGATTCCCCAGGCGTTTTCTGATCCTTATGTCAGAGGAAGAAAACATTGGCCCACCTTGGCAGAAAAGTATCCAAGTTCTAAGTTCAAGATAAAACCCTGCACTTCACCCCAGAGGCTGCCCTCTTGGCTGATAATGAGTCAATAAGATGCCTTGTTTGAGCTTCATAGTTCTATCCTGGTAATAACCAAGCAAAGGTGTCCAGAAGACAAAGTGACAGGTCTCTGGACAAGGAAGGGTGTGACAGCATAAGGTTCACTGTGCTGTTTGGTTCCTTGTTTTTGCTAGTATTCCAGAACTCCTTAGGACCCTCGAGGAATCAAGATTTGAATCAGCATGACTCCAGAGCGCTACAGTGAACCCCAGGGACCGCATTAGTGGTGACTGTGCTCATTAGCATGATGAATTCGGACACTAACAAGCAGGCGATGGCAGGTGAATCTGGGTACCAATTACATCTTACCTTCCTGTGCTTGAGTCTGTGCCCAGGGAGAAATATGATTACAGGTCTAGCGATAGCGACAGCTTCAAAAATGTAGCCCATCCCAACAGATCAGAACTAACTTTTAAAATTGGGGCAGGGAAAAAAAAGAGGCTTAGCTGATGATGCTTGTAATGGACAGTATAACAAATGTCGATCTTGCTGTGTTACAATGATGTTTTTAAAAGGCTTCTTTGATCAAAATTCCTCAGCATGGTATTCATTGCAGAGGATGTTTCTGAAATACTGACGTATGCTAGCTAACCAGCATATATTGTACACCTGCTGGGAGTTAGGTCTGGGAGATGGGGAGGGAATAGAGTGATGAGAAAGATGTAGTTAGTGCCCTGGAAGAGATCAGTTGTTCAATTGATGGACCATTGGGTGAGATAGATCTGGAGAAATGGATGTAATACAGGGGTGGGTGTGGTCAAATCTGGAAAGATTGGTGTAAATCAAGGGCTCTGGAAACAGAGAAGGAAGCCAGCAGTTTGTATGATATGATTAACTTTGGAGCCAAATGGACTATGTTAGTAATCCTACTTATAACACCCACCAGTGTCTTCACCTTGAGCAAGTCAGCTTGACCTCCCCAAGCCTCGGTTTGCCCATCCCTGAAATGGAGGGTAATACTTCTCTCCAGAGTCTTAGGGAGGAGCAGAGGAGATGAAATACATACAGTGACTAAAGACCTAGCACATGGTAGGTGCTCAACAGATGATAGGAAATGTTAATACAGGTTCTTGGTAAGGATATTGCTCTACTATAATTTCCATGTTGAAGAATCACCCTGTTGGGGAGTATCTTAGACTCTCCAGGGAAAAAGAGATTCTGCTGTGAGTATGTGTGCCTGAATACACTAGGTATTCAACACACACCTGGGCCACGTGGTGGGTGATGCCCGATGAGCTGAGATACTGGGCCCAGGAAAGAATCATTAGATTCCAAATAAGCAGTGGCTAGAAGGAAAGCAGATTGGGTATCTGGGCTTTATACCCAGGAGAATTAGAGACTCGTCTTGCAAGGGCTGCAGGGGACATTAGAGACCATCTCATTCTGCCTCCTCAGAGTGCAGCAGAGGGTCCTGAATCCCAGAGAGACTGAGAAGTGATTTGGAGATTCTCAGAGGCAGAGCAGAAACTGCTACCCAGACCCGTGGGTTCTGCTCTTCTTCCCTTTGCTGTTCCTTGTTTCCTGGAAGCTCTGAAGGCAGATGGCCAGCGATGACTCAGAAATACGGAGCTTAGAAAGTCAGAGAAAAAATTAATTTCTGAGCTCAATGCCTCTGCTTAACTGTGGGAAACCACTACTCATATTCCATTTGAGAACGAGTGTGCCGCCGTGAGAGCCCACCTGCTGGGACCCAGGGCAGAAGGAAGGAAGCACCAGCAAAGGTCCCTGATGAACTGTGCTGGCTCGTGCATCCTGAATGGATTCTAACTGGTTAGTTAGTTGGTTGACTTAACTCTATCTTAGAGGTGGTCTGTACAAAATGACGTTCAGATGCCAGAAATCTCTTGATAGGAATTAAGAGAAAGAAATTAAAATCATCCCAGATATGGGAAAATGTTGAAATACAGTGATCACATAAAAATGATCTAACTAAACCTATTGTCTGAGAGAACCCAAAAGAAATGCCTTGGGTAATATGCTGGTGAAGATAGAACCATTATCTTTGAAAAATGCTGGAGGTATCTGGAAGACCAGGGGTGGCGATAGAAAGGACCGAAGCTGAAGAGCTTTCTTGATTTCACTGAGGATTTGGGGGGCCTATATCCTATATCCGTTTAAGGGCCATAACACCCTTAAATAATGCTGACAGCTATGTCCTGGCATTCCTAACAGAGGCGGCAGGAGAGGCTCAGAGACTGCTTTGAGCCTGGCTCACATGCTCCTTCCCTGCACCCTGGGACACCCGACGCACACCACCCTCGAGGTTTTTGGCATTTGGCAGTGATTATCCTGGGAAGGAAGTGCTTGTCTGGTGTTCCCAGGGGTTCACGTGTTATCACAGAGTGTGGGCCTGGCAAACAGTTCATTCTTCTAAGAATGGTGACAGATACTCAAAACGAAACAGCCCTCAAAGCCCAGAGACTTGCTCTGGACACAGGCGAAAATAGCAGTGATATTTCAGGTGCCCTCACATTCCTGATGTCACTTGAGCCTCATGATCCAGGGAAGTGGGGAGGGGAGCCACCACCACGAGGCCACTGGGGAAATTGAGGAATGGAGGGTAAATGACTCAGCCGTGGTGACACAGGGACCAGGGCCTGATGCTGACTTCTCTCCACTTCTCCATGTTCTTGCCTCAGTCTCCTCTCCACCAGCAGAGTGGCAGAAGGGGAGTAGGTCATTTAAGTCTGCCCCACCACTCTGGTTTACCTCTTCCTCTGCTCCTCCATCCAGCGAGAGGGGCTGCCCCAGAGCAGCTCCCAGCCACACACGTGGGAGGCTCTCTTCACCAGGGCTCGGATGCTTGGGCTCTGCTACCCTCAGTGTCACGCTGCTGACGGCCCCAGGTTTGATTCTGATTTCTCCTAATTGCATGGGTGGCAATTTTCGGAAAAAATTTGGTGGAGGGTAGGTAATTATGTTTATTTATTTATTTGTTACTATTTTTTTAATGGAAGTCCGTCCCAAGATTGGACCCGGGGCCTCATGCATGCTAAGCACTGCACTCTACTGCCGAGCTATACCCTACCCCCTCCTGATTAAGGCAGTTTATGACCAAATCTTACAGTCAGATAGATGTGGGGCTAGGTCCCAGCTCTGACACTTATGAAGAGCTGAATATGTCTAGTCTCACCGTGCCTCAGGTTCTTCTGTGGTAAGATAAAGCCACGTCCCCTCAACATTTGCTGCGATGACATGTGCAAAGTGCCCTCCCCCGCACCTGGCTCATAACAACATCTAGACAAATGGTAGTTGTCATCAGTTGTAATGATGGGATTCTAGAAGCAGAACATTAAGGAGCTGAAGCAGAGATTTATTCTACCTTACCTCCAGTCCTTCCCATCCCTCTGCCCAAATACCAGTTTTATGTCATACTTGCAGCCCAGGAGGGTGCCCCAGGCTGCAATGACCTGTCCTCACAATAGTGGGGATGACAAAGTCCTGAGACCAGACCCTTTTGAACCTGCAGCAGGGGCTCAGGACCAGATGGGAGGTCTCCATAACAACATGGAATTGGGTGGAGGGGAGGGAAGGGGGAATTCCCTCTGCTCCGAGGGGTCAGCTTGTTCAACTGCAGACGTGGTTCTCAAACTTCAGCAGGCCTCAGAACCACCTGGAAGGCTAGCAGGGACACAGTGCTGGGCCCCACACCAGCATTTCTGATCCAGAGAATTTGCATGTCTAACAAGTTCTCACCGAACAATGTTGACTCTTACAAATTTAGAAGCATGTTAAGTGGTGTGATGGTAAAGAGATATTGATGCTACTGGTTTGAGGACCACAGCTGGAGAATCGCTGAGCTAGAGAAATGGGGCGGACAGACCTGGATGCTTCCGATGCACTTCTCTGTCTTGGAGAGTTTTTACTTGTTTGTGTGTCTTCTCAGAGCTCCCTAATGAATCTTCCTGGGCTCTGCTTCTAAATATCACTACTGGGTACCCTAAGTTGAGAGTGGGGTATGAGACAGCCTCTGAAACAGAGCCCTGACCAGAGTCAGGCAGAGTAGGGACCTGGGGCCGCTCAGGAAGTGGGTTCCTGGTTCGTGCAGCTTCAGGGCTGCCCCTGTCCGCCTGCCTCGCCAGTTGCATGTTACTTTCCTGGGGCCAGGAAGGGCTTTCTTTAGAGTTGTGCTGACTCACCTCACAGGGGCGGAGCCAGGACCATGGGCAATCACTGACATTCTGGTGTAATTGGACACTGGACTCAAATAGACCCCTTGAAGAATGGATGACCACATTTTTTCCCGTGGTGGCTATTGGCAGAACAGGATGACTTACGCCTGCTGCGTAAAGCTACACTGATGAGGGCTGGTTGGAGGCAGCCTGATGATTTTGCCAGGTGTTCAGTCCCCTTGGATCTGCCTGCATCCCCTGTGGATGGCATTTGATGGCACTTTTCAACTCAGAGTCAGATGTCAATGTTGTTCTGAGTTTCCATTCCTCTGTTGCCTCTTGTCCCAGGCTCAAGCACCTGACATGGCTTGACACTTCTGGGTGTCTTCCATAGAAATGACTCTGACTAACTGTCCCCCATGACCCCCAGCCCTCGCCATCACTCTGGTCTGTATGTCAATCAGTGTATGAAGACTGGTATTTTTCCGTGTACCTCTTTGGCTGACTTATGACTGGCATTAAGCCATTTCAGCAATAGAGATTCATTTCGCAAGAGAATTATCTGATGTCCCAGTAAATTTCAGGCACGAGGAAAGATTTCCATCCCTTGGAGCAGAGCTGTGGCCCCTCACATTTGCGGCAGACCCCCCTGGAGTCCTGGCCACCACCCTGCCATCAGCCGGGAGAACAGTAGGCCTCTGCAGCTGGCAGGATTCTGTTCTGCAGAATCACAGATAAGCTGCTTCCATTTTTCTTCTAAGGCTACAGAGAAATGACAAAATTCAGGACCAGAGTTTGCACAAACTAAACAGAGCTGGAAGAGATCTGAGAGCTCATAGGGCCAAAGAGTGGTAAATAAATTTTATTTGTGCCAATTACAACTGACTGGGAGTGGTTGCATTACGGTCTGAGTTAGAAACCCAATTTGAACCCTGGGGAAACAGTGCCCTGATCTTATAGTCACATCTGTCTTGGGGCGTAGGATGGGAGGGTGGCTGTTTGTGGACCGCATCCCACCATCACTGACCCAGCTCAGTTCTTTCCATTGATGGAACAGGAAACTAAGTCCCTGTGAAATGGAAGGAACTTTCCCAGTCACATAATTTGTTAGTGGTAGATTTAAGAAGAAGACTCAGATTTTTAACATCAATTCTGTACTTATCCGTTCTCATAGGAAGAGAGACTGAAAATAAAAAAGCCTGAGTTCAAGTTCTTAACCCATCATTTACCAGCTGTGTGACCTTGGGCATGTCACTTAACATCTCTGTGCTTCAGTTTCCTCAGAAAATGGAATAATAGCACAGTAAATTAAATGTGACAATGGTGTGTGTAGCTCAGGGCCTCATGTGTAAAATGTTTAATTTTTCTCCTTTTCCAGCAGAAAATGATATGCATTATTAAGATGACCTCCTTGGGAGCAGTCCGCACACCACGACAATGATTTAATTGTATAAATTATGGATCTGGTTTGTTCCCTTGTGAACTAAGGGTTTTTATGGATCAGATTACCATTAATGTTCCTTTAGCTTTAAAACTGCTATGACTGTGGATAAGTAAGTTTAAAGGATTTTTCTTTAGTGGTTTCTATGAGCTGGTACTTGGTAAGTAAGCCCTGGAGCATTTTCTGGAGTCAAACCAAGCTCTTTCCAGGTACGAAAGTCATTTGCAGCGTTCTAACCTCTTCCCATGTTGTGCAACTCATGACCTGAGACCTTGGTGCCTCCCAGTCCATTGTAGTAATGGGTACGCTTCTCTGCTGCCTGCTGTGGACATGAGCCTTGAAAGGGCAGGGACTGATGTGAACCATCAGTGTCCTGGCACCCCGTGTGAGGCCTGGGTACTCAGCCCATGGTGGCTGGCTTCATCTCTAGGGGTTGAGGACAGGTGTCCAAGGCTTAGCCATGACTAGGGACTTGGAAGTTGCAAAACCCAGAACTGGGTTCATCTGGAACTCTGGGGCTCTGGTGCAGTCACTTCCTCTCACAGCCTCTTGGCTTTTTCCATGCATGAAATGGGGGAAAATGCTAAGTGATCCTT
This sequence comes from Vicugna pacos, assembly GCF_048564905.1. Classification (NCBI taxonomy): domain Eukaryota; kingdom Metazoa; phylum Chordata; class Mammalia; order Artiodactyla; family Camelidae; genus Vicugna; species Vicugna pacos. The sequence continues at coordinate 27,120,515 of NC_133011.1, read as the reverse complement.
CTGTCCTTGAGGCAGGGACTCAAAGGGCAACCAGAAAAGGCTGCTGCCTCTCTGACAGGGAGCTGGATGGAGCCACACACATTGGTAGGAACAGCTGTACCTCCTCCTCCTGTAACCAAAGCACTCTGCCCCTAGGAGGCAGGGAGGGAGGAGAAATCGGGCTCAAAGACCTGGGCTCAAGTGAGATTTATAAATAGGAACATGGAAATTCAGGGAAGAAGCCAAGCAAGGCAAAAGAGAATGGGCAGGTCTCAGCGAGACCATTCTAAGATGCAAATAACTAATGAGAGAGGAGCCAGAGTTCTTGGCGATGCTCTGAGGGCCACTATGTAACTGTCTCCCCAGACTAGGGTCACAGAAGCAGGTTGCAGCTGAGGAACACCGACGGGGATGAAAGAAAGCTTTGGTGTTTACACTGCTCATTCATTTATCCTGGCAACACTGATTCATTGCCTTGTGCACGCTGACTGTGCCAGGCGTAGGGGAAACAATCATAATGAAGGCTTCACCCCTGTTTCCAGGATGCCAGAACTTAACCAGGGAGTAAGACACATAAATAGCTTAGAGAAGCAGTTGGAATGATCACTATGCCGTGACACACACTGCTTTGTATTCTATTGTATTTCTGATGGTGGATATCCATCGTTTTATCTGCCTGGAGCTCTTCTGCTCCTCCTTGGCAATGCATCCCCCTTCTTTTGGGGGTATTGCCCCCCAACATATCATAGTCTGAGTAAGAGTGTAAGTGTCCACCTCCCTTGCCCCAGTGATAGCGAGGGAAATGGGCATGTGACTCAAGTCAGGGCAGCCAGAGTCCTTCCCTAGCTGGAACTCTGAGAAAAAGCACCGTTCTTCTCTGGAAGTGGAGCTGTGATGGCAGAGGCTGGCACTGACCTGAGCAGGAGGATGTGAGGGAAATGCCAGAGTGGGATGCAGTAGGACTTGCTCAGAGATTTGACAGTGGTGGGGAGGAGAAATCAAGCCTGGCTTCCCAGGGAAAGTTAAAACCACTCAAGGAATAGAAATATTTATAAAATACTTCATTTAAACGTGAAGATTAAAATCACCTGCCGTCCACAGAAATCCATACGAGTTAACGTGTTGTGTATTGCCTTGTGTATATTCTCTCTTTACGTATATTGGTATTGCCAGACAGGATGATGATATTTGGCAAAGATCCATGATCCCAAACTCCCACATGGCTACCGCAAGAAAATATATGCACAAAGAATGAGGCCAGACAGCACAAGCCTTCATTACACTGAGACTTTTGCTCCAAGTCCTAGGATGCCCTAGTGACCTGGCCTGGGCACACGGAGGCTGCCTTTTATCCAGGTCACATGAATCACAGTTGGTGGATGCAAGGGGCAGTAGGCTGAGGAGACATGCTGGTGCTTTCCCTGTGTCACAGCCACACCTGAGTGCTGGGTGTCTTACTACTTCAATGGTCAGGACAATGTGTTCAAGGACAGCCAGAGAGGGCGTCCAGAAGACCCAGGCCAGAGCTGTCAGAGTCTCATCACCCCAGGCCTCTACAGAGAAGAGGCATCTCCCAGAAGGGAACACACCTCTCTCCTGCTACAGCAGCAGGAGAGAATCCCCAAGACTGAATCCAAGACGGGGAACATGTGTGTGTACAAAAGTGGCGTCATGCCATTTGACAGTAATCATCTTTTTCTTGGGTCTTTTAACCTGGTGATGGTGGAATAACCGCTGTAGGCTTGTGCCCCTGAGACCACAGAGTTGCCAACCATCGATGCTGGAGTTGTTGGAAGGATGTCTCACACTCTGATCATAGGGTAGGGGTGGGAAATTGGCAGGGACAGGGGCTGGTCTCTGAGGGCCCTCTAGCACTTGCGGCCAATCTCTGAAGTGTGGAAGGACTTCCATCCTTTAAACTAGTGTTTCCAAGGCATAGGGTGTGCCCTCCTGGTTCTACTCATGATGGTTCAAGATCAAATAGGCAAGGCATGAAACAGCATTATCTCAGCGTGAGGCAACAATTCCCTTTTCAATTTTCTTTCAGCCCTTCCAGTTGTACCTAGATAAAGCTGGCCTCAGCACAGCATCTTCAGCAAGCAACACTACCCACTTAGAATCTGGTGGTATCGCTCAGTTTTCTGTAATCATCATTTTGAGCTGCCCTCAGTTGCTGCAAGAATTACAGGAACAGGGAAAGATCTTCCCAATGTTAGTTTTCCGTTTATGTTTTTCATCCTTTTGAAGCAAACTTAACCTAAAAAGTGACTTAATTTAAAGAAAACTATTGAGTAAGTAAGACTATGGCTGGCATACGAATATGACAAAAACACGAAGGGGGACACAAATGATTGAAGGTGAGGAGACACTGTAGAGGGAAAGAATCTCCATGGGGTGAGGATGTGTGAGCTCGGGAGTCTCTAATAAGAAAGACTGTTTTTGCCCACCTTCCAAATAGATTTTTTTCCAGAAAGGTAATGAATCACACTAGGGCCAGATATCCATGTCCAGGGAATGGAAGAGACACTTCTGTGTGATTCTCAGATATTGTGAGGCAGGATAGAAAAGTTGGGTCAGGGGGATGGAAGGCGAAAAGGGAGCTGGAGTGGCTGGCAGAGCAGGAGTGGAGGTATTTGAGATGCATCCTTGGGGAGGATCAGGACACTGAAGCAAGGCTTCCTGGGTCCTTGTGTCTGTTCTTGGAAAGAAAGACAAAACCAACTAGAGGATTGATGGTGGATTCTGCCATGTTTTGCCCTGGTATCATCATAGGCAAAAAACTCAGGTCTATAAGCCCGAACAAAGAGGAGGGGGTGGGCCTCTGTGATGCCTTGTTGAGCAGAGGAATAAACAGCCCGAGTTTCTACTTACCCTGTTCATCGCATCCTCTCCCTGGAGCCCTCGCTGCTGTTAGGACCGGTGAAATGAGAGAGGCCATCACTGGGCAGAGCCTGAGTTTTCACTTGAAGATTTGTCTACTGTGAATCCAGCCCCTGGGGAAAAAACAAAAAACAAACAAACAAAAAACAGAGCAGCCCAGCGTGACATTTCAGTTTGACCAGAAATACTTCAGGTTAATTAAAAAACTCCTTCTGGTTTTAAAGTTAGGTTCACATGTATTAGCTCACATTTCTGAAAAGCACTTCCAACAGTGCCTGCAGCATATTAAGCGGCACATTAAGCGACATATTAAGCGGCATAGAAACATCAGTTTTGCTGCTGCTGCTTTTGTGGTTATGATTGCTATGTTCGCTCTCACCCTGAGAGGTAGACAAAGCAGCGGTCAATACTGGAGTCATTTTATGGATAAAGAAAGAAACTCGGAGAGATCAAGTAACTTGTCTAAATCCATACAGTAAATCAATGGCAGAGTCAGGACTCAAAGCCAGCTGTTTAGGCTATAAGTCTCAGCTTTCAGAAAATGATCAAACACCTCCAGTTATAAAGCAGTTTCCCAAGTGACTTCATTTGTCACCTAACAACCCTCCTAGGCAGTGGAAAACCAGTCATGGAGGTAAATCCAAGTTCCATGGCTTATCAACTCTGTGACCTGGAGCTGGATTTTTAGCCTCTCTGAGCCCGAGGATTTTCATTAGTGGTTGGGGTTGTAGGTGAAGCTTGAGGGAGAGATTTTCATGTACGTCTACTTCTCAGCGCACAATGGCAGCTATTATAATCACAACATGGTCCTTTTTCAGAAGAGAAACCAGGCTTAGAGGACGCATGTAATTTGCTCAAGTTCTGGGGTTTCCCAGTTCCAGGTTCAGGTTCACCGCACCATTCCACCCCACTCTGTGTGGACATGCCCTTAGAGAACATTGTTAGAGCTGGCAGTTGGAGGAAAAGAGAAGTGGTGTGAGATTGTTCAAAACCGAAAGCCCTTTGACAAGAAGCTTAAGGATGACCAGTGCTGAACTGGTCAGAAAGATCTGACTGCAAGAACCTTTTAAATCCCCATTTTTCTAGTATCTTCTCCTTAAACAGGATAATGCTGGTGAATTAATAATAATGAGTTCTCTCTCCTTAGACCAGGTCCCAGCAGTAAATAAATTAACCTGAAGAAAGACTTTGTTTCTGATGTTACAACCTTGGAGAGAATAGACTGATGAGAATCAGGTGCTAATTTTGATGGATGGGAGAGATGGGAGGAAAAACAGTCTAAGACTTTGCTTGCCAAATTCTGGTCCTCTGACCAGCAGTGTGGGCATCACTTGGGAGTCTGTTAGACATGCAGAATCTTAGACCCCAGCCCAGACCTATGGAATCTGAATCTGCATTGCCATAATACTGACACCTGGATCCTACCCTTAGAAGGTTTGAAGTAATTGGTCTGGAGGGTGGCCTGGGCATTAGGAGTTTTCAAAGCTCCGCAGGTGAGTCTAAGGAGATGAGCAGGGAGAAGAGGCAGAGCCCCTACGTTGCCTGCTGTTAACCTGTTGTGGTGACGACTTCAGACAATCCGGGTGCTCGGATTTTAATTGGAGACACCCAGTAGAGCCCAGCACTAGCCCAGCTGGAGCCCCCAAAGTGCCTTCTTCCTCCAGCCACAGCCATTTTGCAGACGCCTGGACCACAAAGACACGTTGCCATACACCATAGGCAGAGATGGGCAACAGGCTCATGAGCATCAGGACTTTCTCCTACTTCTGCCATTTTCTGCTAAACCCAGTCAGTAGGTCCAATTTCTTACTTTTAAAAGCTTCCTATTGAGGTCTTGTTTCGGTTGACCCGGGGGTATGTTAGGCAGGATTTGGTTAAGTCTGAGGCTTATGAAACGACAAATCCTTCGGGAAGAGGTCAGAGGAAAAGCTACTTTCTGTCGAACACACTCTATTGGAGATGAGTTTCTCTTTTCTTTCTGGGGTAGGTTTGCTTATGACTTGAACAAGGAAGCACTGGACCCAGGAGAGAGAGACAGACTTCAGTGAATGGAGTTAAAGGGTGAATAAGACTAAAGAGCAGAGAGGGTTGGGTACCAACCAAGTATTTACTCCTGGAGACACTGGAGAATAGCAAACCTAAATATTTACTCAGGAAAGACCACTGTTCTAAGGGCTTTGCAAGGTAAACTTAATCCTCACAATAGCTTCCTAATGTAGAAACTGCTATTACACCCACTTTACAGAGATTATCACAGTTCAGTTTGCTCAGCTAGTGAATGCTGGAGCTGGCCCTCCAACTCAGGTCTCCCACTGACTCCCAAGCCCACTGCCTCCCCTCTACACACTTTCCACTGAGAAGTAGTGCACCAGAATTCTAAGATAGGATCACTGTAATTCTGCAAAAATGGAAGGATCATTTTTCAAAGAGGCTAAGTGAAAAGAAGAGAGTTGATACGGAAGTGCTCTTCAGTCTGAGCAGCATTTAGAAGAGAACGAACTGCATCTTAGTTAATTATTTAATTTTTATTAAAGAATAGGCAATATACCATATTATGTTAGTTTCAGGTGTACAACACAGTGATTCAATAGTTTTATAGATTGTACTCCATTTAAAGCTATTACAAAATAATGGCTATATCTCCCTCTGCTGTAACTGCAACTTAGATGAGTCTTCTTATTGGGGGCAAAGAAATGTCCTTGTGGTCATCAATTTAGCGCACTTTCATTTCAAAAGGACAGTGGAGTCCTAAGTTCCTGAGAACAAATGCTCCATTGCTTTTTCCCATGTACGTTAGCATGTACTGCTGTTAATGAGCAGACGTTCAGTGACTGTGAAGGAGCAAAAAGAATTTTCAGATGCTTGCATGTTGCACGCACCTTTTACAAGTTTATTCAACCAATGTTCACTGAGTGGGTGCCTTTGTCACATTTTGTATTTTATGTGCTATAGACAATCTCCCACTCATTCCTAAAGAGTGAGCAGAGATGAGAACACTGAGGTTCGATGAAGACCTGAATTAGGTCTCAGACTGTCTGACCCCAGAGCTTGTTCTCTTTACTGGATACACTCTTAACTTTATAGCCCATGGATTCTTAAACTTCAGTGGACATTAGATGCACTTGAGGAGTTGGTTAAATGGCAGGTTCCTGGGTCCTCTACCAAGAGATTCTGAATCTGGAAATCTGGTGTTCAGCCCCAGAATTTGCAGGTTCAGTGGTAACCCCTAAGTGACTAATTCCGGTGGCCCAAAAATCTGTAATTCTAGCAAGTTCTGTCAGTTGATGCTGATGTAGGTAATTCATGGTCCCACTTTGAGAAATTCTGCTGGGCCACTTTCAGGCAGACCTGAGGGGTAGGGGCTTGTCTTCCATGTGGGAAGTGGGGCAAATGTCTGTACCGTGGACCACGGAACTGAAAAGGAGAAGAGGAGAGGATGAAAGAGGGCATAGGCAGTTCCCGCTGGCTTGTCCTAATGTTAACAACAACAATGGCATAATAATAACTGATAACATCATGGAATGTTTATGTTGTATTAGAGTCCATGCTAAGTGCTGTGTGTCAATTATCTCCTTCAATTTTTTTAAATTAAAGTGTAGTCAGTTTACATGTTGTGTCAATCTCTGATGTACAGCATAATAGTTCAGTCGTACATATACATACATACATTTGTTTTCATATTCTTTTTCATTATAGATTCCTACAAGATATTGAATATAGTTCCCTGTTCTAGATAGTATATAAACTTGTTGTTCATCTATTTTATATATAGAAGTTAGTATCGACAAATCTTGAACTCCCAATTCATCTCTTCCCCACCAGTAACCATAAGTTTGTTTTCTAAGTCTGTGAATCTGTTTCTGTTTTGTAAAGAAGTTCATTTGTCTTTTTTTTTTTATATTCCACATATAAGTGATATCATATGGTATTTTTCTTTCTGGTATTTTACTTCACTTAGAACGACCATCTCCAGAGTTAAATTAAATTAAAAGTCTTTTAATCTTTACAACCACCCAGTGAGTTGGGTACCATAATCCCCATTTTACAGATCATGAGGGTTAGAAAATCTAAGTAATTTGCCCAAGCTGCTTGTGAGTGGAAGATCATAAATTCAATCATCCCATGACTTTTTCCAGAATGCAGTCATTGGGGGAGCAGTGATTCGGGAATAGAGGATGAGTTGAAGAGGCAGAAAGGTCCAGGTGGGATAAAGGGGAGACATAGCCTGGGGTGAGAAGAGAGGAATCAGAGGCACATGGACCTCTTGTCCTTCTGCTGTTCTCAACTGGAAGGTTCCCTTACTGCATAATAAACCCTGGAAATCAAGTGAGGGTGTCCCAGCCCAGTCAGCCCAAGACCACTGGGGACAATCTATTGTCTGTCAGAGTCAGGGTTATTGACTCTTTAAGATGAGAGAGGTCACATGCCAGAGGACCCATGAGGTGTCTCACCAAACAAAGGAAGGTTAGAGATACTGTCGGGTTTGGGGAAGTGTGGAGTTTAGGTAAAATTTACAGTTGACCCTTGAACAACATGGGTTTGATCTGCTCAGGTCCACTTATTCGTGGGTTTTTTCAATAAGTGCCTACAGTACTACATGATCTGTGGTTGGCTGAATCCATGGATGTGGAACTGTGGGTACAAAGGGCTGACTGAAAAGTTATGTGTAGATTTTTGACTGTGCAGGGGTCGGTACCCCTAACCCCACATTGTTCAGGGGTCAACTGTAATGAAACAGAGTTTCAATAAGCTCAAAGCAAATCAGATCTGTGTATATAGGATCCACATCAGCTCTGGATGCAAAGTGGATGCAGATTCCTTAACTACAAAGTGAAGGTGGGTGTGGAACGTTGTGTCTAGAAACCTCTTACCAGATTCTCTGTACCTGGGTTGGAAATGGAGTCTGTTTCTCTCTGTCAAATGGACTTAGAGTCTCTAGGCAAGCAGGGGGCTGCATTTCATTCTTACTGATGTAATGTCAGACAACCAAGTTTTTGACAGTCTACAATTTTAAAGCCCAGAGTCTCTCAGTGAGTAAGAAAGTAAAAGTCACAAAGAAAGGGGATGTTAGGACATTTTGGCGTTATCTCAGCAGCAGCCTGTTCTGGGCTGAAGTATTATTACCTGGTCACTCAGCAGTTGACTTTATGTCTGTTATCTTATTCTTTTATCTGTCTTATCTGTGTCTATAGCCATTATCTGTCTTGTGTATCTTATTCATGTCTAGTCTGATAAACAGCTAAGCAGATTTTTGCTTTCTTATTCTGGGCTAATTTTTATTTTCTCAAGGCTTTCGAGTGTATTTGCTTCCTGTGGCTGCTGTAACAAGAACCACAAACTGGGTAATTTAAAACAATAGAAAAATTTTCTCTCATAGTTCTAGAGACCAGAAGTCCAAGATCAAGATATTGGCAGGGATGGTCCCTTCTGAGGGTTTGGAGGGCTAGTCCGTTCCAGGCCTCTCTCCCAGCTTCTGGTGTTGCTGGCAGTCCTGGTGTTCCTTGGCTTGTAGGTGCCTCACTCCAGTCTCTGCCTCCATCTTCACATGGCCGTCTCCCTGTGTCTCTCTGTCCTCACAGCGCTGTCTTCTGTGAAGGACGTCAGTCATGCTACATTAGGGGCCCATCCGACTCCAGTATCATCTCATCTCAGTTTAGCTAATTACATCCGTAAGGACCCTATTTCCAAACAAGGTCACATTCTGAGGTACTAGGGGTTAGGACTTCAACATATCCTTTTTGGAGGACACAGTTCAACTCATAACAGAGAACAGAACAAACTTGTCCCTGAGTCAGGACCTAATGAGAATTCGTGCCTTGCTGTGACTCAAGTGGGGCGCGCAGACTGGCAGTTTCAGCGTCACCTGGGGCTTATTGGAAATGCAGAGTCTGGGATGCCCCTCCCACCAATGCACCAGAATCTATGCTTCAGCTTTATCCTCCGGTGACGAGCGTGCACGTGAAAGTGGGAGAAACAACGTACCAGCAGGTGGCGCGTGAGCGGTCCCGTGGATTTGCAAAATCATGTTTACACGGCCAGATTTGAATCTGTTACTGGAATTTAAGACCTGGACAGCAGCTGTCTTCCAAAGAAACTGCTCCAAGCTAGCAGCTGTAACAGTGGCAAGGAACCCAAGACGAGGGATGGATTTGAGTGGAAGGCTGGCTGGGGTCTTAGAGTGGGCTGACGGAGAAAGAAGAGGAGGGGGCAGTATGGGGGCTGCTAGACCCCAGCTACTTCCAAGCCATGTGAGCACCACTCAAATACTCTGACCCTCACTGTCCACAGGTATAAAGTAGAGCGAGTACTTCTTACCTCAATGGCTGGTAAGAGAATTGAGGGCGAAAGTAGACCTAAGAGTCCCGTTTGGCGTCTGCAGGGAAGAATGTGAAACGCAGAGTGACTGGGTCCACCCCTGGAGAAGAGGAGGATGGACAGGTCGGGCAGCTCATTCAACCATTTCTTCGTTCATTCAGCGCTGAGGACCTATGATGTGCTAGACCCTATGCTAGGCATGGGGAATACAAATAGCAGTACGTCCTCCGGTGGTTCACGGTCAAAGGGAGGAGAAAATGAAGCAGGTGCAGGCTGTTCCGGGAACTTCGCACGGTGTGGCCATCGAGTACCAGGAGGGGCACTCAGAATCCCCAGCTCACAGCAGGCAGGCTAACGCCAGCCCCCACCACGTGGTTTCACGCCTCCCCACCTCATTCCTTCCCATCAGTTTGGTTCCCCAAAATGGCGGACATGAGCCTGTAGCGGCCAGATCTTAGATTAACAACAACAGCAACAAAAAGTAAGCAGCTTTCCTAGAACGGAATAGAACTTAACCGTTTACCAGATGTTATTGCAAGCACAATGCATGGATTATCTCATTCAAGGTTTGAGGCAAACCTTTGAGGGATATGCTAAGTTCTGGCATCAGCAAACATAAGTCTGGACGCAGGGTGACTTGGATAAGCGACTTAACCTCTCTGAGCCTCAGTTTCCTCCTCATTTTTAAGTGGGATAAAAATGGTACCTACTATAGTGCCTGGAACATGTCGAAAACAGTATTTTGTTGAATTGAACTGAATATTGTGTCAGTGGCAAGGGGACTCCCAGCCACCTTTCTGTTTCTTTGAGCGACACTGGTGTTACCCACCAGTTCTCAGATGTCAGCCGGGTGTGTAGGAGCCCCTGCAATGTTTCAGCACAGGTCTTACTGGATTGTAGGAGAGACAGAAGGAATCAGACTTTCTGTTTCAGAGTAACAAGCTAATTGACATTTTCCAGAACTATTTCTAAGCCATTATGAAGAACCCAGTGATGTGTGCTAACGAGGAGAAATTATTATCACCTGGGAATGACTTTGGACAAGTGCTTCAAAGGCATTCTAAATTTGAACTCTGGGAGTCATCCAATTTCCTGACAAATTTTGCCTCCTTTTTCTCTCTCTCCTCCACCTGCCTTTCTGTGGAGGGGCTAAAAAAGTCTAGAAGGGGAGGAAGGAGGAGGCTCAAGTTGAAGTAAAAGCAATGGGCAGACTTACCAGTTTTGTTCTGGAACGTCTCACCTTCTGATAAGTACAGTTTTTCTGCATTCCCCCTACACTGTAATCTAAGCTCCATGAGAGTAGTGCCTGGTTCACTGCTGTCTCCCGGGTGCCAAGCACAGTGCCTAGTACATAAAAGCCAAACTCAATAAATATGCATTGAATGAAAATGAATGAATGAATGAATGACATACTAAAGTAGTCATTAAACTCTGACTATAATTCAGCAATACTGTGGGCTGTTAAAATGTGAATATTCAGATTCTTCATTCTGGAAATTCTGACACAGAAGGTCTAGGTGTTGGGTCCCAGGAAAGGCACTTCTTAAAATCTACCCAAATCTGAAAGGCTCCACAAGAAATTAGTGACATCATTTACTCCCGGGGAGGAAAATTGAATGGTTGGGGCCATGGAGGGAGATTTTTTTTTAACTTAATATTCCTTTGCATTTTTTTCTTGTGAATCACATATCACCTACTCATAAAATAAAATTTAAATTGAAGTTTAAAAAATTGCCTAGGTGATTCTGATCTGCAGCCAGTGTTGAAAATAACCTACTGAAGACAAGTCGTTATGTCTAAACAGGAGCCAGAACTGGGCAGACTATTGAAATGTGGGCGACCTGTGCTGTGTGAGTAATGGGCTGTCACCGAAGCAGGCAGGAGAATTTACTCCACCGGCACAGTAGGTCAATTAATCACCTGGAGAAAAGACGTGGGAGCTGCTGTCCGCCATCCCAGGTGCTCAGGGGCCGCTCAACTCCCAGACCTGTATTTGAGTAAAATAGGAAAAAAAGTTCACTGCATTCTGAGATAGCCAAGCATTCAACCAGAAGCCACCATGTCCACCCTTATTTGGTGATCAAAATCTCACCAGAAAAATCAGATAAAGTTTCTTCTTTGGCTTATCAGATTGGCAAAGGTTAAAAGAGTAACATCTGGCCCTCGAATCCTAGAGAAACAGAAGGTGCTATACACTGTGGGAGAAGACAGTGCTACTGGCTTTCTGGGAAGTGATTTTGCAATTAGAACCAAAATGCTTAAATGTATTGGCATCATTCGTTTTGACTCAGCAATTCTGAATGATTTATTCTATGGACGTATTTAGTCAAGTGAATACATTTATATACATGAAGATGCTTATCATAGTATTTATAACAGTGATTATATTGGTTAAATACTATAAATGATAGAAAAATCCACCAATATAAGATCATTAAAATTATGGTACATACACACAATGGAATGTCTTGCCACCATCAAAAATGTAAAAAGGACATCATAATATAATATTAGACACGTACACTCACAGACACAAAGCAGATGTTAAAACTAGGGCAGAGTATGATGCCATATTTGTAAACTAAATATATGCCTAGAAAAAAAGGGCATAAACTTGAGTATTAAAAATAATTATAGGAAGTGTAATTTTTTAACATTTTTTATTGAGTTATAGTCATTTTACAATGTTGTGTCAATTTCCAGTGTAGAGCACAATTTTTCAGTTGTACATGAACATATATATATTCATTGTTACATTTTTTTTTCACTGTAAGCTACCATGAGATCTTGTATATATTTCCCTGTGCTATACAGTATAATCTTGTTTATCTATTCTACATATGCCTGTCAGTATCTACAAATTTCAAACTCCCAATCTGTCCCTTCCCACCCTCCTCCCTCTTGGCAACCACAAGTTTGTATTCTATGTCTATGAGTCTGTTTCTGTTTTGTATTTATGTTCTTTTTTTTTTTTTTAGATTCCACATATGAGCGATCTCATATGGTATTTTTCTTTCTCTTTCTGGCTTACTTCATTTAGAATGACATTCTCCAGGGACATCCATGTTGCTGCAAATGGTGTTATGTTGTCATTTTTATGGTCAAATAATATTCCATTGTAAAAATATACCACCTCTTCTTTATCCAGTCATATGTTGATGGATATTTAGGCTGTTTCCATGTCTTGGCTGTTGTAAATAGTGCTGCTATGAACATTGGGGTGCAGGTGTCTTTTTGAAGTAGGGTTCCTTCTGGATATATGCCCAGGAGCAGGATTCCAGGGTCATATGGTAAGCCTATTCCTAGTCTTTTGAGGAATCTCCACACTGTTTTCCACAGTGTCTGCACCAAACTGCATTCCCACCAGCAGTGTAGGAGGGTTCCCTTTTCTCCACAGCCTCTCCAGTTTTTGTCATTTGTGGACTTCTGTATCATGGCCGTCCTGACTGGTATGAGGTGATACCTCATTGTAGTTTTGATTTGCATTTCTCTGATAATTAGTGGTATTGAATCTTTTAAGATTGATTTCTATATTCATTTTTATTTTGTTTCTGTTTTTATAATGAATGTGCAGTTCATGCTAATTTTTGAATAACCATTACCACTTTAAAACATAAAACCTGGAGTCCTTTTCCTTATGCCAGGTAGGAGGACTTTGGTTGCAAGTAACAGAAACCTTACTAAAAGATGCTCAATAATGGATATTTATTGCTTCATTTGGTAAATCTGGAGGTGCATGATTCCAGGGTTGATTCACAGGTGAGGGTCCTGGATCAGCTTTTAAAGGGCACTCCTCCCCATGGTCACAAAATGGTGGCCATAGCACCAAGCATCACATCTACAAATAGCCATGTCCTAGGGTTAAGGGTGTCCGTGGGCAGGCCCTGCTTCATGGGCATCTACCCTCTGTAGGCCTTTGGAGCCCATCGACCACAGGCTCTAGAGGCAGTCTGAACTGGGTTCACCTCAGTGTTGTCACCGATAACTAGGTGATCCCATGAATTGTCATCTAAAAGGGGAAATTATAAAAATGAAAGGGAGGCACTCAGCAATCACCCTGAGATAACAGATATAAACTGGGACTGTCCCAGACCTGCCAGAACCTCTGGTTTCCTAATTAAAACCAGATGCTGTGTGACTGGGAAAATCACTGAACCTTCTGGAGGCCCACTGAGTCATTTATAAGATGCAACCTCTAAGGGGTGTGGTGAGGGTAAAAGAGGTAACATCTGTAACGCTCTAATCCAAGAGTCAGGACAGAGCAATTCATTTCTCCCAGGCCCAATACTAGCACGTTAGACTAAAACGCTTACACAATGGCTACTTTCCTCCCATGTCCTCATTTTCTGGTGTGTATGGAAATAAACAACCATGAGGCAATTGCATTGAAACTTTAAAAAAGTGCATATTAACTTAATTGCCTTCAGAAATCTGGCAGACCTAGAGGGTGTTGCACAGCTGTTTTCAAACTTTTCAGTTTGGTTAATTTTTATTTCCTGAATAACTTATCCAAGTTAGCTCTCGGTTATAGTTTTGAAAGTTCTGTCCTTAGGCCTTTGGGATAGTTGTTGAATGGGTCTACATAGCTTTTATTTTAAGCTATGGATCTAAGTAATTGACAGAACCCTACATCAGCTCAGAAATTCCCAAATCCATGTGACCATCCCAGGTGGGCAAAGGGGCACATTATCAAGTAGGTCAAAATATGTCACTTCTAACTTCCACTATGAAAGGATGTTGGAATCTTTTCAGTCTTACCACTTAGAGAGCTGTGTGACTTTGGATAAACCACAAAACCTCTCTGAACCTCAGATTCTTAAGCTGAGAAATAGGAATCATAATAGCACTCATCTCACAGGATTACAATGATAGTCAAATGAGATAATGCATTTATTCCTTCTTAAGCTTTGTCCCGGAATGGTGACACTTCCAAAAGAATAATATCAAAACTCTTGCAGAAGAATGTGAGAATTTCTGAAGCATCTTGAAAGAGGAGAGAAGCAGAGTGGTGTTACACCAGGCAATGCCAGCAAGTCTTCCCAAACCCTGTTCAAATGCTGCCCTCCCCAAAGTCCCACCCAAGATGGTACCTCTCTCTTCAATTTCTCATTTCTGCTGTCTGCCACATTGCCTGCCTGTAACCCTCTCTTCCCAATTTCTGTATTGCCTCTTTCTTCTGTGCCTCACTCTGGGACATATCTTTTGCTTATTTATTAATCCTGTTCCCACAAAAAGAAATCAGGAGCTGAAGAATTCAAAGAATCCTCCTTAGAAAGTGGGGAGACAGAGGCTGTGAATACCTATCTTAGATACTTTGGTGGTGTTGTTATGTGGTTTGTAATGTGTCCGGGCACAAACTTATTGCTCAGTTACTGTGCATTCTCTTCCTTTCCTTCCTGATTCTCTTTCACTCTCTGCCTGCCTGCTCTCCCCTAGGAAGATGCATTGCCCTCAATTTTCCTCTCTGTCACCTCCCCCCGCTCCCAGGGGGTCCAAAGTTCTTTTTGCAGATGGTTTCTTTTCAGTTATTTCTCTGGGGAAAGGAAAGGAGTTAGTAAGGTTGAGTTTAAATCTAACATCTGACTGTGGGCCGAGGAAGAGAGTTCTGAGTGTGGGAATCAGAAATCCTGGGTTCCAGTTAACATTGATCAGGTATTTTCTTGCAAATAACAAAATAAACTCTTGCTATTTTAAGCAAGAAAGTGATTAAAGGTATTAGGTGGGGCCCAGAATCTGGGGTGGCTCAGAGAGCTATGAAGCTACATAACCAGTTTCAGTGTCACGGGAGCTGCTGCAGTGCAAGTACCACGGCCATCACCACCCTCTGGACACCAGCCTAGAGCCCAGAACGTCCACCACTATAGCATCCTTGAGAGTGGACTCCCCAGCACCAGGCCTCCTTAGCATGTTGACTTCTGAACCCAGGCTTTGTGTGCATCTAGTTGGTGGGACCCAAGTCACAAGGGGACTGTGAACTGCAAAGGAATGTGGACTGCGCGATATTTCAGAATGGCAGGGCTCATCATGTGAAAAACAAGGGGTTCAGAGAGTTGGGGAGACACAGTGACAAATGCCTATAGCCAGTCTCTCTCCCCCGATATTCATGGGTTATGCCACCATGAGACAGATCCCTCTGAATCTCAGTGTCTATATCTGTAAAATGATCAAACCTGGTGAGGGTGGAGGTCATGGAGGAAGGATACATTAGCCCTGTATCTGTTTTCTAACCATTGAAGTGCAGTCCAAGGAGCAGGATCGGGATTGAGCATCAGCTTTGGAAATGACAGCTGACCAGTGATGGAGAACCCCAGGTGCCAAACTCTCCCCGATAACTCCTAGACTGGAGAGTGTGGTGGGGCTGCAAACCTCAGTGTACTGCATGCCTGTCTTGCAGAAATGGATATGCTGGGTCCCAGGGACAGGCAGCCTTGAGAGGTACAGGTCACAGGTGGAACAGGCAGACCATGGTTGGCCTCGTTTGGGCAGGAATCCGGAAACGTGAGCTCCCGCTGCACCTGGGCACCAGATTTGAACAGCAGGGGGTAACACCTTCAGGAGTCTTTCAGCCGCCCTGGGTGCCAGCTCAGCTGCAGTGACAGAGAGACAGAGCTAGAGGTTGCATCGTTAGAGGAACATGCCTTCCTGTGCTTGGCACTGGGAGCAGGTGAGTGGTGAAGGGGAAACAAGGTTTGAAACAGAGCCAGAAGCTACCAGAAGCTACTCTGTATACAATTACCCCAGTCATCAAACTGGAAATAAAATTGTACATGGCATATACAGTGCTCATTAATGCCGAGTCAAAATGGAAATATTCTCCTATCGGGAATAAATTATAGAATACAATGCATACAATTATACCTGCACCTTTTCCTTTTATTGATGGGACCTGAACGACACGGAATTTATGAAAATCCCTGTGTTTGTAGGACCCAAACCTGTAGCAGTACTTCTAGGAGTGTGTCTTCGTGTGAACTCCCACGTTTTAGGTACTCCAAAGTATCAAATAGCCCCTGTGCACGTCTGACACCACCGGTTCTGATGAAATCTAACGGCTCCAGATGAAACAGTCTGAAGAAGCCAGTGTATTTTTAAGCCATTGGGTACCAGTTACCTGGGAAAGCCCACTTTCACCAGCAAAGGGGAGGCCCTTTATGCCAGAGGCTAGACCCACGAACTTGCTGTGATATAGTTCAGTGTGTTCTAACACAGCACATTGAAATGGGGCGATTCTATGAGGAGGTCACTGGTTCAGATTCTGGGAGTGGGGCATCAGGAGAGTCCTTGCCTTCAAGGACTTGGGGGTTAAAAATTCTTTGGAAACAAATGCCAATCACTATTGTTATTGTGGATTTTTGAGCAGCAGGATAGTCAGGGGTGGAATCTAAGAGGGAGCTGAGAACTGCTGGGAAGAAAGCCCTCTCTCTCGACCCCCTCGTCCTGCAGTCATCCTATGTGACTGTCATTGCTGCCCAGCTGGAACATAAGCTAATTATAGTCTAATAGTGTGTGACGGTGGCATGGGATGGAAGACCAGGGTTAAAACAGGCCTGGGCTCTGTGTGTGTTTGTGCGCGCACGTGCACACGTGCACGCACACACACTTGTATTTGTGTATATGGAAGGCCAGTAGTTATAGGGCAACAATTAACTCATGCTTTCAGTCCACTCACTGTGATGACATCTACCCACTTCTGATGGATGGCAGCTGCTTCTTCAAGAAACAGGCCCAGGAATTCCAGAGAACTTAAATGGCCTCTTGAATGACAGAAAAAAGCTTGTGTCACATAAGCTGAGAGCTGTCTTCCCATGTGCCCATCCCACCCTGTGCCTAGTACCCCAGGTCCTGCCCACTGGCTGCTGCCCTACCTGGGGGACCCTTTCAAACTCCCAGTCTCAGTTTTCCCATCTCTCCTTTTACTGCCTGGAAACGTAACAGTAACTGACACCTAGAACTGCTTTCTAAGTGATTAGTCTGACACGTAACTAAAGGTCATCTTTGAAAAGTGACAGACCATTTTTCACTTACTGAATTGTCAATTTGAAAAAAATAATACTCATTGAAGGTATGGGGAGCTGATGAGAGGCGCAAAATTTGCTACAATTTTTTCTGGTCTCTGGAGAGCCACTGGCTGCATGTTTTAAAAGCCTTGACATACATACTGTTTAAGTTAGCAGTGCTGTATTCAGAAATTTAGCCTCAGAAATTAGTCAAGAATATGACAAGTATTTGGCTACTTGGATGTTTACTCCAGTGTTATTCATAATAGAAGAAATGTGCGGGGGAAGCGAAAATCCTGTCCAGTCAACCACAGATAGTTGATTTAATCAAAGCAATGCATAGCAGTGTATTTATCTGATGTATTTATTTGCATGCAAAGATGTTCCACTGAAAGCAGGTTATAAAATGATAGGGCAGAGCTCTGCTCCTAGGAAGACAGAATAGATGCATTTTCCTTATTTCTCTACTAAGTACAATTAAAACCCCTGGATGTGATGTATAAAATAAGCATAAGGGGGTTATAGCTCAATAGTTAGAGCACATGCTTATCATGCACGAGGTCCTGGGTTCAATCCCCGGTACCTCCATTAAAGTAACTAACTAAATAAATAAATGTAATTGCCTCTCCCGCAAAACAAAACAAAGCAAAACAAAATCCAAAACAAAACAAAGCAAAACAAAATCCAAAACAAAACAAGCTTAGGAAGACTCTGAAAGGTGGACAGAAGGCCAACTGACAAGGATCTCAGGGCCCAGTGGTGTGTCCCCTGGGGTTTTGTTTTGTTTGCCTCCTGTATCCCAGACTTGAGCTAATGAAACCAGCAATGTGTCACTGGGCACAGACACCAAAAGCCCTAAGAAAGACCTACCTCTCTAGTCACCAGAACAGAGGCTACCTAGCAAGAGAGAAACCTTTTCGACAATAACTTCTCTACTCTGGTTAAACGTTGCCGAGGAAACTCCGGACCCAGCCTGTCAGCAGGGCCGAGTGAGGAGCTGAGATGTCCACACTCATCACCCAGCTGTACTGAGGCACCCCAACACCCCGCCAGGATGCCAAAACTCGGAAGCACCAAGGAGCTTGCCCAGGTCTCACAGCTGTTAGAATTCTGTGCTGCTGAACGACCCTTCTCTGTGAATTGTAGTCAACCTAATACTATTTTACTGGCCTTGGCCGGGCTTCGCTCAGGGAAAGAGGCATGAAATCCTCAGAGCTGCTAGCAGGGTGAGACTGGGGGAAGACCCCGCTACATCTTCAACTTTCCCCCACCCACGTCATGTGAATGAGTCACCCCTCTTTATGGGCCTCGGTGCTCACATAGCTCTTCTGACTTAGAAGAGCCTGCTTTTACGAAGATACCACTGTCAATCGTTTACATCTCAGTGCAGAGTTCCCTCATCCATGGGTCTCTGGAGATGAAATCGTAGCCTTCCTTGTATTAGGAAGGGCTGTGCCACCCGTACAGGGATTGGGGTTTTCAGGGAGAGGAAGGGGACACTGGGGAGGCATTTCTTAAATTTCTAGCATCTCTTGCTTCCAGGTTGTCCTAGGTCCAAGAAACCGGCTGCCGATCAGATGTAGGTGGCTACTGTTTAAGGCAAGAGGACAGCTGCGCTGGGGTTTAGCAAGGAGGATAAGCATGACTCCTTATGGGAGATAATGTTCCTACTGGCAAATCCCATGAGGATTAAAAAGGTTCGCAGGTATAACTCCTAAGAAGAGAATTAGTCACCCTAGAGCCAAAGATAGACTCCTACGAAGAATGTCAGAAGTTTTTCTATTAACTAAAATAATGGAACTCTTCGTTAAAAAGTTAAATAATAGATTTCCAGTTTGAGTTTCAACATGTGAAGAACTCGGAAGCTGTGTTGCACTGTTGTCAGAGTGGAGCCCTGTTGATGTGGGAGTGTCCCTGGGCTGTGACCTTCACAAGTGTTCCTTATTCTTCCCTCACCCCCACCCCTTGAGTGAAACAGGAAGGCACAGGGGGCTAGAGTTTCCTTAGGGAAACCTAAGGACAAACACAGGGACACTTGAGGCAAATGAAGTTTCTGGCACCTACAGCTGTAGAAAATATTAAACACAGGTCAATTCCTAGACAAATTAACATAAAATATCACACTGAAGGCGTATTTATTTCAATTCCTATTACTCAATACACCATGGCCGGGTTTCAGCAGAATAATTACAAGGTAAGCCAAAAGTCAGAAAAAACAGTCTGAAGAGACAGTAAGAATCAGAGCCAGACGCAGGTGTGTTACAGATGTTGACATGATCAGAGTAGCAACTTAACTATGATTTTAAATAACTACGATGAGTGTGTTCATGGTTATAAGGGGAAAAGTAGACAACATACATGGACAGATGGGTAATTAAAGCAGAGAGATGGAAATTTTAAGAAAGAATCTAAAGAAATACAAGGGAAAAAACCAACACTAACAGCAATGGAGAATGCTTTTGCTGGACTCATCAGCAGACTGGACCACTGAGGACAGAATCAGTGACCCCAAACATAGGTCAATAAAAACTTCTCAAGCTAAAAAATAAGGAGGGAGGAAGGCATAGAACTGAATACCTAAGAACTGTGGGGAATTTTCAAAAGTATAGAACATATTTGGATATACTAGATAACATATAACTGAAATACCTGGAGAAGAAATAAATAGTGTAGCAGGAGGAATACTTGAATAATGAAGAACTTTCCAAAATTATTAGTAGACACCAAAGCATGGACTTAAGAATCTCAGAACCCAGGCAGAGTAATACCCAAAAATCTACATATAGGCTATCATATTCAAACTTCAAAAAACCAAAGACAGAGAAACAACTGAAGCAAGCCAGCAGAGGGACACATCTTACTTATAAAGGGACAAGGATAAAAATTACAGCCGACTTCTCACCAGAAGCCATGCAAGCAAGAAAAGAATGTTGACAGAAAAAACCCACCAACCTAGAATTCTATATCCAGCAAGATTATCCTTCAAAAGTAAAAAAGAAATAGAGACTTTCTCTAACAAATGAAAACTGAGGGAATTAATCACCAGCAGAGCTGCCCTCTAAGAAATATTAAAACAAATCCTTCAGGGAGAAAGAAAAGTGATATAGGTCAAAAATGTGTATCTCCATAGAGAAAGGAAGAGCGTCCGAGAAGGAATAAATGAAGATTAAGATAAAATCTTTTATTTTTTCTTATTCTTAATTGATCTAGAGATAGCAGCTTGTATACAGTAATAATAGCAACAATGTATTGGATGGTTATAGCATGTGGATAATTGACGTGAATAACAGTAATGTCACAAGGGATGCAGGGCGGGAACTGGGACTATTTGGTTATGGGGTAGTGATACTGCAGGGGAAGCAGTACAGTGTTACTTGAAGGTGGACTTAGATTAGTTATAAATGTATGCTGAAAACTCTAAGGTAAGCACTAAACTTTTAAAAATTAAATAATGGAACTGCACAAAGTAAGAGCTGAACAACCCCCCGTCTGCACTGCATAGCACTACTTCTGAAGCGTAGCCACTGTCAATAATCTGGTATGTACTCTCCAGGATACACTGGAGATGTAGTTTTCTGCACCCTCCTTATTTTTCTTCACCCAGCATCACTAGGTACATCTTTCTATGCAGGTTTGCTTCTGAGTGGGTTCTGATGGAAGGGTTTAGGATCACCTAGTCTAGTCTAGGAGGTATCCTTGAGATCAATAGGGACAGATGTATGCAGCTAGAGAAAAAGTACTTGAAGGACATAGAAACAACCAGTGGAAGGGCCTTCTTGACTCCTAGATTTGGGAGGCACAGAATGAAGAGCACTGTGCCAGGGCAGGGGAGCTGGGTCTGAGGGCTTTGTCCAGGCAATGTGCATTGGACCAAATTAATTCACCTCTCTGAGCCTCACTGAGCAGCCATTCATCACTCAATGCACAGATTCTCTGTGATGCTCAAGTAACATCCTCTCTATGTGACATCCCCTTTAATTGGTTACCCAGCCTCTGCTTGAACTCCACAGTGATGGGCCATGGGGGAAAGTGAGGGCTTCAGCTGGAGTTCCATAAGTTGGCCCTAGTGTTGGTGGTCGAGCGAGGTGATGCTGGACAGAGTAGGGACAACAAGCAGTGGCCTAGAAGGCTGCCAGCTGTCATGACAGGGAGCAGGGTGCCCCTAGGGGTTGGGGTGAAGGGCAGAGAATGGGATATTGAAGTTGAACTGTCAAAGGGAGGTGGATTTCAGAGCCAAACAACACAAGGGGATTATCCAGGTCCCACAAAAGGGTCCCACAAGGATGAGGAGAAAGCATCTGTACTTCAGTTCCCTCTGGCTACCAAAGCAAACTCCAGCTTTGGAAGAGGTGTTGTTTTCCGTTGGAGTCAGCCAGATTACAGTGGGCTGAGAGCAGTTGCCATTCTGTGACGTTGCCAGCAGAAAAACAAAACATTCAGCTTTCTCAGTAGGAGAACCTCAACGCCCACAGCGTCACAGAGGGGCAGGACGCAAACACACCACACTGTTCCCATGATATATGCGTAAGCATGGGGTCTGGGTAATTAGCAGTCTTGGGTTTCCTGGAAGGTTCGTGCTTTTTGATTGAGTTGGTTGGCTGGAAAACAGTCCAAATCTTTCTTTGCCAAGCTCAGAGGTGGTAGAACCAGAATTAGCATGTTTCCTGTATTTTCCAAGAGCTGATGGAAGCAGATCTTCAGTGAGACTTCTGAACCATTATTTAAATTTGTATTTTAGACTTCCACATGGATTTGCAGAATAAATATGTTCATTCTTGAGAAAGCGATACTTTTTAAAAGAGGAACCTCAAACCCACTGTGGAGTCTTGTTTTAATTCTGATTCTGGAACATTACCAACAACCACTGGATGTGCCAACCCCAGGATGTTTTTGAATAGTTTTTACTTCTAAAGCATGTGGTTTCACTTACAGTATGTCTTAAATTGTTGAATAATTAACAAGAAATTGCCTTTGGTAAGTCTAAATTTGTTGACTCCAGAGCAATTTTTAGAAAAGGATTCTGATGCATCTAAACACCACCTGTGGGGGTTTTCCCATAAAGTCCACTCATATCTGCCAAATGGAAGAAATGATTGATTAAGAAGGATTATACCAATCAATAAATAATTGAGCACCTACTATAAGCCAGCCACTTGAGATACAGTATTTCTGGTCTTTCCATGACAGGATGTTAAAAGGAGACTCTTTTGACTCAGTTTTCCTAAAGGTACCAGGACGCTGGTTACGAGGATAGCCAGTGTGAGAGAGACCTGCTATGTCTATCGACTCCCTTACTTGGATTGAAATTATGAAAGATTGAGAGAAAATTAATTAAGAGAGTGGAAATGCCACCTTCTGGCCTCAAGCCTAGTGAGACTTGGTGTGTGTTCTCTGACGTCTTACCTACCTCCAGGGAGAGAGAGAGAACAAAATCACTTGCTTAGTGAAAACTGTTCTCTTTTCTTACCTCCGTGCCAGCTCCTCGCTCTGTCCCTGGCCTGGCTGATCTGAAAGAGAAGAAGCAGATGAACAGTGAAAGAGCAGAAAGACAGTCCCTCCTTCCTCTCTGTTCACTGAAGCTGGCCTGAGCTTGGAAAGGAGAAAAAAAAATTTTAATTGAAGTATAATTTACGTACAGTATTATATTAGTTTGAGGTGCACAGCATAGTGATCCAATATTTTTATAGATTACATTCCACATAAAGTCATTATAAAATATTGATTATTTTTCCTGTGCTGCAAGTTACATCCTTGGATCTTATTTTATACCTAGTAGTTGGTACCTCTTATCCCTTTCCCCTATTTTGCCCCTCCTCCCTTCCCCACTGGTAACCACTAGTTTGTTCCCTGTATCTGTGAGTCTGTTTCTGTTTTGTTATATTCATGCATTTGTCTTATTTCTTAGATTCCACATATAAGTGAAAACATATTGTATTTGTCTTTTTCTGTCTGACTTATTTCACTTAGCATAATACCTCCCGGTCCATCCATGTTGTTGCAGGTGGCAAAATTTCATTCTTTTTTATGGCTGAGTAGCAATATTCCATTGTATGTGTGTACCACATCTCCTTGGAGCTAAGTCACATTCAGAGTCCTGGAACATTACACAGGGCTGGGCTTTGTAATTGCTGAACTACAACTGTATTTGCAGCCTTTAAACTGTCAGCTGATTAAGTGTGAGCAGAGTAGGCAGGGTCCTGCAGGATCTGTCGCTCACAGGCACTGGGAGATTGCCCCCCTACTCCCCACTAGCCAGTGAATAAAGTTTACAGGGTGTAAGAACAACAATCAAAGTGCCTTTTGATCGCAGTGCACCATCATCCTTATTTAGCAGACCAGTTATTCATAGCACCACAAATAATGTAGGATTCTGTCCCCATCTTATAGATGGGAAAGTAAAGGCCAGAGAGGCTAAATAACATGTGGAAATCAGATTCAGGTTTCCTTGTCTTTTAACTTTGCATTATGCCATACTATTTTTGGTTATTATGCCAAAAGTGTGGTGGGGGGGTATGTTAAAGATTAGAAATGAGGAAGAAATTTTTAAGGAGGAAATGTAAGTTTCCCCTAATAATTGATTTCAGATATTGTCTATACTTCTAAAGCAACTTGACAAAATTCACTATAAAGGATAGGAGTGATTTTTTTTAAAGCTAGGGGTATTTTGTTTCATTTCAATCTTCACAAAACCACATATGGGTTTATTTCCTCCTCTGCATCCTCAGCCTCCCAGGAGAGCTTGGAGCACTGGGTCCCTTTCCATCTTAGAGTCTATCGTTCTGTGTGAAAACCTGAACTTATAAATCAGAGATTTGAGGACCTGAGTCTTTTCTCTGTAAAATAATTCCTTGTGGGTTTTATCTATTTACAAACAGTAAGAGTACCAACTGCATTTTGAATTTCATTTGATTTACTCCATCTAGGAAGTAAGGAAGACTTCAGGGACCCATCAACTTCCACAACTTCAGGGTGTCCCTGTAATCTATTTCACACAACTTCCCTTTGAAGATAACCTCTGGATGGATGGATAGTGGATGATGGGGGGAAGGGGACGGGGCTCAGCCACACTAACAGTGATAACTACCTGTGGAGGGAAAAACCTACAGTCTTTCCTGCTGTGAATCTTCCTTTACTACCCACACAGAACACTTCACTTCTGATGCTTCTGGTCACCAAACATGTGAAGTTTTTTCCCCCACATCAAGCAACTCTCCACGACACCAGCTGGGTGTCCTATAATTTAACTCAATTTGGACACTATCCTGGAGACACTCGGCGAAAGTGTCAGATCCCACAGTTTCAGGGCTGAGTCTCACAAGACTGCACCCACCTGACTTCAGATGCCAATCCCAAGTAGTAGGTCCCCAGGTTACGCACACCTTCTGACCGACTCGGATACAAATCAGAGATTCCCACAACCCCTTCTTCAGATTCAATTAATTTGCTACAGTGGCTCATAGAACTCAGGGAAACACATCTACCAGCCTATTAAAGGATAGGATAAAGGATATAGATGCACAGCCAATAAAGAGATACATAGGGCGAGGTCTGGGTCCCAAGCGCAGGAGCTTTTGTCTGTGTTTAGTTGAAATGTGTCACCCTCCTGGTATGTGGATGTGTTCACCAACCTGGAAGCTTTCTACAGTTTGGTAATTTTTTTGAAAGCTTCATCATGTAGACATGATCAATCATTAACTCCATTTTCAGCCCTTCTCCCTTCTCAAGAGAATGAGGGGCAGGGCAGAGATTCCAAGCTTTTAATGATGGCTTGGTCTTTCTGGTGACCAGCCCTCATCCAGGAGCCATCCAGGGGCCCACCCAGAGTCACCTGTTTAGAAGAAAAGAACCCTCATCATTCAGGGAATTACAGGGGTTTCAGGAACCTTGTGTCAGGAGCTGGGGTCAAAGACCAAATATTAAAACAGAAGATGCTCCTAGTACTCTTATCACTTAGGAAATTCCAAGGGTTTTAGGAGTCCTGTGCCAGCAACTGGGGACAAAGGTTCTCTGGCTCAAGGGAGAGGGGGACGGGAGGGGTGACATCCTACAAGCTGTGTGGCCAAAGCACACCCATCATCCCAACGTCAGCGTTCACAAGCACAGCTCAGTCCAGCCCCCTTTGAAGATGTGTAATTGGGTCAGCCTCCCTCCCTCTGCTCCACACTCCAAATTGAAGTTGTTAATGTACTAGAAATGCAAATTGAGCTAAAATTAGTTTAGCTTCGTTCTCCAAAGACCGTCTTTCCCCCTCCTTATGGAGAATGGATTTACATAATTTTATACTGAGAGGAAATAATCACTTTGCCTTTAAAAAAAAGAAGCCTCCTTAAATATGTATTTTTGCCCTCTTCAGTCGCCTTTTGCAAGCTGCATAGCAGTTCTGCTTTGTGATCTTGGTTCTCATCTCAACATCAGTAGATACAACAAATCTCAACGAAAGGCAGAGGAAGGCAAAGCAGGAAGGGTCAGGGATGCTGGAGTATAAGAGCCAATGAAAAGCAGTAGCCCCTTCATGAATGGCCGCACCCCACTGCTTCCTCATCCAACGGAGAGCAAAGGGGGCCCCCAATAATCTTCCAAAGTGATAAAACTGTGCAGGCAGGATTCATACAAAATAAGGGACCCCAGATCCACTGACAGGTGGGTCGGGCCCTTTTGCTCCTTTCTAACCAGGAACTCTCCCCGCTGGAAGCCTGTTGCAGTGATCTCAAAGATTGTAAGACAGGACCTGCTGCAGTGATGTCAAAGGGTAGTTGTTTCTATTTTTGTTTTGGGGGAAGATGGGTTGTTTTAGGACTGCAAGAGCCTGGGGACTGGTTAAGAAAACATGATGGAGGGTCCAAGCACGGCTCCATTATCTTGGCTTGTAGTCCCTGGCTTGTTTGCTGGTTGACCTCTTCAGTGTGTTACTAGGTCAACATTCTGTTGTACCTTAAACCTTATGGTGACTGGGACTGGATTTCCGTCTGAGCCAGATGACGAGACTGTGTGTACATAGGGAATCTGGATTCTAGTTTTTCTTTCCCTGACTCTGTGTGTCCAGTCACAGAGGTTGAATGTTTCTCAGGCTGGGTTCAGTAGGTGCAGCAGGTGCTCTGGGGGTGATTGCCTGGGGTGAACCCCTCTCGTCTGGGAGCCCGCCCAGTCCTCAGCCTCCAGTCCTGGGGTCCTGGTCAGTACTATGAAACTGTTCATGCTCCCCACCCCTACTGGCCATGGATGGTTTTTCTAGAGGCAAATACTTGACCCATGCTGGGCTAATTAAATTTCTTCCCTGGAATTTGGAATTTGGAAGAAAGGGGTGGAGACTGGGATTCATATGCCTGGCAGCAATGACGGTGAAGTCCAGTGACCTGCTACTGAGTCTCTTCAACCACCTGACACATGCTGCTGTGGTTCCTTCCTTAAATATTTGACCAACTTTACCAGCAACATGGTCTGGCTTTCTGGGGACGTTTTGTACTATGAATTCAATTTCTTTAATGGATATAGCAGTATTTGAGTCATTCATTTTTTTCTCTTGTTAACAAGTGTTGGTAAATTGTGTTTTCCAAAGACTCTGTCCAGTTACTGAAGTTATTGGCATCAAGTTGTTTATAATACTGCCTTATTAGCCTCCTAATGTCCGTGGGTTATGTCCCCTCTTAAATTCCTAATATTAGCAATTTTGCTTTCTCTGTTATTATTTTGGACTTTTTGTTAACTTTTCTCTTTTTTGTTTTCCACTGTTGTTAAATTATTTCATTGATTTCTGATCTTTGTTATTTTCTGTCCTTGCACATTGGGTTTAATTGCTTTTCTTTGTCTAACTTTTTAAGAGAGTTTAGATAATTAAGAAATTATTTAATTTATTTTAAACTCTTCTCCTTTTATTTATTGAGATATAATTGTCACATAACATTGTGTAAGTGTTAAGGTGTACAGCATGTCGATTTGACACATTTATATATTGCAATATGATTACCACCACAGCATCAGCTAACATTTCTATCACATTACATAATTATTATTTCTTTTTTTAGTGTGAACAGTTAACATCTATTGTCTTAGCAACCTTGAAGTTTATAATACGATATTGTTGCCTATAATCACTGGCTGTGGATTAGATCTCCAGGACTTATATTTATCTATTAGTTGCAACTTTGTGCCCCTAAACGACATTTCCCCAATTCTCACCCTCCAGCCCCTGGTGACCACCATTCCACTCTGTTTTTCACAAGTTCAGCAGGTGTATATTCCACATACACGTGACATCATACAGTGTTTGTCTTTGTCTGTCTGACTTATCTCACTTAGTATAATGCCCTCAAGGTCCCTCCGTGTTGTCACAAATGGTAGAATTTCCTTCTTTCTCATGGTCGCATAATATCCCATTGTATTTATATGTACCACATCTTTATTCACTCATCTGTTGACAGACACTTAGGTTGCTTTCATGTCTTGTCTATTATAGATAATTGCATGTAATATTATATTGCATGTAATAGTGCTGCAATAAACATGGGAATGCAGATCCATTTTTCCACATCCTGATTTGATTTCCTTTGGATATATACCAGAAGTGGGATTGCTGGATCGTAGAATAGTTCTATTTTTAATTTTCTGAGGAACTGCCATACTGTTTTCCGTAGTGGCTTAACCAAACTTAACATTCCCACTAACAGTGTATTAGAGTTCCCTTTCTTCCACATCCTTGCCACCACTTACTTGTCTTTTGTCTTTATGATAATAGCAATTCTAACAGATGTGAGGTGCCGATGAAGTTTTGATTTACATCTTCCTGACGATTAGTGATGTTAAGCATCTTTTCATATACTTGTTGGCCATTTGGATGTCTTCTTTGGAAAAATGTCTTTTTAGACTTATTATTAAATATTTTTATTTGCTAATATTTTGGTAAGGATTTTTGCATCTATGTTCATCAGTGACATTGGTCTGTATTTTTAAGTATTTTTAAAATTTTAAAATTAAAATTTATTTTGAGACAGTTATAGATTGTCCTACAGTTTTTGTTGTTGTTGATATTGAGTTGTATGATATCTTTACATATTTGGTTGTTAACCCCTTATCTGATATATGGTTTTCATTTTTTTCTCCCATTCCATAGATCGCCTTTTCATCTTGTTGATGGCTTCTTTCGTTGTGCAGAAGCTTTTTAGTTTGATGTAGTCCCACTTGTTGATTTTTTATTCCATTGCTTGTGCTTTTATGTCACCTCCAAAAAATTATTGCCAAGACCAATGTCAAGGAGCTTCTTCCCTTGTTTTCTTTTAGGAATTTTTACAGTATCAGGTCTTATGTGTAAGTCTTTAATTCATTTTGAGTTAGTTTTCTTCTCTTTTGTAATATAAGTATTCAAACTGCATGTTTCCCTCTATGTACTATTTTAGCTGCATCTCACATATTTTGATATGTTGTATTTTTTATTATTCAGTTTAAAAGATTTTCTGATTCTACTATTGACACATGATTGTTTAGAAGTGGGTTCTTATTGCCAAGTGATTTTATAGAAGATTTGTTATTATTTTCAATTTTGATTCTACTTTGGCCAAGAATCTACTCTGTAAGATCTTAATCTGTTAAGGTGTATTGACTTATTTTATGGATATGCATATGGTCTATCTTTTAAATGTTCCTTGCACACTTGAAAAGAATGCGTATTCTGCTGTTATCAGTTGGGTTTAATTCTATAAATGTCCATTGGTTCAAGTTGGTTGAGAATGCTGATAATAGTTGATAATTCTATCCAATACTGAGAATTAAGAAAACATTAAAATTATATTAAAATCTCAAACTGTGATTGAGGATTTCTCTTTTTTCTTTTAGTTTTGGTCAGTTTTGGCTTCAGATATTTTAAACCTTTGTGATTTGGTACAAACTTGTTTAGTATTGTTGTGTCTTAACGAATTGACACTTTCATTATTTAGAACTGTCCTCTTTTGTCTCTGGCAATAATTCTTTATCCTGACATCTACTTTGTTACTAATATAACCACACCATAGATGAAAGCAAAACTCACCATCAATATTTATAGAAAAACCAACTCAGAGATGTCAAGGCCTTATTTGGAAATCTAGCCTGTATAACTTACTGCGGATAATTTGGGTAAGTCATCACCCTGCTCTGGGATCTGGATTCCACCACAGGCCAGATACTCAGAAATATTTGTCCTTCATATGCTTTTGGGGGGCCTTGCAGGTGTTAACCCTGAAAAGGGTTTGCTGGTTGACTTTTTTTCCATTCTGTGGGATGAAAGTGCTTCATTGGTCATTATGTAATTAAGTTTCTGAAGCAGTTAACAATTTTTACTATCTGGAAGAGCCGATCCGTTTGATTTAATCACACTGCGTTATGAACAGCAAAACTTAATTCTGCTCTGTGCCTATATCTCTCCACAAATATTATTTATACTAATTTTAATCTACTGGCATGATATTTACCCAAGCCTGTAGTGAAATTTTCAGTGCATAATGTTAAATGTCACCTGTTATCTCATCAGCTTGTTAGATTTATGTTGTTGTTGTCTCAGGGTTGGAAGGGGTCATGTGCCATGATTGATTGACTGATTGATTGGAAATAGATTTAATGAAACACATCTTGCTTGCTCCTTAGGGGTATCCATTCAGTTGATAACCAGGTTGTACATGGCTCTATACATTAGGCACCATGCTAGGTACAAGAGATCCATGAATGACACTGTCAACCTGCTCCCATGGAACATACAGACTAGTTATTAAGCTATAGATTTGATTTTCCTGGGATAAATATGCTACAGTGTGAGATTGAAAAGTTGGAAATATATACTGTTATTCACCTCAGATCAGACCCTGAACAAATATATTAATTTCCCTTCTCTTTCTTCTTTATATATTATATTGAACCAAGGGAATAAAGAAGCATCTAGACAAACCATGTACACACCATGCTTCCTGAATATGGAGAGATACTAGAAATGGTAAGTGTGGGATTTCTCTAAAAGATGGCCACAAGAATTTTACAAATTGATCTTTGAGCTTTTGGAGATGTTCTGAGACTCCCTTCCTGGAGTTTGCTGTGAATTGAAAAGGACTGAGAACACATGGTCATATTTCTTACTCAAGATGATAGACTGAGCATGGGGAAAATGCCCTCATTTCAAAAGCACATAGAAATCATAAAAGTATTCTTAAAATAGCCACAGAGAATTAATAAAAATTAAAATTAAAAAGTAAAATTATGTAATAACATATTAAAATAAGGTAGAGAAATCTTAGCCACATCAGATACTAGGAGACAATGGAAGGTCAGCCTCCAAGTGTGGAGAATAGATACCTTCTTTTTGTGATACAGTGATGTTATGACTTATTTTATACAAATATGAAAACCAACAGGCTATTCTTTACATCAGATAATTGTGCAACAAGGATAATAAATCACAAGGGGTTAAGGTACATGGCTTCTGAATATTCTTGGAAAATTTTCCAAAATATATTGGCTATCTGATAGAAAACCAAGCTCTTTATTGAAGAAATCTGTTAATATACTTGATTGACAATTTCAAGGAATTAAGTGTATATTAAGAACAAAGAGGAAGCAATTAAAGGACGTGGAACTTTGAACCTGGAATTCTTTATCTAACCAAGTGTAAGTGGGGGTGGAGGAGCACTCTATTTTCACAAGCCTTCCAGTTAATTCTCAGGCACACTGAAGTTTGAGAACCACCAGGCTTGAGTGCTCTCTTGGTAGACATCCTGGAGAGAGGGCTTCTCCATTCAAGACGATCCACTGTTAACTCCTTTCTTCCTACAAATAACCTGAAATTTGACTCGCCTAATTTTGCCCAATTTTACCAGTACCTGGAATGGATTATATACCAGGGAAAATGTCTTAACCTAAAAGACTGAAATTATACTGGGGTGAGTTTCAGACACTCAGAAGGCAGGTCGGAGTGGGACGGGGGTGCTGAGGCTAAGACATGGTATCTGGGGAGCTGGGTGGCTTCCAGCAGCCACCGCAGTTCCGTGGGGGTTGGGAAGCAGATCTGGTCCATGGGAAAGTGAAGCATCCTTGTCTTCCCTCAGCCTCAGGCCTCAAGGAGTGAAGGTTCCTATATCTGAGTGTTGTCTGCTTATGTCTGTTTCATTACTTCTTTGCTCCAAGACAAAGCTTGAAATGGAGTTTGCCATGGACTTCTATGAAGACCCATCTGCTTTGTTTTTCAAAGGGTTTATTTTCAGCCTCTCCAGTGGATGCCCCACAGAAGCTCTTTAGAAAAGATCTTTGCTCCCTGCTAATTCGAGTGTTTACTGTCTGGGTTTTTAGGTCTGAATCCAGTTTCCTGACTGAAGGACTTTTGTCACTTTCAAAGTGTTTATTTTTCCCTTTGGGTGAAAGGAAAGAAAAATGTGTGTTTCTATCAGTCACTAGTGGAGAAGTGGGTAGAAGCTTTGTTTTTGAGTCTTAGCAGGCTTGTCTCATGATCCAACTAGGGTCTCATTATGGTCCCAGAGCGCAGAACTAAGGGGGAGTGGGTAGGAAGGGGTCTGGGAGCCTGCAGTACCACGGAATACTTTATCCCTCAGGCTCAGTCCCAGGTTAGAAACTACCTTACTCAGCTTTGAATCTTCAGCTCCAAGCACAGAGATGATGGTGGTGACCAGGAAATGACTTTTGGACAAATGAATGGATGAATGAATGAACAAACACATTTTTATTTTCTACTTGAATTGGTTTCTATGTTTCCTGGCGCCTAAGGCAAAATGTCACTCCCTTGATCCCTAGTGGCAGATATGTAGACAGTATCCTACAGTATATAGAGCGTTTCCCCTCTAGCAGCTTGTGATTGAACGCTCCGGGGGAGCTCTGAAGCTTGAGGGAAAGTGCCTCCCTGCTCCACTCTTTAGATGAAGAACCTGAGTCCTGGAGACATTTAAGGACATAACGTTCAGGGAGTAGCTGAATCGAGAGCAAAATCCATCTCTTTAGATTCTCCCCTTGGTTAGGTGGGTAATAGAGCAATTTGTATCTTCAGCCATGCTTGCTCAAAAGCTGGGAAATGCTGCTTAAATGGAGAGCATAACATTCAATCACAATCTCAAGTCAGTGAAGGTATTTGGGAACAGGACAGGGAAGGAATAAGATAATATAGTCTGTTTGGGGAGAATCCAGGTAAAATATTATTAATGATTGGAACAGACACTGCTTAAAACTTGCAGCACTACCACTGCATAACCCAAAGGTCATCCAAGGTAAATTTGGAACGTATTTTTCATTTTCTTTACTCATTGCTCTGCATCAGTTAATAAATTTAACTGCCTCCCAGAGTACACCCCATCTATAGTATAGGACAAAGTGATCACATTTTAAAAATGAGTTTTACTATTTAAATTACTGGTCTTTTCTTATTCCTTTTGTTTAACAATAATTTAGGGCTTTCCCCCACCCCCTGACTATCATGCTACAGATGTTTATTGTAGAAAGTTTGGGGAAAAAAATAGAAAAGCTTAAGGAACATAGAAATCACCAGTAGACCCGCCACAGAGAGCAGGGTAACTGAGGGTAATCATCAGTTAATCCATTAAACTTGTAACCTGCCTTCATTGATCAAGCTCGCTTTGTTGCTGCAAAAAGCTGCTTGTCCTCTAAGCATCACACAGCCTAAACAATAAGGCGTTTGCCCAAATGGTTTTTCAGGAACTTGTAGTCAGTTGGAGACCACTGACCCTCCAGCTGGGCATGCTCGAGTGTCCACCTGGTGACCTTTTGACGTCAGGCGGCCAAAAATTCTATCCTCAGAACAGGTTAACGCTGCCATTTTCTGAACACGCATCTCTTGAAGAAGCATGTAACCTAGTTGCACCTGCGCAGAATGACGATCCCCTCACCTTTTTCTTATCTCCAATCACCTTTCCCCACGCTGCCCACGCCTCTCCTTTACCCATAACTGCCCTGAGCCCCGCGCCTTTCGGGAGGTGGATTTCAGACGCTCCCGTCGCCTCGCTTGGCTGCCTAGTGAGTAAACCCCTTTCTCTGCGGCAAACCTTGCTGTCTCAGCGTTTGGCTTGTTGCATGTCGGGCAAACCGAGCTGGTTCGGACACTGTTAAGGCAGTGCTGTGTTTACATCCCCAATTTAATCCTCACCCACATCCAGTCCCCTACTCTCCCCGGTTCTCATCAGCCTAGGAGGGCCGCTGGAGCCTCTGGAGGAGGGAAGCCCTTCTCTCCCTCTCTCCACATTGCTGTCCCCTCTTTAGCGAGAACACACTTGCTGAGGCTTGAGAAAAGTATAAAGTGACCAATTTGTCGCGAATCGTCAAGGACTTTCTGGTTTTAGCCTTGAAAGTCCCTCATCTCAGGAATGCTTCAGTCCAGGCAAATGGGGCTGGTGGGTTTGTCTCTGCCTCCTCCTCCCACCCCGTTAGCAGGAAGGAAGAGCACTGACTCCCCCACTGGAGGGCGGGGGGAGGCGGCATCCAGCAGCCACGTGGCTCTGTTGGGCAAGGTTACTGAGCTCAAGTCACTGCTCATTCACGGCAGGGCTCTAACGCCTGGTTGGGTCTGTGCCCACAGAGAACCTCATGACCTCACCATTCTCCGGTTCCCTTAGCGGCACCTAAAGCAAAAAGCAAGCGGTGGTTAATAAGTTCATCCTGCCATGCTGGAGGGCAGGGCTGCAGGATGATTTAGCTGAAAGCCATGACCTTAAGCAAGTTATGGAGACCTTGCTGTTACTGATAAAACTGATTCTCTCGCCCCATTTGGCTGGTTGTGTCTACTGTCAGCTGGTTACAGCCTGGAGGAAAGGGGAATGAGGACTGTGTGGGCCCAGTCTCCAACACAACAGTGCCTGGGTGGGCAGAGCCCTGGGAAGTAATGAGAAGACCAAGAGTTTGGTGTGGATGCTAGGATGGACTTTAGAATAACTTGGCTCATTGTGTTATTACCTCAGCTGGTATTTCTGAGCATGAGCTGGATGCCTGGTACAAAAATGGGAAATATGAGAAAGGTCTTTCTTTGCAGGGGAAGCTGACTGGAAAATCAGTGAATTGGGGTTAATGACTTGTGATTTTGACAACCCGCCGGTGCGTTGTGTAAGGGCAGGTGTGACTGGAGTTGGCCGCTCTGCCTCAGTGAAGGCTGAATCAAGGTCGAACAAAGATGAGGTCTCTAACTAGCCCCAGCCTTGGCAACTGTGAAGCAGGCTTCACAGTCTTCACTCTCTTCGCCTCCCAGCCCTTCTTTGGCTCCTCGGCTCCCCATCCTCCCCTGACCCGACTCCTGAGACAGCCAACACCATCTTTTCAGGAGCGCGTTCACGTCTGAACAACTTTTATTAAAACCGACACACCCTTGGCAGTCTCTTACAGAACTAAACATACTCTTACCATATGATCCAACAATCGTGTTCCCCCAAAGTTGAAAACTTACATCCACACAAAAGCCTACATACAGAAGTTTACAGCAGCTTTATTCGTAATTGCTAAAACTTGGAAGCAACCAAGCTGTCCCTCAGTATGTGAGTGGATAAATAAACTGAGGTGCATTCAGATGATGGAATATTATTCAGTGCTAAAAAAAATGGTAGTGGGGAGGGGATAACTCAAGTTATGGTAGAGCACATGCTTAGCATGCATGAGGTCCTGGGTTCAATCCCCAGTACCTCTGTTAAAAAAAATTAAACTAATTACCTTCCTCCACCTCAAAAAAAAAAAAAAGAAAAAGAAAGAAATGAGCTATCAAGCCATGCAAAGACATATAAGAAACTTAAATGCATGTTACTAAATGAAGGAAGTCAATCTAAAAAGGCTATGTACTACATGATTCCTGCTATATGACATTCTAGAATAGCAAAACTCTGAAAACAGTTTAAAAAAAAAAAAAGGCAGTGGTTCCCAGGGATTAGGAGGGAGTAAGGGATGAAGTGAAGCACAGAGGATGTTTAGGGCAGTGAAACTATTCTGTATGGTACTACAATGATGGATACATGTCATTATATGTTTACCCAAACCCATAGAATGTTCAACGCCAAGAGTGAACCCTAATGTAAGCTATGGACTTTGCGTGATAATGATGTCAGGGCAGGCTTATTGGTGGTGACAGATGTGGGAGACGTCGATGGTGGGGGAGGCTGTGCAGGTGTGGAGTCGGGCTGTGTGTGTTTCAGCTCAATTTCACTGACAGCCTAAAACTTCTCTAAAAAATAGACAGTCTATAAAAAACAAAATTGACCCATCCTGGGGGCCTGTCCCTCAGGGATGGATTGAACCTGCCACATGGGTAGGTTCAGTGTCTTGACAGCTCCTTCTGCCTGAGCATGAGCTGGGTCCCCAGTGTTCCCACCCTCCTTGGCCTCAACACTGACCCTCTCTGAGTAGGAGTTTCTCTAGATTCTGACCCCCACCCCACACTGTGGCCCTTCTCCCTCCTTCTGGTTCCCCTGCATTCCATTCCCCTGTCTCCTCCCCTGTCTAGGATTCCTTCAAAACAGATGCTCTCTCACCTACTTCCTCCTCTTCCCCATGGAACTGACCATACTGTCCCTCCCACAGGGCTTTGGTGTGAACATGGAGACAGTGGGTGTGGGGCTGCTTTCTGCATTGTAGGACGGCAAAGAAAATGTCAGCTGTTATTTGCTCTCACATGTTGGTTCCACATCTGTCCTCCCTCTGGGACCCAGCTCTCAACCCACAACATGCCCCGTGGGAGGAAAGAGCGGGCAAACATGCTGTTCTGTCCCTCAACAGCTTCCTTCTCTGGACCTGGGGATGGTTGCCTTGGGAACAAAGCAGATGCCTTGCTGTTTGCGCTGAGGACAGGCAGGCTGAGAAGCCTGCCGGAGACGGGCTCTGCTGGATTCTCTGGGGCCAGGGGCTGTTGGCTTTGGTGGTCTAGAATACTTGCTGCTTAGGCAGAAACCAAGAGGTGTGGGGTGGGAAAAAAAGACTCATAAAAATGCAGGTAGAGACTAAAACCAAAGTCAGGAGGACCATCCAACCAGACCCTGAGACCCTGCACCACATCCAGGACCTGATTCTTCACTCTGAAGGCCCAGGGATGCTGCTGTGAGTGCCGGTGAAATGAGACCTTGGAGGCCGTCTCATGTTGATTCATGTGCAGCAGACTGAAGCCAACACCAGAATTCTGATTTATTCGTTTGCAATGAAAAATAGATCTGTCGCCTGGAATAGAATGCTCACTTAGCACGAAGGTAAGTCAGTCACCTGGGAGGTGAGAGCTCCAACAGAAGATGACTGTGGTGAGCAGAAAGCAGAGAAGGCAAACTGGCTAATCTGGGGATGAAGTCACCTCACTAATTTACAAAATAAATACTTTTCTAGGGCCCATTCTATGCCTGTTTTGGGCAGTATTGTCACTTCCCAAAATTCATGTTGAAGTCCTAACCCCCAGTAGCCCAGAGTGTGACGGAACTTGAGACGGGGCCTTTACAGAAGTTACTGAGTTAAGATGGGGTCGTTAGAGTGGGCCTTAATCCGTGTGACTGGTGTCCTTACGAGAAGAAGAAATTTGGACACAGGCACACACAGAGGGAAGAGCATGTGGGGACACGGAGAAGACAGCCATCCCCGAGTCAAGGAGGGAGACCTCAGAGGGAATCAGTTCCACCGACACCTTGATCTTGAACTCGGCCTCCAGAACAGTGGAAAAATAAATTTCTGTTGTTTAAGCCCCTGGTCTCTGGGACTTTGCTGTGGAGACTGAGTAGACTGCATCCAGTGCTGGACCCGGGTGGAGAGCTGGGGTGGGTGGTGGTGACAGTTTTCTTCATGGAGCTGCTGTTCTCGTAAGAAAAAGGAGCCCAAAGCAAGAAGACCAGAGCATCTCTCTGAGGAGGTGTTGCATAAGCTGAGACCAGAAAAGGGAGAATGAGCCAGTCATGGGGAGAGCCAGGGGACAAATATTTCAGCGGGTAGAAAGTTGCGAGGGCAGAGGCCATGGGGCTGCAGGGGAAGGTCCAGGGAGAGGAAGAAGGAAGGAGGCAGGTGAGGCTAGAGCAGATGAGTGGGGAGGTGAGAGGCCTGGGGGTGGAGGTCACGGAGGCTGCAGGGCCAGCACATGAGCCGAGAGCCAGGAGGGGTCACTGAAAGTTTCGAAGCAGGGCAGTGACTTGATTTGATCTTCACATTTAAAAGATTGCCCTGGCTTCCCTGGGGAAGCCAGGGAAGGTTAGGCCAATGATGATGGTGGCAGAAGAATTGGAAAAGAGTAGGAGGATGTGGGTATATCTTGGCGGTCTACCCAAATTGTCAGGAGTTGCTGATTGATAGTGTTTGGAGGGTATGGGAAAGAGCAGAATCCATGAATGCTCTCAGGATTTGGGCAGATGGCAGTGTTATTTATCTAGATGAGGAATTTGGGAGATGGGTGGATTTGGGGATGAAGGACTGGGAAGTCAAAGCTTCTGTACGATCTCTGTCAAGCATAGAGAAAACTTTGCCGGTGGAACCAGAATACATGAAGTTAGTAAGCAAGTCTTCTCCCCAAAGAGCTCTCTGGGTACTCCGACTAGGTTTTAGATCCAGCCAACTCAGGCTAGCTGAACACAAAATA
The DNA here is from genome assembly GCF_048564905.1 of Vicugna pacos. Taxonomy (NCBI): domain Eukaryota; kingdom Metazoa; phylum Chordata; class Mammalia; order Artiodactyla; family Camelidae; genus Vicugna; species Vicugna pacos. Next base: position 27,082,796 of record NC_133011.1, on the reverse strand, counting down.
TGTTGGCTAAAGTCACTGGGAAGCTCAGGGGGAGATGCGTGCTTTCAGGCATGGCTGGATCTAGTTCTCTCCTCTCTGTGTCTCTCTCAGCTCTGAGATGTTTTCCTCTGGGCTGAGTGTATCCTCAGGCCGGATCTTACAGTAGTTTTCCTCTGATCAGTGATAGTGATGGGAATGACTCTTATTCACTAGGCTTGGGTCACATGAAACACTCTGAATGAATCACTGTACCCTTTGGTTTGAATATTTATTGACTAAGTTTGCTATGCCTGTCTGAGGAGGTGGGTAAAGTTACCTCCACCAGAATCTCATGGACTGAAGGTGGGAAAGAGATGGTCCCCTCAAAGAAAGCCATTCAGAGCAGATAAAAACAAAAGCAGGTGGTTGTGACCATGTAACCATCACGCCTTGGATAAAGATTTTTATTTTGTTTCAGGAAAGATGTCCCAGCCATTTCTGAGCTATAGCTGAGCCTGAGCGATTTCTCAGGCTCAGCAGTTTCCTCCAGGGGATTATCTCATGGTTTAATTCTTGAAGGTCAATTTTATGTCCCTTATTCCTATTTTCTAGAAGGAGAGTTCATTGTAGCCTCAAGGAAGTGAGGTAGTCAGTGAAGAGTCGGCTCAGTGCAAGGCATACGGTAGGCCCTCCGCGGAGGGCAATGATTGTTATAATCATTTATTCCACAAGTGGCTCCTGACCTTCTGTCACGTGCATGACGCTGCCCTGGGGACTTGGGACTTGCGTTCTTAGCTTGAGCCTTGGCTAGGGGTCAGTCATATGCAGGCATGTCTGGCAAATTGTGGCTCCCACCTGCACAAGGTTGATCCTCAGGGGACCAAGGAGCCTCCTGAGAGAGTATAAGACCTGGGCGAGGAGGGGCAGGTACTGAGAGTGTGACCAGTGTCAAAACACCAGTCCTCAGAGGGGAGGCTGGATATGAGGGAAGCCCAGACCTCCCCATGGGTCTGACTCTGTGCCCAACTCCAGCTGATGCCTGAATCCTCCAAAGAGAGTGGGAGCAGGAGAGAGCTGCTCAGCTGAGTTACCAGTAGGGCTCTGGGACCACGCAGCCCTCCTGGGATTGACAGTGAGCGGGGGGTGGGCACTGTCCCCTCTGAGCCTGGCCACAGCCCAGCTCTGGCGCAGAGGGGCACTCAGCTACTGTAGACAGCTCTGGGAAGTGTAGTGGTTCCAGCTGAAACCGCAGGCTTTGTGAAAATCAATTCGCTGAAAGCTAACTTACTACATGTCAATTTACCAACTGAGCAAGGCACTGAATGAGTTTTTATAGAGGTTTAGCTTCACCCCTTCTCCAGCCTCTGCTTGTGTGTGATCGAAGCTGATGGAGGGAAGGGGGTTAAATGTGAGCTACCATCGTCTAAATTTTTTGTGAACTTTTGCCTCTGCTTGCAAACCTGGCCAGTCCCTGCCTCTTGCTCTGCCTTTCCTCTACCATTTTCACTCCAATGGGCACGTTTTTCCTTAAAAGCAATTGAATATCATCTGTAATTTTGAGGGCACATGCCTTGCCGCTCTGGGTCATTTAGGATTGCTATTGACTGCAAGCCACAGACTAATAGGTTAGGGGTTGTTTTCCGCTCTGTAACAGGAAGTCTGAAGGGCACTAGTGCTGAGCTAAAAGCTCCTTCATGCTTCTTGATGCACTATCATTGGTGTTGGCTTCAGTCCTCATGTGGAGAGATGGCTGCTGCCCCTCCAAGCATCACATCTACATTCCAAAAAGGAATCAGGGGATTGGATAAAAGAAAAGAGCTGTGCTCCCTATCCCTTTTGTCAGGTAAACCAGAGCAGTTCAAAAGCCTCAGCTAACAGATTTTTTTTTAATTGAAGTATAGTGAATTTACAGTGTGTCAATTTCTGGTGTACAGCATAATGTTTTAGTCATACATATACATACATATATTCATTTTCATTATAGGTTGCTACAAAATTGAATATAGTTCCTTGTGCTAAACAGATGAAATTTGTTTTTTAATCTCTTTTATATATAGTAGTTAGTATTTGCAAATCTCAAACTCCCAATTTATTCCTTCCCACCCCTTTCTCCCCCCTCCCCTGGTAACTATAAGTTTGTTTACTATGTCTGTGAGTCTGTTTCTGCTTGGTAGATAAGTTCATTAGTGTCTTCTTTTTTCTTTTTTTTAGATTCCACATATAAGTGATATCATATAGTGTTTTTCTTTCTCCTTTCTGGCTTACCTCTCTTAGAATTACCATCTCCAGCTCCATCCATGTTGCTGGTAAATGGCATTATTTTATTCTTTTTATGGCTGAGTAGTATCCCATTGTGTAAACATACCACAACTTCTTTACCCAGTCATCTGTCACTGGATATTTAGGTTGTTTCCATATCTTGGCTATTGTATGTAGTTCTGCTATGAACATTGGGGTGCATGTATCTTTTCGAGTTTGAGTTCCCTCTGGATTATATGCCCAGGAGTGGGATTGCTGGATCAGACGGTAAGTCTATTTTTAGTTTTTGAGGAATCTCCATACTGTTTTCCATAATGGCTGCACCAAATTGCATTCTCACCAACAGTGTAGAAGGGTTCCCTTTTCTTTACACCCTCTCCAACATTTATCATTTGTTGACTTTTTAATGATAGCCATTCTGACTGGTGTGAGGTGATACCTCATTGTAGTTTTGATTTGCATTTCTCTGATGGTTAGCGATATTGAGTTTTTCATGTGTCTATTGGCCATTTGTGTGCCTTTATTGGAGAATTGCTTGTTTAGGTCTTCTGCTCATTTTTGGATTGGGTTGTTTGGTTTTTTTGTTATTAAGTTGTATGAGCTATTTATATATTCTGGAAATTAAATGTCTGTTAGTTGCATCATTTGCAAATATTTTCTCCCATTCTATAGGTTGTCATTTTGTTTCAGCAGACTTCTTAATACCTGTCACTGGACAACACTTGTCCCATGGCCACCCTAGGCTCTGCCTCTCTCCAATTATCTGTTCCTGCCCCTGTAGCTGGAGGTGAAATGATGGTGGCTGAACTGTCCTAGACCTGGTTTAAGGTTTTATTTAAAAGCTTCTGGGGCTGAATGAGGGAATAAGACTTTTTAGGAGACTGAGTTCCTATAGATCAAATTGGGTCAAGAGAGTCCCAATTTGGGGTTTATTATTACTATAATCACATTTCTACCCATCAGTTGATAGGACCTGAGGAAACTCGGTATGCAGAGGTGAATAAGGCATGGTGACAAGTACATATTGATTCTGGAGCCAGATAAAATGTGTCCGGATCATAGGAGGGGTACAAACAAAGTGCCCTGGGGCTTGGCAGAAGGAAAGGTGGAGAGGACCAAAATGAGCAGAACGTCATTTACTCCTGATGCTGCTTATTTTAAAAATTGACATCAATGCAAACTGACTTCCACTTAGTGGCCATGATTGCTGCTTCTACATGCCTGGATCTTAACTGCTAAGACTCCCACTGAGCTCCCTGAATGCCAGCAGAAGTAAAGGGCCACTTGGGTATTTCTTAAAAGCTCCAGGTGGACTTTTAGGAGCTGGTTCTGGTGAAGGAGCTCAGAAAAGCCATAAAGATGATTCACTACAATCTGAATTATGTTGTTTTATTAAAAGTCACTCAGCTTAACAGTTAGCAAGCAGTTTCATTCGATCATCATAAACATCACCAAGCGTGGTACAGTATGAGATCATTCTTTAGGGAGAACATAGCCTGTATCCAGAATACTATAATGTAATAGCTATTGTGTTGCAAATAAGGAGAGAAGATGGTTTAAAACCAAACAGAACTTCCTTGTAATTAGCTACCAAGCCCTAATTTTTTGATCTGTAAATTGCAAATAATCATACCCACATGCAGAAAGCATTACTCTTACTCACCCACATCTGATTCTCCTCTACTTCTGAGCACAGGGAGGGGATTATAGTTCCCTTCTCCTCTGAAGTTGGGCATGTCCACGTGACTTACTTTGACAAACAAAGTGTGAGTGGAAATGTCCTGTGCTACTTGCAAGTGGAAGGCAGGGTTGGATTCTCACGGCTCTATTTTCCTAACTCCCCAAGTGAAGGAGTTAGGGTTGACATGGAGGATCCACAAAACCAATGCAGCCTAGGATCCTGGGGCAACATGTGGAGAGTTCCTCAGACCCAACACCAAACCTGTATTCTTAGGATCAACCTCAGAGATCAGGGGATTGTTTGCTACTATAATATATCTTAGCCTATCCCAGTCACAGACTCTTCATAGGGTCATCATTTGAATTAAAGCAGATTATCTATGAAGATAGTTAGCATTCTGGCTACAATAAAGAGTATTATGTGTTAATGAAGCACAGAAAACCATTTAAAAGGGGAAGTTTTCAACAAATGGTGTTGGGAAACCTGGATATCCACATGCCAAAGAATGAAGTTAGAGCTTCACCCTACACCATATACAAAAATTAACTCAAAACGTATCAGAGTCCTAAATGTAAGAACAAAACTACAAAACTCTGAGAAGAAAATGTAAAAGAAAAGCTTGTACACTTAAAATGGTTAAAAAGGTATTTTTTTGGTTATGAATATTTTATTAAAATTAAAAATAAATAATTTTTTGGGAAAAAAAGGGTAAGGTGTAAGAGATGCTCAGGAAGGAAAGAGAGAGCCTTCAGCTGGAGATTCTAACTGCTTGATGTGGTCCTCAAGTGCAGAGTGCCTCATATGTGAAAGTCCCCGTGAGTTTCAGCTCCAGCTTGAAGGGTGATAAGATGTCTTCACAAAGGGACTAGATACCAGGACATTTATTGATCTGAGGTGTGAAGTGACTCAGATAAGGGACTGGTAGAAACTGGCTCCACTTTGGTAAGGTCAAGGAAGCTTCTGTGTATTAGTTAGGATTTGGTTCAGCTGCATATAACAACGAAAACAGCCACTACCCCCAAATAACTGTAGCTTTGGAAAGAGAGAGGTTCATTTTGCTTTCATGAAGAAAAGTCCAGAGATAGTCCATCTAGAAATGGTTTGCCTCCACAATCAGGAAGGGTTCATGCCCCTTCTATCTGTCTGCCCCACCATTCTTTGTGGTGGCTTCCATAGCCAGGAGCACCTCATGACCCAAGGTAACTGATGGGCCCCAGCCATCACACCCACAGTCCAGGTGGGATGAAGGTGGAAGAGGAAAAGACACAGAAGTTCTGTCAGCTGAGTGAATCCCCTTTAGTGAGGCTTCCTGTAAGCCCCACCCACTGAACTACCCTCACAATAAAACCAGCCAACAGCAAGAGACCAAAAGACACGCTCTTTGACCTCAGCACATTGCTGCCGCCCCCAGTACCCCCGGGCTTCTGTCACCCAGCAGGAAGGAGAAAACGGGTATTTGGTAAGTAGCTAGCAGTTTCTGGGATGACTGAGTGCCGTCTACCCTGCCTGTTACTTTGCATACTTTCCAAATCTAAGTTCTATGCCTGACTTATAAAGAGTTCAGTTAAATGTCTGCACTCAGGAAGTTGTTTTCTGCGTTGAGTAGGGAGGGATTTTTACTCTAAGAAGCAGCCGAATGAGAAAAGTATATTGAAAAGATCTGGGGGGAGCATGGATGAGAGACACCGACTGCATCCTCTAACCAAATGCAGTGGTCCAAGTAAAACAGGAGGCTCAAACATACATCCATGTCATTGTGTGAAACATGTGTGAAAGGTTACAGGGGTTCTGGATGAACCTCTAGGACATGGACAGTCCTTAAAAAAAATCACTGAGGAATTTTCTGACTGGAGGCCGCCCTGCCCACTTCAATCACTCATTAGGCAGCTTCTTATAAAGCAGGGCGGGTGTGGTGCAGGAGACAGGGGTCTGGGCTTGGATCCTAGATCTGTTACAAGTGAGCTGGGCTATCTTGGAAGTCCCTGAAGCTGTTTCCTTACCTACAATATAGGGCTGTTGGGAGAATCAGTGAGAAGATGTATGTATTCGTAATCTATAACAGCATTCAGCATATATTAGTTATTTGTTACTTAAATAATAAGTGATCATTAATTTGGATACTATGGTATAGAAGATAGTATATTAGACACTTTATAATCCTCCACCTCTACCCCTAGTGGAGGACCCACCATCACAAATACCCAAACACAGACAATCCTATAAGATGGGTATTATCTTCATTTTACACATCAGAAAGATAAGATTCAGAGTTGTTGAGTAACTTGCTCAAGGTCACACAGCTAGTGTCTGTGCCCCAGTTTCAGCGTTATTGTCTCAGTCTCCAAAGCCCATTGTCCTTCCCACTAGTACGAAGTGAAAAGGAGAGTCCTTTTTTCTCAAATTGCCCTTTATAAACTAGAGCGAGCAGAGACACAGGTTTTTCTCATGATTTGGAAGGAACTTCTGCTGTGTTAAAAGAGAGCTGCACTTAAGAGGCTTATTTGGAAACTCCTGAGGCAGAGGTGTGAGAGGAAATGGCAGGGTCCTTGCATAACCAGCTCCAAACATGCCTCATTTGCTGTGCTTGAGGGGATTTCAATGAGTCAGGGAATGATGGAATGGATCCTTCATTTTTTTCCTGAGACAGTTGTCACTTGAGAGGCTGAACAACAAAAGGAAACATCTTGTTCCAGAGAGAATAGTGTCTGTGGCGCCTCTTTCTTTCATACACCATAATCATCCCACCAAATTTCAAAGCTCTACTGAAACGGTTTTCAAATTGGGCTGAATGAAAGTACCAGGGTGAAACTCTGTGGTAAACAGAATAATGCTGCTCTCTGCTAAAAAAAAAAAAAAAAAAAAAAAAAGTCCATTTCCAAATCCGCAGAACCTGTGAATATATTACTTCACACGGCAATAGGATCTTTGCAGCTGTGATTAAGTTAAGGATTATCTGGGTGGGCCCAATGTAATCACCTGGGTCCTTAGAAGCCAGAACGTTTTTGGCTATAGTCAGAGGGAGAAGTGACTACAGAAGAAAGGCACAAAGGGACTTTGAAGATGGAGGAAGGGGGCACAAGCTAAGGGATGCAGGTAGCCTCTAGAAGCTGGAAAAGGCATGAAACCAGATTCTCCCCCAGGGCCTCCAGGATGTCGCTGACATCTTGATTTTAGCTCAGTGAGGTCCGTGTTGGACTTCTAACCTACAGAACTATATGATGAAATTGAATTGTTTTAATCCACAGGGTTTGTTGTAATCTGTTATAGAATCAATGTGAAATATATATGCTTGGGAGTATCACTGTTTGAAAGTTCCTTAGTCCATGTGCCAGAGCGGTTCTGAAACAGGTCTGATCCTCTTTCCTCACTTCCAGATCCGACTAGACTCCTGTCGATTCCACCTGTAGGAATGATCCTAGCTACTGTCCTTCGAGGACTGGCTTCATGCCAGGCACATGCTAGACACTTTCACTTTTTTCCAATCTTTACAACTTGTGCCAAGTAGGGAATAATGCCTTTTTATCAGATGAGAGAGCTGAGACTCTGAGAGATTAAGTGACCCACCCAGATAGAAAAGATGCAGCCAGGATTCCCACTCCCTGTCCTCTGGTAGGCATCTGGGGTACCAGGGATGGAGGTTGCGGTGGCTGGGGAACCTCACCAACGTTCCAGAATCTGGCTCTTCCTCTCCATCCCCGTGCTCCCCTGACACAGGTTCTCATCTCCCACCTGGGTTTCGGCTACTGCTTCCTGAGATGTCCCTCTGCCGCTGGATCTCATCTTTGCCCATCCGTCTTGCACTAGAGGAAGAAGAACTTCTCTAGTATGCAGACAGGTTCTTGTCACTTCTCTGCTTAAACCCTTCTGGGGATCCCCACTTCCTGCTGCATAAAGTCCAACCTTCTTAGTTTGACATTCAAAGCCATTCATAATCTGAGTTCAATTTGTCCCTCTCCACGCTACAGACCCATTGACACTAGCTTTGCACCAGAAAATGCCATGGACTTTTCATCACCATATATATATATATATAAACCTCCTCATAGAATAGACAAGGAAAGTATAGATCAGACATGTAAAGTTAGTTGCCTTAGCTCACACAGCTTGTATGAAGCAGAGTCAATACCAGACCCCCAATTCCCTATTAGACCACCCTGGAATCTTAAAGAGATCCTCTCCGATCCCTCCACTTTCCTCGTCTGCCACCATTACTGAGTGAAAGCAACTATCCTCTCTTGTGGGGAGGACTACAGTACCTCCAATCTGTTCTCCGCATGGAATAAAAATCTAATCATTCCTCTCTACCTCTTAAAAATCCTTTGCTATCCACTGCCTTTAAAATAAAGACTGAACCTTTCAGGATGTGGCCATTACATGGCTTTCCAGCCCCATCTGAGAACCCTCTGCCTCTCACTTGATACCCACCGTCCTTCAGACCCCTCTATGTGCCTTGCTCCCTCCCACCTCAGGGCCTTTGCACCTGCTACCTTCGCTGTCTAGAGTGGTCTTCTTCTTCTCCAACTTTCATCCTAATCTTTCATCTTCCTTCTGTCATTACTTCCCCAGGAAGCCTTCCTGACTGCCAGACTGGGAATGGGTCCTCCTGGAGGTGCTCTTTCTGCTCCCAGTACTTTGCCCCTGTTCAGTCAATCAGTCTGTAATTATCTGTGCATGATGATTTGATTAATATCTTCTGTCTATCAAACTCTATGCTCCATTTGAGCAGAGATTTACCTTATCTGATTGTGTACTTTTGAGTCCCTGGAGTTGATCTCAGCAGTTAGAACAAGGAAGAAACTTAATAATTGTCTGTTGAAAGAATAAACACTGACAAGCCCCAGCTGTGAAGTCGATCCTAATTTCCATTTATGTGTCTTTTGAGGGAAAAGACCATTAGAAAGTTATCAAATGTTTCAACTACTAGACACAGAATTGGATATTGCATCCCATAGGTTGTTTGGTGGTGGTGTTGATATTAACTATGTTTCACTTGGTTAGTTTGAGGGAAAGGATTCAAATGTTATTAAAATAAATAAGCAAAACCAGTCTGAACAATAATCTGTCAAAGGAATAGATTTAATTTTATTTTTTATTGAAGTATAGTCAGTTTACAATGTGTCAATTTCCAGTGTACAGCATATTTCAGTCATACATATATTCCTTTTCATATTCTTTTTCATTATAGGTTAGTACAAGATATTGAATATAGTTCCCCATGCTATACAGTAGAAATTTGTTTCAAATGAATAGATTTAAATTTATCCCACTTAAGAACACAAATGGGGAATCATGACAACTACTTGGGAAATGGGTTTTCTGCCTTAAATTTTTTTTTAATTCTTAAGCTGTAATGTCTTTAAGGCCAGGGGTGCACAATTAGGTCTAGCACGTTATTTTGCTTTTTTTTATACACAGGATGGGCCATAAGCAATAACCTATGTATAGAACACCAGACATAGGCTGTTTCCAAAATTATCCTTGCTTACCACTTCTTATGACGCCAGCTGATCTGAGAGTGTTTCAAATACTTCTGCTAAAGGCTCTTCAACATTCCGGGGTCTTTCGACATCAAGGAAAACTTGATGAACTCTGTTTGGCTTGGAAGGATTTTCCATTTTAAGCTTGGTTTTTATTGTGGATTTGAACAGTGTGTGTTGTTTTGTCAAGAGCTGATGTGTCATTTTACTGTCCTGAATCCAGCAGAAAATATAATACCTTACTTCCAAATCTGTCCTAAAATAATGCTTGCTGTTCTTTTCCTTTTCAACATCACCGTAAATGTATGTTGTGCTTTTTCTTAAACCTCATCCATGAAACAAATTCCTTACTCAGTGCTCTTCTTGGATGAGCTGTAATTTGAAGATAGAATGGTATCTTGAGGAGCTACTGAAATGCAGAATCCATGGTGACAAGGGCTATGTTTGTCTTATCTCTGCTGCATCCCCACTGCCCAGCATGTAAGAGACACTCAAATATTTTAAAATAAACACATTTATATTTGTTTATTAAACTTTTAACATTCAAAATAATACATACTTATTTTACAAGTTTTAGAAGAAACAGAAAAACAAGGGAAAGAAACGATACTGTTACTTAAAGATAATCACTGTTAACATTTCGACATTTCCTCCATACATTTTATTTATGTGTGTGTGTGTGTGTATATATATATATATATATACACACACACACACACATATATATATATACACATTCTTTTCTTTTTAAATCATGCCATATACAGTTTTCTTTATTTTACTTGCAATGTATTCAATGTATATATCCCATGCCATCAAGTAATTTTAACTACATCATTATTGGTGGCTGTGTTATTCTACGGTGAAAATGGACCACAGTTTATGTAACTAATCACACTAGGAAACATTGTCAATGCTGTCAGTGCTCTTTTCAGCACTTCAAGAAAACAGAGGATATGGTTACTAGGGTGTGAACATCTAAGGCCAGAAGATTCTACGTATAAGCGATATCATATGGTATTTTTCTTTCTCTTTCTGGCTTACGTCACTTAGAATGATGATCTCCAGGTCCATCCATGTTGCTGCAAATGGCATTATTTTATTTTTTATGGCTAAGTAGTATTCTAAGGTATATGTATATACATATACACATACCACATCTTTTTTATCCAGTCATCTGTCGACGGACATTTAGGTTGTTTCCATGTCTTGGCTATTGTAAGTAGTGTTACTGTGAACATTGGGGTGCATGTGTCTTTTTGATTTTTTTTTCTCTAGATATATGCCCAGGAGTAGGGGTGCTGTTTCATATGGTAAATTTATTTTTGGCTTTTTAAGGAACCTCCACACTGTCCTCCATAGTGACTGTACCAATTTACATTTGCATTAATAGTGTAGGTGGGTTCCTTTTGCTCCACACCCTCTCCATCATTTATCATTTGTGGACTTTTGAATGATGGCCATTCTGACTGCTGTAGGTGATACCTCATTGTAGTTTTGATTTGCATTTCTCTAGCAATTAGTGATTTTTTTAAGATTTTTTTTAACATTTTTTATTGATTTATAATCATTTTACAATGTTGTGTCAAATTCCAGGGTTCAGCACAATTTTTCAGTCATTCATGGACATATACACACTCATTGTCACATTTTTTTCTCTGTGAGTTATCGTAACATTTTGTGTATATTTCCCTGTGCTATACAGTGTAATCTTGTTTATCTATTCTACAATTTTGAAATCCCAGTCTATCCCTTCCCACCCTCTACCCACCTGGTAACCACAAATCTGTATTCTCTGTCCATGAGTCTATTTCTGTCCTGTATTTATGCTTTGTTTTTGTTTTTGTTTTTGTTTTTTAGATTCCACATATGAGCGATCTCATATGGTATTTTTCTTTCTCTTTCTGGCTTACTTCACTTAGAATGACATTCTCCGGGGACATCCATGTTGCTGCAAATGGCATTATGTTGTCGGTTTTTATGGCTGAGTAGTATTCCATTGTATAAATATACCACTTCTTCTTTATCCAGTCACCTGTTGATGGACATTTAGGCTGTTTCCATGTTTTGGCTATTGTAAATAGTGCTGCTATGAACATTGGGGTGCAGGTGTCATCCTGAAGTAGATTTCCTTCTGGATACAAGCCCAGGAGTGGGATTCCTGGGTCATATGGTAAGTCTATTCCTAGTCTTTTGAGGAATCTCCACACTGTTTTCCATAGTGGCTGCACCAAACTGCATTCCCACCAGCAGTGTAGGAGGGTTCCCCTTTCTCCACAGCCTCCCCAGCATTTGTCATTTGTGGATTTTTGAATGACGGCCATTCTGACTGGTGTGAGGTGATACCTCATTGTACTTTTGATTTGCATTTCTCTGATAATTAGTGATATTGAGAATTTTTTCATGTGCTTTTTGATCATTTGTATGTCTTCCTTGGAGAATTGCTTGTTTAGGTCTTCTGCCCATTTTTGGATTGGGTTGTTTATTTTTTTCTTATTGAGTCGTATGAGCTGCTTATATATTCTGGAGATCAAGCCTTTGTCGGTTTCACTTGCAAAAATTTTCTCCCATTCCGTAGGTTTTCTTCTTGTTTTACTTCTGGTTTCCTTTGCTGTGCAGAAGCTTGTAAGTTTCATTAGGTCCCATTTGTTTATTCTTGCTTTTATTTCTTCTAGGAGAAAATTTTTGAAATGTATGTCAGATAATGTTTTGCCTATGTTTTCCTCTAGGAGGTTTATTGTATCTTGTCTTATGTTTAAGTCTTTAATCCATTTTGAGTTGATTTTTGTATATGGTGTAAGGGAGTGTTCTAGCTTCATTGTTTTACATGCTGCTGTCCAGTTTTCCCAACACCATTTGCTGAAGAGACTGTCTTTATTCCATTGTATACTCTTGCCTCCTTTGTCGAAGATGAGTTGACCAAAAGTTTGTGGGTTCATTTCTGGGCTCTCTATTCTGTTCCATTGGTCTGTATGTCTGTTTTGGTACCAATACCATGCTGTCTTGAGGACTGTAGCTCTATAGTATTGTCTGAAGTCTGGGAGAGTTATTCCTCCAGCCTCTTTCTTTCTCTTCAGTAATGCTTTGGCAATTCTAGGTCTTTGATGGTTCCATATAAATTTTATTAGGAGTTGTTCTAGTTCTGTGAAATATGTCCTGGGTAATTGGATAGGGATTGCATTAAATCTGTAGATTGCCTTGGGCAGTGTGACCATTTTAACAATATTGATTCTTCCAATCCAGGAGGATGGAATATCTTTCCATTTTTTAAAGTCTTCTTTAATTTCCTTCATCAATGGTTTATAGTTTTCTGTGTATAATTCTTTCACCTCCTTGGTTAGATTTATTCCCAGATATTTTATTACTTTGGGTGGTATTTTAAAGGGGATTGTTTCTTTACTTTCTTTTTCTGTAGATTTATCATTAGTGTAAAGAAATGCAACTGATTTTTGAACGTTAATTTTGTAACCTGCTACCTTGCTGAATTCTTCAATCAGCTCTAGTAGCTTTTGTGTGGATCTTTTAGGGTTTTCTATATATAGTAACATGTGATCAGCATATAATGACACTTTTACCTCTTCTTTTCCAATTTGGATCCCTTTTATTTCTTTCTCTTGCCTGATTGCTGTGGCTAGGACTTCCAGGACTATGTTGAATAGGAGTGGTGATAGTGGGCATCCTTGTCTTGTCTCTGATTTTAGTGGGAAGCTTTTGAGTTTTTCACCATTGAGTACTATGCTGGCTGTTGGTTTGTCATGTATAGCTTTTATTATGTTGAGATATGTTCCCTCTATACCCACTTTGGCAAGAGTTTTTATCATAAATGGATGTTGAATTTTATCAAATGCTTTTTCTGCATCGATTGAGATGATCATGTGGTTTTTGTCCTTTCTCTTGTTGATGTGATGTATTACATTGATTGATTTGCATATGTTGAACCAGCCTTGTGTCCCTGGGATGAACCCCACTTGGTCATGATGTATAATCTTTTTTATGTGTTGTTGGATTCTATTTGCTAAAATTTTGGTGAGGATTTTGGCGTCTATGTTCATCAGTGATATTGGCCTATAATTCTCTTTTTTTGTAGTGTCTTTGCCTGGTTTTGGTATCAGGGTGATGGTGGCTTCATAGAATGAGTTTGGGAGTATTCCCTCCTTTTCAATCATCTGGAAGAGTTTGAGAAGGACTGGTATGAGTTCTTCTTTGTATGTTTGGTAGAATTCCCCAGTGAAGCCATCTGGTCCTGGACTTTTATTTGTAGGGAGGTTTTTAATTGCTATTTCTATTTCCTTTCTAGTGATCGGATTGTTCAAGTGTTCAGTTTCTTCTTGATTCAGTTTTGGTGGACAGTATGTTTCCAGAAACTTGTCCATCTCCTCTAGGTTATCCAGCTTGGTTCCATATAGTTTTTCATAATATTCTCGTATGATATTCTGTATTTCTATTTTGTTTGTTGTAATTTCTCCATTTTCCTTTCTTATTTTGCTAATTTGTGCTCTCTCTTTTTTCTTCTTTGTGAGTTTGGCCAAGGTTTGTCGATTTTATTTACTTTTTCAAAAAACCAGCTTTTGGTTTGGTTGATTTTTTCTATGGTCTTGTTAATCTCTGTTGTATTATTTCCTCTCTGATCTTTATTATTTCCTTCCTTCTGCTGCTTTTTGGGGCTTTTTGTTCTTCTTTTTCTAATTGATTCAGGTGGTGGGTTAACTTGTTTATTTGAGATTGTTCTTCTTTTTTGAGGAAGGCCTGTATTCCTATAAACTTCCCTCTTAGCACTGCCTTTGCTGTGTCCCATAGGTTTTGAGTGGTTGTGCTTTCATTATCATTTGTCTCAAGGTACTTTTTAATTTCAGCTTTGATTTCCTCATTGATCCATTGTTTTTTCAATAACATATTGTTTAATCTCCATGCTTTTCTTTTTTTCTCCTTTGTTTCTCTGTTGTTGATTTCCAGTTTCATGGCATTGTGGTCAGTAAAGATGCTTGAGATAGTTTCTATCTTCTTAAATTTGTTGAGGTTTCTTTTGTGTCCAAGTACATGATCGATCCTGGAAAATGTTCCATGTGCACTTGAAAAGAATGTATATTCTATTTTTGGGGGGTGTAATGCTCTGAAAATATCCACCAAATCTAGTTTTTCTATTGTAGTATTTAATTTCTCTGTTGCCTTGTTTATTTTCTGTCTGGAAGATCTGTCTAGTGATGTTAATGCAGTGTTAAAATCTCCAACTATGATTGTATTCCCATCAATATCCCCCTTTATCTCTGTTAGTAATTCTTGTATGTACTTAGGTGCTCCTATATTGGGTGCATATATATTAATGAGTGTAATATCTTCATCTTGTATCACTCCTTTAATCATTATAAAATGTCCCTCTTTATCTTTCTTTATGGTCTTTGTTTTAAAGTCTATTTTGCCTGAAATCAGTACTGCAACACCTGCTTTTTTGGCTTTTCCATTTGCATGGAATATCCTTTTCCATCCTTTCACTCTCAATCTATATGTGTCCTTCTCCCTAAAGTGGGTCTCTTGTATGCAGCATATTGAAGGTTCTTGCTTTATTATCCAGTTCGCCACTCTATGTCTTTTGACTGGAGCATTTAGTCCATTAACATTTACAGTAATTAATGATAGGTGTGTGTTTATTGCCATTTTGAACTTATCTTTGCAGTTGAATTGGTATATCCTCTTTGTTTCTTTCTTCTTCCTTTTGTGGTTTGGTAATTTTCCTTTGTATTATCATGGATTTTATTTAATTTTTGTGACTCCCTTGTAAATTTTTGACTTGTGGTTACCCTTTTTTGTAAATCTATTAACCCATTACTATAACTGTTTTTATTAAACTGATAGTAACATGATCTCAAACCCATCCTACTATTATAAAAAATTTAAAAAAGAAAGAAAAAAATTCTATATTTCCCTGCCTCCCTTTCCCACTCTCAGTGATTTGTATGTCTTCTTTTATAATTTCATGTTTTCTTTATTTGTAATTCATGAGTTTTCACCTTTCCAGTTGTGAGTTTCTCATTTCTGAAGCATCCTGCTGCTTTTCTATTTAGAATAGCCCTTTCAGTATTTCTTTTAGCATGGGTTTAGTGTTGCTAAACTCCTGCAGCTTTTTTTTTTGTCTGTGAAACTCTTTATTTCTCCTTCTATCCTGAAGGATAGCCTTGCTGGATAAAGTATCCTAGGCTGCATCTTTTTTTCATTCAGGGCTTTGAATATATCTTGCCACTTCCTTCTGGCCTGTAGTGTTTGTGTAGAGAAATCAGCTGAGAGCCTTATGGGGGTTCCCCTTGTAATTCACTCTTTGCTTTTCTCTTGCTGCCTTTAGAATCATTTCTTTATCCTTGACTCTGGCCATCTTGATTATGATATGTCTTGGTGTGGGTCTATTTGGATTCTTCCTGTTTGGGACCCTCTGAGCTTCTTGTAGTTGGATATCTGATTCCTTCTTTAAGTTTGGGAAGTTTTCAGTCATGATTTCTTCAAAAACCTTTTCAATCCCCTTTGATCCTTCTTCCCCTTCTGGGACCCCTATTATGCGAAGATTGGGATGACTTATATTATCCCATAGGTCCCTTATGCTATTTTCATTATTTTTTATTTGCTTATCTTGTAGTTCTTCTGAATGGGTGCTTTCTATTGCCCTGTCTTCTAGATCACTAATTCATTCCACTGCATTATCTAGTCGGCTTTGCACAGCTATTAGATCATTCCTCATCTCTGTCAATGAGTTTACCTATTCTGCTTGGCTCTTCTTTATAGCTTCAATTTCATTTTTGACATATTTTATATCTCTAAACACTATCTCTTTTAATTCTTTCAGCAGTTTGATCACTCCTTTTTTGAAATCTTGATCTAGTAGGCTATCGATGTCTATTTCATTGATCTTTCTTTCAGGGGATTTCTCTTGTTCTTTTAATTGGGAAAGGTTTCTCTGCTTCTTCATCTTGCTCATACCTCTATGGCACTGTGGTTTATGGAGTATCAGTTGTCTATTTTGGATCTTAAGGATTTTATCTATCTAATGCCTATTTAGGAATAGAACTTAGGAAAAAAAGAAAAAAATAAGAGAGAGAAAGATTTTTAAAAGAAGGGAGAAAGAGGGTTTGAAAACAGTGTATAATGAATAATAGAAGAGCGAGTTGAAGCAGAGTATTAATCGGGTTGAGACGTCCTTTTAAAACCTTAAAAAAAAATTTTAAAAAAGGGGTGGGGAGATGAATAGATGTATTTGAAACCTGTGTCTAATCAATAACAGGACATCAAAACCCAGGAGAAATAGAAATGAATTAAGAAGTAAAAATTAAGAGAGTAATAGAAAATAGAACAGGTAAAAACAGATTTTAAAAAAAAGGGGGGGTGTGTCGGTGTTCTCCTGGAGTCTGTGTGCTTTTAATGTGAAGTCCTTCTGTCTTCGTCCTGTTTTGGAAGCTCAGCTTGTTTTCATAGGCCCTCCGTTGGCGCCCTCTTCTGTGCTGCTCCCAGCACCTGTCGGCAAGCCGATCGCGCCTCCTCCTAACACGGGGTCAGATGCAGCTCTCCTCTGCGGCGGGCGGGCGGGTCACTGCCCCTCCGGATGCCGCAGTCAAATGTTGCAGACTGGCCAGGCAGGAGGGCGGGTCGTGCCCCTTCCCAGCACCTCGGTCAGGGGTTGTGTTCCTGCCCGACAGGCGGGGGGCCGCTCTCCCCCTGCCTGCGCCACCGGTAGCTCCGCTGCTCTGTGCGGCTGCGCGCTCTGCGCCGGCGCTCCGCCCCAGTCGCGCTCCGCGGGTGGGCTCGGGGAAGACCGAGGGGCAGCCTCGTCCCTGCTCCGAGCCAAGACCCAGCTGCTTGTTTGTCTTTGTGGAGCAAATTCTCTGAGGGACCAGGATGGAAGGATCCCACCTGCCCCGGGCTGTAGGCCCGTCTCAGTCTGGCCCCTGAGGCTGCTGAGCCCTTCGGTGCGGATGCAGGTTTCGCCCCTGCCCCCGCCTGGGTGCCAAGCGCCAGGGAATATGGCGGCTGTGCCTGGGCCCCGCCTCTCTTCCCCTGAAAAGTTTTCGCGGGCTTTCAGAGATGGGGGCATGCACCCTTCCCCTGAGAGCACATCAACCCTACTGTTCTATGGAGGGCCCAGGTTGTTCCGTCCTGCACACCCACAGCCACGGCGACCAGCCCCCTTCAGTCCCCTGGGGCTGCCTCTGTACAGCCGCCCCCGTCCTCCGCCCGGCCAGTGCAGCCTGGCCCTGCCCGCTGCCGCCGCCGGCCCGCGTCTCAGGCTGGGCGTCGGGGGGACGCTCTGTGCCCGTTTAACTTAGTTCTGTCAGACAAGGGCTTCTCTGTACAGATCCAAGCCTCGGAGGCGCCCCCTCCGTCCCGCTGGCCTCTCAGTTGGAGAGGGGAGACCCAGCGAGCGAGCGCCAGTCCTCCTTTGCCGCTCCCTCTCCGCGGGACCCGTCCCGCGCTGCTTTGCCTTTTGTTCTCTCTTTTTTCCTTTTCTCCTACCAGATTTTTGGCGTCTTTATCTTTTGAAGAGGGCGATGTTCTGTCGGAGTTCCGCAGGTGCTCTGGTTGGCTGAGTGGGTCTGTAGATGTGGGTCTTCGTGTATTTGTGGGAGAGGGTGACTTACGAGCGTCCTTCTACTCAGCCATCTTCTCCGTCCTAGCAATTAGTGATGTTGAGCATCTTTTCATGTGCTTGTTGGTTATCTGGATGCCTTCTTTGGAGAGATGTCTTTGTAGGTCTTCTGCCCATTTTTTAATTGGGTTGCTTGTTTTTTTGGTATTAAGTTATATGAGTTGTTTGTATATTTTGGAAGTCGGTCCCTTGTCAATTGTATTATTTACAATTATTTTCTCCCACTCTGTATGTTGTCTTTTTGTTTTGCTGATGGTATCCTTAGCTGTGCAAAAGCTTTTAAGTTTATTAGGTCCCATTTGTTTATTTTTGCTTTTATTTTCATTACTCTAGGAGCTGGTTTGAAAAAAAAATATTGCTGTGGTTCATGTTAAAGAGTATTCTATGTTTTTCTCTAGTTTTATAGTATCTGGCCTTACATTTAGGTCTTTAATCCATTTTGAGTTTATTTTTGTATATGGTATTAGAGAATGTTCTAACTTCATTCTTTTACAGGTAGCTGTCCAGTTTTCCCAGCACCACTTGTTGAAGAGACTGTCTTTTCTCCACTGTATATTCTTGCCTCCTTCGTCATAGATTAATTGACCATAAGTGTGTGGGTCTATTTCTGGACTTTCTATCCTGTTCCATTGATCTATGTGTCTGGTTTTTATGCCAGTACCATACTGCAGCTTTGTAGTATAGTCTGAAGTCAGGGCGTGTGATTTCCCTAGCTCTGTTCTTCTTCAAGACTATTTTGGCTATTTGGGTTTTTTTGTTTCCATACAAATTTTAAGGTTTTTTTGGTTTGTTTGTTCCAGCTCTGTGAAAAATGTCATCAGTAATTTGATATGGATTGCATTGAACCTGTATATTGCCTTGGGTAGTATGACCATTTTAACAATATTTATTCTTCCGATCCAAGAACACAGTGTATCTTTCCACCTGTTTATGTTGTGTTCAATTTCTTTCATCAGTATCTTACAGTTTTCAAAGTACAGGTTCTTTGCCTCCTTGGTAGGTTTATTCGTAGGTATTTTATTCTTTTTGGTGAGATGGTAAATGGTATTATTTCACTAATTTCTTTCTTATGCAACTGATTTCTGTATATTAATTTTGTATCCTGCAACTTTACCAAACTCATTGATGAGCTCTAGTAGTTTTCTGATTGCTTCTTTAGGGTTTTCTATGTATAGTATCATGTCATTTGTGAACAGTGACAATTTTACTTCTTTTCTGATTTGGATTCCCTTTATTTCTTCTCTGATTGCTATGCCTAGGACTTCCAAAACTATGTTGATTAAAGTGGTGAGAGTGGGCATCCTTGTCATGTTCCTGATCTTACAGGAAATGCTTTCAGGTTTTCCCACTGAGTATGATGTGGGCTTTTCATACATGACCTTCATTTTGTTGAGGTATGTTCACTCTATGCCTACTTTCTGGACAGTTTTTATCAAAAAGGGATGTTGAATATTATCAAAAGCTTTTTCTGCATCTATTGAGATAATCATATGGTTTTTATTCTTCAGTTTGTTAATGTGTATCACGTTGTTTTGATTTGCAGATATTGAAAAATCCTTGTATCCCTGGGATAAATCCCACTTGATCATGGTGTACAATCCTTTTAATGCATTGTTGGAGTTGATTTGCTAGTATTTTGTTGAGGATTTTTGCATCTGTATTCATAAGTGATATTGGTCTGTAATTTTCCTTTTTTTGTGCTATCTTTGTTTTTGGTATGAGGGTGATAGTGGCCTCATAGAATGAGTTAGGAAGTGTTCCTGTCTCTGCAATTTTTTTGAATAGTTTCAGAAGAATAGATGCTAACTCTTTTTTAAATGTTTAGTAGAATTCACCTGTGAAGCCATCTGGTCCTGGACTTTTGATTGCTGGGAGTTTTTCTTTTTCTTTTTTTTTCTTTTTTTTTTTTTTAATTGAAGTACAGTCAGTTGCAATGTGTCAATTTGTGGTGTATAGCACAATGCCCCAGTCTTGCATATACATGCATATATTCATTATTGGGTGTTTTAAAATTACTGATTTAGTTTCAGTACTGGTAATTGGTCTATTCTTATTTTCTTTCTTCCTGATTCAGTCTTGGCAAGCTGTACCTTTCTAAGAAATTGTCCATTTCTCCTAGGTTGTCCTTTTGGCGTATAGTTGCTCATAGCAGCCTCTTATGACCCCTTGTATTTCTGTGGTGTCGGTTGTAACTTCTTTTTTATTTCTGATTATATTAATTTGGGCCCTCTCCCTTTTTTTCTTGATGAGTCGGACCAAAAGTTTATCAATTTTGTTTATCTTTTCAAAGAACTAGCTTTTAGTTTCATTGATTTTTTTTCTTTTCTTTCTTTTTTTCTTTTTCTTTTTTTTTTTTTTTTTAGTCTCTATTTCATTTGTTTCTGCTCTAATCTTTATTTCTTTTCTTCTACCAGCTTTTGGGTTGGTTTGTTCTTTCTTTAGCTGCTTTAGGTGTAAGGTTAGGTTGCTTATTTGAGATTTTTCTTGTTTCCTGAGATAGGCTTGTATCACTGTAAACTTCCCTCTTGGAACTGCTTTTGCTGCGTCCCAGAGGTTTTGTGTTTTCATTTTCATTTGTCTCAAAGTATTTTTCAACTTTGATTTCTCAGTGATCCATTGGTTGTTTAGTGGCATATTGTTTAGCCTCCATGTATTGGCAGTTTTTGCAGTTTTTTTCTTGTAGTTGATTTCTAACCTCATAGTGTTGTGGTTGGAAAAGATGCTTGGTGTGATTTCAATTTTTTTAAATTTACTGAGGCTTGCTCTGTGAGCCAGCATGTGATTGTGTGCACTAGAGAAGAATGTGTGTTCTGTTGCTTTTGGATGGAATGCTTTATAGGCCATGCCTAGGGCTGTGTCTAGAGGTGGCTTAGGAAGTCTGCTGATGGGTGGGGCTGCATTCCCACTCAGTATGTTGTTTGGCCTGGGGCTTCCCAGCTTGTAAGCCTCCAGGCTGTTGGGTGGGGCTAATAACCCAAGCAACTTGTCAGCCTCCAGGAAAGTTTATGTACATGAACTCTCCCCAAATGTCTGCCACCAGCTTTTGTGTCCACAGGGTGAGCCACAGCCACCCCCCCCCACCACCCTAGGAGACCTTCCAAAACCAGCAGGCAGGTCTGGCCTAGGTTCCTATGAAATCACTGCCTCTGCCCTCAGACCCAGTGTGTGCAAGATTCTGTGTGTGCTTCCCAAGAGAGTGAAGTCTCTGTTTCCCCCAGTTCCATGAGGCTCCTGGAATTAAGGCTAGCTAGCTTTCAACACCAGATGTTCTCAGGTCTCCTCCTCTCAATTTCAGAACCCTGGGCTGGGGAGCCTGACATGGAGCACGGAACTGTCACTCCTGTGGGAGGGCCTCTGCACCTTAATTATTCTTCAGCTTGTGGGTTGCCAACCCGGGGGGCATGGGGCCCAATTATATCATGAGCATGCCTCTTCTACTGTCCTGCTGTGGTTGCCTCTTTATATTTCCAGTTGAAGAAGATCTTTTTTTGCTAGGTTCCAGTCTTTTTTTCCAATGGTTGTTTAGTAGTCAGTTGTGGTTTTATTGTAGTCATGAGGAGAGGTGAACTCGTGTCCAGTCCACCATTTTGACTGGAAATCCAGGAGACTGTTTCTAAGAAGACTGCTTTTGAAATTAATTTATGCTTGAGAGTCATGATGGAACCTACCACATATGGTGGTAAGACTAAGTGTTGAGTAGTGCCAAGGATGGTTATTCCTGTCACGGTCTGGGGAGCACCATATTTGGTGAAGACTATATATCTGGCTAAAGAGAATTATTACTAGTACCACAGGGCTCCCTATCCCATACACAAAATCATATTTCATATTCCTAAAATCCCCACTTGGAAATTGCCATAGAGCATAAATTCCAAGGGATTTCTCCAGAACTCACTACTGCTACTGAGTACATTCTAGAAGCATTTATTTTAATGGAAAGCCAGCAACATCTCATCTCTAGATGGAAATGTCAACAATCAAGTATTTTAGGTAATTTATATAAAATTTTCTCCAAGCCAGTTTCTCCGCCTGAATAAGTGAATGTGTTCTGTAAAGTGTAAGGATCAAACAAGGTTTACATATATGGCACAGGTTAAATATCTAATAACTTGCTAAAATAGTTTCAGACTATTTGCAGTAAAAATTTTATTTAAAGGAAAGTAATTCTAATAAAATCTCAGACCCAGAATTAAACTTCTCAGAATAAAACCAATTACATAAAGAAAACATTCATCTGGGTTAATTTGAGGTCACCATTGATTACTCTGGGGTGAAGGAACCATGATTTTATGCTGCCTGTGGGGAAAAACATGACTTAAGGCTTTTAAATTGGAAAGATGGTGGCAGAGGTTGGAGTAGAAAGGGACTGCTCCTTTCCCATCTCTCTATGAGCCCACGACGATCCTGCGGCTGATGGCTCCAGGCAAGGTATAGATGAAGAGGACCAGGAAGATGATGAGGATGATCAGAATGAAACCGATGATGATGTACTTCTTGTAATTCCTCCAGATAAGGTGGTATAGGCACTTGAAGGGGCTCACGAACCAGGAGAAGGAGGTGTCCGGGCGGCTGAGGAGAAAGCAAGAGAAGAACATGGGAGGGGCCGTGTTGTCAATACATAGGAATCTCAAGACCTCAGGAAGTACTTCCGACACCTGCTTTCTGGGAGGCCACAAAGAGAGGCCTGGGAATGGGAGGTGCCTTGAAGCAGAAGCAGGCTAACACTGTGAGTGATGATGATTTCTCATCATTTTAAAGGTTGGTCTGGAGGAGGGCGAGAGTCTAGTTAGAACCCAGCCAGAGGTCTGAGGGCCCTCTGTCTGTCCAACCCTGTCTGGCTCAAGCCCCGTTGCTTCCATGAAGCCGGTGCTGATCACCCCAGTTTGTAACGATTCCCCTCTTCTGAATTCCTATCTCACCGATCGCTTGACTTAACTCCTTTCTGAACCTACCATATTTGTCTTCCACACTCTGATAATTATTTTATGAGTCTATGTGTTCTCCCTAAACTGAAAGCTTCTGGAAAGCAGAATTTATGTCTTATATTTCTTGGGTGGTTTTTTTTTTTTTTTTTGAGGAGGTACACATTGCAGCAGCTTAATAAATTTTGAATTAATGAAGTACCCATTATGTTCCTAAAATTATGACAGATGAAAGGGAAGTACAGAGAAGGGCCACTCACTCATATGAGACACTTGGGATCCAGGGAGGCATAAGATTAATGTGGGGGGCCACTCATGACCTGAGGACTGCCGAGCACAGAGGTTGGGCCTAAACTCCCACAGTGCAGGGCGTCAGGCTCTGAGGTTGATCTCTCAAGGACAATCTCTGTCCCGCCACCCCTTTGAGGAATGTGCCAGGTGCATTAAGGCCTGAAGGAACATCCTGAGCTATCAAGTCACTAAGGACCTTTGGAAGGAGAGATACAATCGGCATGCAAGTTAGTGATCTTAGCCTGAAGAACAATCACCTGAGATAATAGTACACGAGTCACGATGTTAGCTTAGAGGAACAATGCCTTAGTTTATCATCTTGGTTCCAGGAACTCTTAATCTTAGTTTTACGAGAACTGTAAACAATAATGATGTCTGTAACAATATACAAGTTAATGATTTTAGTACACGTTGTTAATGTGCCTTAAAACAATACCTTTGCCTACATGCAGGAATGTATGAGCTAATGGGTTAAAATCATATAAATTAACTGCAAGAAATAAACTCGTCGTCCACTCTTGACCTAGCATCTTGCGGGCTAGAGTGAGACCCTCTCAACCCCACCTTTTAGTCTTGTCTTTCTTTCTCAGTCCTGCAGCACAGGTTTTCTGGACCTGATCGATTGTTGGCAGGCTCCGACAATTAACATAATTTGAAAGGGTTTGTGTACATATTTCATATCTATATATGTCTACTTTTCAACTGATATATAACCATGGATTAACTTGAATAGGGTAACTGTTTCTGCTAGTAATTCTACTTCTAGAAATTTATTTTATTTTAAAGTAATTTATAAAGAGGAAACATTTTCACTATCTTATAATAATCGGAAAAAGGTTGAAGTAAATTTAATATCCAGTTATGGGGTGGCAACCGACTCAATTATGGGCATCAAGTCTATGGACTATTCCACAGCCATTTAAAAAATCCTAATTCTGACAACTCTGGCAACGAAGCAAAATTTTCCAGCAAAGGATAAATGAAACATGAGGACAGTTTGTATGCATGAGTAGAGAGAGAATAGAAAAAAAAAATTCATGGGAAATTCACATGCACATGAAAAAATTAGTAGAAAAAAATTATGAAATTATTCTAGAAATGCTTATGTGCTAGTATTATAGAAATGTGCCCTCTCCATTTGCCACAGACTCTGTAATGCTTTTAGAATATTTTTCAATTACAGAAACAAAAAGCTACATGGATTGGATGGTACCTATTGGCTGCCTCCTCATCTCTCACTTCTCCCAGAGGGATCCTCTGGAGAAAGCCTTCATCCTCTGATATGAGGACCACAAAAGGCCTTTCCTGTTTCTGATGCTCCCCCATGACTTCACTTACTTGGGCTTAGCCAGGGGCTCTGGTTCCTTTCGGGCTTTTCCAACAGGATTTTTCTCAGCTTCTTCTGCCGTAACAAGGTGGAACTCAGCTTCAACCTTGCCCTGCACAAAGACAAAATTCTCAGTTTCTAGTCACAAAGAACTACTGGGGGCAATGCCAGCCTTCTAGAAGAAGTGTTATCACATGGAAGGAAGTCAGGAAGGATTGACTATCCTGCTGTTTTATTTTGAGGAAATAGCTTTTCAGTCTTGAGATAAGCCATTTTTAGGACAGATAACAAAGGCCCTGAAATGATGTTACTCTTGAAGTTTTGTGACAAGAGAGGGTCCCACAGGTACACAGAGACACACACATACTCAGCCACATGTACTATTAATATCTGAAAGAGTAATATGAATTATAGAACACAGTCCTTAGAAAGTGGACTAATTACTTGAGGTGACAGAACCCTTTTGAATCTGCTACTGTCTGTCTTCTCCGTCAGTGACTCTCAAGAGGGATGGGTGGATATGGCGCTACATTTGCCAAGTGACTTTCCTGTCATCCTTCCTTGTTTCTATTGTCCCCTCTAAGTCTTTTGGAATTATCCTTTTATTCTAGCATTCTCTCTCCTTCTCCTCCCTCAATAAGAAATAGCCTCTCTGGTTTGAAAACTGAGTCATATGCTTCTTCAGAGTATTGTGCCAAAGTTATTGGCAGGGATGTAAGTCTTGGGTTATCAAAGGAATGAGACAGGAACTCTGAAAAAGGTGAGAGTCATCCTTTCTTGTTCATTCATTAATTTTGGGGGGCCCCCTATATGCCAGGCACTGTTCTAGCCCCTGGGGACTTACCAGTTAAGAAAAATAGGGTCCTTGATCCCCTGGAGCTGCCATTCTTGGTAGAAGATGCCCTCTCTCTCCTGTCTCTTTTGGTTTTGTGGCTCAATATTCAAGGTGATAGGAGGGACACAGAACTGGGAGGAGACTCACTGCAGCAACAAAGTACTTTAGCACCTCTGATCGCCGTTAAAGCTTGTCTTTTCTGAATCATATGTGGATGGGGCATTACCTGACTTCTGAGGCATAGTTGATTTTCTACCCCAATAAGAAGATCTAAGATCCTGATGAACCAATGGTCTTATGTTAACTTATCTGTTCACCCTGAAAAAGCCAGGACTTCTTAACAGACAGGTTTGATTACTTGCTGTCATGAAAATGTAATCATGGGAGAAAATGAGAAAGAAGTGGAGTATGTGGGGGTGAGGTTGAAGCTGGAGAGGAGAGGCAGTGGCAGGATTGTCTGAATTAGGAGAAAAGTGCAGTGGGCTTTTACTACAAGTGAAGTCATGAGTTCAAATCTAAGTGGTCTCATCCATTCATTAGACTAGTGCCATGACCCAATTCAGAAGGCATTAAATTCCTATGGCCCAGAAATGTTCCTTAAAAATATGCATATATGTACTCTTCAATCCTATTGAGAAATCTTGGCTCCGCAGGCAATGACTTGCACATAAAGGCACTCAGGAAGTATTTGAAAACCAGGAAAGAATCCAAAGCATCTATCCATTCTTGTCACTCCTCTACACATCTAGCTACAGTACAGTCATAGTAATATAACCCTAACTGTGATTGCAATGCTTTATTGAATGCCCATTTGGTCCCAGGTTTGTTCTTTTTATCTATCATCTGTCTATCACAGTAGCAAGCGAAGTAGGTCTCCTTTCTATTGATGGAGAAACGAAGTCATAAAAATCAAATAACTTCAAGGTCACACAGGTAATAAGC
This sequence comes from Vicugna pacos, assembly GCF_048564905.1. Taxonomy (NCBI): domain Eukaryota; kingdom Metazoa; phylum Chordata; class Mammalia; order Artiodactyla; family Camelidae; genus Vicugna; species Vicugna pacos. Next base: position 27,056,481 of record NC_133011.1, on the reverse strand, counting down.
CAACCAACTGGAATTTGAACCAAGGTCTGTATGATTCCAAAGCTCATGCTTTTTCCATTATAGTAGGCTGCCTCCCAACTGGGGATGTTAAGAGCATGTACCCCAGAAGGTTGCTTTGAAAAATAAACGCTAGAATACATACACAGTGCTCAGCCCAGTGCCTGGTGAATAGTAAACACTTGCACAATTATAGTTGTTACCCTCAACACTGTTTCATGGACAGAAACACATAATTTAACAAGAAATATATTCTGCCCATTCAGAAAACAGCCAGAGAAGTCCCACGGACCATATTCCCACAGGAAAAAAAATGCAAAGGGGAAAAAGAGGCAAAGAATATGAAATGAATTCTGCCCGAGGCACAGGAGTCATCAGTTAATATGATGAAGAACCTTGTCCCCATTGTCACCGCTCTGCCTGAGTGGTCACAAAGCAGTTCTCTGGTATCACAAAGGTGGCAGGGGGAAGGTGTTGTTTACTGACGTATTCCGATAAACGTTGCTCCTCATTCCATATCTGTCCACACAGAGGGTTCCATGTCCTATTTCAATCATTAGTATTCAACCAGGCACCAAGGAGAGGTCTTAAGCTAATAATATGCTCCAAATGTAACTTGAAATCAGAGCTAGAAAAAGCGGACAGTTTGAGAAACTATCTATCTGTTAACCTAATGACATCTATGGATGGAAGAAAATGATAAGGAAAGGTCCTGAAAAGACTGGCTTTGTTGTATTGCATCCATTGTTTATGGGCTTCAAACTTCACTGAGCCTGGAGAGTGGATGCTGGGGGAGGCTGAGAAGTGACTGTGTTCAGGAAGGACTTGCCTTCTTCAGCGACAACTATGGCTTCCTAAAAGACACCTTGCACTTGCATGAGATGAGGCATTCTCATGCATTAATGGTGGGGATGTATGCTGGCAAAATCCTGTAGGAAGAGGAATACACACATACATACACACATACGTATACATATATACACACATATGTACATGCCCACATATATATGTGTGTGTGAGTGTGTGTGTATTACCATATATAGTCATACCTCTAGACTTGGGAATTCCAATTCTGGGTAGCTAAATTAAGGAAATAATTCAAAACTCAGAAAAAACTTTAACACACAAAGCATAGTTATTATTTTTTTGCATGTTCAAATTGTCCTGTCTGTCACAATGAGGTGTCCCAGACTTATCTTGCATTTATCTGCCCCAGACCTGGAGTTCACCATTTCTCCAAAGATGCCTGGTTTCTTTTAGTAGGAACTGGTATTTAGAAACCAGGATCTGGGTGCAAGAGGTCTTTTCACTTTTTCCTTTCAGTGAACATGAATTTTTAAATTCATAAGTCCATAATGATACAAAGAAAAAGCAAGAGGGGAAAAAATCTCATTTATCATCACTAGAGGTGATTCTTAACACCAATTCCTGATTCAGAACTTGGTAGATAATGGAGAGAATTAAGCATTTATCCTGCATTTTTTTTCTTAGGGGAGGTGGTGACTATGATATATTCCCATTTGATGAGAGAAAGCTCTTTTTAACACATGAATGCTAACTGATAAATGAAAAAAAGAACTATATAATCAGAGACAATAGATAAGAAATAGATCATGGATGGATAGAAAGGTGGATAGATTAGGTAGGTAGGTAGGTATATAGATGGACGAATGGATGGATAGATAGATAAATATGGATGGAAAGAAGGAAGAAAGGGTTAGAAAATCATTTTGCAGCACCAATGAAATAATTAATCCAGATCACCACTGGGTGAGAAGTGGCGGCAGAGCAGGAATTTTCCACGGTGCCAAACTGTCACCCCACTGGTCACTTGCTAATAGCAAAGGAGAAAATATACCTTCTCTCAATGAAGCGATCTCATGGTCACCAAAGCGGTGAAGTGAGCAAACACAGCCTCACTGCCAATGTGGCCATCCGAGGGCATGTGATTCAGTATGAAGTAAGCAACATCACGTAGTGAGTATGCTTGCCAAAAATGCTCGACCTGAACCTAGTAAAGCTGTTGTACCTAACTTCCAGTTCACGGGAAAAACAGGGTATAGAGAACAAGATGAATTACATCACGAGAAAGCAACCAGATAAATCAGGTCTAGCCTCATCAAATAATGTCCTGTGGGAAAAAATGGGGTGGAGGACTGTTCTAAAATAAGATAGATCAAAGAGCTATAATAAGCAAAAGCAACTTATCAACCATGACTGAACCTTGTTCTTTTTTAAAAACAGCTATAAAATACATTTTGAGGACAATGGGATATCCTTGTTATAGATGAAGAAATGAGTATGATACAGATATCAAATTATATTAGGCAATAATTATTAAAGTACATGTGATGGTGGCACTGTGGTTCTGTAGGAGGGTATCCTAATTCTCAGGAGATACATATGGAACTATTTAGGTGTACGGTGTCAGAATGTCTGCATCTTACTCTGAAGTGGTTCAGCCTGTGTGTGTATACTATATATATGCCACATTCATATATTCACATATATAGACAAAATAAATATAGCAAAATATTGACAAATGTTGAATCTAGATGGTAAATATATGGCTGATCACTGTCCTATTCTTTCAACTTCTCTGCATGCTTAAATTTTTAAAATGAATATATGTTGAGGAAAAATACATAATTAAACTGGTATTTCTGTTTTGAGAATACAGAGTTAATAATAATATTCATAATAAAATTTAGGGGAATGCTCATTATAACACCTTGTAAAGCAAAATGAATAAGGCACTATTTTTAATGTAGCTATAATACGAAATTAACCAAAATCTACACATGTTGGGACTAGCGAAAACGTTAGCAATAGCTTTCTTTGGGTTATGTGCATATGGATGCTATTTCTTCCTTTCTACATTTTTGTGTCTTTCACATTTCCTATAAATGCATATTATATACTTTGTCTTAAAAAAAATACCTCCCCTCTCTGCTCCCGGAGAATCTGAATTTGCCACATACTATTTAGATAATTTGTCTGTCTACCAGCCTCTTCAGCTAAGCTGTGAACTTATGGAAGGCAAGAATGTGTCTTATTGATGGTTGACCTTCAGCCCCTCGCCTGTGAGTGTCTAGCCATAGTAAATGCTGATGATTGTTTTTCACACTGAACTAGAGGCAAAGAAACCTTTTAATTTTAGTTGTTATGCTTTTGGGACATACCTGGGCAACCTAACTGTAGACTTGTGAGATTAACCTGTGAAAGAAACCTGATCTCTATCTCCTAACCGAGTAATTTCTTTAAAGGTTGCTTTTGGTAAGATAATGCACATAAAATCTGTAGAACAATGTGTTTCATGAAGAATATGCTCAATGCATATTCCCTTTCCTTCTCCCAAGGGTACTCATTCTTTTGCAATTGCACTTGGAGCTGTTTTTCACTTAGGAGATAGCCGTATTCCACACTAGGAGCTGTGTGATCCAAATATCTAAATTACACTGCTTGGCTATACAGATAAGCAGCTTTAAAAATAAGCCTGGCAGGTGGCAGTGCCCATAAGCAAATCCCTCCTGGCTGCTGGTAATTGGAATAAGAGGATAACGATGTTCTGACTGCTGGCTTCAAGGGACGGGAGGGGAGTTCATATAGAGTTGGAATTAGAAAATGTCTTTACTGGAAACACATCTTGGAGGTACCCAGTTCAAGCTACTCATTCTATAGACACAGAAACTGTAAAAATGAATGAACAGAAACCTGAATTAAAATAGAATTGAGAGGCCAGAAGGAGGTGCTGTTAGCGGAGCCCTCTGCTGATAGCAGAGCCCAATGGGAAGAAGAGTTTCTCTTTTCTCCAGCCAGTGAGAGACAGTCATGATGCAGCCAATGAAAAGCCATGGACTCTGTTTACTCTAGGGCTCCCAACTTCCTCTTCCCCTCTATAAAAGAGTTCTCCTGTCCATTGTTGCTGGAGGTTTGCCCGTGGCTAGCCATGGTTGCAGACCTCAAATGGCAATTCTTTGTTGACCTCAAATAGCTCATTTTTGCTGGAGAAGTAACTGGTAGTCTATTGGATTTAAGTGAGGAAAATAAAAATAAAACCAACCCTGAGACTTGAGGAGGGGAAGTACCTTAGGAAATGACAGACCCGAGGTTGAGGTTTTCCATTACACTATTTTATTCTGGGATCATCCAACTTTCTACCACGTCTGTAAAGGAGGGACCATCCACCCTCCCTTACAGAGGAGTGACAGTGGCAGAGAGGAGGGGGTGCTGAAAAAAAGAGCAGGAGAAACTTTCTTCCCACTATTTGTGAAAGATCTGAATTCCTATAGCATGTGACACATAATATGGACCAGCTTGGTAAGGCAGAGAGTGGAGTAAATGGCTCTGCTTTCTGCTGTCATCCCCTCAAGGAAGTTTTAAAAGGATGGATCACTTTTTAAATTGAGTCTTGCGTTTGAGGGTGAAGGGATGAAGCAGTTGCATTAAAATGGTACATTAGCCAGGACTTTATGCATAATTTCAAGAAATGTTGGGGGAAAAAAATAATGCCAGGGGCATAAGTTCAAGCCAAGAGGATAGAAAACCACCCTGACATAGATCACTATTAAATCAAGGATGGTGAAATATGGAAGTCTTAATGCATTTATAAATTTTTCAAAATTCTTGCTTCTCAGCAGAAACTTTGCCCTGAAGGGCTCTATGACATTTCAAGGCATTTGACTCGAAGTTTACAAAATGACTCATTTAAAGAGCATGAGGTCCCCTGCTTGCCACCCACCCCCCCTTATCTCCTACAGTTGTCACTTACTGTGAGTTCTTTGCTTTTAGCGAAAGGCCACCAGCCCCGCACACGCTTTTGCTGGAATATGGAAATCTTGCTCTCCTCACTTGCATTTTCAAACTTGGTGAGATCGCAGGCTTTGGCAGACTTAGCTGCTCGGGGGAAGCTGTTGAGGTTCATTTCCAGGGAGCCTGTGAAGAGATGCCCTTAATGGTTATAGGAGGGCGTTAAAAGCCATCATCATCCTCATTCACCCACCTGTTCATCCATCCCCTCACCAGTCATTCAGTCAGGACCACATGGGTTCAACAGCATGTGCTAGGTCTTGGGGGCACAAATATGACCAAGGCATGTCTGGTGCATTTAAAACATTAATAATGTGGCAGCAGGCAGAAGACAAGGGCAGAGCTACCTATATGGAACTTTCAAGCCCCTGTTTCAGGTGTCATCTGCTGCCCCTCTTCTCTGCTCCCTGAGGACCGCCTGGATTACTTGCCTATCCTTTGAGCCCTTCCCTGGCTTGGCACAGATCAGCCGATAAGAACCTTTCCCCCCTCAACACCTCTTTGAGTCCACTAAACTCCTCCAGGCCTGGGACTAAGTCTTACTGTCTTGGTAGCTCCTCTCTAGTACTTTAGTGGGCTATCAACAATGTATTTTCTCTTTCTTTAATTTTTAAAAAAATTTTATAAAATTTTTAAAGGTTACTTTCCACTTACAGTTATTACAAAATATTGGCTATATTCCCCTTGAACCCATCTTACACCCAACAGCTTGTACCTCCCACTCCCCCACCCCTATGTTGCCCCTGCCCTCCCACTGGGAACCACTGGTTTGTTCTCTGTATCTGTGAGTCTGCTGCTTTTTTGTTGTAGTCACTAGCTTTCAACAATGTATCTTCAGCGAGTGAATCTAAGGCAGAGTAAGGTAGTGCCATGTGAATGTTCTCTCTTCAATAGCCTTTCCCTATTACAAAAGTAGTATTTGTTAACTTGAACATTTAGAGCATGCACATGAGCAAAAAATTAATAGAAACATTTTCTCTAATCTCATCCCCCAAAAGTTGACCACTGCTCTACTTACTAGTTCATACCCTTACGTTAGTCTATCTCTCTGTCTCTTGGGCGATCTCTATCTCTATCTCTTTTTCTTATATAAATGTATTTTTAACCGAAGGGGGATTTTTTTCTATGCTCTTTTTTCCACTGAATGCACCCTGCATAACTATCCAAATCATTAAATATTCTAATATTTTTAATGGCGGCAGGGTTATCACTTACTGAATGCTTACTGTGCATGAAGCACTGGCTCCCCTCCCTGACTCAACAGGAGAAATAGAGACTGCAGGGAAGGGAGGGTCTCTCATTCTTCAGATCTTCCTGGGAGTGTTGAGAGCCAGGCGTCTGAACCTGACCTTGGTGACTGGACCTTAGAAGGTGTCTGGAGCCTCTGAAGCAGTATGCATAAATTCATGCACGTGCGTTTTTCTGAGAAGTGAAACTATCATTTTCAGTGGGGATCTGAGACTTTTCTTTGGTCAGCACCAATATATTTTTTTAAGTTTTTAAAAGATTGTTTTGGGGGAGGTAATTAGGTTTATTTTTATTTGTGTATGTGTGTGTGTGTGTGTATATATATATATATATATATATACACACACACACACATATATATATATATATATATATATAATTATTTTAATGGAGGTACTGGGGATTGAGCCCAGGACCTCGTGCATGCTAAGCACCTGCTCTACCACTGAGCTATACCCTCCTCCCATTTAAAAAAAAGTTGCAGTATCACATTTAGAGCTCCCCTCTGAGGCATGTGATAGTATTATCCCCATTTTACAACCGAGGTACAGAAGAGACCTGCAATCAGTTCAAAATTTCACAGCCTCTTAGCGGTAGAGCAAAGCTCAACGTAAGTCTGTTTGATGCCCCATAACTTACCAAGCCAATTCCCTAGTAATGGCTATTTGGAGTGTTTCAATATTTTGCTATCATAAGTAGTATCAAGATTATTATCCCTGTGGTTAACTCAGACCAAGCTATCCAGGAGCTGGGACAAAACCCTTAACATTAATGTGAGCTTGAGGAAGCCAGTGGCTTACCCAGAAAGTCATCTGAGGACAGCCTTTCAAAGTCCCAAACCTGAAGCACCAGCACAGCGGGCGTCTTACACTCCGTCTTCTCTAAGGAAAATATATGCTCCCTCTTGGTGATGACCATTTGCTTCTCGGCTGGGAGATACTGAAATGGAAACAGAAAGCGCCAGTTGAAGTTCCCCTCGCCAGTCAGGGAGTTGTAGTGCACGTCTGTCTCCTGCTTGTCGTCTTCCAAACCCTTTAACCACCTGAGCAAAGACAGAAAAAGAATGAAACACTCAGAGCCCATTATTCAGGCGTCAGTATAATCAACAGTGATTTTTAACTAGTTTCATTGTGGCCACGGATCATGGTTTTAAAACGTTGATATAAGTTCGATTCGGGTGGAAGTGTCCATTGAATCTGAAAGAGGTAAATCAGGATCGAAGGGTCTGAACCAGAAACAAGACTCTTATTCTAAGTCAGGTTGGGGAACTGCCTTCAGTTGTCCTTGGGTAGATCTGAAACCCCATGCAGTAAGGAGGGAAAAATGCAGGAAATGTGAAATGAAAGTATAGTCTATTTCCTCTAACCCTGGGAGCCTTCTTTGCAAGGGATGCCATTTCTGCACCCACTACATTGAGGCCTCTAAAGCTGGCCTGGTTTAGACCCATGACATCAAGCCTGTAATTGACCTCCTCCCCTCTGGTTCTGGGCCTCAAAGATCCAGTAGGCCTGTATCAGTGTGGCGTGTGGGGTAGGAGAGTGACTGCACCCACCTGGCTCTACTGCTTACTAACTGTGCAGCCACAGATAAGTTATGTAACCTCTCTGTGCCTCTGTTTCATCTGGAAAATGGAAGCAATGACGGTATCTAGTTCATAGGAATTCTAAGGAATTATATGAGATAATAGATGTAGAATGCTTTGCATACTCCAAGTGATCTATTGTGTTAATTATCTGGTCTTTCTCCTCCATGCCCGCTATAAAGTAAGCTGCAGCGAATCCCATTTCCTCCTAGTACTTTACTCATAGTGAATTAATTATTGAGAAAATAGGGACTTCTAATTCAAGCTAACTGTTAATGCCGAACCACTTGTTTTCTGAAAGCCGATCGCCCTCCCCCATCCCAACCCACCCTGGGCAGTGGGGGTAAGGATCCTCCTCTTCCCAGAGGAGTGGTACCACCTGGGATACAGACACAATTATTCAGCTAAAGATGGTGCTTGGTCAACCAGTAGACATGTGGTGTCTGGTATGAGGCAAGGAGTGAGCTCGATGCTAGGGGAGTCGCGTGGAACAAACAGAGATGGTTCTTGCCTTCATGGAGCTACAGTCATGGAGGGAAGAGGATGGTGGGATAGAGGTAGGGTAGCAGAAGTCACCAGGGAGGGAAATGCAAAGTCCCTATGGAAGAAGAGGTGAGGATACATTCTAAGAAGGAAGAGAAAGATGCTCAGTGTGACTAGAGAGCAGAAAGGAGGGGGGTGGATATTGATCCAGTGAGATGTGTCTGGAAAGAGAGGCAGGGGCTAGTCATATGTGGTATTTTAGGGCATATGAGGGATATGGATCTTCGTCCAGGGAAAACAGGATGTCATTAAAGGGTTTAAAGTACAGGACTGGCTGATATGATCAGACTGAATTTTGAAAAGATAACTCAGGTTTCAACATAGAGAACAGGGTATTGGAGGCAAGACTGAATATGGGAAGACCAGTCTAGATAGTACTGGTATTTCAATGGCCCCAGCAAGAGATGGTGGAGGAGAAGACAATGATGGTGGTGTGGTGAAGAGGGAGAGAATGGATGGAGCTGACAGCTATTTGGGTGGGTGAACAAAACGTATTGGCAGATTAGAAATGGGAGTGTCAGTGAGGAAGAAGAAATCAAAGAGATACCAAGAGAAGACTGAGATGAGTTTCCTGCTTCTGAGATGAGTTTTATCTGAGGGTACATGTTTACATCACTTTTGCTTCTGATTCCCTGCCACCTCATCTCCCTCCCTGACTAGGGGCTGAAAGGAAGCCTACAAAGGCATTTGTATTATAGCCAAGATATGAGAGAGACAAAATGCTTAGTTTCCTGAGTCCTAGGTTGGTTTCTGTTTTTAATCAGTAAAACTACACCTTCCTGTGTGCTAAATTTGAGCTTTTGTTTGAGGCTTATAATTTTTCTTAACACCTAACGTTTCATCAATAGAACTATACCTCGATAGTTCCTTCTGGTGTAAGGGTATTTGGAATGTCACTTAAAAAGTTTACGCATTTACCATTTAACTGAAAGAGATGTTTATATAATAAGAGTCCCTCACAAAAATGTTTTCATGAGATAATCATTCTTAGCATAACGACTGAATAAGGCAAATATTTGACAAAGAAAGTGACTAACAAGGCTAAGTAAGATGGATTCCTTCTGTGGGATGTGGGTGGAGGATCTTCCCCAAAGCATAGGTTTAGTTGGGGGATTAAAGAGGCGAGGACGGGAAGGAAAGGGAGGCTGGTGTCTGTTGATGATCTTACCCTTTAACATAAATATCACTTGATTTTTGTCCTGTGAAGATATTCTCATCCTCTAAAATGACATCTTCCGTGTTCCAGATGGTTACTCTCAGTTCATACCTGGCATGAGGGAAAGCAGACTTAGGTTGATAGACCTTGAAAGCTGAGTCTCTTGGTGTCTATGTGATTCTGGTATTGCTTTGAATCCATAAACTTCCTCAATTTACCACGTTCAAAAATATCAGTACTTAAAGTCTTCATTCTATCAAAACCAAGTGTCCCAGCTGAAATCACCAGGGACATGAACTTCTCGGAGCAGATCCTCCTCCCATTAACCAACATTTTTCAGAATGCTGAAGAATGTTGAAACTCAGTGGCTCCTACCACAAGACAGGGGCCGCCATTTCAATCACCACCTCAATGACTTACCACCACCACTCAGCTCCTCCTGTAATTGGCGGCCAGGTGGAAAGTGAGGCATGATTAGCAGGTGTCAATTGGCCAATGTCATGTACCAGACACCTGATCAAAGGTCACGATCTTTTAGTCTGCGGCCACGCTCTCTTTCCTTGAATGCGGGGCTGCAGCTTACTCACCCTCTGGGTTTCCTTGGCGAAATGTCAACAGGAGGGCCAGGCTGAGGTGTGTCTTTGGGAAACATGTCCACCCACATCTGCAGGCGGCCCTTGTTAAGAAAAGAAGACATTCTTTAGCTTCTTTTTTTTTGGCAGGGGGTTGGTGGTTACCACATTGACAACTGACTGTTCATGGTTTTAACAGATCCCTTTCCTAGAAAATGGATATTAGGTACATATAATACAATATATGGATATTATCCATGTTATATTTAGAATATTTGTTGACAAAGACAGAACTAATATTTTATTAAAAATTAGAGCATATATCGAGAGGAAGGGAAGGATTAACAACCCTTTACTACTTGAGAACCTTGAGAACCTACTATGTGTAGACACAGTGCTATGCACTTGAAAAGCATGCGCTCATTCATTCTCCCAATACCCCCATTAAGTAGATGTTGCCACTCCTACTTGGCAAATGAGAAAATATCTTGCCCATGGGGCTTAGGATATTTAAAAAAAAGAGAATTTCCATGGGAAGGGACAATTTAAGCAGAGTCAGTGTTTTGGAAGAGAAGAGCCAATTCAATGGAGGGTTATATTCCAAGGTTTCTGCAAAGAGTCATTTACATGCACCTTTAATCAAGAAGTCACATCTGAAGACAAAGTGAAGGATAACAGTGCACAAAAGATTTCAAACATCTGGTGGTAAATCTTAGGAAATAATCATAAGCTCCTACAGCTGATGAAAGTTTATCCTTCCAAGACGTTCCCTGACACATGCTGTCATGAAGTTCATGCCCCAGCACTGGGGGGATAGCAGTGTGGGTGTTCCTGGCCTATTATAGCCAAGCTCCTGTGCTTTGTCCAAGTTACACAGTGAATGGGTCCAGAGCTGGGAAGGGACTCAGACTGTCCAGGTTAAATCCCAGCTCTACCACTTAACCAGCAGAGTAACTTGGAGCAAGTTACTTAAACACTCTGAATCTCAATTCTTCAGCTTAAAAGTCAGGATCATAATAATTCCATCATGCAGCTGTGTTAAGAAATGGGGGTAAGGTGACCCACACACCCCTGTTTGTCTAGGAAAATCCTGGTGTGTGTCCCTTGTATCAGCTTAATTATTAATAGTGTCCTTTTTCACTCTCAGAATGGCCACAATTTGGATAAATAAATCAATGGCCATCCTAATGAGGCAAGATGATTATGTAAAGGGCCTAGGACATCAAAGGCTTTTTGCTAAAGTTTGTCTTCTCTTCTGTTCTAATTCGTAACCCAGATCTCTATTTTTCCCATGCAGCTTTTTCTTGCCAGTTCTTCAAGGCGAGCCTCCATCTACTGCTTCTCTGGGAAAACTAGTGGGCTGAGTGGTTACTGATAGATTTTGGACAAGGTCTTGGCCATATCAGATGGGTTTTGAAGTTTCTCAGATGTCAGGATTCTTCTGAAAGAGTTGGCTAACTCAAATCATAAAAAGGAAAAAGCAGTAAATTCAACTCTGACTTTAGGGCAGTTTCTCAACCTCAATGTTGTTGTTTGGGGCTGAATAACTCTTTGATGTGGGATGTTGTCTTTTACAGAATAGGATGTTCAGCAGCATCTCTGGCCTCTACCCACTAGCCACCAGTAGCTGCCCTACCCACCCAAAGATATTTCAGACACTGCTAAATGTCTGGGGTAGCAGGGGCAAGGTTGTCCCTGGTTGAAAACCATTGCTACGGGGCACACAAGATCCACTTTCAGAGGAGAAGTCACATTCCTCAAGGATGCACACTCCCACTGGGACCAGAACTGTTTTGGCCCCTACCTGCTCCATTCCTGGCTTATCCTTGTGGTAGAGTGGCCGAGTTTCTATGTGCTCAGGAACCAGCCTACACCCAACCTCTGGGATATCTTCCCATGAGTGTAAAACCCTGAGGGCCAAGTGCTCATAAGACTCCACCATCTCATCTGCATGGAAGAGAGAAAAACAGAGACTTGTCAGATGTGCACTCCTGTAAGGGGACAGTGATGGGCTGTCAGGTGTATTTAAACACTCCCTTAAAGGTTCATTTCAATATAGCAAGGACCAGGGAGAGAGAATAGACAGCAAGAGAGAAACAGGACAAAGAGAGACTGGAAGGAGGTGGGGAGTAGAATGGTGGGAAGGTTGAGAGAGTGGGAAATGAGATAGGTCAACAAGAAGACCTGGAGAGCAGTCAGGGTCTTGGTGTACGTATGCGACTCCCTTCAGAGTCTATGAATCACAAGTTTGGCTTCAAGGGACTAGAGAGAGTCTGTGTCCTGGAGACATAAAACTGTTTGCACCATAGTGAGAGAGGGCGTGGGGGACCAGGGTGGCCCTAAGCAACATGTTAAAATAGGCACAATATGTGCCCATGGGTGTCTTCTGTCTCTTCTCATCATTGCTTGGGATTTCTCTCCTACCAACACCCACTCACAGAAATGATTCTCTGATCTGTCACTTCCCCTCAAAAGGCAGTAGTTTATGACAAAAAAACTATCAGTAGAAATAGTACTCACCAATAAGACAAAAGCTGTTGAAAGAATAAAACCTACTCGACACAGTTGAGAATGGCCTAATTTGACACAGGAAAAGTTGAACCTGGTTTTTCAAAAAAGTCCACAAAAGAAATCTCCCAAAAGCAGTAATTACGGTCAGTACTAGTTGATATGGATCAACAAGAAATCAGTGAACTAAATCTCTGTCATAAAGTTTCATCGGTCAAGAACTGATCTTGATGAACATAAATTTAGATTTTTGGTGGGCAAATAGATTGTTTAATCGTGAAATGTAGACTACTGACCAAGGGACTAAATTGGCTTCAGAGTATATTGTGAAAAAGTATTTTTCTCAACAGAAATTCATCAATATCATTAATGCACTATCTAAATGTCAACAACCCTGCATGCATGAACCTCTAAGAGGTTCTTGGGGCCAAAAGGACAAGGTAAAAAGAAACCCTGGTGTCAAAGTGGGGAGATCAACATAGTCTAAAAACGTCCTGTAGCATTTACTTAACTGGGGTTTTTTGCATCAGAAGCACTGCCCCATATATAGGCAATTTTTGAGCATCAGATGGACAGGGGTGGCAGTATAAGAATTGTTCTGTATCATTAAAGTAAAGGTGACTTTTTTTCCTCATCCTAAATTTAGGAAAGCCTATCTGGGATCTTCCTATGTTGCTTATATAAAAAATCTATTTCTTGGTGTTGAAATAGGAGAGTTGTTGGTATAATACTTATGGGGGTAATTTGAGCTGTGTCCAATTGGTTATTTTATGTAATATTCATTTTAAGATATTGTTGACCTTCTGACACAATTCTTGCATGACGTGTACTGTAGAGACATCAGAAATATGCAAAAATATGTGTAAGGAGGTTCACGGTGGTGTTAAGTGTCACTACAAAATCTGGACACAATGTGAATAAATGTCACGGCCATAAAATAGAATATTATCAAGGGTCATTTCAAAGAACAAAGGAGAATTGTCATGATCTATTGGAAGGAGAAAAGGCAGAGTATGAGACTATATGCTGGATGTTAAACCGTGTAAAAATGGGACATTGTGTGTGCACACACCACACACTGTAAAGAAATACAGCAGTGTGCACCATGCTTACCTCTGCACTGGGGGACTATGAGTAATTTCATCCTCCTCCTTACTCTTCCATTTTTTCTGCCATGAACATGCATTAGTTTTACCATAGATGACCACTGTCTCCAGTCACCACCACCACCAGAAGCAGGCTTTACAGAAGAAAGCCATATCAGCAGGATACGTCGTGGGGACTTACCAGTGTCCTCCTCAGTGAAGACCGTTTTTCCAGAAAAGACCTGGCTTCCGATCTGTATTTTCCCAGGGCGAAAGTAGGGCCCATCCAGCTTGTTGTCTTTGCAGAGCTTGGTGAGGATTTCAGTGGGCTTGGACGTGTCCCTCCAGGCGTTGTATCCTTCTCTGAAAAGTGGAGGAAGAGCAGAGGGTGAGGCCCCACCTCCCGGGAGCCACAGCCGAGGTCCCTATAAATGCGCTGCCTAAGTACGAAGCGAGGGTGCTTTCCTTCAGGTTTAACTTGACGTTCTGTATGCTTGGGGCTAGTGTTTTCATTTTTGTTTTGTTTTTGGTTTCTCTTTTCTGGTCAATACCTCTGCACGTGTATGCTTGTAAGAAAGGCAGGACCTGCTTTGCAGGTAGGTTTAGTTTTTTATTTTTTTTTTTAAAGAAATGCACCCTAAAAAAAAAACCCAAAACTGAAGTGAAATTCACAGAACAAAATCGACCATTTTAAAGCTGACCAATTTGCTGGCATTTGGTACATTCACATTATCGTGCATCCACCACGTCTATCTAGTTCCCATTTTCATCACCCCAAAAGAAAACCCAACACCCATCAAGCACTAACTCCTCATTCCCCCGCCCTACGCAGCCTTTGGAAATCACCAGTCTGCTTTCTGTCTCTACGGACTTCTCTGCAGGTAGTTTTTGTTTTGTTCTGTTCTGTCCCTAACAGAACAGCTACTTACTCTAACAGGAAAGCCTAACTCATCCCTTCAGTTTCTCTGCTTCTTTCTTCCTTTCTCCTCCTCTGCCAAAATCATAGGTAGACTCATGTGATTTTACTCACAGGCAGGAAGCCTTGAGGTGCCATTTCTCTAATTGGTGGTGAGTTTCCAAATCTTTCCAAACCCTTCTTCCCTTAAAAACTGGCTGTTTGGTTAAAAATTATTAACTTGCAATGAAATGCTCCCTGGGACACCGGATTCATCAGAATCTAATTTAAGTATTTAAACAAACCAGAACATAAAGCAGTTTTGCTACATTGGGCCAGTAATATGAGAATTCTGAAAAGATCATCCAAGCCATGCTCAGAGCCATGTACATAGGCCTCCCCAGAAATAGGTGCTCTTGTCTATTTTTAAAACTTCAGTGAACAAAGGTTACAACTTCCCTGACTAACCTATTCTGGTCCCTGTTATTTCCACTGTCAGGAAATTCTTCTGAACAAAAGATGCCCCATATTTGCCGGTGACTTCCTTTCCTGACTTCAGAGTGAGCACAGCTAATCATTCTCTGAATGGTACCCTCTCAGGTACCTGAGAATGATGTAAAGACCCCCAGGAGGCTTATACGTTCACTAGAGTCCCAAAACTGAACTGGCTTTCTGGGCTCAAAGAAAAACAGGCCAGCGGGAGAGACTCGTTGAAAATCATGCCATGGAGGAAATAAATGCTCAGACTATGTTAATGAAAGTTTAATTTGGTCCAATCCTTCTGGAGAACCATTTGGACATATGTATTAAAAGTCTTTAAAGTGTGCATTCCTTTTAATGGAATAAATCCATGTCTCTGGATGAATACTGAATGAATTATCAGAGGGGTTTGCGATGGCTTTTGTATGGTAATGCTCACAGCAGCAATATTTCTAACAGAATAAAGAAGACAAATATAAATGCCCTAAAGCTCTGCAAGGCAAATTGGTTATATCGTTTTATAATAATTTCATACAATGGAACACCACAGAGCTATTAAAATAATAATTAATGGTGTGATAGAATACTTACAATACAGGGGTAAAAATGCAACAAGAAGCTTACAAACTTGCATGGATATTGTGAGTCCAACTTTGGCAGAAAATAGCATCAAAAAAATACTAAAAAGAAATATATCAGAATTTTTTTACATCAGTTATCTCTATGGAAAATAATTTGAGAATTATTTTGTATTTTCTGTATTTCCTAAATTTTCTACAATGAATCTATATTACTTAATATTCCGAAAAGATATTTCTAAAATTACACCACGGAAATCTAATGGATGTTTTTATATTTTCCTAGTTGATATTTGTAAGAGGTTTTCTTTTTCAGGCATCAAATATATCATACTTAAAAAAATAAAGCTGGTAATCTGCATTTTTAAATTAAGCAGAATTCAAAATCTTTATAAACAGAGAGAGAGTTGGACCTGCTCCTCCCTCACGTGTAAGATGGGGATAACACATCAATGGGTTTTGAGAGAATTGAATGAGATGCTCCATGTAAAGTGCTTTGTATGAGTTTTAGTTGTAATTAACTAGGATATTGGCATTTATGTGACATTATTCTTCTACCATCATTCTCCACTGGGAACTCTGCCTACCAGGCCCAGCTGATGGAATGAACGAATACAATCCAGCTTTTAACTCTTGAAGTACCTGCCCTGGTATCCACATCAACACCACCTCCCCGACCCCAAATACCCTCAAGTGCAGTGAGCAGTTTCTCCAAACCTGCCCTGCTGCCATGGAGCCCATCCGAGATATTAAAGCGGAGCCTTGACTGGCCTTCCCAGCGCATGGGCTGCATCCTCAGAACACCAATAGCATCTCTACCGGAGGAAGACTTACATCTCATACTGATTCTGCAAGCCACAGATGGCTCGGTGTTTGCTGTAGAAGCGGTTCTCCAGGTCAATCTTGGTCTCACCAATGAGGTCATCCGTCCCGATCACGTCATGGTCGTAGATCAGCACAGAGAGCAGGGATTCCTTTGGGAATGTGGCCTGGATCTCAAATGACCTGCCATCCAAGCAGAGGCTTTAGGAGCATCAACGATTGGAGATACAGGGAACTTCTCCCTGTTTCACTTTTCGCCTGCCTATAGTTCATATGAACTCAGTCAACAATCAGCAACCTAGTTAATACTTAATGGATATTTATCTGGTTTAATTTTTCATTGAGATACAAATAATTTCCAATTCTTATGTCAACTTCCAGTAGCCAATCATCTCCTCTTTCGTGGGCCACACCTTGCAACCTTCAACTAGGGTCATAGCAAGATGAAGAAGAAAATCCTTGGAATTTGGTCTCAAACAGGACTGGTTTCCAATCTCCATTTTTGAATCAGCATCTTCCTGGTTGTAAAACTTTGGGAACTTATTTCATCCCTCTCAGCTTCTTTACATGTAAATGAGGATAAATCTATCTTCTTTATATTAATAACATGGTAGTTAAATGTGATATTGTTTATTTAATGCACATAGTTTATTTCCAGGCATTCAACTGGTGCCCAACAAATTGCCATTCCCTTTCCCCTCCATTGTTGCTTCATCAGGGAATACCAGCTGGGTTTATTTGAAATGAAAATCCTATTGAAGATGGAAAACATAAGAGTGCAGAATTACAAGACTGGAATTCACAACCAACACCACAGAAATACAAAAAAAAAGAAAATAAGAGAACACTATGAACAATTAAATGGCAATAAATTGGACAACCTAGAAGAAATGGACAAGTTTCTAGAAACATACAGTCCACCAAAACTAAATCAAGAAGAAATAGATAATTTGAACAGACTAATCACTAGAAGTGAAATAGAATCAGCAATTAAAAAAAAAATCTCCCTGCAAACAAAAGTCCAGGACCAGATGGCTTTCACTGGGGAATTCTATCAAACATACAAAGAAGAGCTCATACTGATCCTCCTCAAATTCTTCCAAAAGATTGAAGGGGAGAGAATACTCCCAAACTCACTCTATGAAGCTACCATCACCCTGATACCAAAGCCAGACAAAGACATTACCAAAAAAGAAAACTATAATCCAGTATCACTGATGAACATAGATGGAAAAATCCTCAACAAAATATTAACAAACAGAATCCAACAACACATATAACCAGCAGGGGTGCTGGTCAGCTCCAGTGATCCTAACTGAGGCAGCTCTAGCAGGCTAGGGAAATGGCTCTGTGGAGGAGAAATTCATTTCTTCCATCTGAAAACATAGTATTCACTCCCTGGAGCTCCAAGATTTAGATTTGAAGCTAATTGATATTCTAGAGGCATCTCACCAGCAAGCCCCCAGCTGCTTATCACTGAGCTTGGCCATCAACATGCTGTTGCACCAGGGAAGGACTTATTAAGTGCTTAACTGCCCCTGGCAACCATGATAGAGGGCAGAGGGCTCCACTGCTCTGATCCATCTCCCTGAGTTGTGTGCTGTCCTGAATTTTCATTAGAGCTGTCCTTAGAAAAACTACCAAAAACTTCTGGTCACTCAGAGAAAAGCTAAGCTTATACCAATGTGGTTGTCAATGAGATAGGATCTCTAGATACAACGTTGGTTTGAGAAAAGAGAAGGCATCATGAAACAGGTAAAAACTGAGCTTTGTAGAAACATTCAGTACCTCTAAGCTTCAGAGCAAAGATGTCCCATTATTTCTTTGTTCATTCATTCATTCTTTTGTTGAATCATTTGTTCATCTGACAATTTATGACACATCCACCCTGTGCCAGGCACTGTGATTAATGAGAAAATGAGGAACCACCAAAGTCTTCAGACATGTATCCCCTTAGGATGATGCAGAGTGACAGGGTCCCACGAAGTCCCACTGAAACCTGACTGAAGGGTTGTTTGTCCATCTGCTAATTCTACAAATGCCTAATGAGCATCTTCTCTGTGCCATACTCTGTTCTAGGTGCTGAAGGTGCAGCACTGAACAGACTAGACAAAGTCCCTGCTTGAACGGAGCTTACATTCTAGTGGGGAGATGGGAGACAGCCAGTGAACAGAAACACATCAATTCAGATCAGAGGCTACGAAGAAAAGTAAAGCAACCAGGCGCCAGGGCACCGGAAGGGGGCAGCCTGTGACATCCTCCTACGCTGAGGTCGCAAAGAGGTTTCCCCAGACCCCAACCAGGCACAAGAGCCTCCCACTGTCCCTGCTGGAACACTGCAAGACTGAGCCAGCAACAATTAAATACACATCCAGCAAAGCCGCCAGCATGGAGGGCTTCTGGAAGGGACTCTGTGATGCTAGCGACCAGAGGGAATATTCCATCACCCTCTTCTTCTGTTTACCACAGCCATAAATGGAGGTTATAAAACCAGCCTAACTCACAGCATTGTGGAGAGAGCAGCTCATAAAAAATGACTACAAAGCACTTGGCAAAATGAAGTGCTAGTTACATAAACGGCAGGTAATGATAAAGGTCATCTCCGGATCAGGGAAGCAAGGGTAAGTTTCCCCAGCACGTCGTTTTAATCATTCTCTTTAATCTGTAAAGGCAAGACATTTATTGCCTTATTTCCTCTGAAGCAATATGGAAAAAGAGAATGGTGCCGATTCAACGTCAGAGGGTCCAAAGCAATCACAAGTGTGTAAATGAATTTAAATGAGCTGGATAGAGATTTCATCCCATGCTCCCTGTTACTCCAGAAAAAAAGAAATTAAACACACATAAGATGTAGATGTTGCTAAAATGATTGTCAAGGGGGAGAGGAAGGAAGCTAATGTGTTTTGAGTAGCTAAGACGTGATATCATAGACAATGGGCCAGGTACTTGTCATATTTAATCTTCTAAAGGCCTTTGAAAGTCAACTGTCACTATTATTGCTTTGCAGATGAGGAAAACTAGGATCAGAGAGGTAAAGCCATCCGCATAAGGTTATTCAGCCTGTATGTGGCAGAGTGAAACCCAGGTCTGCTTTATTCCAGAGTTAACAGCTGTCAGGCGCACAAACCCACGCAGGGAACACTAATGTGTGATACACTCTTTTAGAAGAAAAATGGGGGTAGTAGGGTTACTGTGAATTGGAGAATGTCTGGTTCACCTAAATATACATGAGGGCAATGCATTGTAAAATACTTTGCAGGAAAACAAAACACAGGTAGGGGATGCAGTTCCCTTTGTGACTTCGGGGGTCGCCTCAAGTGAGCTGCAAAATCATGTGATGGAAAAATCCCTTTGGTAGGAGACAAAAGGCCAAACATCCAGCCCCCTCCCTTCTACTTATGAGCTGTGTGAACTTGAACAAGTTTCGAAACCTCTCTGGGCCTTAGTTACCGTGTTTGTATACAGGAACTCTTGCCAAGGCAGGAGTCTGAAACTGATGACTATTCAAGGTGCTTCTTAAATTTCCGATCTAGGGAAATCATTACTGGAAAACCGTGGGCATGGAGATCACCGTACACCACCAAGTTGCCGAGGGGACCAGGGAAAGAATTCAGCCCTTCTCCATGATTATACGGTTGACTGGCTGTTACCACGGGCAGAAGTCAGCATTCGATCTCCTGCACCGTTTTCTCAGATCCACACACGTATCCACATCAACCTCCCACACAGAAAAACCATAGGAACAAACGCAGATGGGACAATACAATGAGACCTAGATGGGCACTGACCTTCCAAATACTGGGTTCAATTGTTTAGGGATGTATTTGTCCCGGTCTTTTATTTCGGTTTTGCCAAGCTTGACCACGATGTAGGGATCCGATTTGCCATCTGGATCAGCTGGACTAAGGTTAAACGCCTAGAGAGGAGAGAAAAAAATTCCTTCAGTCCAGTGGTTCTCAACACTGGCTGCACACTGGGATTACCTGGGAGTTTTAAAAGCTACTGATGCCTGAGTTCTATCCCCAGCTATTCTGGTTTAATTGGCCCTGGACTAGGGGATCTTTAGATGCTCCCTAGATGAGCCACTGTTTTAACCTCTTCATTCTGCTCTGAAAAGTGATCAGCTTTGCCCAAGTTCTACTTCCTCTGAAGTCATCTCCCCAGTGGAAAGTCATGCTTGGCACAGAGTAATGAAGAATCTGCTGGACCAAGAGGCAGAGGCGTGAATTTGAATTCTGGTTCTACTTCTAAATAGTCCCGTGATCTTGGGCAAAACATGTCATCTTCCTGAGATTCATCTGTAAAATTATGGAATGGATCTAAAAGCTCCTCCCAGAACTAATGGGCTCTGAATCCATGACCCTGTCAGTCTTGCATTTAGCCTTGGTCAGCTGAGTGATGATCTGTTTCTCAGAGTGAAGCCTGCTCCTAGATAAGTGGGGCCTTAAACCCCCCGGGAGGACCAGGGTAGGGAGCATGTGGGGAATGATACAGGAAAGATGGAGAAACTGCAGAGATGAGAGTCAAGTAGGAAATAATCCCATTTTAGGACTCTATCCTACAGACAGAATGGCATAAGCACACAAAGCTCTGTCTTCCAGGATGTTCATTAGAGCATTGTTTAACAGCTAAAAATGTTCAACAACCTGTCTGTCAATTACTTAAGGAGAAAGTCAATCCAACATAGCCCCTTCCTCCATTTGCTCTTGTCACATCGCCCAATTTTAATTCTTTACAAAGCAGTCATTGTGAACATGTCTTGTTTATTTGTCTGTCTGCTGTTTATGTTTATACCCTCTTAATCTCCACACCACCCCCAACTAAGGTATACTCTCCATAAAAGCAAGGGTACTGTCTGTCTTGTTTATTATATTATCTCCAGGACTTAGGCTAGAGTCTTCCCAATATTTGTTGAATGAATGAATACATGGATACTATGGTAATTCAAGAGAACACTAGGTGGCTATGAAAAAGAATGGGAAAGACCTATACGTACTGATTGAGAAAAATGCCCAAGTACATTACTAAGTTAAAAAAAGAACATAGAAGGTCAATACATAGTGCCTGAAGCAGGGCCCCATTAAATAAATAGCTGGATGTAGCTGTAGACAAGAGACAGAGATGTGTTTGTGTAAGAAGCATGTATATGAATAAGGGGAGTAAGTTATTTCTGGGGAGGGGGTTGCAGAGGTAGGGGGATCTGATTTCTTCCTCTAATGCAACTTTTAAGTAATAGTTTTTTTTTACTTCTTTGGTGTTGTATTAAATTGAAAGCTATTTAGACTAACTTATCATTTAGTTAATTAAATCTTAGTGTGAGAGAGTAAACCATACATAATCGCCATTGCTAGAAATGTCGATGGAAAACAGTGTCCACAGTTTATCCTACTCCCTGCAGCCCAGGGTGGCCAGCCTCTGACTCTTCATTTGTTCAAGACCTGCCTGTCCTCAAGTTCCAGCCCAAGCCCTCCTTCCTCCACGCTCCTTCCTGAGCAGGAAACTGATCTGTGCTCCTTGAGTTTGTCTAAAGGGTACCAGACATAAGAGAGATGTGCTGTAGGTATTTGCTAAATGAATAAATAAATCATAATTCTTCTCCAATCTCTGTAGTCCAACAAATGTCTCCCTCTCCTTCCTGCTATTCATACTCTATTTCTTGGTCCCCCAATCTATGTCCCATAGAACCTGAGTTCTGCAGGTTTTCTGTAGGGAGGAAAAATGGGTGTGGGCAGTAAGTTTTGAAAATGCTGCTAAGGATTCAACAGTTAAATAGGGTTTCTTTACTTCTGGAGTTCTCAGAGCCTTGGATGTGCTAGTGAGCTTCATTAATCTCAGGGGGTAGAGAAGGGAAATGAATTATTATGCGCAGAGTTTCTCAGACTGCTTTGAACATATGGTCCACTTCCATAGGAATGTGTATTAATTATCTCCCCCAAGACATGGTTACCTCCTGAACAAAACTTTGAGAAAGTTATCCTAGGTTATTCTAAATTATCCTGTAGGGGGTTTTGCCCGGTATTGTCCATGATGCTTACAAGTACTTCTCATCTTTCCAACTAGATTGTGACTCCTTTGAGGGCAGGGACTGTGATTTTTTCCGCATCACAATATCCCTAGTGATTAGAATATGCCTGGTACTTGGTGGTCCTGGCAGTGATGACACTGCTGCTCATAACGAAGAAAACAGAACTGCGTGATGGAGAGGGAATGTTTAGTTCTCCCTTAGTGTTAGGGAACAATTCGTTTTTGTTTTATGTTTCACTTATGTTGCTAAAAAAGATTTTAGGCAATGTAAGCAAAGAGTTAATATAAAGTAAGACTGCTATTGAGTAAGATTATGAAAATCAACTCCAAGGTCCAGAGGTCAAGACAAATACAGGAACCGTAAAGGTCTAGCACACAGTTGCTTTGATTGAGCATCTGATTTGGCCCCTGGCTTCCTGGCAATCAGGCCCAAAAGTTTCACAATTAAAGTTTAGTGCTCTCGTTATCGGAAAGGAGGAAGCCTGGGGCAAATAATAGTTTTCTTGGAAATAGTTTGGAAATGAAATTTCTGACTGCAACAGAGCAGGGGCGCAGCCACGGGGGCAGCTGCCCTGTTCTGCCCTGGCTCTTCCCTCTAACTGTCCTGCCTGTGAGCTTCCTGCTTCAGTCCTATTTGGTTTCCTGCCCAGCTATCAGGCAACCATAGAGAGTAAATAAAGCTACACAGAGCAATCCTATCAGCCTGGGAAATATTTTCCCTGAGTGAAAAGCCAGCAAATGTCCATGTTACCAATCAAACTTCAAATCTCCTATAATATGGACTGAATTGTGTCTTCTCAAAATTCCTATGTCCAAGCCCTAACTCCCAATGCAAATGTATTTGGGGGTGAGGCCTTTAGGGAGCTGATTAAGGTTAAATGAGGTCATAATGGTGGTGTCCTAATTTGGTAGAACTGGTGGTCTTATAAGAAGAGAAAGACACCAAACCTCCTCCCTCCCTCTGTGTGTGTGTGTGTGTGTGTGTGTGTGTGTGTGTCTGTGTGTTCTTCTTTACCTCTCTTTCTCTCTCTTTGTGTGTGTGTACACACAGAGGAAAGGCCACATGAGGACACAGCAAGAAGGTGACCATCTACAAGCCACGGTGAAAAGTCTCACCAGAAACCGATTCAGACGGTACCCTGATCATGGACTTCCAGCCTCCAGAACTGGGGATGGCTGTTGTTTCCATCACCCAGCCTGGAGAATTTTGTCACAGCAGCCCGAGGAGACTAAGACAGCCCCTCAGAGTAAACAAGGATGACTCACCGCCACGATGTACACCCTGATCAGGACTGTGACGGGGTGGTTGGGTGGAATCCCTTGCTGGATCCTCAGCTGCCTGCTGTCCTCAAGGCTGGGATCCTCGGGGCTTCTGTAGATGCAGAAGGAGCCCTGGAACCACAAGGCACTGCCCTTTGAAACAAGACAGTCTGATGCCCCACCAAAAACCAGAGAGGGCGTAGCGCTGGGAAAATAAGCACAGCCCGGGGCCCAACAGGACCTGGGGTGGCGCCGCCCTTGCCCCTGGTGTCCTCAGGCAGGTCAGGTAACCCGCCTGCATCTGAGCCTCTTCGTGGTCCACCCGTGAATCAGTGTTGTACAGCAACACCCTCCTCACGTGGCTGTTATGTGAGGAAAGTGAATACGAGCATCAGGTGGGGCCCCGAGTGCCTTGTGCACGTAGGGCACTGAGCTAGCGCTCTCTCCCGTCATCTCATTCAACCCCGACTGCAGGATTTCTATTTTCAGATGCTGCAACCAAGGCTCAGGGAGGTCAAGTACTGTTCAAGATCACAAAGCTAATTCGTATCAGGACAAGAACTTAAATCTAGATTGGCCAACTGCAATGCCCACATTACCTCCAACACCATCACCTGCATATAAAGGGCCTGGGCACACAGTAGGCTCATAGTAGGTGTCAGCCACTGCGTTGTGATGCTGACGCTGTAAGTGTACCAGGCGAAGCATTTGCGTTGTTTGACTAGCTGAATAATTCAACTGGTAGGTTTGCATAAATCATACATTTGGTAGGTGAGGGGTGGGGAAAGCAAAGTAAAATTCAGTGATTCCTTTAGGGAATGACTCTGGCTCCTTATATTCCACAGACTGAGCTCCAACCCACCTCACTGACCACAAATCAAATATCTCAAAAGACTGGGGCTAGGTCTGATGGGGTTCTAGAGAAAGTCTCACATAAAGATTAAGAATTCTCCTTGCATGCATCCCACACCACAATCCAACAGAATTGAGTCATATCTGACATTGATGGACAGGAGAGCCAAATGAAAGGGTTTGGAACTTGCCTTAAACTTTCCTATGACTCGGTCTCCATCGAGGCCATGGTCATCTTCCATGGACTTGCCTCTGAGCAGCTCAAAAGTTTTCACCCAGTCTTCAAAATTGTTGAATTCACTCTCAAGATCCCCATCATATATCTTTAAGAAGAAGAGAGAAGAGTATGCTCAGAGGAAGGAAGGCCTGGGATCGATTTAATGAGAAATGCCAAGATTCTCCAAACCAGCCTTCATATACACCCCTTAGAAAAATCTTAAATTAAAAAAAAAACAACTAAAAATCTATTAATTTACCTTTAGCAAAATAAGTAATATGATTGCTAGAACTACCACTCTGAAATTTATCAAATATTTCTGATAAACTCTGAAATTCCAAGAAGTGTAGCTAAACCAAGAAAAATTTTAAATATAGTATAGAAGTATAAATATGACAAACTTCCTATAGCTAGTTAAGATGTCATTGTTGGATATAGACTACAATGTTTTGAGGACATTCAAATTAATAAATGTTCATTAAACATTTAATTCTTAACATGTATAAAGCGATAGAATACTTGTTTTTATTATAATGCATGTAGATGTGAATTTTCCAAGCAGGAAATTCCATATATACATTAGAAATGCAAAACTGAATTGAGTTTTTGGTTTGGTAATACAGTGAAATCACTTATTCAAATTTCCCATCAAAATTTACTTACCTGAAGTCATTATCTAGGTACATAATTTTCATACTCCCAATTTTCACATCCATTATATGCCTCTAGTAATAGCCTCTGGCTAATGTTAGGATTGGTCTGATGGAGCTGACTTTTAGTAAGAGTTGCTGCAATTTCAAGTGTGTACACATCTGCGTGACGAGGTCAAGTTCCAAGTGGTGAGCCCAGGGGAACTCACACACTGTAAATTACCTTGCTGGAGCCGGGTTAACCAATGTAAGTTAAGCCCCTTCTCGATATGAGAATGTACAAAATGGAAAATTAGCAAGCTCCATTGTCTTGGCTGACATGCTTGTTCAATTTGTTTCTCTGCATCAGTGATTATAACAAAGACCAAGTAAGCTCAAAGGCATTACTGGTGTTGACTGAAGCACTCAAAGAATTCCCCCTTCTGAATTTCAGCCGCCATCTTTGGCCATGATGGCTGTGTCCACACACCTGCAAGACTGCCAGGTTGGGGATTTCATCTTCTTTGGGTTTCTTCTTGAGTATTTTGTCTTTCTTCTTCTTTGGGCCATCTATATTTACCACTACCTCATCTGGTTTTGCCTCTGTGGATATTCAGTGGAAATTGTTAGATTTCTCATGGCTGTTGAGATGAGACAAGACAAAGTTAAGCTCCCTCCTTCCCTTTACTCTGGCGTGTGTCATAATCCTGCTCTTTAAAAACAAATAGTAACATTTAACTATAAGATTTCTACACAGAGACTTGCAGACTGTGCACTGCAGGAGTGGAGAAGTTGCCACTCACACAGCAATGTAATGTCAGCGGATGCCCTGGGGCCAGTGAAGTGCTGCCTTCCCTGCCATCTGTGGGAACTCATTCGACTAGACACAGAGAGGGTAAGGAATGTGCCTAGTCACTCAGCTGGCAAAGAATAGACCCAGAATGGATTGAATCCAAAGCTTTAGTCTCTCTCAGATCTGCTTAGGAACTTGAGAATCATCCAGTTCAGCAACCTCAGGCTCAAACATGGTCGAACGTCTTACACAAAGTCACAAAGGTAGTTAGAGAGCTTAATAGTTAATTTTTTATGAGCAGGCTTGGGGGGAAAAAGCCACCTGAGACAGACTTCTAGCTCTGCTCTTTTCTAACTGTATATACTTGGGCAAGTTACTCAACCTCTTTTGTACCTCTGTTTTATTACCTGCAAATCAAGATTCTATTGCTAACGTCATGGGGTTGGTCTGAGAATTAAATGTGCTAACGAGGAGTGGCCTGTGGAACTGAGCATGGCTGGGGGCGTCCCACCTGTCTCAGTGTCACCTGCAGTAGCACTTGGTGTTACTGCTGTTTTTAGGCCAAGACCTACCATTGGCTCACATGGAGCTTGTGGTTATTTCAAACCCCAGGCCTCTTTCATTGGAGCTTCTGCCAAACCAGATCTACTCAATCCTTGTCAACTGAGTTTTGGAACCTAAATCCAGGTCACCTCTATTAAAGTTCATCATGTTGGTTTTGGCCTGCGATCCCAGCTCACTTCTATTTTCACCCTGCTGTTGCTGCTTCAGGACCATCAGTGTGGGGACTTGAGCCAAAGGGTGGATTTCAGCCCTGAACTGGACTCAGGAGACCTGGGACCTGGTCCCTGTCCAGCTCAAATCAGCTACATGACCTTTTTAAAGTGCTGCCACCTTTCTGAGACTGTTTCCTCACCTGGGAAATCAGGGTGCTGGGCTCAGTGTTGCTCTCGTGGCTTCCATTTTATCATTTTCTGACTCAAATGGCCTTATGTTGTGTTCGCATGTCCCCAGAATAGCCACTTACCTGCGTTTCCTTTTTTCTCCTTGGAGTTGTTCTCTTTTTCCTTTGAGAAAAGAGGGAGACAAGATGACTGACACTGTCATGCCTCATTCACTAATCCTGACTAACAGTTCTAACTCAGTGCTCTCCGCCCACTGCATTCTCAGAGATGCCATTAAAAAAAAAAATGCAAACAGGTCTCAGGAGCCCCCAAAGGAAGCCTCACCATAGCCTCGGGACATGCATGCAGCGAGATGCCCTCCCCTAGAGAAGAGGCACCCACACATCCAACTGCCACCAAACTGTCCTTGTCCTCAATGTGCGGCCTCCTGTCAGTCACAGGGGGAGCAACCACTCACCCTCTATTCTCCCACGTTCCTGGAGCATCACCCCAATCGGCAACTGTGAGTTTTCCCTGCTGGCATGTTGGATTGTTGGGTTTATTCCGGGACTGGGGAAGCTAGCCGTGAAAGGGGAAAGGGCTAGTGTCCATGATAACAAAAGGAGGGAGTTTGGAGGCAGAGACTAACATTCGGTTTGTTTATTTAACTATATGTCAATATTCATGGATAGTCCTAGATGAAGGAAATGCAGTCTTTCCAAATTAAGTATCAGGAGACTTTCTAGTCAATTCAATATGATGATAAAATCTGAATAATTTTCCTTTCCGTTTTCACTCATGGAGGAGGAGTCTTACCAGATTGAGGGGGGAGGGTACAGCTCAGTGGCAGAATGCATGTCTACCATGCATGAGGTTGTGGGTTCAATCCCTAGTACTTCCATTAAAAAAGTAAATAATAAACTTAATTACACCCCCTCCAAAAAAAACCCCCAAATGCAGACACTGAGCTTTTGCCTGAATCCCCAGACCCACTCCCCCTGGTTCTCCAGCTTCCTTGTTCCATGTACCCGAGGGCCTGCTCTGGCAACCTGCCGATGATTCCCATTTACTAAGGCCAGGACCTCTGCCTTTACTTTGATAGTTTCCCATATGAACTTAGAATTCTGCTGGAGACCTGGAGCCCTTTGACCTCGGTATCTCTGGGTGAACCTGAGGTCCCCATCACTGATGCCCACCTGTCTAGAGACCCATTTCACCTGGCTGGACCACTCTCATACTGATTGCTGGGCAGATTATCTAGATGCCAATGACAGAGAGCACATCCTTTCAGCATTTACAACAGAGCCTGTGTCCTAGGGCCAGCCCCAGCCAGACAGGAAGGATCCTATAGTTCTGGATTCCTGGTCCTTCCAGGCTTTGCACCCTTCTGCAAGTTAACAGAACCACACCTGTGTAGGGTCTACCTATGGTGGAATTTTAAAAAGAGGATAAAGTGGGGTGGGGGTGGAAAAGGATGTTGGGTTCCTATTGAGTCCCTTGATTGTCACGGCCGGGGCAGCCTCTACCTTCTGTGCTTTCTTCAGGGAGGCGTAGTATTTAGACCACCAATCAATCACATTTTCCGCAGATTCATCCGCGATGGTCCTCTTTTTCCTTTTAGTAGACCTTCGCAAAGGCGTCCTGGCATCCTGGAGGGGGATGAGGGATGGACTATTAGTTAGGTCTCAAGGATCCGCATGCCGATGCCTGACCGGCTTAGTAAGGCAGAGAGCACGTGGGGAGCCCGTGGGAGGTAGTGGAGGTGTCCACAGGTTCTGTGGTTCCGGCTCTCTCTGCCCCTTCAATAAATAAGTTTCATAACCTGCCATCCATTCGTGCATTTATTCAGCAAACATTTATGGAGCAGATATGAAATTTTGTGGTTGACACTGGGGATGTAAGGGTTAGACACAATCCCCACATTTGGGAAATTTCAAATTCAGTGGAAGAAACGGTCAGACTGCATGATACAATGTGATATAGTAGAAGGGAATTAATTAGCTACCAAGCAATTAATACAAAGTTTGTGATTATCAGTTTCCTCAATTAGGAACAATAATACCTGCTTAGTTCAGTGTTGTGAGGCTTAAGGGACAATGTAGACATTCCCCGTTCAGCATCATTTCCGATCTGAACAGGTGCAAATGAACGGCACCTACAACACAAGTGATGGCGGGACAGGAGAGGCGGGGTGAGACATACACAGCAGAAAAGAGACATCTGGGGAGAAGACAGTCGTCCCACGGCAGACTCACTGTGTACTCATCATCCATCTGCTCTCAGATGGAGGTACCTCTCTTGAGTTCCTACGATGTGCCAGGCACTCTATCCCATGCAGGGGCTACAGAGATATTTTTAAAAATCATTTTTGACCTGGTGGAGCCCACAGTTTTATGAGGGCAACAAACACATAAACTGAGATTTGCGACAGAAAGTGGCAGGTACAACGCCGGAGGGGTGGCGAGAACCCCGTGGGGTGTCAGAGTCACGATGAGCCTGGATGAGGTGGGAAGAGCCTGAGCAAATATCCATTAATCTATCTTACTCTGCCTTTTATTTCAGCTTTTACCATTTGCTGGGCCGGCAATCTCTTAGCACTTTCTTAAAACTACTTTCTTCTTAAGTCAATCAATAGATACATCAGGATTTTTGCACTCAAAATCATGACTAAAAAGATGACTCACTTCCCCGTTTTATGGTTTTGTGTACTTATCCATTGTCCCTTCCAGAAGCTCAGCTGAGGATAAGTCTCACTTCTGTTTAGAATCCCAAAGATGCATCTTTTTGCTCCCATGTTATGTTGCACAAAGTAGGTTCAAAATATTTGTGGAATAAACCTACATGAGGAAACCACTGTCTTTCCGAGCTAATGAATTGAGGAGTTTCTGTTCAATTAAATACCGCCGTCACATTTGACTAGCACTTGAACTTCACATACCCTGACTTATCTGATTCCATGACAATGCTGTGACGTGGGTATCAGTCTCCCTATTTTACAGGTGAAGAAACTGATGCTTAGAAATGTGAAGCTGCTGGCATGGTCACACAGAAAACAGGTCAAAGGGCCTCCTAAGCAAACTTGAATGTGCCTTGTCAATACAAAGAGGGATGACATTCTGACCTTAGCTTTTCCATCTTTTGGCAGCTCCTGGGCTGCAGGTTTGTTTTCAGGCTCCAGCACAGGGGAGGAGTCAGGGATGTCAACAAGGGTGGCTGGCTGGACCTGCGCCGAGTCGGGTACCACTGTGGGAGGAGGCTCAACATCCACAAAGATATGATCTGCTGGGAGCTCCTGAGCAGAGCTGAGGGTCCCAGAGGGCTCAGTGGCAATTAGCGAATCTGAAATAGCTGAAATGAAAGTATATTGGGTCAGGCAACTGGACTATGATACAGGGCGATCATTTCAGGGACCCCATACTGGGAATCAGACAGATCTGGACTCAAATATGACAAAATCCTAATATCACTGAAGCTCCCTCCCCCTATTTGTACAAAAATACCCATATCATTGGAAGATAAATGAGATCATGATGTCATGTGTCTAGGGCATAATAGTAAATCAATAAATGATTGTACTTATTGATCTCTCAGAGTAAGTTTAAATAATTGTGGTCTACGGATCACGCTTATCAAGATTTAGGGCACAAGTCCTCTGTGTTGACTGGACTCCCCCAGTGTATTAACTCGCGGAGCCTTGGAGGCGCCAGAGTTCCGTGAACACTCCAAGCATTGACAGACATCTGGGCACATGAGTACCCGTACTTCACAGGGAATAAAGCCATGTCCCTGGGCTTTATGATATTTTTAACTGAACAGCTGATCGAATAAAAAGGTCATAACACTGTCATTTGCTGTCAAGGGTCCTCTTCCTCTCTATTTTGAGCTGTAGAATTCAGTACATAAGAACATTTCCCAATTGGGAGCCTCCATTACTGCCAGGGCCTCCATGCCATTGCTGACTTTTCAATAGCAAATTCAACCCAGTAAACGCTTAATAGGCACCTAATCTGTGCTGGGCACAGAGATGGAGACATCAGTGGGACAGAATAGAAAGTTTAGAAATAGACTTAGGTTGTATGTCAATTTGATTTATGAAAAAGACAGCAGAAGAAAGCAATGGGGAAAGTTAGTAGACACCGAGGGGAAAAATGATGTACTACATGGAAAGAAATGTACCTGGATCTCTACCTTAAACCATTTAAAGATCTGTCCATTAAAGATCTAAGTGCAAAAGATAAAAACATAATACTGATACATGAAAAAAATAAGATCTTTGTGACCAAGGGGTGAGTAAGGCTTTCTTAAACAAGATTCTGTAAGACTAAATCATAAAGTTTAAAATTTGGAAAGATATTATTATATCAGAATTAAGGATTTTTGCTCAAAGATGAAGACTATAGACAAGATTAGCAGTTATCTGATCAGGAGAAGATGTGAGCAATGCTTATAAGCTACAGGATATTAACATCTAGAAAATACAAAAAAGACACTTAAAGGAAACACATAAAACATGGGCAAAGCATACAGGCAGGCAAATCACAGAAGGGAAAATAAAATGAAGATGGCAACAAGCACATGAAGAGATGTGCACACTCAGAAGTAATCAGAGAAATTCAGGCTAACATTAAAGTTAGATACGACTTTATATCCACCCAAGTGGCAAATACTAAATACCAAACATCACAAAACAAAAACTCAGAAAGCTGGACAATAGAAGGTGCTGTTGAGGAGGAGGGAAATGGGAGTCCAGATCCAGTAATGGAGAGAATATAGACTGGCGTGGACTGGTGTAGACAGGTGCAAACCAGTACAGCTCCCTGGAGCACCCCCTGGGGGTACTTAGTGGAATTACATGGGCACACTCCCTGCGAGACAGTCATCTCATTCCTGGGTGTAAATTCCAAGGAAAATCCCACAGAGGATTCTCCCTTGGGAACATGTGCAGGATGTTCATCACAACATAATTTGTGGAAGTGGGGAGCTGGAGGCAGCCCAATGGCCCAATATGAGGGGGATACAGCAGGTCATAGTAACAATTGAAAGAACCCACAGCAATATGGATAGATCTTAAAACATTGCTTTAAGTGAAAAAAAAGTAGGAAACCAAATGAAAGTTATAGTATCATATTACATACATCAATAAAATGAATTTAAATTTTACAAGGATTGGCACCACGGGGCCTCCAGCAGGGAGGAGACTGGGAGTGGGGATGGGGAATAAGGCATGGGGGGCGGTGGAAAGAATAAAAGAGAAGCTTTGCACAGACCAGTGATGACTGTACAGCATGAACTGAGAAGTGCAATTCACTCGACTCTGTACCTGAAATCCCAAACAGAACAAATTACAGCAACATCAAGCAAAGAAAAATGTCAGGGAGTAGGAGCAGGAGGGAGCTTGAGTCACATTCAGATAAACCTTTTTAGAGGAGCTGACCCAGGCTTAAAGTCAGAATTTGGCAGCCAAAGAATTAGAGGGATGCAGGAGCAAATTCTTCAGAAACATCCACTTGACCATGGGGTGTGACCATCTTCTTTGCGCTGGGGCCCAGAGCAGGCACCTGCAGGCACCCATGGCTCTGTAGCCTACAGCTCCAGAATCTAGAAGGAGCTTCCTACCTTGCCTAACTTGGGCTCCATCCACCTGTGAGGTGAGGGCAATGGACTCCCTCGATTTACACAAAAACGGTTTCAAGCAGTTGATGGTGTAAGTTCCCACCAGGGTGCTCCTCCCGAATGCTCTCCAGTCCACCACACAGATGCTCAGGGGCGGATGCAGAAGCTCATTCTCAGGTAGTTCCTGTGGTGGGGAGAGGCGGGGTGAAGTGGTGCTCTGCCTGGGTTGGGCCTGGCTGCTTGGCTTGTGCCCTGCTGATCTATCTGGGGGCAGGATCAAAGTCAGCCAGTCACCCATCCTTCCTCTGTTCCTGCCTAGTCTTAACTCTCCAGGCCACCCCTGCAGCTTGCCAGAATCTGGAACATTGCCCCCTCAAAGCATGAGGGATGGTGCTAACAATTCACCCCATGTGTAACTGCAAAAAAATCACACACTTTCAACTTCTCTATGGCAGTAGTCTTCAGTCCTCTTATTTTGTCATTATTTATCCGAAGTCTCATCTCAGATGAACATTTATCCGGACCCAAGATATAAAATAGATGAAAGCTGGCCCATTGAAGGTGGAGCTGAGGGTGAGGGGCCAGCGCTCCGCCCACTTCACACCTGCCCGGTGTGAAAGGTTTGCAAAAACAGTACCCATCCTTTAATTCTAGTCTTTGCTGCTTTAGAACATGTGTCCATGGGTGTCAAAGCAACCTCTGACTTCACGGTTGGGTCCAAATCAAAGCACAGAAAAGTATTAAAAGAAACAAAAGCACCAGTGCCAAACATTACTTTAGAAGCCTAAGTTCACATGTAAATTGCTGACATGCTATTTGCTAATAATTAAAAAAAAAATTTAACCACTAAGTTTCATGACAGTAACTTCAGTGTGTATCAGAATCACCTGCAGGGCTTGTTAAGCCAGAGGTGTCTGGGCCTCACCCCCCAACAGTGTCTGATTTAGTAATACTGGGGCAGGGCCTGAGAATCTGCATTTGGAATAGGTTTCCCGGGCAATGCTAATGAATTGGGGGCCACACTTTGGGGACCACTGTCAACCCACTTTGATTTCCTCTATGCTGTAACCTGGAATCTTAAAAAACAGAACAATAAGAACAAAAGTCCATTTTATCACACTCTGAAATTCTGGCTTCTCAATGCAGTAGACACCTGAAACTAAAATCTCTCCCTCAGCCAGGTTCAGGAAGGAGTGGGTCCCATCTGCAGAAAGGAAGGGAATGAGCAGGTTGCGGGGAGAGGGAGGCCGCACCACTTCAAAAGCATCCGCCTGGATGCTGAAGTTTGGGTTGTTCTTGTAGCTCTGGATCACACAGGACTTGACTCCTCGTCCCCCACACTCGATGAGGACCTGAGGACGATCCACCGACAGGAGCTGCACCTTCTTCATTTCTCGGACTCCCCAGAAGAGAACCTGAGGAGAGGACCGGCAGGGCTGTCACTCAAAGACCCAGGGCGGAGCCAGCGGGCGCAGGTGTGGCAAAGTCAGACGTGCCAGCCTGAGAACAAGGGTACGTCCTTCCAGGAAAGGACTGTGCTGCTCCTGGAGGGCTCGGTTTGATCAGCTGTCTCCTTTCCACCCCAGTGAGTCCACTTACATAAGGCAGGCATGATTGCAAAGTACCTGTGCCCTGGAGCCTCAACGAACAACCCCATCCTTCCCCAGACCATACCTCCACGCGGTATTTACTCAGCACTGGCCGAATGCAGGCAGGAACCGGGTAGATCTGAGCGACATCGGGTGGGTCGAGGGGAGGGAGCCCTTGCAGCCCAGACGCAGGGACCTACCACACAGAACAAGCACGTTAGAAGGTCCGGGGAAGTACGGAAAACTCACACAGCCACACAGTCACCTCGTGGGAAAGACTGTCACAAACATTCCTCTGGTTAAAACAGTAGCTTAAAATATAAACCAAGACAGTGCATTTTCTCACACTTAATTATTTCTTAATTGACCAATGCGTTCATTCACAAGGGTAATCAACATTTAGTGAGCGCTTGCAATGTGCCACAGATTAACAGGTTAATAAGCTTTCAGTGAGCTCACAGTAGAGAGGGAGGGCGGAAAAGACAAGCAGTGGGTCCTCACAACCCGATCCAGTGACGCGAAACCACAGCCGGGAATGGAGAGGGGGCTCTGATCGGAACCTCTGAGATC
Organism: Vicugna pacos; assembly: GCF_048564905.1. Lineage (NCBI taxonomy): Eukaryota > Metazoa > Chordata > Mammalia > Artiodactyla > Camelidae > Vicugna > Vicugna pacos. Next base: position 27,021,775 of record NC_133011.1, on the reverse strand, counting down.
TAACCCTTCCCCCACTATCCACTGCAAGAGATCCATTTAATCACATACAGGCTACGTTTTAATCAGTGAAACAGAAAATGACGTCTTTTGAAGGCAGACCTCTGAGATGAAAAAGTGTTGTCTCCTGTGCATTTGGAGTTGACAAAACAAGGAGGACAATCACCGTGCTTTATTGAAATCTCATCCAAGTACTTAGAAAATCTACTACGGAAAGTGTCTTTCTCACTATGTGAGCCACCCCTCATTACCTTCACGCCCTGGCTCAACACATACATCTTTCCAAAAGCCTCCCCTGATTCAATCCCGGCCACTGTGGTCATTCTACCCTTCAGCCCTTGGAGCGTGTCCTCTCTGGAGGCTTAGGGCAGAAATCAGTGGACTGAGCCCAGAAACCAGGCTCTGCTGTGTGACCCTGCATGAGTCCCTTTCTCTTTCTGAGTCTCAGATGTTAGGCCAGCTGACCCTTCAAGCCACCCTTGGAAGCCAGATGTTCTATTAAACGTTGCTTTGGAGCAGGAGGTTTTCCTCTCTGGGGTGTTTCTCTGACTTGGCCAAGAGGAAGCCTTTGGTTACTTCATTTCATCCTCAGACCCTCCCACAGGGCTCCAGAGGGAGGAAAGTGGAGATAATGAGTTCAGTCTAGGGCATCGAAGAACCCACGAGCTAAACCCTTCTTCCCTGAGACAGGAAGCCTTGCAGTAATGGAGATGGAGCGGCTGAAGGTAAACCACTCACAGGTGGAAACCAAGAGTTGCTGGTGACGAATGAAGGCATTTTCCCATTCCCATCTTCTCAGCATGTACGAGCTCCACGGGCTGAGACAGTTGCATTGATGACCAAATTACTTTCTGGACAAGTAGTCAGCCGAGAGGAAGTCCTAATGAGGCCCTAATGAATTGTGTCTCTTAGGCTGCTTGCCTCTGACAATGCCGTCTCTAACCACCCCGCTGTCAGGAAGCAGCAGGACCTCGGGCTAGTCCCCTCAGCTCCCCTGGAGGGATGGGGGATCAGAGGTGGGACCACGGAACTGGGAAAAAGCCCAGCCCTGCAGGGCCCTGTGGGGATCAGCTGGCCCGCCCCTCATTGATGGATTAGAGGGTTGATGGATCAGGAAGCTTTGTGTAGTGAAAAGGGCAGTGATTGAATCCCATCCAGTTAACCTTGAGCCTCAGCTTCCTGACATGTAAAATGGGAGCACTGTACTAGATCTGGTTTCCCAAGTCAGCCATTTCTCTACCGCTTTCACCCCCTGTACTATTAGCCAGTAAACATTTTCATTAGATACAGTTTTGTTTTCAGAAAGGAAACTTCAAGTTGCTAAGTAAAACAAGGAGTACTTACCACAAATGGTAAGTAACTTTAAAAAGAAAACCAATGAAAACAAAATGTTACTGGAATATGTCATGAGTAGCATCTCTTAAACCTTCTTTTCACTATGTTTGAAGGAGCTGGTGTTCCAAGAAGCTGACCTTGGGAAATGTTCCTGTAGGTAACATTGATCTTTTTTTTTTTTTTTAGAGGCATTGAGCCTGAAGCCTGTGATCTTTCTTGAAAAGGAAAGGTGCAAGTTAAGAGAGGTATTAGAGCTAGATGGGCATCAAACTTCCCTCTAAACGTAGTTAGAAGGATCAAAAAAGGCAAAATTCCATCTGTAACAATGTGGATGGACCTTGAAGGCATTATGCTTAGTGAGATAAGTCAAAGAGAAAGACAAATAGTATATGATATCAATTATGTGTGGAGTCTAAAATAAAAAACAAACATAGAAACAGAGAGTAGATTGGTGGCTGCCAGGGGTAGGGAGGCGGAAAAAGTGGGCGAGGGTGGTCAAGGATACAAACTTCTAGTTAGAAGATGAATAAATTCTGGGGACAGTACAGTACAGTGTGGTGACTATAGTTAACAATACTGTATTGTACACTTGAAAGCTGCTAAGAGAGTAGATCTTTAAAGTTCTCACCACACACACACACACACACACACACTCATGAAAAAGGCCAACTCCGTGAGGTGATGGATGTGTTAACTAACCTTATTGTGATAATCATTCTGCAATATAGACATATATCAAATTATCAAGTTATCCACTGTAAACTTATACATCATTATCTGTCAATTATATCTCAAAAAATCTGGAGGGGAAAAAAAGCAAAACTCCCTTAATATCGATTCAATGTTATTTGACACTCTACCTGGTTTCAACCTAAAATTACTCTTTGACAGCCTAAAATCACCTGGACTCTCTATTAAGGGAAGACTGGACCAGCTGGTTTTGAAGGTCACTTTCGGTTCTAACAGTCCATGTTTCTGTGCAACACACAGAATCTGGTGAGAGCTGGTTCTATTAGACTCTCACTTGATTTATCATCCTGGAATCCTAGAACCTAAGATTTGTAAGATGAAAATTTCTCTAGTCCTCCCCTCCCCTGCTCCTAGCCTGTCATCTGAGTTCTTAAATGGCATCTCCCAGATCCCCAGAAGGAGACATCTCCAGACACAGGATAATAGGGAAGGAACATGCTTAAACCTCATTGAAATACTCTTCCAGTGAGGCGGCTTCTCTGGCCAGGTAGACCAGATAGACCTCTAGTGCAGCTGTCACTGCTGGTTCACTTACCTGCAGGAGTTCAAATACAGCAAGGAGGTCCCCTCCAGAGAGGTTCCCGCAAAAGATAGGGTGATAGCACAGCCTGGGGGGCTCATAGTCCTGGTCGGCTAGCTTCACAACCGGAGCAGCCACTGTGGCTCCCAAATATTCTGGCTTTCCCTAAGGCAGAAAAAAGAATGAATTTTTGTCCTGACAGCCACCTCCCTGGTTCTGATCTGCATCAATGTAATTTTGTAATTAATCTTCACAAAACTGTCAGCCTCAGTGTCTTCCTCCTGCTACTGTCTGTCTCCTTCTCTTCTTCTGCTAAGCCCCTCTTATCCCTTTCCACAGGCTTGGGGAGCAGTGGAATTCATCTGGGCTCCCAGGGAAAACTCTTAAGAGGGTCATTTTAGCAGCTTCATGGCTCAAGGCTTTCTTAGGGATTATCTGTTTTTTCAGTGTTTTTAGCTCAGTGGAATAAAGTTAAAATAATCACTCAGGGTAGATGAAGAGGAAAAGGAGAAATAAGGTGGCACCAAGTATTCCAAAAACTCTCCAGGGCAGGGTAGCATTGTGGCTGGAAACAAGTTTGGAGTCCAGGCAAACGTGAGTTGGAGTTTTCAAATCTTCTACTTTTTAGATCAATGGTCTTGGGTCACTTACTCAACATTTTGAGCCTGATCCCTAAAAAGAGGTTAAAAATAATACCTGTACATGGAGTCATGAGGATTAATAGAATGATGTATGTGCTTTGCACAATGACTGGAATATAGTAAGTACTCAATACATAATAATAATAATAATAATAATAATAATAATAATAATAATAATATGATGATGATGATGATGATGATGATGAAGGTTAGCATGTTTAATAGAGTGATTCTGCCCTATTGTTCTTGGTAGTAAAAGAATATTGAAATAGCTTTGCACGTATGCTGGGTGGTAAGTTTCTTTAAGAACTATTGGATGGTGCCATCTCCGGCCTCCTCCTCATGTCTGCTCCCAGGAGGCTAAGTCCATGTTCCCCCAGAAGCAGCGTGGGGCTGGACCATAGGGCTACTTCGCTATTTATCCTGGGAACTGCTGTGATGTAAGTTCCATACAGGAAGGATTGTCTGTTTTAGTCACTGCTGTGTCCCCTGGCACAGGACAGGCACTCATTCCATATTTACTGAGTTAGATAAATGACCTTCACATCCAAGAACAGTGCCCATATTCTCTTTGGCTAAGGCTGGGTTTTAGTACCTGCACTGCTTCATTGCTTTTGGACTCACAAACCAGCACTTGCATTCCCAGCTGTAGAAGGAAGCTTGGCTGGGATGGAAATGGATTTAGCTCAGTCACACTTGAAAACAAACAGAGCTGCCTACTGGTATCCACTGGTAGCATCAGATCTGTTTCTGATATGGCTGGAGTCAGGGCAACTGAATATGAAATGAGTGGTTGGCCACATAATTATTTTCTCCATAATCCTACCTCGGAAAAAAATTAAGTACAAATAGCTCTGGAAACAAAAGAGTAAACATAAATGCCAGCAACCCATTTGCCAAATATAAACTCATTTCTTACAGAGCCAGCAGACCTGAATGAGGGCACAAGCCACTGGGCAGAACAGAAAGCTCTAGACTGGAAGCCGGGTCCTGCAGAGTCAGAATCCAAAGTCTGATCGTCACCACAGGACTGTGATGGCTGCAGCCCACAGGTGCGAACAGAACCTTCTGCATGTCTGCAGGTATCTCTCAAGGAGGAAAATACCAACGCATTCATACTTTCTTTCTCTCCCACATTTCCTTTTCCTCTTTTTTTTAAAAAAATTTTTTTGGGGAAGGTAATTAGGTTTATTTATCTCTTTCTTAATGGAAGTACTGGAGATTGAACCCAGGACCTCGTGCATGCTAAGCAGAAACTCTACCACTGAGCTAAACCGTCCCCTGCCCCTTTTCCTCTAGATGTGAGAATGTAAGCTTATTTTTCTGTGCAGAGTTTAGCTTGGGGGTGGGGCTCAGAAAGGCAGCTGCTGAATAGAGATCTAGAAGGGGGTCTGAAAAGCAAAGGGGCAAAGGGAAATCCATGTGGTCTGGGGAGTGGGTTTAGGAGGAGCTTTCGAAGATGCTTGATTGTTGCTATTGGTTGTCAAGTAAAAATACTTAGAACTGGAATCATGTTGTTAGGGACACAATTTAAAAGGTTCTTATTTTGTGGCCTTCTCTACAGAAGATCTATACTCGAAGCACAACTGTGGAATACATATCCATCTAGCTCCAATTTACAGATGGGGGAATGGGGCCCAGAGAGAGTGACATGGAAAAGTAGATAAAGGGATGCAGCCACACCAGCCACTCCCACAAGTACAGGAAAGAGTGGACACAGGAGGCTAAGTTCAAGTTCTGGCTCTGCTTCCAGCTACCTGTGACCTTGAACAGGGAAGGCATTTGACCCTTCTGGGTCTCTGTTTCCTCTTCTCCAAAGCAAGAGGGGGCATCGTGCTCCCCAAGATCCCTGTTCACCTTCTACAATTCTCCCATTCTAATTTCCTCCTGACCTTGAATCGAGGTCAGAGCCGTCAGGATGCTCTGAGGAGGTGAAGAGGCTTTAGGAAGGCTTCTTGGAACAACTTAGTACATTTGAGCTTCTGCAATCTCCAGAGGAAGTAAAGGCATTAAAGAAAACAAGCCTTTGCCTCTCCCTTTAGACTTCTTAATTTAATAAAGAAAAAGATTTGTTTTAGTGATGAAAAAAATATCCCCCAGGAAAAAAAGCTTTTGAATCTGCCCAGCGTTTTAGAACACAGACATCTTTGGAGAGGAAAAGGCTTGGCTAACATAGCAACAGAAATGAGATAGAGATGGATGCATTGTTTCAGGGCTTAGAGGCAACAACAACAACAAAAAAGACCCAAAACAAAGGCTGAATCAGTCATAACACATCCATTTTCTTCCAGCCAGGCTAGCTCAGTCAAGACTTTCTGTTTCCAGAAGGCATGGACATTTTTATTAAGCAGCAAAAGGCTACGAACTAGCGGGGGGCTGGATGCAACAGCAGATTGCTTTATATAATTATATTTCTGAAGAAGTTCAAGTCGACTGGACTTTTGTGAACCATTTCCTATTGTAATTGCAAGCTGAAGGGAAATCTAAGTGAAAAATCCTTTACTAAAAGCAAATGATCACCACTAATTTTCCTGGTTCTGTAAAATAGTGTTTTTTCCTGATTTTTGTGAGGAGGGGACTGCCCCTGGGCACAGTCACAGGCTGGTGAAATAAAGCAGGTTAGGGGAACAGGGCATTTTTCTCGAGGAAGAGTCAGCAGGACCCTGGGACACTCACCACCGCGTCACTGTCATACAGCTCCACCACCACTGAAGGCGGGGACTCCGCCAGCTCCTTCTGGTCTCCGTGCAGCACCAGCTCATTAAACAGCAGCACCTGGTTCCAGGTCGGGGAGAGGGTCTGGGAAATGACCTGGAAGGTGACGCCAGAAGAAAAGCAAAAGATCATTCGACTGGGTTGGAGGGGGCTCCGAGGTGCATTCAGCAGATACTAACGGAGGGCAAAGAGGACACATCCTGGTCATCACTGCTCAGTCATTCAACACTCAGACAATGGAAACTGATGTTCTGCTAAGTACCAGAACCTAGGGATGCAGATGCCCTGCCCTGGAGGAGCTTGCATAAGTTTCTGGCTGCCACACCTCGCATGCACTGTCTCATCCAAACTTCCCAACAATTCTGGGAGATGGATATGGTCATCTATTCATGTTTTGCAGACCAGGAAACCAAGGCTTACTTGTCCAGAGCCAGTACGTGGCAGAACCGGGATTTAACCTGGATCATCTGTCACCAAAGCCCAGGCTGCTAACTTCATCCACCCTCTCCAAGTAGACGCTAAAATTATTTCCATTTTATTGGAAAGGCAAACTGAGGATGGGGGTGACCTCTGCTTACAAGCAAATCAAATTTTGTCATCAAATACTTGAAAGTGGGATTTCAATTTAAGATCCCTTATATGGAGTTCCACTGTTTTGTGCATATTTATTTGACTGCCTTGAATTGACCTAGGTCTTCAAAATAACTGTCACCATCTTGCATGACATCGTTCTTTCCTCCACAGCAAATTGTGACATTGGAAGTTGGCTACAGTCATTAGGCAGATGGAGAAACCAAAGGGCAAAGGAGGACAACAACCTCATAATTGGTCCAGAACCATGAGTATCTCACTTAGAAGTGGCTCACAGCTCCCCCACCCCCGCAAGGCCATTCAAGTGGTAACTTCCGAAGGTAGGGTGTGATGGATGAGACTGCATCCTCTGTTTCATTGGATGTTTGGAAACATGCCAGTTCCACAGAGCTAAAGGCCAGGGTTTGCAGGATGCGTGAACTCTGCCCCTGGGCAGAAACCGCTACATAAATATACGAGGTCAGTCCCAGAAAAAGGCACCTGTCGCAGTGTCCCAGGCGGTGCAGGCAAGTGGGCGACTTCACAGGGAAACACAGATCGCACCGTGGCTGCTGGGTCCCGAGGACACTTCCACACCGCCTCGGAACTGCACCCTCACCCCTTGTCATTCACTCCCAGAGGGATGGGACAGAGATCTGGCCTGGACCAACTAACTGCCCAGGCTCTAAAGTCCAAAGAAAAACTGTCATCTCAGAGTTTTACATCAAGAGCCATTTCTAGTCACGGCATTAAATCATTTGCATTGTGGTCGCCAAAGAATATTTTTATTGCTCTTTTTTATGAGTCATAAAAATATCATGCGTTCCACAATTTCCTTCCTTCCTTGCCTTGTGCTTTTAGAGTACTTTATGCCTCAGACACAGTGAGGTTTTTAACATGACATTTCAGAGAAAATCTTAACTTTTTGGACAGGAAAAGAATGGCTTCCACCAGCCTGTGAACAGGAGTCATGGTGTTGCAATGCCAAGTTAGACTGTGTCAGTGACTGACATCACAAGAACTATGTGTTTTTATGTTTCTTTTGAAGATAGAAATGTGATCTTTTTTGCAGCATGTACCCAACAGTGTGATACCAAAGTCATCTATGATCCTCACAGCATCTTTCCTACAGAAATATTTGGATGGCTTGCCTGGCACTTTGGGCTATAATTACCACTTGGTAAGATCCCAGAGGCTAGTATTCATCCTTTCACCATATATTTATTCCTTCAAAGTAACAGGCACAGTGTCAGACATAACACAGCATCCTGTGCGCAGCAGGTCCCCAGTAACTGCTCGCACGAATGAATGAGTGGGTACTGACCTGTCCTCAGAGCTGCTCTCATGCGTAAAAGGACCCCAAGGGTTGGGGCAAAGGCTCACCCACATGAAAATACATTCTCCCACTTCTCTGCCAAGGTGCCCGCAACCAGCCCCATCTCCCCAGGGCTTCCTTAAGGAGTTATGCGTTATAACTGTGTTAAATGACTTTGTGTGGGAGATTGTGGAGACAGTTAAGACTTTGAAAAAGGAGTGAGATACCATGGATAGAGAGTGGCTTTAGAATCAGACCCCCTGGAATGGAACCCTAGTTTTGCCACCTGCCTATGTCCAACTCGGGCAGGTGATTTAACCTCTCTGAACCTTAGTCTCACTCATTTCAGTGGGGTTTCAACTTTTCCTAACTTGTAGAGTTGTCACGACCATTATCTGAGTTAAAACATATTAAGTGCCTGGCACACAGTAGGTGCTCAATAAGTGCTTATTGCCCATCCCAGTTCGTTTATAAATGAGTAAACATTGAGCAAATACCTCCTACCACGTGCCAATCTTGGTGCACTGGGATACTTGTGTCTAACAAGAGACCACCCGTGTCCTCAGGACTCAACATCAGCATGATTGTTTGAAACCTTAGGTAGCACGCTCCCCACCCCCTAAAGCTCCCCCTCCTTCTCATCTAAGGTTCCCTCTTAGCCACTGAGTCTCTCTCCCTTTCTATCCCCAAAGCCTTTCTCTTTGGGAGTTGTCTCCCTTTCCCTTCATCCTACCATCACAAGCTCTCCAAGTCCCACATCCTCAGTGATGCCCAGAGTAACTGGATTCCCCTTCTGAAATGTTTGGTACTGTTAGGTCCCAAATAAAGCGTCACCGGCAGGACCAGCCCTTCAGAGACAGTTCTCCTTGAGCAACACGTGGTCTGTTCAGACGTGTGCCACCTGGTGGACAGTGGACCAGCTCAGCTATGACTGCAGGGTCCCCAGGCTCAGCTCTCCCCATGTTGAAGAGTGCAAGAGTGGAGCAGATCACACACACATCTGTCCCTCTGAGGCAGCCCAGCACTGAAACAGGGGAGGGAAACTAGAACCCTTTCTTACCAAAATAGAACCAGAGTGGTTAGGTGAACTTTGGAATTGGACTAACCTGGGTCTCCCTCGTGGCTCCACCATCTTCTACTGCATCAGCAGAATGGGGACACCAGTAATACCTCCCTTTGGGCTGCAGTTAGATGTAGCAAAAGATGCACACGAAGTGCTTAGCATCATGCCTGGCACAGAGGGAGTTTTAACTAAATGACAGCTGTTATTATTAACAAAAATTAGGTACTCGGTTCAAAAGAACAGAGGCAAAGTCCAGGGTTTACCAAAACCTGTTTTTGCTTTCAAATGATTATTTGATAAGCAAATGTCATCTGTTCCTTTGAAGACAGGAGTCTAACTCACATGCAGCTACTATCTGGAGATGCAAAGTGGAAAGAGAATTACACAGCAGCCCCGGGAGCTGACTCCAACCGCCTGCCCCACCCAGAGCCCTGAGGTCACCTCCGAGGGCCTGGGATTTCAGTGGTGCAGGCAGAGGAGGCCTCCAGGGGTCCCCGCTTTAAGAATCCCCATAGCTTCTGGTGGGAAGCCCCAATGACGGTAATAACACGGAGTCACATAGAAGCTGTGACAAACAGAACACTGTCCCAGGGGCTTCCCCCTCGGAGAGCTATATACAATATCATCATCCCGATTTTATGGATGAAGAAGCTGAGGACAAAAAGGATTTTGCTTAATGTCCTACAGCCGACAAGTGGAAGGGCCCAGACGTGGACCCGGGCATTACGGCTACAGTCCGAATCCCCATACTATCTACCTCTCAAAACACAGGGGGCGGGAAGTGGTCTGAAGCCTTCTCACTTTCATGCTCACTCACTGAATGAAGATGGAGTCACCTTCCCTCCCAGGCAGAGCCAACCCCTCTCTCCAGGGGCTCCTGGCGGTCCAGCACTGCGGGGTTTATCACAGCGTGGCCGACTCGTCTGCCCAAGGACTGCCAGCCTCCACACCCGGGTTGTACACTGTGGGAGAGCAGAGCCTGGTCCCCGGCTCCCGCCAGCCCAGCAGGGGACCCGGCACAGAGCAAGCCCTCCACCAGTGCTGGTGAAAGGGATGAGGCACTGGTTCACACTGGGATCTCAGTCTGAGTGTCAGAAGTCAGAACGCGGTCTCCCAGGTCACGGCCTCACTTTGGAAAGAAACGTCAGCCCTCTTAACATCAGCCAACGCGCTGGCCACCGTTCAGCCATCACCTAACTCTTGCTTCTTCACAACAGCCCTGTAGTAAGAAGACAAACTGAGGCTGGGTGAGCAAACGCAGCTAGAGAGTAGATGAGCTGGAATGAAACCTTAGGTCTCTGTGTCCTAACTCTGTCTTAACGCCTTAAAGGAACCCCTTCCTCTCTGCAGAAACAAGCCACTTCTTTTCTTGCAAGAGAAACCCCTTCCTCTTTCACTCCTTTCCTCTCTCAACCCAGGGTGAGAGGGGAAGACCTCTAAACTCCCAGAGGTGGGCAAATCCTTCACTCAGCTTCCCCTTCTCAGAACAGTGACGCTCCGAGAACAGAGGAAATCCTTAGAAACGATGCCCTAATGAGAAAAGCGCCTACTGGGTATTCACTGATTAGGACCCCTTTTCACATGTCGGCACTCAGTGTACAGGAAAGGGAGAAAGCACAGAGGAAACAGGTACAGATCCATCTCCTTTGATCCTCACAGCATCCATCAGGAAGCAGTACTTTCCAGAGGGACGCACTGAATGGCAGAGGTGTTCAAAGTGTGCAAAGTCCCCCAGCTGGAAGTGCAAAGTGACAGTGCCAAGTCCAGGGCTTCCTGACCACAAAGCAGGAAAGCTTTCCTTGCCACCAAGACCCCTCTGTGAAGACTGGGTCAGAAGCCCCACGCAGGTCATCTGTGCTGTTCTCCTTCGTTCATGCCCGCTGAACTTGGTGTTGTGCCCGTCACTGCAGCAGGCAACCTGGGGGCCAGGTGCCTTTCCTGCTCATCCCTCTCTTCCTCCCACCCTTCCTTCTCTTCGGGTACTTGCTCTCTTGGCTTCAGGACAACGGGTCACATCGGAACAGTAGACCTTCCCCATGTCTGTCCTTCCTTGCGCACCTGCTTTTGAGTCTGAAACACCTACATACTCAGAGACACGGGTATTTGCAACGGACCCCTCTTTCTCCTTCCTGGGGTCTGTGGTGGATCAGCTGCAGGCTGCAGGGAGAAAGCAGGAGGGCTTCCCTGGTTACCTTTGTGGTCTGGCAGTGGGAAAGGAACGTGACCTTGGCAAAAGGGTCTGAAAGTCCGTTGCTGTCGGCTGCGATGAGGCCCCGGGCTTGGTACATGTGAGCTCTCATCTGAAAGATGTGCCGGTCTGTGGACAAATAATGGAAAGAGGCAAGCATTAGTGGGCTTCTCGGGAACAGTGTGTGAGTGAGTGTGTGCATGTGCATCTGTGGGTGCATCCAGAGACAGACAAAGGAGACCCCAGGCACCGCCCACCTTTGAGACCGAAACGGACGCAGGGAAGATGGGGGAAGAGGTCACGTTCGTGGGTACTTTAGAGTCAGCCATTTCCCTTGGTGTTTTCACCACCTTGTGGATTTTAATCTTTGTAACAACCCTGAGAAATATATGTCATTATCTCCATTTTAGAGCGAAGGGAAATGGCTCACAGAACAGCTCAAATGCGTCTCCAAGTTTGCAGAGCTAACTGGTGCCAGAGCCTGCATTTCATTTCGGTCAGATTCTAAAATCCAAGTCTCTTTCTAAAATGCCAATTTTTTGGAATCTATATGCAAAGAAGAAACAGACTCACAGATATGGAAAACAAGCTTGTGGTTACCAAAGGGGAGAGGGAGGGCGGGGGAAGGACAAATGAGGGGCATGGGATTAACAGATACAGACTGCTGTGTATAAAATAGATATATCGTACAGCACAGGGAACATAACCAGGATTTTGTAATAACTTATACTGGAGTATAATCTGCAAAAAGACTGAATCACTATGCTGTACACCTGAAAATGGTATAATCAACTATATTTCAATATAAAAAAATTAAATTAAATACCACATTTTACCTTCTAGTAAGTCTCCTGTTTCCACTGGTGTGTGTGTGTGTGTGTGTGTGTGTGTGTGTTAGAAAAGGACTATTCCACAAATCATTTTTGCTTTAATAAACTCAATAAAGTCTTGAGTCATCCATTCATTCATTCTGCCACTCAGCCAGCCAATGTCACTTTGAGTGCCACTGTGTACCAGGTACGGTTCTGGCCTCTGAGGGCTCTGAAGCAGCTAAGACAGCCCCTGCCCTTGGGGAGCTCGAGGGAGGCGGCTGCAGAGAGAACAAGCCACTTCAGTCGCAGTGATGGGAACCAGGGCTGAGTGTCCTGTGAGAGATCCAGGGAGAGGACACGGGCTGTCACAGGCAGGAGTGAGCACACCTGCTTGACGGGATGGGAGGCAGAGAGCGGGCTGCAGGAGAGGGCAGACCAGGGTTCAGTGGAGGAACCCACGTCAGAGTTGAGTTCATCACGCTCCTCGGTTCACGGACTTGATGGTCCTTGGCCTGTTCCCTTTCACCGCCTTACCCAAGACAGCTCCTTAAAATGGTGACAACCAACAAAGGGCTGTTCAGCAGATGGTTTAGAACTTCCTGACTGGGGCATGCCTAGAGAGAGCCCACATACTCCTTCACACGTTACGAAGTTGGGCAAATTTCTCACCTGGAAGTGAACTTGCAGATGGCTCATCCCCTGAGAATGTCCACCAGCTGCCCTGAAGTGACTAACCCCAGAATTTTAGCAAAGCTTCCAACAGCAGCCACATAGGTACAACTCCAGGGGGCGCCATTTAGCCTAGGTTTTTCTGAAAACCTTGAGTCTTACTAGCTCTGTTCCTTAAACTAATAAGGCTGGCTTCCTCTTGGCTCTCATACTTGGGCCCAGCTCTGTGCTATGTGTGGTTATTAGAGACGTGTCTGATTGTCCCCACCAGGGGACCAGGATCACCTCTCCCATGGCTCTCCATCCACCCCTAGTTTTCCCATCATATCATCCATATGCTGGTGGAAACTAATTATTCATCAAATGGATATTTTCTGAAGCATAAAATGAATGAAGAAACAAAATTCTCCAGTAGGTGTGGAAGGCAGCCAAAACCATCAGTGTCAGAGCACAGCAGAGAAAGTTTCTCAGGTCACCCTATGAGAGGAACAGGCCACAGGGGACCAGAAAGCTTTGGGAAAAGGCTTTCCTCTCTGAATTGTGAGTAGCTGGAACAGCAAGTATGTCCAGGTACCTCCGGTCTCTAGAGAGAGTGTCTATAGAAATAAGAAGATCACTTTGATGTGGGTGTTTTTCACCCAAAGATGAAAACTCTCTGAAGACAGGAAGGTAAACAGGGGAAATAAAGCAGGGTTTAGGGAGAGTCTGCTCCATTATTTACTAGCTGTGTGATGCTGGGCAATTTCTAAGCATTTCTGATAAATCCCTTCTCCACTTATAAAATGAAGAAACCACCCCAGGCTGATGTGAGAAATACATTAAGTCTTATGTATAAAGCACTGGGCACAATGCTTGGCACATGGTAGGGACCGTGCATTTTTCAGAAAGACAGGGCTCAGCTTTCCTTGCTCTTGTGCCTTGATATTGGGCATGGAAACCAGGAGCTGAACCACTGGATAAACATCTCTAGAACCATGTCTTCTCTAACTCCTGAGCCACTGAGATGCCCTGGCAGTCAAGTTCAGCCAAGTCAGAGGAGCCTTGGGCAACAGGAGACATGGATTTAGAGACAGTTCTTCACTGTTTCAAACACTGGCTCAATTTAAAACTCAACTTCAGTTGCAGGGAAGGTAAAACTGGGTTCTACTCTATGTGAATTCAGCAGCAAAGATCCTGCAAATTGAAGCAACTTAGAAACAGAAAGCAAAATGCAACTATAAGGCATTAATATCTATAATAAAATTAAAAATTATATGAACTTGGATGTTCCTGGAGAATGTCATTCTAAGTGAAGTAAGCCAGAAAGAGAAAGAAAAATACCATATGAGTCGCTCAAATGTGGAATCTAAAATAAATAAATAAATAAATAAATAAATAAATAAATAAATAAATAAATAAATAAATACAAAGCAAAAACAGACTCACAGACATAGAATACAAACTTGCGGTCGCCAAGGGGGTGGGGGATGGGAAAGGACAGACTGGGATTTCAAAATGTAGAATAGATAAACAAGATTATACTGTGTAGCACAGGGAAATACATACAAGATCTTATGGTAGCTCACAGAGGAAAAAAATGTGACAATGAATATATATATGTTCATGTATAACTGAAAAATTGTGCTGTACACTGGAATTTGATACATTGTAAAATGACTATAATTCAATAAAAAATGTTAAAAAAATTATATGAAAATGTAAACATGATAGCACATAGGAAATATCTACACAGAAGAAAGGATTACATAAAGCATGCCGAATTTTTTTTTTTTTTGCAAGACGAATTTTTAAAAGTGGCCAAGTCACAAACCAAGCTAGAGAAACATGAATGACCCCAGTGATACCAGTTTCCATTAGGTCATTACTGAGAAATATAAATACCTGTTTTTATAGTCAAAACTCCAAAGCCATGAAAAGGGAAAATCTGCTTTAATTCCACAGGTCCTATCAGCACAAGAACTTACTGATGTTTCCTTAAAAGACATCTTTCACTTAAAATGCAAACTCGATCTATATAATCTGCCTACAAAGAAACTCATAAAGCATTCTCTCCATTAGCAGAAAAAGAGAAATGTTTATTCCAGATGTGCTTAATGACTTACTTGGCTCTTTTTAGATGGGACATTGAAAGGTTAGGAGGAACAGTTAGAAACTGTATTAAAAGAGGCAAATAAGTTGATCCTAAGATAACGTGCCTACTTATTGTTTGCTCAGAAGCCCACCAGAGACATTTTATGACCCTCTTGGCCCAGGGGCATCATACCTCGGTAGAGCAGGTTGGCTGGGGTTTGATGGGCGCCAGCCCCTTTGGAGGACACTTCGGCTTCGTAGCCTGCTGGCAAGTTGTCCAAAATGGCACCAGAGTGTCTGGTGGAGCCCAGCCACAGGTATAGGTCAATTTTCGCTTGCACTGGCCACCCAGCTGGCCGTTTTCCAGGAAGCTGGGGAAAGGTTACAAGGAAGACCACCTCGTTAGTAGCAGCCAATACGGGCTTCACTCTTTAAGAAAAGAGGTCCTTCTGAGGACACACCTGGGGGTATGTTCAGAGAGCAGCTCTGTGGGGTTCATCTTATACTAAAATGAGACCAGTTGATGTACAATTTTAGAGAAGCCTCCAGGTTTAATGGGACCTGAAGCTTAAATAGGCCCCGGGTTAAATGTTTCCCGTCCCTAGATCATTTAAACCTAGCGGGTACGTAGGGTTATTTCCCCCGTTTTTTAGAGGAGGAAACTCAGGCTCAGAGAGGTTAGGTAAATTCCCTAAGATCACTCAGCTTTTAAGTGTTAGAGCCTGGACTCAAACCCAGGAGAGATTAGGCCAGATCTGGATTCTGGACTCTGGACCCCCACAGTCTGCCTCTTCCCACACTGAGTTCCAATCTCCCCTCCTAGAGCTCCCAGCTGCCTGGAGTTCCCACCACAGCCTCTACCTCTTGGCTTCACTCAGAAGAACTCAAATGCTTCTCCCACAGGCCAGGCCTCCACGGGCTTGAAGGAACCTCCCTGCCCTACCGTGTGCTTTCTTCCTGGCTAAACACCTCTCGTTCCTTCATCCCTTCCTCACCCAGTGTGGTTTCAACTTCCCTCACTGCCCTGCTCTCTCTCCTTTGAATAGACTTGGACTCGTAGTTATATTTATATTAGATTGAATCTGTGTGTTTATGTGTGCATTAGTGTGCATGCTGTGTGTACACAAACGTGGGGGGGCATCCACGTGTTCTCAGCATGTGAAGAACACGGCTCAACGCAGAGCAGCTCCATCACTAGGAAGAGGGGACTCCTTGCCGCCATCTAAGGGGTCTCAGGCCCCCGGCTTGGCTTCATTCAGGATTTCTGACAAGGCCTCCATTCTGGGAGTGGCCACCTCTCCTTTTGTTGACTCTTCTAAGTGCCCCTAGTGTTTCTTAGGATTTCCCATCAACACTTCCCCCTTTCTTCTGACCCACTTCTTTTCTGTCAAGAATCACAAAATCCTACTAAGAGAGGCTGCGGCTTGCTCTGACAATTTCCCTGACGCCCATGGAAAGCCCCAGAATCCCAAACTGCTTGGCTCTTTGCCTGCCTTCCTATCTTGCTCTGTGAGTTCCCTAAGAGGATTCTGAGCAACTCAGTTCAGCAACTACCACCAAGTGCCACTAAGGCCTGCTGAGGGAGTGGGGCCAGGAGGGCATCGCAATGACAGAGACACAGTCCCCGGCCTCTCCTCCAGGAGCTCACATCCAGACAAGGAGGCCGACTTGCATTCACTTTCCCAAACGCAAAGTCAAGTGTAAGAGAGAAAATGCTAAGGGGGAAGAGAAGGAGCAGCAGGCACTTCCATCCCTTCTGTAAGACTCGCGTATTCCAGTAGGCTCTAATTGGTGCTCTGGAGTCGGACCAGGAGAGAAGACATCCCCGGAAGACGGAAGTAGGTGAACAAAGATACAGGAGCAGGAATGAGCTGTGGCGATACAGGCTGATGTTTGGTGAGTGTTTACCAGCGCTTTCAGCCAAGAAAGAGCTGGAACAGAGAGTGACAGAGGCGAGGCTGCAGAATCCTGCTCAGTATGGGAAAGAGTTTAGATTTTATTCTTTAGAGGGTGGGATGCCATTATTGATCCAGCTTATAAAAAACAAGAAAGGTCATTTTGATGTTAGTAAAGACAACCAGCCTGCAACTGGTACTTTTAAAAATCATAAGACAAATAAATCCTCAACGCATCACTTCTACAATAATAATAGCTAAAATGCATTGAGCACTTGTTCAATCAAATAAATAGTTATTGAGAGCCTGAGGTTACTTCATTCTAATTAAAGCAATCCCTCTGCCATCTGTATACAGCACTAGGCCATCAGTCCACAAAGGCAGGATTTTTGTCTGTCGGTCACAGTGACATCCTCAATGCCTACAAGAGTGCTTGGCAGTAAACATTCGGTAAATATTTGTTGAATTATTTATTTGTTTTTCTAATAATAATCATATTTTACACGTGCTGAGCACTTACATTGTCCCAGGCCCTGATCTAATGTTCCTCCCAACACAGAGAAGTTCCTGTTACCTGCATACTCTTAACAAGCCACAGGTTATCATTCATCTTCATGATGACTATAAAAGAAAGTCCTTTTGTTATGTGTATTTTAAAAAGGAAGAAAAGGAGGTTCAGAGAGGTTGAGACAATGGTCCAACATCACAGAGCGAGACAGGGGTAGAGCCAGGTCTCACCCCTACTCCAGCTGGCTGCAGAGCCCAGCCTCCAAGCCAGCACTCCTCACACACTGACATGGATCAGTGCCTGTGAATTGCCTGGGCATCTGGCTAAAAATGTAGGTCTGAGGTCAGGTTTGAAATTCTGCATTTCTCCCTGTTGGTGTACAAACCACAGTTTTAAGTGTTTGAATAGCAAGACTCTTAACTTATAATACTGCGTGGCCCCAGGCTGACAGCCTTTGCTTCTTACAGGAAAACAAAAACACAAAACAGCCTTCATTTCTACTGCTATGGAAACGAGCTGTATGTGTGAATTCATGGTTAGAACCCAAAGCTCCGCTAACAGCTTGTGAAAATGTTATTCAAGGACCACTGCTGCATTCCGAAAGTTTGCAGTTTATGTATCTTTTAAAAAATACACCCCTTGAAATTGCTTGCAAGACAAGTTTTGGAATCCAGGCTGGGACTCAGGCAACATCACTGAGCACCTTCCTGGGTGCTCACAGAAACAACATCCCACGTTTAACTTCACATGCGTTTCCAGCCTGGGCTGTGTCTTCCCCTGCCCACCCCTCTTTTCCACTCTCTGTTCTCCCTCACGTGCTCCTGAAGCCTAACCAACCACTTAAACTTCTTACCTTTTGAGAGTAGCATGGTAAGGCAGGGAGGGGGGAAAAACAGAGAAAAATAATTAAAGAATGCAAACTACATCAAAAAACTATGATCACCAATGTGTAAAAACCGCATGAGACAGAATGCTGAAGTCTGAGCCTCCTGCACACCCCACCCACCTCCCTCCGGGGTCCTGGCGAAATGTCAGCTGGCTTCAAAGGAAGGGACATCTTAGCCAGTCGGGAAAAGAAGAGAAAGATGATAATTCATGGAAACGGTGTTGAAATTGGTCAGTCTGTTAGTGACTGAAAGATGTGTTTGCCTTGTAAGGCTTCCACCCGGTGGCAGGACCCAGAAGGGTGCCTTCAGTGACCACTTTCCGCTGCCCCCAAGGGAACGTGGGATGGAAAGCCAGAGGTTGGAGAAGAAGGGACTGGACTCAAGGGTGCGGAGCAGAAGACGAGACAGAGCTGGAGACGAGGCTGAGAAGGGGTGGACTCAGCCCTGAGAGGTGATGCCAGGAGACAAGAAACAGAAGACTGGGTGCCACCCTCTGGCTGGGCTCCAAGTGCATCCAACTCCTCCCAGAGGAAGAGTTTCCTTTCAGTAACAAATGTTCTTTTCTGCGACTGATGGAGGGGAGAACCCTGCGTTTCTGGATGGTGGACTGGGCTGAGCTCAGCAAATTCTGTTCCAGTATTTGTAGTAGCATTATGAATATAGTTAAATTAGAGAGAAAGAAAGAGCACTGAACAGGGACCATGAAACCCTGGTTGCTGTTCCAGACTTACTGCTATTCAGTCATGTGAATTCGGATGGGGCAGTTTTGTTTCCCTGAGATTAATATTCCCCCAACTGGGCCCCCATAGGGACAGTATCTTCTAGAATTTGTAGATAGCTATTCCAGATGAATGAGGTTGACCAGCATGCGTTGTGCCAATGAAAATCTGGCACTTGCCATCTGCCTAGGCACGGACTGGATCACGTTGGCACTTGCCATCTAACTCTGCTTGGATTAAATCATGAGCTGCTGCAGCCGCTGACCTCCACCACTCCCTGAAAGGAGTTCAGGATGGAGATGAACAGGAAAATAACAGATAGTTAGATATTTTCAGATTTTATGAGCCCAAATTCTTGTGTCTCCTATACCTAGAAAAGCACTGAAATCATTAATGGTGACATCTGCTCCTCGTGACTAGAAGCAAGTACTTGACTGCATGTACCCCCACTTCACTGAAGTCAGATATAATACTGAGCTTTCCCCCTGCCTTTTCGGAGCAGTTCCTGAACACTATCTGAGATGCTGTCTCCTGGGCTATAGTCCTCATTTTGCCCCAAGTAAGACTCAACCCACACTATCAGGTTTTGTGATTGTATCTCAGTCAAAATTGTAAAAGTAAAAGATACTTCCTGACTGTGGGACTTCCTTGAGTTTTCTACTGGTGAGCAGGCATTGTGAAACTCCAAGCAGGGGCTACAGCGGCAACATCTAAATGAGCTTGAACTTGGGGTGTTTATTCAACTTGGGAGCCACTCAAAGGACCACTGTTCCATAGATTAAACTCTGATGCAGCTCTGGCCTAGAAATCTTAGAGATTTACATTCTATGCACATTCAGTAAAGAGAAAGGGGCATTGAAAGAGAGGGAGGGAGGGGGAGTTAAAAGCAGGGGTGATGATCGAAATAGGAATAGAAATAATTTTGCTGAATCATCTTATCAAGATACTTCATCACGTCAGGGCTATGGAATTCCACATTTACAGAGCTATCACCCAAAGCAATACCAACGGCAAAAGGAAAATCCAAATAAAGAAGTAAGCCAAGGCCACAGGGCAAAGGTTTGAATTCTCAGTATGTCCACTCCTTTTATTTGACACTTCTTATTTGTTCTAATTTTAAATAATGCCAGAATACATCAAAATATTTAGGAGGGAGTAATTTTACCCTGGTTTTCTAGTATTTTTAGTACAGGGCCTTTGGAAAGGATTTTCTGGGCTTTTTTTTTTTTTTAACACAAGTGTTTCTTGCGACCCCAGAATTGAATGGAGGTCCATCCATGGATGGAGAAAGTTGAAGAAATAATTGTGGTAAATAACTAGGGTGACATTTTCTCTTTTCAGTTCCAGTTTTACAGAGTGGGTTTAGAAATCATTGTATACACCTGACAGAAAATAACAGAGAGCCACAAACACTTCTCTGGATGTAAAGGGGACACACAGTTCCGGAAACGCCCTCTAGACGTTGGACTCCCATTAGTTTGAACGACATTTATTGAGTGACTCCTCTGGGGGATGTAAACCCTGTGTTCTCTCACCCACAGGTATTCACCTCATCTTCAACATCATCGTTTAAAGGATGAAAAATAGGAGACACAGAGATGTAAAGTAACTTGCCCCAAATCATTAAGCTCGTAAATATTAGCCCTGAAATTCAGTAAGAGATAAAATGTTATTCCCCTCAAATTCCTATGTCAAAGTTCCAACTCCCGGCACCTTAGAATATGACCTTATTTGAGAACAGATCATTAACCGATAGAGTTAACAGATAGGTCCGTCTGGAGTAGGATTCTTATGAAAAGGACCTCAGGGGAAAGAGACATGCACAGGGAGAACATGATATAAAGACTGGAGTCAGGCTCCCACAAGGCAAGGCACTTCCAGAAGCTGGAAAGGATGCCTCCCCAGCACCCTCAGTGGGAGCACGGCTCTGCCGACACCTGCGTCTCAGCCTCCCAGGCTTTGGAACTGGGAGAGAACACATTTCTGCTGTTTAAGCCACTCAGTGGCACCCTGTTACAACCACCCTAGTAAACGAAGACAAATTCCAGCCCAGAATCACCTTATTTCCAAACCCAAGCATGAAACCATTACCCTGTACTGCCTCTTCTGCCTACAACACTTAACAATCGCATCTACAGTAGACTCCAGCCGCTGGATGCACTTAAAGCCTATCTAACCTAGCTGCCACTGCAATGCTTCCATCAAGGGGACAAAAAACACATTGTGGACCTGCCATTTAGAGAACTATGTCCCTGTAACGGTTATCATGGGCTTGGTTCTATCTTCTAGAAACACATGCAGACAAACACGCAACCCGCCATCCATGTGGAAGCCCTACAAACACTTAAAATCTCTATCATGTGGTCAAATCTCTCTTCTCGGTTAAACATTGTTATCTCTTCAGCTATTCTTTACATGGCATGATTTTGAGCCTTCTCACCCTCCTTCCAAATCAGTAGAAGAATAATTATGTTATAGCAAGAAATCAGAACTCAAATCAGCAGGACAGTCTACTGTGAGCTGGGGAAAGTTAATTGGTCCAATCGCACGCTCTTGATGTCAGCCACTGGTGAGTGTCAAGGCTTTGGACCACTCTTTCTCCATATTTGCTCATGTCTACTTCTGGGACAGAACTTTCTTTGTAGTAAAGGTAAAATACCCAGGTCTCCAAGAAAGGCTCAGATCTTGATTTAGAGACTGAATTCCTCCAGAGATTGTGATTGTGCCTATATTATAATCTTGTCTCCATGAAGGGTGTAGGCAACCAAGATGGAAAAACTTCCGTATTTTTTTTTTTTACAATGTAGAGCCATCAGGAATCCTGAGCTAGCAATTCTATGAAATACAAGCCTCTCTCCTTGTAATTTTCTTTGAAATCTATTTTTTAAATATAGATGAACTCTTATGAAGTGATGCGATGGATAAATTACACAAGAGAAAGGGAGAGGAAATGAATAGAAAAAAGTTCATTCATCCTAGCAACCAAAGTAAAAATTGAAGTAACCTTGGGATATATTCACTAGATATAAAAAAAAAAATTTTGTATGTGTCTGTTGACATAGTAATTGGAAAACTGGAAAATATTTAGCCCCAGGATGGTCTACTAAACACATCTTGAATCAAGAAGAGGCAAGATGTCCCCGTTGTCCTCAGACCTTTGAAAGTCTTGGGGGTCGACTCAGGGATCTGGACGCACACTAGGAATGCTGAGCCACCCAGGAAAACACAGAGATTTCCCGTCTTTGAGTCAAAAATAGTGCAGACTTACTTTGAGGAAATGAGTTTTGATCTTCCCGCAGTGTTTACCCATCTGCTCCCTGATGGGAGAGAAGAGCAGGTCCCTGGCGGCGATGCGGGCATAGGCAACCTTCTTGTTGTTGCTGATCATCCAGATGAAGACATCGGGGATGGTGTGCTGAGGCTGTGGGAGCAGAGGGGAATGGATTTGATAGGTGGTGTGAACACATGTACTTCCAGGGTTCTCCTATTGAAAACAGCCCCCCTTCTGCAAAACACAAGTTCTGTGACATGAACCACCTAGGTACTTAAACACCTATGCAATCGAGCAACTTAAGCGTGGCATCTTTGAGAAAGTCTTAGATCATGTAAACCCCAAACTGCTCACCATGCTTTGACAATATGCAAGTCAGACCTATGATTTGGCATCTTGGTGGCCTAATTTTCTCCCTCTGCTGAAAAAACATTTTCTATACCTTCCCATGAATTTTTTCTTTTTCTTTTTCATTTTTTTTTTTCTTGGCAATCTTGTAAAAATGATTTGGCTTCAAGCACTGGACCTCCTAAGAGCCAGGTAACATTTCCAGAATACGAAAAAAAACAAAGACAAAAATCCATGAATGTCTTTGAATGTCTTTTCATTTGCTCTTAAAGAAGGAAAAACAATTTTACAAGAGACTTCATATCTAAAATATGATTGCTAGGTATTGTAGCTCCACTTGAGGTGGTCATTCAGGAGAAACTGTACTAAACTGCACAGAAAATTAGACTTTAAAGTTGAACTAATCAAGATAGGAATTGCAGAATTGCCTGCCAAGAGGCTCATTACGTTGAGAGTGTCTGAGATGCATGTTTCTGAGCCAACAGAGCCAGCAAAACAAAAGGGAGGTACATTGTCATCAACTCAACTTTGATATTCTCAGACTGGGAGCAGATGCTCTTTTGACCCCCCTAACCCTCCAGTGCAACTGGCATCCTAAGAAGGCTTCCCTCTCTTGACGTGGAAACAGAGACATCCCTGTGGAGGTTTTCCGGGCCACAGGGTCAGTCAGTCACAGACCTGGTTTGAACCTTCCGGATGCTTATTAAAATTCCTGCATTCCAAAGTGACACCTGTCTCACGACTTGTTATGCGTCCAGGGAATGATTGATTTGCAACAAGAAAAACAACTTTCCAGAGCAACAGAACAATAAATCTGTACCTCTCCCTAAAACCTTCCTCCATAAAACCCTGCTATTTGACAGAAGCAAATATGAGGGCTTTTTTTGTTTGTTTGTTTAGACCACCCTAGTAGCCACCAGGAGATACTGTTTACAACTAACTTAAAAAACAGAAGCTGTTTTAATTTCTCATGACATGCATTTCAATTTTCTTATGGTTAAAAACCTATCACACTTCTCATGCTTATTTTGACTTTCCTTGAGCCTATTAAAGAGCATGCTTTTGATTCCTGCTGAATCAGAAACTCAGGCTTCGTTAAAAAAAAAAAAAGATAAAGTTGTACATATTTAGCTTAATTTTAAAACCTCCTCTCTCATCCCTCAAACGAACAGTGCCTGCTCAGCTCAGCCAGGCTTAAGAGAAAATGTTCCATCTCTCATCCTTTTCAGACATTCAAACCCCACTGGGAAGACATTTGGTCTAATCTTCCAAATGAAGTTTGCCTTTAGAGTTGATTACCTCATCCACTAGAAAGCGGATTTTTTCCACAAAGTTTTGGGCTTCCTGGATCATTTCATCAAGAGAGAACTTTTTATTCTGCTGCTGGAGGAGCCCCTTGGCCTCCCTGGCTATCGCCTCCTAAAACAAAACAGAAGTCAGTGTAGATCTTTCTAGAAATCTGGACAACCAGCGTAGTCTGGTTGCTGGAGAGTCCTGAAGGCGCCCGTAAGCTCCACGTGGAGCCTCTCACGAGGGCTGTTTCCGGCTTGGCTACTGTGCACACTGCCCATTTAATAGAAATCTTGTAGGACTATGGGGATGGTGACATTACCTCACATTCATTTGACAGTTGAGAAGCTGAGGCCTGGAGAAGCCAGAGCTTTGTCAGGGTCCTGCAGCTCTGTTAGTCAAGATCTGCATCTAGGCTTTCTGATACTAACACAACAACAAAAACAACAACAATAATAATAAGAGCAGCTAAAATATTCTGAGCTCTTACTCTGCACAGGGCAATGTCCTAACTGCTGCATGAATCCCCAGTGCTCCAAAGCGACCTTAGTGGATAGGGACTGTCATTCCCATTTTACAGCTGAGGAAATAGAGTCACGCAGCTACTGAGGGTCAGAGCTGAGGCCAGAGGCCATGTCCTTCATCCCTGCTCTCACCACCTCTTCCTGGAGGCACAGTGGATGCTTCCAGGCCAAGTTGGCATCGCTGGAGAAATGCCCCAGGGAGTGGTCGGACCATCCAAAAATGTTTTTCTTGATTCATTCCTTCAGCTCCCATTTATGTGTTTAGGGAAAAACCCCAAACACTTTACAGCGATTTCTTAGGCTCTGCGTGAGTGGGTCCTGCCTACTCCCTGCTTCATCGCAGAGGACTCCGCTCACTAAGCCCCAGGCACCCTGGTCCTCAGGAGGTCCTGAACGCGCCCAGCTCGGTCCCTCCTCAAGGCTGGAACACTTAAGCTTTCCTCTTGCTCAGACGTTCTTCCTAGACTCTGCATGGCTGCTCTCTCCTCCTCTTTTCACTTCAATGTCACCACTATAATACATTCTCCCACATTCTCCAAATCACCGTGGCCTCTTAAAATGCCTTTCATAATCATAAACTGAAATCATTTTTATTCGTCTTTTGTTATCTGTCTGTCTTCTGCCTTTTCCACTCAAATGTTAACTCTGCAAGGTCAGGGGCCTCCTCGGTCTTGTTCTTACTTCTCAGTGTCTGGTAGAGCTCCTGGCACGTAGCAGGTGCTAAAGAAATCTTTGGGGAATGAATAAACCAGTCAATCAATAAGTTCCTCAAGGACAAGCACCAAGTACTCACAGCTCTGTGTTCCTAGCTCGGGGCTCAGGGCCTGGCCGACAGGAAGCCCTCTGTGCATGGTGACTGGGGGAACAGAACACCTGGCACTGTCCCAGGAGCCCAGGCCTAGGACAGAGGAGGACATGTGCTTCCTCCCTCCGAGATTGTGACAGCTGGTGAGGTGAAAGCAATATATGCAAATTACTAAAGTTTTTCAAACATCCTGGAACCAGAGAGGTCAAAGCCAGGCTTTACGGATGATACGACATTTGAGCTGAGTCTTAAAAAAAAAAATTCAATTCAGCAGGTGATAAGAAGTAAAAGGACAGTCCAGACAGAGGGAACAATTACATATGAAGGCATATAATCAGTGAGGGTTTAAAATCGTTGGTGCCTAGTTACGTGGGAAGGGGGAACGGGAGAGAAGGCTGGGAGGCTAGGCTGGAGCCAGATGGTGAACAGCCCTGGATATCGTGCAGAAGGAGTTCGGACTTTATCTGATGAATGATTGTGAGACTGCCGTGACTTTTTTAATTAAGAGAGAACAAAGCAGGTCTGTGTTCTAGAGACCATTCTGGCTGTGCCATGAAGGTGGGCTGGGGGTGCAATGGCTTTGGCCAGCAAGACTAAGGAACTCAGCTGAGGCAGTGATTCTGGGGATGAAGAAGTGGAGAAAACGCCAGAGTCTTTGGGGGCCTGGGAATCAACCTGGCCTGGGGTCAAACTGACTGTTTAGGGTGACAGGTAAGGATTGCAAATTGAGTTTTAGGCTTCTGACTAGAGCAACAAGTGAGGTTGGTGGTACCGATACAGGATGGAGAACAAGCTCTAGGTCGGAAGATGATGGGTTGAGTGGGATATGCTGAGTTGGATGTGCTACGAGACAGGCAGCTGAACGCATCCACTCGGAGGCTGGAAATCCAGGCCTGGACAGGAAGTGACAGCTGGGCCGCTACAAAGATATTGAAATCTTGGGCTTGTTCAGGCCAAGGGCTGTCGGACACAGAATGGGAGCAACATGTAGAGGGTGGTTATTGCAGAGACAGGGGAGGGCAGTCAGAGGTGCTAAGGAAGAAACAAAGCAGAAAGATCTTACACCTGGTGGGAGTCTGCCTCCCTTGGAGGAGAGGAAGACACAGACCTTCATTTATTGTTCTGCAAAGAAGGATGAGCCAGGTGTTTAGAGACTCAGGGTTTAGCCTCCAGACTATGATGAACTAGCTGTGACTTTTCAAAAAATCATTTAATCTCTCTGTGCCCCAGTCACATCTTTAAAAATGTCCCTGGCCAGTCAAACAGTGAGTGATTTCATCATGGCCTGGTACAAGATGTCCCTTGGGGCCATGCTGGCACGGAAGCTTCAGGAGAGGCAATCAGGGTCTGACCTGGTCTGGCATCTCCCAGTCGTCACTCATTCAATAGGGACCAAGCATCTCTGAAGCGCCCAGCACTGGGCAGGGCGTCCAGGGCACAGAGAGGCGTCAGCCCTGGCTCTGTCCTCAGGGAGCCCTCACAACTTCTCACACACTCGTAATGGGAGGAAACCAAGGAGAGGAAGTTTAGTTATTCCTTTTTGTCTCTCAGCCTGGGAGGCAGAAGGTCAAGTGCCTCACCTGTGACCACTCCACGACCTTTGACGAAATACAAATGTCAAGGAAATGAACCAGGGGGAAATCCGGCAGAGTAAGACGCAGGACTGGTGGGCTCCTAGCTCATTCTTGTAAACAGTCAACGAATGCTGGTTCCATTCCAACCCACCCACATGTTTATTCCCTTCCCACTCATTCAGCCACATCACGCGGGTGTATAACCTTTAGAACCTTATCCTCTTGTGGTCTGTGACCTATGCTTCCTCCATGAGGTTTATTTCTAAAGCACATGTCTCAGTTCTGTTCAAACTAGAAATAGATTTTTCACATACCAGCTCCTGCCAACAGAGCGTAAGTCGCTTCTTATCTAAATTGGTTTGGTTCAACATCTTGGGCTTCTTTTCTGCTTCAGAGATAAAGGCACTAGAAGAGAAGAATAACAAGTTTGAAACCGACTCATTGAAAATTCGTTTCTATCAATCCAGCGATTTGCAAGTGCACTTTCTGCAATGCAAAGGGAAAGTTGATGAAGCCGCAGAAGCAAGGTTTGTCATTGAGGACTAGGCGACGATGCACAAGATTTTCTAGGAGACGAAAGGGAATAGGAAGCGATGCCCAGACCCCACACTGGTTTGGGGGACGTTTGTTTCTCCACTTTCTTTCAGTGCTTACCTACTGCGCTTACTGTCCAAGTTCACAACAACAAACACAAGCTAATGCAGTTTCCTTTAGCTTATCAACTTAACACACACCAAAAGCTACCTGAAAAGTTGTATGTAAAGCAAATATTTTAGACTTGGAACTGGGCTATGTCTTTATATTTTTAAAATCGTACAAAGCACTGAGTAGTGACATTTTATAATGTGTTCAACAGGAAAACGGTCAAAGTTATGAATGCAACTGAAGAAGAAACAGAAATGGCTCTAAAACTTGGGGAGAGAAGAGATTGCCCTCATCAGCAATAACTTTCATGCAAATTAAAATCAATATCATTTTCATTTACTAAAAGCTGGATAATATTCAAGGGGAAATAGTCACTCTCCTCTATTATTATAGGGGAGCATTCGTTTGTATAATGTTTGAGGTTATTTGACAGCACCTGCCAACATTTAAATGTCTATGTAATTCGACTCAAAAATGACACTACAATTCTATCCATCAAAAGTAACTGAAAATTTTTGCAAAAAGAAGTTTACACAGGAATGTTTATTGTAGCACTGCTCACAGCAGCAAAATAAATAGGGACAACTTAAATGTCAGGGACTAGTTAAATCCTATGTGATACACACTGTGTGACTGAACATTAGGGGTGATTATTAAGTGCTACTGGAGAAAGATGCCGGCGATGTATTGTTGAGTGACAATGAAACTGCTGAGCACGTGTGCAACCAACGTGAAGAAATAAAGAGTGTTTGTGTGAATGTGTGTGTTACGAACACACAGGGGAAAAGTCCAGGAGGGCAGACCCAACTCCTCTCTGGAAAGCGGGATAGGAGAGAGAGCGGAGAATACTTTGCATTTGTGTTCTTATAGTTGTTGTAAGATGAGCAGGGACTACTTCTGTGATGAAAAGAGTCAACGACAAAGGAACAAAAAGAGTCTAAGATGTCACATGTCCCAGCAAGGGGTCCCCCACCAGAGCTCTGCCTACTGGCAATTGGAAGCTTTGCCAGAATTTGTCTTTGGGCATACCAGTCACTGCATGTTCCTTTAATTTTTAAAAAGAATTAAAAGGATTATATGAGGATAATTTTAATCCTTGAGGAGGGAGTCTTGTGGCCACATATCTGCCTTTCCTAGAGGCAGAAGGAATCCATTCCACACCCAGGATGGACCAGCCCTAGGAAACACGGTGGATCCTTCTAACTTCTAACCCCCCTCCCTTCCTTACAGGGGGAGAGAGAACTTATTTTCTCCTCAGAATCGAGGTAAACAACCATGGCATCTGGTTCTGTTCATTCTTTGTCTCTCAGACCCAGCCTGCTGGGTGGCAGGTGGTCTGTCCCTTCGCGGGGGAAGCCCCAAAGCCCAGCTGCTCAGCCTCAAACAAGTGTGGGGACCACAAAGTCTCCTTGACCTCAGGTTCAAACTGCTCTCGCAAATCCAGGTTTACCAAATATAAAATGAACACCTGATCTCTGTCTGACCCTCACGAATATTTTTTCAGTCGGTTTTAATCTTGAAGAAAAAGGGAATGATTATCACCCCGTCACCTCCTAATATAGAAAAAATATTGAGTTATTAATTTGCCCACAATTTCTAAAAATACGAGATCGTAGAGCTTTTTAAAGATGCTTCAAGGAAATTGCAGGTGGCACTGAGCTCACAGCAAAAGTAGCTCTGATATTTACTGCTTCTAATAAAAAACAGCAAAGAAATAAAGATAGAAATAAAAAACTACATATTTACTGTTTTGCTTTCTTTTTTTACGTATAAAGAATATCAGAATTTAGCTACCCTTTGTCTATTCATTTTTTCCTTTCCGTCAAATGAATCGTCACTCCTTTTCCATTAATTCTATTGACGAATCCTCATTTTTGCTCAAGTCTTGACCTAATTAATTTCAAGACTTAGTCCAAATTGCTTCCTTATAGGGGAGGCAGCCTCTAAGACGGCCCCAAAGATCCCCGCCTCCTGCTCTTCCTACAACTGTGTAATTCCCTCCCTTTTAATGTGCACAGGTCCTAGTGACTCACTTCTAACAGAACGCGTCAAGACAGATGGGCTGTCACTTCCAAGATTAGGTTGTAAGAGACTGTGACTCCCAGACATCTTCCTGGCATGTCCTCTCTGACTTTCCTCTCCTCCTCCCTCTGCTGAAGTCAGCTGCCGTGCTGTGAGAGGCAGCTTGGAGAGGCCCACATGGCAAGGAACTGGGGATGATCTCCAAACAACAACTAGCAGGGACCTGAAGACCTGAAACCAACATCTCATGAAGAACTGAATTCTGCAAATGATCACGAGTGATCTTGGAAGCGAATCCTTCCCAGTCGAGCCCTGAGATAGCTGTAGCCTTGGTCGATGCCTTGATTGCAGTCTGAGAGGCTCTGAGCAAAGGACCCAGCTAAGCCACACCTGGACTCATGACCCAAGAAACTGTGAAGTAATAAATATTGTGTAAGCCACTAAATTTGAGGGTTATTTGTTACTCGGTAATAGGTAACTAATACACTCTATTTTTTAAAAATCTTTTACTGTGTTGTCTACCTCCTGGAACAAGAGTCATTAATTGGTGCTTATTAATATGTTATATAAAAATTCTATTACATAGTATTGGAGTTAACTTATCCACCTAATTGCCAAATAGCTGTTAAGCATCTACCAAATGCAAAGAACCATGCTTTGCATTAACACTACTAACATTCTTGTTTCATAAAGAGCCTCTTCAGTAAGTCTTTCTTCTCTTCTCTTTTCCTTTTTTCCCCCTTTGCTTTATGTTTTAGTTGTTTAAGTCTCAGGAAGCAGTAGTGAGCCCACAGTGCCAGCTAAATTACTGAACAAAATACAGATGGAGAGAACACTATAAAATGCCCATCTGAACGCATGTAAAATCAACTCTTGTTCTACAGTGATTAACAGCTGATTCCATATAAGCTCAGCTCCCCGGATGCCAACTGCCTCTCCAGTACCTGCTCCGGCTGATAAAGTCACTGAGCACCACCTTCATCTTCTCTTCTGGTGCTTCCTCTGAAATCTTAATCAGTTCTTTCACTTCTTCTATACCTTCTTCCTGAAAGCAAACCACAGAGGTGGAAGGATGAGCGGTGGGTATATGTTCCCCTCATCACTGTAAGTACAGGCAGCACCGTGGAGTGGTTAACGATTTAGACTTGGGAGGCAGACTGCCTGTGTTCAAATCCAGGCTGCATCTAGTGGCCTAAGTCCCTCTGCTCAGCTTCCTTGTCTATAAAACTGGATAACCATGGTACCCATCCACAGCCCCACGGGGAGGTGTGAACTTCTTCAAACAGTGCGTGACATGCAGTAAACCTTCAATCAGGCTAGCCAGGATATGCCAAGCACGGCAGGGACCTTGGCACTGAGAAAGGAATTAGAAATGAGTGCTCCAGGCTACCATGGCCTCTAGGGGAAAAAATTCTGATTTGCTTTCAAAGCCTTTTTGAAATAAATTATTTTGTCAGAAGGAGAAGTGGGACTGGCCATACAAAGCGAGTCCATGGCCTCCACATAGCCTGACCCCAAACCAGGCCTCATGACCACTTCCAGACTCCACCATCGTGATGCCTGGAATCCTCCCGGCCAGAGGCCATACCTTGTTTTGCACAATTAGAGACAGGACTAGAAAGCAGGTGGGACAGAGAAATCCACGCTTTCCTTAGTGGGGGTTTTCATGGAATAACAGAGCTCAGACAAGGGTCCTGGTGAAGCACATTGGGACAGAGCAGGCAGGGGACACTGCCCATGAGATGTGTGCACTGGAAGGAGAAATGTGAGAGCAAAAGAAAGGAATCACAAAGGGAAGGAGCCAGACACCAAAGAAGCAGAGTTCTCGGGTTTTCCTTCCTCCCTGGGGGTTGGCTGGGACAACCTAGCATTTCTTGCATCCTGGCGCTATTTGAAACACTTTCAGACGTTCAATTCTTCAAATAATTCTGAAGGAAAGGGACAGGGTATGATGGGAGAGGGTAAGAGGGAGGGAGTCAGAAGGCTTCTCTGAGGAAGTGACTGAAACTGAGCTGTGGAAGCTGAGTGGGTTACACCGGAAAAGCTTGAAGGGAAGAGCAGCCCAGGCAGAGGGAACAGCATGGAGGTGGCTATGAGGCAGAAAGGAACTCAGTTTCTCTGAGAAACTGGGAAGGAGACCAGTGTGCTTGGAATAAAGAAGGGAGGAAGAGCTCGTGAGAGATAGGACTGGAGAGATGGCAGGGCTTGAACTTGGGATTGCCCACCATGTTAAGGACTTAGGATTTTATATTAGCTGAAGCCAAGATCTGTCAATTTTGTGATAATGCTGTCAATCCCCTGCCCTTGGGAGATTAGGAAAATGGCCTAGCCCTAGGTCCCATGGCAGTTAGAAGCAGCGTGGGGATTTGAATTTGGAACGTTTGATTTAAAGTCTAGGGATTTCGCAAAATGTATTCTCATTTCCCTGGGTCCACATGGTGGGAGCCTTGTGTCCTCCATATGCAGCAGCCTCAATTCATCTGTATTTAAACTGAGGTCAAGACCCTCTACTGGGTGGATAAAAAAAATCCCTTTGCCTCCAGATTCCCAATACTCGAATCCATCACCCGTCAGAGTCACCTACCAGGAGGTCCGCCATTTTTTCCAGCATGTTGGACCAGTACAGCCTAAATGTCTGGTCCCCCCAAGAACTGATGAAGTAGACACAGGGCTTCTTGGCCTCAAATGGCAAATAGTTATAATTCCTGTGAAAACACATTAGGTCCGGAAGTTAGTTGGCAGTGTTTTTCAGGCAACTCACGTCACACATTCACGTTTCCTATGTTCTGAGTGTGTTGGGGGAAGGGTGGTGATAAAATGATCCAACTATTAATTCCGCCCTTAACCTTTACTTGGGGACCCATGAGCAGCAAGCAGTGAACAGTGGCATGGCTGCATCGCAGAGGCAGTAACAGCTACCACCGTCTGACCCAGGGCAGAGCTTAGAAATGATCACCAGAGGGCAGGATTTTTCAGGGAAGCCTTCTTCAAGGAGAATTCTCTTTCCAATTGAAAGAAAGGAGAAAGCCTAACATTTTTTTGCCTTAAATGTCTATATATTAGGCTCTATGGAAGGGTCAACTGAGGTAACAGATGTGAATGTATTTTGTAAACTAAAATTTTTGAGAAATGTGAGAGGGTGATAATATTAATGAAGATGAAGGCGTGTACTTCAGACTAAACTTCAACATGCCACACTTGACATCCACCCATCCATCCATCCATCCATCCAATATTTACTGTTGCCCAGCATTGGTGTTACTAAGGTAGGGACTAAGGGATGGCAAAGTAGCTGGAAGGAGAGACGTGGAGCCAAACAGAACGTTTGAGAGTAACAGCTGGGTATGCTTAAATGATGATGCAAAAAAGACAGTTAATAGGATGAGACTGAAGACAAAAAAGGACCTACTTGGTAGAATTTGGTTTCCAAGGAGGAAAGGGATGGGTGTGGCAGGAGTAAGGTGGGAGAGGTGCAGGAAAAAGTTGGCGTTCCCTGCCTAATGACACCTATATTCTTAACTAGGTTTGCCCCCAGCCCCTTATAATTTTCCCACAAACACCTGGGTCTGTGTGATGAGACACGTGGAAGGCAGGCCAGAGCACCTTTCTTGGCCTGGCGTGGTGGGACAGGCGGCCCTGATAAACGTGGACAGTGTTTGGAGTCACACACTTACAGAGGTTGGGGGGGGTGAGGGGAGAGAGGGGGCTTTATTTCCGCTTCAAAAAGCTACTGAGAACTTCAGCCTGAAAGAGTACACAGCTGTTCTTTTTTAGCATTCCAACCCAAATTTCTTCTAGAGGCCATAAAATTAGCAAAGGTGCCCCATGGTTTGTTCTGCAGAAAATAAACCAGCAGGCGTCCATTTTCAGAAGAGAAGCCAAATAAATTCTTAGCAGAAACTGAGGTTATTATTACAGCAGGAGAACACAATGAAAATAAAACATAAAGAAAGTTAGAAACTGCTCTTTCCTTTATCTTTTTTAAAATGATAATCCTGCAACTAAATAAATTCCCACTCCATGTTGTACTTTGCTCCAAGGTTTCTTTGGTTTGGATTATTTGTGCTAATGATGTTCAAGGCCTCTGTCTCTTTGGTTCCCAGGGTCCTCAGGTCTTACTGCGTCTGCTTGGTCCGGGATGCTGTGGTTTCTCAGGCACATGACAGTGCAGATGGAAGACAGCAGATGGGAGGGCTCCACGTTGCCAGTGGAAAGAGAAGTCTGCCGGTTTGAATGGCTGCCCTGACGCATGACCAACCTTGTGACTTTGGGCAAAGGTCAGCCTGGAACCCTGAGAATCAAATGATAACCCAATTTTGGGTGTGTTGTGCTCCAACCTCATCCTTGAGTTGCAGCCCAATACGTAAATTGTATGTGAAGGTACATGCCTTGTAAAAGGGGAAAACCCAGAACAAAAACAAGGTGATGCTTTAAGGGTCATGTTAAACCTTCCCTTACAGGGTTATATTTCAATGGAGAAAACAAATAAATTGAGTGTGTGTGTGTACGTGTGTGTGTGCACATACACATGTGTGTGGACACTGTGCATCTACGTGTGTGTGTGTGCGCGCACATGTGTACAGGGCTCTATTATAGAACCTTCCAATACAGCTGCTGCAACCCTGGCTTGCCACTATGTGGGCAGAGCCTCAGTATAGCAGCAGAAATACATAGAAAGTTCTCAAAACACCAGTATGAATTATTTTGGTCTCTTTGAGCCAGCCTGTTGGTACTGACATGAGGTCTATCCAAGGATTCCTTAAGATCTCTCATCTCCTCCCAAACCCCTCCCATACGCCATCCCCTGACAGCCCCACCAAGAGTCAACAATGGGCTGGCCCAACAAGGTGGGGGATGTTCATACTGTCTGGTCCCAGGGAAAGGACACAGAGTGCCACTGAGTAGTCTCAGAAAAACCTCCCAGAGCTGCAGATCCTGTTAGAGGATCCACCCATTGATGTCCTCAGTTTTGAGAATGGACAGAGAAGCCATTAAAGGACTGGGAAGTTTGGGGTACTTTTTGCTTTGTGTGGAAGGAAGACCACTGACCAAGCATGGGTGCCAGGGAGCCAGAAAGAAGTCCCCAAAGAAGGTGGTCCATGGGAGAGAGAAGACAGAAAATGTAGGGCACATTCAAAAATGAGAGGACAGGCAGCGAAGACTATTTTCACTTACTCCTTCCTACTTTGTCCCAAACAATCGCTTTCCATCCCTTATGCTCATTCTCGTCCTTTAGAATGTCATCTTTTCTGTGACCTTTCTTAACTCTTCACCTCCTCCCATGCCTTCTCCATGGTACCCTGTGCCCAACCCAGTTACAGCAATGCCTCACCTCATTCAGAAACTGTTATGAGCATCTACTATGTGCCAGCACAGAGATGAGCAGATATAAAGGTGAATAAGGTAGGGTCCTTTGCCCTCACAGTGCTCACAGTCTAGTAGGGAGACGGAAAAGTGCAAAAACAACTTAATGCAGTGTGATTAGTGTTCGATGCAGGTGAGTTCAGAGATCAGACTTGGGATTCAGAGAAGGTAACTTGAACTTAGTCTTGAAAGGTAATGGGAGCTAGCAGTTCTGAGGAGGGAGAAGGAAGAGCAAAGGCCAGAAGCAGCAAGCAACAGGGTCCATTTGGAGAACTGCTCTGGAGCATTTGGAAAACGACCAGAGATTACGGTAGAAAAGTAGATGGAGGTTGAATCAACAAGCTATGGCCTCTGAAATTAATCCTAAAAGCCACAGGCAGCCAATGGATAATGTCAATCAGGAGAGTAACCAGTTCAGATACAGTGTGAATTTCTTGAAGCAGATCCAAGCCAGGCAAGAGGTGTTTAAAATAACTTGGGCCAAAGATGTCAATCGGCCAGATGAAAGAAACAGCAATAGTGAACACAACGACTAGACTTCATCAGGGATTGAATGTGATGGAAAGGAAAAGAGAACAACTGACAACTTTCTGATTTGCGGCGTGAAGGACACAGAATGGGAGGACCAGTCTATGAGATGGGAGAGGAACAAAACTGTCCGTGAAGAAAATGAGTCTGGTGAATAATCTGGGGACACCCAAGTGGAGATGTTTGGAGCTGCTGCTCAGGAAAGAGCTGCCTGGGGAAATAGTTGTGAAAGTCCTTATTATCCTAACAGTGATTAGTAAGCCATGGGTTTGTGCCTAAGAGAGAGTGGCCAGATCAAGAAAAGCAAAGACTGAAGAGAACTAGTGATGGGGATCCAATCCCCTGACGTGTAACCGGGGACAGCAGTGTTCTCTTATGAGGATCCAGTGAGATCGTACTTTTGACTCATAGCATAAAGCTCAGGACACAGAAGACTCTCCGTGTGGCTTTTCCTTCTCATAAACCACATGGTTGGTGCTTGACATTACTTTCTTAAGACAGAGTTCCAGAATTTTACTTCTCTTTGCATGTTAAAAATTTTACATGGATTAAAGATCAGCGAGGGTGCAGGGAGCTGCCCCAGTTGTTTTCTGAAATCATCTTTTCTGGTGGCTGATAATTGTTTTTTGAATTCTTGAGTTTGACGGTGGCAAAAATAAGATTAGAAATGATGTGTTTAATCATTCCACCAAGTTGAATTTACATTCTATGCAGGTGAATACAATAACCGTTAATAGAGTTTGGATTGAAATTTTAAATTCTGACCTTCTTACCTTGTTATGCTTCAAAGTTACCAAATAAAGGGAGCTTCATGATCATAATAACCATCACCACTGCTCTGCACTTAAATGAATTACCTGGAGGTGTCATTTGGAAGCTGTCAACATGTTACTGAGAATTCAGGAGAGTGGTGCTTATCAGATTGCCTCCGTGTGCACCTTGCTCCTACAGCTAGGTTAAAAAATGTTTCTAGTTTTTGGGTAGAACTGAATCAAACAGTCCCAGAAACTGGTCAAGTTTCCACTGCAGAAACCTTGGCTACTCTGGCCAGCTGTGTCTCCTACCTGTTCCCTTCCGTCACAAGTGGCTTCTCTGGGTGGGTGGTGGAGACCATGGGTATGGCCACCTCGTGGGCTGCACTCCCTTCTTTGTGCAGCAGCGGAAGGACATCTTCTTCAGCTGGGTCAGCTGACTTCTTCCGACTCCCATGATGCGACCCTCTGTCAATCAAGTTCCCAAAATTACCTGTAGAGGCAGGAGCAAGATGAAAAGGGCCAGGGGTCAACAGGCAGAATCGTGCTGCTTGAGGAGGGACCCAAGAGCACATCTTCCCAGGGCAGGGAAATAGGCTCTGAGTATGAAGGTAGAGAGATGGTCAGACCAAAAAAATAAGACTGAGAATGATACTAAGCCATCATCTACATCCATCTTAGGTTCTTTTTGTAAAAACTACTTAAGTTACAAATTAACCGGATTCCATCTCCATTTCCTTCTGCTCCACTGATGGAGAGCTTTCCACATGTAAGTCAAGACCTTCTCTGGAGGAACACTGCTTTTTGGAATGGTTTTCCCAGATGTATACCAGTCTAGGAAAATTGCTAGGAGTTATCATAACAGCACCTACCATATGCATGGCACGTTGCGTGCATTAACTCATCAAACACTTGCAACAGCTCTGTGAGGGGTTATCATTATTTCCATTTTACATATGAAGAAACTGAGACCCAGAGCAATTAAGTGAGACTAGGATAATGGAACCAGGATTAGTAATCCAAGTCTGTGTGAATCCTAACTATACTTCTTAATCCTTTTGTTAAGTATGAAAATAAATCTATCCCTTACATACTGACACTAGAGTGGACAAGGAATGAATGAATATCATTTCTTCTGGAGATGCAACCCTCCAGCAGAGTGTTACCATCTGCACGTAAGACTAATTCATTGATTTAAGAAATAGATACAAAGTCCATGCCCTGAGCCAGGCACTGCG
Organism: Vicugna pacos; assembly: GCF_048564905.1. Lineage (NCBI taxonomy): Eukaryota > Metazoa > Chordata > Mammalia > Artiodactyla > Camelidae > Vicugna > Vicugna pacos. The sequence goes on along the minus strand of NC_133011.1, from coordinate 26,984,760 downwards.
CTTGTCTGTACTTACCAATAGAAACTTCAAAGCTAATGGGCTTATCTCCAATTCTCCGGTCAATCATGGTAGCTTCAAAAAATGCTCCAAAAAGTAAAAATTCCTCATATTTTTCTGGTACAATCTATAGAAAGAAAAATATATATTTGATCTGCCTTGCTTCCATTTTTACCAGAAGGAAACTGAACTAGTGATGCCAACCTGGTCCAGGGTAATTTATGGAAACTTGAGTCTCAATGTCAGCCTGAAATGACACATCGTTTCTCCTCTAAACAGACTGGCAGGAACTAGACCCTACAAATTGCAAATGGGAATTCAGCCATCGATCTAAAATGATGTGGTCTCAACCTTCTGAGCTTCTACCTTACAATCAAATCTCCTTTTATTTTAAAGGTAAGCCTGGTGCATGTATCTTTCTAAGAGGTTGATGGTTCAAGGAGCCTGTACAGCCAGGACGTGATGTGACACAGCACCACATTTGTCAGCAAAGAGGCGAAATGAGCCAGAGTCACACAGTGTCTGCTTTCTAGTCTTACCCTTGGATTTATTCAACTGAACAGAAAAAGCAGTAAGGTTCATCTAAGGAAATGGAGCCATTGTGGCTTCTGAAGTTGAGTCCCCCCACTTAAATCAAGAGCCCTGAACTCTGTCCCTTGGAAGCCAACGGGTCTCCAAAAAGTGACCTGTCCTTCACTCAGGAGCCTCCTGTGCTGTCGGCATCAGCAGGAAATGTTTCTATTGACCAGACAACGTGGGACAGGGTGGGGGCGCAGTGCTGGCTCTTAGTCACAGAGCACACACTGCTCCCACTTGCCGCCAGTACGTCCCCTGGCTCCAAGCCAGCCCCTTATCGCGCCTTCCTGGGGCCAAGTTTACCCTCTGGGAGGAGGTGAAAAACTACTCAGAGACCTAGAGGGAATGGAGGCCACTCAGCCTGGAAGGAGGACACCACGTTCTTCAAATCCCAACGCTGCTAACTCCTAGCTGCTGGCTTTGGACAAGCCACGTCCACTAGCCGGGCGTCATTCTCCTTGTCTGTGAAATAAACACCATAATAGGACCTACATGGAGGGGGGTGGAAATGAGGTCATCCATGCAGAAAACCTAGTGTCAAGCCTACGCATATCAATGCCACAAGTGGTAGTCATGGTAAGTATTTCAACAGATTATAATTCATGTCTTAATCCCCCCCATCCTTCAAGGTCCAGCCCAAATGGCTCTTCTTCTGGAAGCATCCCTTGACTCCCTGAGCTAGGAGAATGATGACAGTAATGTTTACAGAACTCTTATTATGTGTCGGATGTGGTATTAAGAATTTAACCTACGTTATCTCATGCAATTCCCCTAGCTACCCTTGGAGAGAGATCTTTTTACTACACCCATTTAAAGACGAAGACACTGCAGTTCCATGAAAGATTGGTACCTGTCTAAAGTTACTGAACATGACTAATATTTATTGAGTGCTTACTATGTGTTGGACTCTGTTCTAATAAGCACTTCGCTGTGTTAATTCATTAAATCCTCACTATGAGCCTGGGAAGTAAAGGTTATTTTTGGAAATAGACATGCAGAGCTTAAGTCACTTGCCCAAAGATTCAAAGAGAGGGCATATTTGTCCAGAGGCTGGGCAGTAACCACTGCACCACACTGCCACATCTTAAATCCAGCTGTCTTACTTGGGAGGCCAACGGTTTAATCATTCTGCTGCACTCACTCCAAGAAATCACAGCACTTTATCTGTATCTACTTTTTGTATTTATCACTTTCTACTTGCTGTACACTTAACTTTGTATGTCTTATCTCCCCTTCTATTCCATAAACTTCATGGAGTTAAGATTCTATTTTTATTCTCACCAATGTTGAGGATTTAAAAATGAACGCAGAGTTTGACATTAGGCAGATAAGCTTTGATGGTGGCGATGAGGCTGAGTTTTAAAAGCTGGCATCACGGGATCTCCTGTGTTCAGATATGCAATGAGAGCCTGGCTGCAGTAAGGGAGATTAGAGCTGGAGGACCTTGGAGAGCTTTAAAACAGAAGGAGGTGGGGGGAGGGGGGAGGAGGGGAAGGGGAGAGGGAGAAGAAAATGCTGCAAGAAAGGATATCTCCAAGTTGGTGAGGGAGACCTCTGAGCTGTTGAGGCTCTGGGGAAGGTAGAAACCCAGTGAGGTAGTTTCAAAATATGTCCACAAATTCTTGGAAAAGCCTCCCATCAAAAGGTGATGCCTAATTCCCCTCCCTTTCATTGTGGGCTGGACTTGTGGCTCATTTCCAACAATTGAATGTGGCATAAAGGTCAGTATGTGACTTCCATGGATTTGGTCATAAAAGACATTGCAGTTTCTACCCTGCTCTCTCCTGGATCACCCACTCTGGGGGAAGCTAGCCAGCTTCATGAGGACACTCAAGCAGCCTATGGAAGGGCCCATGGAGTGAAGAACTGAGGCCTCCTGCCAGCAACCATGAGTGCACCATCTTGGAAGTCGATCTTACAGCTCCAGTCAAGCCTTCAGATGACTCCAGCCGTTACCAACATGTTAATTAGAACCTCATGAGAGATTCTGAGCCAGAACCACCAAGCTGAGATAGTCCTAAATTCCTCAGCCACAGAGAAAATAAATGTTTATTGTTTAAAGCTGCTAAATTTTGAGGTAGTCTGTTATACAGCAATAGATAACTAATAACCCAGCAAGAAACTACCATAAGCGAAAAGCCAAGATTAAGAGAAGATGGAGAAAAAAATAAGGGTTTGACTGATACCTGAATTTTCCGCCCTCCCACCACCTCCTACACAATAGCCAAGATGGTCCCCAGGCCTTACAGAAAACATAATCTGCCCCACATAAGCTCCCAGTCACCCTTGCTTTCTGCTAGAGTTTACTTTTGCAGATGGCCTCAGCAAAATATCTTTTGAGGATATTGACTTGGGTTAAGGCAATCTTCTAGCCCCGTTCCACAGGGCAATCTCTGTTTAGAAAAGGATGGCTGGTCTCCGCAGGGACAGATAGGGGGCGCTATCAGGCTAGGTGGCTACTAAGCTACCCACCATTTCCAGCAGAGTCCAAAAGAAGTCAAGTAGGGTGGAAAGCTCTGAGCAGCTGCCCACTGGTGGTGGGAGGAGCAAACCACAGAAATGCCAGTAACAATGGCAACAACAAATATATTGCCTGCTTCCCACAGACGTGCTCAGAACTCCACTGACCATGTGACAGCCACTCCCACATTCACCCCCAGGAGGTGCCGATGACAAAGGGACTATTTCCACCCCACTTTGTGGACAAGTAAACTGAAACACAGCGCCATGAATAGGACCAATCCCCAAGATTTCCAAACTTGTGCCATAAGCTCTCCCTGACACTGTTTCTTAGAATTTATTAGATCCCAGCAGTAAAAATAAGTGGCTCTCCAAGGTGACCTGCATACAAAATCCTTCGGTCTGTCTAGTCTGTACTAGGAACGGACAGCTCTGGGAGATGGGCCATTACCTCCCTTAACCGTCTGAAATGATTATCTGGTTGACCTGAGAAACACACTCCCAGAGGCAGAATCATCCAGGCTAAAATCCACCCACCTGTGCTACCAACAAGACATAAAGTTCCTTCATTTGCAGCTACAAAGTACTATTGCTGAACAAAGCAGGAGAGGATATTCATGATTCGTATCCTTCTTGGAGCCCCAGACCTCCCTCCCATAACACAGACCCGGGCTGCAAAAATGCTTCAGGGATTTACATTGAGTCACAAACAAAGATAAGCGCTCCCTCCAGCTGGTTTCCCAGCAGGCGTGGGGAGGGGAGTAGGTGTGTCCATCTCTTGGATCCCAGCTTGCCACCCTCTTTTCCTCCTCTTCATCCCTCATCCCACATTAGCTCGCATTCAGAGCATAAGCTAAGCTGACAAAGCTAAACACAATTAGGCCACAGATATAGTTCAGTCCATCACCCCACCACCCACTCCCACCAGCTCCCCTGGAACACTTTTATTTCTCTTTAACTTTGGTTTCCATGGGAATCCGTGTTTGAGGGGACGTGGAAGGAATTTTTCATGAGCAGATGGCTACGATGTGCACAGGGAGAGACAGAGGACCAGCCCTGGAAATCAGGGCTGAACCAACACACATTTTGCAGGGCGAGTGAGACCAGTGCGGGTCTTTGGGGGCCCGTGGCAGGTGCTGTCTGGGCTCCGGGCTCACCTCACAGGTGCGGTGGAGCAGTGCTCAGACCTACCTCTGGGGGTGCATCAAAAGACTCCACCTCGACCTCTGTTGAGTTGGTTTTGTCCGAAGCCTGCTGGGGTTTCCCATCATCAGTTTTGTCACCCTTGTCTTTACTCGCGCCTTTGGAAGATTTGGAGTCCTTGTCCTTTGAAGACAACTTGAGCTCCTTGAGTGTCTTGGAGAATTTAGACTCTTGCGCCCCTCCAGAGAGGATTTCCACAGCAATTTCTACCAAGATTCTGCCCCTGAATGACACGCCTTCTCCAAAGCCTTCGTTCAATTCCTGGTAGTCATCCATCAGACTTTGGTTTCTGGGAGACCCATACAGGTTAATCCAGGCAGGCCCGAATGTGGGTAGAAAGCCTGGAAAGAGCCCAAACTTTAGTTACCTGGTTATGCTTTCAAGTTGGTTATTTTCTGCTTTGTGAAAAAGCTGTGCATACTCATTTAGAAGAATGAAATATATAGAAAAGAGAAAATATTTACAGGATCTCCCATCACCAAAAGATAACCCCAACTGCCATTTTGCTATATTCCTTTCTAGTCCTTCTTCCACGTATATGTTTACACTTGTCCACAATTGTCTTAATACTATGAATGCCGACATGCATCCTTGTCTCTTCATTCATTCATCAAATGTTTATTGAATCCTCACCAATGCCAGGTGTCATGCTGGACCCTAAATAGAGCCCAGTGGAGAATAAAGCAGGTACAAACATTAGACAAATAAGTATTTACATTACACATGCTAGGAAGGAGCTATATCTTGTCCTGCAAGGACTGAAAACAGGCTGATGGGGTGTGGACAGAGTTAGGCAGAGAGGAGAGCGAGTTCTGGGCAGAGGGAACAGCATGTGACAGTCGGAAAGGAGCTTAGGGACAGAAGGAACTGGAAGAGAAAGGCAGTGAGGCTGGAGTCCACAGAGTAAGGTGGGTGAGAAGAGTTTGGGAAGGTGAGTGGGTCTCGGGAGCCTTGATAAGGATTTTGGTCTTTACCCTAAAAATTATGGGAATATTTTAGAGGGGTTTAGGCAAAGATGTGACCTAATCAGGCGCTTGTTTTTAAGATCATTCTGGCTGCTATGTGATGGATTTTAAAAATGGCTGTGAGCAAACTGGTTCAAGGACCACTTCACCTTCAAAACTGAAGACATGGGTGGCTTGGACCAGGGTGATGGTAGCGGAGATTGAGAAGAAAACATTCTGAAATGTGTTCTAAACCTAGAACTAAAAAGACCTGGTGGTCTTAACTTACTATTAGCTTAAGTGTTTTCCTTTCTTAATATACAACATCCGGGAAAACATACAGCGTGCATGCAAACATCTCTTTGGCAACAGAATGTTCCATTTTGACAGGCAGTACAGCCTGGCAGTCCTGAGGCTTAACTGTCTGGGTTCAAATCTCAACTCTCAGCTCTGCCATTTTTGAGCCGTGTGACCTTGGGCAGGTTTTTAAACTTCCCTCTGCCTCAGTCTCATCTGTAAAATGGAGATGCTACGAGTACCTATCTCACCTACCAGGATTAAAAGACATAATATCTATTAAGTGGGTCACACAAGCGTTCAGGAAGTGCTCAAGAATATCAGCCATTACTCCTGAGAAGTATATGTATCATAATTTGCTTAACAATCCCCCCACTGGGGACAAGGAAAAGCTTCCATATGTCTTATTGTTATCAATAGTTTTATGCCGAAACATTTCTTCCTTTCACCTCCCTGAACACCATCAAGAAGTTTCTGAAAAATTGAGGATAAAACCTGTCTGTGTCTAGTTGAGAAATCCAGTAGGCGGGCAGAGTGTGCTTTCTGCATAAAGCAATCCTATGACAAACCTTTCTACAAACATGAAGAGTTTAACAGTAGATAATTACTGAGGTCTTTCTATGGTGTAATTCTGTGCAGGGCACAAAAAAAAAAATGTGTAAATTTTGTTCTCTGCTTAAGCCAAGCCTGCAGTATAATGTGTATGTGTGTATACACACACACACACACAAACTCACACACAAAAATTCCAAATATATACACTAATGAATGTATATTTGCAAAACTCTTTAATGCCAATTTATAGTGCAGAGAAAGATTGCCTTGGGATTTATAGGAGGGAGAGTATGTTGGGATATTTAGAGAATTATCACTTATTCATTTAGATTTTGCAAATAAAGAGTTTTATCCTGGGTAGAAGCTCTTTTGATCGACTCAGAAGATTAGCTGGGACCCTTTAGTTCCTCCCTGGCTCTCTGAGAACACTGTCAGCAGCATCTCCCTGCATCAGGGAGTTGGGGGCACAAAATTTTTTGGACCAATTAAACATGTAAAAACTGTTCTTAGCTTATGGCTCATACAAAAATACGTGGTAGTCCAGATGTGACCCATGGACCATTTTGCCAACCTCTTATCTAATCTAAATTCTTCATTTTTCAGTTAAGAAATCTAAGGCCCAAGAGTGACTTCCTTGAGGACACACAGCAATATTCCTGGAAGACCTGGGATGGGGACCAAGCCTGCTGGTTCCCAGAGCTCAGCTCTGTCTGCTGCCCTGAACCAACCCAAGCCACAGAGCACACAGAAGGTGGAAGGCGCCTAACACACTGCCTGCTCCAACTCTCTCGTTTTAAAGGTGAGGACCCTGAGTCAATCATTTTGAGACCCTATCTCCAAATCAGACATGAAAGGCCTTACCTCTATCTCCATCCTGTTCATTGGAGATTTTCTTAAGCTCAATGAAATGGGTTGCCAGCACAATGTCATTCATGCTGCCTTCATCCCACACCTGGATTTTTACCCTCCGACACAAGGGAGGGAACATTTCCTTGAAGACCACCTGTTCGTGCCACACGGGATTGGCACAGCTCTTCTGCACTGTGGTTCGCCCCTACAAACAAAGCCAGGAGACGTGAGCCATCGAAAGAAACAGAAGAGGCCCTGAGTGACTCAAGAAGACTCTTTATGGAAATATACAGTGAGTGGCCAAAAATAATGAGCCTGCTTCCACCTGACACCCATGAAACACAGTTACACCCCATGAACTGCCCTATCTGCTCCAGACACCATGTGGGGCATCTGGGGAAAGGTGAATAGTCACAGGTCCTGCTCTCAGGAAGTTATCATCATACGAGGGTCGGGGTGAGAGTCACACCCGTATTATGAAGGGCTTGCTCCTTGCATCTCCAGGAGTGGAACAGATACAGCTGGACCCTGAGTCCACGCTTTATAAAAGTAGGACCTGGTGCAAATCCCTTCCCCAATCTGGACCTCAATTTCCACATTGTAAAATGGAGGTGATGTCCTATATGACGGCCAGGGGGGTCCAAGTCTGAAATAGTCCAATGTTCACCTTGCCACGGGAAGGGGTCAGAGTAAAAATGTATTTTAAGGGCAGAAACAATGTGTGTCAGCTGAAGCTTCCAAGTCAGGCCAACCAGGATTAAGCTCTGACCACATGCCCAGGTGCTGGCACTTCCAATGGCTCTTGAGCAGGGAACAGCTGGGGAAAGGAATGCCCAGGCTTATGTAGGACAAGGACTACCTGCGTAGATTGTGGAGCAGATTAGAAGGGAGGTGGCAATTCTCTGGGGACTGGAAACTGAGCAACAGTTCTGAGAAGTAGCCAGAGGTAAGAAAGGAGGCCTGTCTGCCTGGGTCCTGAAGCATGACCTCCCCCAGCTTCTCTCCATGAGCTCCAATGGCGAGGGAGTAGGTGACCTTCCCCTACTTTCCTGCCACACAATGCAAGGCCTTTTTAGTGACATGCTTTCTCTCTCAAGGCACTTCCTAATTTTGATTTTAACTTCATGTCACTTGACCAGCCGTGTCCTGGTCCAGGAGCAGGGTTCTGGTCCAAGCCTTCTAGGATTAGAGGAAATGGTTTCTCACCGTCTGCCCAGCAAAAGAGACCTCCACAAAGGGATCCACGAGGTCCTTACTGTCACCCACAAATGCTTTGGTGACGTTCGCCATGATGCTGGAGTTCATTTTGGGCAACCCTTCTGCTTTGAACAGTCTCACATAGAATCTGGCCCAGGGTCTCTCTGACGGAAACCCTTGGGGAATCAAAAGGTTCCTTTAGGGAGACAAAATTAAAAAGTTTAAAAAGCTCTCCCATTTGAAAGAATAGAGAGAAAAGGTAGAAGCCATTTGGAGGCAGAAGGAAGGATCCTGATACAGGAGAAAAATCTAAAAAGATTAAGATTCCTCTCAAAAATGAGTTTTCTTCCTGGTGTAAATGACAGCTCAGGGTATGAACAGAGGGAAGGCAAACTCATTCAGGTCCCGGAATTATAGGATAAACACTTAAAACAGGTGCATTAAGTCTTCCCAGTTCACAAGACAGTGGTTGAAATTATTCTTCCTTCCAAGGAAAATCAGCTAAATTCAGATCAGTAGAATAAGCTCAGGAAAAGCTTATCCATTATGAGTTACTACAGGAAGACAGGCTGTTCTTGTCCTAGGAGCTGATCGCCCCAAAGATAGTGACACCTTCAATAAGACATATTGTGGTGCCTCTGATAGAGCAGAGTCCCAGGTGGACAGGACTGGAACTTGGCAGTTCTCACGGACCCGTAAGGAAAAGAGGAGGAAACAGACGTGGAAATCGGGACCCGCCATCTCTCTCCCATGGTCCTAGATGGACCCATCTCACTTTTCTACTTGTTCCTCGGCATCGAAGGTCTTGGGGCTGGTCTTTAAGACGTCGCCTTTCCCAGTCATACTGATGTCGCACTTCAGGTACCCCTTCGCACCAGTCCTGATGTCGGCAGGGTCCGTGAGCAAGGCCCACTTGTCACAGAACTGATGACCTGTAAGACATCCTGACAGTTCAGATGTCCTGCACATGGACCCAGATGCTCCACCCACTTCTCTCCCAGTCCAAAGCCTCCCTCACTTTATCCCTCCTGAAGGACTAGTCATGGCGGTTATTTCCAAGTCTCAGGCTGCCTGCCTCTCCTCCTCCCACTCCTCTGCTTCCTTCCCGCTTCTTCATCTTTTTCTCCAACCTGCCACAGGGATTTGGGATGCCTTTAACCCACTGGAAATTGCCTAGACAAGAGTCCAGCTCTGACTGGATGGGAGGACGTCGTCGGAGTGTAGAAGTCATGTGTTCCGTCCCAAGCCCATAAATACCACTCAAGGATCTTTTTGTTTGTCCTGCGTGATGAGTCCAAACATCAGGATCTCTTACAAAATCTAGACTTCAGGCTTATCTTTAAAACCAACATGTGAGATCGGGCAACACAGAAGGCACATTTTCAGACGACAGCAGGTGGTAAAGGAGCTAAGTAGACGCTAGTCCTTCCACGTGGGTTGTGATGCCCCATTTCCCACAGCCCCCAGCAGCCCTGACAGTAACAAACCCAGCCCACTGCACGCAGTTACATCCGCTGCCTGGCCCCCCTGGGGTCATGTTGGAAGGGCCTTTCACGAAAAGAGCTATGTTTGTTGTGGGCTCCATTACTTATTAGCTCTTGACTTTGGACCAACTATCCAACTTCTCTGATAAATCTAGAATAATAATTATTATAGAAAACCCATATATGGCATGCCACAGTCATCATTCTGTGCTAGGTTCTATACCGGGTTTTTTATGTACATTTATTCACTCAATCGTCCAACAACTGTAAAATGGAAATACTCTTCCGTCTCCATGTTTACAGACGAAGAAGCTGAAGCGCAGAGAACTCATGTCATTAACCCCAGGTTGCACAGCTAGGAAAGAGTGGAGTAGAAACTGAAGCCAGGAACTCTGGCTCCAGAGTCCATATCCTTCACTTCTATACCCTTCCCCCTTTCCTCTTTGTATCTCCCAGCAGCCAATTAGTCAGAATTTGTCAAAACTTTTAACAACTGCTGAGAAGTATGGACACATGAGATAGTTTTATCATTAGATTGTAGGCTTCGAAGAAAAGAGCCATGTCTTGCTCAACTTCGTAATAATGGTGCTCAGTGTTACCGAGTGAATGGTTAAATGGGTGAATGAATAAATGAGCTGAACTCCAGGGATGGTAAACCTGAGAAGAGTGAGAGAGAGATTGGGAGGCAAGGCTTTCTCACCAGGTTGGTTGTACACGGTCCCCAGGTCTACTTTGAAGGAGCCAATCAGTATGCTTCCTATCAGCTTGTGGTGAAAGACCTGAGGAGAGATGGAATATGAGTCTGAAGGCACTAGATTTCTCTTTGAGGATGAGTCTGTGAAATGGGTTCATGACCCATCAAAGAGGATACTAGGCTTTGAGCCTCGCCTGGCCTTCACTCTTATCTATGACGTTTGCACAATGACATTTGCACATCAAACCTCAGGGCTGGCTGTAACGGGTGTCCAAACGTATCTCACCTGCACCTCACCCTCCTAGCAGGATGTCAGCTAACTCTCTATTGAATGATGCCCAACAAATCTCACTGTTTAAAATGCCGGCTTTTGTTTTGTTTTGTTTTAAGCCAAAATGAACTCTAGTGCATCCCATCCTTCAACACACATCTCTGCCTGTTGAAATTCCCCATCCTTCAATGCCTAGAGCAAATACCTCCTCCTCCAAGCAGCCCTCCCTGATCATCCGTAGCTGAAAGTGCTCCCTTTCTCCCACAACTTTGCTCACAGCTTTCTCAGAGAACTCATCATCTACTGCCTTGAAAGATTCTGGCCATGTACGGTAGTCAGAATAGAGGCAGCTGTCATCTTCAATACTTTGTCTGATTAGAAGTCAGCAGAGTGCCTGGTTGGTTTCAGCAGCACATTTTAATGCTAATGCTATTAAGATGAGGAAGCTCTAAAGGAAAGTGGCAGCGCTGGGCCTGAGTCCAAAAACCACATTATGTGAGAAATTGCTGAAGAACAAGGAGTAGTTTAACCTTTAATCCAGAAAAGAGGAAGCTGGGGGTGTGGAAGAAGGGCGATGGTAACTCAGGCGTCTGGAACTCTCGGAAATACCGCTGTCTAGAAGAGGGGGTGGGAGCCAGGCATGGCCCCCGAGTTACAGGAAGAGAGATTTCAGCTCACTCTAAGGGGAAACTTTATAACAGAACTTCTCAGCAATAGAATGGGCTTTCTAGAAGTAGTGGCCTCCCTATCACTAGATGTAATCAAGTAGCGAAGTAGTGCCCAAGAACCCCATGTGGACGTGGTGGAGAAGGATTTGCACACCGCTGCAAGTTGGCCTAGCTGGCCTCCGAGCTTTCCTTCTAATCATAAAACTCGAGGTCCTTGATTCAAGGATAGTTTCCTACGTCCCCCTACCCACCACGTGGTCTTTTTCAGAATGAGCGTTCAATAAACCTTCAGTGAATGACTGACTGACTGACTGCGTGATGGATGGATAGAAGACTTTTGTAGCTTCTAAACTGCTCCTTTTGGCAGAGGCAATAAGAAACAATAAATTCAATCAATTCAGTTGATTTCAAAAAAAAAAAATGAAGAAATGACAACCCTTCCCAGCTCCCTTTCCACTCTCTCTCCCTTGCCCCAACTTTGCAAGGGTGTGAGAGAACTGAGGGGAAGTCAGGACAGCTTGGCTTGAGTTATTTAAGTCCATGCACACAGAACTCACCGCAAACCCCGCATGTTTGCGTTGAGAATGCCGCTTCCCAAAGCCCTGAGCAAGAACATGAGCCTGATTCAAGCTCTTGTCTCAGGTCGAAGACATCTCGGTCCCCGTGGGCACAATGGGATGCAAGAGCCCCAAACAAATCCTTGAATAACATGACAGGCATCTTCAAATCATCTGCCTAGTGTGAGTGCCAGGCAACCCTGGTGCGGTCAAGCATGGGATTACGGGGACACTGGGGCATCTCACACACACAGTGCTGGGGGCCCTGCTGCAAGGGAAGATGGTCTATGGTGCCACCAGGGTTTGCTACAGCCTGGCTGTCCCAATCGCAGCCGCTTACAGCACTTGCCCCTTCTCCCAACTGAATGTTTTCTGGACATGCTGACTTTTGGTTCACGGACTAGCAGAAACCTGGCATTAAACCCTCCCCTATCAAAGGGAGCTTTTGCTTTGAAATCTTTGGTCTCTATCTCTAAGGGTCATTTAGGGAGACCAAAGTATTCTCTTCTTCCAAGTTAGAGGAACAGAGATAGGCAATACCAGCTTTGACCCTCTGTCTAAAAATCCATTTGCCCCACAGAGAGTCATGACCCTTGTTTCCTTGTCTCTGACACCATATAAACTCTAACTAGTAACTGTTCATCTGCAATTCAGACAGTCTCCTAGGAGCCTGTAACAAAGCCGATCCCACAAACAGGTGGTGGCCTGAGCAATGCAATGGGACAACGCCCTGGGCTGTGTCCCAGGTCCTGAAATATCTCCTGCACCACCTGTCACCATGCCTGAAATTCACATGTGAAGAATGTTTGGCTGTTGATGATGTCTCATTCTTCAAGAGTCACACGCTGCGAGTACCCCAGGAAAGCTAACATCACGGTTCCACTATTACCTAAGCCTTACTGCAGGACTTACAGATAATATGTGTACACAGAATATATAGAGTAGAGATTGAGTGGGTGGTAAAGACAGGCAAGGAAGTCTCCGAGACAAGTTTTACCATTGTTGTAATTCTGATTAGGGTTGGTGTCCCTGTTGAAAATACTTCCTCATTCTCCACACGTCTTATGTTGGCACATAAAGTAGGAATTCTGTCCTCTCAGACTTTATTGAGAAGAGAGCACTTACCCTTCACCCCCAACCCATCCCCGCCACTTTCGGGCACACACACCCTCGCTGCCCTCTTCACGGGAGAAGCAGCGGTTTCTCAGACTGCTGAGGCAGATGCAGTCAGTCATATGCCGCTCTCTGCTCCTTTACTGAGTGGTGTGACATTGGTAAGGGTCCCAGTTGGCCTGTCCCACCCTCACTTGGATGTCAGCATGGGCACTTTTCCTTCTCATTCCTGCCCTCCACATGGCGGGCCAAAGTGCATAAGGCACCTGGCTAGACCAAGAAGCTCTCCTTGTCCCAACTCTCCAGACTTGATCTATGGAGGCAGGAAATTGCCCAGCAGGACTGAGGATGGGTCTACAGCAGACCCAGCTCACCATGGGCAGGTCCTGACGTTACACTCAGAGGCCAAATGGCAACCACTTGCTCCAAGACACATTTTCTGATCCAGCATGACTGATAATCTGCTCCTGAGTCTTGTGCCTATTTCTCTACTAATGATCAGCCCGGAGGGGAAAGGGGGTGTGACTGATGATTATTATTAGTGTGGATGCCACCCCAAGAGAGAAACACTAGCATTTTTTTCATGTAAAGAAAGAAATCAACTCAAAATGGCAATCCATTAAGATGCCATTTACATTTCCCATGTGTATTTCACATTCCCACATTAGTGAGCTACAGAATTCAATTCATGATGGCTTGCTGGTAGCTTACAACTTCCTTCCAACAAGCATTGTTTTTCTCGAGAAGGTTTTCTTTCCCAAACTCCTCCGCACTTATTTCAAGTTCTCTCCTGCTGGTTTCAGACTCACCAACCCACTCTCACACTCCTGAATCTATTCATCCCTGAGCAGACAAAGCTGCCCTAGAAAGTCCCCAAAGCCTAGAATCTCTTCCACCTCCCCTCACTCCCACCACCAATGATATACTTACTGAGATTTTGATGATCTTGTCAAAAATATGCACTTGGGGCCCAATGAAGTCGAAGACAAAGTACTGGAAAACATAAAGTTCATTCTAATCATCAATTCCAGGCTGACATGTACTCTGTTCTTAGAATAGACTTAGATCTGCATTGTTCTAACCAATTGCTACAACGTCCTCAGTAGAAATAAATGTATCATCAATTGACTGGCCACCCCCTATTGGAAGTTATTTAATTTGTTTTCAACTGTTTTCCAAATGGAAAAAATAGAATGTCACCAATCGTATCTTTGCATAACATATATGAAAGTTTTCCTCTTCAATGGACACGAGAATTGGAATTGCTGGGTCATAGTTTATGGGCATGCAAATTCTTAATAGATAGCACGAAATTTTTTTCCAAAGGAAATAAATCATTTTACATTCCCCCCGACAGCATATGAAGATAGCCATTTCTCCCTACCCTTGCCAACCCTTGAATTGTCCATTTAAAATTTATTTATTTACTTATTTATTTGCCTATAAATAATGATGAGGGAAAATGTATCTCAGTGCAGCTTTACTTGGGAGTGAACTTGATTAAAATTTGACTTTCTCAGAATTTTTTAGCTGAAACCTCCCTGTGAAGTTTCCAAGATTGGCCAGGGAAAGAATGGAATGAATGGGAAAAAAAAATTATAAACAAGGGAGATTTCTCATCTGAAGAAAGTGATTGAATTTTAGAGCAGAAGAAAATATTTAGACCAGTCTCCATATTCTATAGATAAAGAAAACTGAAGATGAAAAAATGTCTTACACATGCTTAGAGTCATTTAACTAGTTACTGCTGGGTCTGGGACCAAAGCTGAGTTCTCCTGAAGGTATCACGAAAGGAGTTCAATTGTTAGATGTTCCACCCCTGGAACTTTATTGAGTCCCTCCCAAAGGTAGTAATGATCCTAAGACATAGGAAACTGGAGTAGTGCTCTGGCTGTGTGTTTTGAAGTCTGATGGGGGTAGGAGAGGCTAGACTAGGAAGCTGTTTCATGAATTGTTTTGGTTTTGAGCTACAGGATGGAGGAATGACATAAGGAATGAACGTTAGAAATGAACATGACAGCAAGAAGAGAGGGAGAAGTGGCCACTGACAGCCTGCTTTTAAAGGGCAACATGGAAAAACCAAAATGTGGAAACTGAAAGAGGTCATCATAGACTATATTCCAAGGAGACCTTCAAAATGGCAGCTGTTTGACATCAATGAAAAGTTACATTATGTTCAGTGTCTCCTGTTTAAGAGAACAGGAATCTATGTAAAACATTTCAGGAAGTTTTTATAAATACGTTCAAACTTTTTAAGAGTTTCGGTGTTCGGAATTTCTTTTATGTGTAAAACTCACTTACCTGAAGTTCTTTATTCTCTAGTATATGAGATGCTATGGGTTCCTCTGGACCAATAAATTAGTTTTGATGTATATTGCCTTCTGCTGAGTTTTGCATGTTTCAGACTCAACTGCCTCACATAGGTTCCCTAGACCTCTGAGCCCACATATGTTTTTCTAGCTAGGAAATACTCCCCAGCCTCTACTAATTTATTCCTTCAACCTCTGATGGCCTTTGGACTTAAAAATGAGAGTCCAAATCTGTAACAAAGATTTATAATTCAACTTCTACCTTTTTACTTGATTTCCCAGTGATTACTCTTGGCCCAGTTGAAAATCACTTAGATCAAGGACTTGTAAAGCATAAGGCAAATACTAATTATAATCATTAACAAATCTGTAGAACTTTGCAGTTTTAAAGCATTTTCATGCACATTATTTCATATCACAGCTGCGCCAGAAGATGTTACGGAGGTGGGGAGCTGAACAGGAAGGAGAAACCTGCCACTTTAACTCACGCTAAAAGGCTCAGAGGCAGGAGTAGTAAAGAGGAAAGGACTTAACAGCTCAAAAGGGATTTGGGAATTTTCTGTTGATTTTATTATGCATCCTCTCCTTGCCTTCCTTTTCAATCATCACTCTCATAAAAAAATTAGTTAAGAGTTTACTGCATTTTTTTTTGACAATTCATAGTGTCAAAGTGCCTTCAAGAGGAACAAGAACTCTTTCACACTATTACTTACAGTATAAATTGTTACCTCTTTAGAGAGCATTTTGATTACATCAAATTTTAAATGCCTATACCCCTCGCCCCAGTTATGCCCTATAAATATTAAGTCATATCAAAAGGCTGAAAAAAAATTTAATATCCATCAATGAAAGATTGATTGGTTTAGTAAATTACAATCTATCAATGCAATGGAAAACTCTACAGCAATGGGAGGGAAAGGAGATTGAACTGTACGTCTTGTATAGATTCATCTCCAAGATGTATTGCCTTGTGAAAAATGATGAGCTCCATGACTTACCTCGTTGTAAAAGGGGCTGTTGGTTCCTTCTTTCACTGTGCTTTGCTTCTTCTCATCCCCTATCTCAATGATCACCACCGGGTCGATGTTCTCACCCACCAGCTGGCGGGCCTCCGTGATGGTGATGGCAATCTGCAACACAAAGCAGCGTGTGTGCTCTGGACCTGGCCGTTCATTCACATCCAAAGAGCTGCGGGAGGCTGGGTAGGAAGAGTTCATCACTTACTTGATAATTTTGGGATTTGACCTCCCCATCATGGATCTTAGTCAACAGTTTTGATCTATTAAAAGAAAGTTTAACACATGTGCTTCATTAGGTAAGAACCTACCTTAGACCCATAAGCCATGCTTTTATTTTGCCAGATGTTCCTAAGTGCTTTTATTTACAGTATATCACATATTCTCTCCCCATCTCTGAAGGAGATGAGTATAAATTGACAAGGGACAACCTCTCCATGACACAGTTTTTTCATCCTAAAAATGGAGCTAGTAAGAGTACTTACCACATGAAGTGATTGCTACAATTAAAACATGTAACACAGGGAAAGGTTTTTAGCCCAGTGCTGGCAAGAATAAATGTCAACTCTTATTGTATGATTATGAGTATCATTTACTTCTCATGTTACAGAATGAGAACTGAGATGCCTCAGTCAGTGGCAGAGTCGGGTCTAAGTAAGGATCTCCCTTATCTGCTGTCTGATCCTATCCAGAGGACCACTTTGCCAATTCGGGTATCTATAGCAACTCTGAGTTTCATGATTGCTTTTGAAAAAAAAGAAAATTGAGAGAAACGACCAAAAAGTGAGATTTCACATTCCAGGAGATTCCATTTATCTGGGCTGTCATAAGTAATTGAAAACAGATGTGCCACACCTGGGCATTTGCAGGTGGGTAATGATAGAAAGAGATGAAGAACCCCTGTTGTCTCGGAAGCAGCAATGGGTGGGGAATAAACTGAGCTCGAGTTCCTACTGGAGTTTGTTTTCTTGCCTTCTAACAATATGCATTTAACTTTGTTCCATTTCTGCAGATTCTGAGTCCAGTAGAGAACAGGGTAAACTAGTAAAAAGCCCAAGGCTTTGCCATCAGGCCAACCTGAATCAGAATATTTGTATTCCCCAATTTTGTGACTTTAGCCTTAATTCCCTCATCTAAAAATAGAAATAATAATTTCTACCACATAGGGCTGCTCTGAGGATTAAAAGAAATACTGCAGGTAGGAAAGGGTAGATTTCAAAGGTACCTGTTCGTTAATAAAATGGCAAATCTGTACTGATCACTTATTACGTGAAAGCTCTGTGCTCATCTCAGAGGAAAAGCAAGCGTGAGTAAGCCAAATGCCTGCGGCGACACTGTACCTTCTCTCCGGACGAGCTGAGGGGACAGGGGTGCTGGAAGCATTGTCATGAATCAAATCCCCTCCCAAACCTTCCTGGTGAGAAGGCCCCTCCTGTGGTGCTTGTGCTTCACCTTGACCATCTAGAGAAGCAAACAAAGGGAAAGATCTATTAACTATGACACATGGTGGCCATCTGAGCCTGGACTCTGTGTCCAGCACTATGCCAGTCACCACAGGAGGACAAGGAGACCAGAAGACAGTCCTTGAGCACGTGAACCTTAACATCTCATTGGCAGAAAAGCCAGACACATACTAAAAAATATGCATCTTCTATCTGTTTCCTAAAAAAAGAGTAGGTTGGCATGCCTGGGATTGTGGGATTATGGAGTATGAATTTACAGATGTGCTTTCAAGTCATAACCTTGCCGCACTGGACTTTGACCACTAATTTATTCCCTCAGAACCTCATTAGCAAAGTTTTATCTGCATAAGAATATCCTGGAAAGCTGTTAAAACACAGATTCTGATAGAGTAGGTCGGGGGTGGGGCCCAAGATCCTGCACTTCCATAAGCAAGGTCCCAGGTGAGGCCATTCCTGCTGGCTGAGGGCTCGTTTTGAGTAGCAGCGTGTCACAGGTTGAATAATATTCCCCAAAGAGATCAGATCCTGGTCCCTTTCCATAAATGTAACTTTATAGTGAACCTCAATATAGGAAACAAGTGTTCCGTGTGCCATGGGTGGAATGCAGGGCGGGGACCCTCCTGCCGGCCTCACCACCCTCTTTGGGAATCCCTGAAGCCATTTCTTAGAACCTCGGGCTCATGGGATTCAGCTGGTAAACTTGGCAACTTAATAAGCTCTTAAATGCCTTCCAGCTTTGACGTATTTTGGTCCTCTGATTTTAACCAGCAAACCAAGCAAAACAGTACCGAGTTGGAAGACAGATGGAATAACACAGCCAATGATGCCTTCGGGAGCTGACGGACAGGGGCCTCATAGGTGTGCAGGAGTTACAGAAAGGATGACTCAACGAGTACCGTCTGCTCTGGCCCCTCTCACTCGGGAGACAAAAGACCAGACCAGCCTGCAGAGGACCCAGAAGGAATGCCAGCGCCTGACTGCACTCCTTGAAGCAGGAAGATGAAATTAAGCCTTCTCCCCTACTTGACCACAAGGGCCTCAAGAAAGAAGAACAACTGTTTATGGAGTCAGGTTTCCAGTGAACGCCCTCGGGTACCTTATAAATGCCAGAAACCGGGCTAGGTCAGCTGTGCAGGATGGAGGAGTAAATAAAACACGGACCCCTCCCTCTAGGGGTTTACATTCTAGAGGGTGAGACAGACCGGGAGGTAGAAAGGCAGCTAAGGCTTCTTCCACACCTGACATTCACTCATTCAGTCACTCATTCATTCATTCATTCATTCATTGAGATACTACGTTTTCTCCAACACACTCTTCAAGGAGCACCCATGGTGACTTTCTTAAAAAAAGAGATCATGTTTTTCTTTTCAAAACCCCTCGATGGCTTTCCATAGCACTTAGAATAAATCTAAAGTCCACACAGGACTCTGATTCCCTGTCCTTCCTGGCTCCCATCTCCTCCTTGGCCCACCGGTCCCCCTGGCCTCCGCCTGACTGCTTTCCAGTCCCACGGGCCTCCTTCAGTTCCTCGAACAAGCTCTCTCCTGCTGGGAGTTTTCCTTCATAGGCAGCCCTCCGCCCGAGCTGCCCACTCCTGGTGGGCTTCCACTCATCCTCGACGTTCCAACTTGAATGTCACCTCCCCTGAGAACCCCTCCCAGCCCACACTGAAAGAGATTCCCCAACAGTCTCCATTTCTGCACGTCGTCTGCTTTCTCTATAGCAATTTCTCCACTTGTAACGTGGCTACCACATCAGGGCCCCAGTGGATAACAGATGGCCCATCCAGAACTGGATGATCTGAGGGCTCTTTACAAAGGCATGGGTGTAGGAAAACCGCAAAGGGTCATAGAGCTACCTGGGGCTCAGGGCAGCCAAGCTGTTACCACTTGGCGGGCCCCCCAAAGTGAGGAGAGAGAACAATTAACCAGAACCTGGAAGGAGAGGAAGTCAGATCCAGTCGGCTTCCCCATGTAACGGGGCAACCACCCTTCAGCTGAAGGACACATCCAGCCGCTGGGTGCTGACCTCACTCTCCTCCCCCCTCAGACCTCCTGCTGGGGCGCCCATGGGGGAAGGGAGCTGGGCCAGGCATCCACAGAGGTCAGCGTCCTGGGACACAGAACAGGTGCACAAGCCTGGAGAATAAACCGGAAGGGGCAAAAAAAAAAAAAAAAAAAAGAGCCCTCCACAGGGCTATCCTCTGATGCACCAGTTTATATACGCTCGACATTTCACCCAGAAGAGTCCTAACTTCCCATCAGTTCAAAAAGGAAAGGCCGGTCTGCACTCTGCTCCACAGCCTTTGCTTCGTCAGTCTCCTACAGGTCAGCCCCTGGCCAGCAGGTTGGATGCCATTTACTTTCTAGGAGGGGCCTGATTCCTCTCCACCCTGTTTGCTTTGTGGGCTGCAGACCCGAATTACAATGAGCACAGGAGCCAGCTCCTCTGAGACGTCTGGGGCTGACTGCCCTGAATCGCGGCCAGCTTGACCTTTCCCTCCCGGTGCAGTCAGTACGGGCTCCTAACTGGAGGCTGGCCTGTGGGCTAAGAAAGCCCAGGCTCTGGTGTAAGACTGACCTTGGCTCAGGAGCCAGCATCTCCGTTTATGTGCTGTGTGACTCTGAGCAAGTACTTACCGTCTCTGAACCGCTTGTAAAACAGGGGCAAAGGAATCTACATTTCAGAGTCACGAATGATGTATGTCAAGTAAAAAGCAGCAGGGTCTTATTAAGTGTGTCATAAATATTTTCATAAGGTCCTGGAAGGAAGGGACTGTTTCTTATTCAACCTTGTGTCTGCAGGACCTACAGCAGGATCATAATTTCAAGGACACCAGGAAAGACCCCAAAGTCTTTTCCACCCACTCCCTGATTCCTTCAGTTTGACTGAATAGATAAGTACATCTGTTCAGCTTTAAGCCTTGTCTCCTCTTAAAATGTAAGTTCTCATCCATGGATGATTTAATCATTATTACCGACACTTCAACGTGAATGAATTTCCACATGTTTCTATTGAAAGATTAGGTTTTACCTGAAGGTGAGGAGTGGAGTTGGGGGCCACTGCACCTGCAGGGGACAGCAGTGAAGGATGAAGCACACCCCACCGCCCCCACCAGGAGACAAGAGGGGTGAAGATAAAATAGACCCACTGCACCATTTTGGTTTAGAACTGGTCCAGAAAGCTAGCCTTGACCTGCTTGTCGTCAGGACCACTCAGCAGACGTCTCCAGACCTGTCCATCAGAAGCTGTTGATCCTATCTGATTCAATAAACATGAGAGTCTCCCTGAGGCGGGGCATGGGGCACACTAACTAGGAGCTTTGCTCTTTTGGAGAAGGAAGTGGTGTGTTGGAAACACAGAAAGTCAGAGAGCCTGCTTCACATCCCAGTGCCAGGGCTTCCTGGCTCTGTGCCTGCCACGCTCAGGGCTGGCCTCATGGGTCTGTGTGGCCCTGCGTGGCTCCACAGGGTCCTGTGATCAGAAAGACCTCATTGCCTTTGGCTTAATGCTCTGCAGTTGCCACCCAGATAGTCTTAATAAGTTCTGAACAATGGCTTTGCATTTCATGTCTTCCCGCAATTCTGCAGCTAGTCTTTCCCACACTTTACAGTCTCTGCATCCCTGTAACCTCATCTGTGAAACGGGGACAACGCCTTCTGGTCGGATGATGGAGGGGTTAAATGAGACAATATACGTAAAGCCTCCCGCCAGCAGCTGCCCCCCTCTCTCTGATGTTCAAAATCTGACCGCGTGTGGTCAGCCCAGCAGCCGCGGCAACAAAGGCAGAAACTGGGACTCAGGGCCGCTGCATGACTCATCCTGGGCCACAGAGCAAATCAGAACAGAAACATGAGCTTGAACCCTGTCGTTGCTTCCTCGTGGGGTCCCCTTCCATGGCCCAGGAGATGTCCACTCACCCCTGTTTGACCCAACAACCAGATGACCAGCAGCGCCGGGGAGAAAGCCTTGGGCCAGCACCTGGGATCGGCAGGGTCTGAAGACCCGGTAAGCAGCACATGTCCCATCTCACCACCAAGGAGAGTGGACCCCATTCTCAGCCAAGGAGGGGTCAATACTGTGCAACCTGCAGGCCCCAGGCTTGTGGTCCCTCCCCACCCCTCAAAAGCCTCACCTTGGGCACCACTGTTGGCCAGGATTAGCCCCTTTTCTGCTTTCTTCTTCTTCTTCTTCTTCAGCCCAAACATCCCCTTCCTGAAAAAAAGCAAAAAGGAAGAAAAACTAAAAAATACAGTAATAGTAACTTTGACTCATTCAGACAATTTAAGAGAAAATACACACACACTCACACACACACACACACACACACAGTTCTCCTGGAAGCTGACCGTCCTCCTCATCCACCTTGGATGGGCATCAAAAGCTGAGGAGGACCCAATGCGCTCTCCAGACAGTGCTGCTTCTGCAGAAACCACGAAAACCCCACCTGAACAGACTTCATGAGGTCCACCCAGAACCACACTCAGAGGAGGCCTAATACAAATACTAACAGCACTAGTGGCTTTTTCTCAATTTCTCTTTACTCACCTGTGCCAGATACTGAAAAGGAAAGACATCATTTAATCATCACAGCAGCCCTCTCCTACCTCACAGATGAGGAGCCAAGGCCCAGAGAGGGTAGGTAATGTTTCCAAGGTCACACAGCTCCTAAGCGTCAGAGCTACAACTAGAACCAGATCTGTCTGATTTTTTTTTTCCTAGATCTGTCTGATTTTAGAGCCCAGCCTCTAACCATTGGGCCACCTCCCCATTCCCCTGAGCGAAATAAACACTCTCTCCACAGCTGGGCTCCCAGACCACTGCCATGGTCAAGAGGCCCTGGGATTACTGAGGTTACACTACAAGTGCCCAGCTCAGCTAACACGTGATATATGCCCAGAGCATCAGCTACTAATACTATTGTAATATTAGCCATGAGCAGGAGGCTATTTGAGGGCCTCCTTCTCATCCCAGGGAAAGGCCCCAGTCCACTGTCTCTAACTGACACCAGGAGCATCCCTGACCTCTGCCAGCCTCCTGAGAGAATCCCTTTCTGGGGCTGCAGGGAAGAGTGGAAGGTCAGGGAGGAATTTTCCAATATTATTGTTTGCTTTCCTGTTTTTCAAAGGAGACCAACTAAGCAGTGGTCCCAAGGCCAGTATCTTCCAAAGCCTGAACCACCGTCGTGGTCCCCAAGGGCTCACTGCTGCGCGGAGGCAGAATCTGGTGTTCCCGGGAACTTGGCCAGTGGGGTCTGCAGACTACTTGAGAAGGCTGAGTTACTTCCATCCAAAAACAGGAAGTTGCTACCAATGACTGACAGTCTCTACCCGAGGAAGACTTGACATTCCTTTAGGAAGCTGGCGTCTTCATCCTGGATGGCTTCAGCATTCTAAACTCTCTCATGGGACAGCCAGTGACTGAGACATTAGGGCATGCCCTGGAGTGCTGTCTGAACTCTCTCGTGGGACAGCCAGTGACTGAGACATTAGGGCATGCCCTGGAGTGCTGTCTGAACTCTCTCGTGGGACAGCCAGTGACTGAGACATTAGGGCATGCCCTGGAGTGCTGTCTGAACTCTCTCGTGGGACAGCCAGTGACTGAGACATTAGGGCATGCCCTGGAGTGCTGTCTGAACTCTCTCGTGGGACAGCCAGTGACTGAGACATTAGGGCATGCCCTGGAGTGCTGTCTGAACTCTCTCGTGGGACAGCCAGTGACTGAGACATTAGGGCATGCCCTGGAGTGCTGTCTGAACTCTCTCGTGGGACAGCCAGTGACTGAGACATTAGGGCATGCCCTGGAGTGCTGTCTGAACTCTCTCGTGGGACAGCCAGTGACTGAGACATTAGGGCATGCCCTGGAGTGCTGTTGTGGGCATGGGAGGAGGGAGAGATGCCCCACCCGTTAAGAGACCAGCATCCCTGCAAAACTAAGAACTCCTGATTCTGTTGTCCATTGGCCACACCTGAGGAGGTTTAAAAGCTACCAATGTCCAGAACCACCTTCAGAGACTTTTGTTTGATTTGGGGAAGAACCAGAGAAGGTAGGCTCTAGACACAGCTCAGACCCCTTACAGAGGAAACCAGAGACCTTCCAGTAACACCCAAGGGGTTTACAACCAGCTCCACTCTCTTGGGTGGACTGCTGTTTGTTATACAAACACACAAGGTTGTTTGCCGGAAACCCTGAGTCAGTCATCAAGGGCACTCCCAGCGTGACTTCCAGCAGGAAAAGTCTTCCTGATGAAAATTGATTTCTCTTCCTCAGCCCCGTGACATCCACAGTAGAGAGAAGGCATGGCTTGCCAGCCCAGAAAGATCATGCCATCGGCAGATCGGGCTGCAGAGGGTAAGTTAGAGACACAACACTCAGCTCACGACCCTGCTTGATTGAATCCACCCATTAGCTCCAGAATTGGGGGCTGGATGCTTAACTCAGATGAACATGTTTCAGTCACACTTAACACATGCTATTTCTTATCCAGCTTCCAAGGTGACAGTCAAAAAAAGGAAACAATGCTCATACAATGTAAAACATGCTATAAATTATTACAGCTGTGATAAGAAAACGTGCTACAATATTCCCAAGTGAGTTTAAAATTTTTTAAACATGCATTTGAAAGAGTAGGAAACTAACTTCCCTGATGCTAAAACTGTTGATTCTTTCTAAGAAATTCTGCAATTTGCTTTCTCTTCCTTACTGCTTTTGTGCTAAGTATCCCCCAAACTTCTCCCTTCCATCCTTTACAACAGTTTTAACCCAGAGGCTACGCTCCAGGAAGAAGATAATGGGCTGATAATCTCGGAAGAATGGGCAGACCCTCCCTCTGCAGTTCCCCCACGATGCCAGAAAGATCCATGGAGGTTAAGGGGAACATAGCAGCACCCTGTAAAGCACCCTGATTGTTATCACCTTTTCTGTCCCATCCACTTTTTTCCTATAAAACTTGAAGACCCCACCTGCAAGATGGATTCACAGTCTCTAATCTGCTGTGACTCCCCTTTGCCTGGCAAAGCAATAAAGCTGTTCCTTTTTCTCGCAAAACTCTGCCTCCAAGTCTCCATCTTTCAGGGTGCAGAGGCGGGCTTTGCGACAACACTTTGACACTCAGCATGTACTGGGAACACCATTTTACCCGCACTATCTCCTAGCTTCCCTACTCCACACCACGAGGCAGATGCTACTACCACCCATCTTTACAAATGACAGGCTGTCAGGGGTTTCCAGTCAATAGATTGGAATCAGCCAGTAAACCAGGAAGATTTACCTGGTAAGCCCCCAGGGCAGTTGCCATGATACCCCCTCTCCAGTTTGCCGAGGATCCCAGCACGGGAACCCTCCCACTTCATAGAAGGGATGGGACTCTCTGGTTTAGAATCTACTGAACCTCCTCCCAGGGCCACCCCAAGTCACGAGACACACAGAAACCCCCATACGAACCTGGCCTCCTCAGGGTGAAAGCTACCATGACTCCGATATCTGCATCCAAACAGCAAGAGCATTAAAGAGTGCACGTGTTTAACTGGCTTCAGCGCGTCTGTTCAAGGCGGCGTCGCTCCACGTTGACCCCCGGGCTGGCGCTGCCAGGGAGGCAGCCGGCCGGGCGCACAGAAAGAGGAGCCCCACAATGGGAGTGTGGGTCTCGTCTATGCCACGTTCTAACTAGGCCACAGGGGCTGGCCACGGGACTTCTCTGAGCTCCGGGCTCCTCTTCTGCAGGAAGCAGTGATGTAGTTAACTCTGCTTTTCTCACTGGGATGGTATATAACATATGACCTCATGGAACCCTCACGCTGAACTGCTAAAAGCTCTACAAACAGCTAATTTAACGTCATGGCCACAGCTCAGGAAGCTGGGATTAGGAAATGGCTCACAACCGGGGTCTCCATGTGGTTTTCCACTTGCCTCACTAGATTCCCCTTCTGAAATAAACTTTTCTTCCTTCAGGGCAGAATAAAAGCAGCTCAGGCCAAGAGGTCAAACGCTAAGTTAATTGTATCAGTGGGTGTGACCAGTACCGACCCCCGCTGCTCTCCTTCCCATCTGAGAAAACACGGAACGCAGGTGGCCTTGGCACCACACCCTCCAAACCCAGCCTGTATCATCCAGTGTGGGGGAAAAAAAAAACACTTCGATTTGTAGATTTCTTTATATGATAATGTGACTGGGAGAGACCCCACACCCCTCTCCTCTGCTGTAGCTCCTCTCCAAAGCACCCAGATAATAGTATTTCATGCATACCTCCTGAGATTTTCAGATGCTAAAAGCCACCACCAAATGGGAGAAATTAACTACTTGATGAGCACTAGCTCCCAGACCTTCTGGCACCTAAGAATTGATGACGTTAACCACCTTGTTACCTCAACATCAAGCAGAGAATTGTGCACAGCTGATCACGTACCTGAGACGCCCCTCCTTCACCTGGCCTTTAACAATGCTTTGCTGAAACCCATCGAAGAGTTTTGTGGGGCACAAGGTACCCTGGTTCTTCTTGTCAGCCCTGCAATGAACCTTTCTCTGCTCCAAAGTCTGACATTCCAGTATGTTTGGCCTTACTGGGTGTTGGGCACATAAATTTGTGTTCACTAACAATAATTCTTATAAACTTTAAAAAACTACTGACAACACTGTAAACTGACTATACTTCAATAAAAAAAGTAAAAAAAAAAAGAATTAACAAATACATTATATTTAATAAAACTCCTTTATCAAAAGGATGGATTTGCATGAGATCAGGTCTATCTTAAAAACAAAACAAAACCAGGATTTACCCCCATTTTGAGGTTATCCAGAGAGCCTTGGGTAAATTTCTAAGTTGTATGCTAGGAAATACATCCCTGGGTATATGCTGTGTACTCATCTTACTTCTAAGACTGGAATACTTATATTAAAGGCAAACCACCAAATATGGAAATAGCTATAATGTGAGTTTTGACAGAAGATTGTTAAAATATAAATCCACATGACATCCTGCCTTGTCAAGACTCTGAAATTTTCTTCCTCTCCCCCCATAATCTTATTACTACCCACCTGTTCAAAATCCTATTTGGGGCAATGATGCTCAACTTTGGCTGTACATCGGATTCACAGGGGGAAGGTTCTGAAACTGTCTCCCACACCACGGCCACATCCCTCCCCAGGCAGTCTGATTTCACTGGTCAGCAGTGGGGCCAAGGCGCAGTCATTTATAAAGTTTCCCAGGTGATTCTAAATTACAGCAGGATTGCAAACCCCTGTGGCTAAGTAAGCAGTGCCAAGGAGCTGTCCTCTCAAAGACGTTTACATTTTTTTAAAGGAAGTTCAGAGATAATTTTTTAACCAGAAGGAACAATAAAATTTAGGAAGTACAGAATGCTTAGTGGATATTTTTGGGTTGGCTGGATGAATTTTATTGTCCAACCCCAAGTCCTCTTTCACTCAACCCTCATCCCAGCAATTAGCCCAGCAGTTGGTGTCCTTCTCTAATTATGCGTGGGGGCGGCCCAATATCATGCAACTAGTCCTTCAGTTTAAGAGTGAAGGATGAGGCCTTTGCAGTCATCCAGACCCCAAACAAATCTCACAGAGGAAAAAAAATCCCCACCAGAAATTCATTGCTTCTGTTTTCACTGATGTCCTGCGTAGAAAGAAATAAACCCGAAGTCTCATCTACCAGCTTATGCAATCAAACATAACTCTGAAGGCAATTTTGGAGAGGCTTGTAGAACAGCTTGTCTCGAGGGAGTCTTTTGTATGAGATTTACAGGGTCTCAGAAACAACAGAATCCCATCAGACTGTTTCTCCCTCACTCAGCCAAGACGTTCTTGAAGGCTCTGCTCAGTTTCCTTTGAAATTACTTTTGCAAAAGCTGGAGTTTGAGCCTGTTGGATGGGAGGAAGAGGTTCTCTTGGTACTGCCGACTTCTCCAGGAGTAACCATCCTTGGAGTTTCAGCCTCAGCTCAGGGTCCAAATGTGTTAAGTCCCAAACATGCAGTGATGTCCCAGTCCTGTCCCTCCCGGAGTGAACTTGGAAATACCGAATAAAAGAGGTCTAAAGTTATGCCTAGTCCCAGACCTCAAACTCAGGAGATTCTCAGTAAAGATTATTTCATTTAAACTATGAGGGAAAACTCACTGGTCTCCAATCCACTGTAGGAGTAAAATCAGAAGTGGGGGAGATTATACTGAATTTACATATAATCACAATATATCTCTACCTAGACCTGCTTAAAATCTCCATTTACACAGTGACAAATGTCACACATATAAAACAAAGGGCGGGGGGCAGAGAGAGAGAGAGAGATGGGGCCAAGACCAAAGGAGGGTAATGGGGGCCACGGGTCCTACCTTGATGATGCTCCACCCTTCCCCAAGCACTTCGTCACACGTGGGACCCTAAAGAAGCTCTGTGAAGGAATAGAGACTGGCAGTATTTCCACATCATCTGGGTAAAAACCAGGCTCACGGCTGACTTTGGCCGCTACTTTGTAATCTGTGTGACCCAGAGCCAATGATGCAGTCTGTAAAATGGGTATTAAATACTATCTACCTCACAGAGTGTCAAGGATTGAGTGAGTTTATATATGCAAACCCCTTAGGACAGCTCCTGGCAAATGAAAGAAATCAGCTACTATTATTTTTATTTCAAGACGAGAAAATGGATTGGGTTAGGAAACTTGCTCAAAGCCAGCCAGCTATAAATTTGCCAAGCTGGGGATGGAACCGGGTCTCCTCCAGCTGAATCCTTGTCCTTCTAGACCACACTGAGACTGAAGAGTTATCCATTATACAATGTGTAATTCAATATATTCATCCATTTTATCATTTAGTATCATTATTCAGAGTGTTCTGGGATAGTCATAATGACTACTGTTCATTAAGCAGTAGAATAAGCCAGGCATTGGATTAAGGTTCCACATACATTTTTTTTCATTTAATCATCCCAATAATCATCCAATGGAAGTATTTGATCTCTTCTACAGATGGAAAATTAGAGTCTAAGATGTTATTGCCTAAGACCCACAGCTGTAAACAGCAACCAAACTGGCCCATCCAACCTCCGCCCTATACTCCCTCCAAATTTCAATCAGAGCCACCTTTTTTCAATCACCTTACAAGAGCCGGGTCCTATGCAATCCCCACTTCCCAGATGCTGAACACCACAGCTCAGAGAGGTTTGGAAACTTGCCCACAGCCACACAGCATCTGTTGCTAAAACCCAGCCTCTTTGCACTCGGTTTGGGACCTCAATGACCCAGGGCTCTAAGAACAAACGGAAGAACAGCATCCCTGATGGCTCCCAGCAGCCCATGCGGCAACAGAGTCCAGGTCAATAATAAGAAACAGAGCAACGGGTCTCACCTTGGCCAGTGAAAGCTCCTGACCGTGCCTGGAAGTACTCACACTCACTAACTTCTTGGACCCGGGGCAGGTCAGCAGGGCAGGAGGTGCGGCATCCAGCACTAGTTTTGGGAGGACAAAGGCTCCCCTGTAGCGTGGAGTGGGTATTGGGCACGAGGCTGGCTCAGCCAGAGGGCAGGCATCTCCCAGGAAATGCCCTTTCGGCTGGGTCCACCTGGCAGCTCCCTATCTCTGTTTGAAATTCAATGCCCACTGCTCAGCTTGGCCGCCAGAGCCCAAGACTCTGATCTGCAAACACAGCCACTCAGAGCAGATTCCGAGAGGAGGGGCTGCCAGCGTGTTTCATTCCCAGCCAAGGAGACCCAGGGAGATCAAAACTCAAAGAAACCCCAGGTCCAGGCAGCACCAAAGCCTTGGATAGTTTCTAGTCACCATCCAGCCATCCGACTTGCATTTTTAATCATTTTCACCATCCTCTCCTTGTTTGTGATACGTTGTCACTTTACTGGGGGCTGGTTCTAGATGCTTTTACAAGTACTATCCTATTTAAGCCCCACAACAGCCCTCAGAGGTGGGTAGTACTACTGTGCCCAATGTATGGATGGCAAAACTGAGTGACGGAGGAGCTCGTAAGTGCTGGGATTTGAACCAACGTCACCTGACCTTGGAGTCTATGCTCTAAGGTCCTCCAGCCTGCTGCCTCCTCTCGGGTATTTCACTGGAACTTGTGTTCCGATGTTATTTCAAAAATGTCAAATGTTTATGTTTTTATTTTTATTTTTTAATGGAGGTCCTGGGATTGAACCCAGGCCCTCATGCATGCCAAGCATGCACTCTACCACCAAGTTATAGCCACACCCCCAAAATGTCAAGTTTATAAAGGAGAAAAATAAATAAAAATGAGGCATTTTGGTGGATCCAATGCCTGACAAATCACTGCCTGTAGTGAGTTGAATGATGCCACCCCCCCAAAAAAAGTTATATCCACATTCTGGAAACTGTGAATGTGCCCTTTTTTGCAAAAAAAGAAAAAAAAATTTTAAAGAGCTTTTGCAGATGTAATTAAGTTAAAGATCTGAAAATGAGATCAATCTGGATTACCTGAGTGGGTGCTAAACCCAAAGACAGGTGTCCTTACAAAAAACAGAAAAGGAGAAGACACAGAGAAGGCCATGTGAAGACAGAGGCAGAGATGGGATTGATGCAGCCACAAGCCAAGGAGCTCCTGCAGCCATCAGAAACTAGAGGAGGTGGGGAAGGATTCTCCCCTAGAGCCTTCGGAGGGAGCGTGGTCCTGTCAGCACCTTAATTTCAGACTTCTGGCCCCCGGAACTGGGAGAAGACACACTGCTGTTGTTCATGGGCATTTGTACTGCAGCCCCAAGACACTAATCCACAGCCCTCTGTTACTCCATCTTGCACGTCTTGATGGCACCACAGGAAAGGAAAGAATGTTGGGTTCACTCCGCTGAGCACCTCATGGGGAGGCTGGGAGGCTGACACCGATGGGCCAGGCAGCGGTGTAAGAGCCCCCAAGGTGCAGGACACTGAGGGAGGAAGGCCGTCTCCCGGGGTGGGACGGGGGGTTGGGAGGAGGCTTTGTAAGTGAAGACTTGGTACATAGTAGTTCACAAGCCCTCCTCATTCAAGATCCCCAACTGAGCCCTCATTTTCCCCAAAGAAATGGGCTTGGGCTCAGGGGTTCACAGGTGGAGCACAAGTTTCCTGATGCATACCTCCTCCCATTTTTGATCATTGTAGATTTAACCCCAAACAGAAGCAAAGATCATCAGAGATCACTGAATCCCAGCCTCACATGTTACAGAAGGGGAAGGTGACGACTAAAAAGGTGAAGTAGTCTGAAGTCCCACAGCCAATCATGGGATCGTCAGAGCTGGAACCTCATCTCCTGATCCCTGATCCTTTTAAGGGAACCAAACCTCCCCTGTCTGATCCATTCTTCACAAAAGAAGAGCCTGCGGCAAAAGTTATCTGAGCCCAGTAGTCCCAGGGGGCCCAAAGCATTCCAGTCAAGTTGCTGAACTTGAGAGCGTGAGAGAGGAAGCAACATGATGAAGCAGAGATGAGGCTATGGGCTTGTCCATTTGGTTTTTCCCTATGATGTGCAATCAACAAACATTTATGATCGAAAGTGCAGCACAATGGTTTCTGTTGCTATGATGTGTGCTACTTGTATCTGAATTAGACTCAGCCACATGGTAAGGGTGTCCTTCTGCAAACAAGGAGAAATAAACTTGAACTCTAGGAGAAGGGATTTGAGCTTTAGTGAGAGAACACTTTGGTCCCCTGGGGCTACTGGGCTCCATCACAGGTGTCAGAGCTGCCTCGTGGTCTGAAGATTCTCTTTACCTTCTCCTACTCCTTCCTCTTTATCCTTCCCTTGTGTTTCCCCAAAGAAATCTTGAGCACGCCAATCTCATCTTGGAATCTGCTTTTTGGAGTACTCACCCTAACGGAACGCTAATCCAGATCTTAACCATTCACAAATGGACCTGCACAAATACAGAGATTCCATTTTGAAATACATTTGGAAAACGCTGGAGTAAACCTAGTTTCACAGGGTTTCTTAGATTTCACCATATACTTATGTGAAATAGGACTCCTCAAAAGCACAAAAATACCACAGAATCTAGTGGTTCCCAATCTGATTTGACAGCAAAACTTGTAATTCAGTTTCCCTGAACTGGAGACTGGAACATTGGAACATGAGTTTTACACAGACCACAATCTGAGAAATCCAGCTATCCAGACTCCTGTCCTTTCCTTGGCATTGCTAAAAAGCCTCAAAATGGTGTTTTGATTTTCCCTTCTCTTGCGATGCCCAAATGGAGGTGCAGTAATATTACCAAAAAAGCAGGCTGAAAAAGCAAGGGACCCAAGCAGCCTTCAAATAATGTCATCTTTCCTGGAGGAATAAGAAATTAATGGAAAGCTGTGTCCCTATTTTCAGGAAGTTGTTTCATTTCGATTACTTAAAATAGGAGTCATCTTTAAGAGACAGGTAAACTGAACAGGATACTAAACATACGCGATGGATTCTAAACTGTCTACAGGTTTTAATACTAACTCTATTTTTTGTTTTGTTTTTGTAGCTTTGATGTACAAAAATGCATTTATTTTCAACAATTTCAAAACCACTGTTTCTTTTACAGTAGAAATATTTAAATGGAACTATAAAACCAAGAAGAGTGTATTTGCATATGCTGTCTATATAGATAAGACTCATGCATTTGTATTCCAGTGTTTAGTACAAGTATTACAATTGTCTGCCCCATTAATCAGCGAACTGACGTTCAAATGTTTCCATTCAATGCCAAAAGTCAGTGATGGGAACTCAACTCCTCTTCGAGATTCAACACGTGAATGAGAAGGAAATAAATCTAGTGATACAAATTGTGCTACAGCTTTTCTGTAAATTTCCTGGAAATGAATAAGCTCAGCATGTTTGACGCTTAGTGGGGAAAGGCATTTCTGTGTACCAAGGAGGTGTTCCCTATGTAAACGGTTGAGAGTCATCTGAAAGGGCAAACGAGGGTCACTGAAGGGACAGGAGACCTAACATGAATCTACCTGGGATTTAGTCTTCTTGGATTCCACAGGTTTTCCTTCTTCTCCCTCCTTAAGAAGTACAGTCATGAAAGAAATGCCCTGCCTGGGTGTGCATCACTCTCTCTAGATCGCTGTTCTGAAAAGTGAGTCAGTATAAGTAAATGATTGCTGCTGTAAGAACGACCTGGCGAAGAGTCTTGTTCTACTGTACCTTCCAACAGCTGAAAAGGAGATACAGAGGAAAGAATCCTATCTCCTTGTCATTATCCTCATATTCCAGTTGTTTCAATCATATTTCTTAGTTGCATACTTCAGGCAGAAACTCTCCCTGGCTGGATTGAAGAGAAAAGGAATGTGTGAAGGATAGGAGAGAGTTTCAGATTTTTAAGGAGATCTGGAAAACCAAGCTTGAAGACTCCAAGTCCAGGAGCAATGCCCATCGCACACCACAGACAGCCCCTGGGTCAACCCCACTTCTGGAAAGCAGAGGGCATACGGCTCTGTTCTCTGAGAAAACAGGCCATTTGCTCTTCCCCTCACCAGAATGATCTATGCTACACCTGCTTATTTATGTCGCTGGCTCTCAATTCAAAATCTCAAATGCAAGCATCTGATTGGTGCAGCCCAGGCCAAATGCCTGCATCCTAGCCACGAGGGAAGCAAGTTTATGCCTTTCACTTTTGGAAGAATTTACGAATGGGAAAAGAAGCTTGAAGGCTTAGAGCAGTCAAAAAGAAAGAAAAGTTCTATTCCACCGATAATAAACTACTTCAATAAATCACCGCTGTGATGTTAGTTAATCTAAAATATCATTTTTGCTCCAAAAAACTGAACCCACTGGAATATTCATATGTGTTATTTTGTATCCTTTGTATGCAAAGATAAGTATTTAATATGAGTCTATAGAAAAAATATGAGAAACCTTTTTTTCCAAATTCTCTTAAAAGGTAACTTACAAATCAATGATTCCTTGATTCATAGTCCAGTGTTAATAGAAAAATCAATACTCCTGTGTAACCCTTATCATCATTTGTTTTTACCTAAATAAAGCCCTTCATTATTCATAACATGCACATTGCATGCATTTCCAGAAAGGAAAAAAAAAACCAAATAGGGCCTGCTGTTTACTGATTACCTATGACCCTAAGCAAATGGTAAAATTTCTCTGGGCTCCCGCTCTTACTAGACATTTTCTCTCCAGCTTTAGGCCAAACTTTGGAGGCCAAAGGCACCTGCTCAAGCCTCTGATTCAGGTAACTTTTCCTCCATCACCATTCTGCACATCATCGGCTCATAGGGCAGAAATGCACTAAGCAGCGTCCCCTCCGCGGGACAGGAAAAGATGCGGCCAGACTGGGAACAAAGAGGGCAGGATAGAATGAGGGGGCAAGGAATCTCAGCTACTGGGCTTCTAAAAACCGGAACCAGGCAAGATGATTTAGAGGAAAGGGTGAGCTTTGGTTGAGTCGGTATGGGTTCAGATCTAGGCTCCACCACTTATTAGCTACAGAATCTTTACCAGCGTTCTTTAATATCTACCTCCCTGGGCTGCCATGAGAGCCAATGGGGTCAAGTAGAAAACAGTAAGGTCACCGTCAATTTATAAACAGTTTTTTGGGTGGGGAACTTAGGGGGACACAGGCACATGAATTACACACATCATTTGTAAGACACAACCGAAGTTCACCGTGTGGATCAAAACCTTGGAATCTAGAAGCGTGGCAGTTTCTCCTGGCCATGGGGAGCAGGAGGGGAGAAGGGCGTGAGGGGAAGGAGTCCAGACCGGTTGTGCTTATATGAGCCCTTGGCTCTTGGCTCTGCTGGAGTTCATCTCGCGCCAGTAGGGGGGCACTACCTTCCCCGATTAGTTGTCCCCTCTGTGTCCCGTAGGCGCTCGGGGCCCCAGCACAAAAGCTGGGTCCAGTCGGGGTTCAGAGAACCCAAGTGGGTTTCCGGCCGGGAGCGCAGAACCCCAGCTGCACCTGCTGCCTGCCACCTGGAGATTCTCTCCTCAGTCAGCGGTTTTCCTTTTTTTTTTCCTGTTTGCTTCAAGCCCACTTGCCCTTGAGTGACTCAGACAGAAACCCCGCTTAACTCTCCAGCCACAGAAGTTTCTTTCTGTCGTGTGGAACAAATGTCCCCTACCCCCAGCTGGCAGCCAGCGCCAAGAGCCAAGTTCTCATAGCTTCCCACGCCAGCAGATGAGGTAACATGAGCCACCAGCCACTGTACACAGGTGGCAACCACCAGGAGCAAAGGCCAACGAGTGCACTGGAGGCCAGCGGTGCACTGGAGCCGGCTGCGTTCAGGTCGGCCATGAAAAATCCTCTCTGCAAGGGACCCCAGGGGTACTAGTTCTGAGGGATTGAGGCCGGAAGCACCCCTGACCTTACCCGGGAGTCAAAGTATCTGAGTCCCCGGGAGGCAAATAGACTGGCCAGGCTGTTTTGCACAATTCTATGCCTTCCTTGTTCTGCTACCCGGCCCAGTCCATCTTATCAGGAATGGAAAAGTGGAGCTTCAAACAGAGGAACTGACTTGCCCAAGGTCTCTCAGCAGATCAGTGGCATATTAAGTGGTGTGATTTGCACTTACCTTTCAAGTCTCAGCCCAAGGGTCACCTCCTCACTGAAGCCTATGCTGATAGCATCACCACCAGTTAGCTCTGACCCGTGCCCTCTCCTGGCTTCAGATCCAGCTCACTGTTCTGTTTGTTGACGTGCCTGACCCTCCACAAGAGTATAATCCTCATACCCTTAGAAGGGCTACTATCAGTAACAAAAACACAGAAAACAGCAAGGGTTGCCGAGGGTATAAAGAGATTGGAACACTTGTGTGTTGTTGGTGGAACTGTACAATAGTGCAACTGCTGCAAGAAAACAGTCACACAGCTTCTTCTGAAAATTAAAGATAGAGTTAGCATATGATCCAGCACGTCCACTTCTCAGCACGTATCCAAAAGCATTGAAAGCAGGGTCTCAAAAGGTACTGGCACACCCATGTTCATAGCAGCACTATTCACAATAGCTAAGAGATGGAAACATCCCAGATGTCCATCAATGGAAGAATGGATAGACAAAATGTGGCATGTGCTCCCCAAGTGGAGTATTACTCAGCCTTTAAGAAGAAGGAAATCTTGTTACATGCTACAGCGTGGATGAACCTTGAGGATCTGATGCTAAGTGAAATAAACCAGTCACAAAAAGACAAGTTCTACCTGATTTCCCTCCTCTGAGGGATCTAAAGTAGTCAAACTCAGAGAAACAGAAAGCAGGACCGTGGTTATCAGGGTCTTGGAGGGGAGGAGGAAATGGGGAGCTGGTGTTTAATGAGTAAGGAGTTTCCATTTCATAAGATAAAAATGTTCTGGTGATCTGTTGCAAAACAATGCGTAAATACTTAACATTACTGAATACTCTTAAAAATGGTTATGAAAATAAATTTTATATTATGTGTTTTCTACTGCAATTAACATTTTTTTTAGGGTGGGAAGAGATAGACTGGGATTTCAAAATTGTAGAATAGATAAACAAGATTATACTGTATAGCACAGGGAAATATATACAAGATCTTACAATAGCTCACAGAGAAAAAAATGTGACAATGAATATATGTTTGTTCATGTGTAACTGAAAAAGTGTGCTCTACAGTGGAATTTGACACAACATTGTAAAATGATTATAAATCAATAAAAATGTTAAAAAAAATTTTTTAAATGTTAGGAGTACATTTCCTGCTGCAAATTATTCGTTAAACTGGAAAGAAACTATTCTACCTTCTGCCTTTAAGCAGGGCTCCCTAAGAGAGACCCTCAGTGATGAGGGTCGAGCTGTTTTTAAGGACTCCAACCCAGGTCACTTCACCCACTTTCTCTGAAACTGCTTCCAACACCCACTGACCCTTTCACCTAAAAACACTGACTCAGTTTTCTACTAAACACTGTCTGCCCTGTTTTATGATCATGCCATGAGTTTTAAGTCCCCTCACCCCACCTAAGCCTCAAGCCTCCACAATTTCTCTTGTCCCTAAATAACCCCTCATACAAATACAAATTAAATTTTAAAAACCCTTGACCTCAGCGAGATTCTTATTTCTAGAAATTTATCCTGAGATGTGATTGTTCCACTTTGCAAATGGTCAAAGTTGAACACAGGATATTTATTATGGAATGGTTACATTAGCCAAAAATGAGAACTAACTCAAATGCCTATCAAGAGGGGACTAATTAAATAAATGTATTTTATATATACAGTGGAGTACCATGTAGTCATTAAAGGGCAGTGCACTATGTCATCTATTGAATTGAAAAAGAGCCACCATATAAAACCTAAGCACAAACTTCATTAGTTCAAGAAGAAAATGCAAGAAAACGATTTAACACACAGAATCCTGGAATGATGTGATGAACAAAACAGAAATCACAGTGCTTTTTAATATTAAACACGTCTTCTCAACCACCCACCTGATAATAGAATTTTCAGTGCATGTTGATAATGTTCAGAGGAAAAGGAGGTTACAGAATAGCATGTATAATGCAATACTGTCTATGTTTTTTAAAATATATATATATATATATATATATATATATATATATAAGCATAGAAAGATGCCTGAAGGGATTTTCATCATAAAGATGAGTATTAATCTCTGGGAGGTGGGATTTTGGATTAATTTTACTTTCATCTTTATACCTTTTTCTATATTGTTTTACATTTTTATAAAGTCTGTGTATTACATTTACAATCAGGAAAAAAAACTGTAAAGCTCTTTTTGTTTTGGGAAAAAAACAGTATCTGGAACAAGGAGGCTCTTATCAAATACTAGTTAAATGGAAACTGACTCATAGTCCTTTTGGCACTTGCAGGATTTGTACAAATGGCCCGAATAAATGAAGAGCTGCAGGGCCTTCCTGAATGTTAAAATGCACCAAAATGCCCTAGTCTGTTCCTTGAGTAAACACCAAGGAACTACTGCTGCTACTGATTTGGTGAGGACCCCCAATATTGGCAAAGTCCTTTATAGTTTTGAAAGTCTTT
The DNA here is from genome assembly GCF_048564905.1 of Vicugna pacos. NCBI lineage: Eukaryota > Metazoa > Chordata > Mammalia > Artiodactyla > Camelidae > Vicugna > Vicugna pacos. Next base: position 26,947,156 of record NC_133011.1, on the reverse strand, counting down.
CAGTGTCTCATCTGACCTTCAAAACTAGTCCCCCAAACTAAATTCCATAAATGCCATTCTGGTCATCATTAGGCAACATGTCCAGGTTGGCGTTGGCACAGTTGTCTGTTGGATGGATGGATGGGTGGATGAACAATGGATGAACAATGGACAGGTGGATGGATGGATGGATGGATGGATGGATAAAGGAATGAATTATTTTCCCTGTTTTACAGTGAAGAAAACAAAAAAGCAGAGGTGAAGTCACATGCCTAAGGTGATACCACTAATAAATGATAAACTCAGTGGTTGGAATCATTCTATATATGGTTTCCTAATCAGCTCTCTTTTAACAAAACGCACCCCAAAACCGTTTTTTTCTGCAGGGGAAAACTTCAATATCACTGACAGATACATACTTGATAATCAGGGGTGATAGCCAAAACATCAATGGCATGGGTATTGACCTTTCAAAATGGCACTGGTGCAGAATCCTGGAGACCTCTTGCCACGCCAGGCATTAACTCAGTAATTTCTGGATGTAAGTGGGTCCCAGGTGTCAGAAGGACACTTAGTGGGCTCAAGCCAGGAGCCCACTCATGATTTTAACAAAAAATGCAGCCATATGAGTGCATAATGGTTGGCTATAAGCTCTGCTAGAAACCCTCCACAACACTAAAACACGTGCTCCCTGCATGAGTTCAGCTGTCTCTCCACTCACAGCACAGTCCTCACTCCAGGCACTATTTATAATGCCACTTTAAACCTTCATCCTACCGAATCCAATCTGCATGCATTAAAGAAATCAAATGCCATTATCCTCTTCTGAACATTATCTTGAGACTGATTGTGGCAGAGGATCAGGACAGGCACATGGAGGGAAAGAATAATTGCAACGAGGGACAAAATGTGCTCAAATCTAAAAAAAATACAAGACAGCAGCACAGAAGACCAGTTATCACGAACCCAGCATTCCCTGGACACACACAAGCTGTGTAAATGCAGCTTTGTTCTAGGCACCTGGTAAGATTCTGGAAGACAGACTGACCCTGACCTCCATCTGCTCATAGTCCGGGAAAGCAGAAAGAGAGGCATTGGAAGTAGCTGTTGTATAAAAGGAAAGTTGAGAGAGGACAAGAGCACTTTGGAAATTCAGAGGAGAGTATATTTCCACCGGAGGAAATCTAGGAAGGCTGCCTGAAGAAGGTAGCCTTGACTGGGTCTTCTTTAGAAACAATGACATTTACACTTGGGGAGGAAGGGAAACGTGCCATCAGAGATCAGCAAAGGCCAGTCTGGAAGCAAACATTATTAGTAAGGGCATTGACCAGCGAAATATGCAGAATGGATATCGTCTATACTTAACTGAACTTGTCACTCTCAAAGACATCATGCTTTCTCACCCCCCAGCCTTGACTCATGTTGTGCCTTCTTCCTGGAACATTCTCTCACCTTCACCTCCTCTTCCACATTCAAGAATGTTATTTCCCATTCATTCTCCACTTCTCAGCTTAGATGCGCTTTCTCTAAGAAGCCTTTCTTGATCCTCCAAAATCGATGAAGTGTCTCTCCCCATCTGGGCTCCTACCCCTATCGCAATACTCACATCACCCAAATCAGCCTCTCATTTTGTTATTCATCAGTGCCACTTATCTGTAAGTGCTCTGAGAGCAGAATCTGGGGTGATTCATTTTTGTGGACCCAGAGCCTAGTTAAAAACCTGTATCCATGATAGAAATATTTAATAAGTGATTGATTTTTTAAATGCAGCCCAATCCTGTACCATCGCCCCAGTCTTGCCCCCAAGCCAAGCTGATGGTGTACCCATGTAACTCTACCAAGTCGCTTTACAGATGAAAACATACCAGTGTGCTCAGACCCCTTTTAACCAACACCACACAAAGGAAAAGTCAAGACCAACCTGAACAGCACACAACTAACTCCTCCAAGGCCACTGTGGCCACAAAGGTGGAGTCTGAGCCCCAGCAGAGCTCCCTCAGCAAGTCTGTGAGTGAGGACTTAGGACTAAAAAGACCTCACCTCTTATTTACAAACTGAGAGAAGAGACTTTGAAACAGGAGATGGCCAGAGAAAGAAAAGAAACCACAGGCTTAAGATGGCGTTATAGTGCGATTAAATAAGGAAAGGCCCTGGTTTCAGAAAATAAAAGCATTTAATATTAACCCTTTGTAGTCCAGCCCAAGGAATTAAAGGAAATTTTCTTAAATGTTCAAAATGTTAACAGTGGTTATCTCCAGTGATATTGTGAGTGATTTTTAAAGTCCTCCTAGCTTCTATATTTTCCAAGTTTTCTATGACGAATAGTATATATTTTCCCATTAGAATGGGAAAAGTCAGTCTTCTAAGTGCACAATCAGGCCCAACTGTCCCTCCTGGCCCATGCCTCTGCCTGCTAAGCCGAACGTCTTAGTTAACCCTTAAGGATTTTTTGAAGGGAGACCCTCACCCCCAGCTCCCAGCCTGTTGGTTCTGGCCACACCCAGAAGCCTTCCTATTAGGAAAAGGAAATATGTTACTTGGATTTAGGTGGCTTCTCCATTCTTCCTCTTCTTGGTGGCTCCTCGGGGCTAGGAACCAACCAAATCCTGGTATCTGGCTTTATCCACGTCCTGGGCACAGGCTTCTGGGTTTCAGAATAATCTGGTGGGTGAGGCTACTTGGGGGTGTGGCTGAATCAACACTCACTGGTGTGCATGGCTGTTCTTGAGCGTCACGTGACCCCGGGCACTCAAAGGTGCAAAAGCAAACCATCCCACAAAGAGGGGACCCAACCGTCAGGCTTCTTAACCACTCCCACCCACTGGCGTGTGTCTTTACTCACTTCAATGACAGAACCAAAGGCTAAATGTTTTCAAGTCTCAAAGTCACATTCGTGAGAATTATGTGGTAAGGCCATCTCATCTCAAGGAAAACACACTATTAAGATCATTCAGTTCTCCTAGGAAAGGGCTGATTCTGCCATGGTGAAATGTTCTATTTTCTACCCTGACCAATATGGTAGCCACTAACTCAGGAGACTGTCGGGCATTTGAAGTGTGGCAAAGCTCTCCAGGTGCAGGGCAGGTGTGTGTGGTGGTTACAAATGTCAGCCTTGGCATCAAACATACCAGGGAGTGAGTCCTCATTATGCTTTTTTTTTTTAAACATTGACAGGTTTCTTGATGTTCCTGGGTCTCAATGTCCTCATCTGTTAAATGGGTTTAATCCTTTAATTGTAGCCTCATTGTGAGAATTAAAGGAACTTGATACATGATTAGCTCTCTGTAACAGCTGCTTGTTGTGAGCATATTAATGTGTCATCCCTGCTCCCACCCAGGAGAGGCACCATGGGACGTTCATGCTGGAAGTGGTGAATACACAAGAATCAACTATGACAGCGAATCAACACAGGGGTTGATTTTCAGGGAACTCCTTTATTTGTTTACTGTATGTCACAGCTTCCCACCACAAACAGAAGCCAGAGGCAAGCACACCCATAAACCCAGGGTGTGCAGCAGTTACACACACCACAGCACGCATGCCAGCTGGATCCTCGGGAGGGATAAATTTGCCCTGTAATTCTCTGACACAAAACCAACAGCCTGTTTGCAGGAGTGCATGGAAATTCAAAATAGCTGCACACCAGAGATGCAGCCTGGTGTACATGGCAGGCTACTGCTTTGAGAGTAAAAGTCTTGAGTTTGAGAATTTGATCTCATCAGTAACTAGTTGTGTGCCCTTGCGCAGTCCACTTCACTGCTCTGGGTCTCAGATTCCTTTTCTCTCAAAAGAAGGGCCTAGAGTAGGCAATCTCCAAGGATCATTGCAGTCCCCCTGTTTCTGCATCCTGGGATGAGCTAATGAGGCCAACAGGAAGATGAGCCCAGAATGCAGAGCCAGGACGACCAGGGTTTGAATTCCTAGCTGTTGGACTTTGATCAAGCTTCTTAATCTCTCTGGGCCTTGGTTTTCTCATGGGTTAAAATGGGGAGAATAAACATGACTGGTGGAAAATTTGACAGAGTGAATATCAAGCACCTCACTGTGCCGGGGCCACTGAAGAGGGTGGATGCTGTGACTATTATTAGTATCATCATCATTGTCATCATCATTACTAATAGCATCACTTTTCTTTTAAAAAGTTAAGGCCCCAAAACATTTACTGAGTAATTGTCAATAGGAATAGACCTTTTCACTAATGATTTGTCTGAAACCAGTCAATTTCCTCTTCCCATGTATATTTCCTATTACTTTTTAACTTTTTCACCTTAGACACTTTAATGTCTGACCCTTTAACTCCTTAATAGTAACAAACAATATTGATTAGTTTAATTTATGAGGCATTTTACATAAATCATCTCATAGGCTCGGGCATCACCACCATCATTATCATTACCGTAACCATCCCAATTACCCTCCCATCTCAACTGCCTTTTTCATTCTTTTCTCTATAAGCAGCCAGATAAGTCTTTATAAAACAGTTTTCAACAAATCATCTCCATAATCACAGGCTCCTCACTGCCCACAGAAAAAGATTCCAACTCCTGCAAAGCGCATTCAGGTCTTGGGAGACGCAACTCCACCCAGCTCTTTGTCTTATTGCCCCTCCTTGCAGCCACTCACATCCACATACCTTCCAGCTGTGCTTGTTCCCCAAGCACGGTCTTTCTCCCTCTACATCTTTACGTCAATCACTGCGGACTAGATACAGATGGATTGGGGTCACATGACGGTGATTGTGGTTTTATCTAATTCACTGGCAACATTTAAGATTCCCTGCATCAATCTACATACATAAAAAAAAAAAGACAATTCAACTTATTTACAAAACAGAAACGACTCACAGAAATAGAAAACAAACTTATGGTTACCAGGCTGGGGAAGGGGATGGGAAGGGATAAATTGGGAGTTTAAAGGTTTGCAGATAAATATATATATATATATATTAGATAAACAACAAGTTCATACTGTATAGCACAGAGAACTATATTCAATATCTTGTAGTAACTTATGGTGAAAAAGAATATGAAAATGTATTTCCATGTATGACTGAAGCATTATGTTGCACACCAGAAATTGACACAACATTGTAAACTGACTATACTTCAATTTAAAAAAAAAATATATATATATAAAGATTTTCAGCTTCTATTTTAAAAAGTAGCAGATCAAGGTAACAGTCCACTGAGCCTGAGAAATGGTCGATCCCTTTAAAAATGGGGCACCCCTCTCCACTTGGCCACAACCCCCACTATTCCCTGCATGCATCTTACATTCAGCTGACTTCGCTCATGATTGTAATGTGCTTGCTTTCTTAGACATCTGAGTTTGCAAACTTGGCTTTATGTTGTCACCACCAGAAATATACTTGCCCCTACACTTCTACTGAAATCACAGTTATCTCTCAAATAATCCCTCCTTTGTAAAGTTAATGTTGGTTCTCAGAATTAGAAATGATCTCTTCCTCCTCTGTCCTCCTTTAAACATGTTATTTGATGCCTCTACCTATAGGACTTAAAAGGCTTAACCAGATTATAAGCCATCTGAGGGCAAGGACTAATGTCTATTTATCTTTGTGTCCCCACACTATAAAGATACCATATCTTACACTTTGTAAATGTTCAGAATCTATCTACTGACTTAAATTTCCTTTAATTTAATTCAATCAGTAGTTAAACTTGCCAGTAGAAGCCAACTGTCTGTAATATTTCCCCCAACCACATCGAGACTTGCAGTCTTATCAATGCTGATACAACTGCTTCTCACCAAAGGACTATCTAGTGAGGAGATGAAGTATTTTCCAAAATTCTATTGATTTAAAAGTTTAAGCTCTTAAATAAATCATTCCCTAAGGAGAATCAAGAGCAATAAATTTGCTTTGGCCCTGAGCCAATACCACTCCCAACTGCAGAGTATTTTGCAAGAGCCTCACAAGACAAAAGAGCAAGAAACCCCTCCAGCTCCACGCTCACTCGGGTGAGAATTACAATTGCCCTGCACCATGGTCTATTCACCAACTTCAGTTTCTCCACATAGTGCATGTTTCTAACACATATGATGTGCCCACTGGAATCATCTATCCTCTTATTTCATGCAAATTACATTTTTATGAGTTTATCTCCCATATTTTTGGATGTTGACATCTCATAACTTCTCCCTTTAACTTAACATGCGTTTTTCAATCATCTGACAGTTGATCAGGCAAAGCAGATTCATTTTGTTCTGGCAAAAACAAGTGCGTCTTGTTCTCAATGGCGGAGTTGAATAGTCTAGATGGACACTGTGTGGATGGCCACAATTGTGACACCAGTTCCAATGTGTGTGCGTTTTCTACACCACCAAGCAATTCTCTGACAACAGTTGGGTGTCCTTTGGTTCAGCTCAATTCTGCTATTCTCAACCTGGAGAGAGCATCAGATCCCATGGGTGAAGGGCTCAGTCCACAGGACCACTACACCTCACTGCCCCACTTCTTGAGATACCAACTGCAAGTCCAGGCTGTCACCTGTGCATCTGACCAACTGGCTATAAATCAGAAGTTCCCATGACCCCCTCCTTGGGTTTGTAAAAACCAACAAACAGAAACCTCAATTAAAATAAATTCGTGGGGTCACTCAGGGGAGTTCTCATACCCTCTGACAATAGCAAAGCCCAACGGGAAAAAAAAGACTTCCTCTTCTTGCCTGGCAAGACTTCAGCCAATGAGAGAATGTCACAACTCAGACAACGAAAAATCACTGTACCTTGAACTCTTAATTCCCCCAGTGGACTCCTGGTTTACTACAGCCCTCCCAACTTCCTTTTCCCCTCTGTATAAGAGTCCTCCTCTCCTTGTATGGGGGCACACATGTGACTCACCATGGTTGCCACCCCAAATTGCAATTCTTTGTTGATTCCAAATAAAACCATTTTTGCTGGAGAAATAACCGACAGTCTATTTGTTTTAGGTCCACAGGTTTCATTAATTTGCTACAGTTGCTCATAGGACTCAGAAAAACAGTTTGCTCACTGTTTATCAGTTTACTATAAAAGGATGTTATAAAAGATACTGATGAACATCCAGATGGAAGAAATGCATAAGGCAAAGTAAAGGGAAGGGCAGAACTTCCAAACCCACTCCAAGCACACCACTCTCCCCAGACCCCAACATGTACACCAATCTGGAAGTACAGTTGATTTACAATGTGTTAGTTTCCAGTATACTGCATAGTGATTCAATTATGCATTATATATATATATATATATATGTGTGTGTGTGTGTGTGTGTGTGTGTGTATACTTTTTTCATATCTTCTTCATTATAGGTTATTACAAGCTATTGAATATAGTTCCCTGTGCTATACAGTGGGACCTTGTTTATCTAGTTTATATATAGTAGTTTGTATCTGCTAATCCCAAACTCCTGATTTATCCCTGCCCCTGCCTTTTTCCCTTTGGTAACCATGAATTTGTTTTCTATGTCTGTGAGTCTGCTTTTATTTTGTAAATGAATTCATGATACAAAATGCTCAAGAGAAACTAAATGATTGATTGGCAACCTGACTGATTGGTTGTTTGATTGATGTTGTTAATTCACACAAGAGAATAGATGTAACTTTGGGTTTCAGAACATTCTGATTTACATATCCACAATGACCTCATTTTTTCTTTTTTAAGCCTTCTTTATATAAACAAGTAGATTATGGATGCTGCATTATCAAGTGAACAAACTACCATTTAATTAAGAACCCCTGAGAAATTGAACAGGACAAGAACACAATCGCTGGGGGTTGTTTGATGCCTTCGAGTGCCAGGAGGCTGGACCTAGACGCCCTTCGCATCTGCTCTGGCTTTGAGTAAAGAAGCAAGTAAAGAAGAGGCCATTATTAAGGCTGCATGCGTACGCTGCCTTAGGCTCAGCTCTCAGAGCGTCTGTCTTCCATGTTGTTGCTGTTGCTCATCTTCTAACGTTCCGTGCGTCCAGATGATTAACGGAGGATCTGCAATGCTGGCCTCGGAGCAGCACTGTCCGTGCCAAGAATCTGAAGCTGGACTGGGCATCAGAGGCCATCCCAAGATCTACTGCCAAGAGCAGAAGATGTGGAGACTTCATCCTCACCCTCTTTAATATGTAGCGATCATCTCTGAGCTGTGGGATTGTGGGCACATTTTCAATTTTGCAGAAATATTTGTTAAAGCGTGTAATGGGACTATATTCAATACCTTGTAATGGCCTACAATGAAAAAGAATATGAACAGAAGTATATGTATGTATGTGTTCTTTTTCATTTCACACATATATGTATATAAAGGGATAAATGCATATCTATGTATAAATCACTATGCTGTACACCAGAAATTAACACAACATTGTTAATCAGCTATACTTCAATAAAAAAAATTTTTTTTAAAAAGACCATGAGAAAAAAGAGTTGGCGGGGAGGGTCTAGCTCAGTGGTTAGAGCACATGCTCAGCATGCACAAGGTCCTGTGTTCGATCCCCAGTACCTCCCTTAAAAGTAAATAAATAAACCTAATTACTTCCACTCGCCAAAAAAAAAAAAGTCTAAAAAAAAAAGAGTGTAATGGACTGAATTGCACCCACTCAAAATTCATATGTTGTGACTCCTAATGTGTGTAAAATAATGCGTATTTTAACATAAGACCTTTAGGGAGATAATTAATGTTAAATGAGGTCATAAGGGACCATAATTCAATAGGACTGATGGCCTTTCAAAAAGAGAAAGAAAAATTAGGGATGTTTCTCCCTTTCTGCCCTCCTCTCTCTTTCTCTTTCACTCTTTTTTTTTTTTCCCTCCCTTTCTCTCCATGAAAGGAAAGGCCATTCTGACAACACAGTGAGAAGGTGGCCATGTACAAACCAGGAGGGGAGCTCTCACAGGAAATCAGATTTGCTGCCGCCTCCACCATGGGCTTCCAGACACTAGAATTGTAAGAAAATAATTGTTGTTTAAGACACCCAGTCTGTGGTACTTTGCTACAGCCGCCCTACAGGACTAAACAACGAGCTTTAACAGTTTTCCCCCAAAGTATCTCATAATACTTATTATTCAAATCGTGTTCACTTACCACCTCATCAGTGATTTTCCCTCCTTCCGTGGTGAAGTCCATCCTGTTCGGTCCTCATCTGTCAGAGGCTTTGTGTGTGCTTTAAGCGGGTCCCGTGTGAACCTGCTGAAAGGAATTCTGCTGACTCTTTTGAAAAGCACAACTGTGCTGTCCTCCTGCAAGTTCATTCGCTCAGAGAAAGGAGGATTCAAAAGGGAAAGAGCGCCACCCACCGGAAGAGAGAAGCCTGCAAACAAACAGAAGCTACTGAAACAACCCAGGGCTGGGGCCGCCTGGACCCTGAGCCCAGGTGCTAACAATCCAGGGACCTTGGCGGTGACTTTTGAAACACCAACAATAAAAACACTGAAAGATGAAATGAGAATGTCATTCTAAGTGAAGTAAGCCAGAAAGAGAAAGAAAAATACCATATGAGATCGCTCATATGTGGAATCTAAAGACTCATGGACAGAGAATACAGACTTGTGGTTACCAGGGGGGTAGAGGGTGGGAAGGGATAGACTGGGATTTCAAAATTGTAGAATAGATAAACAAGATTACACTGTATAGCACAGGGAAATATACACAAAATGTTATGATAAATCACAGAGAAAAAAATGTGACAATGAGGGTGTATATGTCCATGAATGACTGAAAAATTGTGCTGAACACTGGAATTTGACACAACATTGTAAAATGATTATAAATCAATAAAAAATGTTAAAAAAAAAAAAAGAAAGATGAAATGAAAAGTTCAATCCGGCAGCTGTGCCCTTTTGGCACTCTGGATTAACAAAGGTGATCAAAAGACGTTCAGCAGGAATGGCCTAGGTTTCAACTTGTCTGGCCTGCCTGGGATTGAGCAGAGCCCTGCTTAGGAAATGAAGACCCTTCCTTGTTTTTCTCTCATTAACAAAACATACGAAAACAACCAAGCAGACTTGCTGTTTACAAAGCTCTGTCCTTTATCTCACGCTCTAAGAGAAAAATCACGCACTTGATGGTTTGGGCCTAAGAATGGACCTCTTAAGATTCACTCGGGACTGAAGTTCATGACGGTTTTCATGAGATTTTAGGATAGAGAAAACGTTCATTCTTGGACTTTATTTTAAACAAGCAGAACTTTCATTTTATTCAGTTGGCGTTAGGGAACCGTCTAAGTTTTTGATCTCCAAGATCTTTTAAGACCATTTATTTGACAGGGGCTATGGTATATCAGTGAGGAAATTTTTCACAGGCATTGAAAGTCCATTTTCAGAGAACATTTGAAAGATGAAAAAAAATCTTAACTAGGTAATGTTAAATGGAAAAAGCTTCAGGTAGGGTGTGGTTCCAAATTGCCCCTGTTTGTGTCTGTGTTTTTTGTTAAGTATGTGTGTGTGGAATAAGTGGGAAAAAGTGCTTCCAAAAACAAAAACAAATCATATTCCTTTAATATGCTTATCACCTCATCATTGACTTTTCTCTGCTTCCGTGTGAAGTGTCCAACCTGTTCGGTCCTCGTCTGTCAGTGGCTTTGTGTGTGCTTTAGGCAGGTCCCATCTGAGCCCGCTTGAAGGAATCTCTGAGCAGTGAAATTATGGTCAACACTGTCCTCTTCATTCCTGAATTGTCTGTGTCTGAATAAATACCACACTGCTTACTTACTCTAGGTTATAACGTATCTGAGAAGGACCCTGTGGGGTCTTCCAGGGGCAGCCCCCCCCCATCTCCTCTGCGGCAGCTCCTCTCTGAAGTACCCAGATAATAGTATTTCATGCATATTTCCTGAGTTTTTCAGATGCTAAAACACCACCAAATGCAAGAAATTAACTACTTGGTGATCAGAGCACGCAGCCCCCAGACCTTCTGGCGCCTAAGGATTGTTCACCATCAACCAAGCCGAGAACTGTGCACAGCTGGTCACAGACCCCGGGCTGCCCCCGCCCCCCTCAGCGGGCCTTTAAAAAGGCTCAGCTGAAACCCTTTAGGGAGTTCAGGGGTTTTGGGGAGACCTGAGCCACTCGTGCTCCTTGCTCAGCCCAGCGGCAAGCCTTTCTCTGCCCTGAACTCCGACATTTCAGTATCTTTTGGCCTCACTCTGCGTTTTCTAACAGCTTCAGGTAGGGCATGGTTTCACATTGCTTCCGGTCTTGGTTTGTGTTTTTCTAACTGTGTGTGTGGAATAAGTGGGAGAAGTGCCTCCAAAACCAAAACCAAAAAGGCCCAAATGCCGCCCAGCGTGTATCTGCCAGCAGTGACATTACGGTCAATACTGCCTTCTTCGTTCCCGAGTTGTCTGTGTCTGAATAGATGCCGCGCTGCTTACTCACTCTAGGTTATAATACACTTGCATATACCTGCTAAGGACAGTTTTTTCCCTCGGGTTTTTCCCCTTTAAAATTTCCCACTGTTTGCTCTTCCAGGATGAATCAGTTTGTCAGTTTGTCAGGTTCCAAAATTTTAAAGGGGGGGAAAAAAAGGAAGAAAATTGGCCTTAATTCATAACTTATTTAGGGAAAATTGACAGCTTGACAATATTGAGGGGGGTCTATCCAGGAACAATGTATGATTTTCTGTATTTTCAAGTGTTCTTTTCTGTCGATTAGTAGTGCTTTAAGTTTCTCATGTCTAGATTGAGGATTTCTCATTAAGCTTCTTGCCAGGCATTTCACTGTATTTACTTGGTATTTATGCGTGGATAGCTGCTACACGTATTTATTTATTGAGGCTTTTGTTTGCTCTTTCATAACAACAATATAGCTGGCTGTTGACTATAGATAAGAAAGCCACTTATTCACATTTCTCTTTGTTTCTAATAACACTTAAGCTAATTATTTTGCATTTTCCTGGTGTACAAACCTATCATTTGAAAAACAATTACAGTTTTTCCCCACCCTTCTTAATATATTACTTCTTACATTTTGTTCTGTCATCTAATTTCGTCAGCTGCTAATTGCGTTTTTAGATGTCCATGATGACCGTTTGGCAGGGGTATTTGTGCTGCTTCGAGCTTAGGGAGATGATTGCTTCCAGTCGTTCAGAGTTCAGACTGATTCTGAATTAGTTACAGAATAACTCATGTGGTATCCAGGTTTTGCCTTAAAATAATCTAGTGGTGGTAAAGGTAAGTCTTTTTGTGTATGTATATGTATGCATATAAAAGTAGTCTCCAGTTTGTGTGTATGAAACAAGAAAGGCTAAACATTGATCACTGGCCATCGCTGGGCGATAAGACTTCACTGTTCTTTTCTCCCTGCTTTGGTTATGTTTGAAAATGTTCCACAATAAAAACTAATGAAAAGAAACAAAATATAATGAGGCTGAGAAGATTTATGATTTTAAAAGAAAAGGCTCCACCCTTCTCCTCTTTTAAAAATTTTGTTTATTTTCAGCATTTTTGTTTTTTTAATTGACAGTCAGTTTACAATGTTGTGTCCGTTTCTGGTGTACAGCATAATAGTTCAGTTATATATAATATATACACACACATATTCCTTTTCATATTTTTTCATTATAGGTTATAAGATATTGAATATAGTTCCCTGTGCTATACAGTATAAACTTGTTTATCTATTTTATATATATAGTTAGTATCTGCAAATCTCAAACTCCCAATTTCTCTTCCCATCTGCTTCTCCACCCCACCAACCCATAACCATAAGTTTGTTTTCTACGTCTATGTGCCTGTTTGTCATGTAAATAAGTTCATTTGTCTTTTTTTTAGAGTCCACATATAATATAATAATATATGTGATATCATATGGTATTTTTTTCTCTTTCTGGACTACTTCACTTAAATGGCCATCTCTAAGTCCATCCACTTTGCTGCAAATGGCATTATTTTATTATTTTTGATGGTTGAGTAGTATTCCATTGTGTAAATATATCACAACTTCTTTATCCAGTCATCTGTCAATGGATATTTAGGTTGCATCCATGTCTTGGCTACTGTGAATAGTGCTGCTGTGAACATTGGGGTGCATGTATCTTTTCAAAATAAGAGTTCCCTCCAGATACATGCCCAAAGAAGTGAGTCTCTAAAGAAGAGAATCAGCTTTAATTAATGGAAAATGAAGAAAATCACTTGGATCTATAAGTATTTTGTTTCTTAAGGTTCTATGTTTCATATTCTTTCTCTGGACTTTCAAGATTGCTGATGGGAGCTGGGGGTGCTACACAAAGAACCTACTTGATAAATTACTCATGTTGAGACAAAGTTCTTATAATTAAATTCAACCATGGTCTGTTTTTAATCTTCTCTCCTTTGTGTTTCCTGACTTTTATATAAAGATATAAGGTTCTCTTGTCAAATATTTTTCTTTCAGAGCTTATCCTTCTGAAATAGACTTCTGTGCTTGATGGATAATCTAGGTTTGTGGAAGAATTATAGATGTTAAAAATCATAAAACATGGCTAGCATAAGAAATAATGATCATGAATATGTTCTGCCTGTTGTAAATCACTTCAGCTATATCTAAACTATTGTGTATAGTGCAGCTGTGAACATTGGGGTGCATTTATCTTTTTGAATTAAAAGAGTTTTCTCTGGATCATAGTCTATTTTTAGTTTTTTGAGGACTCTCCATACTGTTTTCCATAGTGGCTATACCAAATTACATTCTCACCAACAGTTTTGGAGGATTCCCTTTTCTCCACACCCTCTTCAGCATTTATCATCATCATTTAATTATGGCCATTCTGACTGGTATGAGGTGAAACATTGTAGTTTTGATTTGCATTTCCCTGATAATTAGCAATATTGAGCATCTTTTCATGTGCCTAATGGCTATCTGTATGTCTTCAGTGAGACATATCTGTTTAGGTCTTCTGCTCATTTTTTGATCGGGTTATTGGTTTTTTCATTATTGAGTTATAATGAGCTGTTTGTATATTCTGGAAATCAAGCCCTTGTCAGTTGCATCATTTGCAAGTATTTTCTCCCGTTCTGTAGATAGTCTTTTCGTTTTGTTTATGGCTTCTTTTGCTGTGCAAGAGCTTGTAAATTTAATTAGGTCCCATTTGTTTATTTTTGCTTTTATTTTTGTTGCCTGGGTAAATTGCCCTAGGAGAACATTGCTAAGATTTATGTCAGGTAATGTTTTGCCTATGTTTTCTTCTAAGAGGTTTGTAGTGCCTTGTCTTATGTTTGTCTTTAAGCCATTTTGAGTTTATTTTTGTGCATGGTGTGAGGGAGTGTTCTAACTTCATTGATTTATATGAGGCTGTCTGGCTTACCCAATACCACTTGCTGAAGAGACTGTCTTTTCTCCATTGTGTATTCTTAGCTCCTTTGTCGAAGATTGACTGTGAGTGTGTAGGTTCATTTCTGAGCTATTCTTTTCCATTGATCCTTACGTCTGTTTTGGTGCCAATACCACTCTGTTTTGTAGCTCTGTAGTATTGTCTGAGGTCTGGGAGGGTTACGCCTCCAGCTTCACTCTTTTCCTTCAAGTATTGCTTTGGCAATTCTTGGTCTTTCATGATTCCATATAAACTCTAGGATTATTTGTTCTAGTTCTGTGAAAAATGTCCTGGGTTAATTTGATAGGGATCACACTAAATCTGTAGATTGCTTTGGGTAGTATGGACATTTTAACAATATTAATTCTTCCAGTCCAAGAGTATGGGGTATCTTTCTTTAAATCATCTTTAATTTCCTTTATCAATGTTTTATAATTCTCCATGTATAAGTCTTTCACCTCCTTAGTCAGGTTTATTCCTAAGTATTTTTTTAATGTGATTTTAAAAGGGATTTTTTTTTTTTACTTTTCTTTTTCTGGTATTTCATTGTTAATGTAAAATACAACAGATTTCTGTATGTTAATCTTGTATTCTGCTACCTTGCTGAATGTGTTTATCATCTCTATTTTTTGTGTGGAGTCTGTAGGGTTTTCTATATATGTATCATGTCATCTGCATATAGTGACAATTTGACCTCTTCCCTTCCAATTTGGATCCCTTTTATTTCTTGTCTGATTGCTATGGCTAGGACTTCCAATACTATTTTGAATAAAAGTAGTGAGAGTGGGTATCCTTGTCTTATTCCAGATTTTAGTGGGAAGGCTTTCAACTTGTCGCCATTGAGTATCATGTTGGCTGTGGGTTTGTCATAGCTTTTATGTTCAGTTAGGTTCCCTGTATACCCACTTTAGTAAGACTTTTTAATCATGAACGTGTTGAATTTTATCAAATGCTTTTCTGCATCTATTGATGATCATGTGGTTTTTGTCCTTTCCTTTGGTGATTCGGTGTATCACATTAATTTACATATGCTGAACCATCCTTGTGACCCTGGGATGAGCCCAACTTGATCACAGCGTATGCTCTTTTTTTATGTGTTGTTAGATTCGATTTACTAATATTTTGTGGAGAACTTTTGCATCTATGTTCATCAACGATATTGGCCTGTAACTTTTTTCTTTTTGGTAGTGTCTTTGGTTTTGGTATCAGGGATCAAACACAAGCTGATCATTTCATTGGATACACTTTGAAAGCATATGACAAAATCCAACATCTATTCATGATATTAAAAAAAAAAAAAACTCTCAGCAAAGTAGGAATAGAAGGGAACTTCTTTAACCTAAAAGT
Organism: Vicugna pacos; assembly: GCF_048564905.1. NCBI lineage: Eukaryota > Metazoa > Chordata > Mammalia > Artiodactyla > Camelidae > Vicugna > Vicugna pacos. The sequence goes on along the minus strand of NC_133011.1, from coordinate 26,931,559 downwards.
CATCTATTTAAAAATCTGTAGCTAACATCATAATAGCTAGCATCTGAATGCTTTCCCATTAAGACGAGGAATCAGGCAAGGATGTCTGCTTTCACAACCACATTCAATATTGTACTGGTTGTCCTAGCTGGTGAAATAATGCAAGAAAAATAGAAAGCATACAGATTGGAAAGGAGAAATAAAATGTCTTTATTCATAGACAACATGATTATCTATGTAAAAAAAACTCTAAGAATCTACTAAAAAAAAATCACTAATAAGTGTGCTTAGCAAAACCAAAATATACAAAAGTCAATCTTATTCTGATATATAAGCAATGAACAATTTCAATTTGAAATTAAAAAAAAAAATGTCCAACAGCACAAAAAAACCCCCAAAGTACTTAAGTAAAAATCTAGCAAAATCTGTACAGGATATGTATGCTGAAACCTACAAAACAGTGACCAACAAAAACTGAGTGAAGTTATAAATAAATGGAGAGATATTTGTTAGGATGTCAGTCCTCCTCCGTTTGATCTATAGATTTAATATCATTTTGATTAAAATCTTTGCAGGCTTGTTTGTAGATTTTGAAAAGCTAATCCTAAAATTTATATGGAAAGGCAAAAAGAGCCAAAAATCAATTCAAAAAAAACAAAAACAAAAAAAATCAAAGTTGGTTGACTAACACTCTCCAATTTCAGCATGGTATTAAAAGGACAGGTATACTGATCAATGACACAGAAAGAGAGAGCCCAGAAACAGACCCACACAAAAAAAGGTCAACTGATTTTTTAAACCACTTTATTGAAGTATAATTTACATATGATAAAATTTACTTAAGTGTACAATGCAGTAATTTTTTGGTATACTTAAAGTTGCACAACCACCCATCACCACAATCCAATTTCACAACCTTTCCAGCACTCCAAAAAGATGCTTTATGCCCTTTTGTAGTCACTCCCGCTTTCTACCCCAGGCAACTGCTGCCGGTCTACTTTGTCTCTAGATTCATCAACTGATTTTTGACAAAGATGTAATGGCAATACAATGAAGAAAGAATAAACATATATCTCACACCATATATTAAAATTAGCTCAAATCAGTCAAGGTCCTAAACATATAACTACAAAACTTTCAAAAGAAAGTGAAAACTCTGCACCTTCGGTTTGGTGATTAGTTTTTACATAACAGCAGCACAAGCCGTTAGAAAAATTAATAAACTAGACTTTGTCAAAATTAAAAACTTTTGTTCTTTACTTTAAAGACACGCTTAAAAGAATGAAAAGACAAGCCAGATTGGGAGAAAATAACTGCAGAACACTTATCTGATAAAAGACTTGTATTCAGAATATATATTTAAAAACTCAACAATAAAGCCCAATTTTAAAAACATGGGCAACAGATCTGAACAGACACTTCACCAAAAATATATGATTGACAAAAGAGCATATGAAAACATGCCAAACATCATTTTTCACTTGGGAAATGAATATTTCAACCACAAGGATACCACTGCAACAGGAACCCTCATTCATTGCTGGTGGGAATGCAAAATGGCAGTCAGTGTGGAATACAGTTTGGCAGTTTCTTATAAAGTTAAATACACACTTACCAATGACTTGGCAATGCCAGTCCTAGGGTAGTTACCCAAGCAGAATGAATTATATACTCTTACTAAAACCTGCACATGAATGTTAAATGATAAACCTTGATACATCCATACAATGAACTATGCAGCAACAGAAAGGAACAGAGCTCTTGATTCACACAACATGGATGAATTCAAAGTGCATTTTGCTATGCAAGAGAGGCCAGACTCAAAAGGCTACAAATTGTACGAATCCACCATTTATATGATATTCTGGAGAAAGCAAAAGTATAGGAATGGAATAGATAAGTGGTTGTGAAGGCTGAAGTGAAGAGTTGAAGGGCTGGGTACAAATGGGAATTTTTAGGGTGATGGAACTGTTTATATAGTACTGAGGTGGTGGACCCATGGCCATGCACTTGTCAAAGTCCATGCGCAGTGAATTTTACTATGAGAAAAAAATCAAGTGCACTTGTCAAAGTCCTTGCGCAGTGAATTTTACTATGTGAAAAAAATCAAGGATGTATGTCAGCATCCTAGATGGAATGTACAGTGTGACAAATGAATTTGTTTTACAAATGTGTGTACCTATACATTGGTTAGTGTACCTATATGTTGCTCAGCACACGTATTTACAACACATGTGTGTACACCACTCTCATGTATGTATACTACTTTTAGCTCATTCCACTGAAAAGGTGTAGATGCAGCAGCAGCAAGCATGCCCAGCACCCCAATCTTGGTTTCCACCTACCATTCTCCAATGAAAGGAACCAAGGCTCCTTGGAGAAATAGCTAATTCTAGGGCTGGCATCCAGATAATACTTGCAGTGCTAGAAAGTAAGATCATGGTCTTAAAAAAAAAGATGAGGGTTGTCAAAAGGATTTAGGAGCTAACTTCAAAGAGCTCCCAATAGCTAAAGCTAAAACCATTAGCACAACTAAGTAACTGTATTGGATTTCAACCCAAAGTATAAAATAGCCATAACTGCATTTTCATATAAATGATCAAAAAATAGGAACAAATCTTTAAGAAAATTTCTGAAGAATATGTACAGGTACTGCCCCTTCCCCTTGAGTGTGGGCTACAGTTAGTGATTCACTTCTGAAAGAAAAAAAAAATATGTACAGTGGGAAAATGGTAACTGTGCAGTGGGAAAACCTAGCAGACACTTTAATCAACAAAGGAACATCACCAGTAATGCCTATTAGTGTCATGTACCCCGTGACATGATACAGTGTGGAAGGGCACATCACCTCATGCTATCCTTTCTGATAAAGCATCACCTCAAATTTAACCATGATAGAACACCAGATAAACCCACACTGAGGGACATCCTACAGAATAAACCAGTGCTCTTCACAGTGTCGAGGTTATGTAAGACTGAGACACTGTCACCAGATTGGAGGAGATAAGAGGCAATGATGACTAAATAAAATGCAATGTGGTATCCTAGACGGAGCCAAGGACCAGAAGAACATTAGAGGAAAAATGGGGAAAACCAAATAGTCTGTAGTTTAATAAACAGTAGTGCACCAATGTTAATTTCTGTGTTTTGACAGATGTGCCAAAGTTTACATGAGGTGTTAACATTAGGGGAAGTTTGTGGAAGGGTATAGGGAACACCTCTGGACTACCTTTGCAATTTTTCTTCTCATCTGAAATTATACAATTAAAAGGTTATTTTTAAAAAAGTATAGGAAAGCCTCAGCACTGAAAGCATGCCTGTATTTAAAATTAAGAAAAGGACTTACTGAAGATTATACACATTCTCACAGTAACTTGATCAACACCACAGTTTATTTGTAAACATATATGTCAATAATCAAATTGACAACACTTTATACATTTCATTGTATAATATTAACATACCAGAAAAAAATCCACTGTACTCAGTAACAGTTTTGGTATTTTAAAATCTTTAAATACAAACCGTATTTGAAACACTGAACATAAAAGAGAAACACGGATGGCAAAGAAACCTAGAAAACAAGAAAAAGAAACTGATATTCCCCCCCCAAAAACAAATGTACAAAATCATCTGATTACATTAGAAAGGAATCAAGGAAATCAGATGATCATATTTTTTTTAAATGACAAAGTTGCATTTTCTTTAGATCCACGTGAGAGATGAAATTATACCATACTAAATTCTATGCCCTTTTCAATATTTCTTTTTTCTCTTGGTTTCTAAAGTTTGCCAATGTTTTAAGCCACATTAAGGGCTGAGAAGCTAGGGGAGGTAGCACAAAGCCAAATGAAACTACTTTAAGCATATGCAGAAAAATTGGATAAAAATTCTTTCATAAATTTTCTTTGGCAAATAATAAATTCTGTAATTTACCTTTTTGTTGAACTGGATCAAAGCGTAAAATTTAAGAACGCATCTTTACGTAAGTTAATGTATGCATGAAACAAAGCCAAATTCACAGAGTAAAGCACAAAAGTGGCATTCATTTTGCTAACAGCTCTAAAAATCAGCTTCTTCCTCCTTAAAAGTATGAGAGGTCTTCAGTTGGGAATCAGAATCTTTCCTCATTCACATGAGAAACCAGAGTTGACCACAGGTTTTTTCAGTCCTTTCCCTAAAATTCATGATCATTATTAGGTTCTAATTCTTCCTTTATCTCTCAAAGGAAGTATAGCAGCAAATCACTCCCATATTTTAAGTTCCAAATTCACCAACAACTGGGTTCACTACCAACAACTACAAACATTTGATTCTTTATTAGTGTATGTCATTACCGTAGGCTTAGCTTGTTAATACAGAAATAAATAAAATAACTACAGTTAATCTGAACAAAGCAAATGAAAGTGAGATTAAAGAGCCCTGATCAAATGAAATACAACATTCAGTTGAAAAACTGTAAAAGTTACATACATACCTAATAGCACTAGGAATGTACAATATCAATTATTGGAAAAATAAATGAGTGATTCACAGTCATAAGAAATTTTAATATTAGTATGTATTTTTCCTTGTATAGACAAACATTTATAACATACACTTGGTTTCTACTTCATATAAGACGAAGTAGAAAACTAGACATTACTGCATTTACCCCAAACACAACACTGACTGTGCCAAGGTAACCTGCTCCAAAATATTCAATTCAATAGGTAGGCCATGGTACTGAATGCATGGTTATGTTAACAGTTTTAAGAAAGGCATATATCTCCAGAAGTATGTTAAATACACAAATGTCAGTTCTATAAATAACAAAAATTATCAGCAAAAATGTTTAGGTTATAACATTTCCAAATTTTCTAATGCTTTAAGTGTTTCAGATATATGTTGCCTGACCAGTTAGTTTGGTTACAGTTTTAAACTAGCAAACCATTATCCTATGAGAAGAGCTAAACTATAATAACACTGCACAAACTTCCCAAGGAAGAACCTGAAAAATCTAAAAAGTGATTCCAATTATTCTAATTAACATTTGAAATACTAAAAGGATCAATGACTTAAGAAACATTTTGAAATTACTCAATTTTTCTTTATATTTCCTCTAAGACTAGTCACATAAATTTAAGATCCAGATTGCCTAAGAATGTCCTCACAGGCTTATCACTAAAGTGTTCTGATCAGAAGACACAGCCTTAATGTCTCTAATATGTAATTCTAAGCTAAAATCAAAATCCTTGGTTTGAAAACATAAATCCAATTCATGGGTAAAGCTACTGAACAAAAAAGTCAATCAGGGTGAAAACGTGCAGCAGCCACAACTATAAGAGTGGAAAATAAATTCTATTTTTCCATAAAGACTATGAAAATATAAAGTCCAAAGTGAGTGATAACAGAATTCCACATATAAACACTGTTTAAAAATAGAATATTTTCCAAAGCTTATGAGATGTCAATGTATAGTCATAGTTTGAGTTAAGACCTTACAAATCAAGGTTAAGCTATACATAACTATGCTGATTTACATACCTTCAGTAATGTTCAACTGATATACATAATTTACAGACATCCACAGCAATTCTTAATGCCCCATCAGATCATCTCTCAATAATGGATGTTTACCATTTTATAGTTTTGCTACTTTAAATACCGAGAAGCCTTTTCAGAGGAAGAGTTCCACCTCTTCCCATGATCCCCTAGAGAGTAGGTAACAAAATATAAAATTAAACAAGATTTATGTTTGATAAACTAACATATAAAATTACCATTGCAATATTCATAGTGACTGCTTATAAACATAACAGTCATCATAAAGCCTATAAAGTATATCCTCGGTTTTATAAAAGAAACGCAGATTGTCTCAAGGTAAAAAATACAGTGTAGGCTGCTAAAAAGCTCTTTGTTGCATTAGGAGGTGCAGTAATGAGGAAAACTTCAGAAAACATGAACATGTTCCCCAAACTTTTAACATCAGTTAAGCGTGAATTGCACTGCAGCAGCAGGGTGCTTTTTAGTGGCTGGCACTATAAAGCTAATGTTAAAAAAGAAAAAAGGCAGAAAGTGTGAGCAACAAGTGGTAGAACCAAATTATTGCACATGGAGATTAGCAGTAAGAAGTGAGGAAGGTGACCGCCCACTCCATTCTGTTAAGATGCCATCTTTAAAAATTAAGTTCTTTGCAGGAAGTGGAACTCCCATGTCAGCATAGGATGACTGTGAAAGCAAACTTGAAAAACTGGCCTCAGTGTGAATATCCAGTGTTGAAGCACCTTCCTAAAGGGTCAAGAAACAAGAGAAAGAAGTCTATATTCAACAAGTTACCAAACAAATTAATGTTGCTAGTGAGAAATCTAGACCTTGATTACCTAAGAAAGTTTACGGAATGCTAAGCACTACAGAAGATGCAAAGATCTATCTCACAAACCCCAAATAATCAATGCCAGGTATTAAAAGACGCAAAATGACTAATGCAAGTCAGACTATGGTAAGTCCTTTGAAATAAATAGAAATAATGGGCTATGAGACTATGGGGATAAGACGATGACAATCTCTAAAAACACTCACACATCATTTAGCATCAGAACAAGTTGCCTGCTCCTAGGGCTCTCAGATTCACAGATACAGCATAGACTTCTTCCCAGAACTCCAGGCTCAAACCTCCACCTATCTGACATCTGTCCTTGGATGTTTCACCATAAATTCCACACTTAGCACGTCCAAAACCAAACTTTCAAATTTTTCCCCCAATGGCTCCTCACCAGCCTTCCCTACTCCACACATCAAGCTAGCCAAGAAATATGAAAATCATTCTTCATTCTTCCCTTCCTCACCACACCCTCCATCTTTCCTCACATGTAATTAACCACCAAGTTCTGTCAATCTCCCTCCAACATATATCCCAATGAGTTTACTTCATTCATTTACCACAGCCACCACCATAGTCAGGGCCAACGGTCTCCAAAGAGGAGGACTCGCTCCAAAGTAGGGTGTAGTACTGTGACAACCTTTAAAATCTCATATATACTTATTGCATCTGATAAAATTCCTGTTCTTGTGTTTTATAATATACGTAATTTATTATATTATTACATGTATAACAGTATATACATGTAATAAACAAACCTTTATTATAGATATAGGCACATTTTTTTAAAAATGAAAGAGTGTGTTCAGCCACCAGCATCTCTCACTTGGACTATTGCAAGGGTCTCTGAATTGATCTTGCTTCTATGCCTGTTTTTAATCTATTCTCTGAACAGCAACTAGCCTTTTAACAGTCAATCAGAAATAATGTCATTTCTGTGTTAGAAGTCTTTAATAGTTTTCCTTTGCACTCAGCATAAAATACATATCTCTTACCACACTCCTGAAGGCCCTGTACCCTCCCCCACTCTTCAACCCCACTTCTCGCCACCACCCCACTTTCACAAGGTTTCTGCCACGCTGGCCTCCCCTTGTTTCCTGCATGCCCAGTGTCTTCCTGACACAGGACTTCTGCGCCTATTCAACTTGGCCTGGAATACTCTTTCCCATCCTGGGAAAGGCTTCTGCATATACATCATCTCTACCTATTTAAATTAGGTCTACCTTTGGATTCTATCAGATTTGAAGGGATATGGCTCCTTCAAAGCACTTAATGAAATCTGTAATTATTTGCATATTTCAATGTTTACTTGACTGTTGTCTCACACAACACGTAAGCTTCGTTAGTGTTAGTGTCTTAAACATCACTGTTTCCCCAGCACCTTGGTAAAGGGTATGGCATAGGGTCAAGTATTTACTGAAAGAATGAATGAAACCAAACTCCAATTTCATTTAGATTTCATAGTGTTAGAACAGATATACTGAACAGAAATATTCTATTCTAAAAGTTTATCTACAAATCAAGTCTAGAGTATCCTTTCTTTCCTTGGGGGGAAGGTAAAGGTCTAGAGCACTAGCTTCCACTATCACAACAGACAACCCCCATCAGCAACGGAGAATCGCTACTTATTAATGGAAGCGTACTGACCCAAGAACCAGCGCCTAGCACGGTGCATGGTCCATGGCAGATGCTTAATTCATTCTGTTTAATGAAGCACCAGGACAGAACAAACAGTCCAAGCTTCAGACCCTAAAGGCCTGGCCAGTGAAATCACATACAAGTCAATTAACTTCCTGAATCTCAGCATCTTCATTTATAAATTAAAAATAATGCTCATTTCATGTCTTACTGCTTTGGAGACTCAAGACAAACATGAAAGTGTTTTGCATACTATGAAAGTTCAATTCAAATACCATTTGGGTTTTGTTACCTGGAATGAGTGAACAAAGTTAAGGACTTGTAGAGACAGTTTTCTACTGGAATGTAAGAGGTTTTGAAGGCTGAAAAGAGGGGGAAAAGTTTAAAACAATACATATAAAAATATAATGACAAGAACTAGTATCTCATAAGAGTTTAATTTTAGCAATTTAAATGCACTTATATATGTATATACATCTTGATTAATCACAAAAAATTTTAGAAAACAGCTTCAATGGTTCTCGTTAATGAAATTTCTGCCTGTTTTAATAATGGAGCGTAACAGTGCATAAAAATACTATTTTGAAATAAAATATCAGGTATAACCAAACCAGAAAATTATTATTAAAAGAAAAAGCTTAAACTATTACAAGTATAAATGTTAAATATAAGATAGATAACTTTTAAAATGAAAATTTAGGCACTCTGAAGGATGGTAATTATGATACAAACTTCAAATACCCAAATTAATTTAAAAACACATCCTGATAAAAAGTCTCACAGATCTAACAGACATCAGTCCACCTAAATTTTTTTCAAATATGTAAATTGGTGACAATTATAGTGGCAAGCATTAAAGCTGCATAGTATTTCTATATTTTTATTCATGTATGTTATTTTCAGAGGATGGTTATTAAAATTTTTTGTCAGTTGAGTACTTTTAATTTTCTAATATAAGCTACATTAAGCCAATTAAATGAATTATTATCCAACTTTGTTTTCCCAAATTAAGATGTCAAGGAGATCTGTGGATATCACCTCTCCAAGCCACTCACCATGACAATGAGATTCAAAGACAGTCTCTTTAGAAAGTCTCAGGACCTTTAACAACACTGCCTCTTAGCAACTGCTCCCAATGGGATCAGAGTTGGCATGAGATAAAACTATATGTCATTTCTGTTAATACATGCTCATTTTAGAAAATGTGGAAATTGAAGAAAATTTAGAAACCCAGCCATAAGTCCACTATAGGAGATAAGCACTATTCATGTAACGTAACTTGAGTGTATATATGTTGTGAGAGAAGTGCACAAATTTTTAAGAGACATTTACATATTTAGATGTTAAATGTTTTACTAGGTTCATACAGTCACATAAGCATGCCCATTTTACCACAACCTTGCCAAATCTGGGCGACTAATCTGGGCAATTACCAAAGCATGTGTGCAAAAGGTTTGTAATTTCTGATGTACTAAAAAAAATTTTAATTTTGAAAAATACAGCAAAATCCTTAAATTAGCTATCTTTATTCAGTCAGCAAATATACAAAAGGTGATTGCTATGATCATGTGTGAAATAAGAGAAAGTAAGATATAGCAACTATTACTGAGAGCTTAAAAAGTCTTAAAGGTGAAAAGATGACAACGAATACAAACCCTCACCTCTCTTTTCTGCAAAGGCCATGTGTAGCAATTTTTCTGCAGACTTTCTGGTTTAACTCAGAACTAAACAGTGGAATTCCAAAGCACAGCTCTAGAGGAACCCAATCTGCTTCTGTTGTGGCAACTACAAAAGGAAATATAAAGTTATTAATCACATACATATTTATACGTTATTATGTTTGACCAGGGTTTCTTAAAAGAGGTCTAGAGATATTTCATATCTCCTAACCTCACTGACATCCCCCAGTAGGCTTAGCAGGGGAGAGGACTCAGGGGGGGAGTCAATGACTCTCTGAAACAGAAAAGAATATTTTTTGAGTATATATACATGCTTCTAGGAAGAAGGCACAGCTTTTATCAGATGCTCAAAGTGGTCTTTTACCAAAAAAAAAAATTAAACATTAATTCCAGCTCATATTTTAAAGATACTTTAATTATTATTCTAAATATATAAAAAATATTTCCTAGAAAATACTTTATTAGAGTCTCTTATGGATAATAAGAGCAGACAAATGACATCCAAATGATTTAACAAAAGAGTTAAACCTCAGAAATTAGTCTGAGATTGCAAATAGTTTTAAAAATCTTACCAGAGTTTTGCTTTGTGGCTGAATCTACAGTTGCTTCCTCAATGACCATTTCAAATGACTCTGTACTCCCATTTACATCTGAGCCAGAAGCCAAATCAGGTTCTCCTTATAAGTAAAGGGCATACACAATATTAGGATTCTACTAGTTGGCATAAATTGTCAATAAATCAATCCTAACATAAAAGACTTCAGGCAACAGAAATGACAATGGAAAACAATGAACAGTCCTTAGCCTAAAGCAGTGGTTTTCAATTGGGGGGAAATTTTGTCCCCCAAGGAACATTTGGCAATGTCTGAAGACACATCTGGATGCCATGAATGGGGACAGGGATGCTACTGCTATCTAGGGATCCTGAACATCCTACAATGCACAGGGCAGCCCTCCCACAAAGAGTCATCCAACTCAAAATGTAAATAGTATCGCGTTGTGAAATCTGGGCCCAAAGAAGCAAAGATTCAAAAGGCAGAACACAAGTTCAGACCTCACTGAGATCTCTACTAACGTCGTGTCTATCCCCATGGAAATATGCAGTCTGACTACATCTTTCCTTCTCAAAATACTTTTTTGACTCCCTGTATCTTTCAGCAGAAAAAAATCACACCAAGACTTTCTAGATCTCACCTACAACTTGTCTACTTTCATCTATTACTGCCCAACAAATCTTTCTTTTGGCCAAGATAAGCGACTTCATCGCCTGATTCCCTCTGCCTGAAAGGCTGCTATCCTCCCAGCATCATCTTTCATGTAGCTAACTCCTCACTTTTCAAAATTCAGTTCAAACTACCTTTTCTAAGAGGCCTCTCTGATAGCTCAGTTGGGCTGGGATATGCCTCCTGTGTTCTATTTTAGCACTTCAAAAAGCAGACCCTCTCTCAGTCTTTTAACATGACACAGTAGGCTGACTCTCTTGCTTGGATTTCCTGCTAGGATTTTATTCCTCTGGTCTTAAGAATATAAGTATCTCCAGCACCTGGGGAGGTATTACATAAACGTATGTGGAACAAATGAAATAAAATGACAGCTATGGTAGACATTCTTTGAAATGACTGCCTAACCCACAGTCCTCTTCTCTAAAAAAGTTCCTGTGATACTTGGCAGTCAACTGTTGAAAGTAACCCAATTCCTCTGGCCCAAGGTAAAAGAACTAGGAGTGGATATCTAAGGGAGCCATCCAATCCACTGGATGGCCAGCAATCACTCAAATTTCTTCAGGATTTCAAACTAAGGTTTAGCAAATAGAGTCAATCAATGAAAGGACACTTGAATTGAAAGGTTCCCTAGAATGATGGACCAGAGGGGGCACCATGATAACTAAAGCCACATACAAGCCAAAATTATGCAGAAAAAATTAGTAAGCATGAGAAAGTGACTTGAAAATGAGTTTTTAAATTAAAAAGAAAGAAAAAGGTACCTAAGGAAAATCAGCAGCAGTAATATGCAGGACAGGTTGGAGACAGAAATGAGAACGAGGCCAGGAAGGTTAAGCAGGAAATGGTCGCAATAAAACATGTTTCAAATATCAAGACTCAGACTAGAATGGCAGTTACAGAGAATTAAAGGAGAAGAGAGAGGGGAAGAAATGGGTATGAGAGACATTTCTAAAGACTAATACACACAACTGGGAAACGGAACTGGAAAACGGGGGAAAGGAGAAGGATGAGACAAAGATAAGATTTTAAGGCTTGCACAACTAAGATAATGGTGTCTTTGACACGAAGAGGAAAGATGAAAGGGAGAAACTGTTCGTTCTAGTTTGAAAACAACTTTACAAAGAGACTGAAGTTTTGAAACATCACCTCATAAAGGAACTTAATTTAAAGCTTATAAACATAAATACAACAGTAAAGGGCTAAAACACAATCATCATTCTGTATTCCAATCCCAAGTCATCACTTCTTTGTCCAAATGACATCACAGAATATTTTCTTATCTTTCAGTGGAAAAATATTAAGTCAGTCAAAACATCCCCATAAAGGTCTCCATGCTTTTTAAATACTAGGTTTGTGATAAACTCAATACCAATTATCTTAATTCAAAGAACCCAACTATTAGCTAACCTCTCTCATCAGAAGCATCACTGAGTTTTCTGTTTGGGAGCTGGCTAGAAGCATTCAACATGGTGACATATCCACAAAAATGCTGCAAGTCCACTTTGTTCCTTAATATTTGCAATGCTTTATGAACACCCATATTGACACGTGTAAACTCTAAGAGCAAAGAGTTGACATCACATTGTAAGTAAATAGTTTTATAACAAAACAACAAAAACTTAAACTATGCTTTTCTTTTATTAAATGACTTAAAACTACTTTCATATTTTAAATCAAGATTGATTCCAATGAAAAAGTATCTGTGAATAAAATGATGCTGTATACATATAACATTTATAGCATTTAGAAAGCATTTGTTGTAAGAAAACAAATTACCCACTAAGGAAGCAAACAGAGCCAGTCAGTGGCAAATTCTCTAGGCTTCTCTTTGTAGCTGTATTCTGCCTCAAACACTGAGTGGGCTACTACCAGGAAATGCATTAAGTAACACATTTTTTTTTTAAATTTAAGAAAAGTAAAAGTATTCTTACTGAAACTAAAGCTAACAATGTACTTGAAATTATATCCCTAACAAATTATTTAAATATTAGCTCAAGTTCTCATAAATAAGAACTTACAAAAGAGAAAAATGCTCTACACCCGAATATGAATATCCTTTTTTAGATTCACACAATAATCTCTCATGGCAAGAGATTTATTAATCAGTTCTTGAGAGATTTTATGATTTTTAAGATCCTTTTGCCACTTCTCTGTATCTTCCGGTGAACAATTAATTTTCCCACAGAATTTATAAAGCACCAGAGGATTAAAGAGCAAAGTTTAGCTGCAGAGAAATACTTATTTCTGAATAGAGGCTATTCTTTGGAAGAGAAAACTCTCTTCTCCAAATTTTGTACATACTTACTTATTCACAACAGCCAAAAGAGAGCACTTAATTTCAAATGTTAGGCTTTTGCAGCCAAGCCATGAGAAAAGGGAAAGATACTTATAAAAATCTTCCTTTTCCCTACTTTGGGGTAGAAGAGGACAATGGTGACTAACATTTTGGAAGAAAAGTAATTTCTTATATGAATTAATGTACTTAAATTACTTGAACCATTCATTGCTCTCTAAAATTTCAAGCAAAATGGCTCTAAGAACAAGAAAAATTGATTACAGAATGGCAGCTTTACACGGAGCAGGAAACACAAGTGCTATATTAATACATGTAAGTTTTAATCAGAGGATATTTTTCTTTTGAATATATACACTTAATACTTAAGAGAAAAGGTATTTTTATATTAAACAAAAGGAAGAATGAATTTGATTTTATAAAGTCTCTGAGCATCTTTCATCAAATGTGCTGTAGCTCACATTCAATTCTAAAGGTAACATTAAACAGGGCTTTTCCCCCCTTGATTCTAACCAGCTTAATTTAGCTCAAAGTTTGCAATCCATTCAAATCTTCTCTAATAGCAAAAATAAAATTTAACAGCAAAAACAAATGCTGAAACAGGAAATACATGCATACATGCAAGTTCTCTGTCAACTGTAAGTTAGTATACAAATATTCATCAGCATCCATTTCAAAATTACCCATTAAAGCCCCTGGGGGAAAAATCAATTTTCTAAGCATAAAATTTTCCCTGTGACTTCTTTTCTCTCCCAACCCCCCAATAAACAATAAAAAGAAAATAAAAATGAAACATAGAAAACCTAGTTTTCCATCTAGGTAGATACCTACTTAGTCTCTCCAGCTTCAAGATAGACTATATTTCTTTTAGTCTTAAGTCCTAAAGAGTCTTATTCTATTAGTTCTTTGTGGGAAAAAGCACATGACAGAAAACTACCTTCTGCCAATACTCTTTAAAAGCATAATGGTTTTAAAAGCCTAGAACTTAAAGATCTTAAGAATTCACCTCCTGCTATGTTTCCACAAAACTGTCAACAAGATTAATCATAAAGAAGTCAAATGGGTACAATTCAAAAGTGAGGTACCTCCTTGTAGTTCCGTTTCATCAAATGGAAAAGGTATGTGGACAGTTTCTCCTATCCCATGCAAACCATGTCCCTAAACATGAAGAAACACAAGTTGAAAGGTATATAGGAAATCTGTATTTGCAACAGATACTCAAATGATCAGTAAGACTGCCTCATGATGATGCGGTCCACATTAATACTCCACCAAAATGCTCTCAACAATTTTCTGTTTTTTTCTAGCAAACAAAACAGTCTTAAGTCTATATTAACCTATTAAGGCAATGCGTCTCAAACTGAGTGTATGGGCTAATGAAAAAAACAAGCAAATCAGGTGTCGGCCAAGCGAAGCCTGAATGAATCAAGGGCACTGGCACTAGGGTTAGCTGCAGTGCTGAGGGAAAGGGGGTGGAGGGAGCCCGTAATCACCTGGCACGCCATGGACAGGAACGCAAAACTCCAAAACCCACTCTCAAAGACACAAATTCAAAATCACTCGCTGCGACATTATAATTATATAACTGGAAACAACCAAAATGCCTGTCAGTAGGGACCTGGTTAAATAAGTCAACGTACATATTTTCAATGTAGCTGCAAAAAAGAGGAAGCTCTCTACAAACTGAAATAGAAAGATCTCCCATTGCTAAGCAGGAAGAGCATGGGGTATATCAGTGTGGAATTCCTCGCACGTGCAAAAAGAAACTCTAGAAGAGCACAGCAGAAACGCAATGTGGCTGTCTGATGTGGAAGGGAGCTGGGCGTGGGCACTGGGTAGAGAGTGCTAGAAGGGCAGTGACACTTTATCTTTTGATGTGTTTTATTTCTGAATCATGTGAATATACATCAATTCAAAAATTAAAAAAAAATCTGTGCATCTAACCACCCCACTTGCATGTTACAAATAGTCATTTAGTTTCATCCATCACATTCAATTAATGTTATTCATTCAAATTCTGTTAGTTTTAAAGTTTTTGCCAAAATCTGTTTTGGTTTTACAGTTGTGTAAGAATAGTAAGTATAAGAAATTTAATTTTATGTTTATGTATATTTAGTATTATTATAATAGAAAATTTAAGTCAACACTGGGGATCTATACATTTTCTCCCTTTAAAAGAGACCCACTCATTATTCAAATTTGAGATACCAAGATATAAAAGAAAAAAATAATTTTAGGGAAAAAAATCACACTTATTTAAATGCTTCATAAACAACTTGAATATATCTAAAACATCGTGCTTCTATTTCCATTGCTCCATTTATGATTTTAAACTCGAAACAAGATGGTTATGATAAAAGCACAGTTTTAATCAAAATCTTAATCTTTTTTTTCTTATGAGGGGGAAGTAATTAGGTTTATTCATTTATTTATCTTTGGAGGCAGTACTGGGGATTGAACCTGGAACCTCATGCATGCTAAGCATGCGCTCTACCACTTGAGCTATATCCTGCCCCCTGTAATGTTTTAAATTCCGGCAAGGTGAATCTTTTTTCCATAAAATGTAATAAAGGAGGCATTCTTTTTTAGCGAAGGCAGAACTCCTTAATAAACACTGCAAAATTCCTCTCTGCTGCTACCACCAGTTTTCTTTGCGATCTTCCTATGCGATAAACACAGGTCTAAGCATTTTGTGTAGATTATCTGCCTTAGTCGTTCTTCTCAATAACTGTATAAGAACTTTTATTATATCCGATTTGCAGGCAAAGTCACTGAAGTTCGAGGAGGTTATTTAACTTGCCTAATACTGCTAATAAGTGGTGGAATCAAGATGTGAATTTCAGCAGTCTGACCCATCTCAGGCATTTGATCAATACTTCCTTTCCAGTCTTATTTCCACTTCCCTGACCTAGGCTATCCTCATCTCTTATCTGGACTCCAACACTGAATCAATTTGGACCTCTTCTTCAGGTATCGTCTCCCACTCAGCCATTCTCAACAGCCTTCAGGATGATAATCCAAATCACAACTGACATGTTAATCCCCTGCTCAGCACCCTTTACTGGCTGCCATCAACCAAAGGGGTACAGCCGGAGGACTACAGCAGGACAGTTAAGGTACACCACCCTCCGGGGCCTGCCCACTTCTCCAGGCTCATCTCTGACCACCACCCCATCACACTGCAGCTCACCCCACAGAATTGCCTTACAGGCCAGCACATGCTGCCACTACTATTCATTCATTCAACAAATACTCAATGAGCAATTTCTATGAGCCAGGCACTATTCTAGGCACCAGGGAAATAGTTATTAAGAAAAAGAAAAAAAATCTCTCCCCAGAGATTTATTCATGCTGACCCCTGCCTGGTCTCACTCCCTCTGAATCAGCCTGCTGTGCTCACCTCAAGTCTTGTTTTCTCTAAGGCGCTTTCCCTGAAGCCTTTCTCCTCGCCCCAAGGCGGGATGGGTTCTTCTCCTTAAGGTTTCTGCTCTATGCTACAGCAGCACTGTTCAGCACTGAGCAAAAAACTGAAAGCAAAACTGAAAGCGACTGCTTTTGCAACTTTCCCCATCAGCCTTAAGTTCCCTGCAGACAGGGACCATGTCTTATTTGTACACCCACATTAATTAGCACAGAATATGGCAAGTACAATTATCAGTTCAGTGAATTAACGAAATCTTTATGGAGAACCTATTATGTACCAGGCAGTGTGCTGCACACTTCACACACACCTTCTCATCATCCTCTCAACAAATCCTAAGGCTAAAAATGCTTACCTCACCATTAGCCATCACCGTTATTTTCTGTTGTTACACAGAAGATAGTACTATTTTATACGCCATTTTATGGGTGAGAAACTAAGTGTGAGAAGAGTACCTCTAAATGTTACACACCACGTCACACCTACTGGGGGGGCTACAATAAAAAAAATCAGATAATACCAAGCACTGGAGGTAATGTGAAACAGTACCGTTATTGTAGAGAACAGCCTAGCAGTTCCTTAAACAATTCAACACAGAGTCACCATATGACTCAGCATTCCCGCTCCTAGCAATATACCCAGAAGACATGTCCACACAAGACATGGCCACACAAAAACCTGTATATAAATGTTTGTAACCGTGATTATTATTCATAATAGCCAGAAGGTGGAAGCAATCTAAATGTCCCTAGACTGGTAAATAAACAAAATGTGGTACAGCATACAAGGGAATGGCATTCGCCCATAAAAAGGCAGTACCGATACATGCTACGTGCTAAACCTTGACAACCTTCTGCTAAGTGAAAGCAGCAGCCAGTCAAGACCACACATTATTTGATTCCATGTATATGAAATGCCCAGAATAGGCACTCTGGGGAGACAGCAAGTAGATTGTTGTTGGAGAGGGGAGTACTGACGACAGTGGAACTGACAGTCAGAACTAAAGGTACAGGAAAATGTTGTAAAATTGAGTGTGGTGATGACTGGAGACATCTGTGAATACACTAAAAACCACTGAATTACACAATGTAATTGGTGAACTGATTGGTATGTGAAATGCATCCCAATAAAGCTACTACTAAAGAAAAAATAGGGCCTCACACGTAACAAAAGGGGAGGCTGGAATTCAAATATGGGTCTAACTTCAAAGTCCATGTTGTTTCTACCACTCCCATGCTCCCAGACCAAGTCCAGAACTAAAACCCAGATCTCGAACTCCGTACACTTCAGCTTTACAGATGTCAAATTACTGATGTCTGACTGTGACTCAGCAGAAAACTAGACAAATCATGATCTTTATAGTAAAAATCCAAAACTGACTGTTTCAAATAAGGTAACTGTACCTGAATCAGAACCGCCGAATGTGTTAAAGCATCATTCAACATAGTGAGTACATTTGATGTAGGAACCACCCCAGGATCATGACCCCAAGACGTTATTAGTAATCGATCATAACCCTATGGGAAAGAAATGAATAAAACACAGCATGGCATTTAGAAATTAAAAAACAATTAAGAAAGGCATCTGTACTACTGCTTACCAATTTCTTTCCTCCTCAAAAATAATTTTTAAAAACCCAAAGAACTTCATACAACATACCTGGAATATATCTGGCAGTTTTCGAAGTCTTGTACCTTTGGACAGTAGAAGAGATGGCGGTCCTTGCCCGGTGATATGGTAAATGTATAGTTTAAACCAGACAGAACTGACTTCGGGGATAGCTGGTCCAATATGCTAAAATCACAAAACAGATAAGATAACATAGTAAATACTTACCTAAAGAAGCCAAATTTCACAAGAGACCAAGTATATTCTTACAGCTGGATGTCTCATATACAAGTGCTGTTTATTATCCTTAGGAAGATAAATCTTAAATGATCCATTCAAAAAGTTTCAAATTTATACTGGACTTGAGAAGGCAGGTCTTACCACTGCAATCAGAGAGCAGACTGTGGAGTAGACAGTCAAGGTCTGAACCTTGGCTCCATCCCCTCAGCCACATCACCTCAGGTTACTTAAGCTCTCTTGTGCCTCATTTTGCTTGTTTGTAACATGGCAATAAAACACTCATCTCACAAGGACATTGTTAAGGTTGTTCAAAAAGGTTTAAAACAGAACCTGGAGGCACATAATAAGCTCTATATCAAAGTGTTACTTATCATTCTCATTAACAGTTCTTCTCAAAAGGGACTGTCTATCCTTCCACCCATCTTACCATTCTTTCAGCTCACGGCCATTCATTCAGTTCTACACCCAGAGGCTGCGTTAAAGGAGGAAGTGTGTATGTTTTTTGGGGTCTTTTTGTGGGGAGGTTGGGGGAGCGTTGGCACACAAAGAATTATTTTTTAAAAATCAGTAAATGCAAATCTATAACAAAGAGGACAAAATAGGGTTGAGGGGACAGTGCTCACTGAGGCAGCTAGATCAGCACAGGCAACAAGATCATCCTCGTCCCAGAATCCTGTCCTTTCTTCTACACAGTCACACCTACACACCTGGGGAACCAGGCAGGACGCAGCACTGAAGAGCTGGCCCAGTCCCTGCTCTTTGAAAATGGTATGTGCCACAGCGGCCTTCTTAAGTATGCAAATAAATGTAACTGATTTATTTTTAAAAAGTAAAAGAGCAGAAGTCATTTTCATCATTTTCAAGATAACTAACTTTGAAACATTATCTTTTTTTTCATCTTTTCAGTTTATTTAGCATCGTAGCCACATATCTAAAATATTTCATTTTTCCTAACTGAATTTACTTTAACCTTCGAGGCAATCTAGGTTTTCTTCTTAGAGCGTCCAAAAACATTCTCTTTAAAATGCTGCATTCATGAAGAAAATTTTCATTGAATGTGTCACAAGTGTCTAGCTAATATATAAAATGTATCAACTATACCTCACAAATTGAACAAAACATTTTACAACAGCATAAAATACAAAACGGTTTTCTGAGTCAGTGATGTTAATACCTGGTATCTGCAGATTGAGAATTAACACAGGAACATGGTCAAGCCACCGTGAGGAAGAATGAAATGATGGCACGAGCGACCTGCCCAGTGGGTCTTTACCTGAGGGGTGCAGCTGCTGACAGGCCGGATTTCATTGGTGAGAGGAGCCATGGAAACAAGCAGTGTGTAGTTTTTGTTTAGAACTCTGCTACAAGTTGCAGGGTCCAAACCAAGAAGGCTTTCACAGCGCAAGAGATCCAGAGGAAAACCTGAATTATGATCAACCACACACAGAATGAAAGGCTGACAAGGTGAAACAAAAACGTCTAAGATGAAATGCTGATGACTGCCTTGAGATTTAAAAAAATTTTTAACAGGGTAGAACAGCTTTATTAAAAAGTGCCTTACTTCCTAGGAGACCACTAAGACTCTTTAAGATTTAAAGCCTACAGTCTTTACTCCCTGGTCTGTAAAGATAACTCTACTGATATTTCTTCAGGCTAACCTTTTACTTTAAAAATATATGTTTGCTTTACCTTATTTATTTCCTCTCTGTCCCCAGCCACAACATGTCAGTGGCCTCTTGTGAAAGCTTAAGTGCCCTGGGAAAGCTGTGTCCTTCCCTCCCCTAATTTCCAATCTCTACAAAAACTTCCCAGCCAAGTTCTGAACTGACCAGAGGGGCAAGAAGTCCTCATTTAGAAACATGTGCCCTAGACTGTGGACCATAAAGTATGAACTCACTCACCATGCAGCTGATTTTAGGTGTTCCCATTCTTAATCCTTTTGGAAAATACCAATCCTATTGCTCTCTAAAAAGAGATATTTGAAACTTCAGAAGATCAAGTTATCCCTTTAAGCAAAAATGAACCTAAAAAATACATGGCCTGCTGAAAGGGCCTGGGAGCCTGAGCATGACAAGCCCCAGGACCTTGGCCTTTCATGCCCGTCACCAGTAACGGATACCAGGCTCCCCAGGCAAAAGGCTGATTCCGAGGCTGGAGCAGAAATACAAGGTAAGGTAGTTTTGCCAGAAAATAAGGAATTACTAATTTAAAAAAAAGATTTTTAAGATATAGATATGACACAAGGAGAAAGGAGCCTATTGGCAAAACCTGAGACAACTGTAGCAAAAAAAATAATTGAGACAATAATGACTGAATATAAACCACTGAAAAAAATAGGAATTAAAAAAAATCCATACTGAGAATATAAGAGAATGCTTGGTCTCAGATGTGAAATGAGGAAGAAGTGGTGGAATTGGACAAAAAAAACAATCAATTTGCAACCATCACAGTCAAGAATGGTTCAGGCAAGAATCAAGAGAAGATCTAAATCTAGGAGGAAACACTGACGAGGAGCAGGATATCTGCATGGTCTCAAAGTGTCTCCCCAGATTGCTTATGAGTTGTGGGGGGGTAGGGATAGTTAAACTATACAGTGGAGAAATCAGAAAACACATTAACTGAGTGATCAAAATTAATATCACAAGGAGACCAGCTTAACCAAAGTTTGGTTAACAGGAATTCTGTTCTGATTGGTCAGTGGGGACAAGCAGTTCAGTTAATTGTTTATGATGCAAAGGAAACTTGGAAGGTCTGTGTCTGGCCTCTCACAGGTATGCAAGGGGAATGCCTGTGATCTTAATGAAGCTATACGAAAAAGGGTGGGTCCTTGTAGTAAGCCCTTTTCTGAAACAAAAGGGTGTAAGAAGATTTCTTAACCTTCAGGTAAAATTCAACAATGGCAACGTCAAGTATAGAAAATATTTAATGAAAACTGGGAAATGGAAGGAAGTCTAAAAGCTTGATGGTGGTCAGAAAAAGTTTTTTACAACTATGACTGCTTTTCTACAAATGTGGTTTAATTTCTAGACACTTTCATAGTACTAGGCTGCCAAATTACAAACAATGGCTTTCATGATTCACTTGTACTGATCCTAGCGAAAACACGTCCTTTTAAAGACAAAAATACCTGAAAAAAAAATCATGCTTATAAAATGAAAAAAAATTAGACCACACATTGCATTATTTTTTAAGCAGTGCCTCATACTGTCTAAAGCCAAAAGATTACAAAGAAACTAGTCTTTTTCACACATATCAGAAGTCGGCTTCTAATGACAATACCACAAGGCTTTTTGCTTTACAGTGAATACCAAGTACTACATGATACACTCAAACTACAAATTATTGGTGAAATAAAAATTCCTTCTACTCAAAAAAAGATGCTTAAAACACCAATACTATAGAATTTCTTGTTTAAAAAGGAGTAAGATTTAGTTATCATGTCCAGCACCTATAGAAAGCTACCTTTCTCAACATGGGGAGTACTAAGCCCCAATGCGCTAAGTCATTCTTTATCTGGAATGAGTGACCTTCTTTTCTATGAATCTGGAATGGTACTAGTTATACACCGTTACAAGACAAACCGAGAAATAGTCACTTAATCATCTTCTTTCCTCATGGTTCCAATGAGGAGCCCCAGTTAATAAAGGCTGGCTAAAAGAACAGAAGTAATGGCTGATTTGGTCTAATAGGGAGGAACGTGTTAATCACAATTTAACTTTGGAGACACATCAATTATTCTAAGCAATTAAAAGCTTCAATTGGTACCAGAAAATAGTCAACTATTAAATCTACCGTAAAGGTTAGAATTATACATAACTACTTTCATACAGAATAGGTTTAGGTTTACCGTTTAACTTAGTTGATGATACACATAACTATTCATGGTGAAAAACAAAGTTCAGCCCAATCTATTAAGCAATGGATTGTTTACGAATAAATCAATAAAAACCTTAGTGTTCAAAAGAAGATAATGTAAGGGACAGAGCAAAGAAAAAAAAAATTCAACAGACATGGATTCAAGTCCCAGATCTTCCATTTACTAATCATACAGGCTTTAATGACTAAATGTGCAGGAGGTTTAACCAAGACAGGCTTCAATTTTTTTATAAAATGAGTTACCCCTGGCTGGTTTCTAGTGCACTCTTAACATTCTTGGATTCTATGATGGGCAGGAAAAGACAGCTAAAACAGAATAGTTCAAATATTCTAACCCATCATTCTCCTAAGTAAGAAAAGTCCCAGAAATTCCAGGTTTTGACATATTCAAGATTGTGCCACTCATTGATCTATTTGGTAGCTAAAAAAATGACTACTAACAACAAATGCTTGTCAATAAGTGCTTTAGACTCTTGGTATCTGGGGATTTAATATTCTCAGTTTTAATTATTTATGAATAATCTCAAAAAGAGCCCCAGCATGGAATCATTTATAATTCTGCTAAAGCATAACTCTGAACCAAACCCTCCAAGACTGAAGAAGGGAGTCACTAGATACTGAGGGTTTAGTCTGAGTCAGCCGAACTACCCAGCATCTTTGTTCGCACCTCTGCAACAACTCTTATGACATGACGAATGATTCCACTCACAATTTTTAAAAATGAGCTGAAATGAAAGTCAGATGCTGGTGAAAGGAGTGGAATGAAAATGGATATGACTAAGAAAATGATAGTTCGTAGCCAGGAAACAGAACTTTCAAAGGAAATTCAACGTTACAGTGTTGCTAAAAATTCACAACATCCCAAAATGAAACTCCTATGAATGTCCAAGGACTTCACAATGTAATTATATTCACAGAGTAACATTCTTACACTGGTGCCCAAACCGCTGCATTTTTTAAAAGAACACACCTTCCTGGGTACCATTCCACAATTGAGGAGCTACTACCATCAGTTCACCTCAAGTTTGGGAACCTCTATCACGAAACTGAGAGAGCACAGCAGGGCAACAGCCATGTTAGAGTTCATCAACAGACTGAAACTGCCATCACTGCTTTCTTTAACCTTTAAAAAGAGGTTATCTATTCCCTTTCTTATTTTTTAAAGAAATATTTCAGTAATTATAGCAGCATTTGAATAGGAAGGCCCTGTTTATTATCTTTATACAGTGAATCTTTCATTCTTGATATTTCTTGCCCCCTAAATAAATTTTGGCATGTTTCCACCTCTCAAAAGCAATGCTTGTTCTAAATCCCTTCCAGCTACTTAAATTAACACTCCAACTCTTTTTGCAGGTACTAAACAAATTTAAATACTACAAATGTCAGTGGTACATGAGAGGAGAAAAAATAAAATAAGGTAAGAAACAGTTGATGAGCAAAGAAGTTCGCAAAACATGCCAACAGTTATAAATTCAATGTGCTGTCTACACAAAATGTTTTGAATAAGTGATGATCAAATAAGTGAGCATGACCTGTTTAATTTCTTAGAAAGAAGTTCCATAGGATCATGTCTTGAAAGTCAAGTATATTTATCTTACCATAATTGGGTTGGTCTGGCTGTGCAGTCTGTGCAACGAGATCTTTATTATGACGCAGAAACAAAATTGTGTTTCTCAGAGTAAGCGCATGATCAAAATATCTCTGTGCTTCTCCTTCACCAGTGCTCTGAACCTAAATGAAGAGAAAATAAATTTTGCAACAAATATCATTCTCATGCTATTCAAATATATAACCAGACAGTACAGATATTAAGACACTATTAAAAGTCAGTAAATAAAAAATTTGCCCAGGCAATATTTAAACAAATATTAACCTCAATCTTAGTTGAGCTTCCAACTGACTACACCTTTGAAGATGATAGAAACTACCCAACAAGTAAAACCAACAACTTTAGCAATCAAGTAATGCTAAACCACACCATTATATGTTCCATATATGATTCAAACAGGGTGCTTCAAAAACCTGATATATATATTCTGCTTCATCCAGAAAAGTGCTCCCATGATGCCACTATCTTATCACCCAGTTCACAACTTTGTATCACAAGGGACAATAAAGTATGTGATTCAACACAGCTGAACATACAGCTTAAAATCACTCAGCTAAGTCCATGTTATGTGCTATGACCTCTCTAGGATGTAAGGACAGAGTAGTGGACAAAACTCCTATCCTCACTGGGCTTAACATCAATTTAACGCATGCTCGCTGACACTGAGCCAGTCACCTATTTAATATGGAAAAACACATACATCCCAGAAACAACACAGAAAATAAGAGGACAGGTCTACAGGGGGAAATACCTAAATTAGATTTGCATTAAATTAGTAAGATCAACCAATTTAAGTTTAATCAAGATGACACGTCTTAAAAAATAGTTAAACTTTTCAAAAACTAAATTTCATACTGAAAGGCTTTCCCAAGAATGACAGTGGTAAAAATATATATATATACACAGATATATAAAGGGTTAAACTGATCTCCAATTAGCTATGCTTGATAAAAGACTAGTTGAGGTGGGAAAAATAAGAACCAGGAAAATTGATGTTAAACTGTGCTAGAATATAAAAATTTTATTGGCAAAAGATGATGCACAATAAGAAATGGGGTTAACAAGATATTAAAAGCATTGAGGGAATAATGAAAATATAAAAATAAAAGTTAAAGAGACCAATTAATAACAAGAATTATCTCATGCACTAAAATGGTGAAAATCTTATGCAGAAAGAACAGTGGAAAAGAATGTTTTTAGTTTTTTCTTTTGAGATATAAAGGAATTACAAAATCATCAAAAATGCTCTAAATATACACAGAGTTCATCATTAAAGCACAAAAGATACCAAAATTATTAGTCAAGGAACAGATTAGGCGCACGAACTGTTTGCGTAAGAGCAGAGGACAGAATAAAATATCCAGGGAATGAGAAACACCAAGAAAGGCAATCAAGATTTAGAGCTAAGGAAAACTAGGGCTGTACTCACGGGGAAAAAGATGGTTAAGAACAAACATGCTGAAGTCTTCAAGATGCTAAAAGGGATAGTGAGAGTGAACATAAATAGGATACCCAGGGACACTGTCCGGATTTCAAGTAAGTGGAACAAAAACTTCAAATAAAATTGTTGAAGAGTAGATCTTAGAGAATCATGTTGGAAAAAAAAAAATTAAAGGCTACCTTACAAAAATGTAATTTAAAAAACTACAGACATAATTTCTGCACCTTATTTCTTCATTATATTAAACACATAACTCTGATGCTGAGAGTTAGATTAGACAAATTACTTTTTAAAATCACAAAATTCATTCATCTACTCAGTATGTTTAAGTCTAAATGACTGCCACCGTATTAAGGTGGGATTGAGGTAGGAACAGCAAGAATACACCAAAAATCCACATAATCAGTAACTGATGTTTTATCAAGAAAAGGTTCCAAATGCCAGATTCCAAAATCCCGTAACAAGCTATGTAGATTTACCTTTTCCAGTTCTACAAGAAAGCTGTCCAGAGACTCATCTGAGAGTTTGCCAACTTCAAACATTGTGACTGCATGGCTTTTCAAGTTCTGCAATAAAGAAAAACAAAAAGCCTAAAATGTACTTTTTATATGAGCCTATTATTGGTGGGTTCTAGTTTTCTCTTTCAATGTCAAGTATAACATCTTACATTTATATTCTGCTTTCCAATATATTAAAACTTCAAGTTGCGTGAGGTGAGGAGCTGATTCTTCTACTTACACTCACTAGAAAGTTGTAACACTCCTCTATATAAAATATAAAACAAAGGGGGCTGCATTTTCAGGAATAAATCTAGTATTTTAAAAAAGACATAAAACACTGAATTATTTTATAATTAATCTTTCTTTTAAACATTTTCATGTTTAAACAAGAGATCAGACTTACTGGTGAAAGATTTCCCATCATTAAAAAGGCAGTAAGAGTTGAGTCGAACAGGAATGCAATACGCTTTGTATACGCTGTAGACAAACTCAAACTGCTTATACTGGCTGTGTCAGCTGAAAGAGAAAATTGTAATTTAAAACCAAGGAAATGAAAACTGCTCTTTGCTTACCACTTGGAATGAGAAAGTATTTCATTTCAGCTTTATTTAATAAATAATTAAATATAAGCAATATTGTAGTCAAAAGCGGTCCCAAACCTACTTTTCTCCTACATAAAGTTTAAACAAAAAAACCCAAAAAACCTTTTTTTAAGGCACTCTCTTTTGTACTGAATTTTTAAAACACAAATAATAAACCAAGCCTTGATGACTGTCAAATCAGTAAGACTACCCAGCCTAACCTCTTCAGGCAAGTCACCTGGCTCAGGTGACAGAGCTACTGAGGGGAGGAATGGAACCCATGCTGCTGTGCCCCTCTCCTCGTGCAACACAAAGCCACGCGCAGCCCCCTCGTCCACTATGCTCTGCCTCCCTCTGTGCCTTGCCCACGGTATGGTCATTCTTCGCTCCCCAGCTTGTAGCCCAAGCACCATCTTCCCCATGAAGGCTCCCCGAACCTCTCTGGGCAGTAAGACAGCTCCTTCTCTTCGCCCTCACAAGCACCATTAATGCTTCTCACACTGTGGTGGTTTCTGTGGTTACACTCTCCAGATTTAGCTTTCAGAAGGAAACTATCATATTCCTGTCAACTTTACACACCTAAGACCTAGCGCAGTGCCCAGCATATGGCTAAGCACTCAAGGACTGCACACTGAACGAATGAACCAGAACAAACTGCAAAAGAACCATGGCCTGGAGTTTGCTTCACGAGTGGAGGTGCAGACATACGGCTCATCTAGAGACAGACTCAAACTGAGTTACTGCTAACCTGGATCTTCTTGGCTGTTTGTATCAGTGTCAGTAGCCGAGGAAGCTTCCTGTACAGGACTCCTACTTTCCCCGCCATCCCATGATAGGAGCATCTTTTGTGGATCTAGAGTACTCCTGTTGATGAAGAAAACATTCACTTTTAAAAAATCATATAAATGATCATATAAAAAACAGCTACTTAAGTCAGTATTTGAACTATGGACATCCATCTAAATCCAGTCTTATATTCAAGCTCCAAATTGAGGTGTAGCCCCAAAATGCTCTGCACAGAAAGCAAAGATTCTTAACTAAACCTATGGATAGGATGCAGGGAATTCAAGAACCCTTTATATGTAAAATATCATAGAAGCCTTTCTCTGGGGAAAGGGTTCTTAGTTTTCATCAGACTCTAAAAAAGATTATCAGAGCTATGACACACACACAAGGTTGAAAACCATGAATGTATAGGGTTCACCTTAATCAACAGATTGAATAAGTAAAATTTTTGTAAGTAAAACTGAATTTTTTTTCCAAAAAGAAAGTCTAGTATCCCATACTAAATAAATGAGTTACTTTAATCTGTTTACAGATGGGACATTCCTCCATGATGAGTGAAGTTGATCCAGATTTATTACTTGTCCCTTCTTATGGGCAAACCCCAATCGGCAATACATTGACACAGCATTCTGAAAGGAACAGAAGGGAAATGAGCCTTTGAAATAAACTACATGTTAGAAAGCAGAGAGAAAAAATTGTTAGACTATGCTTGTAGTGATCCTCAAACATTTTCACACCATAATCAGAAAAAACAATTTTCAGTAGCCTATTCTTCCCTTACAGTCTTCACGTATGTGAGAGGGGAATGCTTCCAACCATCTGGCCTGGCCCTCCCTAGAGCCACCCCCAAAGAAGCAGGAGTCGTTGGCTTCAACTGACTTCATTGCAAGACACTGGTTGGGCTGCTTCCTGCAGCGCACAGACGTGTGACCGCTTGCTTTCAGTCCGTGGGGCAGAATACTGGCTCAGGGCCCTTATCTTACTCTTCTCTGTCTTTGCAAGCACCCTGTGAGTGTGCACACTTCCTCTGACAGCTACTAAGAATCTCACTGCCTCCGTTTCTCAGTATCAAGACAAAAATCTATAATCCATTCAGCATTCCTATCATAAGTGAAAAGAGTATAAAAATTACCTTGACCAGGGATAAGTCTATCTCAAGGACATTTGCGAGCTGAAAAATAAAAAATTATTTTACATTTTTAGAATTATCAGCATGTTACACAGTTCTAATAGGCAATTTAACCAAAATCAGCAAAATTTAAATTACTAAGAACTGAAAGACTGAATAAATTTTGAAATCAGAATTTTCTTCTTTCCATAGCTCTAAAATGCCTAGAGTAGCACAAATTCAGGCAATGACCATAGCAATTTACTCACTCTTTAATTTTGTCTCATTTAAAATAAAAAAATTTCTAGATCAATCAATTGTACACAATGCTTTTACTGTAAAGTCATTTAGAAAGTTAATTTAACCCAAGTATAAGCTATTAACTAAAAAATTTCAATATACCTATGGTCTAAGATCTAACCATGTATGGATTTTGAAAATATTTTAATTATATCTAAATAATTTTACCTACTCTACACAAACTTATTTTATAATCTTGAGATTAATTCCCTCATAAGATGTTGTCACACTTACCTCTGCAACATTAGTATGCTCATCTATTGAAACAAATATCTTATAGAGTAGAGTTTCAAAATAATCACCTTGCACTCGGTTCATTACAAAACCTTCAAGAGGAGGAACTAAAATAAACAAAATAGACTTTTCTCAGTTATACAATTTTATAAAACAAGAAAATTTAATTCAGATTATCCATTCAAAAAGAGACCTCTGACTTAGGGAATGAGCTCAGCTTTTGATTCATTTTATCAACTCTGTAGGAAGTTTTTCTAAAACTCCCAAAGTTAAGTTCACATACAACACAACACTGTCTACACAGAGTCAACTCTGATGTCAGAGCATAAATCCTACAAGTAATTTAATCCCCATGGACCTCTCAGCATTACTGGGGCAGAGAAGTGCTGGAGGCACGAAGTTGGTAGAAAGGCAGGGGGACTGGGGCTGCTTCAGAATGGGGACACCTGCCACGGGTGTGTGTCTGATGCCTCTCAGGCAGCAGGGGTGACTGGTCTAAAGAAGAGAAAGGACTGTGAGTTGCCACACTAAACAAAACCAGAAAGTACTGGCTCTCCACCTTTCTCCCATCATCCCCAGTCCATCCTGAGAAGAGGGGAAACTCATCTGCATGACTGCCATGTTTGTCACTAGTATAATTTGCTCTTTGGGGCCTTCTAGTCTGTATCTTCCTCAACAGAAAGAGGGTCAACACCCTCTTCAGCACAAGAGGCTGTCTGGCTGTTGTGCTTCACATGACAGTCTATTCACATTCACTTCTCTCCATCTCTTTGGTCCAGATGCTCTATCTAATCCACTTCACTAGAGCACTCTGCCCAACCAATAAAAAACAGGCACCAAGCTTTCCTTTGCCATTCTTCCCTGTGGGCACACTTCCCTTGAGAACGTCCTGGGAAGAAGGCATGTGCCAAGGCCCTAGCAGGATTTGGGCGTCCCTGTATCCCCTAACCCAAACACCATCTAATTGTACCCAAAACTAAATTATCCCCAAGAGAGAGAAATAAGACAAAATTCAAGTGGTCAAAATGAAGACTGTGAAAAACCACAATGTACATTTCAGGACAGGTTATTCACTTTACAGATCTGGTTCATGTCATTTTCTAATTTACTGCTACCCATATTTCCAATCATCCAAGAACTCTTAAGGATCAAGCTTCTTTTTAGAAATATTATAGTAATCCCATTTTTAATATAAGTAATTCTTTTCCTACACTATCAGCTGTGTGTATAGTAAGTGCAAACATTTACTGAACACTTACTGAGTGCCAGACTATACTGCCAACTACCTTACATATACAATTTTACTTCATCTTCTTAACATTAAGAGTTGTTCAAAACTATACCCCTACCTTAGAGATGAAGAAACCAAGGCACAAAGAGGTGAGAAACATACAATTTACATCTAGGCAAAAAGAATGAGGCAACGCTACATGAAGAGATATGGAATGATATATCCATATATAATATGGATGTATATATAATATACATCTCCAAAATATATTAAGTTAAAAAAGCAAAGTATGAGCTAGAATATACCATCTGTGTAAGAATATAACCACACAAAAAAGGACATATACATATACACAGAGTCTGTTTTTGGAAGAACATACACAAAACTTAGGAGTGGTGACTGGGAGAGGACCTGAATGGTTAGGGGTAGGCAGGGGAAGCAGACGTTTTCATACTTTTTATTTTATATCATAGTTATTGCCTACTCAAAAAAAAACTTAATAAAAATAAATAAATGTAGAGAAAAATACCTGGAAATAGCAAAGAAAATTATTTTTAAAAAAGACAAGGAAGGCCTGGCCATAAACACAAGCCAACAAATGAAGGTGAGGACGTGCCAGAGCATGACGACTGATCTGAGGGAGTATTTTTATAATAAGCCCTATCACCACTCAGTTGTTAATAGTAAGGTCTCTGGAATTTTCTGACAATTTATATTTGATTACACAAATATTAAGTATCTTAGAATGGTAAAAGATATCACAAACAAGAACAACAGCTGAAAGGTATGATGGAAAACACACTTGTAATGCATAATCGAACTATAAGCCCTTCTATAAATTGGTAAGATATCTAATCTATAAAAAAAAAGCTCTATTCTGTGTTCAAGGATGTTAACCACATCACCACTGAGGCAAAATAAATAAATAAATAAAGGGAGGAGGGGGAAAATAATCTAAATAACCAGCAATAGGGGAAATGGTTTAATAAACTGAAATATACAAGAGTCTTAATATTGACTTAACTTCGGGAGGTGGGTGAAGAGGGGAGGATAAAGACAAAAAAAATAATAACAACATGAAAAAATATGACACAGGTCGGGTAAAAATGCAGGATATACAATTCCAGATTACTGAATATATGTAGAAACTTATACACTAACAAGGTCTAAAAGGTGACATAAATTTCTAAAAACGCTGATTTGATTTAGGATTGTGAGAAATTTATCTCCGATTTCTACTATTTTAATACAGCGTGTAATAAGATGAAAATAAGGAATTAATTAAAATCACCACAATGTGTTACAATATGAGGAAGAAGTGTTTTCTTTGGAAAATTCTAACACTGAAGATCCTAGAATGACATGTGTCTAAATTATTAGGGTGATAAGCAGTGCCCAGCACCCAGTAACCTTTCAAAAAACACTGGAAAATATTGGCACATACTTACCTGCTATACAGCTGTCATCAGATATTGGAACATCCAGATAAATAAATCCTTTGTTATATAAACCTATAAAAGCAAAAGTATCTTGTTTTAGATGGAATAGTAAACATTCGTAATTAAAATAAAAACTTTATTCCTGATTTTCTGTAAAGATTCTTACAACTTAATGCTATGTGAAAATGAAAAAAGTAAAATAGAAGAAAAGAATTATATCAAAGCTTTCAAATCTCAGTTTCCCTCAAATGCTTAGAACTGCAAAATTTTTCTTATGATTCATTTGTATCAATTTCTAATCTATGTAATTTTAGCCACACAGGAAAACAATAGGCTGAGGTCACATTTAAAACAATAACATGCCTTAAGAAATATTACTATTCTTATCTAATGGATAAATAATTGCTATTAATTGTTGATGGCTTAAAAGAGATTTTTATGTTGACAAAAGACCATTTCTACTAACCACTTACTATGTACTACATTGTAATCTAGTGATCCCGAGAGCTGAGGGCCTGCATCGATGATCTTGTCAATAGCGCATTTCTCAGGCAAAGTGCATATCTAAGAAAAGCAAAATATTTCCAGTTAAGTTCCATCCAAATGAACTAATTCGCAAGTCTCCTCAAATCTATTCATGTTTAAACCAATGGTTGCATGTCATTAGTTGAATGAACTACCTATTTTTTTCGTTTTTTTACTCTAGAATTCAAACAAAAAAGCTACGCATATAACCATCAATTAAGGTGCCAAAATACACCATCGTTAAGTGCAAATACTTGCTGGTAAGTAATGCGTTCAGTAACAAATACTAATATTTACTCGTCTCCTTTGAATAGGAATCTAATCCATTTGCTGATTCTAAATCTCTCAAGTCAAAAGTTTATTCACAGTCCACATGATCATCAGTGACAAGAAGATCACTATCTTATGATGTGGTCTGACATCTCTGCTAGGAAGTAAACATACTGAAGCAGAATTTCTAAGCCTTGCACTCATAGGATTTATTCTGTCCTCTGAAGTTTAAAAAAAAAAAAAAAAGCAAACTAAAAAAAAGTCCACACACTCACTTACATTTCTTCAGCCACACGGATACGACCCGGTCTCTAGGCTCCTCATCTGTGGCTCCGCTCCTTTCCTCTAAACCAACATCTCTTTAAAATGTATAAAGCTTATATCCGATGTGGTCTGACCACTGGGAATAGCATTTCCTTTGATCTTGACACTACTGCCCTATCAAAGCACCTGCCACGTCAGTACAGAAGTTCAGCACAGAGACTAAGAGCACAGCAGGCTGCCTGGGTTAAACTCTGGACCGTGGCGACCACTGTGACTAGAGCCATTACTTTACTTCTCTGTGCTCACCTACCCCATGTGGGAAATGGGCTACAAATCATACCTCTGGGGCTGTTATGAGAATCAAATTAGAACATAAAAAGCACTTGCAGTAGTGCCTGGCACATCAAGCACATGGCAAGTGTTCAGAAAGTGTCAGCCCATATTTGTTGTTGGTAGTTGCAGCATCATGTCACTTTACGTGAATCTTCTAATTAAAATTCCCAGATTATTGTACACAAACCAAGTCAAGTCTCTATTAAAAGAGTATTTTGGAAACCCATCAATATTCTAGCCTAAAGATCATTTATAATATTGAATTTAAGTTTAATTTCCTTCAGGAAAACCAAATAGTGTTACCTAAAAAAAAAAATGTAACTCTATTATAAAATTATGAAATAATTTTAAAAATAAAAATTTAATGTTTAACTTTCAAAGACATCTACCTTTATGTCATCTTCTGTGATATATCCAGCCTGTACCACCCACCATGCCTCTATGGCAATTTCCACGGGCTTCATTGGTAAAAGATCACGGGCTGTTTTCCTTCTGAAAAATTTCTGCAATGATACAAATATTTGAGAATTTGCAATCAACCTAAAATTACTACTTTTTTATTAATCATAGTATAACAAGATTATTTCTAACAGGCTAAATAAATACCTTTCTTAAATCTCATGTTTTAAAATATAAAGTATTCTAGGTATATTGACTGGAGAAAGTCATTCGTAAATTATTTCAAAATAAATTACTTCAAAATACTATCATTAAATCTGGATCTAAATCCAGACATTCAAAGGAAACCCAGGTTAAAATGCTTTTGGAAAATGTGCACTGATTTCATCCATGAAGTGAACCCTGGGAGTGGCATGAACAGGTAAAAAGAGCAGCAGAACAAAATTAATTTTTAAAAATAAATGAAATGCTCTATGCCCTAAATATTTTTTCAATAAATTACTTAAGCTACAACCTAGAGAATACTGACAAATTGTTTTGTATTGTTTCTGTATTAAGCATGTTTTATTTGATCAAAGAAATCACAATTCATTATTCCTACTACTTAAAAAAAAAGTAATCAGATTGTGTGATAAAGAAGACATGACATGAAGTCAGAAAGAAAGGGAAACAACTTACTTTTGATGATCTACACTGATTCATCAAATCAATGTACTGGTTTCTTCCTATGCCGAGAAGTCTTAGACCTAAAAGAAAGGGCCTTTCCTTTAAAATCACTTAATATATTTTGATATGTCAGTATGCTCACAAGTCTCTTTGGAAAAAATCTTTGGCTTATGTTCATTTTTTGCTTACTGACAATATCAAATTAAATGGAATTCTTCAAGCAAAATATATAAGAAAACCTACTGGGAGAAATGAATTCAAGCTGACATTTTTTGACAACATTAAATGAGAAAATTTTTTAAAAAGCAGAAGTCCCCCCAATTCCAGGAAGTCCAAATGTACTTCTCAGCAAAAGTTCCTTCCTAACATAACAGAACTATGCCACATTTTCAAATATGCACTTCATCAAAAGAAGCATAATAAAACACCTGCAAATTATGCAACAACTGTGTATCATGCTGCAAAAATACTGTGCACAAATTTTCTTCCCTCATTTGGTACACAACACAACCCAAGTATCAGCAAGAACTTTATCCTCTAGAAATATAGAGACTAGTTCCATTTTTCTGATTCTACCACTCCAAAATATTCCTCTCTTTGACATTTAAACTAAATCTTATACTTGACTTGTATCACCTGATAAAATTCCTGTCACTAATGTGGCTTGCTGTTCTCATCTTCTAAGTCTTTCAGGTTAAAAACACGATACTGACAGATAATAACATGCATGCACAAAGACACCCCGTAAACATTACCTCGTTCAGCATAATTAAGTACTTACAGTCAGCAGCAGTAAAATTGGGCAATGAATCATAACTCTTCTCACTGTTCATAATGTCCTTTTAAAAAGACAAAAAGTTTTTCAGTTAAATGCAAAACATCCTTAGATAAAAACATGTGTATGTTACTACAGCCAAGGAGAATAATAGTAATTATTACACGAAGCGCTGAGAACAGAGTTTGGTAACCTAAAGCATGCATGTCACATAGGGGCACTTTCCACGTGGACCCAACCTGGTAAGTGACGATCAGAAGCTGAGATCTGGGTTTCTCACAGCACTCTGAATCACAGACCATTGCCCTGTAAAAGCTATGCAAGGAATACCTCTATTACAGCTCAGGGCTCCAGCCTCTCCACACTTCATGCCTGATCCTAGACTCCTACCCCGAGAGAAGGCCTGAAAACATGTCACAGTTCCATCAACACACATCCAAGACACACACCGCCAATAGAGATCTTAACCACTCAGCAGTCTTGGCTCCTCCGAGTCCCAACAAGCAACAGAGTTAAACTTAGTATCCAGCTTCTTCCAACTCGCATCTGTTTTTCCAGTAATAAACCAACTGTTTACAGTGGGCCTAAGACCCGTTTTCAACCCAGGAGCTATAGGCCAATGGTGTTAAGAATGGATACCAGAGAGCAGCAAGCACATGGATGTAACTGAAAGCTGGTAAATGGGACAAGACCTTGCTCTGTTACCTCCCCTAAACATGTGGACAAAACCAGAAAAATAATCAGAGACAGCAACAACTACTCTACTTACTGCTTAGCTGCCACCTTCATTATGCTACCCTGGTTCTAGGGACAGACACTGACAGAAACCTGGGCTGTCAGGCCTCAAGCTTTACTTTGCATTTCCTTGGAAACAGGAGACATGGGACTACAGAAGTGCCTATGAAGAAGGAGTTTAAGGAGACAGGCAAAGGGAGCTCCCGCGAAGGCAGCACATGCGAAAGGGAGCAGACCTCACTACTGAACTCCTTCTGTCCTAGGCTGTGCTCTGCTCTTCAAGTGGCCACTGAGCCCAGCACAGTAGCTCTCAAATAGAATTAAGTAGCAAATGAATACTAGATAAACACTGCCAACCTTTACATAAAGCTGGCTTAAAAAAGTATATAACCAGTATTAAAAGCTATTCAACACAGGCCTAAAAACTGCCTTCGCAAAAAGGCTAACATCTAATAGTCAATATTAGTGGAAATTAGCAGCCAGGGCTACCAATACTTTTCTATTCTTCTGACATGTGCAATATACAACGTTGGGTCTATATCATCATTTATTCTTTCTACAGTTAGAGAATAGCTAAATACACGATGTTTCTTTGAGCTTCATGTTCAATTCTGTCACCCACACTTTCAACCATAATCATGCATTAAAAGCAACAAATTTTAGACTGACTAATGCTACAGTGGTACAAAGGGACAACAAATCTTCAAGAACACAGAATGAAAATAGATCCTTTCCCTCTGTGAAAACATTGATAATGACAACTACTTGTACAAGTGTCGTTGAAACAGTTAACCTTGTAACCAACTGTACTTTTTTACACTATAAACTCAGAAACACTGTCCGCTGGGCCGAGTGCTGCAGGGCTGATCATCACCCACCCCATCCTTAAAGATTCACGTACACTCACCTCCATAATCCCAGTATAATATGAAAATGGTGTTATCCTTAGGCCCTTCACCATGATGTCCGATAAATGGTAAGGGTACAGCATGAGATGCTCTCGACTGTACTTTAACAGTTCCTCGTAGTATTTTCGTTCATCTTTCTTGACATGTTTAACTGGGGGAAAAGGGGGAATTCTCTAGTTTTTTTCATATGTCCTATACTTACATATAATTACAAATACAAGGAGAAATACTTTACAAACTAATATTAATTAAAAAGAAAATATGAAAATTGTAAGAGAACAAATAAAATAATCTAAGTTGGAACAAACAATTATACCACAAGAAATAAACTTCAACATATATAAGTAAAACATATAATGGGACAGATAAGTAGAGAAAATTCCTACCGAATCAAAAAGCAAAGAAAGTGAGCATGGACTGTCTCCCTAAAAGGTATAAAACGTAAGCTATGATCTATCCAATCCCTTACTATGATACTTCACAAGACAGCCGAACTGAATGACAGTTTTCTAGGAAATCAAGCCTATTTTTTTTTTACAATTATTTGCTGGTTTGTGTGTTTTAAATGTAAAAAGGTCTCTGACTTCCATGGAAAATGTTTAAGTAGAAAACTTATCTCTGAAATACTATGCTTAACATGAGAGTAACACATGAGAGGGAAGACTAGCAGGGTAACAGAACAAAGTAACCTGACACAGAAAAAGCAAACATTAAAAAAAGTTTTTTAAAAAACCATGAAAACAACTATATTTAAAATTTGTTCCAATTATTATAGAGTCTTCATTAAAGTTACATTATTTGGAAAATTTATAAAGACCAAAACAAAACTCTAAGTAAAAAATTATTAAGAAGT
Organism: Vicugna pacos; assembly: GCF_048564905.1. NCBI lineage: Eukaryota > Metazoa > Chordata > Mammalia > Artiodactyla > Camelidae > Vicugna > Vicugna pacos. Next base: position 26,894,284 of record NC_133011.1, on the reverse strand, counting down.
AATGTACTTCTTTTTTGGCATATTTTCTCACCTAAAGGAAAATGAGGACATTTGAATCAAAATAAATATTCTATAGGTAAAATGAATCTCTAAACAGTACTCTAAAAAATTATTTTCATTGGAATTAGAAATAAATATCTACTTGCTAATGCAAATTGTTGTTAGGTATAATGGGTCAGTATAGAGTTTCTTAAAGTCTGTACATGGGAAAATTTCAGACTATGAAATATATATATAAAAGATTAGAGAGGTTTATGAAAATAATAATTCAGCAACAGTCAGTTCTAGCTCACTGCAGAAATGTGTCTACTTACCTAAGTTGCTTCTATATCGTAACTGATTGCGGATACTGTACAGGACAACCTGCTTTTCATATTCTCTCTGTGAATTTCCAAGACTCTAAAAAAAATTTTCAAATAGATTTAAAATAGTTTCTAAACTATAGTACTTTTCCTCCATAAAATTTCAATACCATGCCCCTTAATTTTATTCAGGAATCTCTAATTTCCAGAACAGAGTACAGAAGATTTTCTTGAATTTTATTATACTAATTTCCTGCTATGGTATTAGAACAAAAATTCAGCGTGTTTCTTTTCAGTCTGCCTTTCTAAAAGGACTTACTGAAATTATCTAAAGTATAAAGCAGTTTGAGAGCGTAACTTCACTTAAGTTAATAAAAAACTAAGTTCTACTGATAAAGATTTCTTTCCTAACTGTCGCCGATTTGTGTGGATGGATTAACCGTTTCTTGCAGTTCATTTATTTAAATTTAAGAATGACAACTAAAGAGAGATCCCTGTCTGATAACTATAGTTGAGGGCTATGATTATTAAATATTAAGATTTCTGGAGAATGTACATTTGAAATGTACCTCTAAATGATAAAATTACTTCTTAAAATGTCATCTCATAGCCTCATCAGAAAACATTAGACAATTTTGGAATTCTGATAGAGTTTTTAATGAGCAAAACACTTTGTAGCTGTGAATCTGGTATTTTAAGTTCAAAACTGGGTACTCATGAAAGCAAAGAATCAGTGTGTCTGATTATAGCTAACATTATATTCAAAGTGAGACCATAAACTTAATATGTGACTGCTACCCTCCTTTTCTAATTACTAGGTATGATCTTTCCAGCACATTATAAAATAAAATTAAACATCTTAAGAGATTAATGACAGAAAGATCAGAGGACTCAATTCATACACTTCTTACTCATAGGTTTTTGAAAGGTAAATGTCCATACACATATTTCCACTCAAGGCAACCTTTACAAGACAAATGAACTCACATCTAAACAATCAGGCACATAACTGGAACCACTGGTGAGTAGCATTTTAAGAAGAAAGGGATATAATGTGAGAAAACTAAAAATCTTTATTCCTGTATCTATGTTAACTGATTTATCACTGGTTAAACCACAGCCCACACTACTGCCACAATGTATGTGCCTGTGTTGTTTTCATATTTTAACATTATGAGTAGTTAGAAGTAAAGTGCATAGTAGAGTACCTACTCTCCCATCTTTTATGTAGCATCAAAGCCAGGGTCAGTACTGAAGATATTTAGGGGATTCAAAATATTGGGCTTCCTATAAAACTTTTAAAGGATCTCCTCTAGCTCTACTGCCAAATAAAAGTCTCTTTCTCAAGGAACACAAAACACACACATACAGAGCAGACAATTTGCTAAAATCTTAGCAACTTCCAAACTTAAGGATTTGCTCTTCTGCTTCAAAATAAGTCCCTTAATTTATCCTAACTTACAAGCATTTCCTCCCTTCAAAACTCTATTCCTGGTAACTCCAGGATAAAAGTGTACATCAAGCCATTTATACAAAACATAAGGGTCCATTATTCGTAAGCCAATTAGAGAATACGCTATCTACTAAATATCTAAGTCTTTGCGTTAGTCATTAAGTAATGACTGGTCCTGATCACTATGTGTTTGTATACACAAATAACTAAAACCTACATTAAAAGCTGATTTTATTCCTCACTGCCCACGCACATAAAATAAAATTGCTTTTTGCAGGAAGACCAGCTTCTCTTCCACTCCTACCCCAAATTTCCCACCATTCTCATTTTAAAACACTGTTGCCACTACAGGAGGCAACTAAAGGAGGTCATTTTACTCTGAGGCAGTGTTGACCTAGCAGAAATACTGACCAGGTCTGACAAATGAAGTTGGGCTACATATAAAAGGAACTGTAACAGATGGGGTGACACAGGAACTGACTGTAAAACACTCATTGTGCATCAGATTATGCCAAAAGCATAAAGAATTCCTTCTAAAGTTTTTGCTCCTACAAACCCCAATCCTAATGGGCACCTCTACCAAAACAAACAAACAAACAAAAAAACCCACAACATTTTTTAAACTGACCCTTCTTGGATTACACAGAACATTATAATATATCCCTTAAAATAAAACTATGAATTGTTTTGAACAATGAATATTGGTAAACTACAGAAAAATCCTGAAATAATGACCCAATCCACAACTTTTTAATGTATTTTTGAAAGTGAGTATAGCCATATCACATAAAAATATTTCACTTCATTTATATAAAAACTATGGGCATGAAAAACATTTTTAAAAAAATCTGAATCACCCTCCCCCAGCTTTCAGAACTGGGAAATATGAGTCACTTCCAAATTAAACTCATCAAAACTTACTCGAAACTCTTATCAAAGTACTTAGTATCTGTAATGCCAAAAAAAAAAAATGCTTTCCATATGAGGACTATTCCCCATGTTTTGACTGAGCTTTATTTAGCTCCTGGAGAAAAAAAAAAAAATCGCAGACTGATGCTATCATTCATTTACTCCAAAAATATTTACTAAAAGCCAACTATGCAACAGGTGCTCAAAATACAAAAGCAAAAACAAGTAATATAACCAGAAAATGCAACACAGTGGGATAATTACTAGGGGTGAGAAATACAGTTTTGGGGCAGCACACCTGGAGGTCAACCACCCTAGATTTAGGTCAGGGTAACCTTCCCCGAAGAGTTAGTATCTGGGATTCAAAAAGAAGCAACAAGCAATCTATGGGGACAGGGAGTGACAGGATCGGGTTTGCATTTTCAAAGCCTCACCCCAGTGTAGAATGAAGAATAGATAGGAGGGTCCTTTTCTGAGGGCAAGGGACCAGACAGAAAGCTGATGTCGTAATTCAAAGTGGAGCCTAACTTAGGAAAACAGTGGCAAGGCTACAGAAAGTCTACGAGGTAGTTTGTGCAGATGGGTTTTGCAACATCTTCTACGAATGGAAGCTTATCCTAAGCTAACACAGCTATTCTTTTAAGTGATCTTACCAAAAAAAGTTTTAATTTAATGTCACATTTGTACATAACTATAACACTGTTCTGAGGTTATTTTTAATAGTCACGACTAAGGTTTAGAAATGCTTTTGCCAATACTAATTAAAATCAATTATTCATGCTGGACATAATCGAATCATCCATCTTTCCTCTCTTATGCTACGTTTATTTTTGTGAAAGGAAGAGTAGAGGAAAAAAATGGAAACAAAGAGAAGGACTGTTGGTTCTTCCAGTTGTCTTGCTGTATGTCACAAAACCCTAGAAACAAAAAGCGTCCATCAAAGCCCTCATTCAAGCTTAACAAGAGAACTTTTTCCTTCAGGGTTAGCACTTTCTTCTTCCAGTTCAAGATTAATGCCACATGGGCGGCCGCTGCCACCCAAGAGTTAAATTTATCTTCCTACTTTCTTGTGTTTTTGGAATCTTGAAGTGAAAGCATTTTCTTTGCCACATGACGCACTGCCAGAATCTCAAATTATTCATTTCCTGTAACTAAGACCCCAAGCTGGGAAAGAAGGCAAAGTAGTAATTCTTATACCTTCACCACCACCATCCCAAACTTTCCAAATATACCAGTGCCCAGCATCAATGGAAAACAGAGTTTCACTCTCAACCACATAGAACGGCAGGAACTTGAAAGTCAATCTACAACCAGAGAAAACAGCGCCTTCTATGCAGCACATATCACTACCTGCATAACATTTACCACCACCTGCCATATTATGTATTTATTCATTTATTTGTTTATTGTCTTTCTTTACTAAAATGTAAGATCCATGAAGACAGGACCTTTGTTTGCTGACTGCTGCAAATTATCCGCACCTAAAACAAGGCATAGCACATAGGTGTTCAACAGATATATATTTACCAACTGAGGAAAAAATGATACTCAAGCATTTGAAAATTCTCAAGGACCTCCTGTCACTCTGTTTTTGAAACATCTCTAATAAAGCCATCCTGTCGAGAGGCCAAAGTTCAACAAAACAAAGTAAAAAAGCCTTTCAAAATCTGGCCCTGACTGCTACCACAACCACGCACTCACAAAGCCCCACCTCCAAACACGTCAATACATCTACACCTCCAGACTCTGGTGATACTAAGTCGCTCACTACTCTCAAAACATGCTTTCATTCGTCCAAACTTTTAAAAATGACTTTCCCTCTCCCTAGAAAATCTTTAATCCCTCTTGTCTATCTCTTATTGGTCCTTTAAGGACCAATTTAAATGCCTCCTCTACACATCCCGCTGACAACCCCCTGGACAATTGCTGACTCTGTCCTCTGAGCGCTCGCATATACCATCACGCAGGTTCCTGTGAGCAGCTAACGCCCTGTAACGTATTCATTTGTTTCTCGCCTCTTTCCACCATCCCGAAGTTCTGGAGGGCAAGGGCCGTGTTTTAAATCTGTTTCGAAGGTGCCTAGCCCAGTGCCTGGTTGAACGGAGACTGCGGGCAAAGGCGCCAGGCGAATCCAGTGGACATCCCATTTTGCAACGGCCCCATCTTGCCCCTGTGGCCCCAAGGCCGTCCCCTCCTCACCCCTGGGCTGCTGGTCGGTTACCCCGAGACCCTGGCGGAGGGAAGGCCAGGAGTCAGCGGAGAGGCGCCAGCCCCGGCCCCGCGGACGCGGCGAGCAGGTGGCGGCGGGGCGGGACCCCGGCCCCAGGTTCCAGCCGTACCTGCCTCACGTTGGCCGGCAACTTGCTCCAGGGGTAGTTGTGCCGGATGTGGAACTCCACGTCTATGTTCATGATGCCGGGAGCCCGGGCGGGCAGAGGCGGCCGCGACCGCGACCACGGCTGGAACGCTGCCTCCCGCCTGCCCGCCCTCGGCCCGTGTGAGGAGCCCGCGGGAGGCCCCGCACCTCACACTGCGGACGGCCAGGGCTGCCCCATGGCCAGGGCTCCCGAAGGCTGGGCGCGGCCCGGGCCACAGGGCACAGGAGCAGCGGAGAGAGGCGGCCAGGCGCCTCGGCTGCTCCAAGTTTCTTCCTAGTTTCGGCCCGCCGGAAATGGCTTCGTGCGTGCGTCACTTCCGCCCGTTGGCGCGAGGCGGGGAGGGGGCGGGGCCCGGGGCTGGCCTCCCGCGCCGCCCCCTGCACGCTGGGGGGCGAGGCAACCAGGTAGAGCCCGGAGGTACCCCGATAGGGGCCCCCTGCCCGCGCGCTCCGTGTGCCTCTGTGGTCTCTGGATGAGGTAACTGGGTTTGCATTTGCATTTGGATGACCCACTTTTCCTCCAATGTGAGCCTGGGTGACCCAGCAGGTGGTTACAAGCACTGGGTGGGCTGCCTGAGAAGGAGCGACTTGGGAAGGAGCTGGCTTCAGATAGTGCAAGAGCAGTGAGCCCCCTGGGGGCTTTCATAGCCAACCTTGAACTGAGGCCAGATGGACGGGGTCCAGGCTCATGAAAGAATGTATAAGACAGAGCTTTTACCCCAGTGGAGTGGTGGAGCAAAGGTCTAGTGTGTCCTTCCCTTCTTGGTAGTGGCTGCATCTTGTAGGAGAGAAACGTTGCGCTCCCCTGCAAAGATCCACATTCTTAAAAGGTGGAGATTCAGATGGTGCTGACAAGTGGGGGAGCCCAAAGAGAATCCAGGAAATGGAGAAAGATCCTTGCATTCAGCCTCTGGGTTACTGCTTCTGCTCCATACAAATGCCTCCAGAATTACCTTTTAAAGGCAGAAATTCACCCTATCTTAATTTCAGTTCTAGTGAGGTCTTTGGAAACACTTTCTTTCAGAATTCGTGACACTGGCTTAGCAAACCTGTGACCATTGTTACTGGCAGCAACCAGGACAAGTTCAGTATTTTTGTGTCTATTTTTCAGTTTTAAACCATGGTTTTAAATAATATTTTACTACACACCTGACAGATGTATACTCAGAACTTTTTATGTTGCCTAGCACATAGCTCAGCAGCTGGCCAGTCTGATGCACGGCAGGGACCTTATTATATCTGATGAGTTGAAACAAATATGGTCCACCCTGCCCTCCCATAAATGTATTGGTCTCATATTATCCAAATATAAGAGCCCATAACTAAGTGCTTTGAATCCTATGTCTACAGACCTTCGTCAAAGTAACCAAAGTTAAAAGAACTCTGACCATGAGACGTTTATTCAACAAATGTTGATTGCCTGCCTGCTATGTATCAAGCTTTTGACTAATACTAGAATGTTATTTCTCATAACCTTATGAAAGAATACCATTCTTATGACCTCAATTTAACAGAGGAGGAAACTGAGGCTTGACAGGGCTGCCTGACTTGCTCCCAAGATCACACAGGTGGTAGTGATGGAGCCAACCCAGAGCCTAAGGCTCTAGCATGCTAGAACCATTCTTTCAATTTCTCAATTCAGACTCTCACTGAACTGTTCTGCCTCCTGTTCCAGTTCAGACAATGTCCATTTAAAGTCAACACCGTAAATCCCCTCACAGTTTTTTTAATAAGTAAGTGTAAATAATAACTCATACTCTTCCAAAGTCTAACTTTGAGTTAACGCAACGTAAGTAACAACAAAAATTAAAATCAATATAATTTTTAAATCCCTGTAAACCATTGTTTAGGAAATTACAACAAACAGTTGAGTGCATGCTAAATTCTTCTTTTTTGTGTAACAGCAAATATTCAATATAGTGTGGACACATCAAAAACTCCAGAAGTAGACAGGAGATGGTGGCTGCTAAATCAGTAAGACACAGACTTTTGAAAATTTGACCATGAAAAGAAAAGACACTAACTCAGTAAGTAGAATAGGAGATTGGAGTAGAAAAGATCCTAAGCCACTAAGCAGCTGAGAAAGGCAGAAATTTGAAGGAGGAAATGGTAATGGATCAAAGCTACGTGTGGGAGAAGTCTGAATAACAAGCCCTTCTAAGTGGGGACTGTGACAGAGTTTGGCTTATGAAAACTGATCTGCCTCATTTCCCCCACGGTGTCCAGTTTTGAGAAATGGGAAACAGAGCAGTTCAGAGAAACCACAGATTAACCCACAGGGCTCGACAACCCCTCGGCTGGGAGGTTCAGGAACAGGACCACTCCCTCAGACACCAGGAAACAAGAACAACTCACTGGGCCCCACACGTAGTCCTCATTATATCATCGAGACTTTTTGGTAAACAATCATGTCCATCCTTTTAGGTCCTTGAGTCAAGCCCCTGCTATTTCTGCTTCAGTAGACCTTTGCTTTAAAAATTCCAGAGAGGTCAGAAACTGCAGTCCCAGAAGCTGCCATTCAAATTAACCTTGTGGGTAAACCATGAGTTCAAAAATACAGGCATAATGAGATTCGCTCTTATCTGGATTTACCAACTTGGACTAGGGAAAATTACCCAGTTGGCTTGAGCAAATTGCCCTTCAGAAAGACTATGGAACAATTTTATTCCCACAATTCCAACAAAAAATAAGCAGAGACAACCTGAAAGTAGGGAGCTATCTGGTGGTCTAATTTCACACACTCCAAAATGTTACTCCTCGTGGTAGATAGAATAGTGGCTCCTAAAGACGCCCAGGCCTCAATCCCTGGAACCTGCGAATGTATTACCTCATGTGGCAGAAAGGACTTTGCTGATGTGATTAAGTTAAGGATATTGAGATGGGGAGATTATCCACGTGCGGTCACTGTAATCATGGGGTCCTTATAAGACGGAAGCAAGAGCATCAGAGTCAGAGATGGAAATGTGACAACTGAAGCAGAGGTTGGAGTGACACAGGACAAGAAATATGGGCAAGAGCTTCTTGGATCTAGAAAAGGAAAATAGATTCTCCTCCAGAGCCTCCAAAAGGATCATAGCCCAGCCAACTCATTCTGGACTTCTGATCTCCAGAATGCTACGATAATAAATGTGTGTTGTTTTAGGCCAGTAAATTTGCAGGAGTTTGTTCCTGCATCCATAGGAAATTAATATACTCCCATAATAATAAAATACTCCAACATCTAAACAGCTGATGCATCGAATTTCATAATTCAATCATTGTAATTGAAGTGTAAATACCCTAAGGAGGAATAACAGCTTTTTTTCACTTTTTAGTATATATGAGCTATCAGATCCTTTTCTGAGGGGAAGCTCAAAAGAGAATGAGCTCAGGGATTAGACGTGGCCAAGGAAGCACCTGTAGAGGAGGAAATGGTGTCTCGAGAAACAGAAGAGGAAGTCACTGTAAACATTTTCTGTTTTACAGTTTTGCCCTCGCCTGACCTTGGCCATGGCTTTCCCTACTGAATGTGCTTTGCTCTGTTCCATGAACCAATGCATCACCCCTTGACACTCAGACAACACCATGGCCTGGCTTGTTTCCATGGAACAAGCTTTTGCTCTTGCTGTTCCCTTGAACTTGAATGCCTTTCCCCAGACTTTTGTGCAGCAGGCTCCCTTCATTCCGCCCGTGGTCACTCAGAGTGGCCTTTGCCACTTCTCTGTCCAACCTAGCCACTGCTCCCCTCCTCTGACCAACACATTACCTTGGTTTATTGGCTTTGTTGCAAAGAATCACTACCTGACGTTATCCTGCTTAGGTTCTTGTTTATCTGTCTCCCCAGCAAGAATACAATCTTGATGGGAGAAAGGACCTTGGCTGGTCATTCATCAGTCTACCTCCAGTACATAGAATCGTGCCTCGCACATAGTAGGTGCTCAATAAATGCCACTGAATGTGTGAATGAATGAACCAGCTATGTGACATCTGAGCTCTCACATGTCACCTTCTCAGTTAAGTCTTTCCCAATCACCTTATTTAAAACTAACACATCTCCAGTCCTCCTCAACCACCTCCCATATTAGTTTTCTCCATAACACTATCACCATCTAATATATTTAATAATTTACTTAGTTTTAATAATTATTTGTCTCCCCCATTAAACTAGAGGCACCTCAAATGTAGGCGCTTTTGTCTGCTTTGTTCTCTGCCGTGTCCTCGGGCTTAGGGCAGCATGTAGTATTGAATGAATGAATAGATCTGCATAGGGAGCAGAATTCTCATAAAAAAATCCAGATTCAGGGATTCTGTTGAAAATGTGGGCAATCCCACAGCATTTGGCCCCCTTTTCCACACCAGTCAGTGGACCTGAGGACCAGTTTCCTGGCTTAAACGAACATGGGCTTTCTCCAGACTTACAGACATAGAAAACAAACTTATGGTTTACCAGGGGGAAAGGGGATGGGAAGGGATAAACTGGGAATTCGAAATTCGCAGATACTGACTACTATATATAAAGTAGATAAACAACAAGTTCATACTGTATAGCACAGGGAGCTATATTCAATATCTTGTAGTAACCTATAAATGAAAAAGAGTATGAAAACGAATATATGTATATATATGTAGGACTGAACTATTATGCTGTACATCAGAAATTGACACAACATTGTAAACTGACTATACTTCAATAAGAAAAAAAAGGCTTTCTCACGGGCGATGTTCTCACCATTCCCGCCTCTGTTGTGGAAGTTGTCAGTTGCAAAAATCATCTCACTTGTACTTTGTTTCTCCCAGGGTAGACACATATTTCTGTTCCCTCATCTGTCAAAAGTGCAGGAAATGAAAGCTAGTCTGGAAGGCCCAGCCATCCATCCTCTTTTGCATCATAGACTTGGGAAATACCAAGACACTTAGAATTCCCTAAACATGCTATGCTGCTTCATCCCTTTTGGGTCTTTGCATATAGAATACCCCTCTCTGGAATGCTTTTCCCCATTCCCTACCTGGAAACCTTCTCATCCTGACACTGTGAATGAAACACTGAAGAATCAGGATGTGAGGATGGAGAAGTTGGAAGAGACAGGATTGTGTGGGACTGTTTTTCTCTACACTAGGGAGTTTCTAGGATTTTCTTCTACATGTGGTGGAAAACAACTTAAAAGTTAGTCTCAGAGAAAAGCAGAAAGATTCTTTGCCATGTAACCTGTGAAATATTAACATTATATATTTATAGAAAGAGGATGTTACATTTCTGCTCTCCGAAGTCAGTCTGTGTTTAGAACATTCGTGGTCTGATGTGGAAATGAGTACTATTCCAATATCAAGCCAGGTCACCTCAACTCAAAGGCTGAACAATTGTAATAGCTAAGATGCCCACTAGGGGCTGATCTCACACAACATTTCTATCCCTAAAACCTGCAAGTTCTACACTTCCCCATTTCTTTTTTTTTTTTAAATGCTTGAAAATATTATTTTAATGGTGCTATATCTTATTAATGTGCCCAAATGTACTAACACATTGCCCTATTACTAAGTAATTTTCTTGCAGCTTTTTAAAACATTTTTTATTGAGTTTTATTGAGTCAGTTTACAATGTTGTGTCAATTTCCAGTGTAGAGCACAATTTTTCAGTTATACATGAATATACACATATTCATTGTCACATTCTTTTTCACGGTGAGATACCACAAGATCTTGTATATATTTCCCTGTGCTATACAATATAATCTTGTTTATCTATTCTACATTTTGAAATCCCAGTCTGTCCCTTCCCACCCCTCACCCCCTTGGCAACCACAAGTTTGTATTCTTGTCTATGAGTCTGTTTCTGTTTTGTATTTATGGTTTTTCTTTTCTTTTTCTTTTTTTAGATTCCACATATGAGCAATCTCATATGGTATTTTTCTTTCTCTTTCTGGCTTACTTCACTTAGAATGACATTCTCCAACCACAGCAATCAGGCAAGAGAGAGAAATAAAAGGGATCCAAACTGAAAAAGAAGAGGTAAAAGTGTCACTATATGCAGATGATATGATACTATATACAGAAAACCCTAAAAGGTCTACACAAAAACTACTAGAACTAATCGAAGAATTCAGCAAGGTAGCAGGTTACAAGATTAATGTACAAAAATCAGTTGCATTTCTTTACACTAACGATGAATCAACAGAAAAAGAAAGTAAAGAAACAATCCCCTTTAAAATAGCACCCAAAGTAATAAAATACCTAAGAATAAATCTAACCAAGGAGGTGAAAGACTTATACATGGAAAATTATAAACCATTAAAGAAGACTTTAAAAAATGGAAAGATATCCCATGCTCCTGGATTGGAAGAATCAATATTGTTAAAATGGTCACACTGCCCAAGGCAATCTACACTTCCCCCATTTCTGACTATTGACTTTTATCTAAACCATTCTCTCAGGCCTTAATATCCTTGAAATTCTTTGTCTGATTGTCTCCAGTATCTGATAGCACCAAATACTTTTGATTCCTCCTGGGAAACTGAAGTATTTAGGACTGCTGAGCAGTGGTCCAGCTGAAGTTTGTACAATCTCAAAGCCACCATTGAGCCTAAAGTTTTGTGACCCTTGGTAGCTCAGGTAGGCAGGACAAATCGGTCAGCTACAAGCCAAGATTTATCCTTAAATGGAAATACTTTCACAATATCTCTGATGAAGGGTAAAATCACATTTTGAATAGAATTTGTGAATTCCACAGTAGGTATTCACTGTATTTTTTAAAAGAGGGTGGACTACCTTCAAAATAACTATAGGAGTAAAAGAGACAAGGATATGAAAGTCCATAGAAGTGAGGAGGCATCTGGAGAGTTCCTCTAATTTTCCGCCCTTTACCTCATCAAATTAGTTAACTTCAGTAAGTGGATAAGACACAGAATAAAAATTTCAATGTCTTTATTTAAAAATTAGGGGATAGGATAATTTTAGGAGCATGAGAGTCACCTGAGAAGTTTTTTAAACTTACCAATATCCAGACCTCACATCAGAACAATTATATCAGAATTTCTCAGTTGGAGCCCAGGTACCGCATATTTTAAAAATATTTCCAGGTGACTCAAAGCACAGAAAGTGTTGACAACCTGTTTGGGCCTCAGTTACTCAATAAGCATTTGTTGAAATGAATTTGTCAAATGAGGAGATTAACAAAGATGACTCCTAATTGTCCATTCTAACTCGACAACTCCATAATTCCATGGCCCATGAAAATATGCAAAATAACTCCCCCAGTCTAGGCGTTCCTGAATGAGAAATAAGCGGGCATCTATTCAACATTCATGGAGACCAAAGAAATAATTCTCCATCCCTTGATAACCGCTGGGAGAGCCGTAAGTGAAGAATTACATGCTATTGGACTAATATGGAAATTATTTGAGTTTGTGTGAAATTTATGGCATTGGTCCATCTCAGATCTCTTAGCTCATTTGGGTGTATTGTCACAGTGGCTTAGAACTTGGCTAAAAAGAAATATTTTTTGTTTCCTTCTATATTGTGTCATTCAAACTTTATACTTTTAGAAAGATGTAATCTTTTAGCTGCCCAACAAGAAATACAAGTTTGTCTACTAGTGTAATCTGTGATCAGGGATTAAATTAAGCAAGGTAGTACTGTTTCACGACCTCTATAAATGAGATCTCAGTGAGAGATAGGATACTTTCTTGGTTACAATTACAACTGATTCCAGGAAAATGTAAATTGGCTCGTCCTTGGCCTAAGCATTTGTTCTCTCACTTTACAGAAGTAAATTTCTTTCTTTCAGAATTTGCAAAGATTTAGTTAAATGTCACTAGTGACCATATCTTTTTAGAATTTGTGTAGCCTCGAAGCATAGTAATTGTTTTTCTTTCTTTTTCTTTTAAAGGATATTAAAAGCCAACTGGATCATGTACTAGTGAAAGTTAGCCCAGGAAAGCAAAAGTCAGGGAAAAATTAATCAAAAAGCCAGTATCAACCATTTGCCCTTGAGAAGGTAAGGACTATTACAAAGAAAGACAAAGTCAAGGTTCATCTTTTGAAATAAAAATATACAATTTTTGGGTCTGTCCAAGACAGTAGTTGTGAAAGCCAGGCTTTGTCGAGAAAGAATTTTCTGAATTATTTTATTTTGGTTTCCACTGGCATACCTCGAGGAGAACCGGGGCGGGGGGGGGGAGCACTACTGCCATTGTCCCAGTGAGATGGCTATATTTAAGCAGAAAAAGACTGAATTAAGAGTAATGTATACTTGAAACTAACATAATATTGTAAATCAATGATACTTCAGTAATTAAAAAAAAGTATCTTAATGAGCAGATTTAAGGCCTGACCCCCTGCACACACACTTCCTAGTGGGTTAAGTATGTGAGGATGAACTGATCCACCTTCAAAAATAAAGCGGCTCCAATTTTATTCATCTGTATGAATAGTCACGTATGAGCATTTTCAACCCCCAAAGCAGCTGCCAGCTTTAATCTGAGCTAAGACTTATTTTCTGCACAGAGGAGATAAGGAGCAAGGTTGAACCAGAGGGATAGTCCCTCACCACGTGCCTTTCAGAGAACTTCAGTATCCACACGTCAGGGTCCTCGGGCAGCAAACACCAGCAGGGCCTGTGAAGAAGGGAAGCAAGGCAGGTTCCATGGACCACTCAGAAGGAAGAAGAACTTAGAGGACCCAAACTGTGTGATTTACTGAGGACCTGTGTCTAAAGAGAACTGTGAGTCCTTCAAAGGATCAAAGTTTCCATGGGATTCCTTTAGGCAGATAAGCCTGACCCATACCGAAAGTGTATGGGCCAAGATTGCTTCAAGGACTCCAGCAATAAAATGAACACAAACGATTGCAATTAACTCCCAAATGTGAAAGAAACACCAAGCAGTTAATATCTGGGATTAAAGGAAATCCCAGAGGAAAACCTCTCACTCTGTAAATAGGAGGAGAAGATGGGAAAACTCAACACCTGATTCTTGCAGCCCCAAAACAGAAAGAGTTAGCAACTGACTTTGCCTTGCTGCCAAATACTGATTTCTGATGCTAGAAGAGGATTAATTTAACCAAAAGATACATTCTTTCAACAAAAGTATGTCAAGTGATTTCTATATGCCAGATCCTATGCTAAGCCTATGGGAATATGGACACGAATAAAGCATGATCCTTACCCTTAGATAACTCACAATCTAGAAGGGTTGAGAATCCAGGTGCTTAATTTGATGGAACATAAGGCAGAACACAAGGATGAGTACAAGAGAAGATGTGGGTCCAGTGGAAGGCAGTGGCTCTTCTGACTAAGGATTCTGGAAGTAATCATGGAGGAAATAGCTTTTTTTTTTTTTTTTCTGGGCTTTAATGCTTGGCCAGATCTGAAGGGCGGGAGGGAAGGTGTTTTGGCCGGCAGAGAATGGCATGGGAGGGGTCACGGAGGCCAGGGCATACTACAATAAAAAGGACTAGGTGACGCTTTTGCTAGACTCTGGTGTCTAGTAAGACTTAATGATTTAACGACCAGAAAGCCCCCACCTGAGAGATGACTTGTCCTCTTTTAGCTTGTCAATGTTTTACGATGTATTAATACATTCTGATCATAATATTGATCATTGTATTTTAAAATCCTAACAAACATATTCAAATACAGAGGATGGACCTAATTTATAATCTGTCCTGTTTTTACATAGAACACCCTCCCCCAAATTTTTATATGACCAAACACCAGGACAAGGAAAGAGATGTGGACTGGCTTAAATATTGAAAGAGATTAAGGTCACTTGTCATTTCTTTCCAAGCCTGCGGCCACTAGCTTCTGAAAAATGAAAAGCTAGTTGTTCATTTTATAAGTAAACCATGAAGTTAAAGATTCACCACATAGTCCATGAAAAACCAATAGCTGGTACAAGCTGGTACCGTATATTTATTTCTGATATGAGAAACGAGACACGCCTGTTATTAACAAATAATGACATGGTACTGAGAAAGAATACAGTATACCCCGGGAAACATACCAGAGCTGCTTAGTCACATCAATTCATCATGCCAGTAATTATTTCTAGGCTTCTCACCGAGAGACTTCAGAATTCTCTAGACCAAGAGTTCTCAACTAGGGGCAATGTCGTCCCCAGGGGACATCTGACAATGTCAACAGACATGTGTGGTTGTCACAGCTGGAGAAGATAGTACTGGAATCTTGAGGGTAGACACCAGGAATGCTGCCCTAAAACGCATAGGACAGCCCCACACATACGGAAAAAAAAAAAAGAAGAATTACCTGCTCAAAATATCAGTAGTGCCCAGGTTGAGAACTTTCCTTGGCACAAAACCATCTGGCATGAAAGTGAGCATTCTAAAAGTGTTCACTCCCCAAATTTCTGACTATAACTCCTATCTCAGTTCTGCAGATTTTTGGTGCAATCATTGTACAGAAGTCCACATCCACCCAAATTGATGGTCAGATAGAGAAGAGTGGCCTAAATTCAAATCCTCATTTGATTATTTACTGAGTGGAACTCTCATTGCTTAACCTCTTTGTGCCTTAGGTTCCCCATCTGTAAAATAGGGAAAATAATAGTTACTGTCTTATGAAGTTGATGTGATGTTTAAGTAAACAAACAAATGTAAAGTGCTTAGAACAGGGTCTTGCCCACAGCACTAAATAAATGTAAAATTTTGTGTTATTAGCATTCATATTATCACTTGGCACAAATAGAAACGTAAGGATTTACATTTATCTAGACTAATTTCCAAAAGTTCAATCATTTGAATAATAATTTTATTATTTCCAAGTATCATCTAAATGACCCTTTACTCAAGATTTTTCTTTAAATTGTCACACTTCACACTCCTTATAAACTTTTCTTGTCCTTCACAGGTTTGATATCTTAATTTATTTTCCTAATACACACAAAATCATGCAATGCTTTTTTTTTGTGTTCCACATCAAATCATCTCTTGTGCCCTCCTGGTAAACAGAGCACAGTTAGACAGCCAACCCCTTTCTCGTGAACTTTTGTCATTCATTTGACTGCTCAACAGCTAAACATTTCATTAACCTTCTTGGAGGCAGAGTCCACCACCCATCAAGGAAGTTATAAATGCCAGTATTCTCTTTCCCAGCTGCCTTTGCAGCTGAGCCATGAGTACATGACCTCGGCTTCCCCATCAGACGTGCTCCTGCCGGAGTGCGAATCAGGAGCTGGTGACCAGAAGAGGCAGCCACATATCAGCCTTCTCCGTCTCAAAAGATGAGCTTTGGGGGCTATAGAGGCACACAGCCCTGGGAGGATGAGGTGGCAGGGATTTTCCAACTGGCCCAAGATTCCCCAATGTCAAGTGAATTCTCAGAACTGCAAACTCACATGTGAGAGGGACCAGGCAAGTCAGACAAGCAACGTGAGACAGTTCGGGGGTGGGGGGACCGTGGGAACTTGAGGTCTCACTCTGCATCTCATGTGGGCATCTACTGCTCAGTCCTGGCCGTTTATTTTCACGTGGAGATAGAAGCCCTGTACTGTCAGGTCTGATTATTCAAGAGAAACCAGAATTCTGAGTTTTATGTAAAATTCATGGGCCACCAATTCAAATCAACAAATAAAAACTCACTGTGTGGGGCAATCCTGATGGGCATGTGCCTGTGAGCTGGCTTCAATCTCAGACCATCAAATTGCAAACTCCAGGGTATTCCTAAATTCCTTCACCTCTCACCTCCCCATCAGTGGAAGGTTTTACTGAGAGAGAAATTAAAGCAGCCTCTCTACCCCTGTAATATTTGTAAGACTTCAAGTAGTTAATAATATCATTAGTAACAATATTATTAAGTAATAATAATGTCACTTAATCTTATTAGACATTAATATTTATTAGGTAGTAACAGTAGTAAGCAATGGGAATACTAGTAAGACTTCAAGACTTCCACATTTTCTGCTAGCCTTCCGGGTAGAAGCCTTATTCCCTGAAGACAACACAGTTCCATGTGTCTGTACTTCTGCTCCTGTTTCTTCATCTTCCTTTATCAGCCTCACTTTGCCTGTTTACTTTCCCTTCTGAACCCCTACTGAAAGGTCACCTCCTTCTGGAAGCCTTTTGTGATTTCCTCTCCCGCTTCCTCCTTCCCCACTCATCCGCCTTAGGTTAGGTACATTAGGGGGTACAATCCCAGGGCAGCAAGAGTGAGGGGAAAATAGTATGAGTTGGGAAAGGACAAAAAGCAAACATAAGATGCTACGTTCCTAAACAGGACACCACTTCTCAAAAAAACACAGTCACTTAGTCCTGTGTGATACCCTCAAGATGCAGTATGAGAGTACTGTACCTCAAAACTGTTATGGGGGGGAGGGGGGAGGAATCTATCCGCTGGCTCCTTCCTGTCTCCAGCTTCCCACGGATCAAAGTGACTACCCCCCTCCCCACCACAATGAGTGTCCAGGTGCACACAGGTCTAACAGGCCCAACACTGCCTCCCCCGTGGCACTTTCCCCATCGTATGAAATGATGCTTATGTGCATTTTCAACCATTACACAATCACTGACACCAATAGCATCTTTATCACTGTATCTTCAGTATTTGCAGATTGCCCAGCACACAGTAGAGAGGTAGGTGAGTTTGGTTTAGTTTGGCAAATATCTGTCAACCATCTAGAGGTTGTCATGCGGAATGAAACACAGAGGTGGGTGATAACCACGTTGAAATACCAAAACCCATTTCTCTACTCAATACTGCAGCTTTAACAAACCTTGCCGTATTAGGATTCTCCAGAGAAACAGAACCAATAGGATGTATATATATAGCGAGAGAGAGAGAAAAGAAGATTTATGATAAAAATTGGATCACTGTATATAAGAGGAGATTTATTATAGAAATCGGTTTGCACAGTTGTAGAGGCCAAGATGTCCCACAATCTGCCATCTTCGAGTGAGAGAATCAAGAAAGCCAGTGGTTATAATTCAATCCGAGGCCAAAGGCTTGCGAACTGGGAGCTCCAATGTCCCAGGGCAGGAGAAGATGGGCGTACCAGCTCAAAAAGAGAGAGCAGGAATCAGTTCTTCCTTCACCTTTTTTTGTCCTACTAGGGCCTCCAAAGGATTGGGTGGTGCCTGACCACGTGATAAGTGAGGATCTTTTTTACTCAGTGTCCTGAATTGAATGACGATCTCTTTTTGAAATACTCTTACAGCCACACCCGGAAATAATGTTTTACCAGCTACCTGGGCACCCCTTACCCCAGTCAGGTGAACACATAAAACTAACCAGCACACTTGGCAACCCAGGGTGCAATGACTTCCAGCCTCACTCTGCATTCCCGCCCCCAATGGCCTCTCAGGCACCGAGATTCTCTTCAGCTAGCACGGGGCAATCTTAACGTGGGTGGTGGCTCCAGACAAAATTCCACCAAATTTTTAAAATTCTGCAGCAGATATAACATCTATAATTAGGCACCTGGGGTTTTACTCCTGTGATGCTGATGCCGAGTGGCATCCACCGGCCTATACACCGCAGTTGACTTTTCTACAGGAAGGTTTTTGTGTATTTTTTTCAACCAAATAAAAATGTTCCTTTAAATGGCCTTTATTGTACTACTTAGTTTTAAACCCTTGCTCCAATAGGATTTCTCTCTACCCCCAGAATCCCTCCCGGTGACACTGAACCAACAACAAATGAGCACTTTTATATAGAAAAGGAGGGTCCATCCAAATGGGATTTCTGTATTTGTTCCGGGGAGGGGAGGTGGTAAAAAACGTACCTTTTGCAATTCTTTTCACTTTTCATTTTGTGCATCCACTGTGCATTCTTTGTATGTTGTTTTCTCAGCTATTTACTAGACATCTGGGCACAGAGCACCCAGCTAGCCCTCTTCCCTCACGGATACTTTAAAAGGCTTCGATGTTTTTGAACCATTTAACATGTTACCTCAAAAGTAATTTGCAAAACTTTCAATTCTCTCTTCTCCAGGGGCTGATAAATATGAGTGGGATTAAAAGGTGGATTTTGAAAAATAAATTATGAAAAATAAAATAAATTACCATATCTAAATTACGAATTAAATCCCTAGTAAGGCTTGATTCCATCTGTTACTTTAAGAATCCTAACTCTAAAAGTAATCTTGACTATCGGGAAAGGACAGGAAGCCTCGTTACCTGTTAAAAAGTGACATATAACCTTCATCTCTTCATTTTTCAGCAACTGCATTTCCTATGGCATCCTGGTCCACAGGTGATTTATTAACTTCCTGTTGTATTAATTATTTATCTGTTATCACTGTGCATGACTTGTATAATTTTCTACAGCCTTTATTTCAAAAAGAGTTTGCGAACATTTATGAGATCTGAAATGCAGGCTGAAAAAAATGTCTATGGACATTTGAACAATGTCTTACTTAGTCTACCTTTTGCCATGTGTAGTTCATCAAATAAAGCTTAATCAGACTCCTGAGTGGAGCCCACACATGCTGTGGTCCTGGGGAGGGCAAATGGCCTCAGAACAAATAACTTTCAACATGTACCTTCTTTATAGAAAGTTCAGGTCTTGAAGTCGGCCAGAAAAACAGAGCCAAAATGTAGGGGAGTTCAAAAGGCATGGAACTCTTATCCTAGGAATCTTCATCACTGTGTACCCTTATAAAGTAAAATTTAATTTATAACATGGAACAGGCTTTCAGATGCCATAAAAGTAATAGGAGTCTGAAAGTGGGGGTCTTGCATCTTGCTACTGACACTGCTTTGTCCAGAATCATGAAATGAAAAGCTGGAAATAAAAGCATTCTTTCCCACATTAACATGAGCAGTGTTAGCCTTGGGCACATTTTTGGCACAGCAACAAAAAAAAGTCTGTTACTGATGTTAATACATTTTAATAAGAAAGGTCTAGATAAATGGTCCTAGGTGGAATCATAGAATCAAAGTAGTTGTAAAGCAGATGGGACTTTATAAGGTAGCTGGTTTAACCCCTGTTGCTTTAGAACTATAAAAATGGAAGCACATCAAGAGGAAGGGACTTGGATCATCAGTTAATTACAACGATGTAAGGTGGGGTGGAGCATCTTGGGACTGAGGTTGCCAGGGAGACCTGTATGTCCCTGCAGTGACCGTGGGCAGGCAGCCACCTGCTCTACCTCGTCGCAATCAGGCTGGCCCTGATTCTAATCAGATTTCTTTACACAAATTAAATTTACTCATTCTAAAAATTAAATTAATTAAATAAAATGTCATTTATTATTAATTCATAATTAAAAACTAAAGCTATCTGAGAAAAGACTGCTTCTGTTCATGTGCTATGTATATTCCCGGAAATCTATAAGGTTAATCACATACTCTTTTTCATTACAGATTGCTGTAAGATATTGAATATAGTTCCCTGTGCTATATAGTAGAAACTTACTGTTTACCTATTTTATATATAGTAGTTAGTATCCGCAAAGCTTGAACTCCTGGTTTATCCCTTCCCACCTCTTTTACCCCCTGGACGTCTTTTAAATGCTAAATCAGATCTGCTCTCTTATCTAAAATTCTTTAGTGATTCTGCAGTTCCTTACAAGTAGATTCCAAGTCCCTCACCCTCAAGGCCCTGCCCATCTCCCTGCCTCACTCTCATCCCACTCTCCCCACCCTCCAGCTGCCACAAGGACACCTTTTCTCTGTTATTCAAATGTACCAAGGCCTTTTGACCTCAAGGCCTCTTTTGGCCTTAAATCGCCTTCCCTAGCCCTTCAAACGCTGTGTCTGTCGATGGGGCTCAGCCCCCAGCCCCCTCCTCACACAGGCCTCTCCTTCCTGCCCCCTGACAGGTGGCCGCCCCAGCTGCTCACCTGCATATCTCCCTGTTTCTTTGTCACAGCCTCGCACTTTTCGCAGTCTGTCACTATGTTGTTTGTGTCTTTGTCTAGACCTTGTATTTTCCCCAACAGAAGGGGCATACCACCAGAACCCGGACTCGGCCTCATCACCACCAACCCCCAAAGTCTAGCAGAGCACCTGGCAAGTAATAGATACTCAGTGGATTATCTATTCAATTCATTCAATTCATTAACTAAGTAGTGGATTAGAATGCGCTAATTCATCACCTTTACAAGTATGGTGGTGGGAAACAATTTAAGGATTACAAAATCGCTTTCATACACATAATCTGCTCACCTTTGAGTATGTAGGTGAGAATCCCAGCCTTCCAAACCTGCACTGGTTTCAGGTGAGAAAAACCTGCACGTGTGCACACACACACACTTTTTCCAGCCAAATCATCCATTTATTTAAGGAATGTCTGCATAAATTAAATTCCTGCTCAAGAAATTTTTATACTTCTTGGGGTTTGTCATAATAAAATCTGGCCTGTGACAGCTTTCTAAAGAATTCCTTCTTCTCAGTTACTCACTCAACAAATATACGTATATATCTGAAAATATATGTATATATATGTATGCATATGTTGCTTTGCTGCACACCTGAAGCTAACATTGTAAATCAATTACACTTCAATAAAAAATTTTTAAAAAATTAAAATTCCTTCCTTCCTCTTGGTCACTTACTCCACAAATACATGTCAGCTACCATTATTACCATGTGACAGGTGCCATACAAGCTCCAGACCTAGAAAGGTGAAAAGGAGAGAGTCACTGCCCATGGGCAGTCCTATTCCAGGGTGAGAACTAGCAGGGAAACAAATGAAAACAGTACCGTGGGGTGAGGGCTGACCTGGAGGCTGACCTCATCCCACAATGGTACATGTCCATTTGTTTTATCTCATTTTTTTTGTCACTTTCTCTGATGAACCCTCTTGACTTCTCTGATAGGCTCTTTCTTTTTCTCTCTTTTTTTTATTTTATTTTTTATTGAAGTGTAGTTGATCTACAGTGTTAGTTTCAGGCGTACACAAGGCAATTCAATTATACATATACATACATATATATATTTTCTGTACAGATTTTTTTCCACTACATGTTATTACAAGAAATTGAATATAGCTCCCTGTGCTATACAGTAGGTCCTTGTTGTTTATCTGTTTTATATACAGCAGTGTGTATCTGTTAATCCCAAACTCCCAATTTATCCCTCCCCTACCTTTTGCTGTTTGATAACCATAGTTTGTTTTCTTTGTCTGTGAGTCTATTTTTGGTTTGTAAATAAAATTTTTATCTATTTTTAGATTCCACATATAAGTGATATCATCTGATATTTGTCTTTCTCTGACTTACTTCACTTAATATGATCATCTCTAGGTCCATCTGATGTGCTCTTTCCTCTTAACCACCCTCCAAATATGCTTTCCAAGCAGTGCTCTCAGTCTTCTAGTCACTTTCTCCATGACCTGCCTCTGCACATCTCAAGACTCCAACACCCGCAGGTGGATGGCGCCCTGACCTGATTTCTCAGACAAGCCCAGTTCTACTTCCTCCCCCTGCCCTCTGAACTTTACCCTTTGGGGTCTCCTGGCAACTCAGCTTCTACATTTCCTTACTAGAGCAGCTCCTTCCTTGGATGTCCCATTGTGAAAGATGCCAGCATGGAGTCCCCATCTCTCCCGCTTAAACCCTTGAGAGTTTCCCGTTTGCCACTATCCAAGTGCAGCCATTCTCATCCATACCAACGTTCCAGCCTCCCTGTCCATGTCTCCTCAGCTGTCCCTCTCCCTCCACACACCACACTCCTGATCGCTTCTCATCAGTCCCCAAATGGCACTCACCACTTCCTGGACCGTCCCTTCCGTGCCCTTCCCCACACCCCTTTCAAATTCTTGCCCCGTCACAACTCCCAGAGTAAAGCCTGTGCCCCATGAAGCCTTCCTCATCCCTTTGGGCCCTGTTTCTTCTTCCCCAACCTCTGTAACACAGCGCGCCTATAACAATCATTTAGCACCTCAATCAGATCCTGGCTTCCAAATGTACTTTTTAATATCTATCCCCTGCAAATAAATTTTAAGTTCTTGGAAGGCAGGCGCTGTTCTTTGCTTTCCTTTCTTCTGCCCCTAGCTCGGCGCTGTAACACTCCTCACTAAGCGATAGATACATATGTATTAATGAGTGAGTGCTGGGTTCTGAAATCCTGCAGTGTGGACCCAAAGTGGTGGTTCATCTTCAGAGAAGCACCAACAATGGAGCCCCATCCACCAGCCACAAAGACAGACCGAGCTGAGGCAGAGCTCACAGGAACAAAGTCCACAGGACAGAACCATCAGAAGAAGGACACAGCCCTGGTGCCTGGACAGCTGTTGAATGTGCTGGTGGCAGCCGACCACAGGCAGTCAGCCAGAGAGGATGCACAGAAAGCTGTGCTGGAAGTGAAAGCTCCAAGGGACGGGCTCTCTGCTCCCCTTTTGGTGGCCCCAGGGCCAATCCTCAGTGTTCAAGAGGGTTCGAAACTCTCCAGGCTACTACTTCCACCTCCTCCTCCCATCATCACGTTCTCTCTCTCTCCCTTTTCCCTTTTCTTTCTCTTCTCTTACTTCCCTTACGCTGTCCCTTTTGCGCTTCTGCAGTGGACATCTCTTGTTTTGGCCAGCCTACCATACTTTTACCCTTCTTTTATTGTGAGGAGGAAAATATGAATTCACTGACAGCCATTTTGCCTTTGAGATGGGGTAGGGAAGGGATCCTTTTGAGAGGAGGGAAAAGCAGAACTGACAAATGGAGAGACATAGTGGATCCTAGGGATATATTTTTGAGTCGCTGGATCCAGCTATGCCTGAAGCTGACTATTTTTTCCAATTATGTGAGCCAGTAAATTCCTTGTTCACTTAAGTTATTATGAGTCAGATTTTTAGTCACTTGCAACCAAAAGAGTCCTAACAGCTTCCTAAAGCCAAATCGTTCATGGTATTTTAGGTCTGGAAGTAAATGTAGAGAGGAAGTTCATGACATTTACTTAGTTGAAACCCAGGAACTAGAGAGAGTGTGACTGATATGATCACACCCCTAAGTTGTACCAGAGACCAGCCTAAAACTGGCTCAGGTCTTTGCTCTCCCAGTGCTATGGTTTGTTTTTTTTAGTTTTGGGGTTTTTGCCACAAAATGCTACATTAAGTCAAGGTGTTTTCTTCTTATGTAGATGTATTATTTCTCCACCTAGAACATAACATCTGGCAGGGAGGGGTGAGAGCTGTATTCCAGATTTCCCGTATGCCCAGCAGCTTAGCATGTGGCAAACTCACAGTAAGTCCTTGTGAACCCATCAGCGAGTTAAGAAGGGATTTTAACAAACATGACAAAATACAACATTTTTTGCTTTTGTTTATGTGGAGGAAAATATCAGTCCAAAAATCATCTATAATTTTTGGGTTCTATCTAAATTACACTAAATAAATAAAATACTATTGATTCTCCCAGCAGAAATGGACACTAGGCAAATGTTCAACTTGACTTTTATATTTAGAAGCTCGGCATCCATGTGCTTTTGTTATTTTGAATACTGTATGGGCTAAAAAATAATCTGAAATACTTGTGGTCTTATTATCACATGAGCTTTTCCCAAGGTATTTCTAAATGGGCGTTTTATTAAATACAAATTATGCAGCATAATGTATTTGTTCTGAGAATCATAGCAACTGATGAGGTTTTTATGTTTGTTTTGGGAGATGTTGCATTAGCTTCCCAGGGCTGCTGCCAATAACAAAGTACCACAAACTGAGTAACTTAAAACAAGGGAGATTTACTGTCTCACAGTTCTGGAGGCTAGAAGCTCAAAATCAATGTGTTAGCAGGGCCACTCTCCTTCTGACATCTGCAGGGGAGAATCCTTCCCTGCCTCTTCCTGGCATCTGGCGGTGACTGTCAGTCTCTGGTGTTCCCTGGCTTGCAGCTAAATCACTCCCATCTCTGCCTCTGTCATCACAAGGCCTTCTCTTCACATGACATTTTCCTCTTCTGTTCTGGACACCCATTATAATGGGTTCTGGCCCATCCTAATAACCCCCTCTTAGTTTGGTTACATCTTCAAAGACCCTATTTCCAAATAAAGTCACATTCAGAGGTACTAAGGGTGAGGACTTCAACGTGTCTTTGATGGAGGGGAGGGGGTACAATTTAACCCATCACAGATGTATAAATAACATTTTTAAGAGATGTTAGAAATTTCACCTTGAAGGGCGGTACAAAAGGAAAGACTCCTTTTGGCAAGACTGATTTATGACTTGCTGTTGAGATTCATAAGGTTAGAAGGAGATTAGTAGTTTGGCTGGCATCACAACTTTGAGAACCACCAAAATCTAAGCGATGTAAATGAACAGTCTAGTAGAAGATTATCATGCAGCCCCTGTAATGTTTAGAGTCACTAAATACTTATAATGATACCAACTTCCCCCCTAAACTCCACCCATCACACTTCTTGTGCCCTGCTCCCTGCCATCAAGTCTGCTCACTCTTCTCTCCCAGGCTGTTCTTTTTCTCCGCTCTGGACCTCCAGCCCTGACATCCTCCCAGAAATGGCCTGTGGGTCAGAGGAATTTTCCTTCCTTCCCCTCTGCTGCTGTCACTTGGAATTATTCCAGCCACCTTCCCACATCCCCATCCAACTAGGGAAGGAGAAAAGGATGCAGCGACACTAAAGATAGTTCTATTTCAGTCACATCCAAATGTGATTGTGGGTAGATTTAAATAATCAAGAGCTGGCTATAGTAGTGATGATCTGGAAAAATCAGGTGTGTCAGCTCCTTGCTTTCTATCTTTCACCTCCCTGGAGTCATAAATGATATCTCTTCTTTACGAATTTCCTGTGTTCAGTGATTGGGTACCCTTGCACAGAACTTATCTCCACACTGAGCACCACACGTCAGATTACTCTGTTTCTTCTGAACTTTGAGCTTCAACGGCCGGGGGTGGGAGAGGAAGGGAGGGAGGGAGACCGTCACTGATCAAGGGTTCTGGGAGGGGGTAGTGACACAAAGCCAACACGGAGATGTGGCAGGGAAGACCTGGCCCTGAGAAGTCTGGGGCTGGGAAAAGGAGGCAGTGAACTAGAAAGCACAAATTAGACACTAAAGACAAAATAATAGAGAATGGTCAAAGTGTTTGCTGTTAACTTACATTTTCTTGCCTCCTGCCCCATTCCACTGTCAGCACTGGAGGGCAGTTCTGTCTTATGTGCCACTGTATCTCCAGCACCCATTATCCCACCTGGCACACAACAGACTCCAGTCTCTTTGGCCATCTTTCATTTCCCGCAACTTGAAAAGCTCTTTCCTATTTCTGAACCTTAGCACAAACTAAGAACACTTTCTCTTTTCAAATGATGATCTCCATCTCATCCTTTGATTCACAGCTTAAATGTTAGCTCCTTGAAGAGCTCTATCCCTATTTAAAGTAAATTTTACACACTCTTGTGCACACGTGCGTGCGCGTACACATGTTAGCCTCCATCACAGCATCCTGTTTGGTTTCTTCCCAGCCCATACAACAATCTGTCATGCGTTGTTCTTTGTGTATCTCCTCCACTTGGCTGTATGTTCTAGGAAGAGAAAATTCATAACCGTTTTGTTCACTGTTGTAGTCCCAGCAATAGACCATCCAAGACACTCGACAGATAAAGGTTAAAGAACAAAAAGAATGAAAATATGTAACCAGAATGTAAAAAATCTATATGAATTTTCATACTACAATTACATGGGAATGTAGCATAAAATAAGGATGGCATCTCAGACCAGAAGAGGAAAGATGAATTAATTAATAACGACCTAGGATCGATTGAATAACCAAAACTAAAGCGGAATCCATTCCTTCCTTATTCTACATCAAAATCAATTCCAAATGAATCAAAGATGTAAGCCTCGAAAAATGAGTCATTAAAAAAACTTGAAGAAAATGTATAAGAAGTCTTAATCATCTTAATGCAGAGACTTTTTCTAAGCAAGCCAAAGAAGAAAAGATTGGCATATTTAAATACATAAAAACTAAAACTTTCTTCACACGCACATACACACTCAAAACATAAACAGAGACAAAAGATAAATTGGAGGATTATCATCGCTACATTTCACAGGGACCTAGATTTTATGATAAATATTGTTACAAGTAAATAACGAAAAAACTAATAACTCAAAATAAAAATGAAGGACATAAGCAGACTGCAGCAAAATTAATACAAATGACTTTTAAGGAATGAGGTATATAATTTTAAAACTATCAATGAAAAAGAATATAAACTAAACAGTGAGATGATCATTTTTTATCTTTGAAACTGGCAAAAGTGAAAAAGTCTGATAGTCTTTATAGTGTTGGCCAGTATGCGGGGACAGGAGCACTGTAGGCAGGTATACACTTTGTCTTTCGAAAG
Source organism: Vicugna pacos (assembly GCF_048564905.1). Taxonomy (NCBI): domain Eukaryota; kingdom Metazoa; phylum Chordata; class Mammalia; order Artiodactyla; family Camelidae; genus Vicugna; species Vicugna pacos. The sequence continues at coordinate 26,867,028 of NC_133011.1, read as the reverse complement.
TCAGCCTTGTGGGTCAGCTGGTCTTTGAAAGTCATTCAGCATTTTTTCGTCTGTGTGTAGGGCAACCTGGTAACATTTCTCGGAATTTTAATGCGCATACTGTGGCCAGCAATTGCATTCTAAGATTTTATATCTACAGATAAACATGCACACATATGCAAAGATGCATAAATGAAGATATTCATGCAAAAGACCAAAAGAACCTAAATGACCTTGCATAGTGAACTGGTTAGGTAAGGTCTGGTTCATACCCATAGTAGACTACCTCACGGCCACTGAGAAAGAAATGCGTCAATGTCTTGTATCTACTTGGTATATGAAATACTCAGGTGCTGAATAGAATGCAATGTACAAACCCATTTGTTGAGGGAAAAAAAAAAAGCCAGAAATAAACAGACAACCCCATAAACAGAGAGACAGATAAACATGGCTCTGTATGCTTACCATTTCTGGAAGGACTCACTTAAACATCAGGGGGAAGGGACTGAGAGCTCTGTAGGCTTACTTTTTATGGTACCTTTTCATATTATTAGGGGGAAAAAAATGTACCATCTGCACACATCCCTTTTTAAATTTAAAAACTAGCTATATTATAAAAATGATGTTAGCATAACTCAGTGTAGCCTTCAAAAAGATTCTCTGTCATAATTATAGTGATGTTAGTAAAATAAGAAGACTGTTCAATCTTGTTTGGTTAATGCTTTTATCATTCCAAGGTACAAAATTTTAAATGAACACCTAAAATTAAAAAAGAACACAAAGAATAACTTTAATAATCCAGGAATGAGACAGGTTTAGTCCTTTATTTGGGAAGAAGATATTCAACTTTAAAGGCCTACACCTGATTTATTAATAAATATTTTATTTTTAAAAGATGGCCAACCAAGGCAGGTAGGGCAGGTTAAGATCATTTGTAGCTGGGGCCGTGCCCTACCCATCCCCAACAACATATTCAAATTCAATGCCAAAAGTTACTTATTAAACTCAAGAGATATTATGCCCTGGGAAACCCATTATAAACCTGGCCTGTAGAAGAATTGATCTCTTAATGAAATACAGAACAACCGTCTCTGAAAAAAACGAAAATGGGCAATCGGCATGTAAGTATTTATTGCTTTTGGGAATCAAACCAAGTTCTAATTTCGCTTAGCATGCGGAGAAATTTAAACTATGAAATCATGATTGATATTTACCATTGTGATCACCCCTAATTGTTGGTTTTCAGCACAGCATACCACGCTTTTAAAATGCATTTGGAATATATTTTTTCTCCATTAGTCAGAACTCTCTTAGGAGGAGCTAAAGGGAAGTGTTTAAAACAAGGTAGTAAACAGGGCCTTGCAGAGAGCAGGTGGTTAAAATGGTATTTGAGGAATGTATAACTAAAAGCTGTTAGTCTCTAGCAAAGCTGCACAAAGCTTCCTTAACTGTGTCCATCAGTGTCTTGGGAATACAGGTTCACAAAGGTAACAGTATCCCTATAAGCCCATATAACTTGGATTGAAAGGTAAAAATACCCCAGTATTTTTTCTAAACAGCATCAACCATCAGATATTTGTAAATATTCATGGAATGGATTTCATATTTTCCTTTTCTTCTGAAATGTCTAGGCTCATGTGAATAGCATGTCTATAAATGATTAACGGCTAAAAAACTGCCCAAAATACTACCATTCAGAACCAACTATGCACAAGGCAGGTCAGAGTTAAATCTTGAATTTTTTTAACAGCAAAAACAGGTATACCTAAAGCTTTTGCAAGAATAGTTTTAATAAGGTTTTGTAGTACCTACTGTTGCTTCCCATGGCAAGAAGGATTTATTGTCTGTTCACTAGGATCGTAGAGAATAAAACTCCAAAGATTTTCTGTAAACTAGAACTTTGTTTATAAGGTTTTCTCCTTTGCTGTAAATTAAACTTGTACACAGATGGTTGCAAACCTACAAGCATCTTCTTCGGAGAGGCGTTATTTTTTAAAATCATCTGTAAATAGCATTTTCAGACTAGCCAAGGAATCCACTTAGATTCTCTTTCAGAGACACTGAAACCCACTTTTACAATACTTTTGATTGATGCAGAGGACCTCAGGAAAAATCACTGGCCCCGCCTCAGCAGTTTAAGGAGGATGTTTTCATCCCTTGAAAGTCAACCCCATGGGGCAGCTGGCTTGTGTGAGTGGTCTAGCATTTTTATGTATTTCTTTTTTGAATCTTCAGAGCCAGTCTTACTCCCTGCCAGAAGGCAGTCAACAGTTGCCCAAAGGGCCTGCCCAACCCTCGGCAGCCGTGCAGCCTCGCAGCCACCCGTCAGGGAGGGGAGAACCAGAGTCCCATCAGCCAGTAAGCACTTTATTTTCCCTCCAAATCAATCGTATCAAAGGGCTTTCTCATGGGACCCATATTACTCACAAATGACTTGTCATACTGGACCCTTCACAATCCTCTGATCCCATCAGGGATTGCTTCCAAGCAGGGAAATTTTTTTTTTCCCTAGAAAATGTTACAATAATTGCAGCTAAGGTAAAAATGTAACCTCGGAACTCAGCTTCTCTTCCCAACAACGTTCCCTTAAGGATGCCCTGCAACAGAGTACATGATACCACACTATGCCTCTGTGACACTGTAGGAAATACAACTGGAATTTAAACATGTGCACAAGGCGTGGACATGCCCTCAGACTGTGTTTCTAAATAAGTAAATGTAAAACCTTTTTAAAGGACAAAGAGTGGTCCCAGTCGCGACAAATTATTTGCATTAGAAAGTGACTTGAATATGCACAAACTTAAAACTCCCAAGCTCATAGTTTTAAAGCAACTACAAAACCAAAGCAAATTTACAAACTAAATGCTAGTACAATACAAGTCAATGATGTGCGAAAAGTATGTTATTGATGTAGTGTAATAGATAATGAGATTGCTGAGATTAAATGCTGTGCTCAGTGTAAAACGGTGCTGATTGCTATAATGTGAGGGTTTTTGAGTTGCAGAATGTCTAAGATATGATGTGGTGTGTGACTTCCTGGTTCTTCTATCATATTTCTCTATCCAAACAACTGAGAACCTTTTGTTTGTAAGACTTCCTGTAATACAGTTGGGCCTTCTCTTGGCTAAAATGTATGCTTTTTATATTAAACCTCCCTCTGTTCTCTGTTCTTTTATCATTAGCTTGCAACAATTAAAGTATGGCTATTTGGCATTGAACACAAATGCAGGCATCCTGATTATGCAATACATTTCATACCAGCTTTTACATATTAGTTATTATCAGCATTAAATACACTATAGAAAAAGCCTACTAGGAAAGTTGTGAATCCCCAAGAGTATGTCCACAGACCAGTGTCCACAGATAGCTGTTTGACAAACATTGCTCTAAAGCCACGAGAATGTTGGCCAAGAAATTACATTTTCCAAGGTACTGTGATAGGGAATCCTAGCCAAACAGAAAATTACTTTTTTGCTTTGTGCTTTCCTCCGATCCTTTTGCCATCGTTCATGATTTCTTTTGAACTGAAGACATAGTGTTTGCGACCAGCCTGTTTGGAGCAGTAATCATTGATCCTGGGATATTATCATTTGCTAAAGCATGCAGCGTTCAAAGAGTTTGCTTAGCCTGGAGGACATGTCCCTGTGCCCAGTGAGCTTTGTGCGTAGACAGAAAAATAAGATCCACAGGAAAATCTGCTTGGGTTTAGCTAGATTACTCTGCTATGCTACCGTGTGAGTTCTTTTCAAGAGACTCGCTATCTAGAGGAAAATAGAATACTGACACATAGAGTGAGATGACTTTGTCATAGAGTGTTGCCGAAGGGTGTGGACAGAGTAATAGACAAGGAGCGAGATTTAGGGAAGCCATTGATAAATGTGGAAATAATCACAAACTTAGAAGGACTATGGATTTCCAGAAATTTTTTTTAGACGCATGAAGAGGCGCTAGAAAGGACTCCTACCTTGATACTTAAAGTGTGGATCCTGGTCTAGGAGCAACAGCCACGTGGCCCAGGTGCTTAATTAGAAATGCAGAATCTCAGTAGACCTACTGAATCAGAATTTATAGTTTAACAAGACCCTCAGGTGATTTTTATACATGTTAAAGTCTGAGAAGCACTGGACGGGGGAGCAAGTCCTTAAACGTGGCTGGACATTGGAGTCACCTGGGGAGTTCTTAAAACCACTGAGGCCCGAGTCCCACCCGCCAAGAGTCTGACTTAATCGGTCTGGTGGTTGGCCTGGGCACTGGGATTTCTAAATGCTCCCCCAGGCAATGCTAATGAGCGCAGAGTTTGAGAAACAGTGAACTGGAGCACAGCACGATCCTTACAAGAACAGGGTCGTCAGGAGTGCCGGTAAATGAAAACCAACTTGTAAATCTTAGAACACCTGCTCAGCGATCTGCCACGGTGTTTGTGAACATGCCACATTTACGACATGCCAATATTTAGCTAACACAAACATTGTCTGAAATGGAGAATAGTTTGGGACCAGCAGCAGGTGAACGCCAGGCACGTTCAGATGAAGGTGGATCAGGAACACCTGGGAGCTACACGACAGGTGGGGACTAGGTCCAGATTCCTGAGAAAAGAAGGGAGGCTCTAGAGACAGGAGAGAATGTGACTGGGAATTCGGGACAAAAATAAGTCTGACTTTAACCAAGAGTGTGCATTCAACTGCGATCCCCCAAATAAAAGAATCACAGTGAAGCCTGAGCAGAAACCAGCCTAGACTGAGCAGTAATACCCCTCCTATCAGGAAATCTTTCATCCCAGGAAGTTAGTCCTTCAGATCACCATCAGGCATATAAGAGGAAACAAAAAGGGCCTCTGATGTCAAAAAGTGACATGCACTGAGGCACACCTTCTTTACTGAATGATAACTCTCCCGCTCAAAGTCTAGCTACATTTTAGGCACAATTACACAATCTGGGCTTTGGAGGTTTCTTGGCTATAGTAGATTAAAAGCAGTCATTCCAAAGAGGTGGGAAAAAAGGCTCCCAAGGACAAGTACACTGACAGAGGGAAGAGCAGGCAAACTGAAAACTTGACACAAGAACCCCAAAGCTGTAGGAGCCTGTGGTCACTTAGCATAGGGGGCGGGGCAATCCAGTGCATCCCAGTGCACGCGCGGGGATCTCTGCTCTACCGCACAGCAACATAAGCTAAAAGTGCCAGTGATGATGGGCACAACTGGAGGTTTAAAGGGCGCCTTCTGAAGTTATGATGCTAATAACATTTTCCAAGTGCTTGCTAGACTATGCGCAGTTCTGAGAGCTGTGGTCCGTGAAATTTGAGCCCTTCGCTCTACAAAGCATTGTATGTATGTATGTCATTTAGTCCTCACAACAGTTCCACGAGGGAAGTATTATTATTATTGTTCCCCTTTTAAATATGGGGACAGTGAAGCAAATAGAGGTTAGGCAATTTGTCCCAGGTTGTACATCCAGTAAGAGGTGACGCATGCATTTGGGTTTGGGTAGAAGTTCTTTCCAGAACATCTTGGGCTCATATTATACCAACTAGAAGCTCCCCTATTGGGATTTCTACAACTATTGAACCAGATCACCACCTCATCTCTTTATCCACATCCCTGAGCTTCCTCTTTCTCTTTCTGTCTCCAAGCCAGATTAGAACCACGTCCTCAGTGCTCCCATAATGCTCTGTGTATAACACCATCACTCCTCTACCACGTAATTTTAGAACTGTTTATACACTTACCCTGCACTGGACTGATGGCTCCCTGGGGGTAGGATGGTGTCTTGTTCATCTTTTCATCCCCGTTACCTACACAATGCCTGCCACATAGCAAATGCACAAAGTTTGATGAATTCATCAATTCATGACATTTTCTAAATGAGCTTTAATCAAACCAATGTTTTGCTCAGTTGGAGTCCCAAGCCCTGTAACAATCACACCCCACGACCAATGTGGGGGTCAGATCCCAGCATCTGTGTTTTTTAAAACTCCCCAAGTGATGCTAGTGAAGAACTGCAGGTCTAATATCAGATATTCCTCTAATGCAAGGGTTCCCAAATGGCCCCCAGACCAGCACCATTGGTAACCCCTAGGACCATGTTAGGAATGCAAATGATTGGCCCTGCACCCCCAGATCTACTGAATCAGAAACTCTGGGGGTGGCGCCCAGCAATTGCCACTGAACAAGCCCTCCAGGTGGTCCTGATGTTCATTCGTGTTTGAGAAAAAGTGTTGAAGCAAAAGTTTCTCACGGGCCTCGCTAGAGCAGTGCCCCAGGTCTGACTATGAATCTCTCTGCCTGTGAAGATGCCCCGATGATGGCATTTAAAGCCTTCTTTAGCCCCATGTCCTCCTCCCGGGCCTCTTACACCACGTGCAACCAGAGAACTACCCCATTCTGCTCCCTCCACCGCCCATACCAGGCTGCACTCTCTCCCACCTCCCACCTTAGGGCTGCACAGTGAACTAGCAATGACGAGAGGCCCCCTACCCCCTGAGAGGCAGGAGGACACTCTCCATCCTCTCAGTCAGCTCAACATACTCTTTAAGAGAAACTACCTTGATCCAGGTCCTGTTTGAGGCTCTGTAGATAAAAAGAGGGATAAGAGAAACACCTACAGTCCACGTCCTCAAAATAGCTCACAGTCTAATCAGGGAGGCAAACAAATAAATAATTTACATATGTGTGATGGATACACTAACAGAAACGTGCTCATCGTAACCAAGTTCTGAAGTTGGACAGAGGAGGGAGTGATGCTGGGTGGGAGAAATGGGTAGAGGAGGGTTTCTAAAGTAGAGAAAGGCATCCTTTGTCGTGCAGGAGCACAGAGAGGTACAGGAAGGTGGGAGTGGCTGGTAAGTCACCCTCTAGCCCTGCCAAAGCCCTTAGTGCCTCGTCCAGAAATCCTCTCCTCTAGGCTGGGAGCTCCTGCAGGGCAGACACCACGTCTTTCTCGTTGCTGTAGCTCTGGGGCTTGACATGTAGCAGGTGCCCCATTCATATTTTTGATATAAAGATCAATAAACAGGGAGCAGAGACAGGAGACAAGGCTAGACAGGTGCACAGGGATGACCCAAAGGCTCTTGTATGTCATGTGAAGCGTATTGGTTTCCTAGGGCTGCTGGGCAAACTAGCACAAGCTGGAAGGCTCAACACGATGGACATTTATTCTCTCAAAGTTCTGGAGTCTTGGAGTTGGAAATCAAGGTGTTGCAGGGCCACATTCCCTCTGACGGCTCCAGGGAAGAATCCTTTCTTGCCTCTTTCAGATTCTGGTGGCCCCAGCGCATTGCATTCCTTGGCTCAGGGCAGGATAACCCTAATCTCTGCCTGCCATCTCGTGGAGGACCTTCTTCCCTACCTGTGTCTCTCTGTTTTCTCCTCTTCTTCTTCTTCTTTCTTTATTCCTTTTCATTTACAGGTTTATTTGCTTTTTTTTTTTAATTGAAGTAAGGACCCCAGTCATTGGATTTAGGACCCTTTCTAAGACCAGAATGATCTCATCTTGAGATCCTTAACTAGTTACACCTGGGAAGACTCTATTTCCAAATAAGGCCACATTCGGAGGTTCTGAGTAACATGAATTTGGGGGACACTATTCAACCCATGATGCCAGGGAAACTGGGTTTTATTACCCGAGGCTAGTAACTGTTTTTAAACTTTGCATATCAGATTCCTTTGGAAGGCTTGTTTAAGCAGAAAGCTGGGCCCCATCCTGATTCAGTGGACACTCGATGAAAGGGCCTGAGAATGTGCATTTCTGACAAGTTCCTGGTGGTGCTGATGCTGCTGGTCTGGGCCCCACACTTTGAGAAGCACTATCTTAGGTAATAGAGAAGCCCCAGTCGATCTCAGACAAGGGGGTGATGAGATCAGAGCTGCACTTTGGATGGACCATGCTGGAAGCTGGAGGACAAAGGTCTGGAGAGAAACATGACCAAAGGCAAGGCAAGCAATTGAAAGGCAGCAGCCCTGGAGAAAGATGAGGAATCCCTGCCCCCAACGAAAACAGTGACACTGGAATTGGGAAGAAGAGGACAGATGGAGGGTCAAAGCAAGATAGCTGGCTGAGTGGTGGGAGGCGGGAGGTGAAGGGTAAGGAGGACTACAGAGCGACTCCCAGGTCCCTGGCCAGGCAAAACGGAGGTCTGCAAGGTGAGAGGATGAGTTTGGTTTGAGGATCTGTTGAGTCTGAGGTATCTGTGGTTCACCTGGGTACAATGCCCAGCAGGTAACTGGATCTGAGACTCAAGAGAGAAGTCTGGGATTGAGGTCATCTGGGAGTATAAATTCAGTTTTTGTTTGTTCTGTCTTTAAGTTAGTGTATATTTGTTAGACTACTGGACAAACAGTGGCTTTTGTCACTGCAAGCACAGGGTCACAAGCAAGAAGGAAGGGGATGGAGAAACAGTGTCTTTCTCCTCCTGAACCACTCTCCTATCAGTGAGGAAAACCCTTCGGGAACACCCCAAGCAGACATCCCTTTCTATGTCACTGGCCACAACTGGTCAAAAGCCCATCCTAGACCAATCCCTGGCAAAGGTGAGGAGGACAGGGATGGATCATGACTCCTCCCCAGAGTTGCAGGCGTCATCTCGTCAGCTAGTGTTCACTCTCTCTCTCTCTCTCTCCTTTCTACATCTTGGCCTCATTCTCTTCTACTGAAAATGAACTTTTTCTTTGCATTGGTGTGGGAGGCAAAAGGAGTTGATGAGAGGGAGACCTGGCCACAGATCATTCAGGCACCACAGAGCATTCCCTGCCCTCATGTCACTCCAGATTAATGACACCAACGAAAAGAGTTTCTTTCTCTAAGCATCTATACGTCCAACGTCAGGGAAAAATTCTGACTGGCTTGGGTGTGTATCTACTCCTTGGACAAGCACTGTGGTCAAGGCTGGCCTTACCCATCCTTGGGTTGAGGGACATGGCTTTATCAGTTTTGCTTTCTTATAACCATTATCTTTATTACTACTGTTAAGACGACGACGACTATTGAATGGACTGAGATAGAAAGAGAATGAAGTCTGGAAGATCGGACAGAAAGGCAGTAAAATAATTCACCCTTCCATTGACGGGACTTGGAATGTGGTGGGAGTGGAAGGGAAGATAAAAATGTTAAAAAGAATTTTAAAGAAATAGTAAGTCTGGATCCAAAGAATATTGAAACTCTTTCCAGGTGAAAGAATGGCATTCATTGTTTTGATCCTGGCTAAGATGAAAACTTGCCCAAAGCAAATTGAGCTCTTTCACTTTGTTTCCTTTTCAGCAAATCAGAACTTGTTCACACACTGCTGGGTCTGCCCTACCACACGGCCTACACAGCACTGTTCCTTGCTGCAATGGCTCAGCTCAGCCCCCCAAATTTTCTCTTTCCAGTTCCATCTGCCCACTTAGCATTGACTCTTGAGAATCCCAGAGTACACGAGCTTCCTTTTTTCCTGTAAGCAATGAACCCCAAATTTACACTCTCATTGAAAATCAAAACAAAACAGAACAAAACAAAAAGAAAACAGCTTTTGGCAACAGAAGGAGGAAATGGAGAATTCTTTTCTAATGAGAAAAGTGCTTCATTTTTCATAACTCTTAAAGGCACGGTTCCGTTCATAGTTGACAAATAACTGTCATCTTCCCATAACCACCTTATCCTCCAAGTTCACCTTTGTTGAGGTGATACAGCAGTAATTGGGTATCTGGACGTTTAGCACTCTTCAGAGGTCTCTCACTCCCCAAGCAATCTGTGGACAACTTCAAAGCTGACAGTCATGTCCCCCAGGACACGAAATCTTGTTTTGAGACAGCACATGTTATTCTGCCTCTAGTAGAAGCTCTGAGTTGTCCGGCCCAACATGGTCCTGAAGGGCCCCTAAGAAGGAGTTAACTGGGGCTGCCAGCTGAGGCTGTGATGCAGACAGAGAAGCAGCGGGTGATGACAGGCTTCTCACTTTGGACCAATTCAAACTCTTCCTCCTAGTTATCTTATCCCAGTACTCATCTTTCAGATCTGTCACCTGGGCTCCTCCAAAACAAAATCAAAGAAAGAAAAACACCACGGTCCACTTCTAATTTCCCTTTTATGTAACCACGGCAGTTCCTTCTTTGTGATTGAGGACCTTGCTTTAGTCAATAGCTATGGTTCATTTACCACCAGAAGCTCAGCACCTTTAAAGGTAACATGTTGACAGAGTTGTTACAGCCACTGGGAGAGGGTTGTAGACCCTCAGCACATTTGATTTTGGCACTACTGACACTTGGAGCCAGACCATCCTTCGTTGTGAGGGGCTGTTCTGTGTCCTGAAGGATGTTTAGCAGAATCCCTGGCCTCTAGGACTAGACACCACTAGTATTCCCTTATTTGTGACAACCAAAAGTGTCTCCAGACATTGCCAAATGTCCCCCAGGGAGGCAAAATCGCTCTTGGTTGGTTGAGAACCACTTCATTAGACACAGACCTTAAATGGGAAAGCGAGTCTAGGGGGCAGGAGATGTCCCCACAATGTCTTTATCTGGCTGAGTTTCCACCAGCAATCAGGCATTCCTGCCCCTCTGGCCCAGGCTCTCCTTCCTTGATTGCCTTTCTTATCACAGGGTAAAAGCCAGCTCATCTGGAAGACTGACCCTTGTCCTCCTGTTGCTGACAACAGCAGCTGAGAGGCAGCAGTTTTCCCCCAAAAGGCTGTTGGCTAATTACTAAGTTCTAATGGCCAGAATGAAAAGGACTTCCCTGCAAAAATACCCAGCAGCAAAGCTGCTGAGTAACTGGTTTTCCTGCCTAGATGAACAGGGCTTATCTGGAAAGACATTGACCAAAATAATCATGAGTCAATTTGCTCACCTCTGGGTGTAGCCCCCAAAAAGGCTGTCTCATCTCCTTATCCCAGAGCTCAGGGCATGGTAGAACCATCCCATTGCTTGCACTTCTGAGTATACTGCCAGTACCTTCAGGAACAACAGTGCCCACCACCTCGAAGAGACTTAAGTTCAGATCTCCTTAAGGCCAGGTCCCAACCCCGTAGTCACCTTTGATGGTAAAAATCAGATCAACATATATAACCCAGAAAGCATAGTCTAAGAATGTCTTTCTGGAAAATGACCTACTATACCAATCTTCATTAAAAGGTGTTCTTAAACTACCAACATATAAATAACCCCAAATTTAGGAGGCAGATTTTTTTTTAACCTGAAAATTTTCACTCAATTTTCAGAACATGCAGCATACATAAGTAAGTCACATTGAGATCTGATCCAAGGGAGATTTTTTTCTATTTTCCACCTCATTTGACAAAGATGCAAATATCTGTACCTGTTTAGAATGATGGCCAAACCTTTAGTGGTCATACCCGTGACTTTAAAACGGCATCTCTGAAAGGATGGCTCAACAGCAAAAAGCAGCAACCTGAGTTTCCAGCACACTTCAAAGGTTTAGCCTGGCTCAAGCTTCCTAACTCACTTTCCTAGCTGTCTGGTCTACCTCCTTGGTTAATAGACCTTGAAAGCAGATCCAAGTGGGAAGAGGATCTGGTAATGGAGGAATCAGCTTTGCTGTTAGAGTGACCATGGTGAGTCCTAATTAAAATGGAAGAATAACTATATGGTGAAATAACCAAATATTCTGTTAAGATTGAAGCTATGCTTAATATACACAACAGAGTACACTATAAAATATATTTTTTTCTATTTAACAATTTAACTTTTTGCTCTGACAAGCATTTAAGTGGATTTTGATTTAAAACAAACAAAAAAAGCAAGACTTTTTATCAAATTTATTGTTTCAGGGAAACCATGCCTGAGAAGCAATCAACTTAATGAAATAATATGCCACTAATCACCCAAGATTCATGTTTAAAGATGTGAATGACCCCTCTGTTGTGCTTCAAATTGCCCATCAATGTCTACTGAGCATATCTGTGAAAATGTCACCAGGATGTTTTCTGGCTCTGAATTCATGAACTTTAATAGTCCAATACTTTGCATTTATGCTAACTGGTTTCAAAGTACAAATGAGTGACCAGTTAAAGGTAAAAGAACATTGTCCTGAGAGAGAGAGGAGTCCACTTTTTTCCATAAGCAAGTAAGGGACCCTGGGCCTCAGCTTATCTGTAAAATGAGGATTAATTACATTGAATCATGTTTCCCAAACTTCAGACTTTAAGTGTGACCTTCTTGAATGCTGACAAATACATGTGCCATTTGTTCTACTAATAGCTCTATTATCTACTTTCTTGAAATCCACTCATCTTTTTGACACTAATAAAGTTTTATATTAGAAAGAAAGTTTCTATTAGTTCCATAAATGGGAAACCAGTATCAGTTGAAGTAAGTACAGATAACCAAATGGAAGCAAGAAGAGTGCATTAAATTTGAACCAAGTACTATCTCCAAATACCAAGTACTCAGTTTCTGTCACCTGTTTTTGATAAAAAGACCTGTTTGCATGTAATAGAGAAGGGGTTTGCAAAGTACCTATTTGAGGCTTTATGGGACATTCAACCTTTGTTGCAACTACTCAGGCCTGCCTGGTAGTGTGGAAGCAACCACTGATCAAGGGGATGTGGGTGGGTTGGCTATGTTCCAATAAAGCTTTATTTACAAAAACAGGTGATGGGCTGGATTTGGCCCGCAGTCTGCAGTTTGCCAACCCTTGGACTGGAAAAGTGTGAAAGACACACTACTACCAGGCAAAGGCTGACTAATTAGAAGAATCTAGAGAGAATTTTAAAAGTAACTTCTTCCCACTTGGAAATCCAATGGGCTTTAATACCTTCAATGTTCCATGTCATCCTTTTTGGAAAACCTTGGGTTGAATTTCTATCCTAAGAATCTATGATAAACCTCTTCCCTTTATCTTTTGCTCCTTGGATAAAGTCTAGGAGTTCTTACTTGTACAGACCCTCAGTGTATACATATGTATATAAAACCCAGGATTCCCCAGAAAACCCTCAATCTTGGGTAGTCAAACAGTGTTCTCCTCGGCGCTACCCCACCACTGGCAGAAAGTCCTCAATTCTTTCCAAGATGGTCAGGAACAGTTTTGGAGAGGAGATAAGGCTTCAGCAAATTTTCTTAAGTAGATTCATTCTCAATGGTGGGCAACCAAGTGTTTAAAAAAAATGGAGGGGCACACAGCTCCGTGTTACATCTCCAAGCTTCTCTGGCGCTCTGAGGACTCAGGAAAGTAAGGAATCCACTCACAACATCCCTCCTCTCCTTCCCTACCTCACACTGATGGGCCCCTTGCTGATCAGACACATCAGCAGTCATTCTGCATGGACTCTGTCAGGTAGGGTGAAGTGACAAAATACCTGTGAAAGCGTTTGACAGTTTTTCAGGCTGGAAAGCAGTCACCCAAAAGGAGCAAACATCAGAAACTGGCCACCCTGCTGGCCTCTTGCCTTTTCAGTCTTCAAAATGCCTCTGCTAAAATTCAACTCCCTGGCACACTGCGGTCCTTGAACTGCGATCCCCAGGAACTAAGGGCAGGATGTTTTGGGAAAGGGGAACTGGAAGATTTGGGGTCAGATGGGGAGGGGAGGAGGAAGAGTCCTGAGATCCTGTTGGAGAAGGTCAGAGAAGCCAGCATCTCCCTGACCAGCTCCGATCTGCATCATAAAATCTCTCTGCCCAGTACTCTCTTACGTTGCCTTTTTTCCCCAGCTTCATTGAAACATAATTGGCATATAGCATTATGTCAGTTTCAGGTGTACAATGTGTTGACTTGATATCCTTACATACTGCAAAATGATTACCAGCACAGCATTAGCTAGCACCTGCAGCAAGGCACATGGTTACCATTTCTTTTCTGTGGTGAGAACATTTAAGATACTTTCTTAGCAACTTTCAAGTATATACTACAGTATTATTTAACTATAATCACTATGATGTGATTAGATTAGATCACATAAGATCCCCAGAACTTACTCATCTTATAATTGTAAGTTTGTACTCTTTGACCAACCTCTCCCCTTTTCCCCTAGTTCCTGGTAACCACCATTCTCAACTCTGTTTCTATGAGTTTAGCTTTTTTAGATTCCCACATATAAGTGATATCATACAGTATTTGTCTTTCTTTGACTTATTTTAGCTAGCAAAACACCTGCAACCTCCATCCACGTTGTCACAAATAGCAGGATTTCCTTCTTTCTCATGGCTGAATAATATCCCATTATATATGTGATATTAATATTCCATTTTTAATATACATGTGTGTGTATATATATATATATATATATATTATCGCATCCTCTTTATCTTCTTTGACAGACACATATCTTGGCTATCGTGAATGATGCTGCAGTGAATCACATTGTCTTATTTTATCTTCCTGAGATTCTGCTGGGGACAGCAGATATTAGTCCAGTTTACAGAAAAGAAGCAGAAAGCATGATTCCATTTGACTCAGAAGGAATATTGGGAGCAGAATTTGACAATATGCCTCTCCTGCAAACATACTTTGCCCTAGGGAGAGGCTGTCTGTTTTGCCTTGCAAATAGTGATAATGGCCTTCATTTTTTTCATTTCACTTCCTATTGTCTCATCATCAAGAACATTTATTGATCCCAAGGCCATCCAAGTGGTCCTTGGCTTCCCTGGTCAGCAGACAAGTCACAAGTGTCAAGTCTCAACTGGTGTTTCTATAAAAAAAAAAAGTATTCTAAGAGTTGAAATGAGCTTTTCTACTGTGAAAATTTTTTTAATAAATAATTTTGACAGGGACAAAAAAATTGGTTAATGAGAAGTCGATAGTAGAGTTTCTGGACTCAGACGGTGTAGCTTTGAGTTCCATCACGTACTAGCTGTGTGACCTCAGGCAATTAATTAACCTCTCTGTGCTTTGGTTTCCTTATCTGCAAAACAGGAGGTAATAATACCTACTTCATAGAGTTGTTGTGAAGGTTGAGTGAGTTATATGTAAATTGTTTGGACCAGTGCCTGGCACACAGTAAGTGCTTTATATTTGGCTATCATTCTCAGTTTTAAATGTTTATCCCATAAATTTCTCTTAAACACTTAGCTCCTGCTACTGCTTATCTACAAGCACAAAATGTCTTCTGATTTAGGACAAAATTATGTAATCAGCTATTTTAAAGTTGCCACACAAAGCACCATGTCAGGGGCTCCTTCAACACTCAGAAGGAATCAGGTCAAGATGGAAGGAAGTAACAAAAATAACTTTAAGCCCTCACTATATGCGAGCATCCTGCCAAGTGATTTTGATACATAGCCTTATAACAATGCACACGAGATGGATGCTGCTATTACCATCTTTCAGATGGGAAAATCAAGACTTAGAAAGGGATAAGGAGAGAAATAGCATCATGCCAGGTTCAAGCATAGATATCTTGGAGCAGGGGGTTACCAATGTGACCAGAAAGAAGGCTCTTTCCCAAACTGGACCTCAGTTTCCCCAACTCTATGCAAGGCAAGTTTAACCCAAATGGCCAACGTTAACTCAAGGGACAATTAACTAGCAGCGGCTATTGCTGAGTCATTGCCATTGCTGAGAATGCAGGCATGTCTGAGGCTCTCCCCAGCACAGCCTTCATTCTGCTCCTGTTTCATAAGCCCAGGCCCTAGTTCTAATCCCGGCCCTCGTTTTCAGTCTCCTCAGCCCCTTCCTGATTCTAAGTTAGTTCAAACAGCAGTTCTCTTTAGATCAGTGTACAGAGAGCCCTCTGCCCTTTGCCCTCCGGCACTTCCTCAGAGACTTTCTGTCTCAGAGCCTGGATACCAAGCAACCACTTTTAAATATTTACCAAGCAGACTGCAGCAAGCCAAGGCTTCTGGGGATCTGCACTGGGAAGGCAAACAATTAACATGCCACTCCCATTGCATTTTGATAATATTTCAGAGTTTACAAATGACCCTTACAGCCTGACGTCACGCAGCATCCCACCTCCTACGTGCCACCGCCTGAGTGCTTGCTGTAATCCGGCCCTGTGCTGCTGCAACCCGGACATGACTGCATCCAAATCGCACGCCACCCATGAGCTGGGGCACCTCCACTTTGAAGATGAGGCAACAAAGGCTCAGAGAGATGGGTCAGCTTGCCCGTGGTCACACAACCAGCAAGGGGCAAAGCGTAATTGAACCCAGTAGGTCTGACTCCCAAGCCCACACTCTGTCTTTATGTCACATTTAGATCAATCATGTTTGTTCTGCAGCAGCGCTGTGACAGGTCATAGGAAGTGCTCACGTACACAGACCCAGAACACATCATGCTGTAGGCTCTCCCTGGAATATCCTCTCCCCACCTCCAGCCCTGCTTTTCCCTTCTTTTTTTTGCTTACTTATCTTTTCACGAACCAGCACAAATGTCAACTTCCCCATAAACATTCCTCTTTCTCCTCTCAGCTATTTGCAGCCAAAGTGCTTACCATATCATAATGCAGTTGTCGTTGGTCTATTTCCATGTTTATTTCTCTTAGCACAGGGACTACAATTCAGGGATCATTGAGTCCCCCTTACCAGGTGTGGTGGGGGGACTTGCCAGACAAGGGATCTTCAATACTTGTTTGTTGAAAAAGAGGAGGGAAGGAAAAAAGGAGGAGGAAGGAGAAAAGGGAAGAAGAAAAAGGAGAAAGAGAAGGGAGAAGAGGAAGCAGGAAAAAAGGGAGGAATTGTTCAGAGGATGGTGTAATTTGCCTGCTGCGTATTGCTTTTTAGCGAATTCACATGTCTCTCATGCGACAGTATATTCTTATTTTTGCAGTCTTGATACTATTCAAATAGAAGATCGGGTCACCTGACCAGGTCACACCCACTGATGAGTGCAGTGGATTAAACAGGAGCGTACTCAAGCCTGGGTTCTAGAAAGTCTTGGTTACTATATAATGTATAGAGCAACCAATTTGCAAACCATATCCCTCAGCTAACTTTTTCACATACTGCATCCCCAGAGTTTGCTGCGAGCTGGAGGACAATTTCTGGAAATACTCCCTTTCGATCATAAGAGTTAAGCCTTCCGTGAATTGCACTGGGTCAGAAGCCTTTGGTCAGGTGTCTGTTCCTCCACTCCGGTCCTTTCAGAACTTGACACAGAGCCACACTTCCTCCTACAGCCAAGGAGCTGCAGCTGGCACCCCCCGCGTCATGTCGGGGCGCTTACTGTGGTCCGGCACTGTGCTACCGCATCCCAGACATGACTGCATCCAAACGGCATGTGGAGAAGGTGTTTTCAACATTCTTTCTGCCCCGGTGACACTGCTTCCTAGGCTCCCAGAATCTCAGTTTATTTTCTCTGCCTCCTCCCTCCAGAAGAATGGATCATTGGTTTCCTTGTTTTAGAGTCAGGCCCATGGAGACACAGAAAAGTGACATGTAGACATGCTAGAAGGAGGGGAAAAAGTAAGATGGAACGCTCCCCATGTATTCATGCACCAAGCAGTGCCTTTTGTAGAGTCAGGGAGATTTGTTTCATTTTGAGCCTGACGCACCAGCGCGATGGGCAGCAATGCACCAGCACTGTATCTCCAAGGGACCCTCCCTCCCAAGGGGGAGCAAACTATCACGCTGGTCAAAGTGTGATGTCATGGTGTCATCCCAGGTCACCCGGACTCCATACAGCCTGAACTTTTAAAAACCTTTACTGCCCTGGGTCAAATGCATGCCTGGAACTCTGGATGCGAACTGTAGGTGATGAACGAAAAACGGATCCTAAGAGTGCCGTTTACAAGGTGGAAACCTCTCAAGCAGGAAAGAATTTAGAATATTCTGGAAAGGTCATTGGCTGATCTGCCTTCCACAAATATTGTTTACATTTATTGAGCGTGTACTTTCTGCTGGGCTTCATTTTAGATGCTTTGCGTGACGGACTTCATTCACACTCTCACAAGAGACCTATGAAGTAGGTGATACTAATATCTGTATTTTGCCATAAAGAAGCCACAGCACAGACAGGTTCCCAAACTCGCCCAAGGTCACAAACGTAACAAGCAGTCATGCTGGGATTCAAACCCAGTCGGACTAAAGGCTACGCTCTTCAAGTTGACTATTACACCCTCAATAGCTGCCTATTATAAACATGATATTGTCTGGGGCATTATGAGACGGATGATAGATAGATAGATGGATAGATAGATAGATAGATAGATAAAATATCAAGTTTGTATTGCTATTTTAACTTGTCAAGTCAAAATAGGCTTGAAAACCTAAATAGCACTACCAGACAGAAAAAACAAGCCACGGTCCAACGAAGCAGAGGAATGACTGGCATTTCTGAGGCTCCTCTAAATATCTGGCACTAGAAATGTTATCTCCTGTAAGCCTCAGATCTCAGAAGGCAGACACCGCCCCTGTTTCACGGAGGAGGAAATGGTGGCTTAGAGGTTCCGGCCCAAGTTCACCTGGCTGCTAGGGGGCAGGACCACATTCAAACTTGGACCCACGTGGGCTCAAAGCCCAGACTCTCGTAGTCAGTTTTATTAGCCTCTAACATCGTATCTTTCTTCTGTGTCTCCTGAGTGTCAGTGCAAATGCTGTCAAAACAAACAAATCGAAACAAAACAAAAAAAGGAATGTTGCCCCACCTCTGTTATGCCTTGTAGTTGAAAGCAAGTGGAGCATCTGTTTTTCCCATAATCCTTACACGCTCAACCCTCTGTCCCCATCCTGGAATCCCCTGCACCCCCGTTTTGTGTCTGCCTCCTGTTCCTACAGACCTGCTTTCTGTGGAAGTTCTGCTCAGTGGCCTTGAGTTTCAAAAACAAAACCTCCTAATGGGCAAACAAGGCCCGAGGCCCCCAAGTCAGCTGCCTGGCCCACTAACAATGAACAGCCGAGGGGCCACGTCCGCTCCGCACACATTCCTGAGAAGTTCTACCCAGCTCACCAGAACAAGCCAAGGACACCCCGTGCACCAACAATGGGCACCACTGATGAATGCATCCATTGTAGAGGCAGCTCCAGCCACACAGAGGGGAAAATTCCTCCCAGACTGTTTTCTCTTTCTGTCTCTTTTTCTTTCTTAAATCACAGCACATGATTCTTTCCCTCTGACATCAAGTATCCTACTGTTACGAGGAACCAGACGGAATTCTCTTCCGATAAAGAAAGATAATCAACTTGGCCAAGAATCATTCCTCGAAGGAGCCAGGGGGCGGTGAGATTGAAAAAATTCAATCTCAGCATCATCTTTATTCCTCACAGGGTTCAACACTCTCCCACTGCAGCCCCTGGGCATCACTATTATTTTGGATTAAATGATGCTTATTTTTTACTCATTTTTGAGCCTTGGGTAAACAAACTGCATGTGTCCAGAGGGTTCTTTTCCCATCCCTCCACTCGGGGATGTTTGAACTCAGTGATATTTGTATCATGGAGCCATCTTACTAACACCGGGAGGAAATGTCATTTCAGACCCGACAGAGTCAGACAGTCCTGGTTTGAGCCCTGGTTCCCATTCAGCTATTATCTGGCCAAGTGACCTTAAACAAATCTTCTCATGGCTTCAGCAAGCCCTGGCAGCATCCTTGTCCAAATGAGGGAGAAGTCCCTCTAGGGCAGAAGCAGCCCTGCCAGCACAGAGCTTGGCAAGTGTAGCCCCAGTGGTACCCAGCCCCCAGCACCCCCAGGCCAGGGCCCTCAGGCTGGGCATAACCTGAACAGCCATTCATAGAGCCCCTGTCTTTGTTTTGACTTACCATTTATGAAGTGGGATAGATAAGAAGTGTTCCACCAAACTTTTGCACTGATGAGGCTAAAATACCGAACAGTTTATGAATCAACCTGTTAATAGGAGATTTCCTGCTGCTCTGAGCTGCCCATCATACTCCTGATGAAAAGCAAAGACACAATTTACTCCCTTGAGATTGCTACTTCCCACCCTCCCACACTCAGTCAACCAGACCTTTTAGAATGTGATCACAAAGCAGAAAGGCCCTGCTCTTGGTTTAATGTTCTGATGTCCCGATCTTGAAATTCTTCATCACTTTTGAACAAGGAGCCCTACGTTTTCATTTTGCATTGAGCCCCACAAATGATGTCCCTGGTCCGGCCCACAAGCCTTCAGAAGCACTAGATAGCTTCCTCACAGCCCACAAAAGACTGGAAAGGGAAAATGGGACATGCTGAGCCTCTGCTGAACATGAGGGCCCCAGTCAGAGTGTGCGGCAGGATGGTGCACTGACCCAAGAGCATGAGCTTTAGGAGACAAACTGAGCTGGCGCAAACCTGCAGCCCACAAGACCTCACATTCCCTCCCTTGTCTGAAGCCAGGCATCCTCCTCTGTAAAGCAGATGCTACACTTCCCCATAAATAATGAAGAAAGGCCTCTAAATGAAGCCGTCATCAAGCACGTGGCAGCTGCTCGACAAATATGACTCCCTCTCCCGGGTTGTTTCAGGAATAGACACTTCAACCTGGCCTTGCACTCATGTTCCAAACGGCAGTGGGTGATCGGTGGCCCTGAAGGTCCCCGTGGCTCTAAGATTGTATGATTCCCCATTAACCAAAGCCTAGACACAAGCCCTCCTCCAGCCCATCCATCGTTATCTTCCTCTCTCTCCCTCCCTCCCTCTCTCTCTCTCTCTCTCCATATTTCCAGTCTTCTTGTCTCTATTTTGCTTCATTCTGAACTCACGCTTCCTTTATGGAGTGAACACCATGGCTGCCAACAGCCCTAGACTCACGCTCTCGCAGCTTGGCAGGCTCAGAAGGGAGAGACGGATCTCTCCCAATATTTCTGTGTCAACCAAGGGAAAAGGCTAATTGATTCTGCTTGGATCACACCCCCTCTCCTGAACCAGCCACTACTGCCAGAGTGACTGGGTGTGTGTCCACCCAAGGGCAGGACAAGGAGGCTCAAGCCTCGTGACCCACAGCCCCAGTGAGACCACATGAAATGAGGAGAGAGGAAATCCCCCAAAGGAAGTAGGGATACCGGGCAGATAAATGCAGCTCGTCCTCTGCTTGATGTGGCTTACTGCTCGCTCCCTATAGGTACCCAAAGAAATGAAAGTGGGGAGAGGGGAATAATCAGGGTGCGCGGACAGTGGTACTTACACCAGCTTTCACCGAAGGATGCAAAGGAAGTCACCCACGTCATCAAAGAGAATCTCTGTGGGGAAAGACAAAGAACTGAGGAAACACAGGGTCTGTTTAAAGCTACTGGCTGCATAACTGCAATCAACCTCATGTCTTTAAATTTTTAATTGTGATGCCTTGATTTTTATGCTTCCCTTTTGTTTCGGCAGAGAACACTGGTTTTCTACTTCAGTGCTAATAGAAAGTCTCTTTCTTAAAAATAACTCTAAATAAAAACAAAGTAAGTCAATTGAAAGAAAAATGATAAGCAAATAATAATGATGCAGACATAGTTAGCTGTGGAAAAATTAGTGCAAATATTATGCCAATGACTGAAGTATGGGCAACATTACTATGTATCCGGAACTTTCTCTCCCCTAGGAGCAGTAAAAACCAAATAACTCTGCTATTTCCCTCCACATGGTAGCTCTGACCAGCTAAACATCATGTCTCTCATTGTGTGAATGGCAAAGCTTTAGCTCAGGTTGACAAGTGAATCAGTAATAAGATCCTAGAACCCTCAGCTTCTGGCCGGCAACACCTATTCCCTAGACATATTCATGTCTCGTGGCAAAGGCGGAGAACCAGCATTCAGGGACATTGGCCCACTGTGTTACTCTCTGTTTCAGAAACAGACACACAAAGGTGGGGTTGATGTGAAAATCGCTCCTCCCAGAGCTGGCCAGAGTGATTGTCCTTGAGAACAGAGGGGCCCATTCTCTGCGGTCATCCCAGTCCAGCTGGCTCCAGGGAGTACCAGCCATCTCTCTGGGGCCAGAGTTTCCCCAGCTGATTTCCACATGGACCCACGTGTAAAGTGGCATCTGGTCCCTCATTCAGACGACGGTTTGGTCTTCCAGTTAGCTGCCAATTTCAGCCAGAGATAATTCTTAAATGCCTACATTGTCCACTTACCTTTTCAAATATTTTCTCTAGGCCAAAGAGAAAAGTCATCAGGGTTTTGATGCGGATCGAGATGCCAAAAAGCTGAACAAAGCCTGCAAAGGAATGGGTATGAAAGATATTTTGTTTGCTAATTTACTTCTGAAGTTGATTAAACTTGATCTCAGGTCCAACTGTCCCATGATCTTAGGAAGATGACCTCGACTTCTCTTGTATATTCCAAGCTAAGTTGATCACTTTTAAGGTTCCCTTTATAAAAATTCCCAAAGTTATAATCAGATTCTACTGCTTTTCAGGATTCAGTATAATAGCTAGAAATGGAATATGATGACATTTAATTTGAACTTGAGGTGGGGGACTCTTCATGAGAAGTGCTGTTCATGCAAATCTGGTGTCATTTAAACCCTCTGATGCCTTTCATGGGAGGTAGTGGGGCATCAGGTCTGATGAGAAGTGGATCAGGGACCTGAGAGGTATGTCTAGAAGTAAAGCAAGTGGAGATAAATCAATGGCCAAGGGCAAGAATCAAACATCAACACTGGAGAAGCCATTTTCATCCAGGCCTAAGGTAAGTGCTTGGCCCAAACGGGAGACTAAGCAAGAGGTCAGCAGTAAGGTACACCCAGGAACAAGGTGGGATGAGGAAGGGAGCATCTGGGACTAGCGCCATGAAAAAAGGCTCTGGAACCCAAGGCGGTCTCTGTAAAAGAAGGTTCTAATCCCAGAAGCCTGGAAGAAGGTGGAGCCCAAAGCTCAGATGGGAGGATTTACCCTGAGTGGGATGGGGAGGAGGGATGGAGAGCAGGAATAGATACACTCATGGGTGCGGGAAGAGGAGAAGGTTGCAGGTGGTCATGCCTGGTGACCGGACACTGCACAGAGAGTGTGAGGCAAGGTTATCTGCTAGAGAGATGGGTTTGACAATGGAGTATGAAGGTCGGGTGAGAATTTGGAATAGCTCTTGAGTAGCAAAGAAGGCAGAGATGGCCAGTACAGACAAGGGCCCCACTGAGTAGGAGAGGAAGGAGAAGGAGGAAGAAGAGGAGGCCAACGAGCAAACCCACCTGCCTTCAGTGGTATCTTAAGTTCTGGGACTTTGCAGAAAAGGCAGCTTTACAGTAACAGGTAGCATTTATTGAACTCTTTTTGCCATACATGTTGCATGCATTACTTCATTTGATAATAGCAAACCTCATTTAATCCTAATTTTCCAAATGGTTAAATTCAGACATAGAGGGGTTAGGTGGCTTGTCCAGATACACGGCTAGTGAGTAAGTGGGAGAGCCAGCATTCAGCCCAGGCAGGAATTAATTCCCTGTTCTGGACCACCAGCTGCAGACCTTCCTAGCCTAGGGCAGCTCTCATTTCCATGGGAGCCTTCAGGGCTCTTTAACACACATCTCATATTCATTCAACAATCCAGCAAATGCTTATTAAGCACCTTCTTTTGGGGGTCATGTGTGGCATGTTTAGGAACTTGTACTTAATTCTGAGAAAAGGTGGCATCAAGGAAGAGTTCATTTAGAAAGTAACGTAGAGAACTGACTGGAGGAAGGTGGGAATGGAGGTAGGGAGACATCAGAAGGGGACCAGGAGACAGATGATGAGGCTGGTAAGGGCAGGGAGTACAGGAAAGAAGAAGATTTGAGGCATTAATGTGCTGACACCACAGGGGTTGGTCGCAGACTAGTCGGGGTGTGAGGGGAAGTGAGAAGTCAGGAAGAACCCCCAGGTTTCTGTCTCGGGGAATGAGATAGGGGTTATCATTCATCCAGAAAAGGAATATAAAGTGGAGGTGGAAGTGGAGGTCACACTTCAGACATGTTGAATTCAAGTGTCAGAGGAAATCCAATGGAACGATCCAGAACATTTTCATCAGCCAAAAGAGAATCCCACATGCATTAAAAGCCACTACCCTCTCCTGCTTCCCTTCAGGTCTGGGCAATCACTGGTCTACTTTCTGTCTCTTTGGATTCACCTATTCTGGACATTTCATGCAACTGGAATTATGCAGTATGTGGCCTTTTGTGTCTGGCTTCTTTCACTTGGCATAGTGTTCTAAGAAGACAGATGCCAGATTTTTACTTAGAAGTGAACTGTGGAGATTTATTTTTCCAGGAATGGGCATCATGGCCATAAATATGGCCGCTATATACCCATATATAAATATGGCCATAAATTCTTTGTGTGACTCCAAAGGAATGAACTGGGATCCAGGATGGAAGTTATAAGAAGACATATTTTGTTTCAGCATAAGAAACTCTCTAAGTATAGACTAGTCTTCCTTGCCCAAGAAATGTTGGAGAGGTCCCAAAGGAGTTGGTGTTGGAGACAGTCTGGGAGGAGAATGGTAGAAGGGAGTCATACATAGTAAGTATTGTTGAATAGATCAGAGAGAGCTGGGAGTGAATGGTCACAACTAGGTGGCTTGGTTTGGGGGCATCAGAGGAAACTCAGCAGGCAGAAGCTGGTCCTTGCTCACATCCTAGCTAATCTCGTGTTTGGACAACAGCCGTCAGGAGACACGTTTCCCTGGACGTGTCAGGATGTTTATAACTGACTTTTCCTGAGCAGCTGAGCCAGCCTCACAGGTGTTTCCCTAATGCCTCTCCAGTGAGAGCCTGACATCTGGATGTGGGTTGGAGACAGGAGCTGAGGCGGCTGTGGGAATGATTCAGCTGTGGTTTGTGATAAATCCCCGAGTTCTTAGCCACCACGTGCGTTGAGATCACTAAGCACAGATGGAGCACCTACTGAATGCCAAAGTCATGCAGTGTTCTCGTGCCCCTTTTGGGTGTGGCCACGAGGTGGGACCACTCTTATGCTGGTTACTGTTGGAGAGCACCTTCTACATGCCAAGTGCTAATCTGGGTACCGCACACACGTCACCTTGTGCGACCCTCCCAGCAATCCTGAAAGTTGTGTTATAATTGACTTAACAGATAAGAACGCTGAGCTCAGAGGCTAAACACTTGCCCAAGGTCAAAGAGTTATGATATGAGGTGGGGGGTGATTGGAAACTAGAGCCATCTTGAAAAGCTACCATTTGGATGAAGGTCTAAAATTCCAACCTCTTGTAATAAGAGCTTGCCAAAGCAAAACTGTATCATTGGCAAGACTTGTCTGCAAGATCGTGTACCTATCTCATTGCTATACCAGCCCTGCCAGGGCTGGATTTAAATGCCTAGAGCCATGCTGTCCAATAGCCTCGAAGGTGAGACATACAGGTCATTTTTAATTTTTGAGAAGCCAAATTTTACAAGAAAAAAAATACATAAATTAATTTTAATAATATACTTTAGTTAACTCAATACTGCATCAAAAATATCATTTCAACAGGTAGTCAAAATGAAAGTTATTCATGAGCTAAATGACATCCCTTTTTTCATATTAAGTCTTCAAAATACCGTAGATGTTCTACACTTAGAGAACATTTCAACCTGGACCGGCCACACTTTGAGTCCTCAGTAGCCACGTGCATCCACTGTGTTGGGCAGAGTGAGGTCAGAGGCCCTCTACATCATAATGTGCACTCCCCACCCACTCCCCACTCATGTGATTCAAAATAATAGGATGCTATTCCATACAATGGAATTTGTTTTTTCCAAATAACATAAAACTGACAGATTTCCTTGTTGTTTCTTTGGTGTCCATGCCTTCCTGGCTCCTAAGTACCGGCTTGGTCTGGGTCTTGGTTAACCCAGAACCCCTGACACTGACACTCGGGGTCCCGTGCCCCGCTGCTGCCCCCATCCCAGCAGGGCCCCTCTAAAAAGAATGGCTTACTCCTGAGAGGGTATGGGCCCTAACATCCACTATCCTCTCTGAAATGGGAAAGATTTGCCATCCTTCCTCCTAGAAATACAGAAACAGGGTCTTCAAGGGGAAAGCTGCCATGGAGATTACCTAGGCCACAGCTACTTCTCAAACCGTATTGCATGTTTGAGTCATCAGCGGGGCTTGTTCATATGCAGATTCTGAGTGGTTTCTGAGATTTGCATTTCCAGTAAGTTCCCAGGTGACGCTGAAGCTGCAGCTCCTGGAACCACACACAGGGGAGCAAGGGCTCGTTCATCTGCGATCCACAGGGGTTAAGCAATGCTGCCCAAGCCACACAGCCGCAGAACTGGGCCTGGAACTCAGATCTCTTGACCCTGAACCCAGTGCTTTCTCCAGTCACACTAAGCAGGGGAGTGAACTGCAGACCCGGGTTTGAGCCCCTGCTCGACCACTTACTGGTGCTGTGAACTTAGTTTTCTCATCTGCAGAATGGGGCGAATAATGTCTCCTCACATGGAGGTGCTGAGGATAATGCAAGCAGCACAGTGCCCAGCACTTTCTTTTTTTAGCAGTATTTTCATTAAAAAATTTTTTTTTAATTGAAGTATAGTCGATGTGCAATGTTTACATCGTCAGTTAGTTCCTAGTGTACAGCACAGTGATTCAGTTATGCATGTATATAGGTACATTAGCTCTTATTTTATGCTAATCTCCTCCTTTTGAATAATACAGACACATCTTGTTTTGCTGCATTTCACTTTATTGCACTTTGCAGATACTACTTTTTTTACAAATTGAAGATTTATGGCAACCTTGTGTTAAGCACGTCTATTGGTGCCATTTTCCCAACAGCATGTTTCTATGTCACATTTTGGTAATTCTTGCAATATTTCAAACCCTCCACTAGCAAAAAGATTATGACTTGCTGAAAGCTCAGAAGATGGTTAGCATTTTTTTAATGATTAAAGTATTTTTAAACGAAGGTTCGTACATTTTTTTAAGATGCAAAGCTATTGCACCCTTAATAGGCTACAGTACAGTGTAAACATAACTTCGTATGTGCACTGGGAAACCAAAAAGTTTGTGATTCACTTGGTTGCGATGTTCACTTTATCACAGTGGTCTGAAACCAAACCAGCAGTATCTTTGAGGAGTGTCTGTTTGCTCAGATCCAAAATCCACACAAAGCCAATTAAATCTGTTTGAGCAGTGTGTAGACCCACCCTTGAGTAGCCTTTGTTCTCCATCACTGAGGGCGTACCAAGGCAAATGGTGCCCCTCTAACCAAATTTATGTCCGTCCAGAACCTGTGATTGTGACCTAATTGGGAAAAGGGCTTTGCAGATGTAATTAAGTTAAGGATCTCAAGATCATCCTGAAATACCTGGGTGGGCCCTAAATTCCTTAACGAGTGTCCTTAAAAGAGGCAGAAGAGAAGGGGACACAGGGAGAAGGCCAGGTGAAGGCAGAGACTTGGGTGATGCAGCCACAAACCACGGAACATGAAGGACGGCCAACAGCTACCAGAGCTGGAAGAGGCAAGGAATCAGTTCTATCCCAGAGACTAGGGGGCGTGGCCCTGCCAACACCATGATTTTAGACTTCTAGCCTCCAGGATCATTGGGGGATAAATGGCTGCTGTTTTAAGCCACCGTGTTTGTGGTGATTGATACAGCAGCCTCAGGAAACTAACACAGTGGACACGTAAAAAGCAATGACCCACTCAGGCGGACAAGATTCTCCTCCGTTCATCACTTCATCTATCTTCCTGGCACCTACATTTCCAAAGGAGGAGCTGAGGGACTGGGAAGCCCAGGGGAGTTAGTGGAAGAGACTGGCCCTCACCCTCCAGAGATGGGGCGGTGGTCCCAGGGCTCTGCGAGGCTGGCTAGGGCTGGCATTGTCGCCTGCTGGGAAACGAAGCCTGGCCACCCGCCCCCTACGTGATCACTCACCGGGCACATGAGTCCCGGGTGTGGAGTGGAGGGCACGTCAAATCTAGCAGCCTTTGTCCTGCCAAAACTCCGCTCAGTGGCTTCCCAGAAAATTGCTGTGAAAGCAAAAGCCCGGAGGCCCTCCGGCACACCCGAGGCTAATGATCGCCCCGGTTCTGACCTCTGCTGTGTAATTACTCCACTGTGTCCGAGGCGTGGTCACGGCTGAGGTTTCTTCTCTTCTCATTTTTCAAAATGTCTTTCCCAGAACCACTAGGGACTGGCCCCAGGGCCTCAAACCATTGTAAATGTTTACAGGAAATGGTTCTGCTTATATGACACACATACTGTGAAATGCAAAATGAGGTCACTGTTCAGTAAATTGCTTTTTGGTTGGGGAGTGGGAACAGCTCCCTGGATAAACCTGAGAAGCAGACTCAAAAAGCTTGAAGGAAATCTAGTCATTTCCAGGCTCTCCCCAACCTTCAGGCTGCTGCTGGGCCACCCCTAGACAGCTCTGCTCTCCTTTTTAAAAGCATTCCAGGAAGAAGAGTCTAAAAAAAAATCTTATTTTTACTCAATTTTCCTGACTTATTCAGATACGGGTTGACTCTGGCATCAGAGTAGAGGATGTCCTATGGGTCCCTGCTACATACAGCCCACCTGATCAGCACATGGAGCTGACACCCCTGCAGAGACCAGCTTCCATCATAATGCGGTGCAAACTTCTCCACACGCATTTAAACATTCATTCATTCAGCAAGTCGCCTGATAAATACTGAGTGCCTTCTCTGTGGGCATAGCAATGAGCAGAGCCCCCTGCTTTCTTGGAACTTGCAGGTGGGGTGGCAGAGACAGGACAGAGAAGGAGCACAGGCGATGGGAGGGACAGAAGGAGAAGCATCTACCTGTCCCAGGAAAGTCCAGCGAGTTGAGTCCTGAATGAGGAATGGAAGTAAAGGTGAGGATCCAAGCTAAAGGTCTTCCAGGTGGAGGCAACAGCCCAGGCTGTCTGTTATTCTGGATTTGAATGGGGTCTATAGAGAAAGGTTTGGAGCAGAAAGGTTGGTCTCCTCAGCAGAAAAGTCACTCTGGGGACAGCAAATGCTGGTTGGAAAAGGCGAGAGTAAGCCAGGAACCCTGTTTGGGTATCAGCCCTGCTGAGTAATATGACAGACGGGAGGATGCAGGTAAATGGGTGGATCTGAGAGATACTGAGGAGATGAAATAATGAGGTCTTAGCAGGGACTAGATATGGGGTGAGGGAGAAGAGGGAACCAGGGCTGAGCCCCTGGTTCCTGGCTGGCACAACACCCCGAATGGGCCACCTGGGAGGTGGGAAGGCTCCTTCCAGGATGACGATGTAAGGGTCCAGGTCTGAGATGCAGAGGCCCTAGACCTGGGCAGGAGCAGCCCACGTGGAAAGAAATGGGCAGATTCAGGGATTTTTACGAGAAAAAGAAATTCCTTTTGAGATGAGGTTAAAGAGAAATAATGTCACCGAGGAAGTAATTGGATACATATGATGCAGGCGAGGCTGGAGGAGGAAATGCAGAGGAACGACAGAAATAAGTGTTGGAAGTGAACCGGAAGGAGGCAGGCCATGAACTCTTACTATTTTTTTACAAGTGAGCTCATCCTAGAATTCTGTTTCTCCAACTGCAATCAAAGAGCTAGATCTTCCCAGAACTGTCAAGGTGGAACTAAACCTTGAGACTAAGTGAACAGCCCGGGGACCCGAAGCTAGTGGCTGTGCTGGGAGCAACACACAGCTCTCTAATCCTTGGGGCGGAGCAGTCTTCCCAAGTCCTGGCTCTGTCTTCCCAAACAGGGCTGTGAGGCTGGTGCCGGAGTCCAGGCCAGCATCGGGCACTTCAAGTCTTTGCCAGCATTCCTTTTTCTCCCCTCCCCCATCTTCAGCCACATCCCCCTCTACCCCTTCCCACACTCATCACCCAGATTCTTCCTGCTCCCAACTCGTCTGTCAAAATGCATCAAAATGCATCTGCCCCATCTCTTGTCCCTTCAGGTTCCTCATCTCTCAGCTGGGTAGGAGTGGTCGTACAATTTCAACCAATTCGGCTCCATTCAAAAGTTAGGGAGCACATGCTATTCAAAGGCAGCGAAGCTGGCAGCAGGGCCAGGAACAGTCTAACGCAGGAAATCCCCAAACTTCAGACTGTGAAGAGAGGTTTTTTGAATCCTTTCTTGAAGTCTTGAGATACTGCTGAGGGTAACGGGTGTCCTAGTTTCCTAGGGTGGCCATAACCAAGTGCCACAAACTAGGCAGCTTAAAACAAGAGAAATTTATTGTCTCATGGTTTTGGAGGCCAGAAGTCTGAAACCAAGGAGTCAGCAAGCCATCCTCCCTCTCAAGATGCTAAGAAAGGACCTGTTCCATGTCTCTCTTCTGGCTTCTGGGAGCTGCAGGCATTCCTTGCCTTGTGAATGCATCACCCCAACCTTCTGAATTCACACTGCAGTTCTCCTGTGTCTCTTCACATTATCTTCCCTCTGAGTCTGTCTCTGTGTCCAGATTTTCCTTTTTTATAAAGATACTAGTTATGTTGGATTAGATCCCACCCCAATGATTTCATTTTAACTTGATTACTTTTGTAACAACCCTATTTCCAAATAAGGTCACATTCTAAGGTCCTGGGGATTAGGACTTCAACGTATTTTGGGGCGACACAATTCAACTCATAATAGTGAGTGTCTCCTGACAGCCAGGATACAAGAGAAGAGTCAGATGGGAGGTCTGCCAGGGTATCCATTCCCATGGAAATGTACACATTGCTAAGGACCAAGATGGACAAAGAGATAACATGCAAACAGAGCTTTACTATTGTCTAGATACAGATTTCGCAGCCTATCTCAGCCTCTCAAAGCCCCTATGCCATCAGATTGTCATAACCTCCATCTGCCGGAGGGTACAGGTGAGACTCAGGATAGCACTGCCGGACAGAAATATACTGTAAGCCATAAACGGAATTTCAAATTTTCCAGAAGCCACATTTTTTTAACGTACAAAGAAACAAGTGAAATTAATTTTAATACTGTATTTCATTTGACTCAAGATATCAACATTTCAACAAGTAATTACTATAAAAAATTATTGAGATAGTCTACACTCATTTTTTATACTAAGTCTTTGAAATGGAGCAAGCATTGTGCACTGATAGCACATCTCAAGTCTGACTGGCCCATTTCAAGTGCTTGCTAGCCACATCTGCTGCGGGATTGAACCACACAGCTCTAAAGTGAGTCTTTCAGCTGGTATGTGGCAGAACCAGAATCCAACCCAGCTTTGACTCCAGAGCTTACATTTCTCCCACCACACGAGCAGCTTCTAACACCACGGGGCTGCTAGGGGAGAGTCCATCTGCATGAACTATTCCCCTCTTAAGTTAAAGTGCTACCATGTGTGATCTGCATTCTGGAAAGTGCCTTTAGAGAGAGGACACCTTAGCCTCAGTAATTCTAACAGTGGAGACGTCAGGGCTTATGATAGGAATCACAAAGAGGGTATTTGGGGACCAGGGGGAGGTACTTTTCTGGGAAACCTCAAATCTCCCATTTAACCAGCCAGCTGCTTTCACCCAACTCTAATTCCACTAGCGACAGATTCAGCTTGGGTGTGGGGTTAGGAAACCGGCTCTAGCCCACTGGCAGTCTCCATCAGCCTCCACCAAAGCTGTCCCTGAATAAATGTGTAAGCCAAGGAAAAGTAGTGTGTGTTCAACACATATGCAGCTTCAAACAAATCTGCTAGCCTCCCTGACCTCCAACCAGACCGCAGCCCCGAGGTTTTCCTCTGTCAAAAAATCTGGAGTAACTGCTGGGTACCCCTGGGTGGGAGGTCATGGAAACCAGCCCAGGGCCTGGGAGTTCTTGGTTCTCTGTTGTACAAGGTCGAGAACTGCACCTGCCCCTTCTTCCCAGCCTGTGATAGGCAAGGTCCCAGCGTTACCCAGCAGTCCTTGCACCTTCTCCCTACAATCACACAGGCCTTCCTTAGTTCCTCCGCATGCATCTGGCCCCTGGTCTCCCTGAAGTCTTATTTAAACATAAATCACATTTGATGGCAAAACATTTGGGTATTTCTGCAGACACCGAGAGACTCATGGTACCGCCCAGTCTCACTTCTTGTCTCACAGCGGGTTGGGCGCAATGGGGACAGAACCGGAGGACAAATAGGGGCCCTGCCTTCAAAGAGCTTTCCTTCTGCGTAAGGCACCAAGACCTCCTCAAGAGAGGCAGAGGACTGGGTGGGACGCACACCAGCCTGGAGTTACAGGGGCTCAGCTTCTCACCACTTTTTTGTGGGTAAATCAGTGCAAGGTCTTTATTTATAAAATACTAAGTGAAGCCATGATACACTGTGAACTCACTGTGCCAAGGGATTCAAAGCTAAGTAAGACCTAACCCTTGCTGCCAGAGTTTGCAATCTATAATACTTTCAGAACTCAACCATTCAACTACCACCTTCCATGATTTCTGTCCATCTGAATACTACTGACCTAACATTTTTCTTTTAATCAACTCATTTTTAGTCCCTATCCTTCAGAAAACATCAGCAAAACCTTGGGTTTAATGACTTACTTCTATGTATGTTTTTAAAATTTACATTAAAATAAACATATAACTATTAAAATTTTAAATGGTCTTTCATCTTTCATTCCTAAAATCACCTTTAATTTCTCCAGTCATATGCATAGTCCTACACATTAGAAAAGCAGATCTGATGGGCGAAACAGACCCAACACAACCTTACCCAAGAAAGAAGGAAGTGTCACCTAACAGAGAACATTACTGTTTAGTGACCACTCCAGATGGCCCAGGTACTAGGCTCAGAATGTCATGCACATGCAATATTATACATATCATATACATATAATCTTATAAAATCTCATATAACATGCAAAGATTCTAGAGATATATATAAGCAATACTCTGAAGGGACAGAGGGAGCAGAAAATTAATGTTTGATAATTTCTAAAAATGCTTTACCTACTGACAAATGTGTTCGAGGTCAGGTGAGTGAGCCTTGGGCTGGTGTGTGCAGAGATGGGTTGAGAACAGTTTGAAACCAAGCTGTAGGGAGTCTCAAAGCCATATTAAGGAATAATCACTTAATTCTAGAAATCATGAGGAACCACTAGTGGTTTTTAAGTCAGGGGGAGAAATGAATACACACAACCTTCCAAATGATGGTTCTGATGACAGCATGGAGGGCAGGCTTCAGAGACCAGAGCCTGGTGTCAGGGAGACTAAAGGCAAGGAGGACGGATTAGGCACTGGCAGGAGGAATGATGAGGGAAGAGCTGTCTCCTAGGTGAGACAGACGGGATGGGCTGGTATTGGAAAATAAAAGAGGCCAAAGGCGGACCCTCAAAAGTGACTTTTAATTTTCTAATTCGGATGATGCCACATACTTAGATGAAATTAACACGGCGAGGAGTGGATTTAAGGACAGACAGGTTGAGCGCAGTTTAGCTACATGGGAAACTGAAATGCCTTGGGATAGTCATGGGGAGACGGCCACTGGCAGCAGGAAATAAGATCTGCGCTCCAAGGAAAAGGGCTAGAGGCACTAATTTAGGATTCATCTGCCAAAGGGCAATGGTCACAAGTGAGTGAGGGGAGAGTGGCGGCAATTAACAAGGAGAACTGGAAGCTGAGCGTAAAGGGCAGGTGAAGAAGGGCTGCTGGAGGATGCTGAGAGGCGGGTGGTGGAGGCGCTGAAGGAAGGGACGGAGGAGAGATGGAAAGCATGCAAGCAGAGGAGAGTCCATGAATTCAAATACTATGGAACAGTCAGGTACATGTGGGAACCAAGAAGAGGCTGTGAGCTGTGTTTGTTTCCTCATCTGTAAATACGAGTTTGGACCAGAAGCCTTTGGATGCTCCTCCCAGCTCAGTCACTGAGGTGACAGCCCATGGGAGGGTGGCCTCAGCGCCAGCCCCACCAGGATCTAAGGCAGCCCAGGAACACTTGGTTCCATGACCCCTTTGCACTCACAGGACCGCCATGAATCCCTCCTTGGATTCTCTCATTTCATTCTCACAATAGCCTTGTTCATTATCACCCCCACCTTACAGGTGGGAAAACTGAGGCTTGGCGAAGCTAACAACTTGCCCAATGTCATACGGTTTAAGGATGGAGCCACGATTTGAATCCAGTTTGAAGAAATTCAGTTCAGGGTTGGCTGATTAGTCTTTCTCACTCCCACACCTGCAGCACCTGGGTCATCTTTCCTGTCCTGTCGCCATGTTCAGAAAAGGATACTCTCCCCTTCTTTCTTATTCATTATCATTTTGGTATGAATCAAATTACCTACAAGGAGCAAGTATTAATTTGAGCATCAGGGAAGAAAATCTTTTTAGAAAGAGCATGATTCAAAGGAGTTTGGAGACAACTACATCTCATGCTCCCAGTAAGGAATTTTCTCCTGAGATTTGCATGTTTATGGCTGGGTTTAACAGTCTATCAATTTAGGCTTATATCTTAATCTCTGCTACTCCATTTTAAGTACCTGGAGGCCAAGGACTATACCATATTTTTTTTTAGTTTTTTTTTTAACTTTTTTTTAGGTATAATTCACACACCATAAAATTTACCCATTTAAAGTTTTCAATTTTGTTGTTTTTAATGTATTCACAGAAATATGAAATCATCACCACTGTCAATTTAGAACATTTTCATCACCTTAAAAAGAGACCTCCTACTCTTTAGTGATCAGCCCTCTGCCTACTCCACCCCCAGCCACTATTCTACTTTCTGTCTTTATAGGTTTCCCTACTCTGGACTTACATTTAAACAGAATTATAACATGTGGCCTTCTGTGATTGGCTTCCTTCACTTATCATAATGATTTTAAGGTTCATTCATATTGTAGGAAGTGTCGGGACCTCATCCCTTTTTCTGGCTGAGTAATATTCCACTATATGGCTATAGCACCTTTTATTTATCCATGTGTCCATTGATGGACATACAGATTGTTTTCATCTTTGACAATTATGAATGATGCTGCCAAGAGCATTCGAATACAAATTTTGAATGGACATAGGATTTCATTTCTCTTGAGTATATGCCGAGGAGTGAAATTAAGGTGGAGACCATATTTGTTCCTCTTTCTGCTACAATGCCTAGCACTGTGCTTCAAGCATTGTGAGGCCTCAATGGATATTTGTCAAGTGAGTGAAAAGAATACAGTTCTCAGCACAAGACATTCAAGTCAAACGGTCCATCTAGGTTCCAGCAAAGCCTCTGACCACCACCCTGGCTTCCCCACATGGACTAAAATAAACCTCTGTTTTTTTTTCTTGCTCACTGTGGTTTTCTCTCCTTCTCCTGCATTTTAGGAACTGATGAAGCCGCCATCATTGAAATCTTATCAAGCAGGACATCGAATGAGAGGCAGCAAATAAAACAAAAGTACAAGACAACGTATGGCAAGGTGATGCTGAGGGTCCTGGGCCAGCGTGCACGTGGCTTTGACCATGATTGTCTCTTCTGCTTCCTTTACTTTCCCAAGGCAGTGAGGAATATCTTTAAAGCTTTTTTTTTTTTAAGTTTGAAACCTCTTTTATTTAATA
Organism: Vicugna pacos; assembly: GCF_048564905.1. NCBI lineage: Eukaryota > Metazoa > Chordata > Mammalia > Artiodactyla > Camelidae > Vicugna > Vicugna pacos. The sequence continues at coordinate 26,831,830 of NC_133011.1, read as the reverse complement.
CTTTTTTGACAGTCTTTTCTTTTTTCATTTTTTTTAATTGAAGTACAGTCAGTTACAATGTGTCAATTTCTGGTGTACAGTACAATGTCCCAGTCATGCATATACATACATATATTCGTTTTCATATTCTTTTTCATTAAATGTTATTACCAGATATTGAATATAGTCCCCTGTTCTATACAGAAGAAACTTTTTTTTTCTATAAAGCTTTATTGAGTTAGCCCAAGAGAAATAAAATGAAACAACTATTCAAAAATCTAACTGATTTCAGAAGATCTGAAATTGCTTTGTTAACTTAATTGCCTATAAAATCAATATTTTAACTTATTTTTAATTGACTTCCTTTTTTATTAATCCTTCAGTCATTTTTTTCCACTCGTTTGATCTAGTCCCACATATTAACTTATAGATAGGCAAGTGATTTGAAAATTAGTTTTAGTTTTCACAAGTGGGTCTTTATACAAGAATTGTTTGTTTATTCAGGTGTCTTCAAGAATGATATATTCTTCATAAGTGATTGTTTCAAAAGCTAAAAACAAAACAAAACAAAAAACCCAACGAATGAACCAAACAAAAAGCCTCCGTTTCATGAAGCATCAATCCTTTTTCTTTCTTTAAGTTTCTTTTCCTTCGTTCTTTTCGTTGCTGATGGTGTTGCTGTGCATAGAAATCTTTAAGAATGCATTAGGCTTTCTATTTTCTTCATTAATATATAATGAACACAATTTAACATTTTCTTAATTAATGTTATTTGCAAAGTAAATATTAATGATTATGCTGCAGTCTAATCCAAATGTATAAAACCTTTACAGTCTCAATAACTGTGTATAAGTAGATAAAGAGATGGAGATGGATTTTCTTACTTATTTGACACTGGATAGGCAACAGTCTCTTCAGGCCTTGGTCTCCTCACAGATAAAATTAAAATAGTAATTTTGCTCCCTTCTCAGGCTGCCGGGGAGAAAATCACGCAAGGTGATGCTGACACATACCAGTAAAGGGAAGCTATGATAGGTATGATTGTTTCCATTTTAGCGAGAGGAAATGTGGAGCTCATCTCTTTAAATGCCTTCTGCAAAACCACACAGTAAGGAAAAGAACCAAGACTCAAATCCAAGTCTTCTGTCTCCAGGACCAGCCTCCACTCCTGGCAAATCCGTTGTCATGAGAGGAGCTATTTACTTGTATGTTAAACGGCCTAGACGTCTGTGCTTTCGTAGCTTCTTCTGCTTCTCTCCTCGTAATCAGGCTTGTCAATGTCACTCGTTGGTGACATTGATGAAAATAAGTGAAGCTTCAGTTCAGCTGCATTGAACTGAATTGAATAACGTTGAACTTTCGTCCTTGTCAACGTGTCTATCTACAGCAGCCTCTCAAGTGCTATGTCTATTTCTGTCCTGCTGATACGGAAAGTCAGAGGCAGGCTTCTTAAGCTTCCGTGTAAAGTAAGAGCAAATGGGTTCAAAGTGAGGACCAAGGGGCCCTGTTAAACTGGTCACGCTCTCGCACAAATCTTGGCAGATCCTACATCTGCCAGTCATTTGCTTCCTTTCTTCAGACAACCGAGACTGCCAAAGAGGTGATCTAGAACCATAACATGACAAAGCTAGAAGACGTGAGGGATGACCAAATATAAATCTCCAAGTCAACTGAGCTCCAGAGAGAATAACCATCCCAAGGTGACACAGCTAGTTAGCAGGAAACCAGGATTAGAGCCGAGGTATCCTGAGCTGGCTCCCGTGTCCAAGCAGAATGTAAACACACAAGGATTTGTTTTTATGCTTGTGGTTTGTAAGAGCAGGCAGCTGGGATTTCTCTTCTCTGCAGTTCTATATAATATCCATCTGATCTGAAAAAATAATTCCAATCTTTGGGTGGATCCACACCAGAGTACTGACCAGAGGCCTGTCTTCACAAGACTCAGGGTTAGATACAGCAACTGCCACAGGGATGGAGGCAGTAATGTCACAACCTGCTTTTAAGACTGCAGATCCCAGGGCCTTGGACAAAAATCTTCTGGGTTTTTCTCCCAGGCCTGGAGCACGGAGGTTCATTTGAGAAATGGGTGATTTGCATTTTCTCTGAAAGTTCCGTTCAGGATGGAATAATAATAATTAATAATAATAATAATAATAATAATAACAATAACAACAACTTACTGAATATTTAAAATGTGCTAGCACTGTGTTCAGTGTTTACATGGATTATCTCATTTAATTCTCCCAACAGTCCTAAGGGGTAAGTCTTACCATTCTCCCCATTTTTCAAAGAAGGAAACTGACAGTTGGTGACACTCAGTACATGTCCGAGGTCACAGAGCTACTATGACTTTGTTGTTGACTATCAGGCCATGGTGCAGAGTAGCCAGACCCACTCAGTGCTGTAATTTGGGGTCCTGAAATGCCAGCTGGTCTGTGGGCCTCCAGTCTGACCCACACGGGGCTGTCTCTCTGCGTGAAGGAACTGCTTGGAGGTCCCTCATTTAAGTTGGGACGTTGATAACTGCAGTTGGACTGACCGCCCATTCTTGACTCTTTCCTCATTCAACCTTCTAGTCAGAGGGAGATAGGTAGGAGCAGGTGGTTCACTTGCGATTAGACGGTCTTGCCAAAAACAGGATGCGGATGAGAATTTCATGTACTTCCCCTCCCCTCATCTGAGTTCTTTCCCACATGCGTCTCTTTCAGGATTTAACAAAATACCAAAGGGACTGTACATCTGGTTTGCCCAGGAAAGTCCTTCTTTATTCCTGTTGTCCCCCTGCAATTATTCATAGTGTCCCCTTTCACTCTCAAAAGCAACCCAATTTGGACAATGAATGATCTAATTTCCCAGAGATCACAAGCCTGCATTTCAGTCCTCTCTAGCCAAGGGTTTGGGGGTGAGTCCTCCAACTTTCTGAGGTTCAGTCAATGTCGGTAATGCCAATGCCTGTCCTGCCAGGGTCATTTTGAGGATCAGTGAGAAAGCTCTCTGAGCCCTAAGATGTTCCGCAAATGCTGGTTGTTATTGTGATTCAGCTCTGGGGTCCCCAGCTCTGAGCAGGGGATCCTCTCTCTGCCTCTCTGCCAGCCTTGGGCAGTCGGTGACCTCTGTCCTCCAGAGCAGGTTACTCATGCCCATAGAGCTCCTGTCTAGATGGTGCCCCAGGGGCTCACAACAGGTGTCCTGTCACCCCTGAGGCCATGCAGTGGGGAGAGCCGACATCTGTCCCTCTGCTCTCAGGCCCTTCCCAGTCAAGGCTCTCGCTGTCTTCCTACAGGACCTGGAGGAGGTGCTCAAGGGTGAGCTGAGTGGAAACTTCGAGAAGACAGCTCTGGCCCTTCTGGACCGCCCCAGTGAGTACGCTGCCCGGCAGCTGCGGAAGGCCATGAAGGGCCTGGGCACGGACGAGGCGGTGCTCATCGAGGTCCTGTGCACGAAAACTAACACGGTGAGTCCTGGCCAGGACCTGGACCCGCCCCCAAGAGATGGTCCACATGCCCATCAGAGATGGTTACGGCCCCCAGAAAGGCACGTCCTCCTCGCATCCCACCCACGGGGTGAGCAAGTGTCTGGGCAGAGATGTGTCCTCTTGGCCCACAGGAGAGACACCTCTTCCAGTCTTCTGATGGTCAGTCTTGGTGTTGCTGCCCCTGGCTTGACAGAAGAGATCCTTTCAGAAGAGCTGGGTCAATTCAGCTTTCATTTTTCTAAAGAGATGCACAGTTTTATACACAGGGGGAAAGTTCTACTTTACTCTCCCAGCCTAACTTTGCAGGTCCACTGGCATGAGTGACGCAATCAGAAGTCCAAGCATGGCTGCCTCTAGCACAGAGCACAGACACGAGGCAGGGATGTGGGTGGTGCCGAGGGGCTCCCAGTGAGCCCCCTGGGGCTGCCACCACCTCCCCAGAGGTTTCGTGTCCTCCCATCAGCAGACCTCGCCGCTTGTCCCTTGGGCACATGCCACCATTTCAGGAGCTGAAAAGAGCATTTGTTAAGACCCTAGCAGAAGCCCACAGAAGTCTCTGATTCCAGAAGCCACAAGGGCCAAGGAATTCATCAGGGAGGGTCCACAAATCATTATTTGGAGACCCCTCCCTCTTCTGCAACCCCCATCATGTAGAATGGGGAGGTCCAGGAAGGAAAACGCGAGAAAAGCCCAACATCCTTGAGGCCCCCCAGGTAGGAAACAGAAGCAGTGGGTGGAGCAGGCAGCAAGAAGAACTGTAACAGCCCTCTGAGGCTACAGTGCGACTTAAGCCTTGCGTGCCGATGACCCGAGCTGGCTCTTCCTGCTCAGCCTGCGCCGTGCTCCGTGCGACAGCTGCAAACCCCTTTCCTGAGCATCCCTGGACTTTCTTGCCTTCCCACAGGATAATAAAGCCCCTCCATTTTGGGAGTTTCCATTTGGGATTGTACCTCAGAGGAGGGTTAGCACAGGAAGATTGCATCCATTCAGTCCAACAGCCACACCACTTCCTTACTCAACATTCCTATTCTTTCCAGAAGCACCCAAGTCCCAGTAACCCAGCATCCAATATCCGGGCCATCAGCAGCCTGCCTTGGCAAGAAGGTTCATTCAGTCCTTGTTTTTCTAATCTCATTTGTCCATATGTGGTTCACCCTTAGCCTGAGCTTATTTTAGGTCCTGGTCCCAAACAGTGAAAAAGATCTTGTTTTCCTTCAATCAAATAGATTTGACAGTAAGAAGAAGAAAAGCAGGGAGAGAGCCGCCCCCAGGTTCAGGCAGATCCTGGTAGTGGGCTAGAAGGAGGAGAAAGGGGAGGGGGCTGTGTCATCACGGGTGTTCAGCCCACACCCGCCTTGCACCTCCTTCCCATCCACCAAAGCAACATCAGCCTGGTTCCTCACCTTCTGTTGCCCCCACTACCATCCCCCCATCGCTGCCCGCTGACTCTCATCTTAGACAGTTTGTGGGAGATGCGGGGGGACACGCCTGCTCTGATACGCTGCTGGTTGAAGTGTAAACTGAGGCCGCTTCCGGGGGTGGGGGCACTTGACACAAGCCACTGAAATATCCAGCCATATCTTATTTTATGTGCTTCACTTTACTGTGATTTGTTTTTGTTTTTTACAAATGGAAGGTTTGTGGCAAACCTTCGCTGTCGGGTCTATCGGCACCACTTTTCCAACAGCATTTGCTCGCTTTCTGTCTCTGCCACTTTTTGGTGATTCTCACAATATTTCAAACTTCCTCCAGCAAAAAGATGATGACTCTCTGAAGTCTCAGATGATAATTAACATTTTTTAGCAACACAGTATTTTTTAATGAAGGTATGAGCATTTTTTAGACATAATGCTACTGCACACTTAATACACCACAGTATAGTGGAAACATAACTTTGATATATGCCCTGGGACACCGAAAGATTCATGTGACTCGCTTTGTTAGGGTATCTGTTTTATAGGGGTGGCCTGGAAGCAAACCCATAGTAACTCCAACGTGTGCCTGTGAAATAGTTCTTCTCGGCACACACCCTAGAGAGAGACTTGCCTTCCTGCACACAGCAAATTGTTTACTGAGTGAAGCCTTGTTTGAAATAGAGAAAAATTGGAAACAGGCAAAACGTCCATCAATCGGAGGCTGGCTAAATAAACGGGGGCTTACTATAGGATGGAACACTGTGTATCCATTAAAAAAAAAAAAACTAGGTGACTGACTATGTATAAGCTTGGCTGGACCTCCAAGACATAGTACTGAGTGAAAAAAATAAGACAAAGAACAAATAATATGTACAGTTTTCCACTTCTTAAACACAGATAAAATAATTCTATATATTTTCAGTAGCACATATATATGTGTACAAATGCAAAGACAAAATATTTGGGAAAATTTGCACTGAACTTCTAACTCTGGCTACTTGGATGGAGGCGGCGGAGTAAGAGGGAGTGAGGAGGTAGAGTAAGATGTTGGCTTAGCTGTAATAGATGGACTTTTAACTAAGGAGAAAGAATGCCAAAGGACTCCTTCACAGAGCCAGGGACTTGCTCCAGGCCTCATCCTTGACCTGTAGGGACGGCCCCCTGTGGAGGAAGTCAGGAAGGTATCCTGTGACCAGAGACAATCTCTTGCCTCTTCCTTTTGCATGTCTCTGCCTGTCTCATCAACTAACCCTGCCCTGGACTACTGATTTTTTTTTTTACCTTTCCTAGGAAATCATCGCCATTAAAGAAGCCTACCAAAGGTGTAAGTGATCTTTTGTTCTGACTTTAGATAAAGAATGTTCCTTCCAAAATACCTCTGGAAAACTAAATCTGACTTCTCCTCCCCATTTCTCTTCCCCTAAAGTATTTGACAAGAGCCTTGAAGCAGATGTCAAAGATGACACAAGTGGAAACCTAAAAAAAATTCTGGTATCCCTGCTACAGGTAAGAGTAAAGAGGTCTCACCTGCTTTATGATCTTGGAAAATAGCTCTCGGCAACATGAGACAATGCTGAAAAAGGCAATGCAGATGATAAACATTCCCTTCTTTTCTGAAAAATGTTATGGAGGGATCCTCGACCTGTGTTCTGTCAGCTCAGCTATTGTGAAATGATTCAATGGGGATTTTCCCCATAATAACAATCCACCTAGTCATTTGCAGTTACAATCCCTTTTTGTTAAGGTGTTATCTCATTAAGCATCACCACCTCATTCTGCCAGTGAGGAACCTCCAGGTTTACACACAGCCCAGGAGCAAGAACCAGCCCATCTGACCCCAAGCAGGACCATTTTCATGACACAACTCTGCACTTACTTCCAGGATTCACCTCGAGTCTAAGTCCGTAAAAACTGCTGCAGGGAGCTTGGCCGGGAAAGCAGAACTTTCAGAATTGGCCCTGCTGGGGACACAGGCCCCGGGCCTCCAGCCAGATGGCATCTGCACTCTCATTGACACATCCATCTTTATGAGATTGTGTATTTCCTCTGTTTCATTACTCTTTGTGTGGATAGACTCACAATAGAGAACACACAGACTAGACTTCAGCTGTAGCAGGAAGAGTATATAAGTGTCCTCCTGCTGCATAACAAACTGCCACTAAACAGCACAGATCCATGATCTAGCAGTTTCTATGGGCCATGAGTCCTGTTATGGGACTGGTGTCCCTGTTTTCTGAGTCTTTGGCTTGGGGTCTCACCAGGCTGAAATCAAGGTATTGGCCGGGGCTGCCATCTCCTCTGAGGCACGGGGTCCTCTTCCAAGCTCCCTGGCTGTTGGCAGAGTTCAGTTCCTGTGGCTACATGACTGGTGTCCCTGTTTTCTTGCCAGCTGTCAACCAGAGGCCACTCTCAGCTCCTAGAGGCCATCTGCAGTTCCCCGCCATGTGGCCCCATAGACAGTTCAGAGCATGACAATTTGGTTTCTTCCAGGCCAGAGGGAGCGCATCTCTCTAACTTCCATCTCTGACATTTTAAGAGCTCACCCGATTGAATCGGACCCACCCAGGATATACCTCCTTTGATTAACTCAACTGTTTAGGAATCTTAATTACATCCGCAAACATCCCCTTTGCCACATAAATATAACATCATCACAGGAGTGATATCTCACCATAGTGACAGGTCTTGCCCACACTCAAAGGAAGGGGATCAAAAGGGTGTGGGCCACTGGGGTCATCTTAGAATTCTGCCTGCCAGGAAGGGCTTAGGTTAGACCTCCAAGCCCTTCCAATGACCAGCATTCAGGGCTCTTCCGGACTGGGACCCCGAGAGGTGAAATTTGATATTTTTGGAAGGAAGCTTATTAGCTTTGCAATGGACTCGTTCTAGGGGGCATCATGAGGTTGCTTAGCGGTCAGTGGGGTTTCTGAGTGACCCTGGTTTCTACAAAATGAAAAAATTGTCACAGAAGGTACTCTGTTTATCAGTTGTGCCCAAAAGATGGCAGCAAAGAGCAGCGTTGCCACTTGGCCAGGCTGAATCTAGCTTCAGGCCACTCCTCTGAAATCACCCCCTTTCTAGGACTTTCCCTTTTTGTGCTCTGTGGTCAAACAAGTGCTCAAGTTAATAACAATGTGTTGATTTTTCTAGGCTAATCGTGATGAAGAAGATAATGTGGACAAAGATCTAGCTGGTCAGGATGCGAAAGAATTGTATGATGTAAGTGTGCAGACGTGCCAGTCTCTGCCAATTCTTCTTTTTTTTTTTTTGTTAACATTACATTCAACAAATGTTTCTTTATTTCACATGAATTGGAATGACTTGGGAAAAATAAGTATGATCTTTAAAATATTTTTCAGATACACAGGCTTCATGAAACTAAAAGAATTGTTTCTATTCTTATACTCGGGTTAACCAACTTAGACTCATTTTGGAACGAGGGAGGGTATAAATATAAATAGATATGTGAGGTATACTTGTGGGCTAGAAGTTTAAATTGCTTCGTCAATCAATTTGGCTTCTATTCAGTGCACATTTTATTGTTTCCTGTAAGGGAGGGCTTGTCACAGCTCTGCATATTCAGTCTCTTTGCAAAAGTCTTTTTCAAAATGTTTGCACTTGGCCCTTTAGGCAGGGGAAGGCCGCTGGGGCAGCGACGAACTGACCTTCAACGAAGTCCTGGCCAGAAGGAGTCGCAAGCAGTTACGAGCCACCTTTGAAGCCTATCAAATTGTAAGTGGTTGAGCACTAGGGTGTGCAGTTCACACTGAAACTCAGTCTCAAGTTATTTCCAAAAGAAGCTGAGCTCTGGGATATGGAACTGAGGGGGAAGGCACAGGAGGTGTCTTTTACCACAGTGGTTCTCAATCAGGGGTGACTTTGGCCACCTCCCCCCTGCCCCCAAGTGATATTTGATAATGTCTGGAAACATCCGAGGTCGTCACTGCTGGCTGTGCTGGGAGGAACAGTGCTACTGGCATCTAGAGGTCAAGGCCAGGGATGCTGTTAAACGTCCCACGATGCACAGGACCGCCCCCCACAACAAAGAATCACTCGGCCCCCAATGTAGTGCTGAGGCTGAGAAATCCCGCTTTGCAACAGAGGCTGGGAAAGCAGAGAGGTGTCAAGTTTAAGAGCAAAGCGCTAGAGTCAGAGGGTCCAGGTTCAAATCCTGGTTCTACCACTAATAACTGACCAGACTCCTCCATCCCCATTTGTAAAACAGAGACCGTGATCTTCACCATCACATCCTCATGGGGTTATTCAAAGAGTTAAGTAAGATGATTGTCAAAGGCTCAGGACAGTATCTGGCATGTGGGACACATACAGACGTTTCCTGTGATTATTATTCCAATTGACAATTGGGCTCCCAATGCCTACTGCTCCTGAGACAGATGTGATAAGACCTCAGAGATACACTCCTGAAAAGATACGTATAAATTACTTCTATACAATGGTTTTTCATCTAATGATAATTTTAATCCAACTAGCTATTTCTAGGCACTTTGTGGTTGAGCCCATCCCTGAAAATCAGTCTTTAGTTACAAGAAGCCTTTTGTGAAATATCAGATTTAGCAGGGGAGTCCTCCTATCTTATGTTTGTGGAGTGCTTTTAACTATGCAAAGCCGTTCTGTGCCCTGTATCGCATTTCAATTTCACAACAGGGCTGTGACTCTAAAGGAAGCTGAACGGCCATCATTACCCACAACTGCTGGACAAGGAAAGTCTGTAGTGAGTAAGGAGCCATCTGTAACTTATCAGGACCACACAGCAAGTCAGTAGCAGAGAGTGGATGAGAACTCCAAGATTCCCCAGCCGGAGCGCCTACCTCAGCCCGAGCTGGCTGCTCCTCACTCAAAATAGCGTTTCCTATGTGTTGCCAGCAGATGAAAAGACAATAAAACTTTGGAATTTTATCATTACTGTATATAAGCCTTTAGGGCCCTCCGCTTTCAAATTGTGCCCAGAGTTCTGATCAAAGGCAGCTGACCCCGCACTCCCCTGGCCTCGAGGCCTGGAGCTGTAGAGACGGAGCTGGAAGACTTCTCCGTGACCCAGACCCTCTTCCCACAAGAGGAGTCGTGGATGGAGATCCTGGGGTGGCTGTCCTTGGGGGTCATTATAGAAACACACACGTGTGACTGTGCGTGTGTGCGTGTGTCCGTGAACTACTGTCTGGCCAAGGATACGCTCTAGGCCGATTGTTCTCAAAGTTAATCTTGAAACAGCAGCAGCAGCATCACTTGAGGACACGGTTAGGATGAGAATTCTTCATCCCTGCCCTGGACCTGCTGAATTAGATTCCTTGAGGCTGGGGTCCCACGGTCTGTGGTTTAACAAATCTTCCAGATCCTGACGCATTTTAAGGCTTTAGAAGTCAGCTCTAAGCTGCACACTAGCTGTAGGACCCTGGGCAAGTTCTTAAGAGTTCTGTGCCTTAGTTTCCGCGACTGTAAAACAGTAACAGTAGCTACTTCTCAGGGTTAGCAAGGATTAAATGAACTATCGGAACCAAAGCATTTTGTGCCTAGCATGCAGTAGGTGCTCAATCAACACTGGCAGTTGTTAGGAGTCTCCCTGTGTGAACCAACAGGGTCAAAAATCAGAGCTAAAACTCAAATGGACAATCAGATAATCTATTGATCTGATGATTCTTTACATGAAACCAGCTCTAAAACGCTAACTGTTCCAAAAGCTTTGCTGCAACATCATTCTTCTTGATCCTTATCATTGATTTTTTTGGAGTTCACTCTGCTCCTGGGAACCTGGCTCCATAAATTTTCTCATGGTCTCTGGCTAAAAGCACTACGAGACTAGGGTCAGATCACTGAAGTGTATTACGTGGCACAGGTTGTCCTCGCATAGAAATGAATTTTAATTTTTGGCACAAAAACTCAGGTTTTTGCCCTTGATTTCCCCCCAAACCTATCTTCACTGCTGACACTCTCAGAAACCCCAGCCCAAGCAACAACGCTTCCCCAACTCCACTGCACTGTGAAAGATTATTACCATCCCCATATTTACAAATATGAAAGGCTTACAGAGTTACAAAGTTCCCCAAACAGGGCTCTGCATAAATCAGATGTACACATACCCACAGACCCAGCACACTGCCTCCTCATCACACTTCTCCCCTCCCCTTTAAGTGTTCCTAAGCCCATTCGAGAAACTTCAGCCCTTTAACTGCTGTAGCCAAAGCCAGTTCCCTGTGCACAGGGTTCTGCTGTGGGGAGGCAGTCAATTTAGGGCATTGGTTCTAAAAGAAAGAAATGTCTCCCTTGTTCTTCTAATAATCTCCCCACAGGCAAGGCTACCTGGCAAACTGGAAGCCTTTGGGGCTCGTCTAGAACTCACCCTGGCCGTGTGTTTTTGTGCTGAGATTAGAAAACCTGATTTTGTCCAAAGAGCCCCCTAACAATTAAGTGTTCCAGCAGGAGAGAAGCGTGCCGTTTGCAAAGATAGGGGCAACAGCTTGGGCCAGTGGGTTGTTTTCCATTTGTGTTCAGTGGAGCCCCTGGAGGTGCCTTGGTAGCTACCAGGACGGGATGGAGGCGGGAGGTAGGTGGAGAAGAGGGGCGGTACCATCTCATGGTAGTGGGTGAATACTGCCCCCTGGAGTTGGGCAGCCAAGAGACTCTGAGAGGGCGGAAACCTGGCGTTACCACCTAGGGCCGGGGAAAGGAACCCATCTCCCGCCTCCCCAGAACGGCTCTGCTTTCCTGCTTGTATCTGTTGTGGAGGCCGAGATGCTACAGAAAGTTTTAAGACACTATTCTGGCTGAATATTAACAATAAAAACAGAAAGTGGTTTATTGTAAGGTTTTCTGGTTTGTTAGTTTAGTAATACATTAGTTTGTGTGAATACAATGTCCTCTTGAAATGCAATCTCAGTCTACAGAACAAGAACGCTGTTCATGGGAAAGTGAGAGCAGTTGCCTCCAAAATATGAGCTCCCACATCAAACCCCAAAACGGCTGGAAGAGCTAAGAAAGGGACAGGACTGAAAGCCCCCAGCCCCACCCCTTTGAATCTAGGTCCATTACCCACCAGACATCTAGATGGGGCGACTCCGATGAGGAGATCAAGCAATGGATTTCAGTAAATCCAAACCCTCCTCGCCCCACATCTATTGTGCCTGTATCACAAAGAATATTTTGTTTACCCGCGTTTTCAGAATAAACTACGTAAACTCCACCAGCGTGTCCTCAAAGGCCCCTGTTATTTATAGACTCACAATTGTGTCACATCCTGAGAAGACAATTTCTAAGAATTTTCAGTATTTCTAATGTTTAACTGCATTTCCCAAACCCGATAAAAAAAAGTTTTTTCTCTTTCTGTGCCTGCCCTGAGCTTGGCCCAGGCGGTACTTGTGTTAAAGCCTAGCCACAATTTACTCTGAACTTCAGCTTCTATAAATATTTGGAAAGAAACCTAGTGTGTAATGCTGTGCAGAACAATGTGTGAGCTGGCGGTGACTGTAAGGCCATTTGGAGTCTCCCCAGAGCGAAGGAAAGCAGCATTTGACGTGGTCAGCCCCCCACTCCCAGACCGTGTAGCCCCCTGGTGTCAGAAACACACACCAAGCCCTTACCTTGAACTTCACCGCCTCTACTTCTGTCACCCAAACTGTAGGCGCCTGAGTTCCCATTCTCAGTCCACAATCGAGGAAGGTGTGGGAGGTGATTATAACCCCAGGCTCCTGGAGAATTGGAAATGGAAAGAATGTTTACAAACACACAGGAGACTCAAGGACAGTATAAACATAAACAAAATTGTTACAGTATTTATTCATTCTTCTTATACTCCTTGATTTTACAGAGGAGGAAACTGAGACCGAGGGAGTGGTCCTGCCTGGGGTCATATCCATTAGGGGTCAAATCTGGGCTAACTCTTCAGCCATGAGAGTCCCCACTCGAATGGGGGCCCCCACCCCCGGCCCAGCAAGGGAGGAGGCCAGATAGGAGTTCCTTTAAGCCGCATGGCCAAATCTGCGAGAGTTTAGTGCTTTTTGTAGCGGAAAGAGCCTCAAGTGCGCCAAGGCCAAAAGCAACACCCGGACTAACGTTTGGGCTTTGTCTCTCCAGCTCATCGGCAAAGACATCGAGGAAGCCATCGAAGCGGAGACGTCAGGCGATCTGCAGAAGGCCTACTTGACTCTCGGTAAAGTAGAGCCGGGAAAGCCTCTGACTTAGGCTGGGCTCCCTGAACCAGACTCGAAGGTGGAGGTTTACGTGCGGGAAGCTTTCAGGGAATGGTTCTGGGAACCACACATCTAAGCAGTATTGGGAAGGAGAGAAGGAATGGGAGGCAGCTGCAGCAGGAGCTCGGCTGGTCCCCCAGGGAGCCCGGAGGTCAGGATGCCCAAAGTGAAGGCAAGGGGGCCAGGCCTTTGCACCCCACATCAAGCAGCTGGTTGGCTGCACCCAGGGAACATTTGCAACCTTGGGGAAGGCAGCTCCCTCCCTAGAGAGCAAGTCCTGAGAAGGGACTCAGCTGTGAGCAGCCAGCACGTAACACTCAGTTCTGAGAAAGGCATCTGGGGGCCACACCACAGCATCCACTACAGTCCCACGAAGATCGTGGGTCCCCGAGAGCATCCGTCAACAGCCTGGGACCATTATCTAGCCTCAGGGAGCAGCCTGTGATTCACACAACATGCACTCAAAAGTACTCAGGTTCCAATCCATGAGCTAGTGTTTGCACACGCCTGATGGCTCGAGGGTGTCCTTTTCCATTTGGTTGCCTTCAACGTTGGAATGAATGAGGTCTGTTTAGAAAGCAAGAGGAAGGGAGACCAGATCTTGACCCGTGCCAAGCAAACACCAGGACCTTCTCTCCAGGTGTTGCCCCCGGGCAGGAAATAGCAGAGAGATGGGCACGGGGCTGTGCCTGGCAGGCGCCTTTATCCCTTTTGCAAGCCCTGGAATGAAGGCATTGTCCATTGTCCACTCCCCTGTGGTGAGGAGGCCAGGGCACTGTCCCAAATGGCACAAGAAATGGAGAGAATATCCCCAGAAGAAGAGGAAGAACCGAAAAAGAGGCCCCTGGAAGCTAAAAAATGCGCTTTCACTGCCAAACTCTTTTGTTTTGTTTTCTTGATGGGATTTTTTGGAGCAATGTCAGCAATTGTTTTTTTTAATCCACCCTCATTTCGCATTCAAATTTGCAGGACTTCTATTATGATACAATACAGAGCCCTAAACAGTCTTGATGTCATTCCTGACCCACACTGGATACACATGGACAACTGTCCTTAGGGCTTTCAGGATGAGTGTCTTAAGTACAAGGAGAGATTACTCAGGGCCCAGCCACAAGGCTCCAAACCCTTCCTGTACTTGCAGAACAAAGAATAGGAAAGTACCGGAGTTCAGTCAGAAGATGAACATTAATCATTAATGTTAAGTATTCGTGGTAATAAAACCATTCAACTCTTTAACATTTACTTTGCACCTGCCTGGACCAGGGGTTTCACCAGGTGAGGGTATCAGAGGTAAATAGGTCCGATTCCTGCTCTTAAGAGACTTCAAGTCCATGGTGGACACACACCAATCAAGAGGTCAGGCTACAGTAAAGATAAAAACAAAACCAGCCAGAGCAAAGCAGGCAGAGAGCAAGGAAAGGGCTCATCCCTACAGTCGGGGACATGAAATGCAGGAGTTAGTGACTCCAGTAGTAGCAAATATCAAAGAAATTAGAAAAGACCTTGGAAATGAACCACAGAGAGAGTAGAACATGACTTCATGACTATATTCTCTAGACACTCTGCACCCTGCTCCCACCTAAATCACGAAGATGCCAGTTTGCAGCTAAAATTGAGGAGGTGGTGCTGTGAGACCAAAGGATTCCCACCGCTTGCAGGCTCTGAAGCAGCACTTCTCAAAGTGGGGTCCACAGAGCTCCTGGATCAGAATCACCTGTGGGAGTGGTGTGAAAATGCAGTTTCCGGAGCCCCACTCCAGGTCAGCACTTAGAACTTCCAGGAAGGGAGTCCAGGAGCCACACATTTACAAGGTCCCCACGTGACCATCTCATGCTCCCTGGAGTTTGAGGAGCCCTGCTTTGAAGACCAGGAGGAGCAGAAGACAGCGAGTGGCTGGCCGCCCTGCCTTCCACACGCCACAAACAGCTTTATTCCCTCACCTTCCTGAGCTAACCCCCTCCGAACTTTTGGGGGATTCCTGCCGCTGCTAACAACCAGGCACAGACTATATACAGTAGAAAACTTCAAGATTTATCTAAAATATCAAGAAGAAGAAACATCAGGGCAGAAATCACCTGTCTGTTTAGGGATGGAACACACTAACATTAGGCAGACAATGTCTTCAGCATCAATCAGTATGAATGCACAGGAGAGGGTCCTCGGGAAAACCCCGTGAGGACACTAGCTCAGAATGTCTGGGGGTCACAGTGAGTCTCAAATATGCTACTTTCCAAATTGCCAGCCTCCCCCTCCCCCCAATCCCCACAGCCACCACCAATCCAGCAACTTTTGGATTCAGACACCTGCATCTGGGCTTTTCCACTGATACTCTGCCGGCTGCCGCATGACCTGTCAAAGGAGACAGACCCTCCAACCCAGACTCTGCTTCCCTAATCCTGTTCCTCCCCTTCCCTTGTAAGCATCAGTCATATCGGTAATTACCTAGAAAACAAGAGTTCTCATCACAGGACACATTAAGGATGTACATTCTACACTTACACTGAATTCATTACTTATCACTGACATCAAAAATGTTAAGTGTTCTAGGCAAATGTCAACAACATAAACAGTGAAGGGTTCGTTCTCCCAAAGTGCTGGTCATGATGGACCCATATGAGCCTGGGGGGAATGGGGAAGAATCATGATTTAGCCCCAGAAGAAGAGATGCACCCCATCATCTGATTGGTACTTTATTCATCTGTGGTTTAGGTCATGCTTTATTCCTTTCTGGTTAGGACGGGACCAGAAAAGAGCAGCACACCCACAATCAGCAGCATCACGGGAAGATGCTCTGTTGAGAGGATCGAACATTTTCATCAAGCCCACATCTCAGATCATGGACTAAGAAGATTGTGGGAAACCAGGAAAAGATGCAGAGATGAGGCTCACAAATCAAACCCAGGGAAAAGCAAGGGGAGGGAAGGTTGTTTAGCACAAGCAAGCAAACCACAGTCCAAAGGAGTGAATCTTCAAGATTATGAAGTTTATGACAGCAAGGTTGCTGGCCAACCTGTGTTTCCCCTCCAGACCCGCCTCCAGCATCATCAGAGATTTTACTTAGAGATGAGAAGTTATTTCTGCTGGCGAGAGTCGTGACCTTTGCAGAGAGAGACTGAGGATGGTCACAGCATTCCCCGTCCTCCCAAAGAGTCTCCAGGGAACAGGAGAGGGTCTCATGTGTCTGAAAGGGCTCTGGTTGAAGAGCCCAGGTGCCCCGACCTGGGGGAATCTTCCAGATTCCATTACACAACAGTGTGAAGTCCATGCCTTTCAAAAATCTGACTCACAAATCAGTCAGCTGCAAGGGCAGCCAGGTGACACTGTGGGCCAGTTCTGTTCTTTCCAAGGGTCCTGTGGTTATTCAACAAAACATGAACGCCTCCTGTTCTCTTTCCTTTCGTCCTGCCCAGTGAGGAGTGCCCGGGACCTCCAGGGCTATTTTGCTGACCGTCTGTACAAGTCCATGAAGGGTGCGGGGACCGATGAGGACACGCTCATTGACATCATTGTGACCAGGGCGGAGGTAAGACATGCTTGGCTCCGAGGAGCTGGGCTGCACCTTCTGGTTTGTTGCCACCGTGGACGTCATCCACAAGTCCGTTTTGTGAATTTACAAAGAAAGTGAAACAGAGGCAGTCCTTGTCTTCCCAGACTTTGTGGAGGACACTGTGCTGTGCTTCAATCTGTTTCTTTTTATAAAAATACAAAAACGATGGCTGTTTCTATTTCTGCCATCTGTGGCCCTGGGGAGCCCGTGGCAGTGTGCAGAAGGGACCCGGAGGAGCTGGTCCGGGCGGATAAACCAGAGACACTGAATGGTTAGTGACAGACTAGGTCACCCAGCAGCAGAGACAACGAGCAAATGATTTCCCAACTCCTAAGCGAGGCCTTTACTTCATCAAACACACCCCACAAGCACAATATGACACAACAAACACATCAATACAAGACAGTGTTTCTCAACGTTTTTAAAATTAAGGATCGCCCCAGGAAGAAGCCTTTTTAGACCCAGTTTTTTCCTAATTGTCACTCCCCTTGAAGAAACATTAACTCCATATACACTGCGTATTTATGTTCCCTTTGTATGTAGGTAATTTTACACAAAAGGTTTTTCTTTCTAATTTTTTTTGGGGGGTAGGTAATTAGGTTTATTTATTTTCTTATTTTTAGAGGAGGTACTGGGGATTGAACCCAGGATCTCCTTCATGCTGAGCATGCGCTCTACCACTTGAGCTAGACCCTCCCCACTCATAAAAGTTTTAAGATTTGGTTTTGCCCTCTAAGAACCAAACTTTGCCCTCATTGGGATTAATATCGCCCCCCTCAGAGAAAGCAGGAGTATGACAAAGGGACAGGAAGAGGAGCAGCCGAAGTTTGGGAGCAGCTGTCACGACTCACAGCGAATGGTTTGGAATGTAGGGCCACAGACAGAAGGCATTACCGAAAAAAGAGGAACTGGCATTTCATCCACGGCAGGGAAGCCTTGGAGAGCGAAGTGGTACTGAGCACTTAAAAACCAGACATCTTCCCTCAGAAACTTGTTAAATAAGGGGGAAAAGATACCAACCAAAATTCGGCCCCCCAGCTTTTTGACAAATCACACTTAACATCTGACACTGTTTTGAAGTATAACTCAGCAACAAGACGGTGCTTTCATTTTTATTTCTATTTCTGGAATTTCTCCTCCCCCTCTTTCTCCTCCTCCTCCAAGATTCATATTTCTCTTTCTCTCCTAAAGCCCCTTTCTCTTTCTCCTCCTCTCTCCTGCCCCTCGTCTGTCTGCCACCCTCTTCGTTTCTCTTCGGTTGCTCCCAGTCTCTCTCTCTCTCTCTCTCTCTCTCTCTCTCTCTCTCTCATCTCTCCAGGTCTCTGCCTTCTCTGACTCCATGTCTCTTAGTAACTCCACCCCCAGCCAGTCTCCGGAGCAGATCCTGAGACGCTCAGGATCGGCCTGAGGAGCAGGCTGGTGACAGAGCCCGGCAAGGACTCTGAAGGCCCCAGAGGGCTGGATGGCTCCGAGGGCCCCTCAGGGCTCCAGTTCACTCCAGTGTGAGCCATGGAGCGTTTATTCCACAACGTTCTGCCCCATCTCCATCCTGACCGCATGTCCTGGGTCATCGCTACAGGGGGGGCCATTCCCTCAGAATGCTTCAAACCCAACCACATACACTGGCTGGATCCTCTAATCCCCAAAGTCTCCTGGTCCTGGAACAGAGCCCCGGTGAGCCCCACCCCACCCCTGCCTTGACCCCTGCACTTGCTGCCCCTCCCCCAGCCAAGCAGCCAAGGAGCCAGGGCAGCAGGGGACACACACCCCTGCTAGTCCCCCTTCTGCTCAGCATCCCCTTCCGACAGTTCCTCACTCTCCCACCACCTCCTGTTCAGCCCTCTAATTGGGGCAGGAGAAAAAAAGAACCAGAAATCTGAACAATGGCTTGTGGGTCTGTTTAGAAATCAAGATAGAGTCTAAATTGAAACAAACAAACAAAACAAAACAATGCCAAAAAATGGCATACAAAAAACAAAACAAGACAAAACTCCTGGTGCAGGAGAGCTCCATGCCTCTTTTATGAGACTCACTCTGTTCCATCCGGAATTGTGTCTTTTCTGCAGCAGGTAAGGTCGCCTCTGCTAGGTGGTAAGAATCTTTCGAGCAGGACAACTTTTTTATTTGTTTTTCTTCTGAGTCCTCTCCCCACCTCCAGCACCCAGGTTTTTCAAGTTTTTCAAGGAATTACAGCTGACCCTGGAGCAACACGGGTTTGAACAGCGTGGGCGCGCTTATCCGAGGATGCTTTTTCAGTAAATATAGTACCTGTATCTTCATTTTATGGATCTCTTTTTTTTAACATTTTTTTATTGAGTTATAGTCATTTTACAATGTTGTGTCAAATTCCAGTGTCAAGCACAATTTTTCAGTTATACATGAACATACATATATTCATTGTCATATTTTTTTTCCGCTGTGAGCTACCACAAGATCTTGTTATTTATTTCCCAATGCCATACAGTATAATCTTGTTTATCTATACATTTTATGGTTCTTTAAATTAACAAAGTGTGGGGGAAAGTCTGTATTCAATTAGAGATCACAATATGTAGAATCAAAAGAGCTAGGGTTTGAGGCCTGAGTCTGTCCAAGATGTTTTAGCCTCCTGCCCTCAGGGAGTCATTTATCCATTCCTTTGTTTTTGAGGCAGAGAGAGCAGCATGCAAATTTTCTACTGCACAGAGGGGGCGGTCAATGTTCCTAATTTCCGTATTGTTCAAGGGTCAACTGTAGATTCAAAATAAGTCCTACAAATTGAGAATGACTGGAATTTTGCTGATTGGCCCTAATATCCTTGCTGATCAGGGTACAGGAGACAAAAAAAAAAAATCGTTCATTTCCAATTGTGTTGACAATTTCCTTAGCGTTATACCAAGAGTCATCAAATTTGTGGCCTGCAGGCCAAATCAGGCCCACCACCTGCTTTGGTAACAGTACCACTACCTGCAAATGATTATTTAAAAATAACTGTAAAAAGCTCAAAAGAAAAATAGTATTTTTGTAACCCATAAAAATCATATGAAATTCAGGGTTTAGTGTCCCTAAATAAAGTCTTACCGGAACATAGACACACAGACACCTCTGCCACTTTTGGGGAGCTGAACTCAGCTTCCCTTTTCTCAGCCACAAAATACGAAGACTAATACCCCCAAATCTAAGGATAGTTTTGAGGCATAAATGAGCAAATGAGGCTAATGTGCTCAGAACAGTGGCTGCCTGGGTTTATGGTGTAAACGCTATGAATGTCCCCATCGCTACTGTCATCTCTCCTCCAGGTGGACCTTCAGGGGATAAAAGCAAAGTTCCAAGAGAAGTATCAGAAGTCTCTCTCCGACATGGTTCGCTCAGACACCTCTGGGGACTTCAGGAAACTACTGGTGGCCCTCTTGCACTGAAACAAGTCAAAGCGGCAGAAGCACAAGGAGGAATCACCTTTGTCAAGAGCCCCTTCCAAGCCAGATTGGCAAATGCGACGCCAGCATGAAGAACCCTCAAAGGTCCTGGTTTATTTCCTTGGCAGCTTGAGTCGTGCAGCCAGGCCAAGCTGTTGAAGTAAAGGCAGCAGCTTTAAGACGCTTGAGTAGGTCTTATACTGGCTGAGCAAGTATCTGTGCTGCCTCTTAACTCCTTCAGGGTGGTAACTGAATGCTTTCTAAGCACAAATAAAATCTGCAGTTGATGAAAAAACGATGCATTCGTAATAGAATATTTAGAAGAATATGCATGGGGGTATATATGTTCTGGGTAATGATGGAATGATTAAAGTGCCAGAAAGACAAAATTAAGCAATTCATTCATTTGCCTTCTGTGTGTTCAACTTCAAATCCTTAATGTCAATTAAAGAAGTGGATTATGCCTCCATCAGCAGCTTTTCCAAAGACTGAGTTGATTCATTTTGGCTTTTGTCCTGGAAATATATGACTTGTGAAATTTGAACATATTTGGGAAATGCAAACAGTTACATTTATTAATAATCACCGAACAGCAAGGAAACAATGGACTTGCCTATACAAAACGTAACAAGGGGTAACATTCACTGATACACTACCTGGTTTAAATGGTTTTTCTTGCTTCCCTAGATGTTAGACCCCCTTGAGTCTTCCCCTTGATCTTCAAATACAGCTAGGCTGGGCACAGTGCCAACAGGATCAAGGTTAATGGTCTGACGCTCAAATGGATTGATTCTGCACCAGTAGCATCTCTGTTCCAAGCAGTTTGCCTCATAGCCACGTGTTGCTACATACAAAGGGGTCTGTCATGAAAACACGGACACTTGGTCCAATAATTACAGTTACCGTTCATCAGATGACTACTTGCGCCTGGCGCTGCTAAGTAGCTTACTTTCGTATTTGATCTTCCCAACATCCCTATGAGGTTAATGTTACTCCCATTTATCAGCTGAGGAAACCGAGACATTAAGTAATCTGGCTAAATTCATTCACAAATGACAGAACTGAGATTTGAATTCAGGGCTGGTTGACTCCAGAATCCATACTAGTAACTGATTTTCTTGGAAAAATAACACGATGTACATATCAGGTCATGGGTCTGTATTCATTCACCTGCTTAAGCTCCTACTATCTACCAATCACTGTGCTGGGCTCTGGGGATACAAAGGTGAGGAGAACACCGGCCACACCTCGGGCAGTTCATTCCCAGGCCAGCAGTGTAGACAGAGGCCTCCAATATTCAACACGATGCTGTAAGTACATTCATACAGGCATGTAAAGCTCTCTACCCAAGAGTCAGGCGAGGGAACACACAGCTCTGCCTGGGGGGACTGGGGAATGCTTCCCAGAGATGCATTTGTGCTGGGTTTTGAAGAACACATAGAAACTTTTCAGAGAAACAAAGAAAGAAAGACACGTGTAGAGGCTCTGAAACATAAGGGAACAGGATGTGTCTCAGAGGTGGTGAAATCCATCCTCCTGGGGCACGGGATGTGGTGAAAGGAAGCAGAGGGTTGGGAAGGCAGGCGACGAAGCTGCTGAAGAGTATGTTTGGATCACATTAGCCATGGTTTTGCCTTCCAAGCGTGGGCTTGCTCCCTTGGGCAATGGTGGTCACTAGAGATGTTTAAGTGAGTGAGGAACACGATCAGATTTGGGTCTTGGGAAATCACTTCGGTGGTGTCATCAACATAGAGCATACAGCCCAAACATGCCATGATGTGTCTCTCTAGTGGTTGCAAAACCGTGATCAGAAAAACTAAGAAGTTGTGTTAATATTTGTGTCCTCAACAGACTGGTTTCTCTGTACCTAAAGTCATTGCTGTCATTATGAGCTTTGACACACAAAATGGTTTCCTAGAGCCCAGCTCAGTGATGAAACATTCTCATGTTTACTTACATGTTGTCAAAGCTGGCCTTTGTTTTTAAAAAACAGAAAGAAAAATAAGCAGTTTGTGGGATCTAAGCTTATAGTAAGGACAGGAAAACAAACCAATGGGCTGAAAAGAGATCTATTAAAAACAGCCATCATGTGAGAGTGTTGAAGGCCATGGTTGACACAGAGAAGAGAGAAAAGGGACATCACAGGTGAGGAAACAGGCCAAGGAAGACGGAGATGCAAAGTCACTTGCTCAAGGGCACACACAGGAAGTGCCAGGGCCGGAATTCGAACCCAAGTCCTTCCAACCCTGATGCCTGGGCTCTTTCCGCACTTGCTCACATCCATGAATACTTTCTCCAAAGCTTCGCCAGGCCAGGCAGCAGGTACCTCTCTCTGAAGCTGCTGACTCTTGCTCAGACTCACAAGCAAAAGCCAGTTTCTATGTGCTTGGTGGGAGGGGAGGGGGCTTTACCAGAGAACTCCTGTCTGGTCTATCCCCAGAGGGTCCCACCCTTCCTGCCCTCATGCTCAGACCAGGAATTTCCTCCTCTTCCCTTCCAGAGTGCCTGCCCTGTCCAGGCTCCCCCTCCCCTTTCCCTAAGCCCCCAGTCTCAGGCAGCAGGGTCAGCCTGTGGGGAGAGGGGAAGAAAAAGAGGACAAAGGTAGAAGGAAGAAGGGGGGACAGCAGTCCTACCTTGTCAACCTCCCATGGTGCAGCCCTGTCCCCTACTCCACTCTCTTCCTCCAAGGCCACCAGGGGAATCCCAGCTCCTGCCACCCAGATGTTTGGGCAGGTGGGGAGGGGGTCTGGATCCCTCCCCCAGGGCTGCATTACACCCACCTCCGGGTACACATGGTAACTCATCATCCATCCATTTCCCGGTGAAATTCTGTCCCAGGTCCTGACTGGGCTCCAGAGCACTGGTCACCCCCGACCCCCGTGACAACACGCCAGCCACGGCAGGTAAAGTAGACTCGGGGACGCCTGCCTGTGGGAACCTGGTAGCAGCTGAGATCCCCTCTTCCCACCAAGGAGCAAAGGGAGTCCCATGACCACCTGCAGGTGCTCCAGCCCCCTACTCACTCCTCCCAGCAGCTCTGGGAGCCCCATGTAGTTCCTCTCAACCAGGCCCACCCCCTATATTTGTGGGTTTGAGCCCACTTCCCCCTGCTTTTTCCTTTCCTGGCTGTCTTGCACTATGAAGGGCCCATGAGGACAATGCCCACATATCCGAGTGCTGATCACAGCCCTGCCATGGGCCCTGGGAGAGTCCTGATCCTGCCTGGAAGCCAGCTCAGGGCCCACTGGGAAAGGTCTAGAGAAGAGGGTTCAAGCTGTAAGTTGGTATGTCTTCTTGGCCCCGTGGACCCCCCACCCCACAGGGAGGTCTGCGGCCAGCAGAGGACCAGGCACCATCCCCGCAGAGGGGACCCAGGGCAGGGAGCCCTTTCCATGCATCATTTTGAAAGGCACTGACCACTTTCCTTCTCACTCTTCTCTGAACTCCAACTCTCCTATTTCTTCTCCTTCCAGGAGACCAGGGCCAGCTCAGGCTGCTGGGACTCTACCTGGGCCCTAATGACATCAGATGAGCAAAGTACCACCTCCACCGCTACCCACACACCGCCCTCTGCTGCATAGGTGACACCTCCCACCCGACTTCTGGGGTCGGACTCAGCCTCGAGGCAAACTGCCCTCTGTCATTTGTCTCCTCTTTACCCTAGGCCCTTCCTTCACCAGGACTCAGGATCATCAAATCCAAGGTGCTGGAGGACAACTGGCTCATTCTTACTCCAGTCATCCAACAAGCACGAACTGAGAACCCGCTGCGATCCAGGCCCAGTGCTGGGCACGGAAGGTGCAAAGGTGAGCCGATCACACCTGGTCCTGCCCTCACAGAGCTTCCTGTGCAGGGGGAGACACGTACCAAGTAACCAAACCCAGCTAGAAGATGATCACAGATCATGATACCAACCTGTAAAGGAATAAAGTGGATACTGTGATGAATGGTGATGGGGGCTGGGGGGGAGGGAGGGAGAAGGGAATCTCTTTAAATGCAGCAGCCCGGGACCACCTCTCAGAGGAGGAAGCATTAAGCCAAGACCTAAGGAATAACAGAGAATCACCCACATGTTAGGTGGAGGGCACTTCAGAGTAGAGGACAGATCTGGGCAACTCGGGATGACGAGGGAAGGAGATGGGGTGGTCTCAGAGTCCCTGGGTGGCCAGTGTGGTTGATGCTGAGTGAGGGAGGGCATGGGGAGTGGTGGTCGGCGAGGTCATCAGGGCCCACGTGCAGCAGGACTTCACAGGGCACAGTAAGGTGTCTGGGTTTTATTCCAAGTTGGGGAGTCCCACATTCAGGCTTCAAGGTTCTACCTCTTCTTATTCACAGCTCCACATTCCTCATGATTCCCAGTATGACCAGGTTCAGGGGGTGTGGTTTCACCCATGCACAGTCCCAGAACAGCCCACCTTCCTTCTTCTCGTGGTTGAGTTTTTCTTAGATGAGGTTGGTGTCCTTTCCCACAAGGTGACCTTAGTCAGAATCACGTGACCACATCAGAGAGTTTCTAGAAGCACTGGATCCCACTGGATCACATTTAAGGGTTGTGGTGTGTTGGTAAATGTTTAACAATTAGCTCTCTTGAGGGAGGGGTGGCTGATTTGTAGCATTTGCTGATTTCTGTGGTGTAAATATTCCCACCATAGCCAATTTCAAGCTACTGATTTGATGTCATTGAACACGGGGTTCAGAAAAGATGAGAGTACCACACCAGTATACGGTCTTTCCATCGCACAGATAAAATAGGTGTAAATAACTTCAAGAGCAGAGATGATAATAAAATGTAGTAAATAATTAGAAAGTAATGCCTTTTGAGTATCCATTACATCTATTATCAATATAATTTACTTGTAAGTTTACATAATTTAATTTTTAATAATGACTGTGATTAACAACCAGCTCCTAAAATTTGTGAAATATTAACAGTTGGCTCCCATGAACCAATAGGAGCTGACTCCAGCACTCCATTTGGTGAGTTTCAATTCGATCTCTTTTTTTTTTTTCTGTAGAAATAAGTTTTTATTTCCTTTGGGTATAAGTACCTAGAAGGGGTATTGCTGGGTCATAGAGTTGTAGATGTTTGCTTAACTTTATAAGAAACTACTAAATAGTTCTACAAAGTGGCTGCACCATTTCACACTCCTACCTGCAATATATGGGAATATCAAGTGTTCTTTATCGTCACCAACACTTGTTGCATGAACTCTTTTTAAATTTTAGACATTGTAGCATGTGGGTAGTAGTATCTTATTATAGTCTTAATTTGCATTTTCCTGAAAATTAATAATATTGAGCACTTTTTTGTGCATATTGGTCATTTTAATATTTTTTACATGAAGTGTCTTTTTTCCTACTATTTTTATTTGGTTGTCCATTTTATCATTGAGTTATAGAAGTTCTTTAAATATTCTGATACAAGCCTTTCCAGATATTTGTCTTGTGAATGTCTTCACCCAGTCTGTGGTTGGACTCTTCTCAATCCCATTTCTTCCAGGGGACTCCCAAAACAATTTGTACCCTGTCCCCAGGAATCTGCATAAGAAGTGATTACCTTGAAGACTCTTCCTCGAGGGCAATGGGTTGCTACCTACCATACATTTCAGGATCACAATGAATGGTTGTGTATGTTGTCTACTGCACAAGGCCGCTTGGCCAAGGCAAATGTTTGGAACCTGAAATTCAGCCCTAGTTCCCCCGTCAGATTTTGCCTACAAGACTGCAGCGGCCTAGAGAGGGCGCCTTCTGCTCACTTGCACAGAGGTACCATATGGCCTGGTCCTGGAACTTTAAGTAATCTAGTCTACTTATGAGAGACCATTTAAGAGACTCTCCCCTGGACAAAATGTCTTGTTACTAGCTTCTTATTCTAAAAATGTAGCTTCTGCCCCTCCTGACACCTCATATTGCAATCCTTGCAACTCTAAGGAGAGTGTTAGAAAGTGAAGATTACGAGGAAAAAGGAGATGAGAATGATGGTC
The DNA here is from genome assembly GCF_048564905.1 of Vicugna pacos. NCBI lineage: Eukaryota > Metazoa > Chordata > Mammalia > Artiodactyla > Camelidae > Vicugna > Vicugna pacos. The sequence continues at coordinate 26,805,834 of NC_133011.1, read as the reverse complement.
CAGAAAATGGAACAGAGGTTTTATCATATATAGATAGATGGTGATGCAGAAGAGGGACACCCAGGCTGCTTTCCGGAAGACATCAGCCCAATCACAGTTAGATGTACCAGCCCCTAGAAGACCCTGCCGTCCTCACCCAAAGGCAATGTGTCATTGCCCCAGCAGTGTAGAGTCTGTCTCCTCCAGCAGCAAAAGACCAATGCACAGGACCCCTCCAGGCTGCTAACTATTTCTCAGACCATATAACAGCCAATAAAAATGCCTCAGATAAGCCCCCAGAAACTAGATAAGCAAAGAAATAAGGGTGCCAGAAAACCAGAAATGGTATTCAGCAATCCGTGCCAACAAGCAAGAGCTGCCACATTGAATTCAGGGAGATGTCAAGGCTGCCTGTTTGTGCCACTGCAATATCTTGCATGACCAGGGCACAGAGTGATGACCAGTATGTTTAGAGACATAGGCTCAAGAGAAAGAAAAGTGGCTGGAGGTGGGTACGTGGGGTTTTTCAAAATAAACTTTAAAATTTTTTAAATTTATTTTATTTCTCCAAATTTTTGGTTTACAGAAAAGTCGTAATTATATTACAGCGTGTCCATACATATCATTCCCAGGTTGCCACCCCATTAATATGGTACATTCATCACAACCTGTGAACTAATATTGATACATTATATTTGAGTAAAGCTCATATTTTACTCACATTTCCTTAGTTTTTACCTAATGTCGTTCTTCTGTTCCAGTTTCTGATAAGACTATGACATTACATTTAGTTATTATGTGTATTTAGGTTTCTCTAGACTGTGACAGTTCCTCAGACTTTCCTTGTTTCTGTTGACCTTGACAGTGTTGAAGACTAATGGGCAGGTATTTTGTAGAATGTCCTTCAATTTGGCTTTGTCTGATGTTCTTCTCATGGTTGGACTGGGGTCATGGGTTTGGGGCAGGAGGGTCACAGAGGTAAAATGCCACTCCCGTCAGAGCGTATCAAGGATACATGCCATCAGTGTGACATCACTGTTGACGCTGAGGCTGATCTTCTGGCTCACATAGTGTTTGTCAGGTTTCTCCACTCTACTCATTGAAAGGAAGTCACTGTGAAGGCCCACACTTAAGGGGCAGAGAGCTATGTTCCCACTTCTGGAGGGGAAGTATCTATATTATTTGGGATTCTTCTGTTCAGGAAGTTTGTCTGTTCTCCTTCATTTATTTATGTATTTAATAATTCATTTATATCAGTATAGACTTATGAATATTTATCTTGTACTTTGGGTTATAATCCAATACTACACTACTTATTTTTGTTGCTCAAATTGTTCCAGCTTTGTCCATTGGCAGCTCCTTCAGTTGGCTCCTGTGTCCCTTTGATGCATTCCCTCACTTTGCTTCTTGAGTACTTCTTTCATTTCTGGCACTATAAGATGCTCCAGGCTCATTTTGAATAGTCCTTTCCCTAGCCCTAGAATCTACCATTTGTCCAAGAAGACTTGGTCCTTTTATGGGAGAATGATATTAGAAACCAAAATCTAGGCACTGGTGTGCTCATTGCTACTGGGGTTCCATTGCTTCTAGGCCCACTTAGTGGACAGAGCTAGGAAATATAAGCGGGTATACCAACCTATGTGTCTACATATCTACATTTACACACATATATAGGTAGATGATATGGATATAGATGTATAGATATAGAGATAGACACAGATCCACCTGTATCTATATTAAGTTAGACATGAGTTCATACAATGTCTTCAGCTTTCATCCAGTACCACATGGAACCACATGGTTTATGCTAGAAGGAGGATTTTCAAAATCTTGAAAACATCACAAGGAGACAAGACAGCGGGAGGGAAGGTCTTAGAAACAGGAGCCATGGGAAGAAGCAAAGCAAACCACACAGTGCCCTTCATGGATCGTATATCCATTCTGAATGGTAGAGTTTGTGCCCAGATCTGGGGAGAAAGGGCAGGCCGTGGCTGAGTGGTCCTCAGACCACTACTACCAAGTACCCAAGGAACTGTCCTTAGGTTTTAAAGAGAATGCTCCATGGCTCCTTTGTGGCTAAAGGATAAATACTGATGTCTTGTTTTCCTAAGGCAGCCAGCTTTCAGTGAGTTTAAAGTGTGTTCAGCCAACGACAATACCATGTAAAGGAAACAGAAAGACCATCTTTAGTGTCAGAATCAAGAGACAGTGGGGTTTTATGTCAATTTCTTTCTGTAAATGATTTTCATTCCCTGTTAAGTGTAACTTCAGGATTGCTTAGAACAAAGATGTCTCAGAACAAAAAGGCCTGAAACATATTTAGACTCCAGGCTAGCAGAAAAAAAGCACTGGCTTTGAATCACTGCTCACTGTGAGTAATGTAGACCAGGATGATATGACTCACAAACCAAAATGGACACACTAATTGGCCAAACTCTGAACCCAACCCAAGTATTAATTTTTTTTAACTGTACTGAAAACAAAATCAAAGTTGTTTTTAAAATCCTATGGAACCCATTCAAATTAGAACCAGTCTTTGGAAATGGTTGAGCCAGAAGAAAAAAGAATCAGAAAACCAAAATCATTTCCACACAAGTGTTTCATTCACTTCAAGTGTCTGGTACATACAAATATGCACTGGGTATGTATTTCTATCAGTAGAAGCTCTTTTAATTGAATCTCACTAAACCTATTTGCCAGATTCACTAACATGCCCCATCTTCTACAGAAAGTCTATTGGTGGAGGTCCTGGGTGCTCTGAAAGCTAGTAGCTGGTAGGGCACTGGTTGGAAGCCCTCTCTTCTAGTGGATCGTGTGTTTTCCAACAGGGCGTTGTGTTTGTTCCCAAATCTGTCAATATTTATTATACTCACTATTGTGATTACATATTTTAACTCAACATTAAATAAGCCTGTCAACTGTAAGTGCAAAAAGAAAGATTTTTTTTTATTTCTATGAAACTACATCATATGCTTTAGAAAGACTAAAGATGTGTTGCATTTAAAATCAAAAGAATAGTTAACACTGAATGCCCATTAGTGGCTCAGTTGCAAAGAAGAGTTCTCAGTAAACCAGTGTACATTTGAATGCTTTATATGAAACACAAAATGATGTATGTTTTAGTGCTTTCAGTTTAAATATAAATGGCCCATTGCCCTTCTCCTGTATGGTAGATAAGAGAATGACCACTGTGTACACATTTTTTCTTCCTTCTGAAACCCTAGTTCATCTGTGATAATCCCACAGGCTTTTCTTCTGGTCAGAGACTTCCAAGGCATTACCAATGCCTCCTGCATCTCCCGATACCGAACCCTCCATGCAGTGATTGAGAGCAGGGTCTAAGGAGAAAGAAAGACCAGGGAGAGGCTGTTGGTGGCTCCATTCAAAGGCTGTGCTGCTTTGGGAAGCCACCTTGCTCGCCTGAGACTCAGGTTCCTCATCTGTAAAATGGGGGTAATAATAGTTCAGAAGCTTCCCTACTTAAGGAGCAGAAGCAAAAGAGCCTTCATAGATGAGAACAAGACACCTCCAGGACAAGCAGCCGACAGCCTGCCAACGAGGGATGTCTTCAGAGGTCACCTATTCAGTGTCATTTTGAGTTTATCCAAAACAACAGCAACAACCACGATTACACATAAGCAGAGGAGCTGGACCTATGTGGTAGGATCTTGCTGAGGATTAAATGAGATAAGCAGAAGCCCTTACTTAGCACAGAGATGGACTGATGCCAAGAGCTCCCTACACACTGGCTAAATTTTTGTCTAGCCTAGTCACCCCATCCTCTGTGCTGGATGGCCATGATTCCTAAAATGGAATAAGTAGCCTATTGCATGAGGAAGGGAATCTAAGTTGCAAATGCCAGATGCTTTCAGGCCCCCCACTTTTTCCCACCTGGACTAACAAGACAGACCAGGTGGTCTCCCCACCTCCAGACTATTCCCCATCCCACAGCCAGCACTGCAGCTCTCCTGACCGCAGCTCTCTCCCACACTATCCCCAGGCTCCCGGAAGGGTTTGCCCCTCATACTTCAAGACTTTATGAGGGCTTCTTCCTCTCCATAGGGATGTCCAATTAACATCTCATACTAAATGCATCCAAAGAAAAATCTTGATTTCCCCCACAAAACCAGTTCCCTTACTGGTTTCCCCTAGTTCATTAACCACTTCCAACTATCCAGCTCTTCAAGCTGAAGTTATCTTGGATTCCCTTCATCTCTCCATCTTCAAGAACCGCATATCAGAAGTCCTATTAATTTCATTACTCAAAATATTTTCACTTTCCATGTTTCACCACCTCTCACTCCAAGTCAAAGCTCCATGCTCTCTAGCCTGGATCCCTACAACAGCTTCACATCTGAGTTTCCTGCTTCCCCAGCTGCTTCATCTCTGACTCCTTCTGGAACTCCCATTTCCCCCCTCATCCACTGGGCACCAGTCACACTGGCCTTTTTTTCAGTTCCTCAAACTTGTCATGCTTATTCCTGTCTCAGGACTTCTGTACTTGCAGTTCCCTCCACCCAGGACTCCCCTTCCCCTAGACCACTCCAGGATCCAATCTCAGCATAGTCTCCTTCTCTACACAGGTCACCCTATCCCGTATCCATCACTGCCCTCAGAACACACCCAGACTCTCCTTTTAACATTACCTTGTATTGTCTTCATAATAGTTGTCACTAACCAAAGTTATCTTCTTTGTTTACATGTTCACTGCCCATTACCCGGCTACCATTAGAATATAAATTCAAGGAGGGCAAGAACTTTTTCACTATTGTTCACCACTGCATACCCAGCACCTAGAACAATGCCTGGCACATGGTAGATGCTCAATAAAATGTGGTTGAACAGCTGAACACCTAACACAATTTCCATCTTCCCTTTCTCCAGCCAACTTTATCCTTTGACTTCCACTTTTCCTTTCTGTTGTCGCTCAAGCACCACAACCTTGCCTTTCCTGCCCTGACCCTCACGTAGTCAGTCACCCCTTCTATGCTCTCCCTTTTACACTAATTCCATCAGGGCACTTAATGTATTACTCCTCCTCATCATTCTCTTTATCTGTATCCCCAGCTAGATGGAGAGCTCTGTAAGATGAAGGACCACATCATCCTCAGCCTTCCAGCCCCACCAGCCACAGCCATTCTCTACGTCTCTCATCACCCTGCCTGCCCTGACCCCCAGATCATTTCATATCTAGTCTTTTCCCCTTGTCTATCACAGTACCACTTTTGTTTTGCTTACGCTTACCAGTTTATGATAGAGAATATTATAAAGGGTACAGATGAACAGCTAGATGAAGAAGTACATAGGGCAAGTATATGGGAAGGAGGACAGAGTTTCCATGCTCTTTGGGTGTGCCGCCCTCCTGGAATCTCCATGTCTTGGTCACCAACCCGAAAGCTCTCCAGTCATGTCCTTTAGGGTTTTTGTGGAGGCTTCATTAGGTAGGCATGATTGATGAACTCACTGACCACTGAAGACTGATTCAACCCCCAGCCCCTCTCCACCTTTACAGCACTTAGCATCATCTCCAATCACCTCATCTATTTATTCACTTATTTGTTCTGCTTATCTATTGTCTGCCTCCCACACTGTACCGCTAGTGACTAGAACAGTGGCTGACACATAGTAGGTACTCAATAAAGACTTGTTTACAAAGGACTCAGCCTACGTGTTTGTTAAATGAAGGACCCATGAACCGATTAGCCACCATGAACTATAAATCTCAGGGTACCCACAGAGCAGGGAGTCTCCATGCTATATTTACAGCAGTTACTCATGGTTTCCAAAACAAGACACGTGGACATGATTCATGAAAATCTCATTCTGAATCAAATGTTTGTGGGGAGAGGAGGGAGAAGAGGGGAAGAGGGCAAGCAGACATTTAGCTAATGAGCAAAATGGGTCTTGAACAGCTCCAGGGCATCCACTGCTTGAATGACTGACTGGTTGCTTCTTTTGTTCGGCATTGCAGGTCTCTCTGCAGCTCTACTAATTCTATTCCAATTAGTCCAATTAGAAACAGGCCTATAGATTAATTGCCCAGATGTTTGATTTCATCAGAGGTCACATTGCATCTGCAGCCCAAGAAGATTAACGCAGATCTTGGCACACAGAGCTCTGATGGGGGGAAGGGATGACACTCAGCAAAACAGATCTCAAAGGCAATTTCCAGAAAACTTACAGGAGTTTCAACAGCCCCTTTCCAAGAGGGAGACCTCAGGTCACCTGCCTTCTCCAGGCCCCTCAACCTGGGTCCGCCGGGGCAGTAGGGACATGAGATATGCTGGTGACGACAGCTTGGCATCTTCCATAGGACATGTAACGAATATCAACCACATGAAGTCACTCTAGGCCCACAGCATGGCGGGAGACGTGATAAACAGAAGCTGGGCGATGTGGCCACCACAAGGGCAAGCAGAGGGGAGGCTGGCACTGAGCCAGCTGATGGGGCCAGCAGAACAGAAACCAGCCGCCAGCAATCAGCCCCCAAAATAATGTTTCGTCAGGACGTCTTGTGAGGCCTGGCTAGGACTCGTCCACCCCAGTGGAGGGAAATGCATGGCTAATTCCAAGCAGGTTATCAAGTATACGAAGGTACCCAAGGACATAGCTGGCTGCACTCTACCTATGAGCTCAATGCCTGTGAGGAAGATCAAAAGTTACTGGTTTCCATTTTATCTCTTATTATGAGTAAATTAGGCCAAGTCATTGTGCCTCAAGTTTGTAAGAGACGTGAATGGGATGTACCTATGTGGGAAGCTCTGTTGCGCACGGTGGAACCACCAGGGAAGCTTACAGAATGCCGTTGCCAGGGTCCCACCTCCAGAGATTTGGATTTTATTGGACTTAGACAGGGTTCCAGCCTAAGAATTGCAAATTTTTTAACTTCCTCAGGGCTTGAATATGAAGCCAGGGTGAGAACCACTATCCTAACACGGATGCAGATTGAGAGGCCCTGAGACCCAGCTTCCATCTCTACCCATGGACACTCCCGGAAACTCCCATCACCCTCCAGACTCTTTTCAAGCCTAGAGGAAAGGGAAGGACCACTCACTGACCCTTGTCACAAAAGGGTCCTTCCCGGGACAGACAGTATATTTCTATACAGGTTTTATTGAAATCTTCATAATTTTCTATAAAATCCTAATTATTTAAGCTAGAATTCTGAGATATCTAGCCACCTGCTCATATATTTCTCCAGCAAATACTCACTGAGCACCTACTATGGGCCCAATGTTCTTGTTCTCATGAGGTTTTGCAAATGTTGCAAATGTAACAATAAAATGTTACAAATGGAATAATTTCATAAAACAAAAAGTATAATAAAAAATAAGACAGAGTGCTATGACATAGAGAGACAGGTGGGGTATGTACGCTACTTCTGGAGGTCAGGGACAGTACTTTTGATGGACTAACATCTGAGCCAAGTCCTGAACACTGAGAAGCCAGCCATGTGGCGGTCTGAGGGAAGAGCACGTGGAAAAGCTCATCCTCAGTCCCGTTTGGGGCCCACTTCCACTCCTCTGCTGTCCCACCGGGTGTCACCAGCCTTTTGTATTCTGTACTTGTTCTATCAGAAGCACCATCTTCCGATCCAAAGCTACTACTGCTCCAAGGACCCTCTCCTCCAAGAAGCGTCCCATGCCTGGTCCCTCCTCATTCTGGTCACTCACTACTTCACCTGAAAGGTCTGTGAATGCCCTTGGTAAACTGCAATGAATATAAAAGCGTAAGACGTGATTATTACTATTCCTATCTCCTGAGCATCCTCTTGAATTTGTGTTGAATCATTGTGCCTCTGATTTTGTTGTTTCACCTAGGTACAACTGGTCTCCTCCCAGGGGACCGTCAGTCCTTCTGGGCATAAATTGGGTTTTCTGCTCCTCTGGTATCCCTAGTTGCTCCTAGAACAGAGCAAGACATTCACTCATCGCCCCTGAACAGAGCTGTTTATAGGAGGATTTGACTAGGTTGGCAGTTCAGTGCTTGTTTGAATGAAAGAATTAATTTCACAGCCCCTGACCAGTGCTGTTTATAGAAGGATTTGACTAGGCTGGCAGTTCAATGCTTGTTTGAATGAAAGAATTAATTAGTGAGCCTTGCCTCAAAACCACACAGCCTTGATTCTATTTTGCACTAGCATTACCTCCATCTTATAGGTGAGGAAGCCAAGGCACAGAGAGATTAGGCAACTTGCCCCAGGTCACACAGCAGATAAGTGGCAGAGCTGAGATTCAAACTCAGGTCTGTCCCATATCACATGCTGTACCACACCGCATGACATGGTCCTGAGAAGAATGGAGGTCAGTACTCCCATCCTCAACTTTTCAACAAAGAAACTAAAACTCATTAAAGAATTAACAGAGGTGGCCTGGTTCACAGATTGAGTTGGTGCCAAAGCCAGGGCAGTTATTCATGGCTGTGGATGCCAAGGCCTCTGGGCTCTCTGCTTTGCCATGTCTCTTGCAGAAAGGTCAAAATTCTGGTCAGGATTCAAAGTATCAGATCATCACCATGCCCTCTACCGAATTTTCGTGCTGCCAGGTTGCTGCTGACAAGAGGTGAAAATGTCTGATGAAATGGTCAGTGGGCAGAAGGCCAGAGGATTCAGTTTATTTATTTATTTATATTAAAGTATAGTTGATTTACAGCATTGTGTTAATTTCTGGTGTACAGTATAGTGATTCAGATATATATACTTTTGATGTTCTTTTTCACTATAGGCCACTACAAAGTATTGAATATAGTTTCCTGTGCTATACAGTAGGTCCTTGTTGTTTATCTATCTTATGCATAGTAGTTAGTATTTGTAAATCTCAAACTCCCAATTTTTCCCTTCAGACCTCCTTCTCCCCTATGCTGGTAACCATGTTAGTTTTCTATGTCTGTGAGTCTGTTTCTGTTTTGTAGATAAGTTCATTTATGTCTTTTTTTTTCAGATTCTACATATAAGTGATATCACATGGTATTTTTCTTTCTCTTTCTGACTTACTTAGTATGATGATCTCCAGGTCCATCTATGTTGCTGCAAATGGCATTATTTCATTCTTTTTATGCCTGAGTAGTATTCCTTTGTATATATATATACACCACGGATTCTTTATCCAATCATCTGTCAATGGACATTTAGGTTGTTTCCATTTCTTGGCTGTTGTAAATAGTGCTGCTATGAACATTGGGGTGCATGTATCTTTTTAAATTAGAGCTTCCTCTGGATATGCCCAGGAATGAAATTGCTGGATGAGACGGTAAGTCTATTTTCAGTTTTTTTAGGAATCTCCATACTGTTTTCCATAGTGGCTACACCAACTACATTCCCACCAAGAGTGTAGGAGGGTTCCCTTTTCCCCATACCCTCTCCAGCATTTATCGTTTGTGGACTTTTGAATGATGGCCATTCTGACTGGTGTGAGGTGATACCTCATTGTAGTTTTGATTTACATTTCTCTGATAATTAGTGATATTGAGCATTTTTTCATGTATCTATTGTCCATTTGCATGTCTTCATTGGAGAAATGCTTGTTTATGTCTTCTGCCCATTTTTGGATTGGGGCAGAGAATTCCCTTTAAATAATATTTTCCTTCTATCTCTCTTTGTACTGCCCAAAGAGTGGAGATGAGGGAGGTCAGGAGTAAGAGGCTAACATTATCAAGCACCCTGAGCAAGTCACATCACCTCATCTGCAGTATGGGCTTAATGAAGAGTTGCCAGATTTAGCCAATGAAAATACAGGACACACACATAAATTTGAATCTCAGATAATAAGAAGATACTTTAGCATAAGAATGTCTTGTGCCATATTTGGGACATACTTTTATTGAAAACCCTAGCTTAATGAAACCTGCCTCCCAGGATTCTCATGAGGATGAAACAACACAGAGAAGGTCAAGGGCTCATCGGTACCCTTGGCTGAACCAGCAGCACGAGGTCTGTTCAAAGACTGCTTTTCATCCTTTATAGAACAGTTGGCAACAGACCCTGCTCCGGACCCTCGTGTGGGATGGACAAATGGCCAGCCTGGATTATTGACTCATGGTTTAATAAGCACATTCACCTGGAGAAAACACCTCTTCCTTCAGTAAGTGAGGCTTTCTGCTCTCTCCTTGCCCCCAAGGAAAGCAGGGGGAAAGGGTAGAAATGAGTGGCCAAATGAGTGAAGTCCAGAAAAGTTCCTCATGAGAAATGATAAGGGAAGAGATAACAGGATAGTAGTTTTGCAAATAGAAATAACTTGGCTGAGTACAAGGAGAAAATGAGATGGGGAGATTGTGGGAAAAGCAGGAGGGGAGCAGAGCCTGGGGAGCCCACGTGGAGAACATCTGTGGGAAAATGTCAAGTGGGAAAGGTCTGTTCTGCTCAAATCAGAACATGTGGGCACCTTGCAGGAGGCTCGGGGAGGAAGGGGGTGTTTGCCAAAGGTTCTCAGACAACCTTAGGCACAGCTGTGAAGCAAACAAGTCTGTCTTCAACACCCTTTCCTCGGCCTTTGGGTCCACCTCTCTGCTCAGTGATCACCTCGCATCTCAGAGACATTGTTCTAGGAAAAGCACCACCTTCATCCCCCACCACCCTCCCAGGTGTGGCACTGGTCTGCTTGCCTGACCACGGTGCTCCTCCTCAGACCCCAACCCTTACTGACAAACTAAACACAGGACTGGAACATTCTTTCTAGGGATAATTCACATTTCAATAACAGCTCCTGGGAACCCTCCTACACTGCTGGTGGGAAAGTAAACTGGTACAGCCATTACAGAGAACAGTATGGAGTTTCCTTTAAAAACTAGAAATAGAGTTATCGTATGATTCAGCAATCCTATTTCTCAGCATATAACTGGAAAAGATGAAAACTCTAATTCAAAAAGATTCACGCACCTCAATCTTCACAGCAGCACTATTTACAAGACATGGAAGTAACCTAAATGTCCATTGACAGATAAATAAATACACACACACACACACACACACACACACAATGTCTCCTTTATCCATTCATCTGTCTATACACATATATACATCTATCTATACACAATGGAATCCTACTCAGCCATAACAAAGAATGAAATAATGCCATTTGCAGCAACATGAATGGACCTAGAGATTAGCATAATAAGTGAAGTAAGTCAGAGAAAGACAAATATCATATGATATCACTTATATGCGTAATCTTTAAAAATGATACAAATGAACTTATACACAAAACAGAAACAGATTCACAGACATAGAAAACAAACTTACAGTTACCAAAGGGGAAAAGAGGGGAGGGGTAAATAAGGAGTTTGGATATACACATTACTATATATAAAATAGATAAACAACAAGGACCTACTGTATGGCACAGAGAACTATATTCAACATCTCGTAATAACCTATAATGGAAAAGAACCTGAAAAAGAATATATATGTATGTATATATGTATATACATGTATATATATACATATACACATACATACAACTGAATCACACTGCTGTCCATCTGAAACATTGCAATTCAACTATATTTTGGTTAAAAAAAATACTTTCTGGAACATTCTTTTCCCTTCTCCCCTGCACTTTCCTCCTCATTTTTGTCTGATTCATCATTGCTCTAATTGGGGGAGGGAGTGCTTTTCATGGAGAAGAGAGGCTAGTGTATGGCTGGGAGAAAATGAGATCCTTGTGTGTTTCTCCAAACACACTCCAATAGCAGGGGAGACGGTAGGTGTGCAGCAGGTGTTGAATAATTCTGTGTTGGAATGAGTTAATCAAGCACCCTGGTGGCTCTCTTAATTTCAGAAAAGATCATCCTCTTTATTGTTCTTAACACAATAATTTCTGGAGGAACAGCCACTACAAAATGGGAACCTCAGGCATGTCGTCAGTGACCCTCCCCCTCCTCCACTGTGTATGTTCTACCTCGGGAGGCACAGAGAAAGTTTCTCTTCTGGCACTTGCGTTGAAGAAAATTCTGGAGATGACAGTAGGAATAATGCATACATCTCCCAGGGGGAATGGCAGGTTTCTGATCGCTATTATTACTACCAATATTGTGTAACACCTTTGGGCAACTGACAATGCACTAGGTGTTATGAAAAGTTTAAATAACAGACTCCCCGACCTCCAGCTCATGTCTGAAACTCCACGGCCTGTGCTGGCCTGCCCGCTGGAATGGAAAACACAGAAGGATACTTCCTGCTTCCTTGCCCACAGCCCCGGAGACTTGGGCAAGCTTTCCCAGCAATGGGGGTTACCAAATCAACCGTGTTTGTCTTCACTCACTCTTTTTTTCCTACCTTTTGATTATTCAGGTGTAGGAGAAAGTAAAGAGATGACAAGGGAAGCCTTTATCCAAAGGGCTCCTGAATCCCTGGTTGTTTCTGAGGACTAAATCCCAAGAACAATGTGTGAAGCTAATACAGAGTAATGTCTGTCTGATGATAGCATCTGTTTCCCACCAAAAATGATTCACGAGGAATGGCAAATACCCACCACAAGCTCAGAAAGCTAGGACCGATTTTACCCTGATACCAGAATCAACCCATATCAGAAGCAGGGACAGTTGGCTTGTGAGACATAGTGAGTGACCTACTTATGCTTTACCTCGTGAAAGAGAGGAGATCCAATTCTTTGAAAGTTGGTAAAGAGAGAGTTCATTTCTTCTACACTCCTACTCCTTGACTCAGAGACTCAGAGAATAGGCCAATCTTAAAACCGACCAGCTATCTTCTACTACACAAGTAATATCTTTTGAGGCAGCCAGAGTATAGTTTTATACACACACCCACATGCACCCCACGAAACCATCCTGTATCCTTTTAGAGACTGCCACTCTCAAGCAACCAGCAGGACAAGATGTGGAAGATAGTGGGGAGAGTCCCTGCCTGGGGCCCTTTGCATCCTGAAAGTGGAGTGGAGTTGGCATAAATAAAGTTTTGAAAGCTGTGGGGAAAAGAGGAAAAGCCTGTTGGGGGCATCTGTTGGACAGTTGGGGGTTATGATTTTTGATGCACTGAAGAGAGAAGAAAATCACACCTCAATCCAGCAGGGCCAAACTTCATGGATGTCACTAGACCCTGGGAATAGAGCTAGGAAGTGGGGAGAATAATCACCCATCCCTCCAACTGTAGATATAACAAGGATATTAAATTGGCACCTAAGTGGACAGTTAGCTATTCCAAGGGCAAGCTGTATAGTCTGTTAGTTGCCCATCTCTTGGTGATGAATGGATGATAGTTAGATAGAAGAATGGATGGATGATGGATGGATTGATGAATGGATGGGTGGATAGAGGATGAATGGATGATGGTTGGATGAATGGATGGATGGATGGATGAATAAATGGACAGACAAGTGGAATGACCCTTAGATAATTAGATCTTTACCTTGCTCAATTCACATTTTCCCTAGGGATCTTAATTAATTCTACTTCTAAGGGAGTAAAGTTCAACTCAACAGACCTCCCTCTGTAGGCCATCCGCCGTCTATAACCACAGCAGTAAACCACCTAACAATGCCTTTGTGGCCTGGAGGAAGTGATGCTCTTGACTAAACTCCTATCCCCTCATCAGGGAGTGCCTACCCTGGGGAACAGAGAGGCCAAGGCAGTGTATTATTCTTTGTGACTCACAGTGCTAAAACAGAAGAATGAGAATGTATCCTTGATCATATTATTTCTTTCTTCCCAATTTGATTTAGAGCGCAGAAAGCTGATTTGTGGCATAAATGACGTATGAGGTCAGACTTTGGTTTGTAGGGAGAAGGGGGGGGCCAGACAGCCGGGTTCTATACCAACAATCCTCCAGCAGTGCTGATGTCATTTCTGTCGGCCTTTTCTCCCCTTGCCCTCCCCAGGGAAAAGAAAATATGGAGATATTTTCTGGCAGTGGGGCAGGGTGGAGGAAGAGCTGGGAACGCAGTCGTTTGGACTACTGGCCTAGTAAAAGTAGCTTAGGCTTGTAGTTTTCAGAAGACGGTCATCATGGCAACCCCAGAATCAAGGAGCAGGACGCCTTTCGGCCATTGTCTGGAGCACAAAGTCCTTGTTCAGCTTTCCACAAGCTGGTTAAAAAACACACCCAGCCGGATAGATACAGGCACCGATAGACAGGTATACAGGAAGGTTTTAAAATCACACAGTCAGTGGTAAATTCCTTCCTACAGATTTTAATGATCCAGTTCACCTAGACCTTATTTGTCTGCCCTCATTTTTCCCTTCCACCTGCAGTCTGTGGGGAACCGGAGATGCTCTGATGTCAGCAGTGGACAATCTGCCAGTGATCAAGGAGCTGTGCACGTACGTCCCTTCTTGAAACACAGGTCCTGGGAACCGCCACAGCCACGGGTCACTAGTTAGTGTGAAAGTAACGCCTTGTCCCGGAGAGTGTTAGGAGGACCGGATGTGTGCAGTGGAGCACGCTGTGTGGCTTCTTAACTGTAACGTCAGACCTGCGGCTGATCTGAGCCAGCAGCGCTGCCCTTCCACGGGAATCCAGGCCCAGCTCACCCAGACAGGAAAGAAACTGAGGCCTCCTGAGTCCAAGTGTCCTATAATATCAATGTGAAACTCTCTGAGGAAGCTGAAGGCTTTCTGAATTTACAAGGGAGCAGCAGCTGGCTGCTTGACTGGCACTGAGGCCAGAGCCTCTGGCTTCAGGCCAAGATGAGCAGAAGCTCTGAGGAGGCCCCTTAGCAATCCCCTCTCTGGTCTTTTCAGGGCACAAATCACAGAGTGAGCTGGAAGAGATGGGCTTAGAGGTCATCTGCCCACACCTTTGTTGCCAGGTGAGAAAGTACAGAGAGGTTAAGTGACTGGTCTGAAGACACACAGCCTTGTCATGACAGAGCCTGGACTGGAATCCAAGACTCCTGAAAGCTGAACAGATAATGAGGAACAGAGCAATTGCTAGAGGCAAAGGAAACAGCCAGAGTGAGAAGGAGAGCAAATTAGATGCTGAAAACTGGACCCCAGGACGTAACGGAACCTTATGAGATTATTTTCAGAGTAATAGTACAATACCGACCATAATTTTCTGTGAACCTACACTGTGCCAGCACTTTACAAGATGTTCCCCATATATTATTTCTCTGTGACAAGGTTATCCCCATCTAACAGATGGAAAAATTGAGTCTGAAAGAGTGGCTAACCCAAGGGGAGAGGGAAAGAGGAGGAGCAGATTAGGGGTATGAGATATAAACTGCTATGTATTAAATAGATAAGCAACAAGGATCTATTGCACAGCACAGGGAATTACAGCCATTATCTGGTAATACCTTTAAATGGAGTATAATCTGTAAAAATACTGAATCACTATGTGGTACACCTGAAACTAATATATT
This sequence comes from Vicugna pacos, assembly GCF_048564905.1. Lineage (NCBI taxonomy): Eukaryota > Metazoa > Chordata > Mammalia > Artiodactyla > Camelidae > Vicugna > Vicugna pacos. The sequence continues at coordinate 26,790,541 of NC_133011.1, read as the reverse complement.
ATAAATCAATTATACTTCAATAAAAAAAAGTTACTTGCCCAATGTTCTCCCAAGTCTTCATTCCCTCAAAGCCTGATTTTTGACAACTTATGATACTGACATTCATCAAAAGGTAGGGCAAGGAGCTGGATGTTCTCATTTATCTTAGGTTCCCATAGGTTCAGACCCTAAACTAAGACATCTCCCAGAGAAGGTCAGAACATAAAATTAAGACAAAGAGCATAAAATCTGGGGAGACAAATAGACTCATGAATTGAAAATAGCCGACTGGGGTTACTTGAGGGTGGAAGATGAGCTTTCTGGATTGGGCTTAGTGTTATATGTGTGTGTTTGCTCTGAGGTAAACACCCAGACTCTATTTGTGTCTTTTCCTGATGTTTAATGCAGAGCCAGAATTCTCCTAGTAGGCCAGGCCAGTGGAATGGGGCCTGTTTTTTCTAAATTTTAGAATTCAAAGGATTTATCAAAGTTGGTAAGACATTGACAGTACACCCCAGGACTCGTCTGAAAACTTGACAGGGCTGGATTCCAGAAGGTCTAACTAGTTAGGGAACGGAGGGGAAGTTCCAAGATTCCTGCCCATGAGTGGCACCATGTTAGTTTACTCTCAGCAATCTCTACCTACTGCCCCCACAACAAACCATTGGCTGGCTCACGGGTTGGAAGAGAAATAATACAGGCATTTCAAAGCAATAAGGAAGTTATTTTTCCCTTGTGCTAACTCTGAGGCCAAGGACTAAAGCACTGGCTTTGGAGTTGGGAAGACCTCAGTTCATTTCTCAGCCTTGAACTTAACTCTTGCTCTGTGGTATGAAGCAGCTATTTGACTTTTCACTTCATCATGTTATTGGATGTGATTAAACAGAGGGACATCTGGGCCACTCCAGAGCACCAATTGCCTTGCTGTGTAATGGACAGGCACCAAGCGGTAAATGGCAGCTCTGCTAAACCCATACAGCAGGTTGGGGGCAGGAAGTCCACCCACCAGCGCTCCCTCTCTCTCCCTAGTCTCTATCTGTTATACTCAATTCAGGAACTATATATAATTCACCCACTGTGTGTCAGGCACTGTGCTAGGCGCTGGGGATAGAGAGACAATTAAGACAAGGTTCTTACTATCCAGACACTTCCATTCTAACAAGAGGGACACAGACAGGTAAATATAATTGAGAGGGGGAGTGGATAGCTCAGCATTAAAGTGCCTGCTTAGCATGCATGACATCCTTGGTTCTATCCCCAGCATCTCCATTAAGAAATAAATAAATAAACCTAACTACCTCCCCCCCAAATAAATAAAAAATATAATAATTGAAATGAGGATATGAGGCGTGTACGATTAGAAGTATGCCGAGGGAATGGAAACAGTACAGAGAAGTACTGAGAGGGTCAAGGAAGACTTTCAGAGATGCTGATACACAAATGAGGTTTTGAAGGATGAATAGGAGTTCAGAAGTGAAAATGAAAAGGACAGCAAAAGAAAGAGCACATGCAAAGGCCTGGAAGTGCAAAAGGCCCTTTAAGGAATCTGGTTACTCGCTTGTTCTATTCTCAGCACAGCTCAGAAGCACAGGAAGAGTCAGTCACCAGCTCTGACAGCGGCACAAACAGCTCCTCTCTCCAGCTCCTTGCCTGTACCTACAAGGGTCTCTGATCTCCTTGGCTCAGATCTTCCGCTCCTAATTCTGGCCTCCAGGCCTCTGGCCCCAATGACATGTGATGAACATGCTTTCCTGACCTTATCTTCTGGACTCTGGGGTGTGATCCACTCTATGACTTGCAAGTATGAAAGAGAGACACTCCCCCTCCCACCATACTCTGTGGTACCCTAAAGGCCAGCCCAGCCAAACCTCCCCAACAGGGCCCAGATACATACAAAGATCTGCAAGCTGTCTGATGGAGCTAGAGTAAAAATCATAAGTGGGACAGGGAAGTGGCAGGAGACCATTCTGATTCCTGCTAAAGAGTCTGGACTTTGTCCTGCAGACAGGGGGAGCCATTGAAGGGCGTGATGCCAGGGACTGGCAGGTTCTGGTTTGCTTTCTCCAGGATTATTCTGGTGCTGATAAGGTGGCTGTACTAGAGGGAGAGAGACTAGGAGCATGGGAGGCTGTTGCAATAGTCCAAGCAAGATTGGAGAAGGTGAGAAAGCCAGGCTTCCCTGCCATTCACTGCTGGAGGCAGAGGCAGGACAGACCTGGGGTCCCTCGTGTTCATCCTGGTGGTTCTACAGCCCCCCATCATGGTTCTGATCCTTACATTTGGAAGCTGCTTCCCACTCCATCACCATCGTCCTCCTCCACCTCTTCCTCCTCTCTTTCTCTCTTTCTCCTCCTCCTCTCTCTCTCTCGCTTTTTTTCCTGGAGCAATATACCTTGCCTCCTGCCTCTAGATCAAGCCTCCCTGACAGGATAAAATGCAAAAATAAAACAGAAAAGCAAGCCTGAACTATAAAACGCTAACTCAACAGTCAGCAGGGCTCTGCCCTTGCCACCTTAAAACAGAAGCTCCTGTGATAAGGAGGATCAATAAAGTTTTGGTCTCTCCCAAGTCTGAAAACTCTGGGACACTCCAAAAATATTAAAAACAACTTTCATCACAGACACCATCACCTCACAGCCCTCTCCAGCAATCCTGCCAGCAGACGGTAGGGAACAAAGACCCACTGAACAGCCACCCTTGGGCCCATGTTCTGGCTTCCTGTGACCATCTGCCACCTTCAGCTTGCCCAGAACTATCTTCAGTGACTCTTCCCAGGTCACGGCAACCTGTTTACAGACATCTAGAATTCCCAGGCACTTTTAGGACAAGGGACTCGGGTTGTGTCCAAGTGGGCAGCAAAGTCTTCTCTAAGAGAAGCTGTTCCTCCAGATCTATTTCTGCCGATGTAAACACTTGCCAAGGAAACACGGCATGTGGGCATGCGTCGGGTCTGCAGGCCCTCGGGTTGCTGCAAAAGGCAACTGGAAAGTCACATGTCATAACAGTGGAAAGTACATATGCAACTATTCTTAGCCCTGGAATGTATACACTGTCTCCCTCCCCAGCGGTTCTTTCACAAAGCTCTAGAAAACTGTGAAAGTGCCTTCAGCATAAACAAATCCAGAATTCTCCCAGAACAAATTATTTGCCAGCTGAAGGAAAGGCCTGGGTTTATGGTTTCACTTGGAGCCAGAGGTGGAAACTCTCAGGAGGGACCGACCAGAGCAGCCATCGGTGGATGTCACGGCAGCAAAACAAGGTAAATGTCTCTAATGTTTAATTCTTCTGCAGGGAGCCTGCCAGAGGTCATCCAAAAACCCTGTCCAGGTATTGTGTGGTCTCTGCCTTCTATTTATCCCTTTTGTAAAACAAACCCGAAAGACTCCATGAAGTCATGTTTGAAAACAAAAACACTGCAAAGGTCCATTTTTGTCCCTCATTTCTGTCTAGTCACCAGAAGGCCACGCCCCCAGAACGACATCCTTGGGGAATGATGAACACCCAGAAAGATGTTTAGATGAGTTTACTTTAGTAAACAGATATGCTGAGAATTTGGAGAAAAGTTCACAGACTTCTGCGGGTCAAATGCACGGACTGTCATCTTGCTTCAGGCAAACCTCTCAGCCCCTGTGACCATTTGCCAACTTCAACTTGCCCAATTTATCCAGCCACCTTCTTTTTCTGGTTTTTCTTTTGTTTTGTTTTGTTTTTCTCAGGTTGTCTGCAGATGCTGTTTGCCTGGTACCTTTGAGAGCAATCGTAAGCACACAGAGAGGTGTCAGCTGTGAGGTCTAAGGTGTAGGTGGCCTCCCCTTCCAACCTTCACTAAGCGATATTCTTGGCAATACCCACAAGCATCTCGGTGAATGGACATAGATGCTCTAAATCTTGGAGTCACCACAGTTCAACCCTCCAGCACGTGCTCCCTCTTGTGAATTCTCCCCATCTTTGTAGGATGGACGAGGAGTCGCCAGATGCACTGCTCTTCAAAGACCATGACTTCTCCTCTGACTTGTTGAGGCAGCTCAACAGCTTAAGGCAAAACAGGATCCTAACCGACGTGAGCATCTGCACCGGGGCCTGGGAGGTACCCTGTCACCGCAATGTGCTGGCCTCCAGCAGCCCCTACTTCAGGGCCATGTTCTGCAGCAACTTCCGGGAGAGCAGGGAGGCCAAAGTCCAGCTGAAAGGCATCGACTCCCCGACTCTGGAGCGGATCATCCTGTATGTGTATACAGGCGAGGTGCACATCACCGCCAACACGGTCCTGCCCTTGATGGAGGCCGCCTCCCTGCTGCAGTACCCCAAGCTGTTCGAGGCCTGCTCCTCTTACCTCCAGAGCCAGCTGACCCCCAGCAACTGCCTGGGCTTGATCAGACTGTCTGAAATCTTAAGCTGTGAGAGCCTCAGGAAGAGAGCCAGGGAGGTGGCCCTGGTGTATTTCCCAGAAGTGGCGGCATCGGCTGACCTGAAGGAGCTCTGTGCCTTGGAATTGCGAGATTACCTGGGAGACGATGGGCTCTGTGGGGAGGAGGAGAAGGTGTTCGAAGCCCTCATGGTTTGGGTCAAGCATGACCTCCGGACCCGGAAACGATACATGCAGGAACTGTTCAGGCAGGTCAGGCTTCAGTACGTCCACCCAGCCTTCTTCCATCACTTCATCGCCAATGACACCCTCCTCCAGTCCTCGCCCCCCTGCCAGACCATCCTGGAGACAGCCAAGAAGCAGATGTTTTCTTTGTACAGCACCACCTGTGCCCCCGACCTCCACCCTCTGTGGCACGTCCCCCCAAGAAGATCTTACCAAGATTTCCTCATCCTCTTGGGTGGAAGGAAGGACAACCAGCAGACCACTAGGGATGTTCTGCTCTACGATGGACAGACCGGCCAGTGGCAGAGCCTGGCCAAACTCCCGGCCCGGCTGTACAAGGCCTCGGCCGTCACCTTGCACCGCAGCATCTACGTGCTGGGAGGCATGGCTGTGGGTGCAGGGAAGAGCGTGCCCAGTCACAACGTCTACATCTTCTCCCTGAAACTCAATCAGTGGAGGCTGGGGCAGCCCATGCTGGTGGCCCGCTACTCCCACCGAAGCACTGCCCACAAGAACTTCATCTTCTCCATTGGGGGCATTGGAGAAGGGCACGAGGTCATGGGCTCCATGGAGAGATATGACAGCATCTGCAATGTCTGGGAGAGCATGGCCAGCATGCCAGTGGGGGTCCTCCACCCTGCGGTCGCAGTGAAAGACCAAAGACTCTACCTTTTTGGGGGAGAGGACATCATGCAGAACCCTGTGCGCCTTATCCAGGTAAATGATCCTCCCCACCATGCCTACACACACACACACACACACACACACACATATGCATACCTACATGCATACACGTGCACATGCATACACGTGACACATACATGCAAATACACGCAAATGTGCATGAGCATACACATGATACATACATACGTACGTACACACACATACATATAATACACACTTGTAATTTGCAGGGGGAGGAAAAAGAAGGGAGGGAGAGAAGGAAAGAAGATAGTTTAATATCAGCCAGATTTAATTCATTTATGAATTCTTTTTGTGTAAGATTAATACATTCAAAGGTACATCAGAGACATCTAAAAGTTCTAGCTAGAACACACCAAATGCTGGATAGTCAGGTCCTGTAGGAATATTGCAGATCCTTTAAACCCAAGTCAGTAAGGCCTTAATAGAAGATTCTCAAGCATTAGTCCATAGTCTGTTACCACATCCCCTGGAACCTGCCCTTAGATCTGCTGAATCAAAATCTCTAAGTGTTAGGTCTGGACGTTCACTGTTTACAGAAGTTTGCAGGAGATTCTCAGGCACAGCCAGGTTGTGAAACCCTTGCCTTAAATGATAGGAAGGCGCTGATTTCACTAAGAAGCCCTCTGAGAAGCGTGATTAATAAAGAACAACATTTCAGAATATTAGGTGTTTTCCAACTTTATGCTAATCTCTGCAGTTCACCTAATGATATAAAAACTTGAATAACAAGCCTCTCTTTAAAGAAAATTAAGGATGGAGAGGGTATAGCTCAGTGGTAGAGCGTGTGCTTAGCATGCACCCGAGGTCCTGGGTTCAATCCCCAGTACCTCCATTAACAACAATAACAAAAAAAAAAAAAAAACAAAGACAATCAAGGAGGCTCCTGAGATTTGCTCTATTCATTAGAGAAGTTACACTGCATGCCAACCACGGTGAAGGCCCTGGGGACCCAGGCATGAGCTCCGGGAGCTCACAAGACCGCTGCAATTCAGTGCTGAATCGAGGGGTGCTCTAAGAACATAGGGGTGCCCCAAACCAGTCTCAAGGGAATCAGGGAGCAGGTGAGGGTTCAGGGAACTTTGGAGGGATCTCTGTGAGGCTGGTTTAAGCTGCCTGAGTGGAGAGGAAGGAGGCGAGAGAAGGCAGGTAAGGATAAAGAGTAAAAGAGAAGGAAGAAGCCTAGGGTAGACAGAGGGCCCTGACATGGACGGAGAGGGGCAGGAAGCTTCTCTGGGCAGACGAGTCTGCCATCTGAAGCCGGAGTCAAGACTCCTCCGCTGAGGAAGGGGTGGTGTTCCTGGGTGAGGGAACAGCCTGCACGAAGGTCCTGAAGCAGAAAGGGGGCACAGCCCATCACCTGGAGGACGCAACAGCAGGACCGTGTAGTTGCAGCACGGAGGAAGGGGGAGAGAGGCTGTGCACCCAGGCGGAGTGGGGGGTTAGGCCCCACATAATCTCTCCCAGCCCCCTTTCCAAGCCACACTGAGCGACCCACTCCACCCAATCTGCTGCCCCTGAGCCCCTCCAAGGGAACTTCTAGAACATTCTTGGGGAATGGGTTTGTGGAGATGAGGCTGATCTGGCAGGGCTTTCCAGGCTTTGTCAAGGAATTGGGGTTTGGGTCTGAGAGCGGCAGGGTAGGTGGAACAGTCAAATTTGCATGTTCAGAAGTTCCTTCTGGATGCCTTGCAGAGAAGGCACTGGAGGAGGCCTGAGAGGACGAAGGAAGGAGAGTTGGAGGTTCTTCTAGAACCTCTAGGTCCAGGAGAGGGATGGTGGCCGCTTGGACTAAGTTGGTGCCAGTGGAGATGGAAAAAAGCAACAAACTCCGTTTTTATTCTTTTCTTGTTTTTTTCTTTCCTTCACTTCTCCAGCCCATATTTTCAGCTCCTCCCTGACCATCTAGGCAGATTTTAAATTTGCTTCAAATCCCCCTCATTTGCTTGAGCCAAGAGAGACATGTTCTGTTCCCTCCAAGCTCTGGCCACAGCACAGGTGCTTCTACCTCAAGCTAAAGCCCCTCCTGCTCTTTTTAATAACAATTTTTCGAAATAAAGTCAACAAATACGCTGATAACCTCACAAAACAAAATTGTTATCAATTCCTTAGAATAAATACAAAGCTCAAAAAAGCGTTTAAGCTCGCTCGTCAAGAAATGCATAGGACAATCAAACAAGAACCTTGCAAAGCCAAAAAACAACGAACACGCGAGCGATCCTTGTACACTGCACTCGTGAGAAGGGGAAAACGGAAACAGTGTTGATTTGGAAGCTCTTCTTGGCTACTAGCTTTGTAATGGAAATTGTACTATCTGAATGAGTACAATTTCCATTTCCAAAAAATACGATTTCAAAAAAAAAATTCAAGATGAATGGTTGGGGCTACTGGACGGGGTAGGTTGGATTTTCAGGCATAGGTTCAAAGACTTCTTCACAGGATGGTTTATCTGCACACAAGCTTTCTTTTAAGGACTATATGGCTGTGAGGTTATCGTGCAAATCGTGTGTGTACGTGTGCATTTCTAGCTGGCCCTCTTCCTACCTCTGCTGCAGGATGCCATTAAGCAAATCCTTTACCATAACAAAGTATCACTTCCTCCACGGGTCAAAGACCACTCTTTGTTGTCCTTGCCTCAGTCTCTCTGGGGGTTTCATGAGGATGGTGAGCAAATATATAACCTGTTTTTGAAACCATCCTCAAAGCTGACAGAGAGCAGAAAGCCAAGAGGAAGAAAAGCCACACGTCCATGGCCCTCCGCAGAGCCATGAGCGGGCTGGAGGAAAGCATGGACTCTGGGCTCAGCCAGACCGATTCCTCTACTCACTCTCCCTGGGTGACCTCAGGCGTGTCGCTCAACCTCTCTCAGCCTCAATGGTCCAATCTGAAAAAATGGAGGGAAGTAATGCTACCGGCTCCATAAGACAGTTGTGAAGATCAAATTTGGTAAAATGATAAAAGATAAGGCCTTCACTGTGGTGATTATATTTTATGCAGAAAGCATTTCCAGGGAAGAATACTGCACAATTTTCCTCTGTAAATGAATGTTTTTGCTCCTTCTTTTCTTGTATGAAGCCCATCCTACATTTCTTGGGCTAAATTTTGTGAACTGAATTTAGTTCAGTAATGAACTAATTTACATTTGACATTTAAACTTTAGACTGAGGGATTTAACAGGAGAATATGTTCTAGGAATCACGATTTGCTCTCTATTTCAGACCATGGCCAAGAAATGCTGCCCCCACCTCTTTGCTCTTTCTTCCTGTTCTCATGAGGTCTGTTTTCCTATGATTTTAATGACTTTCAGGCATGAACTGTTCAAAAACCTTCCTCATTTAGTCCCAGATTTATTCTTGGCCGTAAGACCCTTTCAGATACCCTGGAACATTTAGAAATTTAAACACAAGCCAGAAATAAAAATGCTTGGAAAATGATTGGTTTTCTGCATATGCAAGTTGCTCCATTTCTTACTGAAGGAGATGCTCCACGCACAGTGAGCAAACCCATACTACAAATGCATAATTCTCGGTCCATCCTACAGAAACACAGCACTGGTCTCAGAAAGGCCAGTCTCTAGCAACATTCTTCTTTCTGTCAGCTAATCATATTTTGTTTGCTGATAGTAATAATATTTACACTTTAAGGACTAGGGGACAAAGTGAAAAGAAAAAGAAATCACTGCTTGTTCACCCTCTTAACTGCTAATTCTATCTTTTAAGAACATGTATCACTTTAAACAAGCTCATATTGTACAGCACAGAGAACTATGTTCAATATCTTGTAGTAACATATAATAAAAATGAAAAAGAATATGAAAAGGAATATATGCAGGTATATGTATGACTGAAACACTGTGCTGTACACCAGAAACTGACACAACATTGTAAACTGACTATACTCCAACTAAAAAAAAATCTTTTTTAAATGTATCATTTTAAAACGCAGCACCATGATTACGTTTCTCCCTCAGGTTTATCACATTTCCAGAAACACGTGGTTCAAAATGGAGACAAGAATGATCAAGAATGTATGTGCCCCTGCCGTGGTGCTTGGGGAGCGGATTGTCATTGTGGGAGGTGAGTTTGAACAGAGGATTGGGAGACTGGACACAAACTTGGCATCTCCCGTGGAAAACGGGTCACTGATAGATGTTGTTCTGCAGGACAGTCTTTTTAAAAGCACAACCATCCAACTAGGGGAGCGTGGACAACCTGACAAAGTTCCTTTCTCATCCAGAAGTTTCTCCCATCTTTATCTGCAAACAAGGAGTGAGATAATACCTATGTCACAGAATTGTGACAATAAAATATGCTCACATGTTTAAACCACTTAGCACCATCCCAGACCTGGAGCAAATAATCAAAAAACATTTGCTATTGTAAATAAGATTAACTACTAAGGATCATTTCTCTGTAACTGCAGTATGCCAGGGTTAGCAGAGCTGGTTTGGGGGTCAGATAAACCTGAGTTCAAATCCTAACTCTGCCCCTACTGGCTGTATACTCTTAGGCAAATTATTAATCTCTTTGTGCCTCTGTTTGCTGCTCTGTCAAATGGGGATCCTACAAGTACCCCCCCAGATAGGACTGTTGTGGGGTACTCACTTCTGAGTTCCCAAAGGCTCCTTCCTTGCATTGATGAGCATCTCTTGGATGAGCATATGAGAAAGATGAAAAAACCAACGAGGCTGAGAAGGCCACTGGAATCAGGAGGCTGCTCTCCATCTCAGAATGACACAAGTGCTGCCTTCACTTCACGTTAAGATGCAGAGACTGGAGTCAGACAGACCCAGGTCCAAACCCCAGCCCTGCCACACACGAGACAGGCTGTGGCAGGTTATGGAAACAGTCTACACTTTAGTTCAGAGTCCAACCTCAGGGTTAGACGATAGCAGAGATCCCAGACCACTGACCTCCAGTCCCAAAGAGGCATCGTTGACCTTGCCAATCTGCCATTTGGTTTTCAGGTTACACGAGGAGGATCCTTGCTTATGACCCTCAGTCCAACAAGTTTGCCAAATGTGCAGACATGAAAGACCGGAGGATGCACCACGGGGCCACAGTGATGGGGAACAAGCTGTACGTGACGGGCGGGCGGCGGCTGACCACGGACTGTAACATCGAGGACTCGGCCTCTTTTGACTGCTACGACCCCGAGACGGACACCTGGTCTTCCCAGGGGCAGCTGCCTCACAGGCTCTTTGACCACGCCTGCCTCACTCTTCAATGCATCCCCCACACTCCCACCTTTCCCTGGGGTCCGTGAGAAACCAAGAGGTCTTCTGTCTTAGTCAGGATGCTCTTGTTGCAAGAGACAGAACCCAACTCTACAAAGCTTAACCCTAAAAGGGTGCACGGAGAGCTCACAGGAATGAAAGTTCCAGTGAGTTTGAAAGCCTGGAGCCCTGGAACCAACCCTACTGTTGACAGAACTCTGTCTCTCTCTGTCTCTCTTTTCTCGCTCCCCCTCCATCCCCCCCTCCTTCTCTACCTCATCTCTCCTGGCCTTTATTCTACAAACAAGCTTCCTTATCCACACAGTGTGAGGACAATGGCAACTGGTAAATCCAGACCCACCCTCTCCAGCTTGGCATCTTCAGGAAAGAATTTTACTCCCCCCCCACCCAAAACAATGCTGATTGGCCCTTTTTGAATTCCACGCCTCCCTCCTTGAGCCAATCACTGTTTCCAGAGATTGTGTTGTCCAACTCTAGTTGGCTTCTCCTGGATTATGTCTCTACAGGCAGAGGTGGAGTTAACTATTGTCATTGTCAACCTACCCAAACTGCACATAATGGGACAAAAGTTCCCCAAAGCAAGAAATGCTGGGCAATAAGAACCACATCTGCCCAGATCATCATGGAAATTCAGAACTAAAGGGTGAAGGACCCCAACAGGGTCCCTGGAAGCACTTGGTCCGGGTGGCAGCACGAACAATTGGCCGTGACTGTGTCTCTCTGCATTCTAGGATGTAGTGTGTTGGAATTCCAGAAGAGTATGTGAAACTCAGTATCTAGTGTCTGCAAAATTATCTGCACCACCAGAATAAAGCTTGTTTCTAGTGCCAAGTGATGTTTTTCTCCAGCCTCTGGGGAGCTATAATTAATCAAAATTTTCATTTTGGTAAATTTTAGGAGAATTGCTGTTCTGAGGAAAGTCAACAAATTCCTTCAGAGATACAGCAGTTACGGCCCGCCCAGTGCCAGGGCTGACCTTCCCTATGGCCCCTTTATCTCCAAGTGCCTCCCACACTGGCTCAGTCCCAAACTCAGGAATTAGCTGAAGCTGGTGGCACATTACAGTCACCTGGGAAGATGTCTGAAAATGGGGCAGAGCCCCACTAAAAATGGGTAGACCAGGATTCTCAGAGGCGGGGCCAGAGCTCTGCAGTTTTGAAAAGCGTCCCAGATCATTGTAATGTACGTGCAGTCAGAGTGAGAGCCACTGCCCTGCTCAGCTGCAGGCACCGAAGACCTTCACATGCTGGTCCCATTCCCATCCTGTCCCAGCCAGCCCTGTCCCAGTCTGGTGGTGAAGATAAAGTCCTCTCCCCACCAATGGAAGCATCTGGAACGAGTCTTGCTCCCTGAGCCTGGAACCAGAGTGCCCCCAATCTGAAGCCTTCCACCCTGGCCACGTTCTCAACTATTCCTTTCTTCCTAGTTTGTATTTTTTGTGCTTTGGTTTCTCCTGCTGGGGTCGGAAGCTCTGCCTTTCTCCCCAGACCATTTGGCTGTGGTCCCAACAGCTTCCCCAGATGGTCAGTCCCTGCTGCTCATCTGGGACGCCGTCCCCTGAGCTGCAGGCTGGACTTACTCCAAACTGTTCTCTTTGAACCTCTCTATTCAGGCTCTCAATCCCACCTCTCCCTGAAATTGGATTCATAAAGGTAACCAGTGACTCCTCCAGTGCCTACACAGGCTTCCCATTTTCATTTCTCATCTGACTTGACCTGTCAGCAGCACAGGACACAGCTGGCCCTCCCTCCATCTTGAAATACCTTCCTCTCCCTGCCTCTGGGAACTCGCTCAGTCTTGCCTCTCTTCCTTTTCCCTGCAGTTCATTCTCATCTCCTTATTTTCCTGCTAATGAGCAGTGGTTTATTAACCCCAGTGCTCAGCCCTGAGAACTCCTCTATGCCTACTCTCACTCCCTGAGTGCGTGAGCCCAGCCAGTGTATGGCTTTCCACACCGCCCACAAGGCTGACTTTCCAGCTTTCCCTCATTCCAGACCCTGCTGCCTGCCCCACTGATGTTAAGTAGATATCTCAAACTAAACACGTTTGAGATCATTCTTTTTCTTTTTTTTAACATTTTTTATTGAGTTATAATCATTTTACAATGTTGTGTCAAATTCCAGTGAAGAGCACAATTTTTCAGTTATCCATGAACATACATATATTCATTGTCACATTTTTTTTCTCTGTGAGCTACTATAAGATTATATATATATTTCTCTGTGCTATACATTATAATCTTGTTTATCTGTTCTACATTTTGAAATCTCACGAGATCACTCTTTCCTCTCCAAACCAGCTCCTCCCATCAGCTTCCCCATCCTGGGACAGAACACATCTCCCAGTTCCTCAGGCCTGAAGCCTCGGTTCTACTCTTTCTCTCACACTCCACTCCGCTCCATTTGTTCCAAAAATATCCAGAGCCCAACCGCGCCGCACCACCCACAGCTCTGCCTCTGGTCCAAGCCGCCATCTTGTCTCATCTGAACTATGACAATCCTTTCATCACTGGTCTGTCTGTTCCACCTTCTCTCTGCTGCTCCCTGAACCTCTTCTCAACGTAACAGCCTTTGTGATCTTTTATAAATACAAAAGTAAGTCAAAATAGGTCATTCCCAAGTTTTAAACCCTCCAAAGCCTTCCCGGCTGTCTCAGAGGACCTTCAGGGACCTACAAGATTGCTCCCCCACCGACCCTGCCACTTCTCTGCCCTCATCTCCTGGTCTCATCTCCCACCACCGTCATCACCCCCATCCCTACCCAGCATTAGCCTCCAGGCTTACACACTCCCAGCCAGTCTGTTTTCATGCTCACTGTGTCCTCCACCCAAAAACACTTGCCCCAGGTCATAACCACGTGGCTCGCTCCCTCACTTCCCTCAAGTGGTCATAACCACATGGCTCGCTCCCTCACTTCCCTCAAGTCTCCACTGGGAGACACCTTCCTTGACAGACCTCATATGATCCATCACCTGTCAGTGACACCCCGGAAGACAAATATCTCCATGCCTTCTATCTTCACTGCTACTGCTCCAAGGGCAAGCCATCCTCATGCCCTGACCAGCCTCCTACTAGACTCCTGCCTCCACTTTTGTCCCTCTGACCCTTCCTCAAATAACAGGTAGAGTAATATTTTAAAAACACAATTCTGATCATGTTACTTCTGTGCTTAAAATGATGTTAAGGCTTCCCAGAAGCCTTTGCATGAAGCCCCCATCTTTTATTTAACCTCTAGAACCTTCCATGATACAGCATCAACCCCTCTCTCTAGCCTCATCTTTTGCTACTGCTGTCCCCTGCAGGTCTCTCAGCTTCAGCCTTCCTTTATTATTCCCCTTCCTCTCTCTTGCCTCAGGGCCTTTGCACTTACTCTTGCCCCTGCTGGATACACATCTCTCTCACCTTTTCACCTAATGTAATTTCAGTTTATACCTGACACTCAGATTAAAAGTCACTGCATCAAGGAGGCCTTCCATGCCCCTGCCACCCCAGCCTGGGTCAGCTTTCCTGTTAAATGCCCCCATTGTCCCCTATCTGTCCCCTTTGAGACTCTCATCCTATTTGTAATTACTTGATCATTGTCTTCCCCTCTTGAGTCTTACATCTGTCCTGTTTCTCTCTGCATGCCAAGACCTGGGGCTGGGCTCAGTTGTCACTTGTATTGTGGATCCTTACTATACATATGGTAAGTGGATTAAAGAATTCGTAGGTGAACATAGAGGCTGAATTGGCACGGTCTCTGGGATCTCCATCTCAAGCTCAGAGGTATGTGTGCGCAGGCACTAGTTTAAACACCCTCTGCTAAGGGGGCACTCTGTCCTGCCCTCTTCCCCTCCCCTTTCCCATCCTGTACTGAGTTTGACCAGTCTGAGTGGCACAGCCTACCCCGGTCAAGCCCGCAGGGTGAAGGGCTTTGTCCAGAGGGTCCTATTTGCCTGGAATTAGAAGGGGACATCTTGCCATCTATAAACTCTTTCTGTGGCCTCCAACAATCCTGTCAAAGACTTGCTAATGCCTTGACTTTCTTTTCCCTTCGTCTCAGTCCAATATTTAATATGCTGCCAGAGTCTGTGGCTACTCAGAGCTGGTCCAAGTCTCCCTGGGGCCCAGAAGAACTATGTAAATTGCCCCCTGGGATTTATAAAGACAGACGGTACCAGGGCCAAGCACATTTGGACACACATCGCGGGCCAGCTCTGTGCGCCAAATCAGATGCTTCTGTGACAGGTGCATTCACACACCTGGGCAGCCCAGGGGGCCAAACCCCATCTCTGAACTGGGTTGCAAAACGACCCCCAGGACGTGAGGGATCCTTTTCAATCCGCTAAGGATCATCTCAGTCCAAAACGAAAGAGAGAGAAGGTTTTGGCACCAAGCTTCCTTGGTCTCACTGGCTGAGGAGAGAGTCATAGTCCAGAGCTGAGGTCAAAATATATTTAGCCAGCAGCAGTTAAACTGAAACATTTCAAGTAGAAAAATGTCAACTAGCCTGACTAATCATCTCAACGGGCAACAAGGGAAGGGGGAGGAGATGAAGCAGAGTGAAGGCTAAGCAAGAAAACACTAACAAAAATATCAAACACCCTGTCTCAACACACACCAGTGAGCAGGGGAGAGGCCAGCATAGAAAACAGCATCAGAGGGGAGAAACTGCAGCAGGGGGAGTGATGAGTGGGGTGCTGGAGGGGCTGCTGGCTTCAGCGCTGAAACATGTTCCCCCAGCCCCGACTCCCAGCAGGCATCTTGGAAGAAGACCTATCATGCTGGGGCCACCAGCAGGCCATTCACCGACCAGGATGTGGCCAGCAGACACTACATTCGCGGTCCCCTGGCAGAGCAACAGGGCCCAGCAGCACAGAGCTGCCAGCATCCTGGCCCCACCCCATGCAGACCCTTCCTGACTCCCCACAAGCAGTGGTGGCTGCAAGGGTGAAACCCCTTCCTGCAGCCTCCAGTCTCCCCTCTGGGTGGTCTCTTCCTAATGCCCCTGCCTCACCCTCTCCGGCATCCACTCCGTCTGGTGAACAAGAGTTGGTCCCGAGGATCTACTTCTTAAAATCGAAGTCCTGACAGAGGCTGGATTTACCTTCCCCATCTATGACAACAGTCCGTAACGTCCCAGAGCACAAGGACCCTAACTGGCTTTACCCAAACCCTTTCTCAAGTTGTTTCCATGTCCTGGCTGTTGTAAATAGCACTGCTATGAACACTGGGGTGCATGTAGCTTTTCAAATTGGAGTTTCCTCCGGATATATGCCCAGTAGTAAGATTGCTGGGTTGTAAGGTAAGTCTATTTTTAGTTTTTAAGTTATCTCCGTACTGTTTTCCATAGTGGCTGTACCAAGCAACATTCCTACCAGCACTATAGGAGGGTTCTCTTTTCTCCACACCAGAAACCGACACATGGTGAACTGACTATAGTTTAATTAAAAAATAAGAAAGCTTTCTCAGATGTCTGAGGCCGCTCTCCCCACCCAGCTCCAAGATGCCGTGCATGTCCATGCCCCCGGGCCTTTGCACATGCTCCTCCTCCTGCTCTGAGGCCTTCCCTAGCCCCACCTACTGAACTCTTCCTTGGCTTTCACCTCCTCTGTGGAGCTTTCTCCAACCTTCCTCCCCTCCTTCCTCCCTTAATTCCAGATCCTTTCACACTGTAGCTCCATAGAGGCCTGTTGAATGGAACTGGAAGGGGAGCTCTTCACAGAGGCAAAAACAGAGTCCTAGTGTGCTATAAACCCCTAGGCCAGGACTTGGCACACAGACAATGCTGACATGCTTGTGGAGTGATGCATGAGTGAACAGGTCCTAAACACCACAGGGGTGTCCATGCTGCTCTAGGTGAAAACAAGGGCTTAATTACCAGATGAATTGGGGTTTAAATCAGGCAGGAACCCTGATGCTGTCTAAGCTTTAAAAATCATTGTACATCTATCTGAAAACAATGAAAAATATGGACTCGAGTAGGATGAAAAATGGTAGGGAAGAAAATTACATTAGTTTTTACCCTGAGAATGCTATTCAGAAGGGCACAGCTGATGGCCTGCAAATGACCCAGATCCTCAGAACTCTGCATCCCCTCTGTCCTCTCGGATCATTTTCCAGAGAATCCCACCTCCCCGGTCATCTAGACTTGGATGGCATTAAATCCTTCCCCAGTGCCAGGGGCCCCGACTACCTTCCTTTCCCGGCTGTGTATCATGCTGTATTGCAGAAACGCTGTAGCGCAGAGAATACAAGCATGGAAGCAGGAGAGACCTGGGCCTGAATTCGGGTTCTGCCACTCACTGACAGTGCATCTTTTGATGAGTTTCTTCATGTCACAGAGCCTCAGTTTCCACATCTGAAAAATGGGGAGATTTTTAGCTACCTGAGGGATTGTTTGGAGAATGACAAGAAGGATGAGGACCATTAACAGACGCAGAACAGAGTCTGACCTTGAATGGGCAATGGACTCGGCCAGGTTCCCTTCCCTTCCCCCTGTTCAGCTCCTGGAAAACTGGGCCATTCCTTGTTTTGTGGCTGCATCGCTCCAATCTCTGCCTCCTTCGTCACATGAACTTCTTCTCTGACCCACAGAGAAGACCCCATTTCCAAATAAGGTCCCATTCTGAGGTTCCAGGTTGACATGAATTTGGCGAGAGGCACTACTCAGCCCACTGGAGATAATGCCTCCCCCAGGAAGGCATCTTTGATGAGCCCCCATGACACCCTGCCCCAGGCTGGGCCACCATGACCCTGACTCTTCCTCATCGCCCCATCTCATCAGGGGCATCTCGTGGGCAGGGACCATGTCTGAGAAGATATTCAGTAAATGTGTAATGAACTGAACTAAGCCATTTCACAGGGACTAGCAACTCTTTCATGGACAACAAGGCCAATGTATACGAGACACTGCCTCCAAGCAGCTTCCCAAAAGTCCAAGGTGAGCACCGAATGCCAAATGCTGATCAAGAAGGAGTAAGGGTCCACGGGGAGAAGCCCAGGGGCAGGCGTGAGAAATGATCAGAGAACTAATCTGTTAGCACAGTGTCACCACAACGTCCTATTCTTGGTCTTGCCAACGTAAGCCTTTGGGGTGACGTCGTGAGAGGCTGCACCTTAAAGCAGAAGCCAATGCTGAGGGTGCTGGACGGAGGGGGTCTGGTTTCTGAAATGTCAGCTCTCACGCAATTTTATAGGAATTCCAGGCTCCCGTTCAAATGCCACGTCATTCTCTTCATGTGGGGAATTTGGGGTTTGTTTTCCCTAAAGATATCCACGGGTCTCTTTTCCTCTTCATTTCACTTGTTTGATTTAATTAGGATTCCAGGGCCGGCAATCTAGAATTCCTCAGTGATGCTCCCAGAACAAGCTGACGGTCCAGAAAAGGGTGCTTTGAGGACACAGAGATTCAAGAATCCCAGGTGTTTGTAAGTGAGGAAGATGCAAGCACTGAGGCATGTCCCATTCGAAATCAGAGGCTGTCTGCGATTTCCCCAAGAGCCCCGTGGGCCCTACCCATAGTCAGAGACCAGAGGGCACATCAGGGAAACAGCAAAATCAAAACCCTCTGAAAGGGGCTAGAAGGGAAGCAATATGGAGACATCTAGCCTCACGATAACACCAAAGAGAAAAGAGTAGAATTCATGAGCGGAGCCTCGGAGACACTTATCTTTTGGGGCGTGTTGGAGAATGAAACAGAATGAATCCCCACTTTGAGTGTAGATTTCTTTGGCTTAACTTATCTGAAGGGCAAAACCAAGACTGCTAATGAGTTTGAGAGAGTCCAGATAATTCTCCACCTGAGACTGAGACCACTAGTGTCTGCACACGTGGGTGTAACCATCTATCCTCACAAAAATGTTTGCTGAACTGGGGGGAGGTTATAGCTCAGTGGTAGAGTGCACGTCTAGCATGCAGGAAGTCCTGGGTTCAACCCCCAGTACCTCCATTAAATAAATAAGTAAGTAAACCTGATTAGCTCTCCCCACCAAAAAAAAAAAAGCCTTGGGAAATAAAAAAGAAAAGAAGATGTTTGCCGAATGAATGAATCCATTTATTGCCCACTTACTAAGCAGTCTACCTACATTCCCCAGCTCAGTATCACAGGAGTCTCCCAGCATCTCCTCAGCACCCTTCCTGAAACCCTCCCTAAACCAGCCTCCACCCCACTCACTGCATTATTGCTTTTCCCACTGATATCATCCCTTCACATCTTTTATCATAATTACTTATGGCTTTATTTGCTTTCTTGAGTTCATTCAGTTGATGCCCTCACCCAAAGGGACATTCCATGAGGATGGAGGTCACATCTGTTTCCATGGTTCCTGACCCAGAGAAGGCAAGCAACAAAGATTTGTAGAATGAATGAATGGCGGTCCAGGCACTTAGGATGCAGCACAGAAAGGAGAGATGGTTGGCGGGGGCCAGTACGAGGAGGGAGTGAACTGGTCACGGGGAGGGAGGGCATGGTGGCCTTTATCCAGGTGAGCGCTGCAGGAGGATCAGTCTGCAGGCAGCCAGTGGAAGGATGAGGAAGTCCAGACGGGGCAGATGGGCTGCTGTTCCCACCCCATGATGAGCTACGGCCACTCACATAACAGCAAGGAGATGTGAAACAAGGTAGCAGAATCCACAGGGAACTGGACACTAATTGGCTGCCGAGAGGGGAGGAGGTGGGGAGCAAGGAAGAGACAGAGCGCAGCTGCTAGCCTGGCTGACCTACAGGATGCTATGCCATCAGAGAAAAGCTAAACAAAAGGCAGGGGAAGTATGCCACAGGGCCGGCAGCCAGGAGGTGACAGCCCCAAGACAGGTACGGAGGCCTCTGGGGTCCAGAGCAGTGCCCCGCACCCAGGGGTTTGCCCAAGTCCCATGGATCTATAATCTTGCCTACAGTCTGTCTCCCCTAGTAGAACTCAGGGGCCCATCTTTCAGAATCCCTTTGAAATCTCCCCAGACCACCACTGAAAACACCTCTAACAAGGGTTTGTGTGGTGACCTTTAGCATCTGCAGAGGAGTCTGTAAGGCAGTGTCTGAGTGGATGAGAGCACAGATGGAGCCAACATGCCTGGCTGCGTGGCCCTGAGAAAATTAACCCACCTTTCTGTTTCTCAGTTTCCTCATCTCTAAAATGGGGATTATAATAATACCTGCCTCCTCATAGAGCTTTTGAGAGGATGACTGAATTAATATACATAAATGCCATCTGTGAGTTGGCCGTTATTGTCGTTTCTGTTATTAAAGACGTACTGCAAAGAGCTCTCTGCAGCTCTGTGGCCTCGGGGGAGGTCCCTTCACCCCTCTGAGCATCAGTGTCCCCTTTGGTAAAATGGAAATGATGATGCCATCACTCTGTAGATAAAAGCTTATTTGGAAAAAGGGTCTTTGCAATGTAGTTACATAAAGGAGCTCAGGATGAGATAATCCTGGATTAATGGAGCAGATCGTAAATCCAATGACAAATATCCTTATAAGAGAAAGGCCGAGGGAGATGTGAGACACAGTGGAGGAAGCTATGTGAAGATGAAGGCAGAGATTGGAGTTACGCAGCCCACAAGCCAAGGAACGCCTGAAGCCATCAGAAACTGGAAGAGGCAAGGCGGAGTCTGTACCTAGAGCCTCTGGAGGGAGGGCAGCCCTGCCAACACCTCAATTTTGGACTTCTGGCCTCCAGGACTGTGAGAGAGCACCTTTCCATTGTTTGGGGCCACTGTATTTGTAGTAACTTATTGTAGCAGCCACAGGAAACTAATGCACTCCCTCCTAGGATGCCTGCAAGGATTGAAAAAGGTAACATCCATAAAGTAGCTGGCAATCAGCAACTGATAACAATTATTGTTCTAATGTACCTCCTTTCTCTGGACCTTCATCTTCCCATCTGTAAAGTGAGAATGTTAGATGAGATAAAGGTGTCCAAGTTGCTGCCACCTCGTGCTGGCTCCTTCACCTCAACGCCTTCACAAGTCAGGTTGGGACCATGTTAATTTCTCATCTCCTTCCATCTCCCTTCTGTCCCTCATTCCAGGGATCCATGATGGAGAATGTCCCCATTTATGGGTCTTCACATCTCTGTGTCCTTCAAGGAGGATGGTGGGCACTTGTCCTAATCCCCATCTTCAAAATGGAGGTGATGATGAGACCACAGAATCCTGACCAGTCACCCTCCACATCTTCCAACAGGAAAGAAGACTCTAGGCAAGTCACTCTACCCAACTAGGACACGGCTGCCCAGATTATATTTTAGGAGTCAGAATTTTCTCCTTTTTCTCAGGGCGTGATGAGGAGGAAGCACTTAAGAGGACCATAGAAATGTCTAATGCAAAAACAGTAACCACAAATAGTAAGGGTAATAATAGATGTGGAAGTAAAATGTGCAATGACATTAAAAATGTCAATGACATTTAAAATTTAAATTTACAATGATGCTGTAAATGACGATAGCAAGAAAGGATGGGAGGAAGGAGATGGCGATCTTCTTGGCCACATTGGATGGGGATCTCTCACCAGACTATACAAAGAGGCCCCCTAACTGCTCTCCCTGGCTCCATTCTCTCCTATTCTCACTCTTCTCCTGCCACCAGGAGTCAGGATTGGAGGGACACTCCTAGCGGAAGTGAGGGGGCAGTAGATCCATTTACCTTTCTACAAAATAAATCTGGTCAGATCTCTCCCTTTCTTAAATCCCTTCAATGGTCTCCTGCCTTGAAGAATTCTAACTCCACTTCCATCCTCATGAAGTCCTTTATATGTGTAAGAATAAACAGCCACCACTTGATTAGGTAACAAATAAAACAGTAGCAGAGGGCCCACCCACTAGGCATCAGTGAATACTGATTTCCTCGCTGCCCTCAACCTCCCTGTTCCCTTCAACTGGCCAAAAAGAGAACTCTCTTATTTGCCTATTAATAAGCCATGCTTCACTATCAGCTGTAGCTATAGATACACAGAAACAGAGACCAAACAGATCTCGGATTCTTGGCTGCTGACCCCCCATCCTATGGGGACAGTGACCTGCTCTTTCATGCCGAAGGTACAGGATGCTCTTTCTATAAGGGCTCAATCCCAGGGAGTGTGGTCAAGGCCTTAGATTCTCAAGAACTTCTCAAGGAAACATTTTTGCCCTCAAAACTGCCTCCTCCTTTTCATCTAGAATGATGATTTATCTTGTTATTTGGTGACTGAAAATTCATGAAGTTTTGTGGTTAGAGCAAAAATGTCACACATAATTCCATATGTCCATGCAGTAGGGCTGAGAAAATCTGACAGTGAAAACCACCGTTTCTTCCCCCAAAGTTTAATGGGCCTCCCACTTCTTTTTTTCCTTCTTTTTTTGCTTATAATATTTTATCCCCTTAATCAAAAAGGTTGCTTTAAAAATCATAATTAGATGCAAGGCTCTGTACATAAAGATAATGAACTGCTGTATTTTCTTGGATCAGTTTCAAGATTCAAATTCTCAAATGCAAATGTAACATTTCTGAGTCACAGAGCTAGAAGGAGGCTGGAGAGACCAGTTGGTCCAATCCAGAGAGGCAACATGAAGAAAAGGAAACTATGGTGGACCTCATGAAAAGCATCCAAGGACCTGGATTTAGAGTCAGCTCTCCCTGCACTAGGCACGGGACCCTGGGCAGGTCATTAAGCAACAAAATCCTGGCCTATAAAATGGATCAATCTCATCTGCCCAACACTCTTGAGAAAACTGTGATAGTAAATGGGAAAGCTGTGCTCTATGGTGGCCAGGGAGAAACATTCTCCCACACTCTTCACTCCACCTCCCTGGGCTCAAGGCCCATTTGGCCTGGGGAAGCAAGAGCAAAGGGATAATTAGAGAAAGCCATGGAACACACATGTGTAATCAGCATCCAGATCAAGAAACAGGGTATTATAAGTGGGGGGGAGGGTATAGATCAAGTGGTAGAGTGCATGCTTAGCATGCACAAGGTCCTCCTGGGTTCAATCCCCAGCACCTCTATTAAATAAATAAATAAACCTCATCCCAGAAGGCCCCTTCACACCTCCTTCCATCCATTAGACTCTCCAAAGGGAACCACTATCTTGACTTCCAACATCTCATATTACCTGTTTATGACATTCATGTAACTGGAATTAGTTTGAACTCTTTGGCATGGCTTCTGCTCAACATTACGTTTGTGAAATTCATTCATATTGTTATATGTAGCTATAAGTTGTTCATACTTGTTGCCTATAATATTCAACTACATGACAACATCACATTTCATGTATCTGTTTTACTCTTGATGAGTATTTGTGTAGTTTCCCATTTCAGACTATTATGAACATTCTTGTGCATATCTTTTGGTGGACATATGTGTGCTTATCTGTTGAGTATACATCTAGGAATGAAATTGCTGGGTCATGGGGTGTGCATAGTTCCAGGTTTATAGATTCAGCAAATCAGTTTTCCAAACCTGTCACACCAGTCTCTACTCCCACCAGCAGTGTATGAGAGTTCCAGTTGCTCCACATCTCAACAACACTTGATGTTGTCTGTCTTTCATGTTAGCCATTCTGGTAGGTTAGAAGTGGTATCACACTGCAGAATATTTTTAAAGTGTAAATCAGATTATGTTACTCTGTCAATGGTTTCCATTTACATTTCAGAATAAAATTCAACTTTTTAACCTGACCTATAAGGCCATGGTTAACTCTGACTTTCTCTCAAACCACTCACTCTATTCACTATTCCTCCAATCCACTGCCTTTTTCCTAGTCTTCAGATATGCCAAGATCATTCCCAGCTCAGTTTCTTTATATTTGCTGTTTCTCCTGCCTAGAATGTTTTCCTCCAGATAGTTCCATGAATAACTCCTTCTGACTGATTCATTCATTCAACAAATATTATTGAGTGATTATCAGGTTTTTTCCCATGTCACCTCCCTCCAAAGATCCTTTCCTCATCACCATCTAGTGTAGTCAAGGCTATTCCACAATCACCACCCCACAATTACTCTCTAGCCCCTTATCTTGCTTTATTTTCCTTGTAGCACTTACCACTACCTCCCATTTCCCCTTTTAAGATTTGTTTTCTGCCTTATCGCACTAGAATATAAACTAAGAGCAGAGACAGTGAGTGTATCTTCAATGAGAACAGTATATTACAGTAAGTATTGACTAAATATTTGTTGGATGAACAGAGAATGAAAGGGAAGGAATTCAGATGGCTTTCTCAAAGATAACTATAGAATATTAAAATTAATGGAGCCCCTTCTATTTTTTTCTATCTTACTGCCCTCTCCCCAACTTGACTAGTAAAAGTAAAGCTCAGAAAGATAAAATAAATTGGCCAAGTCAGCAGCAGAAATGGGGTTTGAATCCAAGTTCACAATTTCTAGTTCTAACACCCTATTCTTCCTTCAAGAACAGGGGACAAAATCTGATTCCATATGAATGAGTATCTAATTATTGAATGTTGGGTATTAGGAATTGATTCAACCTGGAGAAGTTCCCTCTTATACCACAAAGGTAGACAACACATCAAGAGAATGTGACATAGGAATCATTTCTGGTTAACCCCAAGTCATCTCTGAACTTGGTTCAGAGAAGAGGATGATGTTGAGAGGGTATATATGGACGGGGTAGCTCAGTCTCTCTCTCATTCTCTCAAGTGAGGAAAGTGAACCATCTTGGCAGGAACAATTTCCCTGGGCTCAAAGGGCCTGAGATCTACCAGGAGATCATGCCCTACCAGGTGAGGGCCCTGTTGCACATGTTTAGTTTGGGTGAGAATCAGGTTGTACCACAATGCGAGCCTCGAGGCCAGTTACATAATTGGATGTGTAATCAGTACCTTCAAGAACTTTATCCAGAAACACTCCTGACACCACTTCGATCTTGCTGAATCATCTCCAAATCCCATGACTGGATGATTCACTGGTCTCCTCTGAGGTCATGACTATCAGGTGCTGACCCAGAAATGAGAACTAAATTCCTAAGGGGAAAGATCCACTAGTTGGAACTCTGGGTTTTCCAATGCTTCAATCTACCACTCCTTGGATTTCCAAAGAGTGATGGAGACCATGCTGGTCTCTTGCTCATCAATCTAAATAAATAGAAAAAGATAACCAGAGACCAACTAGATAAGACTGGGAGCTAGCATTTGGGAAATCAAGCTGGGATGATTAAAAAAAAAATCATACAAATCCAAATTCACAACCTGCTATCACAATTCCAAAATCCAAAAAGCTCTGAGAACCAAGTTTTTTGCTTGTTTGTTTCATTTTGTATATTTGCAGCAAATTCATTTGGGAGCAAATCCTGACAGCAAAAACTGGCATGAGACTATTTTTAGCCTTTATTTATCCTACTTCAGGTGCAGACTCATATATTTTGATGCATAAATATTACCATCTGATTTTGAGGTGCTGAGTCAGAACCCAATGGGATAATAAGAATATATAGTATACTGTGCATCTTATTACTTTAATAAAAACTGAAAAATTCTTAATACTAAAACACATCTTGCTCCTAAGATTTCATATAATGATGGTAGACCTGTATTCTTCACTTACTTTTTTTGTTCTGCACAAAAAGCCAAGGCAAGCAGTATTATCCTCATTTAACAAATAAATAAACCACGGTTCAGAGAAGTGAAATGACCTGTTATCTATTGCTGCATAACAAATTACTCCAAAACTTAGTGGCTTAAAATATCAATAAACATTTGTAATTTCACACAGTTTCTGTGGGTCGGGGATTTGAGAGTGGCTCAGTTGAGTGGTTCTGGCTAGGGGTCTCTCATGAGGTTGTAGTCAAGATGTTGACCAGTTATCCACTGTGTGTTATCTGAAGGTTTGACTGTGGCTGAAGAATCCACTTCTATGATGGCTCACTGGCATGGCTGTTGGCAAGAGGCTTTGGTTCCTTGTCACATGGAGCTTTCCATGGGGCTGCTTGAGTGCCCTCCCAACCTGGCTACTGTCTTCCCCCAGGGCAAGTAATCCAAAAGAAAGCAGGATGGAAGCCACATGTCTCTTATGACCTAGGCTCAGAAGTCACATTCCTTTATTTTCACAATATCTGAAAGGTCAGCCTTTCCAATGTGAGCGATAATCACACAGGGACACAAATAGCAGGAAGCAGATAGCAATGAGGGATATCTTAGAAGGCTGGCTACCACAGTTAGATAATATCATTTTGTTTATTTTTTATAGGTGAAATTCCAAGCAACTGGTCCAAGGTTGCACAGTTGGTCAGATATAGAACAGGACATGAAGCCAGGTTGACAAGCACCAAAGCCCATACTTAGAACTGTGACATGATAACACCTCCTTCAGTTTACTTGACCATCCTCCTAATGTATTGGATATTTAAGTAAATTCCAGTTTCCTGTTACTATAAAATAATACTGAACACTTTCTATATAAATCTTTATCTCCAGTTCCTGTTCTTTTGTTAGAACAAACCTCTAGAACAAACTGCTAAGTCAAAAGGTATAAACTTTTAAAATCCTCTTGACATATATTTTTAAAAGATAATCTCCAGAAAGGAAACACCAATTAACAACCTCAGTGAAAGGTCATGTGAATGCTTATCTCAGCAGATCCTTGATACAACTGAACATCATCATTGTTTAAATCTTTGTTAATTTTATAGGCTATAAATACTTGTATTGATTTGCATTTCTTGGGACATTTCTTCATATGATTCTTATTAGTCTTTATTTGCACATTTAGGAGTTCTGGTCATAAGCAATAAAATTTGACTAATTTTAAATTTTTTGAAAAAGGAAGCATTGAAAGAACACAGGTCCTCATGGAATTAAAGGGAAAGTTGGAAAATAAGGCTTGAAAAGCAACAGGGACCAGGGCTCTAGGCAACAGGAAAGGATGGATGGTCTTAAAGACTCCATCAGTGGAATGAGTCAGTTTCAACATTTTATCCATCCTTGGGTCAAAGAGTCTGAGCTTGAATCATAAGTCTAACCTTGGTGAGAGCAGGGCAAGGTGCCTTGATTCAACCAAGACAGCACTTAGGGGGGGCGAGGTGATTACCCAGAAGTAAGTGAACTGCTGTTACCAAAAGAAAGAAGGAATGGATTCTAGACAGCTAAAGAGCAATAAATGTCTATTACAGGGTTTAATTTGATGGCTCCCAAACCCATGCTCTTAAGTTAACAGTCCTCTGCTCCTCGTGCTGGTTCATTGTCTATTCTTAGTTATGGGTCAAGTAAAAGAACTCTACTTTGTTTTTACCTAAGAAGTTCAGCATCAATGAAGTCCCTACCATGGACAAGCTGGGGAAGAGTTCTCCTTGGTTGAAAGAAAAATCTAACTATGTAGAAATGTGGAGATAAGACTCCTTCATCTTTGCCACTTAAGATAACCAAAAACAAAGGGATCAAGAAGAGCCCTGCTTTGGTCTGAATGTTAGTGTCCCCCCCCCCCCAAATTCATATGCTGAAATCTTAATGCCTTATGTGATGGTATTAGAAGGTGGGGCTCTTGCAAGGTGATTAAGTCCTGAGGGTGGAGCCCTCGTGAATGGGATTAATGTTTTTATAAAAGAGACCCCTACAGTGCTTCCTAGCCCAATTTCTATCACATGAAGATACAATGAGAAGTCTGCAACCTGGAAGAGAACCCTCACCTGACCATGCTGGCAACCTGATCTCGGACTTCCAGCCTCCAGAGCTGTGAGAGATAAATTTCTGTTGTTTATAAGCTGCCAAATGTATGGTATTTTGTTATAGTACCAAAAAAACTAAAATAAGCCCTTTACCAGGAGTTGGCAAACTTTTTTTGTAAAGGACCAGGTAGTAAATATTTTAGAGTTTGAAGGGATAACAGTCCCAACCACAACTACCCAACTATGCTGTCACAGCACGAAAAGTACTCAGTCAATAAGAAAACAAATGCGCCTGGCTGTATTCCAATAAAACTTTACTGACAAAAACAGGTGGCAGGCAGGATTTGACCTTGGGCAGGGGGATAGTTTTCTGACTTTTTTCTTGAAACCAAATAACAACAAAATACATAATGCTTCTGTTTATGGTTTTTTCAACTCTAGCTCCAAAAAAAGTAAAATTACTCCTGTGGTTTTAAAGAATTTACATCCAGTTGCCAATATTTAGAACAACGTTTACTTGATTTATCACCTGCATGTTAACCCTAAATTACTTCAGGTGATTTTGGCTAGAAGAAAATATGAGCGCAATAACAAAGTATTTGGTAGGGGCTCAGTCTCCATCTCAAAGTCAACTTTGCTATCCATGTAGATGGGGACAAGGAAGTGTGTTTATTCATTCAAAGAGTTCCGGTAGAGGAATTTATAGTCTAGAAAAACAATCCAGAGTCATTGAGTGTTACTCGAGTGGATGTTACTGAGAATCAGAATCAGGTTTGAAGAGCTGTACCTGTCTGAAAATGGGACAGGAGCCTCATGGACAGGTCAGAACTTCAGCTCTTCTAGATAACCAATGCCCAAGGGTAGTTCCTAATTTGAGAAAATGCTCAGACTATAAAGATCTGTAAGATTCTATAATCAGCAGACATCCTTTGGAGTGCCTGTAAGATTTCTAACAATTCCCCCTTCAGTGGGCACCCTCCTCAATACGCCAGGTTGAGTTCTCAGTGGCTAAATCTGTGCTATGTTCCCATGCCAGTGTCCATGACTGATTGATCCAGGGGTCAACAACTGACCCAAAGAGGGTACAGTAGAAAGTCTTCAAAGATGGCTACCATCAATTTCTCTCCTCCCTCTGTGCACATGCACCTCCACATCCACAGGGGAAGTCTGTTTTATCTATGCTTGAATCTGGGTTGATCTTAATGAATTTTTTGACCAAAGGACATGGCAGAAGTGATGCCGTCTGACATCTAAGGCCGTCAGAAGAAGCTTTGCAGCTACCATCTTAGTCCCTTGGAAACTTTGTTCTAGGAACCCAGTTGCTGTGCTGTGGGGAAGCCAAACAGCCCTGTGGAGAGGCTCACATGGAGAGAAACTGAGGTCTGGCTGAGCTCCCAGCTGACAGCCAGGAACCACCTGCTAGTCATGTGAATGCGCCATCTTGGAGGTAGATCTTTCAGCCTCATTTCAGCAGCACCAGCTGATGCCACATGAGCTACCCAGCTGAGCCCTGCCCAAATTCCTGACCCATAAATCACGAGATGAAAGAAAATCATTGTCTGAAGTCACTAAGTTTGGAGGTAATTTGTTTTTCAGCAACAGATCATTGGAATATGAAGCCAACTGCAGCCTTTCCCAGGAATTTGAAATTTAAGTTGGAGATAAACAGATATTGGAAATTTTAGGAGCTGAGTCTCATTAAAAGCAACCCTTGGTGCTCTTGAGAATCACATGGAGAAAATGTGCAAAATGTAAAGTTCTAGGCTACCGCCCTTTCCCTAAATTTCTGATCCAGTCAGATTGGGAAGAGCCTAGGAATATTTTAAGCAAACATTTTAAGCAAGCATCCCAGGCAATTCTGATGTTACGGACAAAAACTGTGATTTGGATATGCAACTTAGAGAACCAACACACACATGCATCCACTTAGATTTTCTCTCTCTCTGTGTCCCCAGACTGGCTTTGACTTGAGCCCCTGACAAGCCAGTGTTAGCTATTTGTAGCCTAAAAACTGGTTGGATCTCAAGGTTAAGAAAAGCCCATGACAATTAAACAAACAAACAAATTCATACAGAGGATGGTGGTACTTGAAGCCTCATGAACTCACAGTTCTCCCTAAACTGAACTTGAAGACTTAATCATCTTTCTAATTTTAGAATCCTGAAATGTCTAGGATCGCAAGATTAAAGACCTCTTTAAACTGCACTGTGAAATGTGTTTTGGTCCTTGCTATATTTTTTTCTCCAAAAGGCAAATCTCCTCAGCCACCTTGGGGATTCTTCTGGGTTATATCACAGACAACAGGATTCTCTCAGTAAGACAGGCCGGCTGTGACGGCCATTATCTGCAGACAGAATTTCAAAGAGCCGGTCAGCGTGCGTGAACCCTGGCTGAGGCTCGCTTTGGGGGAAGATTTCCTTTGAGGAGTTCAGATAGGAAAACTGATTTACAGGCACCGGACTCCCACAGTCCTGCTCTAGTTAGACATGAATCGGGTCAAGGTCTGTGTGTTCTTTCCTGCCTGAAGGTTTATTGGGGAACAAGACAGAGACAGAAAAAAAAAAAAAAAAAACCTCTGTAAGTTAAGTTGGTGGACTATTCACCTTGTCCCACAGCCAGTCCAAAGAAGCAAACACTACGGAAATGGGCATTTGGTAGGTCTCAACGTGACAGTCTGGAGTTTTCAAATATGGGGTCGATGCTAGCAAGCTTGGAAAGCAGGTGAAACTGACTTCAGCATCCTTCTCCCAGCTCTGTGTTTAGTAACATCTCTCCTTGCTTTACCGTCTGTCATCACAGTGCCCTTCTGTTCCTCAGGTGTTCTCTGCACTGAGTTTCCCCACCCAGAAGTAGCTTCCTCAGGAAGCAACTACAGCCCCAGAAGTGTTTTTTCCTCTTTTTTCAATCTTTTTTTCATCAGCCCAGCCCCTCCATCAAAACATATCAAAGCATATCCTTCCCAGTATCCATGCCCTCTGGACCCTCCCCACACCTCACTGATCTGATGATTCATTCTTTCAGGCAGCACTCATAGGGGAGAATTTCTATTATTATCCTTCTTGTTCCAGTTTTGCAATTTATAGGGACCTCAAAGAAGCAATCTCTCAGGGTAACTAGTGGTTGAAGCCTCAAGCTCACTGCAGTGAGATGCTAGGGTTTAAAGCAATGCATGGCCCCTTCTCCTACCAGGGAAGCTTAGAGGCTCAGTGGAGTCACAGCATCCTGGGTACAGAGGAAAGGAGAGTTCATTCTTTAATGAGGGTGTAATTGAATCTGTCTGGATTTTGGAATAAAAGTGGCCTTTCCTGTAACTTAGAATCTACTTATTCTTCCCTGTGCAAATTAACAAAAGTTATTTTTTAAATCTGGAAAACAAAACCAACTCAGAAATTAAATTTAAAAAATGGAAATCTGAAACTCACTCTCCCAAGCCATTGTTGGCTGATTCTGTGGCACGTTTTCATGGGTGGTTTACATTCAGGGCACGTCATGGCCCTCAGCCCTGGCTCACCGTGGAGGAGAAGGAGGCACTGATCAGTCCGTCTGACCAAAGCTAATTTTCCAGCTTGCCTACCTTGGAACCCAAGATTTCCATCATGACTCTATTTTCACATGAAAAAATCCAGACGAGAAATCAGAAGACCTGACTTCTAACTCAGGCTCTGCTGCTAACTATGGGGTATTCACCTTAACAGGAAAATGAAAAGTACAAACCTTAGAAATTCTTTTCACTAGAAATAGATTTTTTTAAAGTTTCTTCTGTATAGCACAGGGAACTATGTTCAGTATCTTGTAATAACCTCTAATAAAAAAAATGAAAACGAATATATGTATGTATATGCATGACTAGGACATTGTGCTGTACACCAGAAATTGACACATTGTAACTGACTGTACTTCAGTAGAAAGAAAGAGAGAAAGAATCTAAGATTCCAAGATTGAAGATCTCTGTTTAAAATACAAACTAATTCCCTGAAAAGAGTGACATATTAACCGTCTATTACCCACTACTCCTTAGCTCAAATGAGCCTTTCAGCTTAGCCTGTCCATCTTCTCAAAGGTCCTAAAGGAAGTCACAAAAGATCAGTAATTTAAGTAGGGTGATGAGAAGGGAAATTTCTAGAAGATGAGGGCTTCTCAAAGGAGGAGAGGAATCTGGTGAGAGACCCTGCTGGACGAGGGGAAAGCATGAGTCTGGAACCCCATGTTAGAGGCACCAAAAGGAAAGGGAGGCATGGGCAAGGCACAAAAACTAACTTTTTCCCATTTCACATTTTTTTTACTCTTGGCCAGGGCTAAAGAAAAACGACAAGGAGTCTGTCGTGGTGAGAGCTTTTTAGACCCTTCTGGATGCCTATTAAATAATAATTCCAGTCATACTGATCCTCAGGAATTCGAGTCCCATTGCTGCCCTGACCCAAGTCAAAATACCTGCTTTCTCTCCTTTTCAAAAAATGAGACTCATCTGATGTCGGACCAGGAGGGATTCGGGGGGTGGGGTGGGGAGGGAGAAAAGAAGGAAATAACCAGCAGTCTCCTCTATCAAGCATCCCCTCTGCACGCGGCACCGTGCAGGGGTCTCTCGTTGGATCGGACAAATCTGCCAAGAAGAGATGATGTTCCCAGTCTACAGATGGGGGCCCCCGAGGCTCAGAGAAGATTCAGGTGCCCAGCATCGCCCGGCAGTGATGGGCACAGCCAGAATTTAAATCCACACCTGAGTGACACCAAAACCCACAACGACCATGGAAAATCTGTTTTAGCAAGTGAGTTTCAACCTTCCACTTAAGCGATAAGCAAAGTAATACTGATGATTAACATCCAGCCAGGGCCTATTATTTGCCAACCGCTGTGCTAAATGCCATCATTTATCATGACATTTTATCCTCACTCTGACCCTATAAAATATAGCTAATATTTGTCCCATCTCACTGCTGAGGTTAAGCAATTTGCCCAAGGACACATGGTTAGACAGCAAAGACGAGATTGAAGCCAGACAATCAGACACCAAAGACCATAATCTTAACCTCGGCACAGAGCAAACTTATCTTAGTCCAATCCCCCATAAACAAAAACTTGTTATTGCTCAGTGTCTTAAGAGGGATGAAGATAGTGGGGATTTTAACTATGACCCAGGCTGTTGACAGATCCAAAAGTCACTCTTTGACAGCAGCTTGGAGTGACTGTGGGGGAATGTTCTCAGAGCTACAGAAAGCGACTCCCTGCCTCCAAAGCTATTCAGGCCCCAAACAAAACCTTCTCTGTGTCTCTGATGTCCTTAAGGAACAGAGACCAATTTCAACAATCCCAGACAAATGGCGGCCACCATACCCCGTCCTGTCCCCATCAGGAACAGCACCCTGACCCTCTCCACTTGGGGCCTGGAAAATGTTTCTGGCGTCTTTGCAGAGATGGGAAACTGGAGTGAGGTCGAGGCAGGGAGGAGAGGAAAGGAGTGGGAAAAACAAAAACCAAAAAGCAGTGTCCACGTATGTCGAATGCATAGGGAAGCTGAGCTAATGAAAGAACAGATTTCCACACATGTCTGGAACGGAAAACATGTTTCACAAACTCTCGGCCTTACAAAGGTTTAGCTGCTAAAGGACATGACCGTGGGTACCACTTTCTGTTTACAAGCTTCTCCTCTGCCCTGCATGGAGACGTAACTTTCCGTGTCCTCGCTGGAGGGCTGATTATCCGGTTACCTGAGCTTCGTAAACCCAAACAATTCCCGGAGTCTCTAGGACAGGAGTCAAGGAGCAAGGCCTAGGGGTGGGCACTGATGACACATTTTCACCATCAGCTGAGATACGTGTGTCTTCAAGGGTATCCCCACCACAAACAACTGGCCTGTATGCTTCAGAAAAGTCAGTATCATTGAAGAGAAAAAAAAAAAAAAAAGCTGAGGAACTGCTCCAGATTAGAGGAGATTAAAGAAACATGAGAACTAAATGCAATGCATTATCCTCCATTGCATTTTGGACCAAGGTGGGGGCAGGGGGTTGCCATAAAGGATATGATTGGGGTAACTGGCAAAATCTGAATTTGGAGTGTGTGTTAGCTAACAGTGTTTCACCCTAAAGTTAAATCTGAACCTGACTGTTATACTGCAAGACTGAATATACAAATAGACAATGGCCAGGCCATATATTAAAAAAAAAAAAAACCAAACTTTGACCCACAACCTGTAGGCATCTGCCCAGGAACCCAAACCGTTAACTAATAAACAGTCCAGAAAGCCAGCTGCTGTAGTCAGACTTACAGGAAGACCATTATCTCCAGTGACAATGCAAGAAGGAACTTCTATAACAATTGGCTCCAAATGGCTAAGACTTGATTAATAACTGACAGCTTTCCCAATTTTTGTTCCAATATAGCACCAACCAGAGAAAGTCAGACACGCGTCCCTAACCAATCACTTGGCTACCCTGCTTCCTAGTCAGCCCGCCTCTAGTGCCCCCAGTCCAACAGCCTCCAATTCAGGGCATACCTGACGCGGTCCTTTTTCTCCACTATAAAGCTTTCCCACTTCTCTGCCTGCCTTTTAGTCTCTGCCAAAAGTCAAGAAATGGTGGCCAACTCCCTGGCTATAGCAAGCTCAGAATAAACAAGCTTTGCTTTTTTTTTTTTGTTTGGTGGGTCTTTGTTTATTTCCACAGTTTTGTGGTTTTATGAGAGAATGTTCTTGTTCAAAGGAAATATGCACTGAAGTGTTTCAGGGTAAAGGGTTTTCTGAACCTCAGCGATTCTGAAAAATATATATACATCTAGAGAAAGGGAGGGATAAACAAATGTGGTTATGAGCTAACAATTAGTCAATCTGGGCAAATGGTGGGAAAGTTTTTTGGACTCCTCTCAGCTGCCTTGTAAGTTTGAAATTATCTCCAAATAAAAGTGTCCCCAGCTGATTGCTTATGCCCTGACAAAACAGACCACACCTGGTCGGCTAAGACCCTGAAAGACTCATGTCTTGCTGTGTCATTTTATCCATCTGTTCCCCTTTCAGAACCACAAAGGTAGAAGCCGGGGCTCTCTCAGCCAGACCCCGAAAGATCAATCACTCATCCCAACACCCATGCTTTCCTAACCCTCTCTGGCAGTTATCTGTCTGGATCATCAGCTGCATAGAGAATCAAAGTGATCTCGAAGTCCCTTCTCCCATCTTCCCATGGCCAACGGGCACAGAAGA
This sequence comes from Vicugna pacos, assembly GCF_048564905.1. Classification (NCBI taxonomy): domain Eukaryota; kingdom Metazoa; phylum Chordata; class Mammalia; order Artiodactyla; family Camelidae; genus Vicugna; species Vicugna pacos. The sequence continues at coordinate 26,756,275 of NC_133011.1, read as the reverse complement.
AGTGGGGTGCTCCTCTCATTATCAGCCATCTCATGCACCCTGGGCCTCGTGATGCAAGTAGCTTGTGAACTGAGGATTGCAAGGATGTTTGGAGGTTGGCCATCAGTTTCTTAAGGCTAAGCTGAGTTCTTGGAACTGGCTGGACTTAACTATTACATTCCAAGCTGCTGTATATGACTGTTCCCTAATCTCGCCTTCTTACTCCTCCTTCTTCCTTGAAACTTACTGGGGTATCTTTTATTATAAGCCTCTTTTATCCCTTGATGCCGTGGTTCCTAACCTTGACCACACAATGGAATCATTTGAGGAGCTTTAAAAAGTACTGATGCTGGGTCCCACGTCCCAGAGACTCTTGCTCAATTGTTCCAAGGTGCAATCTGGGATTTAGGTTTTGTTGTTGTTGTTGTCTTTGCATTTGATTTTTAAATTCCCTGGAAGACACTAATGTTGCAGCCAAGATGGAGAACCACTGCCTTAACGCAGTGTCAAACACATTCATAAAGCTCTTTTCTTCCAGATTTCCCACCTTTCTAAGTACTCTGGGGAGGTTTCTGATCACTTCCTCAGACCTCACGGACGCCCTCACAGAAAGTGGATTTCCCCGACGTGGTTAGAATTCACTTGGCCTTTACAAAATTGATTTATCTGACAGTCTTTTCCCAACAACAAATTAAAGAAAGATAAAGCATGTGAAAACCTGCCCTGGTCAATAACAATCAAAGGTACCCACTGTAACTTCCTATAAATAAACTCACCCAGCCTATATTTACACGGCAAAAGCCCCAGTGGCATCACAGCCGATGGCGCACGTCCCCTTGTGACTGCACAAGCTGCTACAGAGCAGAAAACAACAGCTCGCCCATCCAGATGTAGATATAAGACACTGAAAATACATGGGGCAAAGCGATGATGAAATAGCACCAGATTTACAGCAACAGGTGGTGGCCTCTCCTAGCAGGCGCGTACGTGGTCATTCGACCTCTCGGTCACAGGAAAGAGAGAACAGGAAAACCCAGCACCAAGAAGTCTGTTGAAAGTTCTGTGGCTTGGATTTAAAAAGTGGGGGGGAGATGAGGCGGCAGGAGATGCTGGAAAAGCACCCGTTTGCGCAGTTTTCAGTCCGGACCTTCACAGAATTCTGAAGGGGGGCTTCTAAAAATGACTTGTCTCTCTCCTATGGATATCTTACTTGGTCAAATTAAACCAGTTTCTGTAGGTAGGGCCCAGACACTGGTATTTTTAAAAGCTCTCCAGATTGTCTAAGGTGCTGCCGCTTAAGTTTGAATATCAGCTCCACGTAGAACCCTCGCATCTCACCAGTCAGGCAGGACCAAGCTCCCAGGCCCTCTGAACCCGGTTCTGGGGCTACATCACTTCTCACCCCGATCCCCTTAGCTCTGCCCTCTCTCCCACGCCCTTGCTCCCATTACACACACACGTGCACACACACATACACACTCACACTACTAACACATACTCTCATACACGCGGACCCGCAGAGTGAAACTCACAGCAAGCCCACACGAGCTATTACAGTCTCCTGTATATGAGTTGTTTTCTTAATTACTGTGAGTTCCTGGAAGCAAGGACCTCTTCGCACCCTCTGAGGGCCCCCACAGCATCGAGCAAAATCTCAGGCTCAATGAAGTATCAATGCTAAAGGGCTGAAGGGTCAGCTGACTCATTCAGCCAGAACTGCGAGAAGATGATTAACCTTGCCGAGCCCAAGACTCGGTCTCCCGAAGCTGAGTCAGACAGCTACTGAATGTTACGTACCATGGCCTGCATTTGAGTTCTGGCTGCAACACTTAGGAGCTCTGTGACCTCGAGCAAGTGACAACCTTTTCTCCAAGCCTCAGTTTCTGTGTTGACCACATGACTATAATATCACTATTCACCTCATAGCGTTGTTAGATGCTACTACACACGCAGCTCTGTGCAACTACATAGTATCTGGCAGATGGAAAACATTCAATGAACGTTTCAGCAGATGATTTCAAGGGCCACATCTGTGGACCAAAGTTTGCTCTGAAAGATCCTCAAAGCCCAATATAACATCTTCTCTAAACTGTGACAATGGTTAGCAAAAACTGTCTTGGGATGGTACAGGGACCATCGCCCAGCTGATGTCCCAGGGTCCTGTCCGGGTGACCCTGCAGCCCCATTCTGACTATTCTCAGCTAAACAGAGCCACCCAGGAAGTGTCAATCCATGGCTCATCTGTTTCGTTCTTCCTTCACCACGGGGTACAGGGCACGTGGCGGAAATGCTGAGCTCAATCCGAGAACTCTGACCACTCTCGGGGATGCTGCTCAGCCAGAGGAGGCGGCTTAAGCACGAATGATGTCAGAACCACCTGCAGAACTTGCTACAGAGACAAGGAGCTGGACTCCGCTGCCAGAGACTCTGATCCCACAGGTTTGGACTCTGTCTGTGATTCTTCTGAACAACAGCCCAGCTGACTCCGAGGCAGGGAGTTCGGGTCATTCCTGAAGAAACACTGATCTCGTAGGATGATCAAGACAGAGAGCACTAAGAATCAACCAGGGGGCTGTGGCAGGAACGTGGTTTCTGATGTCAGGCACATGACCTAATCCGTGAGGCTTAGTTTCATCATTTGTAAAATACGAGTAATATTCATCTCACAGGATTATTTTGAGGGTCAAATGCAAACATACCTGTAAGGCACCAGACAGAGCACAGCACATTTGCCCCTCAGTATAAGTTTGTTCGTTATGGACTGAAGGGCACATCATAAAAGCCTCTTGGCTTTCTAGCCTGAGATACCAGGAGATGGCAATGCCCTTGACCAAGATGGCACAACTAATTGGAATGAATATTTGGGAGCAGATGCAGGGGCTCCAACCCTAACTGAGTTGCTGCAGACCAACACAGCCCTTTTCCTGCAAGGAAGAGATGCCTCCAGGTCTGTCCTTTGCCTGACCCAGCATTTCCCACCCAGGCACAGGGACTTTCTCTCTCTCACGATGCGGCTCCACAGCTCACTTTACAGGTGCTCCTTCTCCTGAGAATGGCTTTGGTCCCAACCTCTTGCTTTCTCCAAAGACAAACTACAGCCTCACTAAGCAACAGATAATTGTGCAAATTATCTTCCAAAATAGACAGAATTCCACCAACTTCTTAGGCTCCTGAGCCTGACTCTTCTCTGGGGTAGTCCCTGGGAACCCCTGGAAGCTCCAGCCCTCTGCTTTCATTCCTTAGGTTGGCACTCCTCAAACCTCCCCACCTCCCAAGTTCTTACTTTGGGTGGGGCATGGTGTCCCCACAAGCCTTGAGGTGAGTCCACCGGTGTCTACTAATGGACCTTCAGGTGCCCAGTTTTCTCACTCAAGTGGGTGACTTGCATCTTTGAGGAGCCCAGGCCAGGATAACACTCATCTCCTCGGGCTCTGGCCTTTGGGGACCTTCCCTCATTGAGAGGGCGATGGGCACTGAGTCAATGATATTTACCAAGTATCCAGAGTCCAACACACCAGTGTCCCTCATACTTGTCCAGCCATACCTGCCTGGAGGGTACGACAGGGTTCCAATGACAGCAACAACACAGAATTGGGGAGGAAACTTGTGACTCATAATATTACCCTCTCCACCCAGCAATTTCCCAGGCTCTTCCCAAGAAGATGTTCACATAAGCTGGAGAACTTCATCTTCTGGGCTCTCGTGGAGTCTGTCTCCTGCCACAGCGATGGTCCTGGAACTCCTGCCCCATCCAGACACAGGCTGGTCTGGCCTTCTGCTCAGGTCACCCTCACCCACTCCATCTCAGATGCATCACGCACTCTCAGCCCACCTCTTCCAAGCTCCACAGAGTTCTGCTTCACAGTACACCACAGCCTCCGTGCGAGTTTCCCATCACAAAGTTGGATTCTGGTTGGTCATGTAACCATCGCCTACCAGCAGGGACAAAGAGGGAACAGAGAGAGAGAGAGAGGGAGAGGGAGAGCGCACACGAGCTCTTTAACCACACACTCTCTGCTGAGTTCAAAAGCCTCTCTCCTTCCAACACCAGCCACAGCCCTTGCTTAGACCAACTGTTGGGCACTTCCACCTCCTTTTTTCCATCCCTAGGCTGGTCCTCAGTCTGTCCTGCTCACAGGCCTCTGGACAAGCCCTGACTTGTCTACAACCAACAGAAAACAGCTTCAGCCTTCAAGCTAGGACCTCCGTCGGCCACAGTTCTCCGAGAAACACTGGAGGTCACGCAGGAGGTAGTCCTTAAGGGGCTGAAAACCTAAAAAGGTACCATGGAAATCTAAGATGGTAACATTAGGGGACATTTAAACCAGGTGAGGGGTACATGGAAATTCTCTGTTATCTTTGCAACTTTGATGTAAATCGAAACTTATTCCAAAATAAAAAGTTCATTTGAAATGAATTCTAAAAGTAAGAAAAGAAAGAGAGAAGGAAGGGAGGGAAGGGAGGGAGGGAGGGGAGGCACTATTATTCAACTCATAAAAAATTTAGAAACAGGAAAAACTATACTGTCTAAAGGATATATTTTTAAAAGACTTGTATGTGCTATATTTTACCATTTTAAAAAGAGCTGAGAAAAAGCAATTAAACAGAAGCTTTTGTTAAGCATGATTATGGTTGGCCACATCCTGTGCCATCTCTGAGTGGACCACTCTCAGAAGTCACTTCCTTTCAAGGCCTTTGGGACCACTCAGGCTAAACCAGCCCACCTCACCACTTTCATTTCTTCACAGCACTTCCCACTAGGTAAAAGCATCACGATCAGTGATGTTTTATTGGTAATAGTCTATCTTCCCCATGGAAGAAAAAGGGAGAAAGGGAACTGAAACAGTTGGGCCATTGAAGATAAACAACTGTGTCCACGGTTTTTGTTCAGGGGAGAATAGAAATGTAGCAGGAGGCAGACAAGGAGCCAAGGGAGCTCCTTTCCTTCTTCTTTTTTAAAGACGGTACGCATACATTACGATGAACCTGTGTGATGAAGGCAATCATCCAGAAGGAAGGGGGAAACGGGATGAGCAGAAGGAAGAGAGAATAATGAGCAAGGCCAAGTGCTGGGGAAGGTGACAGGAGGAGGACTCGGGGTGTGAGTGCAAGGCCAGGCCTCACCAGGGAGCAAGGACCACAGGGGAAGGGCAGAGGGACCCCCTGCTGGGAGGTCTGTAGATTTCAGTGAAGGAAGAGGACGTTCTCTTCTCATTGTTTCTCTTTTCTCCATGAGAGTGAGGCTGAGGGGGGAGATGTTAGAGGCTGGAGGAGAAAGGTGGTGAAATGGCCCTCAGGGAGAAGGGGACAAAAACTGACCAGAGAAATGCAGTGGAATGTCTGCGAATAACCGAGAGCCCTCTTAAAAACGATGGTCCCCAATATGAAGCAAGGTGAGTCAACACCATTGAGTGCTTTTCTCCAGCCTGATCAGCTACCTGGTACAGGTCAAGAAGAGGAGGAGAGGGGGACTTCTGTCAGCCGAATGTAACAGAGGGCGAGAGGGCAAGGGCCTGGGTGACACAGAAGACGGCGATCCGAGCTGGCAGGGAAGGATGGGCAGGTGGCGGCGGACCTCACCATTGCCACCGTCTTCAACTGCCTGTGCCATTGTTATTTCCGTTTGTGTTTTCAAGCCATCGCAGTAGAATTTACTACAACAAGATGCAGTATTTTATCTTGCTTTTAAAACTAATTTTTTTTAATATCTATAAAGATACGAAAGTCCCTGGGAAGACTGGCTCTTTGAATCTGTCATGAGAGACTCCCCGTTTTCTGACAGAATAGATACGACAGACGACAGCCTGGGAATCCCTGTCTCACGCAGTCTTCACTCAAGTCAGGCGCCATCTCACAGGAAACACATGCTCTGCTGATCAGCAACGCAGGCCATGGCAAGAGGCAGATCTGGCCTCCAACCCCATCTCCGTCACCAGCCAACCTTGGCCAGGTTTCTCATTCCTTTGTCACCTCAGTCTTCTCAGCCATACAGTCGGACAACAGTACCTCCTAGAAATGCTATAAGCAGTAAGTGAGAAAATTCATGTGATGCGCTCAGCAAGGTGCCTGGCACATCCTAAACATTCAGTAAAAGAGAATCGTAGTCTCTTAGACTAAGTACCCAATAAATGCTGACCGCCTGGGACTTTGGTCGTGGTGCCATGGCTGTTGAGGTATTTAACCCTGAATAAACGGGTTAAATGCTCAGGCACCTGGGTGGTAAGGAGGTCTCACTCTCACTGACACTCTGTTCTATGGTTGGAGAACAACCTTAATTTGATTCAAGACAGGAAACATTTACATTCTCAGTGCTGTCCTAAGCAGCTTATACGTATTATTTCACTTAATGGTCACAATCATAGGATCAAAACCAGATCTTTCTGCTGCCAAAAGCTATACTTTTTGTCCAATAAAACACTTCCTCCTGATAAGCCTATTCCAAAATTCTAATTTGTTCTAATTCTGATTTGTTCTAATTCTGCTCGCAGGAAGGACCCAGAGGAAGGCAACTCCTCCTCTCTATGTTTCCTCCAAATTGAGCAGCAAACTCTTCAAAGCTGTGGATCCCACCAGGGGACAACGGGTGTGCTGGGGAACTCAGCCTCGGGATCCACTGAGTCCTGCCCAGAGCCTCTACTTACTGCCGGAAACCCCTTCCCAAGGGAGGTCTTTTATGTAAAGTTATTTTCATGAAGTCCAGAGAATCTTTCTCAGGGAAAGCAACTTCTCCATCCAGTGAAACAAGTGTCTGCTGACCCCATATTCACAGTATAAGATCCCCGTACATGACCCTCTGCCTTAAATGGATGGATGTGCTATCATTCCGTCATTCAACCAGCACACATTCTTGCCAAGAGACATAGGCACCAAGGGGAGTGCAAAGGAAGTATGAGGTCTGGACCTTAAGGACCTAAGGACACCCCATAAGTAACCTATGTGACCTCAGACAAATCACATCACCATCCTAACCCTCAGCTTCCTTGGTGAGAAATAGGGACAGCAATAATTTCCAACACAAGGGTTATTGTGAGGATCTAATGAGATGATGCCTGTTGTTACTTTGGAAGACACCCCCACACAGACATCCTTCTTCCTTGTTATCAGAACTCCAATTATTCAAGAAAGCACTGTGTCTTGCCCAGACCATAAATTAAAATTGATATGATATGGCCATGATGGTCCTATTCCTTTTCGCTAGATACTCACTTTGTGGCTGGGACTATCTCTTTGACCTTGTTCTGGCCTAGGAGAGGTTAAGAGACACCATCTCAGGGCTTCTGGAAAACGTTTTTCTTTCCTATAAAGGAGGTAGGCATGAGATAATATACGTAAGTGTCCTAAATCTGCATGTGCGCACGCACGCACACAGATGCAACGCCTGAAGCTTGGTAGCTATTTTGTTAACCATGAAGTGATAAACATAAAGGCAATAGTCAAAAGCTAAGGATAGAGAAGCAGAAATGAAGAATGACCCTAGATCCTGAGAAGACCTTAGACAGAATGAACCAGCCTCAGATCGCTTTCCTCCAGAGATCTTCAGTGAGATAATAAATGCTTGAGTATATAAGCCACTGTTAATCCATCGTCATTCACAGTCCAAAGCATCCCTAATTGGTTCAATGTGTTGTCTGTTGTAATCATTCACTCCAAGCTCCGATCACTGTTCCATCTTTGACTTAGAGCTGGGAGTCACGTCTCTGAGTACCAACAGGGCTTTATGAGGGCTGTACTTTGGACCAGGTCATCCACAGTAAAGTTGAGCCCCTCTATAATTTTCCATAAAGTACTCTTCTCCAATGGACCCCAGCACAATTAGCAAAAGAGGAGCCCTAAGCCCCACATGACTCACAAAATGCTTCCCAGAGATTCCTCCAGTACAACCCCATATTTGCAGCCCCCTGGCCCAATCCCATGCTTCCTGTGTCTCATATGTTATATTAACACTCTTCTGGGTCATGTTCTTGGCATTCCGCTCTGTTTCAATGGAAAAACTTCTAATTACCCACGAGGTCAGAGGAGAGGTCCGAAGGTGTGAGCAAATGTAGGGAAACTTAATACATGTTTAGCATTGCGGCTGGTACCTAGTGGTTTTTCAATGAAAGGTAGTTGTTGTTACCATGATCAGGATCATTATCATTATAAAACACAGTTGCTGTCATTTCTAAATTCAGCTCTTCTGCAAGGGAATAGACAAGTCCTGCCCTCCGGAGTTCACCCACCCTCTGTGACTTAGAGATCAGGATTCCTTCTGACGTGGCATTTTCCCAGGGTGGGAGGGGAATACCAGGTGATGGCAAATGAGCAGGTGCCTGATAGGTTACATGAAGAAAGAGGTGGGACTTAGACTGACCCTTCAGAAGATGAGTCAGGGCCATGGTAAAGAATCACACCCTATCTTCCCAACCTGGGCTGAAAGTCAAGATGAATTTTATATTGTTCATCACTCAATGAGTATTTATTGAGGTACATGGCAAGTGCTCAAAACTGTACTGTAAAATTCCCCTGGAAAACAAGGAGACAGTAAAATATATACACAGAAGGGATTTATGGCTTGATTAAAGGTATTCATCCCAGGAAAACATCCTCAGGTTTCAGCCATTCACTTTCCCGGAATTCTAACTGAGGTGCCAACCTGGAAGATCCCCAAAGACATATACCACGTTTCCCAAAGAGCTCTCCTCTAAAATGGACCCTGTAGTTCTATAAACAAGCCAATCCAAGGCAATTAAATGATGCTGTGGTGAATCTTTTATTTGGTGCCAATCTCCTTGTCTGCTGGGGCTCCACCCAGTCCCAGAAGGGAAATACCCCAGGGAGTGGGGCGTGCAAAGACTGCAGGACTGCAGCCAGGACACCTGCGTCTCCAACTCCAAACCCCGACCCACCACTGAATGGCTGTGCAACCCCACACAGATTACCGAGCCTCCCTGCACCACCATCTCCGCATTTGTCAAGTGAAGGGGCTGAACTCAATGGCTCCTGTGATGGTTAATTTCATGTGTCAACTTGGCTGGGCCACAGAACCCAGGTAGGTGGTCAAACATTATTCTGCATGTTTCTGTGAGGGTGGTTTGGGATAAGATTGACATTTAATCTGTGGACTTTGAGGAAAGCAGACTGCCCTCCACAGTGAAGGTGGGCCTCATCCAATCACTTGAAGGCCTGAATAAAACAAAGATTGTCTTCCCCTGAACAAGAGGAAATTCTGTCAGCAAATGGCCTTTGGACTCAAACTGCATCACTTCCCTGGGTCTCCAGCCTGCCAGCCTACCCTGCAGATTTATTTTAGACTCCAAGCCTCCAGAATTATAGGATACAATTCCTTTTCCAATTCCTTTAAAAAAAAAAAAAAGGAGGTGGATAGGGTATAGCTTAGTGGCAGAGTGCATGCCTAGCACACATGAGGTCTTGGGTTCAATTTATTATTTAAATAAATAAACAAACAAATAAACCTAATTACCTCCCTTCCCCTCCCCAAAAATTTATTTTTAAGTATACATGTATATGCATGTTTATGTGTACATGTGTGCATATGTGTGTGTATACATCCCTTTGGTTCTGTTTCTCTGGAGAACCCAGACTAATACAACCCCCAAACTTTTTTCCAGTTTTCAGACGCCAGGAGTCTGACTGGTAGCAGAGGACAAGGTTAGACCCATTTCTCAGCCTGCAGCTTTCCAGGCAGGGATGTCAAAATGATCAGGACAATGTCCTCTTTCAGGAGGACTTATGCAATGGGTCTCCTCGACACAACAATAAATACCAGTAGTTCCAGAACTGGGACACCACGTACCAGTGGTTGGGGAGAGATAAACTGATATGAACACAGCCAAGAGGAATCCAAGATGGGAGGTTATGAAGGCAACTTCACAGGCCACCAGTTTTTCCATCTTCTGTCAGGAACCCCCCAACCCCAGACACTCACCACGTTTTGATGCTGTCATCCCAGAAGCAGGAAGCAGATTTTTTTACTGGTGATTGATGAGGTGTTGCTATAGAGCAGAGCGTCTGCTGCAGAGGAGACAGGGAGACTGTCTCTGCAAGATACAACGTGGGAGTGGGGGAGGGAGGGAGAGCGCAAGCAGGCTGACGCTGAAATCCATCTGAGGACCACAGCAGCTCAGAAGAGCCTGCTCCACACCAGCTGCTGTCTAGAAGCCCCGGGACCCACCGTTTCATGCCTCTCCTTTAATGACTCTGACCAGATCCCAGCTACAGCTGGCCACAGATGGGAGACGGCAGCTCCTTCTTAAGCTCTGTTGCTGTGTCTTCCTCCTTAAGCCCTGTGTGTCCCGTGTTCCATCCAAGGCCCTCTTCTCATCCATTCTGCATGCTCTATCTATGCCCAAGGCTTCACCTCCATGTGAGAGAACCCCAAATCTAGACATCCAGCCCTTCTGCTCTTCTGTGTTCCTGACCTGGGCTCCCCTAGAATGTAAGCTCCCTGAGAGCAAAGATGGTCACCTCTTGTTCTCTGCTTGGTCTCCAGTACCTGGAACAGCTCCTGGAACATAACTGGTTATTAATAAATTTCTGTTCACTCAGTGCATGAACTCACATCCGGCAGCCTTCAGACATCTCCACTTGGGCTCTCTTCAGACATCTCCTTGTATTCAGTAGGACAATGCCTCAGAAAATTAAAATTAGAGCTACCATATAACCCAGTAATTCCACTTCTGGGTATTTATTGGAAGGAAACAAAAACACTAATTGGAAAAGATATACACCCCATGTTCATTGCAGCATTATTTACAAAAGGAAGACATGGAAGCAACCTAAGTGTTTATTAATGAATGAATGAAGAAAATGTGCCATATATTTACAATGAAATATTATTCAGCCATAAAAAATAAGGAAAGCTTGCCATTTGTGACAACATGGATGAAATGTGAAAGCACTGGGCTAAGTGAAATACGTCAGACAGAGAAAGACAAATACCATATGATCTCACTTACATGTGGAATTAAAAAAAACTAAACTCATGGACACAGAACAGATTGGTGGCTCCCAGAAGTGGAGGGGGGTGCAAAATGAGTGAAGGTGGTCAAAAAGTATAAACTTCCAGTTAAATAAATGTCATAAGGATGTAATATACAGCATGGTGGCTCTAGTTAATAACATTGTGTTGCATATTTGAAAGCTGCTAAGAGAGTAGATCTTCAAAGTTCTCATCATGAGAAAAAAACCTTGTTAACTGTGTCTGGTGATGGATGATCACTAGACTTATTGTGGTCATTTCACAACATATACAAATATCAAATCATTATGCTGTATACCTGAAACTAATTTAATGTTATATGTCAATTATATCTCAACTTAAAAATAATAAAACACAATTTTTAAAAAAATAAAAAATAAATGTAAAATCATGTGTACAGAGGTTGGTCACAGAGAAAGAAAGAAAAATGTCTATATTAGAACAAAGGCTGGAAAGGAATTATCAAAGTGTTAACAGGGGTTGTCTCTACATAATGGGACTACGTAACTTTCAGTAACTTCTCTGTCTTCAGTGGGTCCATATTAATTTGCTGATCAAGTAAAAGGAACTATAGTAAAATACAGGAGTGAAAAATGAAAATGAGATAACCGATGCCAACTCACATGGGAACTGCCATGTTTTGTTTTCTAATTCAGAGCCCTTTTGGTTGATTCTGAGGCTAAAGAAACCCTATCTTCTGCCCAATCACTTTACCTGCCACCTGCCTCCTCCCTCTCAGATGAAATCTGAAAGAAAGGTTCTGCTATTCTGGGTCCCAAGCATGTAGTCCTCTCCTTTTCCCTCATGGTTCCAATCCCCTTTCTCTCACTCCAGTTTCACTCCCACCTTCTCAGAGATTCCTTAGTGTGGATCCATCACACCTGGCTCTTCGGTGATACTTCTAAGGAGCTACTCTCTCAGGTAGGTGTGTCTCTGAAAGGATGTGACAAAATAATTCCTATTCAGTGAATAGGATGTTTGGGATGTGTTGAGATCATCCATCACTGGAAAACTCTGGGATGCCAACCCATGACTTAAGACGCATTAATCCCATCAAGACTCTCTACCTGAACTCTAAGTTGCTACAGGTTTATTTGTTAATAAGTCCAGCGCCTCAGCACATTTAACACAGAGAAACAGGACTGTGCATCTTGTCACAGAATTAATACACTTTTTAATCAAATGTAGAGATGCTCTTTACTCAGTAAATAGTGCAACCTTTTTATTAATCTCATTTTTTCCTTGCAACAACACAATAAATGTTAGAACAAAGCTCATATAATTAATTTAAGTACCCTTGTCACTAACCTGTTTTACTACAGTCAAGTTCAACTACTCCTCAGGTCTGCTCCAGCTTGTTCTGAATTGTACATAAAATAGACTATTGGTGTTAATTGCCTTGGTAAAAATAACATTTATAATAATAATGGCTCATTATGTGCCAAGCACTGTGCCCAACTCATTATTTCCCACACAGAAACTGAGGCACAGAGATTCTGAGTAACTTGTCCCAAAGCACACAGCTGCTAACTGGAACCCAGGCAGTCTTTCTCTGAGCACCATGTATTCCCTTCACTCTCCATATGGTTCTGTCCCACAGCTCCAACTGTGTCTCCAAAGGAGATATGGTTCTGAACACCCTCCACGAGTAGCACTCCAGAATTTCTGCTCTTGGCCCCCTGAGATTCTCCCCGTTCTGTGACTCAAAATTAATTGCTCTAGAACCTTATACTTTCATGTCTCCAACCATGGTGTTTTTATTTTCTCAACTTAAATATCTGTCTCATTTTCTAATGCAATCCTTTTCCATTATTTTTAGCTTTTTAAAAAACTTTTTAAAGTGCCGAATCCCCTCTCTTAAAATGTTTTTAAATTTTAAAAAGCCTACCTAGAGGAAGCAGAGCAGAATCATCCCAGGAGCTGCATGGATGGTCGAGTAAATATTATTTTAATAAAGCGAAAAAAATGTAATGAAGCCAAGAGCATGTATCCCTAATGGTGGAATCTGGTTTGTTGGCAACAGTCTGCTGAAGAAGATATTTGGGGTTATCTTCCAGGGAAAAGCAAAACAAATCAAAACAGAAACTAGTGCTCTTGTCACTTTTCCAGGGTTGGGAAATGGGAACCCACTGAAACTTCTACCTAATGATTTGACCTGCTAGGAATTTGTCCTGTCTGCTTTCAAAGGGTTGCCTTCCTGAGTCTGGCTGTGGTGAAAGCGGCAGCCATCAGGAAGTGACTCTGAAAACACAAGAGCCAGGCAGGAAAGGAGAGGCAACAGGTAATGTATTTGCTAAATTTCAGCTACAATAGTAAGATGCCAAGAGCTACTGTCCAACTAATAAAATACTGACAAATCAAATAATAAAGGTGGAACAATATTTAGGTTTAGGGTTATAACCATAATATTAATTTGTAAAAATTAATGTCTGAAGATGGGGTAATGTGCCCCTCTAGGAAGTGGGGTGGTGAGACGGGGAGAGCAAAACACTTTTTAATTTCACAGATATCCTTCTATACTATTTGAAATCTTAAATCAGGAATAGGTATTATTGCTGTAACAGAAAAATCGAAGGACCAAAAATCCTAAAAAATGTATGTCTATATCTATATCTATATCCATCTATCTATGTGTACACATGTGGACAGGGAAACATGTACATATACACAAAAATATTACACACCATCCTTCCAAATGTTCCTTTTCTCTTAAGGACATTTGTAAAGCTCACATAGGGACCTATTTTCAGACAGCTAATGCTGTCTTTTCATCAAGATCTTTATGCTTTCAAAAAAAAAAGAGTAAGTCAGAACTTCTAGCAAAAAGTCCTATGTAGATGAAGAAAGAAAAACACCCCTTCCAATAGCATTTATAGAGCAACTACAGTTACCAGAAGACAAGGTGCTAGGCCTTGAGATGCAGGGATGAATAACTCTGATTAAGAGGCAGGTCAAAAATGTAAATGGCAAACTTTGATCACAACACGAATGCAGTTTTAAGTGACAAAACTGAAGTAAAGGGCAATTACTCAAGATGATGCCAGAAGAAGCACTAATCACAGGTGGGGGAGGGAATGTGTCTGGAAGGCAGAGAGTTTGAAGTTCCTTCTACTTGTCTAGATGTTTGGGACCTGGAAGACACCCCCCCCCCTCAGTTCTCCCCATTCGTCATCCTGCTCCAGCCAGATCAAAGCCAAAGCAGAGCCCAGGAGTCCAGACATAAAGAGAAATCCTTTCCCTGCCTCTGCTTCACTAGAGCTGGGTTATTTTAAGAGCCAGGGAACTAGAGGACATTCTTAGTCTTCCTAGAGCCTAGATCCCTGGACATCTGGGTCGACAAGTGAGTCTTATTCTTTCTCATGAACTGAGGGCTTCTAAAAAGGCATACACACGGCCCAGTGCATAGGAAAAGCTGGGGACCCTTCCCTAGTAACCAGTGGAACCGCAAGCAATCTGGTGCTCCCATTTTCTACTCATCAGATGGGCGAGATTTCTAAAGACTCAGCAAACTTACGTTGCGGAGGATGCCAGGACAAGGATCCACCCATTCACCATTTGTTAGTATAGAAACTGGCTTAACGTGTTGGGAGGACAGCTGGAAACGTCTATACGAAGTTCACCTGTACACCCACAACCAGCAACTCCACAGGGACATCCTTGCACGAGGACCTATGGACAAAAAACACTCATATAGATGTTTATAATAGCAGGAAATTGTAAACAACTGAAATGCCAATCAGTAAAGAAATGGTTAAATCAATGGCAACACGTCCCTCTTAGGGAATGTCACGTGCAACATTTCAGAAGAGTGAGGCAGGCCTCTTTGTCGTGTCACGGGCGGAATGATAAGTGAGAAACGCCAAGTATCATCATAGCACAGAGTGTGATCTGACTTCTGTTTTTAAAAATCTATACGCATTTGTGTGAAGGCCAGTGTCTGAGAGACAGCGGTTGCCTGTCCCTCGTTATCTACAATTTTATAACACATACTCATATTCCACTATTGAATTTTTTTTCTAGTGAAAGAAAAATAAGAGTATTTTTAAATACAACAAGAGAAAGTGGAAAGAATTTTGGAGTCAAGGGAGACAAGCGGGCTGCCCAGGGCTCTAACTGGGGAATTCGGCCGAGAATGGGTGTTAGTCCTCAGCCTGACAGGCTAAGAGATTGTATTATATCAGACCTGAGAGTGGCCGAGTCTCCCAGCAGCAAATTCAAACTAGCTAAGCTTCCAAGAGATTGATGGAGAAACAAGCAACTTTCCATTTAGAGCAAGGTGTCTCAGCCTCAGCACCATTGACCTTGAGGGCTGGATAATTCTTCGCTGTGTGAGGCGAGGGCACTGTGAGATGTTTAGCAGCATCCCCGGCCTCTACTCACCAGATGTCAGTATCACAGTCCTCCCCCAGCTGTGACGACCAAAGATGTCTCTAGACAGTGCCAAATGTGCCCTGTGAGGATGTTGCCAGAATCGTCCCCTGTTGAGAACCACTGACTTACAGTGAGAAATAAAACTGCCAAGAAAGGCAGATGCCGAACTGCAGGAAAATGACACGGACAAGCAACTGCCAGTGGAAGGTTGCTAGGAGAGCAGGAAGTCAGAACAAAGGCAGGCTTTGAAAAAACATATACAATTTAAATATTTGATGACTTTGGTTAGGTATAACCTGAACCACCCCTTCTCTCCTCCCCAACACACACACACACACACACACACACACACTCCAGGGAAATCTCTGTCCCCAGACAGTATGCTGGTTGTGCACTACTGCCGGTCTCTCTCCTCTGACCCACACTAATTAATTGTTCCCCTTTTGATCCGTACTTTTTTTTCCCCCAGAGACACTAATGTTGTCAATTGTGTTCATGCTTCTTAAAGACATCAACGACTTTGGACGGCAGAGGAGCACATGATCCACGGGAGTAGGTGACCTCTGAGAGCAGCAGAGCCCCAAATGCCCCACCACAAAACATCCTTTCTTTGAAATTGTGTTTCACCTGAAAACTCCATGTGGTTTTGCCTTCTGCTCCATGTTACATGTATATATTTATTTTAACAAAAAGCGAAGTCATTTCTCAAATCCTAAATAGTCAGCTTTGGGAAGGTCCACAAGTTTATCCTGTGGCTCCGTGTACTCCCAGGACCTTTCAAGGCATAAAGAAGAGACGGCTTCCTGCTCTTCCTTCAGCTCATCCAAGGAGAATATTTCTATGAGCTTGAAGAAGGTTCAGAGAAGTTCCTCGGGGGAACTTGAGCATCAAGCTGATCTTATCAAGGGTACTGTTTACATTCCCAGGCTCAAGGAAAGCCCTTCCATGGCCGCCTAGATCGAGCAGCTCACAGCCTCTGCCCTAGCTGAGCTCCAGTAGCATCACAGACAAGAAAATGACGTGCTAGGCCTTCTCTGTCTCCAGCAGAATTCTCGCTAAGACAAATACTGTATGATTTCATTCATACATGGAATATTAAAAAATGTTTTAAACCAAAAACAATTGTTTTAGCAAACTAAATGAAGAAACCAAACTATACAAAAACGAACATATAGGTACAGAGAACAGAGTAGTGGTTAACCGGGGGGAAGAGGGAGGGTGAAATGATTAAAAGGGGTCAACTGTACGGTGACAGCAACTAAACCTTTGGTGGTGAGCATGCAGTGGTGGACACAGAAGCCGAAATATAATATTGTATCCATTAATTGTACATAATGTCTAACGTATAAAAAAAGACAACCAAGTAGCTCATTTCAAACAATAGTACCTCCCGAGACTTTTTAAAAGAAATTTCTCTTAACAAGAAAGAAATTTGAGGCAAGGGGGAGTAAGGAGGCTCTATTTCTAAATCAGACTTCCTTGGAATTTTATTTTCTCTTATTTAAGGGGTTTCATGTTTCAATGAGGGAGATATTGAATATAGTATATTTCAATCACGGCTCATTTAAAGCATGTGCAAAGACTGACTTTTGCAGGGGACAGGGGACTTATGGATGGGAAAAAAACCACAGCAGGGGATGTGCTCAAGAAATATTGAGCTTCCCTTGTCAGTTTTGAAGTCACAATGTTGGACCCTGCTATGCTGGGACAGGCAGAGAATTTTATGAGACAAACACTTCTGAGGTTACAAGTCACGATTTCGTAAATCTCATTTCAGTATCTTTTGGAAGCCAAAATTCTGTTCTTGTTCCCATTTCTCCTCCTCCAATCCCTTCTTTATTTATATGCCATAAATACAAAATCTCAGAAAGGACAGAACTAGATACATCCCTTTCCTCTGATTCTGGGATGGAATTTTGTGTTCTGCTGGTGCATTCTTTACCCAGTTCTACATATGATTCTGATGTACTTTCATCCTTAAACAGTTTCTTAGTAGAACAAGATTTTCTATTTTTACAATTTCCCTGAAAAATGACTAAGAGAAACGGGCCCTGGATTTTCACCATTGCTTCCCTCCAGAATATTTCTTAAGGACTCAAATTGTAGTCTTCTTACTCATCATTAGTGCCATGATATCTGGGGAGGGGAGACCCGGTGTCTGCAAATCTGAAGCCCTCTTGAACATTAGCTTTGTGGAGAGATAAACATGGTGTTGGTTCCTGCAGTTTCCAGGCCCGTGGAACAAAAGCTCTGCCTCGCCGGGGACTATTTACACAGAGAAGAGGCAGGGAGAGATCAGAGGCACAGTTCTGGGAAATCGTGTTCCATGTTAAGCAAAGTAAGCCCAGCACCGATTAAGTGGCACACCAGAGTGGAAAAGTAACCCAGTCCACTTCAGTCCAGAAGGTGCAATTAGGCAAAGAAAGGTCGCACCACCACAAGGCCAGAAATGCATCAGGATTAAGGGTGTCTGTTTTGGAGACAGGCAACTTGGGTTTGAACCCCATCGTATTCACTGCAAATTTCTTAGCCTCTCTGCTTCAATTTTCTCATATGTGAAATGGTGATAATAGCACTGGTTCATTCAGCAAATGTTTATGAATGCCTGGTGTACATAAGCCAGGCACTCTTCTAGATGCTGGAGGTGGAGGAGGGGCAGTGCTGGGCAAAACGTTCACGGTCACTGCTCATGGAGAGTTTATCTCCTAGGGAGGATGGATGAGCGATAAAGAAAAGCCCAGGATGATTTCCATAGCAGATGCTATAGAGAAAACAGTTCGTGTGACAGAAAGCGGTGGGAGAAAGGGGACAGTGAAACATTAGAAGAAACAACTGAGCTGATGGGTGCACGATGGAAACAAGCCAGCCACGTTAAAGACTCAGGTGGAACCCAGTTCGAAGGGTATTTCATAAGGACTCGATGAGATCAAGCACAGAAAATTCAGTGCAACACCAGACACAACAAAGGGAAGTTACTCAACACATGGAGGCGGGCATTATAATCCAGAGGGCTTGGGAAAGTTCCCAGGGTCAGGTCATGAGGAAGCTGGGCGAGGGGATGACAAGGACGTCAGGGAGGAAACTGAAGCCGAAGAGTAAATGTATAGCCTCCACCACGGAGGCCAGATGGAACAAAGGAGTCGTGGGAGGGCTGTGAAGGAGGCCATGAGGACCTGGGGAGCGCAAGCCCCCTCTGGAAGGAGCAGCTGGAACCCACTCCACTTCCCTCAATTACCCTGACCCCCGTGACTTGAGTTTGTCATCCTGGTCTGCACACAGCATTTCTCTCAGCTCACTCCACCCATGTACCTCCCCTCTCTATACCTGGGCTGCTTCTGCCCAGCCTGGCCTGGACTCTTGGGCAGGAGGTGGGCCAGCGAGGCAATCAGCATCTCTCTAATCTCCTTGTTTTGTAGATAAGGAAACTGGGCCCCGAGAGGTGATGAGATTCTAGCAGGGAACACAACTACTCTCTCAATCTTGACTGAAGATCGAGCCTCCACTCATTAAGAAGGTTGCCTTCTCCCACCTGGGCTCCCCCTCTGCCTGTCCTGCAGCTCCAGAGGTGGCCAATGCACAGAGCAGTAGGAGAGACACCTGCCCAGCCAACCAACCCAGGGGATCCACGGGGGCCCTGATGCCACAATGGAATATCCCCGCACCCCCCAGAGAAATGAAACTCCAGTGCACCTAGTTTTCACACAGCAAGGAGTGTTTTCTGGCAGGTCACAGGGATAGAGAGGAGGTCATGGTATTATCGCCATCGCGGGTGCTGACTGAGGAGCTGCATACCCAGCAAGGCAGGACACTGGAGAACAACCCTAGACAACCGATCTGGTCAAATGAACACTTCAGTCATCCAAAGAGCATGTACAACCTCAAACACAGAACTGCAGAGGGACCCAAGGGACGTAGTGACATCCCCTTCCATTCGAAAACTGCTTTCACATTCTTTGTCCCAGACAGTTTACAGAGGGAAAAACCACAGGCCAAAGAGATTAACTGAGATGTTGTGACTCCCTGGTGCTCTGCCCTCACGGAAGTCAAAGCCCATGATATTTGAGTATGCCTTCCATGTGTGGGGAACAGAAGGTTCCCATCCATGAAACAGTAAGAGAATAATCCCACGTGCACAGTGCTGCCCCAGGAGGACCTGCTGGTCAGTGCTCCGGACCTCTGAACCACTTATCATTTCTGGACGACACCATGCTCTTCTCATCTGCAGGCTTTGTAAATACCATTTTCTTTGCCTGAAATCCTATTCCTCACGTCTCTCCCCACTATGAGCCTCATTTGCCTGGCTAAATCCTATTTACTTTGTCACAACTTAGCTATCACCTTCTCTGGGAAGACTTCTCTGACACCCAGGAGTTGGTGCCTCATCCATATGCCTCCGTGGCACCTGCTACCTCTTAGAGCACTCATCAACTGCTGTCCTATAACAACCTGATTGTGTTCCTGTTGTACTATGTTACCCTGCGTTCCAGGATGACACAGAGGCTATGTCGTATGTGCTGTTCTATCCCTTGGCCTCAACAAGCACTCAATAAGTTGCCATTTACAGAATCATAAACAGGACCAGAGTCCCGCCCTCCCACAGCTCACAGTGTGGCAGGGAAGCTCACAGCCCAAGATGTTTACTCCACAGCAGGCTCCCCCTGAGAGCCCCAGGCCTCTTATGGCTCTCTCTCTCCCTCTTTTGGGAATTTCTCCCCTGCCTCATTGTCAACAACTCCATGTTAGTCGGGAGAGATCTGGATAATGCCAACCCACTCCGGAGCCAGCCAGCTCCTCTCTGCAGACTGGGCACCAGTCCATCTGATTTTCTCCCTTCCACTGGCATGAGAGGTCTAAAGGCAGCCAGGAAATCAGTCTTGGGAATGTTTGGCCTTTCCAGGCCCTTGGGATTAGAGTATAAAAATGTGACCCAGGGAGACGCATTAACAGCCCTTTCCCTTATTGATTGGAGAGAACTCCTTGCGTTCACTTAGCTGCCTGGGCCCACCTGTCTCTCTCTCATTCTCCCAGTCCTTTATCACCGTTTGTCAGTTAATATTTATTTTTGATGCTGACTCTGTGTAGGCTATGATGAACACGTTTGGAGTGTCTGCCCAGTTTACATGACTCCTTCAGCATACCACTGACCACCATATTTCATACCTTGCCCCTCACCAGTGCTGACTGGACCAGGATTGGAAACCAGCTGGAACCAATCACATTCTCTCACTGAGGACCTGGGTCTAAGAGAGTCTAGTTCACTCTGAGTTGGTCTCTTAAGTGGAGGTGATGTAAACTAAAGACCTGTATGGTGACCTACTAAGTAGACTGAGGAGCATAGAAGGCTGGTCTGTAGAACAAGAAGGAATCAGAGACACTGCACTAAGACACCTGGATTGTTTTTTTAAATTCCTGGTTGCAGCCCCTTTCTGAGGCCCAGTTTCATTCCTCCCCGTAGGTACCTCTTCAACATTCAACAATTATCCATCGAGCACCTTCTGTGTGTGTAGCATGAAGGTCTAAGCATTTGGTTGAAGTAGTGGGAAAAAACAGACAAAATCGCTGTCCTCACAGAGTATACAATCTAATTAGCGAAATAATAAAAAACTAAATATATAGTCACAAACTGGCTTAACTGCTACAAAAGAAAAGTACAGCGTTGTTAAAAATACACATATCTAGTCTGGAGAATCAAGGAAGGCTTGCCTGAGAAAATGACACTTGGATGAATTCATGAAACAGAGAAGCACCCACAGGATGGTAATATACTTCCTGAACAAAACCTCTGTAGTGGAAGCAGGGTTTCAGGAACAGAAGTGAGCATGAGAATATAAAATTAACAGTCAACAGGGAGGATCCTGCGTGTTCCACAGACTGAGTAAGGGGAATTCAAGTCAGTCTTATCTAGATCTTAAGATCCCTGGGGTCCATCTGATTTAATTGGTCGGATTGTACTTCAGCACTGAGAGCTTTTAAACTTCTCAGGTTATTCTAATGTGCAGCTACAATGGTGAACCACTGACTTTCAGACCACACTGAGAGTCAGGCTAACAGCAAAGCTGTGACTTTGGAGCAATCTCAGTCCTCGTAGTCACACAACATCTCTTGCATCATCGACTGCCCTGCTGCAGTGCACACTCTGTGCCATAACTGATGAGGCCCCTGCCACAGGCATGCTGGGAACTTAGACCAAAAAAAGAAAAAAACAAGGCGGAGGGAGTGACCCTGACACAGTCTGAAGCACGACGACCTAGGCTCACTGACAAGGAAAGAGCTCAGATTCCAGGGAAAATAAACAGAGGTGAGGCCAAGAAAGAGAAGAAGGGACTGGGGTAGAACTTAGAGAACTGAGAACAGTTCTCTTTAGCCACCCAGACGCAGAATACCAGGAACCTGGGAGGTAGAAAGCCAAGCAGGGGCACCCCCGAGGTCTTGTGGGAGAGCCAGAGAAGGATGCGTGCCAGTGGCTGCGGCACGGTGTGCTGGCCAAGGCTTAACAACCGCTCTCAGGGGAAAGCCCTGGTCAGTAGCATTTGCCCATTTCATTGGTGTAAATATTCCCACCATGGCCGATTGCAGGTTACCAGCATGACATTCTTGAAAGCAGAGCTGGGAAGAAACACTCAGGTAGCACTCTTGAACCGGCTCCTGCACACCACTGGCCAAGCAGGTAACCTGGGTCATCCAGGAATTCTGGGTACCTGGCATTCACATTTAATTTTTCACGTATATAACAAACGGCAGTTGCTGTTCATTGACGTTCTACACGTGAGATGGGAAAAGGTCATTTGTACTCGACTCTGGCTGCCACCCAAGGAGCATGCGTCCCAAAGAGGATATGTCTGGATCGCTGCAGAAGCCAGTAAAAGTCGTGGGAGACTATCTGGGCAAGGAGGAGAGATGAGGTTGCTAGTGTTGAGAGAGGAACTTGAGGGAAAGAACAGAGATGCTTAAAAACATATTTTTCTTAAAGTTTTGCTTTATAATAAGCAATATTATCCTCCAGATTTCCCTAAGAAATCTTGAGTAAAGTCCACATTTTTTCACCAAAACTTCTGGCGTTCAATTTGATTTGAGGAGGAATCCAGTAAGGTGCTGAGTGTGGTCTCAAGGTGGGTACAGAGTGAGAGAAGGGGCTGCCTAAAGGGGCACAGTCTCATCCAGGTCAGATGGAAAATAATAATAACACAGCAACAGCGATAACAACCCGACTGGCTGAGCATCAGCCACATGCCTGGCTCTGCTCCACTCACTTACCAACATTAACCCATTTAATCTAACAGCGTCCGTGCGGTAGGAACTATACAGATTGGCAACTGACTTGAACCCGGCCAGGCTGGTTCCAGAGCCCCAGCTTGACTGATTATGACACTATATGACTTCTCAGTGTAGTGTACAGAATAGGGAGTACCTTTAATTTTTCACTAGTTCTATTTTTTATTGAAGTATAGTTGATTTACAATATTATATTAGTTTCAGGTGTACCACACAGTGATTCAGTATTTGTATAGATTATACTCCATTCCAAGTTATTGTAAAGTATTGGTGATAGGCCATACAGTAGTGTATCTTCTTAGATACATGGGGTATATTTCAATACAGAACACCTTAAAGCTTTGTGGTTAGGATGCTCGATCAGACATTCCCAGGAGAGCAGGAAGCCTGATGGCCCTTTTGGTGAGCATTGTTTTCAAGTGAAATGAAAACCTTACATGAATGATTCACGCACCCTTTGAGGGTTACACCAATGAGGATGACAGTCTCTAGTGCATCTCACCCAGCCAGAAGTTTGGGGCAGGGAGTAAAGTGGAAAAGCAGATACACCCTTAACTCTGAGATGAGGCGAGTGAAGTGGGTACACAGGGAGCAAATGTCAGTGCAGCTCAGGACATGGCACACGCATCATGAGAAACTTCATGGGTGGATAAAGTCGGGTTTCAGCTTTAAGGGGCTCCATGAGGCACAGGTGGAGGGAGAGTGAGGGTGCTCTGGGGAGAGGGAGGAGCCCAAGCAAAAGTGCAGAGGGAGCACAGATGAGGACCGTAAGCACGAGGAGAAAGCCTCAGGCACAGAAATCAGGCTGTATTCTCAGGAGCTCACAGTCTTCTCCACATTGTTTTATAATAATGAAGCTATGAGATGAAGATACTAAAGTTATTATGAAAATCTAAAAGGTCAATGGGACTATTTTGAGAAAACAAAGAGCACCTTAAAATGTAAGTAAACATAACCATATTTCCACTAACCCTAATTCATAATAATTAATTAATAATGAACTGATTAGCTGAGCCTTAAAATGTCAAAGGCAGGGCAGAGTCGCTCTGTGCAGATCTGTGATACAATAGGTTTCTTTTATGAGTAAACCCACCTCTTTCTCCTGTTTCCCCATCTCAATTTCCCCATCCTTCCCCAGTTCAGAAGCACTCAGCTAGTGTGGACTCCCTTCCATCTGGTCCTTTCAAGGCTGGACTTTCCTGATTGTGTCTTTTCTATCAAAAGAGCATGTCTTCTCTATCTTCTGTGTTCCAGGCCCTTGGAGTCTGAGAACCCCAAGTGGAGCTCAGGTGATAGTCATTAATTACAGTCTTCAATGGGAATATATTGGCTTCAAAACCAAAAGTACAGGACATGGGAGAATTTCCAGCCAATAGGAGAGATCCGGGCAGGGTCTTCCAGTTCCCCTCAAATCACAGCCAGTAGGAGACTCCTTTTTCCACCGACAGGGCTGGCATTGGTTGGGGAAATTTCTTTAGGAAACCATAGGCCAGATTTCAGAAAGGAAAAGGCAGGACACGGCTAGAGTATCCTCTGTGCTCTCTTGTGCCCTGCTCCCTGTTTTCCTGCCTCCCGCCCGAGGAAGTGCAGAGATGTTTTGGAATGTAATTCTAGATAACTCAGCCTATCAAGTTACATTTCATCTGGCGATCCAGACAGGCTGGATGAGCCAGCACAAAGAGAGACTGGAGGTGGGGGAAGGAGGAAAAAGTCACGGGGGAGAGCAGGGTAAGAGAGAAGGTGATGACAAGAGGCACTTATGGAGGCAAAGATCTGGAAATCTGGACCCAGCAGGTTCAGCTTCTGAGCCCAGTGTCCATCTGAAGGCCAAGAACACTGCCAACAGCCCTATGGGAATCTCCAGCATTTCCTAATTGCCTTGGCCAGAGTCCACCGCAACACACAGCTCTAGACATTTCACTGTTTACAGAGCCCTTCCCAGACAGAATGCCTCACAATGGCAGCCCTGGGACAAGGACAACTGCTATTAATATCCCCATTGTACAGATGAATAAACTGAGGCTAAGCAATCCAGTGATTCACCTAAGGTTGTTCAGTGAGCAAGGAAGGAAACTGAGACTTTACTCCAGGTTCAGTCATTCAAAAGCCAGTCCTCTCCCACCTGCTTGTCCTTCTTTTCCCTCATTACCATGGTCAAATGGCTATCCAGAATTCTTTTTGTTGTTTTGTTTTGGGGGAGAGGTAATTAGGTTTGCTTGTTTGTTGGTTTATTTATTTATTTTTAAATGGAGGTACTGGGGATTGAACCCAGGACCTTGTGCAAGATAAGCATGCTCTTCACCACTGAGGTATACCCTCCCCACCAGAATTCTTTTTGATTCCATTTAGCCAATATCCTCAAATCTACTATGAACAGGTATCTGATACTAACCATTGTCATAGGAAATAAGGAAATGGGGGGAAAATGTCCTCTTCTCTCAAGTTACTCAAAAGCTTGAGAGATTTTAAAACAATGATACGGAGCCTTCTGCCAATGTGCTTTCAAACACAACCATGAACTCCCCTCTTCTTCAGAACCTCCCCTCTGCAGTCATTCATTCAATAAATGTTGATTGAGTACCTGCTCTGTGCCAAGCCCTGTCCTAGGTGCTGAGGTTGCAATGGGGGCAGGAGAGTTAAGGCTCTTGCTCACAAGAAGCTTAGATTCTAATGGCAGGAGACAAGTAAGAAACCAGGAAAACAAATAAACAAGTATGTGTTGAAATGACACAGATGTAAATGGAGCTTCTCTGGGGCAAAAGCAAGCTCAGACCATATGAATGTCTGGCTGAGTGTCACAAATCAGCCTCCAACCTTCTAAATTAACACCAAGTTGGTTCTCTCTGTACTAAATCGTATAAAAACAAGGCCCCTTATTACAAAACCACAGAAGACACAACGTGAGAGCCTAGTCAAAAGTCAAGCTGGGAAGGATGACTGCAAGACCTAAGGAAAGATGTTACTGCTCAAAAAACCACAGCCCATCTTCAAGGCGGTAATGGGCGCAGAGCCTGAGGAAAGGGCAGATTCATTCACGGTGGACTGATCTGGAAAGATGACATTATCATGATGACTTCAGGGTCGAATTGGAGACTCTTGTAATTCAAAATTAAATTATGCTTTCAGCATCAAACACAAGGATTTCAGCTTCCAGGATGTCAATCTGTGTTTGTTCACATGTGGCTTTTATATTTCAAAAGATAAAACCATCTGAAACTAGGCCAGCCCACCACACAGAGAGTGTTCTCTCTTTGCACCTGAGGCATTTGACATCCACGCTGCTTGTCTGGCAATTAACTACACACCATCGGTGAACTCAATTAACCACAGACTATCAGTGGACTCAAATTATTGTCTTGCATTGTTCCTTATCTCTTCCAGTGTTGAACTTCTCATGCAGTGATGATTCATCTAGCAACTGGTTTACAGGGATCACCTCTCACCCTTGTGCTCTTTTAACCTTGCACTATAATACAGCCTCTGTTTAGTCTACAATGGGTTGAATTCTTACTATGTGCTGGGTACTGCATTAGACATCAGGGAGGGAAGACTTCTTGGAGATTCTGCTCGGTCACCAGGGAGAGATAGATATTAGCCATCACTGAAATGAGTCTATACTTAGATACTACAGATTGAGACAAGCAAAATGAAGGAAAAGAATTCAATTCAATGAGAATAGATCACACTTAGGAAGCCTGATCTAGACTGGAGGGAAGGAAGGGATTCCCTAGGAAAGTGGCACTGGAGCTGAGATGGGGAGCAGAGGAAGAAGAATGTGCACAGGCACAGGGCGGGAGGAGTGGTGGGCCAATAGGTGCACTGTGCAAAAGTTTGCACTGTTGACTGGCACTGGGGGCAGAGCAGAGAGGGCAAAGGGGGCTGGAAGGGAGTGAGGCAGGAAACTTAGGTGGATCCTCACAGAACTTTCTTTAAAAGCAATGAGAAGCCCTTGAGGGATACACAGCATAATCAGCTTTGCACATCAGAAAGGTCTCCTGCCAGCTTCCCTGCTGTGTGGAGCAGTCTTCTCTAAACAATGGATCACACATCCTTAAGAAAAAAAGGTTTTATGTAAATTTATGTATTGCATATTTGTGTATTCATATATACTGTACAGTTCACATACAACACATACAAACATAGAAAAAATTTTTAAAGGGAGCTAACAATAAAAGAAATCATTTTTAAAGTCTTATCTTGGCAAAATGCTGATAATTGTTGAAGCTGAGAAATAGGTTTCATGGTTATATTTTCTATTTTGTGTGTCTTTGAAAATGACTACAAAGAAAAGATTTTCTTTCAATCTTGAAAATTATGATGATGACTATATATTATCATTAGTTAATATCTCAACACAAAATGTACACTTAGGGTGACGTTTGTTACCAACAATAGTAGATGTCTGTCCATATTTCATGTGATATTTTTGATCACTCTGAATTTGGGGACCATCTTAGTGTCCAACTTGATTAGGTCATCATTTCTTTCCTCATTCTATAAAGGTGTAATGACACCAACAAGTGTTGGTGAGAATGTAGAAAAAAGGAACCATGTACACCGTCTGTGGGAATGTAAACTGGTGCAGTCACTATGAAAGGTGGAGGTTCCTCAAAAAAATTAAAAACAGAACTACCATATGATCCAGGAATTCCACTTCTGGGTATATATCCAAATGAGATGAATTCAGGATCTCAAAGAGGTATCTGCACTCCCATGTTCACTGCCAAATTATTCCCAATAACCAAGATATGGAAACAACTTAAATGTCCACTGATGGATGAATAAAGAAAATGTGGTACCTATATATAAATGGAATATTATTCAGCCTTTAAAAATACTGAAATCCTGCCATTTGCAATGACATGAATGGACCTGGAGGACATTAGGCTAAGTCAAATAAGCCAGATGCAGAAAGACAAACATTGCATGATCTCATTTATATGTGAAATCTGAAACAGTCAAACTCGCAGAAACAGAGAACAGAATGGTGGTTATCAAGGGCGAGAGGACGAGGGAAATGGGGAGATGTGCATCAAGGGGTACAAAGTTTTGGTTATGCAAGTTGAATAAGTTTTAGAGATCTAATGTACAACAATGTAACTATAGTTAATATTGTATTGTATACCTGAAATTTTCTGAGAGGGTGAATTTTAAGAGTTCTCACCACTAAAAAAAAAACAAACCCCAAATGAAGTGATGGGTATGTTAATTAGCTTGACTGTTGTGAATACATCACAATATATACGTATATCAAATCATCAAATTGTGCACCTTAAATATATATAATTTGTAGTCATCAATAAAGCTGAGGGGAAAAAAAAAAACCAAAAAGCAGAAACCATGAGGGCACACCCTGAACCCTGCCATGTTTTGGAGCTTCCAGGATACCTCTTGAACCAAACATGATATGTGACTGTCTGGCATGAGGATTGGGTGAGAAGCCAGCCAAAAACAATCCATTTGTTAAACATCAGTAAAGCTTTATTTCTAAGTTTATTAAAAAATAAGTAAAAGTCAAAATTCTAAAGTATTTTGCCTCCACCCTGATGTGTCATACTGTGTGCAAGGTTTTAGAGACACTGCAATAAAGACTAGACAGGAGGGATCCAGTAAGGACTTCCAGGAGGCCACTCCAGTACGGAATGGAGTGGTGATGGGGTGACAGTAGCCATGATGAAGGGATTTAGATGGATTCATGAGCTATTTAGAAGTACATCGATGCCAGGTTGAATACGAAGGACAGGAGCACTCCTGAGCTTCTGTCTTGCACAGAGTTATGCCTTATACATAAAAAAAAAAGTGTGTGTGTTCAAATGTTAAGTTGAATTAGCACAACATCATAAAACTGAAATCTGCTTGTGCTGTTTAAATGGATTGTTCATACTAATTGTGCTGATGGTGACACTTTCTCTGTTTTGGTTTCTTAATAGTTCTGCTTTAGAGAGCGTGCACCAGGATTTTTGCTGAGCTAATTTCCCTTGTGAGAAGCTTCTGATTTTGAGCCCTGAGCCCAGACAGGGAGTAGGAGGTAACAGTAACCAAGCTGCATGTTCTAGCCTCTGCAATGCATCCCACATCCCAGGCGCTTCGACTCTGATGAGAGGTCAGTCCTCCCACTCCCACCCCCAAGAACCAGCTTCCCCAACAGAGCTCGACCTGCAGACATATCCTAATGAGGATGATGGGGAGAGGTTGGTGAGCCGAGCCCTGGATATGGGCCAAGCAGATGACCACCTCCTCTAGTTTGATTGTAGGGGCTCCAGCAAGACCAAGCCCCAAACGCCAACTTCTCTCACCTATCCACCTGGCACCATTACCCGAGATTCCCCTTTGGAAATAAACCACTTTGCATTAAGTATCATCTCCCAGGCATTCTGAGAGGAGTAAAATATTACCGTTGTCACCCTAATATGACTGTGTTTATCTGATCACTTTTCTCAGTGGCAGGAAAAAGCCCAAAGTTTCACAACATTATATGCCTGGCAAAGCCTGGAAATTAACATGCAGGAAACCCCCAAATACAAACATCCTTGCCGCGTTCTCAGGCTGCAAGGGGCAGGCAGACAGAAGTAACCCTCCCCCAACCAGCGAGATTATGCTATTCTAGAATACAGGATGATGATGATAACATTGCCTGATATAAAATTTTTTAAACTCTAATTTACTAAGCAATTAGGTATGCCAGCCTCTAGGGAAAGCACTCTACAGGTAAAATCCCATTAATTCTCTACCATAGCTTCATGAGGTAGGTAACTAGGACGGCCTGTACTTTACAGATGAGAAAAGATCAGAGAGGTTAAATACTTGCGTCATGACGAAGCATGAATGATGAAGCCAAGATTGTATCCAAGATAGAAGGGTGTTGTAGGTTATAGAAAACTGCACCAAGGATCAAGAGACTTGACTTGAGTTTGAAACCCAGCTTTACCAGTCAAGAGCTCCATGACCTTACATGACCTCAGAACCTCAGTTTCCTCCTCTGTAAGATGAGGAACCACATGATCACCAGGGCCCCTCCCAGCTCTGACATCCCATGAATCTACTGAGACACAACCTGCCATCCACCAGCCCTCCAAGCCAACCACACATTTTCTCTTGAATGCAGTTTAATTAGCCACTCCCTGCCCTAGCTCAGAGGAATAGACACTGTTTTCAGAGAGCAACTAGGTGTTACAATGGTTATCTTTCTTTAATTTTTAAATTAAACTGAAAAAAAGTTACTCCCATGCTAATAGGATCAATGCCTGGGCATTCAAAGGATTAATGCCCAGTATGTTCAAAAGGGTTGGGTGGAAAAAGAAATATCAGCCTGCTGAGTGGACAGGCCGATCTGAGGCAGGCTGGCGTGTTATGTGTCCTGTGTTCCTGTAACCAGGGCTGGGGAGCCTTAGGGCTTCAGCTGTTCCATCAGCTGCAAACTGTTCACGTTCCTCAGTTCTCAGAGTTGCTCTGCCTTAGGCAGAATTGCTTTCCACAAAGACATAAGACAGGTGGCCTGGGGTCCTTACCTGGCATCTAGGAAAGCCACAGTGACCGGGCTTTGCTGCAGACAACTTTTCAGGAGAGGAAGTGCCTTCCTCTATAGCCCGGAGCAGCCTTCATTCCAGGCCTGCCTCTTGTTGATTCATCTCAAGTTGGCCTTGCTCGCCCCACATGAGCGCCATGAATAAACCACACCTGGCACTGGTCAGGGGGTCATAAATCTTGCCTTTGCCATTTACTAAGAACACCTGGGCTGAAATCTCAGCTCTGCCACTTATTAAAAACATCACCTTCGTGAAGTCACCTAACACCTCCAAGCATCAACCTTCCCACCTGAGAAATGGAGATTACAGTACTTTACAGGGTAGTTGAAAATATTAAACAAGAGCTTATTTATATGGGAATATGTCTAGCATGGGGTTCACATACATTAAGCACTCAATAAGTATTTGTTAAATCTAAATCGTAAGCTGTAAGGCTCAGAGCCATTGTAAGGGGAAAGTTAGAGATTTTATGTCACTCAGATGAAAATGATTTTGGAATTCTGAACCCCCCACAAAAGTAATTGGAAATGGATTCCATTTGTTCTGCAAATCTTGATTGAGTGCCTACTGTATACCAGGCGCTGTTCTAGGCACCAAGGATAGAGAAACAAACAAGACACAGGAGAACTTGCTCCCCTGGGATTCATTTAGTGTAAGCTATTTGAAATTTTCAAAAGTTTAAATCCATTTGAGGGCAACAGTATCATATTAAGCTATTAGGCCATTAAGGAAAACCTGGTGTCCAGCCTCTCAGCTTGGCCTCACCAGAGGGCAGCCACATGCTCTTGCAACACTTTTCTTGGTGACCCCATCAGAGAGCACATTCCCGGGCTAGGAGAACTGTGACTCTGACCCAGTGTGACATTACTAATGTCCTCGGGTGTCCTTTCTGGCCTAAGTGGATAGGCCGTATAGTGTAACACAGCCTCTTTCCCCCAGTATGTTCCTCAAGACATGACTAGAGGATCAATGAGAAAAGAGTTCCTTGTCCCCACGAATTCAATAAAAAATGCCTTGAACTAAGTTCAACAGGTTTCTTTGCTGCAGGCCTTCTCAGAGCCTTTAGTAAGCTAAGGTATCTGTGAGTCTAAAAGAGGAATAAAGCCTACATAGAGCCTTTGACCAAAGTGCTGCTTCAACCATGGAACACTTCTTTATTCCAGAGTATATGGTAAATCTGGCCTTTCCCAGTACATAGTCTGGCCTTTCCCAGGATACGTTTTCAGACATGTTGGATTCTTGGAAAGAAGTCAGGAGCCCTGAGTTCTGGTCCCTGTGTGCCACTGACTCACGCTGTGATCTCAAGGCAGGTGAAGTCACCTCCCCAGGTCTTAGTTTCCTTATCCGGGAAATGTGTTTGTGTGGCCCAGGTAGGGCAGGAAGGTGACGAAGAGGAGGGAGGAGGCTGGACCACATGACCTCAGAGATCTCTTTCAGGAGGACCAGTTTATCATCCGGAAGGTCACCAAGCTCCCTGATGTACATGCAACTTCAGGACTCTGTGTGCTGGCCCATGTGTTCCAGGGGCCCCTCAACACTCAACACCCCTGGATCTGACTGTGACTCATTCTCCCTCATCCCAAAGATCATTCCTCCCTTCCCTTCAATTCTGTTAACAGCCTCCCCATTCTCTGGCCCACTAGTTCTGGAAAGAATTGCTCAGTAGCTTGTGCTAAGCAGTCAGGTGAGGCCTTCAAGATGCCCCAAGATAAGCAAGAGTCAGCCCAATTCCATCTGAACCATTTTTTAGAGGACCAGGTGAAAATTATGCAAATGGTATGAGCTAATATTTTTAACATGATCAACCATGTACAAATCAGCATCTCTCTCTTTGTCTCCCTGCCTCTCTATGTATGTATATGTATTGAGATAGATTAGATATAGATATAGATATGTACACATATACACAGAGAGACAGAGATGGGGAGGTGGAAACATTTGTACATTTTAATTTATCTCTCATCCATCAAGAAGCAGAGAGAGGAGAGCCAGGAAAAAAATCCAATAAAATATTAGCAGTTGTTTTCTCTGGGTCATGGATAATGGGTGACTACTATTTTCTTATTTAAACTTTTCTATATTTTCCAAATGTTCATTAACAAGCATGTATTCGTTTTAGTATATTATACAATAAAACTAACTCCTCCCCCATTTTTAAAGAGTGTCATCCAATGCAGGCCTGGGTGTGAAAGAAACCATCCAGCAGATTTTGTCCGATTGCCACAGCAAAAGTTCCTGTCTCCTATTACCTTGGCTTGGTTCCTTGATTCCTAATCTTCCACACCAACTCCCAGCACAGTTTTTAATAGCTCCCCAGCTGAGCTCCTAGCATTTCCATGTGACCTCTGGCTCACAGCTTATGCCGGCCCCAAGGCCTCAGAGGAGCCACATACATTTGTGCAGGTTATCCACTGCACAACTCCAGGGGGTCCAGTTAACAGAGATGACAACATGAATGGCATCGCCTGAGTTGTGCAGTACACAGTCCACAAAACCTTACATGGCATCCCTGCCTGATGCCCTGAGCCATTACTCAAATCATCCAAACATTTTGCAGAATATGGCAGTAGCTGGGCATGGGAGGCAATATGCCTAACACATCACAGCACGGGCTCTGAAATCCATCTGCCTTCTTTATATACTAGCACTGCCCCTTAGCAGTTGAGTGACCACAGAAAAATTATTTAACCTCTCTGTTAATACAGCTTGAGTTTCTTTACCTTTAAAGTGAGATAACACTAGTACCTACCCCATCATGTTGTTCTGAGGATTAAATGCAGTTAAAATATAAAGCACATAATCAATTTTCTGTCCCATGGTAAGTGCTCAATAAATGTTAACTATTATAACTATGATTTTCTCAGAAGTCACACATAGACACCTAGAGACAAGCTCTTCAGTGCTAACTAAAACATGCATTTTTGGGTGGGATGTTGGGGGAAGACAGCCAGGGTGGGGATGAGTTCCGTGGGGCCAGATCTGAATCAGGGGTGCTCACCAAGGCAGCACAAGGTTCAGAGAGCCAGAGAGTCAAGCTGAATCATGGTTGGTGAGGGTTGCTGCCTAAGAATAGACACCAGCAGCAGAAGAAAGAGACAGGATGGAGATGAGGGCTGCAAAGCCAAGACTGCAGCATCTGATGGAAAAGATGCTGGGTGGGGAGAGTCGGGGATCAGGGAAGAAGATCCTGAGTCATCACTGGAACACCCTTGGGTGCTCCCACCTTGTGGAGCCTGGGTCTGCTGGACTTCCTGAAAGGTCAGTGCTAATGTCTCTTCTTTCTACAATCATTAGGCTTGTCTCCAGCTGTGAGTTTTGAAAACACCCCTAATAACAGTGGCTTGAACAAGTTGGAAATTTCTCTCTTACTCTAGTCGAAGTGTGGAGGTAAACATTCGAAGGCTGGGCTGTGGCTCTGTTCCTTCCAGCTCATTCCCCCAACCCCTTCTATGGGGTCTGGCCTCATCATCGTGGTCCAGTTGGCATCCACGTTTAGGCGGCTGGATGGAAGAGAGATGAAACAGATGAAGGGGAGGGGTGCTGCCTGCCACCCAGGATTCCCAGGGGCTGCCACCCAACGGCCCCACCTACACCCAGAACTCAGTCACAGCCGCTTGGATACAAGGAAGGCAGAGCAATGTCCCTTCTATTCCAGGCAACGTATCCGTTTCCTATTGCTGCTGTAACAAATTACTACAAACTTAATGGTTTAAAATAACACAAATTTGTTTATCTTGTGGAGGTCTGAAATGGTTTTCATTGAGCTAAAATTGAGGTGTTGGCAGGACTGGGTTTCCTTCTGGAGGCTCTATGGAAGAATACATGTCCTTCCTTTTCCAACTTTTAGAGGCCACTTCATTCCTTAGGTCATGACCCTCTTCCATCTTCAAAGACAGCACTGGCCAAGCGAGTCCTTCTCCCAATACCGTCTCTCCAGTTCTGATTCTTCTGTCACCTTCTTCCCCATGTAAGGACTCTTGCAATTACATTGGGCCCACCTGGATAATCCAGAATACTCTATTTTAAAGCCATCTGATTTGCAGCCTTAATTTAATCTGTAATCTTAATTCTCCCTTTCCATATAACATAACATATTCATAAATTCTACAGATTAGGAGGTGGACATCTTTGAGGACAAAAATCCTATCACTATGTAAGTCTGGTGCAAGGACATGCCACACTCCCCAAGAAGGCTATGATCTCAGACAGTGGGTGTCACAAAGCACCCCCTCCCCAAAGTTCCACCATGCTGATGGCATGGGAGGTGCCCACTGAGGAATAGGTAAGCCTTCTTGTCACCCAACATCTCTGAGGGATCCCCTCCCCTACGTGCAGTCCAGGTGGCTCAGGCGGGACAGCCCCCACCCTCTCAGCTTCAGACAGTGACAACCAGAATGCTCCTGGGTGGAACACTGCTTCAGGAGACAGGCATGTGACCCAAGCTGGGTCAGTCATGCCGTTTCTGGTACCTGGACTGGAATTTGGGGAATGATGCGCTCCCTTCTTTCTAAGATCATCAGCTCAGAGGACAATGGAGGCTGGGAGGGGCCACTGGCCATCTCTGTTACCAGGAGAAAAGCCTGCCTGGTACTGAAGTCAGCACAGAAGTGAGCAAGGGCATGTAATGAGGAGAAAGAGACAGGAGCAGAGGGGACATCCAGCCGTGCAAACGGCCCCGAAAGCCATCCCTGGGCTTTTCATGCTCCTGGGCTAATAAATTCCCTTTGCTCTTTTCTTTTTCCTTAAACTAATTTGAGTTCCTTTCACCTGCAGCCAAATTCCCTAGCTAATATGCTCAAGACATACCTATTGGGGCAAGTCACAACTTCCCAGAGCCCCAGAGTATCTCCTAAATCCCAGCTCTTAAATGCTCTGACTCTAAGCCAATGATCAGGACCCATGAGACCCCTCCAGCTTCTACGTGCCCTCACAGATGTTCAAACACCTGGCCTCCCTTGGCCTAGCTCAGCCCAAAGGCACGTAGACTTTCACAAGTCATTTACTCTGCATGCAGAATGCCCGGGTGACCAGGAGCCCTTCCTGGCCAGTCCACCCCTCCCTTCCTTCTGCATCTGCTGGGAACACACACAAATAGTCCAGAGGTACCTGGAGACCTGTATGACTATCGTGGGACATCCATAGGGAAAGCCGTGCACGCAGAAGGAAGAGAGAAAGAACAGCTTTCTTTCTCTGGGCGGCAGCTGCAAGAGCCCCATCCCAAGCACAGCTTTTCCTGGCCTGGGTGCCTCCCCGCCTTCCAGCTCTTGGCTCAGTTCCAGGGAATCCAGCCATTAAGGGAAAAAACTGAGAAATAGCCATTCGCCAGCAATCCACTGTCCAGGCTGAGGGCTCAGAGCCATTTTGAGTGGCCAGAAGGTGCAATGGAACTGAAGAAATTTACACAGCACCTGAGGAGCGGCCTTGCTAATGTAAGTGTCTCATTTCAGAATTCCCTGCTGGTAGTACCCCTGGCCGGCTCATGGGAGCAGCTGTGTGCGCCCCTCCCAGACTTAAACGTCTACCAGTCCCTTTTACCTTTTCCCAGGTGGATGGGGCAGGACTGCCTCTGAGACCCACCTGGAGTCTGGTGTCTTTAAAGAAACCAACACCCTCTTAGGTCATTTATTAAACGAGAAATTAATCCTCGTCATCTTAGTATTCTGACTAAAATCAAGTGTGAAATCATAGCAATCACTGCCATTTTATGGAATGCCTCACCTGTCCCAGACACTCCACTGTTACCTCCTCTAAACCTAACTACAACCTACCAGGAGGTTTATGATCCCCAACTTACTAGTTAGCTGCCCAGGGACTTGCTTACAACAAGAAGGTATGTGCTCAAAAATAACTTGATCCCACTGAATTAATTAACAGTAAAATTCACCCAGCGGTTAACTCAAAATGAACAGCCATCAGCTTGCAATCGGAGTGCACATCCCTGCTTCCCACGGGACAGCACACCTTTATTTATCTTCCATGTGACTTGGTTCTGGGAGAAGTCCCATGATGACATGAAGTTTGAAGGCCACTGGAGTTGGAGAAAGAGACCAGATCTTGGAGAGAGAAAAGGTCTGGGATTCAGTTCTGGCTCTGCCACTAACTAGCTATGTGACTTTGGATAAGTCAAGTCAACCACAGCAAGCTTCAGTTTTCTCGTTTGAAAAATGGAGCTTGGAATACCCATCTCTCGGGGGCTTGGTAAGGATTTCAGATAATATCTGTAAAGCACCTAGCAGTGAGTACACAGTGCTCAGTGCATAGTTTTTGAGCAGTGAGGTACTGTGGTTGGTTGATCAAGGACACAGTGATAGGCTGAGGAATGGGAGGAGGGTGAGGCAAAGAACCCACTGAAAGGCCCAGGAGAGGGGTCTGAGAGGGGACTGGATGGCAGAGGTCACCAGTCAGCAAGGTACAGAGTGGACCAGGAACTGTGAGGAGAAGTGAGGGTCACGGAAGACAAGTGGTTCCAGCACCAATGTGCCAAGGACTCCATGGCCTGGACCCCAAGAGCTGGCTGAAGGCAGAACACCCATAAGACCTCTCTTCTAGAAGGACCACTTGTTCAGATGCTGGGGAACACCAGGACCCTTGAACTGACTTCGTGTGCGAAGGGGTGAGACTTGGGAAGTTTCACTTGCTCACTTGCTCACTTGCTCTTCCACCACCAGATAAACAGCACCCCCCGCCTCCCCCCTCCCCTCCCCACATCGCTTTCCAGGAGGCCGAGTGGAAACACTCCCCAGAGCCTCCTCTCCTTGCAAAGCCATGGGAAGGAGGCTCTTAAAAAGCAAATATTCAGCTTCATAAACATGTCATAAATCTATAACCAGTTCCCCACGTTCTTTGTGTTTTTATGTGATGCGTCTAATACCGTTTTATCCTTGACTTTGAACCACATTTTGGGGTCCAGGTTACTAAGAAATGGCTGTTCACAGGAGATTTTATTACTATTTATTACTTTTGTGGAGAAGGGGCAGTTGCTTCTTTTTTATTTATCTCCAAGAAAAATATATTCCCTGAAGTACCCAGACAAAATGTAATGTTAGATACAATTTTTCTTTTTCTGAAGAAGTTGCTTCTACTTCTGGTAGGATATTGTCTAACCTGGGTCTCCCAGGGGCTGCTTGCCTGAATGGCTTCTGGGTGGTGGCCACTGTGAGGGAACCTACACCTATTTCCTTCCTTAAGAGTGAATGTGCTCAAGACAAGTGCCACCTGATGTCCAGCAGGCTCCTTGCAAATTCTATTCATAAATATACATAAACCACAAAACGGGAGGAGAGCCAACTCTTGATTAACCAATATTCAGCCAACCAGAACTCTCAGTTAACCAAAACTTGTTACTTGCTTCAAAGGAAAAGACGAAGAAGATGCAGGAAAGAAGCTAACCCTGCAGGGTCAGCTTTAGAAGCAAATCCCTTCCAGTCGCTGCTACTGTGGCCAGTACTTACCAAGAGCTCACAGGGTGCCAGACACCAGGCTAAGCAGTGTATACACACTATCTAATTCAATCCTCCAAGCAACCCTTGAAGGAAGTACTCTTATTGTCCCTATTTTACAGATCAGAAAAACTGAGGCTCTGCGCTTAAGTAACTTGCCCAGTCACACAAGACTGCCCTCTAACCTAGGACAATGACTCAAAGATCCATACACTTAATTGTTCCAGGAAATCAGTAAATTCCATTCCAATGTCTATATCTTCCACAGTGATATCAAAAACTAAGAAGAGCCTATTAAACCCACTCTTTTTGCAATCAAGGAAATGGATGCCCAAAAAAAGGAAGGGGTCAGCCTGTGGGCACCCAGCCCAGCAACTGACAGAGCCAGGATTTAAAACAAGTTCAGCCCTCAGGACAGTACCTAGAGGCTGCACTTTCAGAAAAATGACACAGCCAAGTTCCTCCATGTCCATGACAGACAGCTCTCTCTACTCCTCCTGGGGCTCACAGGACAGTAAGACCTTACTTTTCAGATAGGTTTCCAACAAGAATTTGAAGGGGAGTAGATTAGCCACTTAATTAACTGTTTAATTTATCAGTCGAGTAGCAGGACCTAACTGAAGGTTCCTTTGGGTATTAGATTTAATAAACCAACAGAATAGCCAACATTCACTGAGAATACGCAACCTGTAATTCTATCCTGAGTAATTTACACGTTTAACTTGTAAATCTTCACACAAGCTGGGACGCGGGACTGGTGATGTTACCCCCATTTCACAGGTGATGAGACTGAAGCACAGAGAGATGGAGCTTTTGCTCACGGTCTGCTAAACTTACCTTTGTATAAAACTGTGTCCACATATATTTTCTTATTGGCTGTCATAGCAAGCTTGTGACTCATGAACGAATGTTTTATTATCTTTATCTCCTCCATTTTAGAGGTGAAGCTCGCCTTGGCCCCACCACTTCTGAGCTATGCAAGCTCAAGTGAGCACTTTGCTACCTCTTCAAGCTCTAATTTCTGTAAAATAGTCACAGTGGAAGTGGATTCTCTCTAAGATTCCCTCCAGCTGGAATACTCCAGATAACAAAGAGAGATGGCCTTGTTCTCTGGAATGTCCTTCCCCTAAGTCTGGCAAACCTGAGGTTTCTTGGCTTAAATACAGGGATGCTGGCAACGTCTTAGTGGTTGTAACTATGAGGCTTATTATCTATGCGCCCAAGGGCAGGGGAGAGGGGGGTGCCTTTTTATGCTGATCTAATCAAAGACTTCGTCATTCAGGATGATGCCTCTCAGGTCGTACAACACTCTGTTTTCAAGAGTATCCGATGGATGGTCTGGGGCCAGCTTCCCTTGAGTTGATGTTGAAGAAATGACATAGGGAGTTCACTCATGAAAAGTCCCGGGGACATCAACCAAGGAAAAAGCCACATGGAAGATGGACACGGCCATCAGGCCACGCCTCCCAGGGTCTAAAGCAGCAGGGAAACTCCCCAATTACATGTGCATGGCAAGATCGGAGGCTGAAGCCCTAGGGGTTTTCTGGGTTTTTTGTTTTTTTTTTTAAGGCACTCAATTCTGTTTACATTTAAAAGGGCACTGTGTTCTGGCAGGATTTGCTTTTAAAATAAAAGGTAGGGAATAGATAAGAAATGAACAGGGCTCACGAGAACATGATGACCTGTCATAGCTTTGACACCTGACATTTGGAGAGTGGGGAGTAGGTGAAAAATACTGCAGTAAGGTTTCACTAACTCAAAATGTTCAGAGAACGGGGCATTGTGTCAGAAGCTATCAAACAACTATAATGTATTCAATTTGGAGAGACCTGGCTTTCCACCTATTACTAGAGTAAAAAGACAATTTTTTTTGTTTCTACCCAATACTAAATCTTCCTGTTCTAGAGAACCCCCACTGAGAGTGCTGGGGGAAGGCAGAGCCCACCCCTACTATAGAAACCTAAAAGGCCAGGTACTCGCTTTCCCAGCTTCCCTTGCAGCTAAGTCACAGCCAATCAGCGGGACCCATGAACTTTCAATTAGAAGCTGGTGATGCAAAGAAGTAGGGCTAATGGAAAGGCATTCTGGTGAGGCCAGCAGCATAGCAGTAATGTCTGGTATCTAGGGACAGTGGTGGTGGCCATGGTCCACAGATAATGTCCCCTGCTCAGGGATTACATCAGCAGTGTCCTCACTAGGCTGCTCCTCAGGCACGATTTTGGCCTTAGTCTTGGCTGCCTTGTTGCCTCTCTTGTTTCGGCTCGTTTTCTAAGCCTGGGTCTTCCTGGCGATTCTGTGAGCTTCCCAACAGCCTTTCAATAAACTATTTTTCTTCTTAAATCAGAAGTCAGAGTTTGTTTCTGTTGTTTATAATTGGGAACACTAATGGATATACTTAGTCATGTGACTTGGGCAAGTTACTTAATCTCCTTGATCCTCCGCTTTCCTATCTGTAAAATAGGGATCACATTCCTGTGTCTTTCATTTATTCACTCAGCATATATGTAATTGCTAAACACCTGCTAGGTGCCAGGCACTGTCTAAGCTCTCTTACACTCCTAGATCTATAGTCTGATGGGAACGATAAACATTAACAACTTATAACAGAAATAATTTATTACAGTTGTGTAAGATTCAATGAAAAATTCATAGCAGCATAACTCATAATAGCCCCAAACAAGCCAAATGTCTATCAACTGATGAAAGGAGAAACAAAATGTGGTATATCCATGCAACAGAATATTATTCAGCCATGAAAAGAAATTAAGTACCGATGTACACTGCAATATGGATAAACCTTGAAAATATTACCCTCAATGAAAGAAGGCAAGCACAAAAGGCCCCATATGGTATGATTCCATTTATATGAAATGTCCAGAATAGGCAAAACTATAGAGACAGAAAGTAGATTATTGGTTGCCATGGGCTGAGAGGCAGGGGGGATTGGGAGTGATTGTAAAAGGTAAGTTTTCTTTTGGGATGATGAAAGTGTTCTGGAATTGTACAGTAAATAGTGGCGATGGTTACCTAAATCTGTGACTATATTAAAAACCACTGAATTGTGCACTTTAAAAGGGTAAGTTTTACAGGATGTGAATTATATCTGTAGAGAGGGCACTCACTTTTATTCCATTCCTCATCACTGCTTCCCTTTATGCCCTATTCTCTTTCTCTCCTAATACAGATCATTTTTCTCAATGCTGCTAAGAATGATAGCCTCTGGTACCCCTTGAGGCACATGCTTCAAGCTTAGCAGCTCCATTAGAAAGAAAGACTCTCCTTCTCTCCAGGTCTCTCTAAATCAATGCCAGAGGAGACCCTGATTGGCCCCGCTGAGATCACACACCCATCTGTAGGCTAATCACTGTGTGTGTATGGTGGGGGCAT
The DNA here is from genome assembly GCF_048564905.1 of Vicugna pacos. Classification (NCBI taxonomy): domain Eukaryota; kingdom Metazoa; phylum Chordata; class Mammalia; order Artiodactyla; family Camelidae; genus Vicugna; species Vicugna pacos. The sequence goes on along the minus strand of NC_133011.1, from coordinate 26,715,323 downwards.
GGTCAGTAAGGACTATGGTTGGCTCAGCCTAATTACCTGGCAACCCCTGTGGGGTGGGAGGTAGCCACTGTGATTAACAGCCCCACCAGAACCACATGTAAAGGGGGAAATTTTTCCCCAAAGGAAAGGAGGGGCTGTTACCAAAACAGATGGGGAGGAGATGGTGTGTATGACAACCGACAACTCTCCTCTTCACGGTGGTCACTACAGAAACCAAGTCTGTTCTAGAGGGCTAGAAAAACCTCCCTAACCACATTTAAGACTTAGAGAACAAATTAAAATGGTCATACTGCCCAAGGAAATCTATAGATTTAATGCAATCCCTATCAAATTATCCAGGACATACTTCACAGAACTAGAACAAATCATAATAAAATTTATATGGAACCACAAAAGACCTAGAATTGCCAAAACATTACTGAAGAAAAAGAAAGAGGCTGGAGGAATAACTCTCCCAGACTTCAGATAATACTATAGAGCTACAGTAATCAAGACAGCATGGTATTGGTACAAAAACAGACATATGAACCAATGGAACAGAATAGAGAGCCCAGAAATGAACCCACAAACTTTTGATCAACCAATCTTCAACAAAGGAGACAAGAATATACAACAGAATAAAGACAGTCTCTTCAGCAAATGGTGTTGGGAAAACTGGACAGCAGCATATAAATCAGTGAAGCTAGAACACTCCCTTACACCACACACAAAAAGAAACTCAAAATGGATCAAAGACTTAAACATAAGACAAGATACAATAAACCTCCTAGAAGAAAATATAGGCAAAATATTATCTCACATACATCTCAAAAATGCTCTCCTAGGGCAGTCTACCCAAGCAATAGAAATAAAAGCAAGAATAAACAAATGGGACTTAATTAAATTTACATGCTTCTGCACAGCAAAGGAAACCATAAGTAAAACAAAAAGACAACCTACGGAATGGGAAAAAATTTTTGCAAATGAAACCGACAAAGGCTTGATCTCCAGAATATATAAGCAACTCATACGACTTAATAAGAAAAAAACAAACAACCGAATCCAAAAATGGGCAGAAGACCTAAACAAGCAATTCTCCAAGGAATAAATACAAATGATCAACAGGCATATCAAAAAATGCTCAATATCACTAATTATCAGAGAAATGCAAATCAAAACTACAGTGAGGTTTCACCTCACACCAGTCAGAATGGCCATCATTCAAAAGTCCACAAACGACAAATGCTGGAGAGGCTATGGAGTAAAGGGAACCCTCCTACACTGCTGGTGGGAATGCAATTTGGTGCAGCCACTGTGGAAAACAGCATGGAGATTCCTCAAAAGATTAGGAATAGACTTACCATATGGCCCAGGAATCCCACTCCTGGGCATATATCCAGAAGGAACCCTACTTCAAAAAGACACCTGCACCCCAATGTTCATAGCAACACTATTTACAATAGCCAAGACATGGAAACAGCCTAAATGTCCATCAACAGATGACTGGATAAAGAAGAGGTGGTATATTTATACAATGGAATACTATTCAGCCACAAAATGACAACATAACACCATTTGCAGCAACATGGATGTCCCTGGAGAATGTCATTCCAAGTGAAGTAAGCCAGAAAGAGAAAGAAAAATACCATGTGAGATCGCTCATATGTGGAATCTAAAAAAAAGAAAAAAAAACAAATACAAAACAGAAACAGACTCATAGACATAGAATATAAACTTGTGTTTGCCAAGGGGGAGGAGGGTGGGAAGGGATAGACTGGGAGTTCAAAATTTGTAGATACTGACAGGCATATGTAGAATAGATAAACAAGATTATACTGTATAGCACAGGGAAATATATACAAGATCTTGTGGTAGCTCACAGTGAAAATATTGTGACAATGAATATATGTATGCTCATGTATAATTGAAAAATTGTGCTCTACACTGGAATTTGACACAACATTGTAAAATGACTATAACTCAATAAAACAATGTTTTAAAAAGAAAAGACTTAGAGAACAAATAGAAACCAGTGAAATAAAATCTGTACCTGAGGAAGAATGCTACAGGTGGAGTAACAACTCACAGGAGATAACACAGTTGACCCTTGAACAGCACAGGTCTGAAGTGGGCGGGCAGAACTGCGGGTAGGAAGATCAACTGAAAGTTACACTCAGATTTTCCATTGCGCAGAGTGCCAGCGCCCGAACCCCCTCCTCATTCAAGGGTCAATTGCACAAGTTAAAATACATCAGCTCTAAACCGTTAAGTAATTATGTCATCACTCTAGGACCCCGGAATCTTGACTCCCAGATTGGGTCTCTTTCTACTTCGGAGAGCTGTGACTTAGAACACAGCCTGCCTTGGGGAAGATGAGGAAGCTCCACCCTGAGATCCAGCAGTACCGGGGAGCAACAAACCTGATTCTAGAAGATTCTCTGGCTGTGTGGTGTCATAAGGAAAATAAACACCATTTCATGCCTAGTGTTCTAGCCCTCTCCCCACGTAAAAGTTGCAAGCAGATTTTTCAGAGTGCTCAGTGCCATCTTTGTAAAATTGCTAAGGGTCGAAAACATCAGCTCAAGCACATTGCTTGCATCCTGGAACTCTGCATAGCAGCGTTTATGTTGTTATTTCTTTTGGGTTTTTTTTTAAATGTTAAAAAGAGAAGGGGGTTGCAAGACTGAACAGATATGACACACAGACTTTATGGGGCTGGGAGAGAACATAAAAGTCATCCACTCGCTCATCTTAAAGACAAGAAAGTCAAGGCATACTGCAGTGACTTGGTCAAAGCTGCACAGATGCTCATGTCCCCTAAACTGTCCATTTCTGGCCCAGTCAGGACCCGTTTGGTTGCAAAGGACAGAAGCCAGCGAAAAGACTACAGGCAGGGCTGGAGCTGGGGTATCACATGATGTCATCAGAACACATCCTACTCTGCTTGAGGTAGAGACCGTCCTGGTCTGCCCAGGACTCAGGGGGTTCCCAGGATGTGGGACTTGATGTTTTAAACTCAAGTCAGTCTGGGCCGAGTTGGCACTCTAGTCTGTGTCTTCAGCTGTGCTGTCCTCTCCATCTCCTCTCCCAGAGGCAATGGCTGCACCTCTCAGCACCTCCTTGCCAGGACCAGCAGCAGGAGTCCTGCAGTTCACTCTGATTGGCCTGATGCGGGTCGCATACCCTGGATGCCTCACTGTATCCAAGAGGATGATTGGCCGGGCTTGTGCTCAGCCTCTCCTAGGCCTTTTAGAGAAGCGACTACACAAACCACACAGTGGTCATCACATCACTGCTGAAATCTGATGCCAAGGTGGGATGCCTGGAACCATACAACAAAGTACACATTTTATATAAGTATCTATAAGGTGTATATAAGATAAATAGATGGATGATTGATAGATACATAGATGATAGACAGATAACTGTATAGCAAGATGTATAACCCAGCAAATGTATAACAAGATGGTGCTGGTGGCCCTGTAAGAAACAGTTTCCAGGACCTAGATGCCAGATCCAGGTGACATACCCTGACAAAGGCACTTTTTGCAATCATGTGACATGACACTGAAGGAGTCTCCACAGGATCTTACACTGGACAGCAGAATCCCACCACCACCAACCCAAATATATCTCTCCGGAGGAAATGGGCTGACCTGAAGCAGTGGTCCTCCCAGCACATCCTCCAGCCTGAAATGCCCTGGGCCACTTTGCTGAGTGTACCCTTTGTGCTTGTCACAGGAAACTGCAACATCTGTAAGACTCAGGGTTGGTTTCACCAAGTGCCCACCCTGTCCTGTGGAGAAATGCTTCGCCTGGGCCGTGTGCCACCCTGTCACCTGTAGGTGGGGCCGCCCCACCAATGCACGTGAGTTAAGCATCAAGGAGGGGTGCTGTTGCCAAAAGAAGGGGGCCAACGGATGTCAGAGTACCCAAAACAACACACGTCACCCCACCATCTCATGCTCTTAATCCTGTCAACTTTCCGTATTACAGTAGTCCTCCCTTATCCAGTTTCACTTTCTTCAGTTTCAGTTACCCAAGGCCAACTTCTGCCTGAAAATATTAAATGGAAAATTCCAGAAATAAACAATGAGCATGGTACACTCTACGTGCTCAATAAATGTTATTTTCTGTATTGTCGATCTGCTGACCTTTCTTCCTTCCCTTTGGTTCTAGAATATGGATAAGAGTAATAAGGTAGTACTGGACATTCCTCCCCTGATGTCTACCAATCTCAGAAGCTTACAGGGCTGGCCCTTCATGTTGTAGCTTATATTTTTGCTAGGTTGCAAAAGGAAATTTATTATGTCACACACAATCCACGCACTTTTTCTCAAAAGAACCCCGCCAAGGAGGGGTGCCATCTAAACATGGTGGGCCTGAACCAGTACTTGCAGACTTCCTACTTTGAAACAGCACTCTGGATCCATCGGTTTCCCCTTGCTTTGGGGCTCCTAATGCTGCTTTGGTCTTTAAAACTATTTAAAGCACAATAAGACAGGGTGCCCTGCCCACGAGGATGGACACATACTGGTTTCAACATGTCTCCATTGCTCCAGGGTCGACACTATAGAAGATGCTCACCTCACCTCCAAAGGGCTCTCTGCCCTTCATACGGCAGAGGAGGGGCCTCACAACTTGCTTTCCAGCCTCATTTCCTGTCTCCTTCCACACAACCTCTGCTCCAGCAAAACTGAATGCAATGCCTTTTCCCAAACACCAAGGGCACTCTCACTCCCCCATGGCTCTGCCTTCTGCCCGAATGGTGTCCTCCCTTGTCCTTTGTCCAGTGAAGTGAGGTTGGTCCTTCAAATGTCACCTCTTTTATGGAACCCTCCATGATTTGCCCATAACAGAACACATTCCTTCCCCCATGTAGTCCTATTTTGCACACATATACCATACATGACATTTTATGGCAATGAGTCTGTCTCCCCAGTAGATGACATTATCTCGCATTTACTAAGCAGCTACTATGTGCCTGCTACACCATAAACATCTCATTAATTTTCACAACAGCTCGGCAGTGGGTCCCTAGACTGTAAGTGTCACAGCTGCAGAGACCATCCGAATATATGTTTTGGGGTGTCTCAGTGTTTGGGGCCTTTTTTTGTTTGCTTTGGGGGGATTTTTTGTTTCACTTTGTTTTTGCTTTTGTTTTGTATGTGTTTTGGAGCGTTTTTTGTTTGTTTTCTTTTTATGCATTTTCTCCATCTGATTCTTCCTAGCACTGGCACATAGCGATAAATAGTTTTTTTTTTAACACTTTTTATTGATTTATAATCATTTTACAATGTTGTGTCAAATTCCAGTGTTCAGCACAATTTTTCAGTCATTCATGGACATATACACACTCATTGTCACATTTTTTTCTCTGTGATTTATCATAACATTTTGTGTATATTTCCCTGTGCTATACAGTGTAATCTTGTTTATCTATTCTACAATTTTGAAATCCCAGTCTATCCCTTCCCACCCTCTACCCCCCTGGTAACCACAAGTCTGTATTCTCTGTCCATGAGTCTATTTCTGTCCTGTATTTATGCTTTGTTTTTGTTTGTTTGTTTGTTTTTGTTTTTGTTTTTTAGATTCCACATATGAGCGATCTCATATGGTATTTTTCTTTCTCTTTCTGGCTTACTTCACTTAGAATGACATTCTCTAGGAGCATCCATGTTGCTGCAAATGGCATTATGTTGTCGGTTTTTATGGCTGAGTAGTATTCCATTGTATAAATATACCACCTCTTCTTTATCCAGTCACCTGTTGATGGACATTTAGGCTGTTTCCATGTTTTGGCTATTGTAAATAGTGCTGCTATGAACACTGGAGAGCAGGTGCCATCCTGAAGTAGATTTCCTTCTGGATACAAGCCCAGGAGTGGGATTCCTCGGTCATATGGTAAGTCTATTCCTAGTCTTTTGAGGAATCTCCACACTGTTTTCCATAGTGGCTGCACCAAACTGCATTCCCACCAGCAGTGTAGGAGGGTTCCCCTTTCTCCACAACCTCTCCAGCATTTGTCATTTTTGGATTTTTGAATGACGGCCATTCTGACTGGTGTGAGGTGATACCTCATTGTAGTTTTGATTTGTATTTCTCTGATAATTAGTGATATTGAACATTTTTTCATGTGTTTTTTGATCATTTGTATGTCTTCCTTGGCGAATTGCTTGTTTAGGTCTTCTGCCCATTTTTGGATTGGGTTGTTTATTTTTTTCTTATTGAGTTGTAGATAAATAGTTTTTAAACAAATAAAAGTTAGTATACTTTTATCTATAACAACACTCAAAAGCAAAGGCTTAAATGAACTTACCCGCGGCTCTCTCACTGTGCTCAGCTGTGCCTAGTGGGCAAGGATTACCCCTCATTCATCTTTGTTTCACTGATGGCAGGACTTTGTATGGCACTAAGTAAGTACCCAATATAAGCTTAGAGAAGGAATAAATGAATGTTTGGTTACTACATATCCCAGTAGATTATAACTTGATGACAGCCAATCGAAAAAAGTAGAGAAACAGCTAAATTCTACCATATGTCTGTAGAAATCAACTTTCTTATCTATGACTTAGCAATTATGTAACTTATAAGTAATACTGGGAGGAAAACATGTTTGCCTAACTTTCTTAGGTAAAAGTGACTTTTAAAATAGCCCCCTTCCTCTTGTTTTGTATTATCCCTGGCATGTAAATCAAACATTTGTAGATCAAGTTGATTTCAATATCATAGAAACTTTTTTTTCAAGAAACACTACTATATATCCTTTGGGAAAATGGGACTGCTTCAATAAAATGAATAAAATGGAAATGTTATGCTTCGATAAGATGAAATCAACTCCCAGTTTGTATCACACAGGGGCCCGGCGGGTTACAAAACTCTGCTCAAATGGTTTAACTTAAGAGATTTTCATGAAGGGATCAGTTACGGAGGTGTGATCGGAGCTAAGGGAGCCTCCAAGGGAAGAGGGCGGCAGGAAGCTGTTGCTACCGCTGGGTCTTGAAGGGCAAGGGGTGAAAAGCAATTCTGCAGAAACCAGCAAGAACTGAAGTCAGTGCAGAAGAGCTGCCTGGCAGGAACTGAAGTCACGGAAGGGTCAGGTCAATGGTGCTGAAGCGAAGAGAGAGTGAGGAAGAAATACTCTGACTTCTCTCCTCCAACCCTCTAATTTTTTTGCCTGTGACTTCCATTGACCAAACCCAGATGGAAACCAGAAGGCAGTGGATCCCAGGTGCAGTGGTCTACAGGTCTCAGCCCTAGGTCTAGAGAAGGACAGCAAATAGGTTGGAGGGAAGGGAAGCGGAGGGATGCTGAGAACCTGCACGATCCACCCTTTTGCGTCCACTCAGCCTCCACCTTGCCCCCCACTCAGATGAAGAAACTCTCATCCCCAGCATTACTAAGACAGCAAGTCCCATCAACTGCTATGTCATGGTAAGGAGATGTCAACGCAGTCACACTCTCACTTGGGACTGAAATTGTAACACAGCCTTCACGTGAGGTAGCAGAAAGGCAAGCAGAGAGGCTGTAATTGATTAGATAAGACATGCTCTCATCTACACCTCACTGTTGGTCAAGGGATTGAAATCCACAACCAAAGCTTCCTTCTTCCACCACCCATTCCACCTTCTACCTACTCTCAGTCCTTCAGATGACTGGACTTTTGTTTACCCAAATAGGATGAGTCAACATTTTATTGCCATTGGATCGGAGCCCTCAGCGACCAGCTATTTACTGAGTTGTCATGGTTTTTCTCTAACCGTTATTACTGTATGCGAGAGTGCTGAGAAGTGACCCCGTGAGACTTCTGGGCTCTGGATATGGTATTTTCTTGCCTCTGTTAGGTAGCAGTAACCTCATTTCCCTAGATAATGAGGATCATCCACTCCAGTCAACACAGTAAACTTCTGTCTGCTTGTAGGTCCAGTGGCATGAGGAGCCTCAAAAGGCCAGGGACACTTTCAGCTTCAGCTCTAAGAAACTATGTCTGTGGTCCCTGGTGGAAACCAGGACCTCCAAACCTACCAACCCAAGATTCAGGGATGGGAGGCCTAAGTGAGCTGTTAGGTGTAATAGTCTGAAAATGAGATGTGGCTACTCTCACCTCCCCCTTGGTTCCTAGACCATGTATTCTGGATATGGGGGAAACATTGCATTTACTGTATTCCATAGGACAGGACCCCAAACTTTTAGGACGTCATTTCCTGGTAGTCTTTAGAAGTTCATTCTACAGTTAAGTCAAACTTCTGAGTAATGGATTACACAGTACTGTCAGCTAATTTTGTCAGCAAGGGTCCAGCACTGTACTTATTCGCCATAATGTGAATTCCTCGGTTATTTAGAGATGAAATGGTGTGGGATACCAAGTCAGTTGAGGTCCCTCCAGAGTCCACGTGGCAGCTATGTTAAAACCAGCCAGCCATGTCTCTGGTCCTGATTCTCCTTTACAAAGAAGAATTTTCTTCCTAAGGTCTAGCAGCCCACTGTCTGTTTTATTCTCCCTGTTGGCTTCATGTAAACTTCAGGGGGTAGAATGGTATCAGAGGAAGAGCTTGAGCTTTGGAGTCTAAAGTCCCTTGTTCAAATCCCAGCTCTGCAGCTTATGATCTGTGTGATTCTAACTATGCTTCTGCCTTGTAAATAAAGTAAGGTCTGTAGCTGCCTTGCAGGTTTGAGGGGGTAAACAAAATAAACTAATGTGGGTAAACAAAATAAACCAATGTAGATAAAAAGTCAGGCATGCAACAGGCTTCAATACATGTTACTCCCTCCCTCCTGCCTTCAAGCTAAATTCCACATCTGAAGCATTGATTTTAGAAACTGTTTACAACAAAATGTGTACTTAAAGGAAATCTGTGAAAATCACCGGTTGAATTTTCTCTGGGTGCAGCCTCGCCGCCCCGATGATGCTCATGTTATGGATTTATAAGAAAAATTGACAGCTCTCAGCTTTTCAGTTCTTCATCTTTTACTTTCACATGTGGCCAGCTCAGTATTATTCTCTGTCTCAGTGTTTCTAAATCTGCCAGTTTTATGCAAGCCAAAATCCCCTTTCTGGGCTTCAGTCCAGTTTTCTCAGCAGATGATTTCTTTTGGTAAGCCCTAATACTTACAAATCATCCTCTGGTCTAATTCAACCCTTGGCCCAAATACACACGTAAGCACATGAGATTGCAGGGGCTTAGAGGCGTGAAGGGTGGAGGAGGGTAGTGTTGTTTGCATGTGATCCAGTCTTTGAATACCTCTCCTCCATGGGCATTCCATACTGTCAGGATTGTTGTTTGCAAGCAACAGAAATCAACATTGGCTCTCTTAAGCACAAAGATTTTACTGCAAGACTATCAGGGTCCACAGCGTCGGGAAGAGGCTGAAGAAACAGGTGAGGAAAATCGGAGGGAACCGAGAGAGCCCAAGAGGACAAGACAGCAAGGACTATGGCAAAGCTGCTTCAGCAAGGACCATCCAAGGTTAGCATCCTCTTAATGATGCTGGCCAGGAATGCCTTCCAACAAGGAATTGCCAACTTCCATCACTGCCCCAGCTGTGTGTGTGATCAGTCAAGTCTAAGTCACATGCCAGTCCCTGGCTTGACCACAGCAGGGAGTGAGAAGATCTGACCCCTTTAGGTCCATTGGAAGTAAGCACTACCTCCCGCCCAGACAGTGAGGCACCCCCTCCCCCAAATCAGGAGGCTAGCAGGAAGGTGGTACTGACTGGATGGTAATATAGATAGATAGATAGATGACAAATTTTCAACACATATTCATTCATTTGATTTTAGGCAATTTAATTTTTGGCTTATTCATTTAAAAGGAAGTTTGTTATAACTTATTTATAGTGAAAAAATAGCACTGCATAGATTTGTAACATTTTTTAAGGCCTGTGAAAATGGAACATTTCATTTCATGGTACAGGGCTGTGTGCTATAACCACTGGCAGAGAAAAACCATCTTAAGAGGGATCAGATACGGGAGGGCGCAAAGAGAAGATCCCTTCTGAATGCTGTTCCAGAGTTCCTGCTCTCTCTGGGCAGGCCTGGGCAGTTAGGAAGAAGTCCTTCCAGCAACACAGGCAACCTCCCTCAAGGCAGAGGAAATACAGTTTGTTCTGTTCTTGGCCCTAAAACCAGTAAAAGTGAGGCCTCACTCAAACAATGAGACTCTAGTCCTCAGCCTTCCATCCAACCATTCATGTCTCCTTTCACCTAAAAGAATCTTGAAAGCCCTCCTTGGCACTTCCCTTCTTCATCAATCACCAAGTCCTGCAGTCTTTGCCTCCTACACTCGTCTCCAATCCATCCACCCCTCCTCGCCGCCCCAGCACCACTCTCCCGGTTCTGATGCTTATCAGTTGCTGCTGGAAACAGCAATATCGTCTTAATTTGTCTCCTCCTTCCTGTCTGTGTGTTTCTTCCATTCATCCCTCTGACACCCAAGAGGTAAGTGCCTACAGCACAATGGACCCATGTGATTCCCCTGCTGACAGCTCTTCCGGGGCTCCCACCACTTCAGCCCAAGCCCAGGCTTTCCAGCAATCTTCACGCAGCCCTCTGCCACCTGCCCCCTAACCCTCTTCCTCCCCAGCTCTCCTCACTCCCTGCCTCACATTCTGACCTTCACTGCAACCAGGGCCATTCCCCTCCTTTCATCATTGGTCCATCTGTCTCCTCCACCTGGAAGCCCAGCCTTCTCCCATCTTTTTCTCCATGTGCTTCATTGATTCTTACTCATCCTTTCAGACTCAACTCAGGAACGACTCAGGAAGCCTTGCCTAACTGTTCCAGGTTGGCTTGGATGGTTTATCCTTGTGGGTGTCCCAACGACCCCCATGCAAATCTCTATCACTGCACATGTCACATAGTTTTAGGAACACATATTTAAGTGTCTCTCTCTCCCTATGCCCTACACACTCCCTGAGGGTAAATGCTCACCTCTGTGATCCCTAAGCTGCTTTAGATGGAAGGGTACCAGGCACATAGCAAGGCTGTGATGTATCCCTGCCGAGACAATGAGTGAATGACATTCTACAATAAAACTTAGCCTGTAAAATGACCAAAAACAGAATGCAAGATAACCACTCCTTTTGCTTTCTTGACAGAAGAGAGAAAAATCTACTTTATTTGCCATCTCTTCAATAAACACACAATTTATTGTGTGTTTAGCAAAAGCTTTTATGGAATACCATTTTTAGCAAAGCAGATGTTTAAAACACTAAATTGTTTCTTAAATTACTATCAGCAGTAAATCCTGGTTGAAAATATTATGTCCCTTAAGGGACTGAATTTTCTCAGGCAGTAGTCAGAGTGGAGAAGATGAACATTCTGTACTTCTTTTTAAATTACTTTCTTCTTCCTGAACTGAATGTGCTATTGTTTAAAAAAATCATGGGTTTGTTTCATTTTAGTTTTTGTCGAATCACCTGAGACAAACAGTAAAATGATTTTCAGTTCATGGACCACAATCTCTAGGCTACAACTTAGAAATTCAGTTCCACATACACTGAGACGTCATATGTGCCAGGCATCAGGCATGTATCGATGAACAGACTCCCCTTATGGACTTCAGCTTCTAGGGGAAATGATGGGTAAGACAGGCAAGATATACAATTCACCCAAGAAAAAGGACAGTAGAAAATTGTTTTTCTATTTCCCAATGAAAATTTGTAATCATTGTTATTGATCACCCTTCAACCAGTGACATCATAGAATCATACAACCCTCTCTGTAACACACGTGTGTATGTAAATGTGAAACTGAACACAGAACTGGCTCAGTGACTTCTCCAGAACTTGACAAATCAGTAGCTGACTCATACGAGGAAATATATGTCACATGACTCACAAACCTCTCCTCCAATCACTAGGGTTGACAAGTCCAAACATGCAGTGATTATAATTTATCAAAATACAACAAGCTGCAGCACTGCATTCAATCTGACGGTCAGGTAAGGACGGACAAGGCACTTGGCTTTTCAAATCTGCTGTTTCTCTCAGATCCTGGTTGACTTTAAAAAATAGTTTCTTGAAGGGCTCAAATACCTGTGACTGTTTTCCTTGTACTCTTTGGACCAAACTCATTGATGAGACGTCCTGATAAAATCCAATCATTGGAATGTGTGAATCAGAGGCTTTGAATTTTACTTCGAAATTTACTTTTCTTATGGACACTGGACAGCAGAGAAAGGTTAATGGAATATTCTAACCCTATTGGTTTGGTCTCATGGTGCCCAGTTCCCAGGACTGCTACTAACTAGCTCTGTGTTCCTGAGTGAGTTTCTCTTCTCTGGGTCCTAGCCTTTTCATGGGTAAAAAGGAGGGAATTGGACTAGGTAACCTCTAAAAGTCTGTTTTGATATTTAAGCAGACTTTTGAGTAAGTGGCTAACATACCTAAGCCTCAGTCTCTCCATCTATAAAATGGGAATAAAACACCCAATTTGCAAAATTATGTAAACATTAGTCATAATAAGTAAACCACCAGGCACAATGTCTAGGTAAGTTTCAGTCCAAGCTTTCTGCATATGAGAAATCTCAGAACTAAAATCTGCTACTAAACCAGTCAAGATACCATTTGAAGGATTATAGACAGATTCAGGCACTAATATTGAACTTAAAGCTTTACATGCATAATGAATTCACATGCAAATTTAACATTCACATTTTAAAATCTGTGTTTAAAAAAAAGACACTAGAAGTCTGTGCTATTGGTGTAAATGTGGTTTCATTCATTTCCCTATATTATACAAAAGTTAGTAGCTTTATATCCATATCCTTTTTGCTATTTATTAAAAGAAAAAAAATTTCATTAAAATTAAGCAACTGAGCTATAAAAGAGGGAGGATTACAGCCAAATGTCCTTGACTCTCAGAAACAGAACAAGGCCCCCATTTGAGGAATAGCAAATGATTCTCATTAAAGTAATGAGAATATTTTCAGTGACATGTGTCTGACCGACTTTAATTCAATTGGCAGGACTCACAGCAGCCAGAGACCCAGAAATAACACACAGCTGGCAGTTCCTGCTCAAACACACCTAACAGACGTATTTCACACTGCAGCAAGGATGCCCTACCCTAGACAGACAGGGCGCAAGGTCATACGCACATTGCTGCAGCATTAAACATACATTCCTTGTGGCAACACTGGCAGGTTGAATTTAATATACTAGCTCCTCCCTTATAAAATGTACTCTAACTTGAACGGGTGAGCCAACAGATTTGGTTGATTCCAGCCCCTGCCCAACCCAATAAGCTAAAGTTATTTTTAACTCACAACTACTTCTGATAAGTATTTTTCACCCACACAAAAATACCCTTTTAGAAACAGAAACTATGAAAAAACAAAATATCATTATAGTTCAGTAAGAAGTAGTCAGTCCCTCAGCCAAAGCCATAAACGAATGTCATTTGGAGTTAGAAGCATATTTATCATATTTATTATGTTTATCAAGTTTTTCACAGTCTTTCTACAAACAATTTCTCTAAACAGCCTTATGAGGTAGGAGCCAGGCTAAAACTGCACCGGGTTTACTTTTGAAAATGTAGTCTGTGGAACAGAATAATGCCCACTTCCATAGTTCAAGTGCAATAATAATAATTAATAATATGTAAACTATCATTTCATTGTACAGTTTGCTCCAACAGACACATTTTCCCATATCTGGAAATAAGCTAAGTGAGCTGTGCTCCATGACCTCAAAACTTAAAATTTGGTGGAGAAGGCATATATGGACTTAAGCAAGTTTTGCATAAAGATAATAATAACAACTATCATTGGTGTTGGCACTATTATAGGTACTTTATAAGTGTTACCTCAGTAAATCCTCACAATATCCTCAGAAGTAGGTGCTACTATCATTCCCATTTCACAAATGAGGGAAGTGCGGCACAAAGAGGTTAAGTAACTTGTCCAAGGCCACACAGCTATTTAAGTGGGGAGCTATGATTTCAACCCAGTCAATCTGGCTCCATTTGGGGTTGAAGATAGACCTGGATACCAGCCTGAGGTCCACTACACACTAGCTGGGTGATCCTGGGCAGTCTATTTAGCTTTTCTGAGCCTCGGTTCCCTCGTCTATAAAATGGGAATAGCTAGCTCACAGGTTTTTGTGAGGAGTGTTAAACAGGATTATGTTTGCAGAGTACTGGCACACTGTCTTCAGCATTGCTAGCACCTGCCATCAAGGTAACAAGCACATTAAAATATCTTTTTCTAGGATGCCACCTTTTGGCCACCTTCATCTCTATTTGCCTCACCAACTAGTAAGGTACCACTGTTAGAGAATTCAGATGTGTAGGTCAGGATTGGGGGCTGCCAACCCTCCCACCTCCCTGCTCTGCTATGTCCTTAGAAGTAGTAAGATGTCAACAGGTGAAGGCATGGAGCTAACAGCATCCCACAGTATTTCAACATTTATTGAATTATTTATCTTTATCTGTCAAAAACCAAGCACAATGTAGGGTACCGTGGTGATTAAACCAATAAGACAAAGCCCTATCAAGGAGCTCACAGCCCCACAGGGGAAAAGCACATGTAAGTAATCAAATACTCAGCACGTGATCTGGTCAATCTGTTGCACAGAGCTGTTCAGGAGAGGCAGAGGCTCAGAACCCATGCAGTGGAACTCACAGCCATGGGACCCACATTGCGTGCACTGCTCAAACCACCAGGCCATGCTGGTCCTCTGCAGTCTGTGCCTTGTGAAATTCTCCGAGTATCCTTCTGCCTCTACATCTTCAGTCCAAAGCCATTCTACTGATAACTTGCTTTGTGGTCCTCAAATGCTCGGCCACGATAAGAATTCTAGTCACAGAGCCTTTGCAAAGTCAAGCCAACACCTGATGTGAAGGTAACTGGTCTAGTCGTGGCTTTGCACATTCTTTATCTTGAAAGGCTCAGTGTTACAAGGCTTCCTAGTTAGAAACCATGTGTTGGAAGAAGCGTCAAGTTAGCTCTTTAATGGTGTGGGAAATCTAAAGCAGCCACTCACACTTCAGTAAAGGCTGAGCTAAGATACGATAGTCGCAATTTTTTTTTTTTTTTTTTTGAGAAGCAGGAGAAAGCCAAAGGATAAGAAATAAACACCAGGGCTACCTGAGATTATTTCTTAGCCAAAAAGACAACCAAAAAATTGTGATTTCCTACTTGTGCTTGAATTCTTGAAGTTAAAACTTTCACAAAACTTTTATCCAGCTGCGTCTCTCTCTCCCCCTCCTCTTTGGAGACAGACCGTACTCTGTCTATGAAGTGTGTACCTACTTCTACTCTAATCTGAGTGCCCAACCCCCACACCTCATGGCCTTTCTCTTGCCTTTTGATATACTTCTCTAAATAAATCTACTCAACTGTGGCTCACCCTTGAATTCTTTCCTGTGTGAAGCCAAGGACCCACACTTGATGAGGCACGTCCCAAGGGCTCAACCGAGGCCTAGGACACGGCCCTTCTCGTGCCCCACATCCGTTTTTCCTGCATCATCTCTCTGGAGCCCAACATGGGGCATTTACATAAAGAAATGGGGCTCAAAGGGCATAATCTCTATCTGCCTATTGGGCTATGGCTCCACTCTCTTTGGAGGGTGGCAGGGGGTTTCTCCCACACCGTGAAGATTCAAGTAGCCCTTAGGTGGCGGCTGATGCTGCCTGCAGGATCTGGCAGAGACCAGCTCTCTAGCCATGAAGGAGCCCACTGAGCCCAAGGCTTTTCTCCTTTTGATCTTTTCTCATTGTCTCCTCTATCGCTGTATCTCTTTGGGCTCAAGAAGATCCAGCACGGCAACCACTTGGATATCCAAACTAAGATCACATGGCAATAACTGACAACCTGACTGGGTAAGATTCCCCTCTGTGGTTCCTTGAGCCCAATTTAAAAAAAAAAACTTTATCCACTCAACCCTTTGTAGTAGTCAGCTATTGACATAATAATGCTGTGTAATAAAAGACTACAGTAATCTCAGTTGTATTCAACAATAAACATTTATTTCTTGATAACACATCTATGGGACAACTGGGGTGTCCAGGTCACATGTCATATTCTAGGACAAAGGCTTGAGGAGCAATGGCTACCTAGACTACACTCTTGACATGGCATTGGCAGCAGCACAAGAGGACAAGCCCAATCAGACAAGCACACACATCGTATCCTCTGCTCACATCACAACCACTAGCATCTTATTAGCCAAAGCACATTACATGGCCAAGGCCAATGTCAAGATTCAGGGAAGTACTGAATTTAGACTAAACTACAAAACTACAGTAATCAAAACAGCATGGTACTAGCATAAAAAGAGACACACAGATCAATGGAACAGAATAGAGAGCTCAGAAATAAGCCCATACACCTATGGTCAATTAATCTACAGCAAAGGAGGCAAGAATATACAATGGAGAAAAGATAGTCTCTTTAATAATAAGTGATGCTGGGAAAACTGGAAAGCCACATGTAAAAGAATGAAATTAGAACATTTCCTCACACCACATAAAAAAGTAAACTCACAATTAAAGACCTAAATCTAAGACCTGAAACCATAAAATTCCTAGAAGAGAATACAGGCAGAACACCCTCTGACATAAACCATAGTAATCTTTTTAGATCTGTCTCCTAAGGCAAAAGAAATAAAAGCAAAAACAAACAAATAGGACCTAATTAAACTTTAAAGATTTTGCACAGCAAAGGCAACCATCAACAAAAGCAAAAGACAATGTACTGAATGAGAGAGAATATTTGCAAATGATATAATCAACAAGGAGTTAATATCCAAAATATATAATCAGCTTATACAATTCAATATCCAAAAGAAACCAGCCTGATTAAAAGATGGGGAGAGGACTTGAGTAGACATTTTTCTAAAGAAGACACACAGGAATATGAGATGTTCAATATCACTAATTATTAGAGAAATGCAAATCAAAAAATATATATCATTCACACCAGTCAGAACAGCTATCATAAAAAGTCTACAAATAACAAATGTTGGTGAGGACAGAGAGAAGAGAACCTTTGTACACTGTTGGTGAGAATGTAAATTGGTGTAGCCACTGTGGAAAACAGTATGGAGGTTCCTCAAAAAACTAAAATAGAACTACCATATTAGCAATTCCACTCCTGGCAATATATCAAAAAAAAAAAAAAAAAGAAAACACTAATTTGAAAAGTGCATGCACCCCAATGTTCATAGCAGCACCATTTACAATAACCAAAATATGGAAGCAACCCAAGTGTCCATTAACAGAAGAATGAATAAAGAGGATAAGGTATGTATATATAAATGCACGCACACATGTGCGCACACAATGGAATATTATTCTGCCATAAAAAAGAATGAAATTCTGCCATTTGCAACAATGTGGATGGACCTAGACAGTAGAATGTTTAGTGAAATAAGTCAGACAGATATTTTATGTTATTACTTACATGAGGAATCTAAAAAATAAAAACAAATATATATAGCAAAACAGAAATAGACTCACAGAAAGAACAAACCAGTGGATACTAATGGGAAGAAGGCAAGATATGGGTAGTGAATTAAGAGATACAAACTACTATGTATAAAATAGATATGCAACAAGGATATATTGTATAGCACAGGGAACTACAGCCTCCATTTTGCAATTACTTTAAATGGAGTATAATCTATTAAACTACTGAATCATTATGCTGTACACCTGAAACTAACATAATATTATAAATCAACTATACTTCAATTAAAAAAAAAAGAATCAGGGGAGTACATGTTACTAAGAGGCCACGGGCCATGTGGGTTCATAAACCTGCCAAAGAGTAGAAAAGCACTGGTACCAATAATCCCATTTAACATGCTTTCTAGACAATCCTGAAAGGTAGGCATTTATGGGCTCTATTCTTTCTTAACAGCTGAGGAAACTGAGCCTCCAGAATCGGTCATTCATCCAGGTCAGACAGACAATATGTTGCTCTAGCAGAATTAGAATTCAAATCTTCTGCGTTCTCTAGTTTCTACAGAGATGTAGCTTACTGACATGAAACTAGCATGCATCTTTAATAATCATGTACCTTAATCATGCTCCCTTGTAGATATCAGTTCTCTCCAACAAAGACCAGACCCAACATTGTCTCATCTGTTAGCATGATCATACTGTTTATCATCTGTTTGGGATCTTCTGCAGTGTTTTTACAAGCCATTTTTACTATTACTACACTAATAAATTATTTATGGTGGGAAAACTGAATTGGAAAACTGAATCAGAAAACTGGCTACTTGAAAACACACTTTATTAAAAACATCTCCTTCCCCCTCCAACAAGTACCTTCTCAAGGCACACACAATTTCTTTGTCTACTCTGAGCCTTGAATATTGCACAGAGTCGGTGGACCAACATTGATGGCTGCGGAGGAATGAGTATGGAAGAATCAAGTTAGAAGCTGATTCCTAAACATGGAGGTTTTACCCTGCTGTGACCCATTGTTCGCCAAAGGGATCAGACTGTAAAGCATTGTAATTATAAATCAGAAAGAGCAAGAAGATACCCTGATGCCAGCAGTCTCCCCCATGCATTCACCTACTCATACAGACAAATCGTTACCGAAGGCCACCTCTAGGCCTGGCAAGCTGCTGGAGCTGGGATGCCACTGAAAGAGACAGTCAGGTTCCCCGTGGAGTTTTACATGCTGCAGAGAGGGGTAGATTCTTAACAAAAAGCAAACAGGGTATTTTCAGATTGTGCTGTGGGTTGTTTAGAAATCAGCCTTGTGATCCTGGGTAAGTCCCTGGCTTAGCCCTTCTCAGGGGTCCTCAGTACCCTCATCTGGAAAACCGGACAGCTGCCACACTGGTTCCCTGCTCGTGGATAAGAGGATTCGAGGATTCCGTCAATAAACTAAGGTCTGTGAAGGCCTGGCTCCTGGGGCATTGTATCCACACTGGGTACTTTTACCGAACTTTCTTTAGTCCCCGTCAGTCGAACAAAGGGGCATTCTGGGCCCCTCTCCCTTAATGCTCACTAAAATGAAAACAAAACTCTTGACTGATATTTCCCGAGGACTCAATAACTCAGAGGATGCCAAACAGCGCGGGAAGTGGAAAAGGGTACAGAGGTTCTTGTAACAAAAGCCCAGCACCCAGCGCCCTAGAGCGAGGTTCCGGCCGTGAAGGGTGAGGCCACCCCTAACCTGATCCCTTGCTAGCTATGCCCGGCCAGGGGCCGCGGACGCCCGCGCTGCCGGCTCAGCGTGCCCAGAGTCGGGTAGGGGATTGTCTCTGCTCTCCACCCGCCGCGCGGGGACCACATGCCGCCCGACCTCTTTCTCCTCCTCCTCTTTCTTCTGCCACCCGCAGGGCAGGCTTGACAGCAGACTCATTAACAGTTCCGGGGCAGGGTGGAGTGGGGGTCTGTCCCTCATCCCCACCCCTGCCTCCCGGTGGGTTCCCTCCTCCGCCCAAGATTGGGGTCGAAGTAGTGAGAGAAGCCAGGAGTCTGCGCCCCCCAACCAGGGTCCGGGCCGCGCCATGCCGGTCCCCAGCTCCCGCAGGGCTCCACTGGACTGCGGAGCTCGGTTGTGACAGCTCTGGGTTGGGATGGGGGCTGTTCCTTTCTCCCACCCCCGCCCCGCAGAGATCCAGACGCTGCTCGGGCCTCTTCCTCCTAGCACCAGCCCAGGCAAGAGCCACAGAAGGACGGCGCTCGGGAAACCGAGCGCCCGGCCTCGCTCCCCGGGCCGCGGCAGCTGCGCCCTGGGGGCAGGGAGGGAGCGCAGAGAGGCCAGGGCCAGAGGGGCAGTGGGAGCCCCGGCCTCGCTGTAAGGCTTCAAGTTTCGACCGGCGAGCGGTTGTGCAACAGCCAGAGGAGCAGGAGCCCCGGTTGCCTCGGAAAACAAGCTGAGCCCATAAACAAAGCCACGTGGCCTCTGGGTTTTGGGGGCTGGGCTAAGAGCAGGAGGCTCTTCCGGCAACAAAGAGCCGCGGCCAGCGGCCCGAGATAAATACGGCGGCCGGGACAGCAGCGCAGCACTCCAGCGAGTCCTGCGCTCCCTGCACTCCTCCCCAGCGCCCTCCGCGAGCCCAGGACCCCACTCCGCACCCCCGACCCCGCAGCCCTCCACGCCGGGTCTCTGCAGCCGGTCCCTAGCCGACCCCAGCACCCCGAGCACCCGCCCAGGGCGGCGCGTCCCAGAGGCTGCTGGGCCGGTCCCGTCCATCAGTCCGTCGCATCCATTGGTTTGCGGTGCCATGCCATTCCTCGGGCAGGACTGGCGGTCCCCCGGGCAGAGCTGGGTGAAGACAGCCGACGGCTGGAAGCGCTTCCTGGATGAGAAGAGCGGCAGCTTCGTGAGCGATCTCAGCAGGTGAGGGGATCGCCACGAACTTCAGCTGCGCAAAACAGACCTGGGCTGGTTTTCGGGAGTGGAGCGGGGGAATGGGACGCGGCAGGGCCGCAGGAGGGTGAGGAGGGAGCCCCTGACCAGAGGGATGGAAGTGAATTGCGCAGGTTTCTGCAGAGGTCGCCAGAGCACGGGTTTCAGGGTATTTTCTCTTATCGTTCAAGGTCAGCGTCTCCAGCGTCACGACTCCTTACAGAACCCTGGGGACAAACGCGGTCTTGTCCGCAAAGGCTCAAACTTTACACAATTTCAGGCGTCCCCTGCCTTAACGACACCGGAGTCGCGCTGTTTGCCTGGGGGCGGGGGGCGCAGGCGAGTGGGCTGCGCGCCTTTCACTGCAGGGGTGGCGGGGCTCTGAGCACAAGTCGGGAAACAGGATTGGACACGGGTCCCGCCCGGAGCACCTCAAGGCTCTTCCCACGCACAGGCGACCACAGAGTGGGCAGGGATTATGAGTAACCAGGAAGGGGCGGCCAGATGGTCCCTGAGCAACCAGCGCTTGCGGGCGGACTTGCGGAGCGATGGTAAAGACTCGAGACTGCGGAGGAGGGAAGGGAGGCGGGGATGAAACCCACAAGCCTTCTGCTTCTGGGAGGACCGAGTTTTTGCACCTGTTTCCCCGGTGGCCCTTCCAGTCAGTGTTCTTTGTATAGTGAATGCACCCCCATTTCAAGTGATGCCTGTCACCTGCAGAAAGCCACCCTGGCTTGGGTGAGCCTCTGGACTCAAGTCCCACATGAGCCCCGTCAATCTGGTGGAAAATCCGAGGTCTGCCCAGCCTGATGCTCTGCTTCCTTGATAACACAGAAGTGCCGACTAACCAGTTAGATGGTCTGGAATCTGTCAGTCCCAGATCTCCACTGTTGGCTTCCAGACGGCTGCAGTTTGGCCCATTGAGGAGAGCACTGGAAGTGGGTTCAGAGGGGATCCGTGCAGCCTGGTCACCCTTGGGTGCCTTTACCTGGGGCCTTTGGTTAAAACCACTGCCCTTCATCCCCAGCCCTTAAATTGACTTCAATAGAGAGCTCTGTAACTGGGCCATCTTCCCTCTCACTGAGATTTACCAGTGGTTATTTGGCTGAGCCCTGGGTACTCAATTTTAGGAAAACTATCAAGAAAATATAGTTATTTTGACGTCCTGACCTCCAGAGCCCCCCCCCATCTGCTTGTGATTTGTAAAGCATCACCTTTTGTCTTCCAATGAAAAATTTTAAAGCATTTAATCTCTGGTGTCTGTCAGGAGAGACAAGAGCACATTGATCTTTATGTTAAAGACACTTTGAGGAAGTCCCTGGGGAGTTTGGGGAGCACTATAAAGAAATCTTATTTATGGAAAATCAGATAATTTACATAAAAATGAAAAGACCAACTGCTGTCACTAGCCTCTTTTAGGGACTCTAGTTACCAATTATGCCTAAGTTTTTCTCCTTGGACTAAAAGCTTTTATTTTAGTAGGGTAGACGCTTCCTTCCTTCCTCCTCATTCCTAAGAAATGAGGGTCTAATATTTTGGTACTTTATTTTTGTGTAACAGTTTGGACTTCTAAGGAGGTGCAGCCACGATATGCTGTGTGGCAGGGCTCACCCAGATGTAACTGTAGGGTACGCCTCAGTGGGAAGCAGATCATGGGGTTCAGCAGGAGAGGTTCAGAAGGCAGAGCATCTGGTTCATATAAACACTCATACTGTGTCTGCTCCAGGAGATAAGCTGGTGTGACTCCTATTTAGAAGAAAATAGTGGTGCCTCTCTCTCCACAGTAGGGGAGACCTGAAGGTGGTTTTACTTTACCACAAAAGTTTAACCTAGGCTGGGATCGGGTAGCTTCCCACCCCTCTCCCCCCTTCTTGAACCTCCTTTCTCTTCTCCCCTTTCATGCCTTCAGAGCTAGAGCTGTCGCACCACCATCATTGTCACAAATGGTGATCGAGATAGTGACCACCTGTGGCTCTTTGATGAGTCATTTGAGGAATCTTTTGGTAGCTCCTAGCAAAGCAGCTGGCTGTTTGTTTGCAGAGTGTTTCCCCCCCCCCCCGCAATTGTAAACAATCCCTCCCTTACTTAGCATGAGAAGTCTGCCAACTTCTTAAAAGCATTGGCCTTCTGAGACCTGGGTTTGTCATCTCAAATATCCCTACTGTTTTCAGCCTGGGTGATGTTTCTCTGTGACGTCAGGTTTGGGCTGAGTGCCGGCCTACACAGGTGAAGCTGAATGCCTCTCCTGTTAGGAGAAAACAAAAGGCAGGCCCTTGGAGAGGGAGAGAGGGGGAGGATGTAAAGCAGAGGCCTGCAGAGGCCTAGTGCACTCACTCTAACTCTACCTGCCTTTCTGTGAGGGGCCTCAACAAGAGTGGGGGGTGAGGGTGCATATGGTGTGTTCCAGCCTGGGAACACTGTTTCGGGTTTTCTATAGCTTGTCTGCCCAGAACACCCTCTCTGGACTCTGCTGGCCATTCCCTCTGTGGTCCGGGGCCCTGACCTCCTCCAGCAGCACAATGTTAACCAATCCCATCCCAACTAAGTGCCCTGAACTGAGATCATGAGAGGATTTCCAATAAGCTTAAAGCAGGACCCCTGGTTAAAAAGTTGAAAGTACGTCAGACAGAGGAGAAATGGCAAGTGTGAAATTTAGGCAGATGAAAAATTCAAAGAAAGAGTTTGGCATGAATTGGGTGATCCAAGAATGCTTCAAGGAAGTGGTGGCTGAGCCACTTCGCACACAGCCCTCCTCACACCCCACCCCGGGGATGAGTAATCCTAGCTACCTGAGCCTGGGCCACTTTGCTGCAAGCCTGCAGTCCTGCAGTTGAAAACTCCAGCACTGCTTTCCAGTATTGCTAAGGCTGAACCAGGAAGCAGGAAGTTTGCCTCGGTGCCCTGGATGAGTTAGTGCATAGGCAAATAAAAATAATAGTTAAGATTTTTATGAGTGCTTACTCTGTGCACTGCACTGTTCTCAGAGCTTCATACACTAGGCTGTTTGTTTCACCAGAACAATCCGGGTACTAGCCATGTGCGTCTGACAATTTAGGTTTGTATTGGAGCAAATTAGCATAGAAACCTCATTGGCCTTAATCTATAACTAAGCCCTTTGGGGCAGGCCACAGCTTTCTTAAACGGTCTGTTACTGCAAATGAAATGAGAAATAGAGCTTTTTTTTTTCCCCTTCCCTCCCTTTATCTCTGCTGCCAAATGCGCTTATTTTGAAATCTTTCCACTTTTTCTAAAGTTGTCTTTAAGTATCGTGGTTTGTGTGTGATGACAGTATAGGGCTGGAAGAGGTCTTTTTTTCTTATTCAAGGCCTGTGCCTATAAAAATCAAGATTAGTGAGAACTGACCATAAAATAGCAACTTACTGGTTATTATTGAATTTAATGAAAAAAGCAGCCTCTTTAAATGGTTTTGCTTATTTAAAAAAAAAATTAAATGTTGTGGTCCCTAAATGGTGGTGGCTTTTCTCGTTAAAAATTTAAGTTGTAATTTTCCATTGGCTTTGCATTTCCTTGAAATGGACATAATTGAACTCTCAAAATAGCCTCTAACTGAATATATTCTTGCTTAAAAGAAAACATATAAGCAGGCAACACAAATAAACCCTACGGCCCTTCCTTCCAGGCCCTACCTCCAAAGTCCAAAACCTAATAACTAAGCAGAAAGGGCCAGGTTTCTCTTTGGTTAAAGCTTTTCTACATTATAAGTGGGAGCGCATCAATTATGTCCAATTCTTCTTAAATTAGCTTTGGGAATGAGTCACTTGGGCTTAAAGCAGGTTATTGTTGTTTCTGTGAGGAAAGCGAGTGCTCCAATTCCTTTGAGGAGTGTTTTCAATTAGAAAAGAATAAGATGAAATATAAATAACATTTCTAAGGAATGGTCACCATCTATGGCCCAGACTCTGAAAACGTTCTACTAACCCTTAAATGTGTGACTGACAATCAGCTGCATTTTCAGGTTCTCTATAGGTGGAATGCAGGCTGTAGGTTTTTGTTCATAGTGCGTGCATGTGTTTTCTTTAAAAATAAGCCTTCGTGTGGTATTTTTACACAAAATGGCCTCACTTTGCTTTCTAAAGCTGTTCTCAGCTTTGGTACATCATGGACCAGTCAAGTGACTTTCCATCTTTCTCCCTTCTCCTCAGCTTTGACTGAACTTTCTTAAATTAGCTCTAAGGACTGGGAGTTCTGCTCTCCCTTTGTTCTGTCCCTTCTTTCCAGCTGACCTTGCAGCAGGTCAACCGGCTGTTTGGTGGTTTTGTGCCCCTATAGTTGTGCAAGTAGACAAACACACACTCATCTGCAACAGAAAGCCGAGCCCGCAACATACAGCCTTAGCTCACTCCAGAAAGTGCCTCTAAGAGTGGGCATTTCTGCAGTGATATCTCTGAAACCTAAAAATATCCTGTTCCCCTGAATGAACAGCAGAAGGCTAATGATATTAGGAAACTCAATAAATGGTATGAAGCCTGGCCTTCTGAGGGAAGATTAACAAATGACTGATGATCCATCAAGCCTATCCCTATGGGCCCAGAAACACTGGATGTATTATTGATGTCACATGGAAGCAAGTTAGCAAGATACTATTGTACTTATTGGAGTGCTCCTGGAGAGACCACTGTAGCAACAGGATACTGGAAACTGTTCCAACCCCTCTTTTCTCTTGAACCGTTTACATAATATCAATGTGATGGAGAAATGCAGGTGTACCTCCTCTTATCCAACAGATGTTATGTCCAAAAAAGAAATCAAATCACATTTTAAATTCAGCCAAGGAACCCAGAAGATGAAAGGACTCTGGTAATATGGGTGATGTAAGAAAAAAAACCCAAATTTATGTTTCAGCGGTTGGCATTATAAATCCTGCCTTGCACATGCCCACCGCATGGGAGTTGGGGAGATCAGGGAACCTATCTTCTCATTATACCTCAATATTTCTCCTGCGTCCTTTCTGTGGAAACTCTTCAGAGACTTACTCTGAAGTTCCGTGACATAACAAAAGAACTCAGTCAGTCCCCCAAACGACAGCTCAGCCTACTGAAAGAAATATGCCCCTGACCCAAGTTGAACCCGCATATCCTTCAGTGACCTATGAATTGGGCCATCTGTGTTTCCAGCTCTTAGAAATGTATGAGTTGTACATTCAGCTAGATTCATTTAGGACCCGAGGTCTTCACCTCACTGCATGATGCTGATGTTAGTCAAGAAATTATATGAAACCCAAACAACTACTACTATAACATTAACATCTAGAAATGCAGGCTGTAAGTCACACTTCTGTAAATGTTTTAAACACGTAAGGGGAGCGTGCTAGTTAAAAGCAGCTTAGGTACACTTTAAATAGGTGGATTGTATGATATGTGAATTACATCTCCACAAAGTTGTTGTTTAAAAAGCAGTTTGGGGTGGATGCTTTTGCAAAATGAAGGCACTGTGTATTGCAGTGATACCAGGATCATTCCTTGCCCTCTCTCCTCCCCCTCCATTCATCATTTTTGCTTCAAATAATATTGGAGTCCTCTGAATGGCTGCGTGTCAAATACAATGGCAGCCACTTAGGAATTCAAAAGCAGCAGAAGCCCCCATCCCTGCCTTTTCCAGAGAAGTGACAGTATTTCCTCCCAAGAGGACCCCTGTGCCAGTAGAGGCTTCTTCTGAGTGGTTATTTTATTATTTTGTTTGAAGAGCACGTGTGTTTGTGTTTTATAACTCAGTAAGCTATTTATAGAAACAGCTCATGTTAAAGTATAGCTGCAACAGCTCATCCCCTGTTGTCTGGTTATTCCTAGTTACTGCAACAAGGAAGTATACAATAAGGAGAATCTTTTCAACAGCCTGAATTATGACGTTGCAGCCAAGAAGAGAAAGAAGGACATGCTGAATAGCAAAACCAAAACTCAGTGTAAGCCGTTTGTTTTGCACTTAAGAGGAAAGCTGTTTGAAGAGCAGGACGATTGGTTTTTTGATGGGGGGAAGAGGGGGGATCACACCTCACGTGTTCAGCTTCTGCTTTGATGTTGACTGTGTCATTGACAGAGGTTACTGGGAACTTTGCACTCAGAAACCTGGCTGTGCATTTTATGGGTGAGATTAATGTGTTCTTTATAGTCTTGTTTATAAGTCAGTTGCAAGTTGAGGTGTTTTTTCCCTGCTTGTCATTTCTCTTTGACGTAGTTAATTTAGTTATTATACAGGCATACAGTTGGCTGAACCAGTTCCAGCAAGTGCTTTTATCTGGAACTGTGTTTTGAGGCTTTGAAAGTCATTTGTTTCTCCTTCCTTCCTTGTGTAAATACTAGTAACATTTCTAAATGCTGTATGTAAATACGAACAGAGTATAAAGTTCCAATAATAAACAGGAATTACAGATCTTTAGTTTATTCCAGCTGTACTGCATGGTTTCTTCATGTTATCTGTTTTATTTTTACTTTTTATGGCCTTGTGTAAGTTGTAGGCTTGGCATTAAAAACAAATTCATACTTGGGTGTTAGATTTTTTTTTTTTAATTTGGAGCTTTGGTGTACTAAATCTGGGTATTAAAGACTTGAAGAGCTTCTAACAAAGTAAATTATAACTCCGGTATTTATATATTGCTGAAATTAGGCATTTGCATCCCCTTAAATTGTCAGTAGAGTCTTTGTATTTTGGTTCAAAACTTTTTATACTTTGGACTAAATGAAAAAGAAACAACTTTAAAAAATCGTGGACATGTTATAAATTTTAAAGCTGTGGGTTTTTTGGGGGTTTTTTTTTCTGTCTTTGTAGATTTCCACCAAGAAAAATGGATCTATGTTCACAAAGGAAGTACTAAAGAGGTGAGCACCCCTCTATTTATTAAGGAGTATGTGTAGCTTTATGCCTCCCCTGACAGGGTAGGAGTGAGACTGGGAAACATTACCTCAAATCATGCCTGTCTTCTTGGGGTGTGGGTGGTGGCAGTGAGCAGCTGACTACCTAGCCAACCATCAGAGTCTGGGGCTACAGAGAGAGACGCCACAGTCGTCGGGTGGACTCCCCAGTGACTGAGCGAGATAATCCATGTAGAAGTGTGCTAGAAAGACTGCTACACCCATCCCAGATGTACGATGATAAAGCTCTAGCCTTTCCCTGGGGACAGAGCCTCCCTTCTGTTCTAAGATCTCTTTTAGACTTCAACTCAGTTCAGTTTTAGCCCCGGAAGGGTTAATCGCGAAGCAGAGCATTAGTTTTAGTGCCTGCCCAGTGGAGGCAACACACAGCTAGATGCAGAAGGGAACAAGATGCTGTAATGACTACATTTGCTCAGATAACAAGGATACAGGCAGGATGATAGAATTTCTATTGCTATCAGACACCTTGGAAAACATTTAGTTCCCTCTGTGATCGGAGGCCCCAAGAGGGTCAGTGACATACGCGAGACCACCTGGGTACTGGGAGTAGAGCTGCAGCTGTGAGTCAGGGCTCTCTATGCCCAGTGCCTTGTGAATTCATAGAGAAAAGCCTGAAACTTCTTTGGCTTCTTCATGAAGCCTTAAAAACACTTGTGATGATCACGATGAGAAAAGCACTCAAGATGTGAGGCAAGGGGCAGACAGAGTTGACATAAGTGGAGCTAGTTCTCCTCCCAGGAGTATGTGACTGTGACCAGCCATCAGCATCTCACATATCATACATCCAGCTCCCAACCTCTCCTTGATAAGCAAGTACAAGTGCGTGCAGGGTACAAGTCATGACTTTAGTCACTGATGAAAGCAGCTGCTGGCTGCAGGGCCCATCTCTGTGATCATAGGGGGTGGGGGTGGTCCCAGAAAGAGCTGATCATGGCACAGGAAAGGAGCAAATGGCCACAGGTTACCTAAGACGGCCCCCAAGCCTGTCAACAGAGTCCGGGCAGATGGCTCTGGAGAATGACCCTTGCACCCCTGTCTTCACATTCAGCGCCATGGATACTGCACTCTGGGGGAAGCTTTCAACAGGCTCGACTTCTCAACTGCCATTCTGGATTCCAGAAGATTTAACTACGTCGTACGGGTAAGTCTCTGTCAATTACCCAGCCTCTCAAGGTGAACTGTCCTTTCTGGTTGTCCTGCAGTAGTTTCCCCACGTAAAAAACTTTTTAGGGCACTGGGGATTTTGAGAAAAGCAGAAAGTGGACTCTTCATCTCCCTCCCTTCCCCAACACCCTTAAGGTTCTTCTGTGGACCCTGCTAGGATGGCCCTGAGATCAGCCCCGACACACAGGGACTGGCCACGACACCTCACGTGAGCCACGGTGCAGGCAGCATTAGCAAGAGGGAATTCAGCAGTAAGCCAGTTTTAAAGCACCTTGGCTTGTTTTAAAGACTCTGCGTACCTCTGATTGTCCTCACTCTCCTCCGTCTTGTCCTGCTTTAGCTCTAGGTGACCCCAAGGCATTCTTGGATTAAGCCTCAAAACTGGATGAGTTCAAAGCACACCCAGTGACTCTTTCCCCCGACTCCCTTTCCCCACCCCATGTGGTAACAATATTCAGTCCCAGGTTCACTTCAAGCTTGAAACTACCTGTTTGGGTCAGCTGCTTCCTGTCTGAAACCCAATGTTGGAAAAGACAATAATTTTTAATGAGCTTTAGCCAAATATTAATGATGAAGAAAGTAAGTCTAACCACGACCTTCAAGCCACTGATTCTTTTTAATTGGTTGACTGTTGATTTCCCTCCTTGGCTCCCTTGAGTGTATTTTGTCAGTGGTTCAACCAAGGAGGTAGCAGCTGTTTGAGTTTTAGGATCAGATGTAGGAGGGAACTTACCCCCTGTGGGTGTTAGTTGGTTGGGTTTTTATTTCTTTTTGCTGCGTTTTGTTTCTCAGTGCCGGGTCATTGAGTCAGATGATTGCAAAAGCTCAGCCAGAGCAATGACATTCAAGCCCCCTTGAGGCCTGGATGGTTCACCTGTCATCTGCGCAGATGCAGGCCGGGCGGTCTCAACTGACCCGATTAAAAAAACCCAGGCGGCTTGTAGGTTAGAAGCTCTGAGCTGAGCCCGGGGCCACATGGAGCAGATCTGTCCACTCTTCAGCTGAGCCCTTATCCCAACCCAAAAGGGATGAAAATCAAAGACCTCCCTGACAAAATGTTCGTGTCATTCAGTGTGACTCTGCTGCTTCAGGGAGGTCACTGAGGCCTGCAGCCCAGTCCAGGCGGCTTGGAGGCAGGCCCAGGAAGATCTGGAAACTTGTTGCTAAGACTATGAATAGTTTCCATCCTAGGTGTTAGAGGAAGACGCCCAGATCTGATGTCCTGATTCTGAACTGATCAGCATGGGGTCAGTTTTTAGATGCTTCTCCTTCCTACCTGCTTTTCCTTTCATGAGAAGTGAAATAAAGCGAGGGAACAAGGATCCTAACGGTAAAGATCTATGTCCTGCAGTTACCAGCACTATCACTCTTTATCCTTCCTTCAACTCTGTAAAGAGTAGGTATTTTTATTATCTGTTCATACAAATAGAGGTACAGCAAGGGAAAATGACTTGCCCAACATCACAAAGTGAAGAAATCCAAAACTGAAACCTGGGCAGCCTAAAGTTTACACCCTTTAGCTGCTAAAATAAGTTCTATGTAAGCGGAGGATCAAAAGTAAAACCTCATGAGAGCAGATCCCAGGTCCACTGCTTTCAGGCTGTTTCAACCTCCAACACTCAGTTTCCCCCAGTGTAAGAAGGGCTTAGGGTAACCTCACCTCACCTTCTCTGTGAAACTCAGCAACACACATAAAAACACCCTGCAGACCAGAATCTCTTATTCACAGTCAGCTACTAATATTTATTATTACCCACTTACCCAAATTACTATTTATTCTCCCTGAAATGCCCTCTCAGTTTAGTTGACAAAGTGTTTTTCTACTTAAAAAAAAAGTACCTGAGGAATCATGCCCTTAATTAAGACTCAGCACAGAGACCTTGTGCTGATAGTATCTAATTATAAAGAATGAGCACGTTCTCTTAATCTTTAAAGAAACTACTGAATGCTTTCAGTTATTAGGCTCAGAAGTAGAGAAAAAAATATTTCTATTTTGGAAAGAATCTTTTTTTCCCCTTCAGTGTTGAGAGTCCTCTGTAATTTGAGAAACGTTATTTTTATAAAGAGCTTAAAACAGTTTAATGATAGGCACCGTGTTTTGAGGGTTTTCTTCTAAGGAACTCAGGACACTTCTCATATTTTCTTATCCTTAAACCAACTTTGTGGCCTAATGGTTTCTTAATACTACAGTTCCTCAGTTCCAGTAAGAAACTGAACTAACTTTGAATCCATAAAATTTGTTTAATCTCTTTAAAGACAAAGTACATTTTTCAAAAATGCGTCATGTTCCTGCTGATTGTCAGTTTCAATAAGAGAGATGTGTAGAGGGAATTAGATGGCCAGCCCTCCTATCTCAAAATGTTAGATTTTTATCAGTTAGCACAAACATTCCGTAGAACTTTTGGAATAAAAGATTCTGAATACAAATTGGAGAGGTTCTTATACAGCATTTGTACCTTTTTTTAATTAGCTTCAGGCTACACTCATTGCCCCTACCTCCATCTCTACACCCCTCCCATGGCTTAAACACAGTTTTAACTGTGGGTTTTAAAGATGACTTAAAATCTTTCAAAGCATTCAATTAAAAAAAAAATCTTTCAAAGCAGCAACTTACCCACTTACAAAAGTCTGTTTTTAAAAATGGGCTCATACCATGCCTCAAGACCTACACGTTTTGGAAATTCCTCTGGGGAGCTGGTGAGGCTTCCAGGGGCCAGGTCAGTGGTGTAGAACTTGGTATAACCACGAGAAAGCAAGTGCTGACTAACCCAGGGTATAGTGAGGCCAGTGGAGAGAGTGGGTCTCCAGTTAACACATTAGAATCACCTGCGAAGCTTGTTCCTCTGAGGAAGCCTACCTCAAGAGCATCCACTTTAATTGGTTGAAGGTGGTGCCCAGGCATGGCTATTTAAATTTATCCACCAGGTGATCCCAATGTGTTTTCAAATTTGCAAGCCAGCTCAGAAACTACTTGGGAGCCCAGATGTTGAATTTTGCATAATGAGTTTTTAAATAAGACACGTGGAGATACAAATGCAGGAGACAGCTTTCATGTTTTAATGCCAGAATGATCTCTGACCTGGTCCTACAAGCTCTCTCTATGGAATGAGAACATGGTAACTACAGATGCCGTCTTCAGACCAGGAAGGTCCTGGAGAACCTTGAATACTGGTTTCCTGACCTGAATGAACTGATCCCTGTGTGCCATCAGATCAGGAAGGACACACAAAATAACCCCACTCTCTCTGTCCCTCTGCAGCAAAGAACATCACAACCTAAACCAATGCACATTTTAATTTTTTTCTGCATCACCACCCTAAGTCCATTTGAATGTTTCCAGCAAGTTACTGCATTCCTACCACCCCTAAAAATCTTTTCCAAAAACATGTTTTAGTTTAAGTTGACTGGTGGTTTGGCAAACAAAAGGCTGAAATATGGCACTATGACTCAAATTTAAACCCAATGCCTTAAATTAAGGGCGCACTGTTGCCAAACCCCTGGTGGGTCGTGATGTGCATGGGCAGCCCGGCCCCTTCTCCAGGTCCCTCTGCCGCAGTGACCTTGGATTAATTTGCCCCACAGCCTTCCTCTGATGGAAGGCGGCCCCTGCCACCAGGGTCTTAAAACTGGTGGTATGCTTTCCCATTGGGACTGAGGAGCTGGGAAGGAGGCCAGCCATTCCAATGCAACAAAATCAAAAGTACAGAGCTGTGAGCCCACTTGAAAGTGACTGGCAGAAGTGGCTGGAAATTGCAAAAATCCACTGCAGGGTATTAAGAGTGAGAGCCCAGAGCCGGTCCTAAAGTGAATGCTAATTAGGTTACTAGTGATTTTACCTAAGAAATGCTGCATCTCTTGGAATTCCTTGCCTTCTCATTCATACTAAGCACTTAAGCAAGCAGAGCCTGCAATTTCTGGGTGCCCAGGGAAGTGGGGGACACTCACAGACCTTGAGGGCATGACCACAGAATGGGGGGAGTACCTGCAGAAGTAGGGGGCTACCTGAAGAAGTGGGGGTGTCTACACAATGACAGAAGTGATGGAGGGTTTACAGAAGCTGGGAATACCCACAGAAGTGGGGGCACCCAAAGGAATGGAGGATGGCTGAGAGACCAGGATAGTGGTGTTTTTGACTGTGGACTCCTGACAGTACATAATTTAAGTATGTACTCTCAGTTCACGTATATACAGAAATTCATTTGTAAATCATATACCTATACAAGGTGCTAATAATGGTGTCTGCCCCATCATGCTGCTGTAGCAGTAAACTGAATTTAAACACTTGAAGTGCTTTTGAACAGTGCCTGGTCCACAGTGAGTACTCAGTGAGCATCAGTTTTTGCTGTTACTGTTACCGTCCCTAGCATCCTAATACAGGCATTAGAAAACACACGAAAATAAAAATCAAAGATGAAATAAAATATAGAGATTGATTTTCTAATGATTTTGCTACCTGATTTTTTTTTCCCCATCCCACTTTGGAGACCATAGGCTCAAAAGTGTGTCCATTTAGTATATATGTTTTTCTTGAGGACTCAGAATCTAAACTTACCCCACAACAATCCCAGAAATATATTTTATACTAAAACTCTATCTAGTTTCCAGACTAAGTCAGGTGCTCTTCATACAGGGGGATATACTAAATTGAACAGGTGAGCTGAGTTTTAAGTGCCAACTCAGCAGATTTTTCCCCATCTGAGGAAGGATGTTTCTGAGAGCATGTGACATTGCTCTAAGTTGCTCTGGTTGAGGTTTAAGTGTCCGTGAGCCTGTAGCTGAAGGCCTCTCAAGTCTACTAAAGGAGGGCTTTCCATTGGCAAGGAGTTGACAGCATCCTCTACTTGGTCCCCATACATCAATATTGCTTCAGGTGAGTGTTTTCAAATCCCTAAACAGGCATTTCTGTGTTACATTCATAGCATATACCTAGTGTTGCCATAGCCACTTGAGAATCAACTAAGACCTGGCTCCTACTGGTCAGGGGCTCCTGGGCTACTTTAGGGGACAAGGTGCAAGTACTGAATTCGCAAATTGAGTTTGGTCTTATCTAGGGAAATGGAAGAAGGAGCACTGGAGACAGCTTCTTGGAAGAGGTAGATTCTCCTTCCTTGAAGGATGGCCAGGTGGAGAGGCAGGTAGAAGGCTTTGTAGGGACAAATGGCATAAGCAGAAACCTGGAGATGGGAATGAACAGAAGTGGAGGGGGGTGATGGTGGGCTAGGGGCCAAGGGCAATGTGACATCCAACCTTGGAGAATCATAGGGTGGAGGTAAGGAGGCTGCAGTAGACGGGGAGTCCAATTTAAGCAGGCTCATTGAGGCAAACAGAGCTGCTCAGATTGACGCAATTAGGGAATAGGGCATTATTCTGAGTTCAAAAATTTCTGGGGAGGATGGAAGACAGAGAGGCAAGTCCCTCTCGGTTGAGAATACAATTAATTTGTGTAAACTTGGCCCTCAGTTAGAGAGATGTTTCACTTGCAAATAATATTTACCCAGTCTTGACATGCCTGAAGATTATTAATGTAGCAGAAATGTTCCCTCTTCCAACCTGTCAGTGTTCAAGCTCAAAGTCAGGACAAAACTTTCCAGGTTTTAATCTGTGTTATCCATTGAATAAATAAGGGTCTTGGATGTATGCAGCACTCAGTGCAGACAGAGGCACTGCCTGATGTAACCAAAGGTTTATTGCAAAAGCCATAATCTTCCTATGTGCACCCACCCAGCTTGGGTACTGAGCATGTGAGAAATGGCAGGGGCTTCCTGAAGCCTCTTGAAGCTTTTTCCTCCCTTTGATAATCCTCTGGCATGCTTTCTAATCAGATGTGTACTTTGAAGGGCAGGGCCCACTGTCAGAGGAGATGGAGAATTTAGGGATCAACTACATTCTTAACAATATTCTATGCAAAATAGGGTATGCTTGGGCAGCAGCTACATGGCTGCCCTTGCCATGGTTTTGTCTCAAAGTAACAGAGTAGCTGCTGCCTCTGTTGGTACTTCTGAAGGCCCAGTTGTTTACTGTCCCTTTAAATCTCAGTTGCTTGCCTTCCTGAAAAGTGTGACATGTTTGCATTATAAGTAACTTACTCCTGTCTGGGACCAGACCCCATATGAATGCCTGATAGTCCAGGCCATCTACCATTGACCTTGATCTTGTCACTTGACCATCTTGAGCCTCCTCCTCTATAGCAGGAGGGAATTTGCATAAACTCTTTCCCAGGTCTCTTGGAACTATACCATTCCTTGATTCTAAAAGACAAATGTATTTGAAAAACAAGTATTTGTTCATTGCCTACCATGGGCCAGGTTGGGGTAGAGTGGTAAACAAAACAACCCCTTCTGCCTGGAGGTTTATATCCCAATTAGACAGTCAGCAAGCAAGGAAACATTTCAGACCTGTATACGTGAATAATGAAGAAAAGTGACACCATAGTAAGACAGAGAATGGTCCAGGAAAGGTCCCTCTGAGCTGTGAGCAGGCGACATTTGAACAGAGACCTGAAGGATGGGATGGAGCCAGCATGTGAGGACGCGGCGAGGACAAAGGCTGGGAGGTGGGCGTGAGCTGAGCCTGATCAGGGAACCAAAGGTGGGCTATGTGGCCAGAGCCCATGAGCTGGGGAAGCAATGGGCAAGATGCAGCTGGACAAGGAGCAGAGACCAGATAAGGGAAGACCCCCACTAGTCATGGTAAGGAGTTTGGACTTTTTTTACGGAAGGGCAAAGGAAAGCCGTGGGAGGGTTTCCGGCAGACTAAAGACATGAGTTGATTGACTTTTAAAAGTACGGCATCTATGGTGAACTGAAGAGAAGAGACGAAACCAGCTTTTTCTGTGGGCAGAGTGAGATAAGAGGGCAATCTCTCCGCCCATTCATCTTCCACACACCACTTCAAACTGTGGTTGATATGCGCCCCGAGATTTGCTGTTGGATATTGCTTGCAACTAGATTTTTCTTCGTCCCAGTGTGCCCATGACCAGCATGAGCCAAAGCTACAGGCAGGATGTGGTTTCAGCATGCGGTGACCACCATCCCTTCCTCCGGTAGCTCAGAACCGTTCCTGTTACTGCACAACTAGTCACTGCAGATCATGCCGGATACCCAGGCAGCACCCCCCCACCCCACCCCACCCCCCCGGCGGTAATGATACCCTGGAATTCAGGAGGAGCCGAGAACCCTCTTCTTCCCTTTCTTACCTCCACCCCCAACCACCCCCTCCTTAAACACAGCCACAAATTACTGGCACCTGGGCTAAAATTTGCCCAGCGGAAAACAAACAGCCATTTTCAAGCAAGACATTTTCCTCTGCTTTTTCTCTTGTGGCTAGGGGCAGAGAATCCAACTGGCTAAGTCATCTTGGTAAATAAATTGCTAGATACAGCCCTGCTCTCCTAGGCACACAGCTCTCTTGACACAGAAATAAAATTAATAAATTCGGTCCTCTTTACCACTAGTTCCACTCAATGCTGGAGAGTTATGCTGATGTGGAAAGTAGACCTCAATGAATTACCCAAAGCAACTGCCTCATCCAAAAATCCCAAGCGTGTTATTAACCCTTTCTGGGTATTATTTCTCCCTTAATATTAAAAGCCGATTACCCAGCACAGTGTAATATTGATACATTTCCAGACTCTGTTTCCTAGAACATCACAATACATGGTATTGCTGCTATTTTTAAAGTCTGGCCCTAGATGCAAATTTGATTAGTCTCAACAAACTGAAGTCCTTAAGCTATCAAAATAGATGTTCTCTGTTAGACATATCTGGGCTCAAGTCCTGGCTCCATCACTTGCTACTGCTGGTATGTCTTTAAGTGAGTTGCTTAACTTCTCTGAGCCACAGAATCCTCTTCTGTCTAATGGAGACCCCACTTCACTGGGTTGCCGTTGAAGACTAAACAAGATCACACACGTAAAGTGCTTAGCACACTCACTGGCCTGTAGTAAACACCCATTATTGTAGGCAAAACAAGGCTTCATGTTAGATGCAATTATGTAAGTCATAGAACCAACATTAACTTATTAACAGATAGGGAGCTATTAAATGTATCAGAAACAATAAAAATGATAGGAGTATAACCATTTGAAAGCATCTAAGCATGTGGTTGAAAAGACATAAAACTGAAATACAGGGATTCCAAAGGTCTTTAAACCAGCTGTACTTTACCCTACTAATTCACTATGCCTTCCCTGGCAATAATTTTACCTAGTAATATTCTCTGTATTATGATAAAAATGAATGATAATTTATTGAGTATATTCTTAGCATCAGGCACTGTTATAAGTGCTTTATGAACACATTTAATCTTCAGAGCAACTCTAAAGTAGGTACTATTATGTATATTTTACAGATGGGGAAACTGAGGCAGGCAGTTTGGCTCTGGAGCCCTCACTCTTGAACTCTATGATATATACTGTATCAGAAGTTGACATACTATGGCCTAAGGGCCAAAACTGTCCCCCTGCCTGTTTTTGTAAATAAAGTTTTATTGGAACACAGCCATACCTCCTCACTGACACTGTCCCAGGCTGCTTTTGCACTACAACTGCTGAGTTAAGTAGTTGCAACACAGACCTTATGGCTCACAAAGGCTAAAATATTCACCATCTGGCCCTTTCCAGAAAAAGCCTTACAGAAAAGTTAACCCTTGATAGCAACCTGAAACTTCACTAAGAGATGAGGGTTTCAAAGGGGAAGAAATAACACTTTACGATAATCATGCCTTGTGTCTGGTACGTGCAGTGAGTTTTTACATATTTATCTCACTTATTCTCCTAACAACCCTGTAAGGTGGGCAGTCTTTTTTAAAATGTCCAATCTAGAAATGAAGAGATTGGGGTGCCAGGAGGTTAAAAGACTTACACCATAGACTAGACGGTCAACTCCATGAGGCTAGGGATCGTGTGTCTCTGTCCGCGTCACCTACCACAACACTAGGACAGAACGGGCAGGCAGAAGATACTTGCTAAATGAATGACAGCTGTAAAGGTCACCCAGCTGGAGCATCCAGGTCTCCTCCTGTTCCAGGTTCTCTCTCCTGACCCCAAGGCTGCCTGGCAGTGAAAAGAAGGACTTTGTCTCAACACAGGATGAAACAGAGGGTTGATGACATGTCATTCTACTGCCAGATGACCGACTGTTGCAGCTGAATCTTTCTCTTCCTTTGTCAAAGATCATCTTAGTCAGACCAAAAGGCTTTTTTGTTTCCCCTCAAATGCATAGTCATAGCCTTGGAGAATTCTCTTGGCCTTGTGATTGGTGCCTTTTTAGACAAGACTGTAACTGATGCCCTCGTGAGATGGTAGTCACATGGAATCTGGGTTTTGGATGGATTTCAGGCAGAGCTCCGCCCGCTCCCCTCCCATCCCACTGACCCACCTCCCACCTCACGATGAGTCACAGCGCACAGCAGACAGCCCTTCCCAGAGCAGACTCAAGACTTGTTTTCTTTCATCTTGCTTTGTGCCGGTCATGTGAATCTCAGGGTATTAATAGACCGTTGGCTTGGCCTTC
Source organism: Vicugna pacos (assembly GCF_048564905.1). Taxonomy (NCBI): domain Eukaryota; kingdom Metazoa; phylum Chordata; class Mammalia; order Artiodactyla; family Camelidae; genus Vicugna; species Vicugna pacos. The sequence goes on along the minus strand of NC_133011.1, from coordinate 26,677,459 downwards.
TGAATCTTGTTGTTGGTCAGGGAGATAAATGAAAGGCTTGGCCAGTCCCTTTGTGCCATTTTTCACTCCTCTCTTGACTGTCACGTGCTGGTTGGTGACAGAGCTGAGCCAGACAGCAGAGGATATCCAGTGTGGTCACCACCATGGATGTGGCCTCTACTGATGTTCTGACTTCTTGCCTCTTCATGGGCGCTTGGTCAGCATCTCCCATCCAAACTTGGATCACCAGGACTAACCTTTGCAAACCAGCCTCAGCCTCTCCTTGCCGCCTTCCCCCAGCCTGGTGAAGGCACCTCTCCCTGCATATGTGAGAGATACATAAGCCAAGAAGGAAAAGATCTGGGCTCTTTTTTTTTTTTAACTTAAAGTAAAATTCTGCTCAGGAAATTAAAAGTCCACACAGTTTGACAGGCTCCTCAGGGGCTCCGTGGGGACATATTTTTCAACAAATGCCTTGGAGGCAGAGGTTCTTTGAATTGCCTGGGGCTTTGATCCAAAAGTTTCCATTCTTCTCCGCAGCCCAGTTTTTAAAATGTCACTTTGCTAGTTCCCTCAGCCTTGATTCCAGCACCCAGCACAGTATCTCACTAGGTGTTTACTGACCTGAAGTGAGGTTGAGCTGGGGCCTGGCCAGGAGATGAAACTTTTGGAAAGTTTCCTAGGAGCAGAGAGGCAAGCTTTAACATAAAGGGAGGTCATGGTTCTTGAAGTCCGGTTTACTAGCTCAAAGGCTAGTTAGTTTTACTTGGGCGCCTGGTGGGTTCTGGTACAATTAATTCTTTTCACTTTACATCGACCTCTGTTGTTCGGTTACTCTGTGAAAGCATGTAGTGTGTTAAGAAGGATTCTGCTGACCCCTCTCACTCCTTGTAGCTTAGTTGGTTAAGTTCAGTCTCTTAAGCCTCACTGTGCTCATCTGCTAACTGGGTTGAACTCCAGGAGCTCTGACTTCCATTCCAGTCTAAAGTTTCATTTTTTCAACAATAGAATCTTTGATTTTTTTTTAAAGTCTTGCCTCATCTATAAAGAATTTTGCTTTTGAGGAGAAGAAGGATTAAACTAAGGGTGCACCAACGTAAATTATTTATTTCTTTTTGTTTGAGGATAACGTGGATGGTGGGGATGGGACATACTCCTTCAGTAAACAAACCAACCTTTATTTTCTACCTAATTTCTGCCAGGCTGTGCCAAGGGCTTTGTGTGCACTCCCTCATTTAAAGGTCTCACAAGTCTTGGAGACTCTAAGTAGTACAAGTACAGATGAAGAAAGTGGGGCACCAAGAAACTCAGGAATTTGCCCAGAGTCACAGAACTAATAAGTCATCAAATCAAGACTTGCACGTAAGGCTAAGAGCTACGAGGCTAGAAATACGAGTATACACTATACATCCCTTCATTTCTCCCTCTTCCTGTTATTGGCCTCTTTCTACAGAAGGTTACGTGCAAGGAAAAATTCTAATTAATAGACATTTTTATTAACGCTGCAAAGCAGGGGATATCTGGATGATTGCCACTTCCTTGAAAAGTGCACACTGTTGCTGAACATGAGCGTTTAGGAGCTTTGAGAGCAGTCATAGCCAGTGGGGAGAAGTTCAAGTGGGGATAGAACTTCCACTGGGACTGGTTTCATAGACCTCAAACCTTTGCAGGTCACAGGAGGTTTTGTTCCCTTCAGAGAACCTCAGCTTCCCTTGCTGGAGCAGGACAAGTAGAATGAATTAGCCCTGGCTGAAGCCAAACTCTTTATATTTAAAAGAAAAAAAAGCAATCAACTATTCAGCCTGATTCCTAGGCTTTGAATTACCCCCATTTGTCTTTCGCTCGGAGCATCTGCTTTTTATTGCATTGTGGCCCTGCCTGCCGTTTCTCTCTCCTCGTCAGTCTGTATCTACGTGTCATGTGACTCAAAAGTGAAGATTAGAGGAGAAAAATATCTCTGTATTCTAAGCCTGGCGACTTCTATTTTTATCCACAGCTGTTGGAACTGATAGCAAAGTCACAGCTCACTTCCCTGAGTGGCATTGCCCAAAAGAACTTCATGAACATTTTGGAAAAAGTGGTACTGAAAGGTGAGCTCTATCTCACTCTCTCACCCCTTTTTATAGGCCTGGGGCTGGGCAGATGGATTTTCCAATGGAGTGGACGTGTCACTAGACTTAAGCGAATGTGAGTGGATGGAAATGAATGACTCCAGACGCATTTCGGGGATGCCAGATTCCGGTTTAGAAAGGACTGCCACTCATGCTGACGACAGAGGGTGAGACCACCACCCTCCTGTCCTTGTGCTGGGATCATCCACTTGCCCTGCTGTAAGCCTCTCAAGCTTCTCAGTGTAGGCACATGTCCCAGCCTTGGCTACCGAACCTCTGAATTTCAAATTCTTAAAAATTGAGCTGTGTACAAGGCAGAATAGATTCATAGACTCACTGAGCTAAAAGGAACTTTACATCTCTGGCTCAACTGACTCATTGTATACACGGGAAAAAGAGTGAGTTATCTGTAATCACATAGAGTCAGCCAGACTGGACTAGAATCCAAGCTCCCGACCCCCCAAACCTGTGCTGTTACCACTGATCACCTAAAAGAGACATCACAGCTGGGCAAAAAGAAACTGCTTTCAGATCAGGTGAGCCATTGGGGCTGGTGGGACAATGGAGAGAGAAAGAGTCTTTGCAGAAAACAGAGGAGAGAACAAAGAGGGACCTAGATCATGGAAATTCTACCCAATAACCTCGAGTGCAGAAGCTTGGCCAAGTGTGGAATAAACACCAGTGAGAAAGACAACCACGTCCCCAGGGAGCGTACCCTGGTAACACGAGCAGAATAGAGAAGAAGAAAGAACCACTTGTAAAATACGGAGTGTTCCGGTATCGTAACTGTTGCTACTTTTTTTTCTTCCCCACTCAAGTCCTTGAAGACCAGCAAAACATTAGACTAATACGGGAACTACTCCAGACCCTCTACACGTCCTTGTGTACTCTGGTCCAAAGAGTGGGCAAGTCTGTGCTGGTCGGGAACATTAACATGTGGGTGTATCGAATGGAGACGATTCTACACTGGCAGCAGCAGCTGAACAACATCCAAATTACCAGGGTAAGCGGAGCACCCACCCTAGCTTCCTCCCAGCAGGAACGGCTTCCGTCGATTCCTCTGCTGAGATGCTGGGTGGCCTCACCAGGACTTTTTTTGTTGTTGTTAATTTTCTTCTTTTTGGTTAATGGAAGTACTGAAGGTTGAACCCAGGACCTCATGCATGCTAAACACACACTCTACCGTTGAGCTATACCCCCACCCAGCGCCCCGCCAGGACTTCAAAACCATTCTGGTGATAGAAGAGTCTGGACTGTTCTGATCTGATACTTTAAACTGGTGCTGAGGATGGGCTGGGGGACTTTCTAATAAAGGGAAGGTGGGAAGAAGAACTTGGCAGAGCAGGATCTGAGTATATGGAAAGATGGCAGCCAACTGAAACGTGGTGGGAAAATGAGAAATTTGACCTTTGGGGCGTGACCCTGAAACCTTTAGTAGCATCTGGAGATCGTTCCCCTTTGCCCATTTCTTCTTAAAGTACGTATTGTTTATAGTTTTAGGATGCTGCCTTGAATACAACAGAGCTATGATGGCAGTGGCTTGGAGAACTGGTATCAACCACTTAGAACTCTAGTTCCAATTATTTATGGTTATGACAAAGGAAGCCTTTGAGTAAAGACTGTAAACATACATGTAGGAAAAGAAAAGTTCTCACTTAAAGCAAACCAACCAACCACCCCTCCACCATATTACCAGCTAAACTACTATCAGTAGCTTCTTTTGGCTTTTAAAGCGTAAGTTGGCCCTCAGCTTTTGTTGTCTTAATAGTGAGCAGGAGGACTAAGGCCCTCCACACACACACATACGCATACACACACACACGTACACGCCAATGTGGGAAAGATGCTGGTGTAATCTCTTAAGGCTCCCTAATGGACAGACGCACTTAGGCAGCTCACATAGCACTTGGCTGACTTAATCTAATCACTGACCACGGCTGTTTTAAGTGGTTCCGGGACCCAGGCTGATAAAGTTTGGATCTGCCCCATCTCTCGAGAAAGTAACATGAAAAAACTTCTTTGACCGCTTTTAAATAAGCGTTTCACTGTATGAAGTTTGCAAAATGCAGGGTCCTTGACTTCACTGTTAATAACCTTTCTGAGCCTTAGTTTTTTTATAGACTCTGAAACAGAGGGAATAATTAGAAGCCTCAGAGTTATGTGACTTCCTTAGAATCACTTATGCTACAGTACGTACACATACACATACAGACACATACACACACGTACACCAGTGATAGTCAGCCAGTGATATAAATGAGCAAGTCCCACTTGTCCCAAGGACATCTTCCCTCCAGCAACTTGGAACACCTATTTGGGTGGTCACGTGACCAGAACCTGCCTCTGTTCTCTCTGTCCACCTCACAGGAGCCCCTCTTGGCCACATCTGCCCACGTATCTTGGATTTCCATGGGCTTATTTCCCCAAAGCTCTCCTTCGTTGATCTACAAACTCTCCTAGGAGGTACTCATTGCAGTTGCCATTACCCTTCATGGGGGTGAGGGTAGAATGGGGATCAGAGAAGCTCAGTGACTTTCCCCGAGTAACACAGCAATCAGGGCTAGAGCTGAGACCAGAACCCTGGACTCCTTATTCCTAAAATGGCAAAACTTGAAACATCAGTGGTTTCCAAACTTTTTTTTCAAACCAGCTCTCTTCCAACTATTTATTCAATGACCCAGCTTTTTGCAAGCCTTTTAAATCCAATGAAATCCCATGCAGGACAGATTAAATACTGAAGTTCACCTCAGATGAGTATGAAAATTTACCAACCACAGGATCTGGGGCTATTCACCTTCTCTGTACCTCACTTTCCTGACTTGGAGAATAGAGGCAGTCATGCCTAGCACACAGCCCTGGTGTGAGATTTAATAATTTAACATAGAGAGAGAACAGTGCCTGACATGTAATAAGTATTATAAATGCATCAGCTGTTCTTATTTTTCAGGGCTCACTCTGTGGCAGACACTCTGCTAAGTCCTTTACTGTATGAGTTAACTCATCTAGTGAATAATTCTAAGTAGGAGTCATTATAATAGCTAATATTTACTGGGCATTATGCTCAGTACTTCTATGCACTGTCTCATCCACTCCACCAGCAACACTGTAAGATACGCTTCTCTTCATCTTATAAATGAGAAAAATCAGACCGAGTAGTTAAGAATAATCTGGCCGGGGCCTCCCCACCGGTAAGAAGGGGGCTGAACCCAGGCCTGTCCTTAGAGGCTGTGCTTTAACCCAGCACACTCTCCTCCCTCATGCCCTCCTTCCCAACCCTCCTTGGCTCTGAGCTACATTATTTTGAGAGCAGTGCTGGGAACCCACAGAGACCTGAAGAGCTTTTTACACAAATTCCCAACTCTCCAGAGGAAAGAAAGATCAGAGAGAGAGAGAGAGAGAGAGAGACTTAATTACTTCAGTCTGGACTATATTTTAAAATATACTTACTTTTTAACAGTTTGGACCAAAGAGAAGTAAGTTATTACATGAAAATGTTAAGGTGACATTTACATTAATTGCTTTCTATTTGCCAAAGTTCTATCAGTATCTTCCCAGCACATAATCTTGTTTGCCTTCAAAATTTCCTATCTAATTCTATGGAGCCAATTTTTACTGGCAAAAATAATTAATATAATAAAGAATGAAGGGAGTTAAAAAAAAAAAAACTAAGAAAGCTGGCTTATAGGGGGAAAAATTGAATAGAATCACAGTGTGCCGTGAGCAAGGAAGGGTTTGGAAGCACAGGCAGTGGGGGAGGTGGGGAGTGGGGAGGCAGGCAGAGTGAATACAAAAGGATTTTAGCCAAACACTTGATAGAGGGGAGCAAGAGTGACTTCTTTTTCTTTTACATGTTTATATTCAAAGAGAAAAAAAGCACTCTAGCAGTTAACCATTTATCAGGAGGAAAGGCTCAGCATGGGGTCTGGGCAAGGATTTTGGAAAAGTTCAGGTCTGAAAACTTGAGAGTGAATTCTGCCAAGTGGACTTTAATAGGAGTTCATGTAATAATTGGCCTGGGAGTTTTAACCAAAAAAGTAGATGCTTTGAAGTGCTGGAAACAAAAAGAAAATCTCATGGCAGTTTTATTGGCTCATATGATCAGCAGCAGATGATAAATGACAAATAGGTCTAGGGCCTTCTGCAAAGTCCGGCAAAGTCCTGAGTTTTGCAAACAATTGAAAGTTCAGCCCAGCAGCCTGAACAACATAAATTGTCAAATCGTAGACGCTTCTGACGAGTCTGGAGGCTGAAGCTACTCCAAGTCTGAGATTGTTGGAGGTAGAAGGGATCTCCAGAGTCTTCGAAACCAGTTCATTCTGGACACAGGGAAATTGAGACCCAGGTTTTCCCAAGGACACCTGGGATTAAAATCTGCTGCTTGTCCACCCCGTGTCCTGCGTGTCCTGCGTGTCCTGCCTCCCATCCTTCTCCATGTTCCACCTGCCCACAGCGCCCGCCACCACCCTCCTTCCCTCTGCACACCTGTCCTGCTTTGCGGGGACGCAGGAGGGGTGCTGAGACCGCGTGTCTCCTATATTCCTGTGTGTTCTGGCTCTGCTGTGCCTCGTAGAGTTTATTTTCCCCCGAGCTAAGGAAGGGTTTCTTCATCCTGTATTTTTTTTGTGTGTGTGACCTCCAGAAGTGATAGAACACTGAGCCAAAAATGTCAGTAGTTCAAATTCAAGAGCTCACCCAGGACTAGCATGGGAAGGACAAAGAACCAGTCTCGAGCGATTTGTGCTGACTTCTTATCCAGATGGCAGCATCCAGTTGCTGTTCAAGAAATAGCAACAAATCCTAAGGAGGACCTTCTGCACGGACTGTTCCCAGAGTTCTTTGTGCTAATCTTCTTGATGGCATTTAACCTTTGTTCTATAATTATTTGTTTACATTTCTGGGTCTCTCGCCCCTTGCAGGCCTAGGAGGCACTCAGAAGAGGGTTTTTGTGCTGGGCTGAGGGATCCAAGCTGAGACCTTGCCTTCAAGGATCCTGGTCTGGGTGGGATCCCCTGAGCTCATCAAAATTTAAACAATAAAGGGCTCAAATATAAACTCAAGGATATAGTAGAAGAAGCTTCTGGAGAATCTCATGATTAATTGCCAATGTGTTCTCCACAGACGAATAGTTTTCAAAATGTTCCATGGAGCCCTTGGTTTGAACAGAGATGCCTCAATGGATAATGAAGTTTAGGCTGAAAGGTTCTTAACCAGCCATTCCCAATGCAGGCACATATGCGTGTGTACGCACGTGCAAACACACACACACACACACACACACACACACACACACACACACACACACACACACACACACACACACACACACACACACACACACCAGTAGAGTCTTTCTGTTGTTGCTATTTTTACCTATTTAATTATTTGAGTTGCATCATTCCACAAGTATTTATTGAGTGCCTACTATACGCCAACATGCTTCTAGACTATTTTAGACATAGCAATGAAAAAAAAACCAACATTTTCTGCCTCCATGAGCTTAAATTCTAGTAGGAATTCAAGCTTTCTTGTTCATTCAAGCTTTCTTTTGGAGATGGGTTGCATTTCATAACATAAAGGAAGTTGTTGCATCCGAGGAAGAATCACATTTGGATGGGCAGAGACGACTGACTGCGGAGAGTGAGGGCCTTGTGGGCAGCGTGTCTGGGGGCCAGGGAGAAAACCTGCTTGAAGGGATCAGTGGTCACAAGGGGGCAGGCACTGAGACTGGGGCTAGGGGTGCTCTCTCCAGGGCAAGGAGTCCTTCACAAAGGCAGCAAATATCATAACCGACTGAAGCACAAGAATCCAGTATGTGCTATTAGGAGAATCTTTAAAGTGTAAATAGGTGAAGGGCATTAAGAGGTACACGCCTCCAGTTATAAAATAAATGAGCCATAGGGATGTAATACACAGCGTAAGGAATAACAATAACAAAGTCAGTAACACTGTGATAACTTTATATGGGGACACATGGGTACTAGAATATTGTTGATCATCTCATAATGTATGCAAATGTCACATCACTAGGTAGTACACCTGAAACATAGGATTGTAAGTCAATTACGTTTCAGTTTTTTTAAAAAGTGTAAAGTTTTGTGCAAGTTAGGAATATCCTTCGGGCACCATCAGCTGGAGCCACTCCAGGTTGTTCTTTCTGGGTCTCAGCCATGGGTCCTTTTTCTGCACTTAGGGCAGGGAGATTTGATGCTTTTGATCTCTGATCAATAAACCAGCTCGAGCTGTGCTCAGGACTGCACAGCTGGAGGATGAGGGAACAGCTGTCCCCTTGGAGGGTGTGAGGGTGTCGCCTGGTGAACTGCTCTTCTCTTAACTGAATCCCTCTCCCCCTCAGCCTGCCTTCAAAGGCCTCACCTTCACCGATCTGCCCCTGTGCTTACAACTAAACATCATGCAAAGGCTGAGCGATGGCCGCGACCTGGTCAGTCTGGGCCAGGTGGCCCCCGACCTGCACGTGCTCAGTGAGGACCGGCTGTTATGGAAGAAACTCTGCCAGTACCACTTCTCCGAGCGGCAGGTGGGTGGCACCCAGCAGCCATTCCTTCCTTCTCTCCCTCTCTGCCCCCACCTCAAGCTTCCTTGGCATCCTTCTCAAGCTTGAAGTATTGGAGCCCACCCTCCAGGGCTTCCTGGTTTAACTGAAAAACAATAGTCCAAGGAGTTTCTAAAGAAAACGTGTGAGATTTTTCTTGTGTTTCAATACGTGGAAAAAACGTATTCTTAACATATTCCATTTTACAGCTTGCTGTTAAAAAAAAATCCTAAATTAGCACCAGTCCTTCTTTTCTATAACAAAGTAACTTACACTTTTATGACATATTATAGCTAAACTACTTTTACTGATATTATTTCATATAATGACCCAGGGAAGGTTAGCTATCGTTGTGCTCACTTTAAACAGATGAAAGGACTAAGGCCACAAGTGGCTAAGTGATACATCCCAATTAGTGGAGTGCTCTCTAAGCGAGGAAACTGGCCTTGGATTTCAGTTTGGGCCTTCTGACCCCAGCTCTAGGCCTCTCTCCCCTCCTCATGCTGCCTCAGATTTTTTTTTTCCCAACTTCTTTATCCAGAAGTGTAAGTTCAACAAGTTCTGTTCAGGAAGCCACTAATATTTAGATATAAAATAGAGCCACTGTGCCAAGCAGTCACTGCCTCTCCCTGGAAATAATCACTCAAGTCTATAGCAAAGAGAAGATTGAAGCTGTTTACTGAGACCGCCTAAACCTTCCAGGGCCATCCAAATGCAGTTAAGTAGAAGTTGCCCGTGAGATGTCACCAGCCACCTGTTTCTTTTAAGAGTGCTTAAAAGCTACTGTTTCCCTGGGTAGAACTCAGAAGCTACTTCTTTATATCTTTGCTATTTTTCCCTGAGCTATTGCCAGGGAATAGATGAAAAAGGGGGAAAGGGAGCAGGAGCAGAACTTTCCAGAACTACTTTTCTTTGACATTTAAAAAATTTTTTAAAATTTTTTAAAATTAAAAAAATTTTTGGCAGGGGTAAGGTAATTAGGTTTATTTATGTGGTTATTTTAATTTTTTTAATGGAGGTAGTAGGGATTGAACCCAGGACTTCATATATGCTAAGCACATACTCTACCACTGAGCTATACCCTCCCTCTTCTTTCTCTGATACTCAGATCCGCAAGCGATTAATTTTGTCAGACAAAGGACAGCTGGATTGGAAGAAGATGTATTTTAAACTTGTGCGATGTTACCCACGCAAGGAGCAGTACGGAGACACCCTTCAGCTTTGCAGACACTGCCACATTCTCTCCTGGAAGGTAGGTGTATCAGAGGTAGCTGTCACACACCCCCAGCCCAGCCCCTACAAGCCCATAGCGCCAGCATGATATTGTCTTTCCTGCTCTCCACTACTGTAGCCCCCAGCTGAAGGTGAAGATAAACTGATTCAGTCCCTAGAGAGAGGAACTTTTAAAGATCTTCATTGCCTTCACTCCCTTGTGTTTATTTTTTTCTGCAACCCACTCACCCCCAAACTCCCCATCTCTCTGTGCACAGGTGCACACACACGCACGCACAGCCCTTCAATTTTTCCATAGTGCATGGCATTCATGACAGAGGAATGTTGTTTTGAGGTTGGACAGTGCCTTACAGTGCTACAAGCCAGTGAGACACCGCCGAGAACTCCCACCTAACCGTGATGTTCCTTTCCAGGGCACCGATCACCCGTGCACAGCCAATAACCCTGAGAGCTGCTCCATTTCACTTTCACCCCAGGACTTTATCAACTTGTTCAAGTTCTGAATACCAACACACGACAGCACCCTAGAAGGGGTTCCCCTGCTGATTGGATGGTTGTGAATACAGAGTTTGGACACTTCGTTTGTAAATAGTGTACATTTTAAACACTGGCTCGAAACTTCTAAGATAAGTCATTGACAGGACATTGGAGGGGAGAGATGCAGTTGCTGGCTGGGAATTTCAGCATATGGACTTCTCATTAGAATTGGTATAAAAAAGCAGAAATCCTGTAAATAAACTTTTTCCCCTAATGATTTGCCAGCAAGACTATAAGGGCAGGAATTCTATTTCATCAGTGAAAATGGAATTCTTTTGCTGTTCACTGAAACTCCTTTATAGTTCCCTAGAGATGTGGAAGAAAGGGGGGCAAAACTCAAATGCAAGATAGAAGGCTCTTTGTTTACAATGTGAAAACGTGTTGGAAAGAAGAAGAAGAACTACTATGAGAAATCCCTGGGCTTTTGGTTTTGATTTGGGGTTTGTTTTGAAAAGACAAAGGAAGTACCACTCATCTTAAACCCGCATGGGTACAGGGCCTTATCTTCTGAAGATATCACACAATAGTCTACCTCGGAAAGCTACAATGCTCGCTCTGACAAAGTGCATTGTCCAGTAGGCAGTATCTGTTTTTCTTGTTTCTTCATCATATAAAAAGTGATTCAAAGCAGGAAGAGATACCGGAGGCAATCCTCATCATATGTCAGACTTCCTTTTTAGACAAATGGGGCACTCTGGGGTTGCCTCTTTTTCTAGAACAACCCCAAAGCACACACGCCTTTTTCCTTTTCATGTTGTAGCTCATTCGGGGCAACATAAGGCCAATCAATTAAAAACAATCCCAGAGAAATTCCTGCCACAGAAAAGATGGGATTAGTCACCCAATAGCTGTGAAGACTTTCTGATTCCTGTTTCACTTCTGGCCTTGTCTGGGTCCCTGGGTATCTTCACGGATAAGCCTATCTCTGGGGGCTGTTTGGAGCCAGCGTGCTGATAAAGGCTTGTAAAACAGGTTTTACGTATCAGCTGCTGTTCCTCTTGCTGGGTGATGAGTTGAGGAGTTTTCTTTACACCTAACTTCAAAATTTAGTCAACCCGAGCTAGGGCTTCTTGCAAGGATGATAAAGTAAAGCCTGGAGTTCCAGCCGGATAGGGAGCAGAGGTGCCGTGAGTTCATCCTGAATTTGCTCCATGCCCCAGGGCAGCCTGCTCGGCAGACACCCGCAGGTAACTATGTGGAAGATGGAAATCTCAGGACTTAAGGAGTCAATATTCCTGGGAGGGAATGGGGGATGTTCTTGTTTTTTACTTTTTTATAGAACTCTGCTTTTCTACCACAATGTACATATTTTTTGCAGTTGTAACTGCTTTCCTTTTTTTTTTCTTGTAAATACAGTGGCCACCCTGCGTGACCTTGGCAAGTAAATGAAGCAGAAATAGGAAATTAGTTCACATGTACGTTGAAGAACAGTGTATTCTTAGGGGTTGAACTTGTGGGGTGACCTGGATCAGGAAAGATGGTTAAGAACGTACAAAAACAAGCCAAGGGACCAGCTAGTGATGTAGGAGCCCTTCATGCCCTTCCCTCAAAGCACAACCCAAGTACCAGCGTTCGGAAGAAAACGCGACTGTTGGTCGCTATTCCTCACGCTTTGCCAGGTCTGTGCCTCCTCCAGGGTTCCTCGGTCTCGTTTTTCATTATCACCTCCCCCCACCCCAAGAAGAAAAAAGTAAATTGAACTTCAGTTCTGGAAAAAAAAGTAAATATTAAAGAATAAGATCTCGTTGGGTAAGGTTGAGTTTTGGAGGGCCACGAACCACTGTAACATGTAACGGGGATTTTTTTTTTGCCCCCTTTCCTCCCTGCACCCCACCCCCTCCCTCAACAAGGTCATGTTGAGAATGCAGAGTCCAGACTGTGAACTAAAAAGCTCATTCTTCCATAATTCAGGCATGTTCTCTTAAAGGTCTCAGCTTCTTGCAAGATGTGGGGGGAGCTGGCTTTGTCGTTGCTGTGAGAGCTCTGGCACCTTTGACTCTGGCATTTTTAGGCCTTCATGGCCCTCCACATCTTGCCCCCAACTCATCTGCTTCTTCGTGCTGATCAAGCCAGGGGAGTCTCCTCAGCACCTTCAGGTTTGCAGCCCCAGAAATGTTGCCTGCTTTGACGGTCAGCATGAAACGAGCGAACCAGTGTCACATGGACTGCCGGCGGTGCTCAGGATTGCACAGCCCACCCCAGGCAGCGGGAGCATCTGTGCACCACGACCCCACCCAACGGACAGGCTGGTGGTTTTCTGAAACGCTTACCCAGATGGTGCCTCCGGACTCTCCCCATCTCCTTTGGTGTAATTGGAGGTAGTGTGTGACAAGAGTCAAGGAGAATGTTTAAGGAAAAGAAAAGAAGAAACCATCAATTGTGGTTCCCTCTCTTTAGAAGAGGAGAATGAGGAAGGAACTGGCAGGTGGAGAGGGAGCGGGGAAGGAGTAGAAGGGGCGTGTCTTTGACGCTATGGTTTGTGTGAGGGCGGCGGGTGTGAGCATCTGAGTTGGTGCCATGGGGTAGCTGTGAAGTATGGCCAGAGCCTTACATATTAGTAAAGTTAAAAAGAAAACACTTATTCCCTGGGCACTAATCGTCTATAGAATGTCTAGTGGTAAACCCTTCCAGGACAGCCTGACCTAAAAAACAAAAACAAAGAATCCCTGTCTCAGAACTGCTGGCCTAAAAGCCAGAAGGGACAGGACACTCTGTTCTCTTTGCTGTACCTACCTACCCCCACCCCAACCCTATAAAGCAGAATTCAAAATTGATGTCAAATATGAACGTAACCTGGACTTCCAGGGAAGCAAAGAGCTTTGTCCAGGGCAGTGGGAGCAGATCCACTGGGGTGTCATGGCTTGGTTCAACTCAGAGGTTTCTGAGCAATGATCCCACAGTTTCTTGAGAATCAGGCACAGCATTTGCGGAAAGGAGACTTTGCGAAAGCCTAGGAGGGCAGACTTCATAGCAGGATCCAGACATTTTAAACTAGATCGCGTTATTATTACTCAGTGCAGACGGATCAGTCACGTGGGAGGATGGTGGCACAAACTACAAGGTAAAGGCATCCCCCATTTCAGAAAGGTCAGTTGGGAGAGGACCTTTGTTTAGTGATGATCAATTTTCTGTTGAGGTGGCTCAGAGGAGATATTTTGGATGGGCTGGGTTGACACTGCAAAACTGTTACAGCAAGAACCGGGCGTTCCTTGGCAATGATGAAGGAAGGTAAGGAGCGTGTGTTGCGTTATCGCCACAGTTCTCTATTGAAAAACTATTTTTCAAGAGGAGCTTGCAATTAACAGAGGCTCCTTGTTTTCCGTTGTCTCTATGTGGGAGAAGAGAAAGAGCTTGGAATTTCATTTGTCTAAGCAAGTGGTGTGATTTACAAGAAGTTCAGTCATTTCAACAGTATATCATGCTTAGCGTTCAATACAATGTTTATCATAAAATATGCACCTGAGTTTATATTTTTCTGCCAGGCTGTAGGGCCATAATGTCTTGCTATGCAAACACTCTATTTTATGTGTGAATTTTTTTAACTGTAATTTAATGTGTGAATTTTTTTTAAACTAAACTCTATCATCATTTTCTATGTTGACATCGGCTGTTTTTTGTTATTGTTGTTTTTAATCTGTTTCCAATTCTCTAAGTCTGTGAAACATCCCTCTGACTGGATGCTGGCCTAAAACCTTATTAGTGTTTAAACAGACCTCAGAAACACCCTGAACCTCTAAGCAAACACAGAGATGGGGCTTTTTGATATATCTTGGGCCCCTGATGTCTTCAACAAACAAAATTGTAATTCCTTTACACTTAGCGTTTTCTGTGGATGCTTTCTTTTGTGTTTTATTAAGAAGAGTCAACCCTCCGTGGTTTTCCAAAGGAAGGAAACTTCTCCCCCAGACTTTAGTGCTGGAAGGGAGGCTAGAGATGCTGGAGTCTGGCACTCCTCTGCCTTTCAAGATGAGGTAGTGGGTCCAGAATATTTAGGGGACGTGCTTCAGCCCACCTGGTACTCAGCAGTGGACCTAAGCGTAAACCTGGAACTTTCTGAGGCTTGACTTTGTGCCCCCTGCCCCAGCACCTTTAGTTGTGGCAGGACACCCAGGACACCTGACCTGATTCTTCTCAAGACCTTCACTGTGGGACAGCAAGTTTATATCCACTGTTAGGTGTCTGGCCATTAATTTTTCCAAACATTTAAGTCCCTGATTCTTCCTGGAGAAGTTAAGGAGCCACTTAATGATTTTACAGAACTTTTGTGAGTACAGCATACTAGTGAGTACAATCTGCTTGCTCTAAAGTAAGCAACATGTTTTGATAAATGCATTTTCCCCTGGGTACTTAGATTTTAATTATAAAGGTAGCCCCTGAGACAGGTAACGGCTGAGCAGCTGGCTTGCTTTCTAGAAACTGAGGTTCTGATGGTAACCAAGTAGGTATTTCCTCTCCCCTTAGACTAAGAGGTACATTTAATCCACCCCTCCCATCTACTGGTCCTCCGGTACCTGCAGTGAGATCCAGTGAGCTTCCAGAAGATCACTTTCTGCTAAACCTCACCTTCACCAAGCAAAGGGGGATAATTTCACAAGGCAGCAAGGAGCAAGGGACCACGATATTCATGACTTTGTCTGCTAGGCATTTTTCAAAGTGTCCTTGAACTCAGCAAACAAAGCTTCCTGAGAGATCTCTCAAAACTTAGGCCCTGCTCCATTTGGCCAAATATGGATGGCTGCTTCAAAACTCTAAACTTCTTGAAACTCCATCTGCTACAACTTTACTTCTGGAGGTTGAATATGACTTTTTCTGTCTTTGAGTATAGAAATGTTTGTTTTGTTAACGATACACAAGTCTGTTAAACAGAAAGCTCTAAGCAGCGCTCTACACTTGAGAACTCTTGGCGCCATCTTTATTCTACCAAGTGCCAATCACCCTGGTTAAAGGGGGTATATATTAAAGTCCAAATCCTAAGCTTAGAAGCTTTAATGTATTTTTTTTAAATGAAAAATACTATAGAGGGTTGGACATTGTAACTAAAAGTATAAGGTTAGACCAATTACATGCAAAGATGTTTATTTAATATTGTGTGGGCTGAGTCCTTCTGTATAAATTATTTGCACCCTCTTCTTGCATGATGAACTGATTTTTTTATAGTTGTTTGTACCAGACAGTGGCATATTTTTGTAAAAATTTTTTTGACACTGAATTGCAATAAAATGTTTTTCCAACAACACACACTGGTGCATTTTTTGGTGTGCGTCAGTTCAAGTTGGCTTCTTATCAAACTGAGTGTGTTTATCTTTTGCTGAGTGAGACTTACATTTCTTCCCCCCGAAACTTATCGTTGTTGTAAAATTTCTAGGAATACATAGAAAAATAAGCTTGCTGCTGAGTACCAACCTGAGTCAGAAATACAGCATTACGCGTCCATAAAAGGGATAGATATTTCCACTTACTGTTCATAAAGTAGAATGATTAGGGAATAATGAACTTTAAAGTCAATACCAATGTCCTCATCAACAGATGTTTACTGAACAGCTATTTTACACTAGACTGTGCAAGGCTCTGGGCACGGGATGGTGAACCTGACAGATGAGGTCCCTGCCTTAATGGAATCTAGATTCTTGTGGGAAAGAAAACAAAGTAGGGGACAAGGTTAATTTGTCATAAACTCTTATGAAGGGAATAAACAAGGGCTGAGATGCAGAGCAGCAAGGCGGGGGTGGGGGACAGGGGCTCTCTGAGGAAGGGATGTTGAAGCTGAGACCTGAATGGTGAAAAGGAGCTGGCCTCGGAAGATGAGATCATGAGCATTCCAGAAAGAGGTAACGGCTTGTGCAAGGTTCACATCACGGTTCTGCCACTTACCCGCCATGTGACTTTTGTCACCTTACTTAACCTCTCTCTGTCTCAATGTCCTCAACTCCAAAATGTTGATAGTAAACCTATCTCTTATGGCTGTGAGGGATAAGTGAACTAGTTCAGGTGAGGTGTTTGGAGCCAGACACATCATAAGAGCTCAACAAACGTTAACAATTACAGTTCCTTGAGCAACAAGAGCCTGAGAATCGGTTAGGAATTGCGCCGCGTTCCCAGTTGGGTGTGATCTGCTCAGGTGACTACCTTGTGGGTGACTGACTGACTCAACACATGCACTCTGGAACACGCCCTGATCCTGCCACTAAGTCTCCACCAGAATGTGACATACAAGACACCTGAGAATAATTAGAGATTTTTTTTTTAATTCCCAACAAGATCACAAAATCTCATCATTCCCTAAGTATCCCATACATTCTTTGCTCAGGCTGTTCCACCCACCTAGAACGGCTCTTCCCCTGCCCCTCCGCCTGGTAAGCATCTTTTTGCTCCTTAGAACCACCTCCTGGCTGAAGCCTCCTCCAACTGAGTAAATCTCATCTTCTGTAACACTTTTTTTGCACATGGACTTTGTTACACTGTAATCTTATTTGTACCTAGCACAGTGCCAGGGCTGAATGAATTAATAAACCCACACATATATTCATAAAATATTTTTGAAAGGCTCACTTATAACCACAGACTTACCCTGGACTAGAATAAGAATCATGTGCATAGAACTATTTATAGCTTCTTGGTTAAAAATTAATGGTAGTTAAAAAAGTAACCAATGTGGAGACCTAGTGTTCATTAAAGTTTCTTTTAAGTTCAACCGAATCTCAGTAAGTCTAGTAAATATTCATACAAAATAAGAAAGCCTTTTATTACTGTTTGATAAACTCAAATTGAACAGACTAAACAAGTCCCTTTTACAAACAATAAAAGTCCTTTAAACATTTTAAAGCGGCAGTTGTAACTCTAATGCATTTGCTTTTTTATAAGCAGTCCAAATACCTGCTCAGAGAAGCATCAACTCTAATAAGCAAGATATTCCTTAGTAAATTAATAACTTACAAATTCAGTAAATTAAACATAAATATATCTCAAAATCCCTTTTTTAAAAAAACCTCTAACATTGTTAAAGGTAGTGAAATTATTATACCTTTTCATTAAAAAGCATATCTTACACTAATAGCTTATTTTAAATGGAAATCATGAAGCTACTATGGTGGGCAGAGTAATAGTTCCCCCAAAAAACAAGGAATGAAAGCAATGAGTATACTCTGGGAAAGGCAAGGAAACAATCCTCCCTAAAGCCTGTAGAAAGAAACAGCCCTGCTGATACCTTCACCTTGGCCCAGTGAGACCTCTGTCAGACTTCTGAACCTCTGCTGAATCTGGGTTGTTTTAAGCCACTAAATTTGTGGTAATTTGTGACAGTCATACAGGAAACTAAGACAGTGAATCCGACAGATACTCTACCTCTGCCCCATCAGACAAATTCCCACTGACCCTTCTGGTGCATGTCCCCCATCCCACCCCGAGTGAGGGTCTGTCTGCAAATGCCTAATTCAGCAGCGTGAGTTATTCTGCTGCCCAGATACGTGGCTCTGCAAAGCCTGCCCGGGGTAGGTGTAAACTTGTCTCCCTCCCGTTCTACAGGGGCTTCACTGAGGCTGACACCAATCACATCTCTGCCCAAGAAGCATCACAAAAAAATCAGCATTTCCAATTCTCGCCAATGAGCCATGTTTATGAAGTGGCAGTGTCCTGGCCACTGGAGCAGCCATTCAGAAGTGTGAGCTCAGCCCTTGCTCTTGGAGAACTTTACCGACCTGGTCCCTAGGTGGGCACAAGAATGGATATCAACTACAACACATGATCCAAAGTTCTAAGTGCTCTAGTGAGGGACAAAGTATCAGGGGAGTTCAGAGGGGAAGAACTGAGTTTGTGCTTCTGAGAAGGAGAACAGTGTAGGATAAGACACAAGCCTACCATGTACTCTTCCTGGATCAGTATGGACAGGAGCTCCTCCTTTGAAATTGGAGAGCCAGGCACCATGGCTTAAGAGTCACAGATCAAGACTTAACCACCAAGCCCATTTGGTGGTGTCAAAGGTTTCTTGAAAGTAAAAAACAAACAAAAAACCACTTAAGTTTGGGCAGATTTTCCTTTTGGAGGGAACAAAAGCTCTCTGTGTTCCCTGGGGTCCCAGTGCCTAAGCCTCACTGCCAGTCTTCTAGGAAACTAACAGAAGCCCAAATGAACCCCAGATCCCTCCAAGGAGCCCTGCAGGAGTCATTTTATGTGTCAGCCTGGCAAGGCCATGGTACTCATCTGTTTGGTCAAATGCCAAACTAGATACTGCTGTGGAGGTTATTTTTTAGATGTGATTAACATTATATCAGTAACCTTAAGTAAAAAAAATGACCCTCCATGATGTGGGTGGGCTTCGTCCAATCAGTTGAAGGCCTTGAGAGAAAAAGACTGAGTTCCCCCTTCCCCAAAGGAAGGAATTCTGCCTCTAGACTCAAAACTGCAGCAGTGATTCTTCTCCAGTCTCCAGTCTGCTGGCCTGCCCTGAAGATTTTGGACTTGCCAGCCCCACAATTGCATAAGCCAGTTCCTTAAAACAAATAAATCTCTACAGATAGGTTTTAAAAAACAAAATGTTTGATTTTATAGAATAAAATCTATATATCTATATATCTATATATCTATCTATTTAGATATAGATATAGATATAGATATAGATATCCGGGGGGTACTATATATATCTATATAGAGATGGAGAGAGAGAGAAATACATCCTATTGGTTCTGTTCCCATGGCAAATTCTAACACATACAAGCTCCTAGAAAGAGAACAAAGGCAAGGAAAGTCTAAAGGGAGGCCTCAGAGGGCAAGCGAGAAAGGGAGAAAACCAGAGAGAGAGCAGAATCTAGTGGCTACAAGAGGCAGTTAGCCAGCTACCACATCCTGAGAAATCATACTTGGCAGATGCCACAGAGTGCAAGGGTACAGTCACTCAACCCACATAAGAGTATTTGAGTGGCTCCCCCTTCTTTGTACTTTTTAAACTTGCATTCAATGGTTTTAATTTGACTTCACTATTTTGTTTTGCTCTTAATTTCAAAATTATTCCAAGGAGTCCCTACTTCCTCCAGAGAGGCAGCAAGACACAGAGATCAAGAGCAAAGAATCTGCAGCCAACCTGCCCGGGTTCGAGCTGCCTCTTTCCGCGTGTACTGGACACTGTGCCAAACCCTGACCGCCTCAGCACCCCCAATCTGCAAAATAGGGATGATGACAGCACCTGCAGCATGGAACTGCTGTGCAGAGTAACTGAGTTGGTACATTTCACATGAGTGATATGTTCTGTGTACATTTCACATGACTGATATGTTCCGTGTCTGTGTTGTTAGCACAGTGCTTAACACAGAATAAACTTTAGATAAACGTTTGTTATTATTACTCACAAGCCCACTTTCCTTTTGTTTTGTTTTTTTTTCTTTGCATTATGTGCTCCAGGCAGGAAAACCATGTAGCCTTACTACCTCTAAAGACAAACATAATGACTAAATCAATGACCCCCGCAATTCAGGCCTTTGCTTATTGTTTAAGCCGGTGGTCTCCAGCCATCCCATCAGTAAACATTTTTTAAGCATAAACCCAATATATGTGTATTTATTTATGATGTACTGCCAGGCAGTACTATCATTAACTAATATTTCAAAGCATAACATTTATGAGGAGAATCATCGTTAGTAATAATGGGTGTAAATCCATATTGCAAACAGTTTTGACCATTATGAACTTCTTGGCCAATTTTTGGTCAGATCTTGTTATCTTATCATTTAGTCTAAAGCAGCCAGTGAAGAGTGTCTCCTAAGAGCCATGTTAGTCCTGAATTTTCTTGTTCCTTTGTGTCTGCAATCATAGTATCTTCACTCTGCTGTTTCTTCACAAGAGCCTAAGAAACTTCTTTTAATAAAGCATTTGTCCATTTTGTGAGACTTTGTTTTACTTAAAACCAGTTACACTGTAATCCATAAATCCATTTATCCAGGCATACAGAAGTTACAATATGTCACAACACACTGAAAACAAATGATCGACTTTGGGTGCTGCTGGCCTCCACTCCCCATTGGGGCCAAGGTGCCTTGGGTACTGACTGACGTCTGATGGATGGATGGAAAGGACCACTGTCAATCCAGGCATTAAATGTTTGCAAAGCTTTTGTGCTGATTGTTCTGTTTGTCCCCAAAGATCTATCCTCCACGTCTCTGCCCTGCTCTGTGCCCTGAGGGCTGACCACAAAGGGCTGCATCTCCCAGCTCTCTTGTCAGTTGGCATCTGGTTGGGTTTTCCCAGTGGGAGGTGCTGGCAGAAACCAGAGCCGAGAGAGAAAGAGTTCAGGGTCTTTCTTGCGTGCTCGCTCCTGGCTGGCCCCTGGCCTCTGGCAAAAGCCACGTCCCTCCTCCACATAAACCCTCCTTATGGCTCCAGCCATCACAAGGCTCCTCTCCAAACCAGGAAAAAGTCATTCTCATTGTTGCTCACCTCTGGGGGCCTCAGAAGCTTTTGTGTTCCCTTAACCCTGCCCACACCTGTCCAAGTAGTCCCTGCCAAGGAACGAACAAGATTATTTCCTGCCAGAAGCCTCATTGATAATTATTTTACTTCCTACTCTTTAGTAGAGAAATCAATGGAAGTTTTCATTTTTTTCCTTCCAGCACCTCACTTTGGAGCTATTCTGATGATCAAGCCAAATCACTCTCCTGATCAGTGTGAATGGAAGCCTTAAGATTCCCATCACCTCTGCTCAAGCCAACACCCCGGTGGAAGAGAGATGGGTGCCAGAATGAACTCTGGGTAGCCAGTCAGCAGACCTGGCTTCCACACAGGGCTCTGTCACCACCAGGCTGAACCTGAGGGAAGC
This sequence comes from Vicugna pacos, assembly GCF_048564905.1. NCBI lineage: Eukaryota > Metazoa > Chordata > Mammalia > Artiodactyla > Camelidae > Vicugna > Vicugna pacos. The sequence goes on along the minus strand of NC_133011.1, from coordinate 26,656,248 downwards.
CACTTACTCTCTGACTCAGTTTCCTCATCTGTAACAGGAAGGCAGTTGGATTAGCTAGCCTCTAGGTCCCTTTTAGCTCAAATAGTCTTTTGTGATTTTAGGAAATCATACATTAGTTCAGATGAAACCATGTTATTTTTGTATTTTTGTTTTATTTCTTGTTTTTCTACTTCAACACTCTCCCCACCCGCTCCCAACACCCACGACAAGCATGTACACACCCTCCACCAGTTAGAAGTTTCCTTGGGTGAAAATCCTTTAAGTTCTATGAACTCCTAGGTAATAAGAAATAAGGAAGCCCAGAGGCAACATCAATAATACACTGAATCCAACTCTTTGCCAAACATGTTCAAGAACATTATTCTTTTTAACTGTCATAGCAACCCTGTAAGGTAGACACCAGTATTACCCTCACTTCACAAATGAGGAAACTGGTGAGGCTCAGAGAACTCAGGGTGCTCGGCTGTAGCCGGCTCACGGGAGCTGAGCTGAATGGGTTCATCTCTTCCCAACCTGACATTCAGTGACATTTTGGTAACTTAAAATCAGCCATAGTGGGAATATTTACACCCAGAAATCAGCAAAAGCAACAAATCAGAGTTGTTTTTTTTTTTCTGAGAGCTGATTTTTAAACATTTACTATCACACACTCTGGTCACACAGTTACCAAACCACAGAGGTAGGTTTTAAGCTCAAATCTGACTGGCCCTAACCCTGGTGTCCTTTTATGGCTCTGCGCTGTCTTTCCCACACAGCACCTCATACAACACCTCGTCAAGAGTCCTTATGAAATACGTATTTCCTACACCAGATGCCCCGGAGCCTCTGGGACCACCCTTCATTAGCCTTGTCACCCAAACGGTCTTTCTTTTAGAGGAAGACTTGCCAACAAGTGGCTGAAAGAATTCTTGGCTTGTGCACACAGCCCCGCCACTGGGAGGCGGGAACAGATTATACACAGCACTGCCCTGTGTCCATTCCCCTCCGTGTATGAACACAACCTCCTCCCTTCTCCCAGTTAGTCTGCCCCTCTTTCTAGGCTGGGCATTTCATCACTCTGGAGTGCTTCAGCACGAGTGTGATTTTAACTTGACACAAAACAAAGGACAGAGGGGAGAAACCTTGAATTCAGGCAACCCTAAAACCATGAACTTCGTAGATTCAAAGACATTAAACCTGACAGAGACCTCAAGAGGTGATCTGGCCTCACTTCTACCACATTCCTAATAGACCTCACCCCCCCCATCTACAGATGAGACAACTAAGGATTAGAAATGGTAATGATCTGCCAAAACACTTCATAGAGGATCCTACTCTGTAATTTGCTAATTACTGTAATAGGATGTTGAGTGGGTTTTTCTTATCCCAGAAGTTTGGGTTTTTTTTTCCCATTATGTCATTATGTGTTCATTTTAACTAGTTCAACTATCACAGGTCATCTCACTTCCTAGTTCTCGAAAAGTTCTTTTTCAAGGCCTTCTAACATGGGCCACATTCCTTAACTCAAAGAGTAGTTGCCTAACCTATAATGAAAAAGAATATAGAAAGGAATATATATATGTGTGTGTATATGTGTGTGTATATATATAACATACATATATATAACTGAAACACTATGCTCTATACCACAAAGTACACATCATTATAAACCAACTATACCTCAATTCAAAATTTTTTTATTAAAAAATAATTTTAAAAATAATAAAAAGAATTTTAAAAGAGTAGTTGCCTAGGCATATAACTGAGAAAAAACCTCCAGTCACTTTAATTTCTCAGGATATACAGTTCACAGAGTCATGGCTACAGGTGTGAAGGGACATACATTAAAGATATACATTAAACTTTGTGGTCTGTTTCATAGAATTGCTTGTGAAATAAAGTGTTGTGCCTCCTATATTATCCCTGGAAGATTTTTTTTTTTAAGTTTGGAAATGCCTCTAGTTTTTTTGGGGGGGGGTTTTCCCACCTTTTCTGAGTCACAATTAATATAACATAGTGTAAGGTTAAGGTATACAATGTGATGATTTGATACACGTGTATATTGCTAAATGATACCACAATTAGGGTAGTTAACACTTTGTCACCTCACATAATTACCATTTTTTGGTGTATGTAGTGAAAACATTTACAATCTACTCTTAGCAACTTTCAAGTAGATAATACGTTGTTAACTATGGTCACCATGCTGTACATTAGATTCCCAGAGCTTATTCATCTTGTAACTGGAAGTTTGTACCCTTTGACCAACAGCTCGCCATTTCCTCCACCTCCCAGCCCCTGCCTGTTTCCATGAGTTCAGCTTTTTAAGATTCCACATATAAGGAGATCATATAGCATTTGTCTTTTTCTGTCTACTTATTTTACTTAGCATAATGCCCTCAAGGTTCATCCATGTCACCAATGGGAAGATTTCCTTCTTTTTCATGGCTGAATAATACTCCATTACACACACACACACACACACACACACACACACACACACACTCTCTCTCTCTCTCTCACACACACACACACACTCTCTCTCACACACACACACATCACATCTTCTTTATCCATTCATCTGTCGACGAACACTAAGTTTCCTTCCATGTCTTGGCTATTGTGAACAATGCTACAGTGAAGTCCCAGAACTTATGCTAAAGCTCAATGCAGAGGACAAATGGCACTAAGTATCCGAACATTCTAAATTCAACAGTTAGAGCCAGCCACCTCCTTAAAGGGCTTATGGAGAAGCCAGAATCAACTCCATTCCCTCCGTCCTCTGAAACAGTGAAATAGGATGAGTGAAGAGAGGGCAGGACAGTGTTCATGAAAAGAGCCTATTCCCTCCCCTAAGTCACAGCAGGGTGTCCAGGAGAATCATTCTGAAAGCCCAGCAGTTCCAGTGATCTGGAAGACGGGCATTTCATTCCCCTATGGATGGCTGTCAACTGTTAACTGGGGCAGAGGAAGAGAGACTTGGAGAGGACACTGGCCTGCAAGATGGAGGGGTAGCGAGGTACGCTGCACTGTCCCCAGTGGCATAGAAGGATGTGCAAGTTTTCCTTGGGTGGAGTGGACACCAAGAAAGTAGCTGGGTTTTAGCCACCTCTGCATCTCATTTAGAGGGTGTCCCCTAGGTCAGTGGCACCAGCAGCCACTGAAGGGATGGGGACTGACATGGGGTCAGGGGAGGAGGCTGTACTGGGGCCAGCCCTCCACACAGAGAACGCTGTAGGGAAGACTCCCAAAGGGGCCTCCAAAGGACTGGCTCACACACAGGAGAACCAGCTTTGGGCACCTGCCCCAGAGAGAACCGGCCGCAAATTAGCTGGAGATGCGGCAACAACCAAGTAAGATCAAACCTCTGCACACCCCTCATCCCCACCATCCTACCCCCCACCCTCCATCTAAGCTCCAGGAGGAGAAACGGCCATGGGGAAACCAGCGGCCACAGCTGCGGGGAGGAGAGGAGAGCGGAGGAAGGAAGCGGAGAGAGATGTTATACAATGAACCGGGCTGAGGCTCAGATACTGTAATGAGACTGCTAAGAACCAGCAGGAACTGAAAAGCTGCAGAATTTGGCCTGAAGGTCATAGGAAGTTGTTTCCTCGAAGCCTCAGTATAAGTCCCATATGGTTGGGAGCCAATACTGAAAAAAAATTTCTTTTTCATATTGATTCCCTGAACTGCTACTTCCCATTAATCTAGTTCCAATTTATTCAACATTATTTACCTACTATGTGCTTGGTACTACTGAGTCAGAAAAGACAGCTAGAATCATTATATTTGAGGAGCCCACCTATTTATGGGGAAGAGCCACATAAATAAACCAACAATTTAAATATTCTACAACCAGGTATACGTGAGGTTCCACAGAGACACAATAATATTTATCTAGAATAGACTCTTCTGTGTTTCAATTTCCTCATCTACAAAGCAAGAATAATAATAGCACCTAGTTCATAGAACGGTTGGTTGGATTAAATAAGCTGTCTTATGTAGAAAAGTGCTTGGCACAGAGTAAATTGGATATGTTTCAGTGTTCATTATTGTATATTACCATTTTTATGCTGAATAGTTAGGTACTGTTTTAAGCATGCTAAATGGTTGATTATCTTAATGATCCTATGAAATAGGTAGTATTCATTATTCCCATTTTACAGACGGTAGAACTGAGGCACAGGAAGGATAAGCAGCTTGCCCAGGGACACCCAGTTGAACTGGGATTCAAACGTAGGCTGTCTAAATCCAGAGCCTGCACTCACTGAGGAGTATAATGGGTTAAGAGTGGCCAATTTTGCCGGGCACTTCCGGGAATGCAGAGGCGAAAGCACTTTTTCCAAAACAGCAACCGATAAAATGTAGTCCTAAAATAACTTGCAACCAAAAAGTCTGGCTCTGGACTTTTTAAAAACATTCGCATGAATCCTTCAATCCAATTTTAAATTCAAAAATTCATCATGGGGTCCTGGACATGGAAACGTGAGTTTGCTGGTTGATGTGACTGGGGCACACTGATCCTTGAACCCTGCCTCTGGCTCTTCCTGCAGAAGGCTGTGTCCTGCCCCTCAGCCAGGTGCCCAGTGTGATTTGGGTGCCATGTCCTCCAAAGGGGAATGTAAGTCCTTCAAGTGTAGCCTGGACAAGCTACGCTTGCTCTCAGTGTTTATGTAACCCTCCCAGCTCCAAAACAAGAGATCCTGGTACTCTGTAATCACAGGCTTGCAGGCCTGTCACGGGGGAGAGAAATCATGGGTAACAGCTCCATCTGCCTGTGGAATCCAAGTTCTTTCTGGAAGCCCAAGAAAGCTCCAGGAAAAAGAATCAACAGGCCAAATCCCCAAGCACCACTATTCAAAACATCATTTTTTATTAAATAAACCAAATTTGGCTGCCCCCAAACTGAGCATGACTGTGGCCTTATAAATGATATCATCTCATCTGGGTAGCATTTTGTTAAATTGAGAGGCTCCTATAAAGTTCCCAGCCACATAGCCTCTGCCCCCTGCCCCCTGCAAACCTGTTTTTTAATCAGAAACAGCAAGAGAAGAGTTCAACTTGAGAAATATAGAAGACATGTTCATTAATCTACACTGTACATCAGGACTCCACATATCAAAATCTTCCTTCTTTTTTACACACTAAATTGTGAGCTCAAGTCCAGTATTCCCATGGAGGGCTGGTGGTCCCAGCTTTCAATTCTATTGCATTCCATCGATCCTAAGATTAACATTGTTTCATTTTTTGTATATTTGAATTCAGGCTACATCTTACAGTCCATGGTGTCTTAGACTCAATGACACACAGACTCACAACTGAAACATGTAGCCCATCAATTTTACTTTTACATCTCTCCCTGGTCAGCCCCTCCTCTCCTTCTCCACTGCCTCTCCCTGACTAGAGTCCTCAGCATCGCTTGCCTGGTAATTTACAAGAGGTGCTTAACCTGTCTCCCCATCTCCAGCCTGAACCCCTCCAACACTTCCACCCTGCTGCCCAAGAGGTCTTTCTAGAACACACTATCTAATCATATCACTTCGCTGTTTATAATCATTCAATAGATAATTGTCAAATTTTGGTAACAGATAAATGAAGATTCTTTTTGCTATTTTTTTTCTAATTTGGGGTGTTTTAGTCTCAGACTGCCACAACAAAATAACACAGATGGGGCTGTAAATAACATAATTTTCTTTTTTAACAGTTCCAGTGGATGGAAAGACTAAGATCAAGGTCTGGCAGGGTCCAGTTTCTGGTGAAGGCTCTCTTCCAGACTTGCAAACACCTATCTTCTCTCTGTGGCCACACATGATGGATACCTGTCCTCATTTAATCTTAAATTACTCCTAAAGACCCCATCTCCAAAAACAGTCACATTAAGGGGGTTAGGGCTTCAACATGTGAATTTCACGGAGACACAATTCAGTCCACAGTAGTAGGTTTGAAAACTTACATAATAAGATTTGCGAGGATCAGTGAGGATACCCTAGACTATTAACAATGGTGGCCTCAGGGTGGAGAGGGCTGCAATTTGGATGGAACCAGAAGAGAGCAGTGAAAGGGGGTTTTCACTCTTTAACCATAAAGTTATTCTAGGTTGTTCAAAAGTTTGGCAAGAGTTACTTTTGTCATTTTTATAATAATTTTTCAAATTACTTCGAGGTTTCCCATTAACACTAATCTAACACTTAAGCTCAGTGTCATGGCAGCAAGGCTGGTGATTAAGTAAAGTCCCTGCATTCGCAAAGCGTCACCAAGAGCTATACACACCTTTCTCTCTAGCTCCTCCAAACCACGTGCAGTTCCCTGAACTAACCAGCTCATTTGTGCTCCTGTGGCACGTGCTGTTCCCACTGTCTGGAATGCCCTTCCCTGTTCTGTACAGTAGTTCATTACGTACATACACTGTAGCTACTACTAATGAAACGCATTTTCTGTTCATACCCAACTGTGTTAGGTGAATTTAATTCCAATCACAGTCTAGCTGACCAGAAGTAAAACTGGGTAGCTTTTGGAGAAGGTAGCTTTAAGACTAATAAAAAGTCTGCTTTTACATAGTATGTAACTTATGAATCTACAGTCAGTTTGCCCTAAAAAAAAAAAGTCTAGATCTAAGGTAGCTGTGGTTCATTAAAATCTCTGGGGGCACATTTTTAAAAGAAAACAAATTTGCAGTCCTCACCCTGGCTTATTAAATGAGAATCCCCAAGAATGAAATCCCCAAATCTGTAAAATCTTAAAACATCCATGGGAATGCGGATGTAGTTAGTCCAAGCATAGGTGCTTTGGGACCTCTATTTTGGGGGAAAATAGGAAAAACAAAAAGTTTGAGTAAATTCATTTATGATAATTGCGATGTCAACCTACTTTTTGTTCTTATAGTAAATGATGGACTCACTTTAATTCACATCATTTGCTTTGGAAACATGCTGCACTGAGGAGTGAATTAAGTATTAGAAACAGGTGCATTGACATCATTTATCTGCACTAACAAAATACGAGGCAAAACCAAAGAAGTTTGAAGGCTATGCCAGAGGGAACTCACAAAAGAGACAGCAGAGAAAGGCAAGGGCACCACTCCAAATGTCCTACTTTAATATAAACTCCAGATTAGGAGCAAACCATTCAGCCTGCCAACCTGCACTGGGCTGGATATTTTCCACTTACTGATCTAGATCCACTCTCCACTCTTCTCCATCCTCTTTGTCACCCGAAAGGGTGACCCATGTGAACTGCATCTGCGGATCCCTTGCCTGTAGCTTCCAGTTAGAACCAGCCAATGGAAGGAAGACAAAGAGATCTGGAGGGCGAGGCAGGGTGGAAGCAGATTATTTATCCGTACCTACATCTCCCTGCTGTAATTAGTGCACACAAACCAAAAGGCTTAAAGCAACACAGATGTATTATTTTACAGTTCTGTAGGTCAGAAGTCTAGAATGGGAGGCATCAAGGAAGAACCCACTCCTTTGCCTTTTCCAGTTTCTAGAGGCTGCCTACTTTCCTTGGCTCTTGGCCCCACATCACTCTGACCTCTGCTTCCACCATCACATCTCCTTTTCTGTCTCTGACCATCCAGCCCCCTCTTATAAGGACTGCTTGGTCCCAGCCACCACCATCTTTTGTACAGGCAACCCCAACAGCACTCTCACCCTGTCCAGTTCATTCTCCATACAGCAGCAGATCAGATCATGTCACTCATCTATTTAGGACACTTTGGTGGGCTTCCATTTCACTTAGAATAAAACCCAATTTCTTACCTAGGGCTGGTAAGACCCTCTATGGTCTGCAGCACCTAACTTTCCAGTCTCAACCCATCCCAGTCTCCTTGTTATTCTCCAGTCATACCTCATCCTCTTTCAGGCCCTTGAACTTGTCAAGTTCTTTCCCCACCTCAAAGTCTCTGTATTGATCTCTCTTCCTAAGTTCTTTCTTTTTTTACTTTTTTAAAATTAAAAAAAAAATTTTAATTGAAGTACAGTCAGTTACAATGTGTCAATTTCTGGTGTACAGCACAATGTCCCAGTCATGCATAGACATACATATATTCTTTTTCATTAAAGGTTATTACATAGTTCCCTGTGCTATACTAGGCTCTTTCTTAACATTAGGGCTTAAACTCCACCTACTCAAGGAAGCCTTCCTTTAACTTCCTCATGCAAAGCAGGATCTGACCTTCCCTCATCCCAGCTCCATTATTCTATATTTCAAACCTTCGATTATTTCCTTGGTGGCACCTATTACAATTTATAATGATTTTATTTGCTTGAATTTTTTAATGTATTCTCTACTAGATTGTAAATCCATGAGCACAAGGATTATGTCTTACCTAATACTGTATCCCTACTGCCTCTGAGTCCAACCAAGCAGACCCTTAATGTAATATTTGTTGTGTGTGCCACATGGCCATTTCATAGACTCTAAGGAGAAACGGTTAATAAAGCCAAAATTGCAGACTTAGTTGCTGTCTAGGCCAGTTTCCTTTACTTGTTTGCAAACTCTCTAAAGGGACCAGCTGTTGCCATCACTGTATCTCCAGCCCCATTTAATGCTGCAGGGAATGAACACATTAAATACAAATCCTCACCAGCACCATTCAATTCAATTTGGTAGCTACCTAGGAGCACCACACTGTGTATCTCACAAGGAGTGGGGTGGGGTGAGTATCATCCTCTACTTAGTAACGGAGAATAGCATTATTTCACTTATGAACATGTAAATAATAGCAGGAGTTAACTGCGATGCTTATTACTGTTGCCAGGGATTAGGTTCTTGTCTTGTCGCAGAAAGACTTCAGAGACAAGATGTAGAGGTTAAGAAAGTAAAGCGGGGATTCATTAAGGGATAGATAGTGCACTCTCACGGGGAGAGCGGGCAGGCTTAGGTGAGCGGCTGCCATGAGCATCTTTCACAAGCTGATTACATAGAGTGTAAAAATTAATGGATAAAATATTCATTGGGGAGGGAAGGGTTTGGGGTCATATTTCCTGATTTTCATCCCAACTCCACCTTCCCGAAGGGAGGAGGAATGTTTGTCCTTGTTTAGTCTGGATGGGAAGTTGTCATAGTGTCAGAGCATGATGGGTACTTCTAATCTGCAAGGCTAATTTTACTGAAATGAGGGCATACTAAGCAAAAGGTTACATTTGGACACTGGAGATTCCTGCCTTTTCCCACCTTTCTTTGTCAGCCTCCAGGGCACTTGTCACGCCAAAATGTGTGCTTTCTTATCAGCCCAGAGGTTCCTGCTTTTCTTAGTCTGCCCAGGGACCCCAGGAGTTTACATGATGTATGGTTTCCTGCATTTGGCCCGTTTGCCTCCTTTTTTGCCAATTCCTGCATTTGGCTCGTTTCCCCCTTTCTCTGCTCATATCTAGCTATCTGCCTGCTCTAAAACTATGGGCCAGAAGCCATGATAAATTTGGTATATACATCATCTTACCTAATCTTCACAACAGCCCTACAACAGTACAGCATATCAAGTAAGAACATAGTGTCTAGAATCACATTGATTTGGAGTCAAATGTCGGTTCTGCTACTCTTGCAAAGTTCCTTAACATCTCTGTGCTTCCATTTCTTCATGGGTAAAATGAGGGTAACACAACTTAGGAGGGTGGTTGAGCAGATTAAATGAGGTCATGTATGTGATGTGCTTAGCTCAGTGCCAGGCACACAGAAAGTATTCCATAAATGCCAGCTGTTTCTTCTTTACTTGTTCTTCTGGGCAGGGTATGTCATTGTATGTCCTACAGCATCAAACGATGCTTCCAGCACAGAGGGAGAATGAGTTAGTCAGGCTGAGTTCCTGTCCTCTAGAAGTACACCGTCAGAGCCAGCTGCGAGCACATGCTCACAATCCAGAAGAAGAAAGCAAACATGTTCCTCCAAATGGCTGCGTTCGTTTCATGGGCTGAGCTCAGTAAACTCATGTTCTCATTTCCTTTTCCACCAAAATAGCTATCTCTGCTCCCTGAAGAGGCCCTGGATTATTATAGTTCCTTAAATGCCCTAAAATTCTCAGGAGAGAAGGAATGTTTTTTTTTCTTTTTTTTTAAAGCAGGCACAGCTTGGAGCTAGAAGACAAAAGGTTAAATTCTCCTAAGCTACAACAATGTAACTCATTTCCTGTTTTTCTCAACTGTCTAGACACAGATCTCATAAGCATTAGCCATGAATCCCACCATCAGGTTAAAAATAGAAGGTTTAAATATGAAATGCCCTGGTGGAGGAAAGATTGCAGGTTTCTACCTTCATCCACAAAATGACTACTTTGAAACTGGATATTTTGTCTTTGTTGCTAGCTTTTCCGTAAGTTCTGCTGAGCTGTACTTCACTGGCCAGAGTACAGACACATTTTTTCTAAAGAATAGATTTGCCCCTCGATGAAGTAAATGTAATTTTACACCTAGGTTTTAAAAGCCATTTGAAGGCATGCCTTACAGCAGCCCCTCTTAATAAGGAATGTGATCATAACCTACTTTTAAAATTCCAGACCAATGTAAATGTTGATTTTACATTGAAAATTTTAAATTTTGTTCAGACCAACATTTAGACCCAAATAAATTTATACAATATAAATTGCATATGAATTCGACATGTTTACTTTTTCTTCTTCTTTTACATCTTCTGCTCCCATAAAATTGTCTGATAAATATTTTGTTTATAATGTATAATTTTTCAGGGAAATACTTATTTTTTTAAGCTGCTTTAATAATCCCTGGACAGTATTACACAAGTGTGAAGGATCTACCATGACAAGTTTCCCAAATTTTTTGGACCATAGAGCCCTTTTATCATGATAAGCCTATTACAATCTCCCAAAACAGTATTCCATGGAAAACCAGTTTAGGAAACATGAATTGGATATATCAATGATTTATTTTTCTGATTTCAGAATTATATGAGGTCAGGTCTCTTCTCTAAAACCTCAGTTATCTGATATCATAACATAAAATCGAACATAAACAAGTACTTTGACTCTGCAATATTGTAATGGACCTGTTCTCTTTATCTGGGGGAGACAAATAGAAGCCTGCCTTGCACATACATTTCTTTAAAATGAATGTATTCACTATGGCTTTTAATATTTATACAGATTCATATTAAAATAAACATAGATGTGTGTATTAGTACACATACACATACTTTTTAGTTCTGTCCATGGAGAGGACACTCCAGTAGCAATGAGCACACCTACCACCAAGATCATGGTTTCTAAATACATTCTCCAATAAATGGAATTAGTGCTTTTTAGGGGAAAAAAAGTTTGATTCCAGGCTTCGGGGCAAGGAAAATGCAAGATAATCCTAAAAAAAGAAGGAAGTACCATAAGGTAAGAAGGCACTAAAAAATGATGGAGCATGTTGAGAGGATACAGAAGCCAACCTGATTAAATTCCCAGTGGCCAAAGCTGGAACAACTTGAACAACAAAATAAATAATGACAGCATTAGATTATAACCCACAAAATAAAATAAATATGTATAAGCTCATTATAATATAAATAAATGGGAGAGAAGGAACAACTCTTCTTCATAGAATTCTAATTAATAAATGTAGGCATGAAGGAAATAGAAAGTCCTCAATAAGCAAACATCACATTAATCATTGTTACTGGCAAGAATCATCCATAGATACTAAAAACAGTATGCAAAAGTACAAGAAACTGGATATTTTCATAGTCTCAAAGTATCTCCCCAAGATATTTGTTAGCTACAAAAAGAAAAACAGTAATTACGATGGAGAAACCTGAAAGACACCATTTTAACCAAGAAGTCAAGGTTAGCAACACCAGTTACAAAATATGTTGACACTGTGTACCTCCTGATATGGTATATGGAGAAAGATACAACACTGCTTCTCAGGTATCCTTGTCGAAATTGCATTACCTCAATTTCATCAAAGAAAACACAGACAAACCCAAATTCAAAGGACATTCCACAAAGTAACTGATGAGTTCTCTTCACAAGTGTCAGGATCATAAAACACAATTAAAAAACTAAGTTAGAGAAGACTAAGTTAGTCTCCTTCTCATAACAAGTTCACCAGATTGCACTAGGAAATTGGAAAGTTAATATGAAAACAAACAATTTCCCGTTAAGATCTGTAGTTTATTTAATAGTATTGTGCCAGTGTTCACTTCCTGGTTTTGATCATCATACTGTGGTTAAGATGTTAACGTTAGGGGAAGCTAGTAAAACATATATGGGAATTCTCTGTAGTATTTTTGTAACTTTAAGTCTAAAATTATTTCAAAATTTTTTAAAAGCTAAAAAGTGTTAATTGACCAAGCATTTATAATTCGGTGCCTGTGTACACCAATGACATTAATAACATTAATAGTAATAATAACATGATAAATTTTGTAAAAAGACGTTCACTTCCTGACCACCTTTAATGTTACCAGGAGCTGTAGTAGGAGTTTATGTGTTCTTTCCTGTGTGTGTGTGTGTGTATGTGTGTGTGTGTGTGTGTGTGTGTGTGTGTGTTTTCTTTCATCTTCACAACCTAAGATCATGAGGTTAAGTAACATGACCAAGGTAATACTGCTGGTAAGGAGTAAGAGCTATGACATCTACTTTTGCTGTAACTTAGCAGCAAGGATGAAAGTAAATTACTTACTGCTTGAAAGAGGCTAAACAGTCAACTAAAATTATGGGCAATGCTGTGTATCTGTGCTGACAGTACTTCTGTTTCTTGTTCACTTGTCTAAGACTTGAAGACATGTCACTAATGCAGAAATTCAAGAATATAAATTAATTAATACCCTAGATGAGTAATGTCCCCTCTTTACACTCTGAAAATTTATCTATAAAAATTCCTCAGGATTGCATGCATGCCTTGGAAGATTTTACCAAGCACTTTCGCACACATTGATTTATTGAATACTCACAACCACCAAATAAGAAAGGCTGCATTTTCGCCATTTTACAGACAAAAAGAAAACTAAATCTGAAAGAGACTGAGAGATTTTTCCCTACATATCTTCCCATCCCTCCACTCAACAGCTAACAATCCCAGTCATTTTTGTCCATTGAAATTAAGATCAAGTAACCTCCAAGGTGTCCTTGAAGGAGAACAGAAGTAATGAAAGTACAGGGGTGGTAGCTGGCAAGGGGGCAGACAAATGGAAAGAAGGAAGATGTTCCGGCTAATTAATGGTTAAGAATATGCCTCTATACTCAGCTCAACCACTTTCTAGCTGTGATCCAGGCAAACTACTCTTTCTGCCTCTTTCTTCTTAACTGAAAAAAGAGATTTTAGTAAGTGGAGCAGGTTGACTAGTCTTCCCCCCCAAATTCATGTCCACCCACAACTTCAGAGTGTCACCTCTGTTGGAAAGAGGGTCTTTGCAGATGTAAACAAGTTATGATAAGGTCACATACTATATAAGGAAGGGCCCCAAATCCGATGACTAGTGTCCTTAGAAGAAGAAAAGACATAGGGAGAAACAGAGAGGCCATGTGAAAATGGAGACAGAAATTGTAGACACCCAACTGTAAGCCAAGGAACACCAAGGCTCTCCACCAGAATCTGGAGGAGGTAGGGAAGGATTCTCCCCTTGAGCCTTCAGAGGGAGTGTGGCCTGCTGAAGCCTTAATGTCGGACTTCTAGACTCTGGAGCTATGAGAGAATAAATTTCTGTTGTTTTAAGCCACCTAGTTTGTGATCCTTTGTTTTGGCAGCCCTGGGAAACTAACGGCATAAGCAATGCAGGAGGCAATATATGGAAAGTGACCAGCAGAGGGCAATTAATCATCTTTTCGTCATCTCACTGCCCTGACAGGGGAGGGCAGGGTTGATTACACTGTTTCTTAGCTTTGGATATTTTTTAGCGCTAGTTGGCACATTCCCTGCCTCTCCCGCCACCCCCTTGCCTGCCCACAAATTCTCTGAGTCACTGTCCAGCTACCAGGAATTCTAAAATTCTAGAAAACAGCCTGTGCTATCCATTCAGGGATGGGAGTGGGATAAGACCCCAATCAAACAATAACACAGTAAATACAGATTTGACATGATCCTTCTATTCCATCAGCTAAAAAAACTGTTCTCTAGGCATGATGGTTATGGAATTGTGGTCCCAAAAAAAGATATGCTGGGTCCTAACCTCCAGTACCTTAGTACCTATTTATTAGGAAATAGAGTCACTGAAGATGCAAATAGTTGATTTAAGATGAGGTCAAAAAGACACATGTACCCCAGTGTTCACAGCAGCACTATTTACAATAGCCAAGACATGGAAACAATTTAAATGTCCATCAACAGATGACTGGATAAAGAAGACACACACACACACACACACACACACACACACACACACACACACACACACTTGAATATTACTCAGCCATAAAAAAGAATGAAATAATGCCACTTGCAGCAACATGAATAGACTTAGAGATTATCATATTGAGTAAAGTAAGTCAGACAAAAGACAAATATCATATATCACTTATATGTGGAATCTTAAAAAAAAAGATACAAATTCTATTTACAAGTCAAAAACAGACTCACAGACATAGAAAAAAAACATATGGTTACCAAAGGGGAAAGGGCAGGGAGGAATAAATTAGGCGTTGGGAATTAACAGACACATATTACTATATATAAAATAAGCAACCAGGACCTACTGTACAGCACAGGGAACTGTATTCAGTTTCTTGTAATAACATATGACGGAAAAGAGTCTGAAAAGAAAAAATACATATGTATGTTTATGAATAACTGAACCACTTTACACCTGAAACTAACACTATAAGTCAACTACACTTCAAGAATAAATTTAAAAAAACAAAGATGAGGTCATACTGCAGTAGGGTGGGCCCTTAACCCAATGTGACTAGTGTCCTGATAAGAAGAGGAAGCAGAAGTACACAGGTAGAGGACAACAATGTGACTCTAGAGACCGTCATCTGTAAAACAGGAAGAGAGTCCTCAATAAGGCCCCAGAACTGTGAGAAATAAGTATCTGTACTTTCTTTTTAACATTTATTTTTTAATTTTTTTACTTATTATTGTATTATTTAATTATTTTATTTGTGTGGGAGATGATTAGCTTTATTTATTTTTAGAGGAGATACTGGGAATTGAACCCAGGCCCTCATGCATGCTAAGCATGCGCTCCACCACTTGAGCTATATACCCTTCCCCTTCTTTAAGCCACCCCGTCTGTGGTATTTTTTACAGAAGCTCAAGCCAAGACACTGCCCTACCTGGGTAAATAGTCCCTTCATGAAAAACTCTTCAAAATCCCACCTTAGATTTTCCTTCCAAGACCCTGACTAACAGAATGGCCAGGCTGTAAAACCAAACATATAAAACTGGTCAAGGCTGGACTCTGTCAGGGTGATTCACACCTGCAGTTGCCCCTTATGGATGCTGGACTTTTAAAATTACTATATGAGCTGCAAGGGTGCATTCGGGTCCCCCCAACCCAGAAAACTAACTTTAATAATAACTGGAGAATTGCTTTAACTCTGGGCTCTAGGAAGACCACAGAATAATGCATTCTAAGTGACTAGACCCAATACTCTACAAAATACATGCCCAATTCTCCTCCACACTGTCAAGGTCATGAAAAGCAAAGAAAGACTGAGAAACTCTCACAGACCAGGGGAGACTTAAGAGACCTGGCGACTAAATGCGGTGGTGGTATCCTAAACTGAATTACAGAACAGAAAAGGGACATTACTGGGAAAAACTAGTGAAATCCAAATAAAGTCTGAAGTTCAGTTAATGGTAACATACCAATGTTGGTTTCTTGGTTGTGACAAAAGTATCAAGATAATGTGCTAATATCAGAGGAAATCGGAACTGGGTAAAGGACATACGGGAACTCCACAACTTTTCTGTAAGTCCAAGGTATTTCAAAGTAAAATGTTCATTTAAAAAAAAAAGTGATTGGACCTGCATTATGGAGTGAGAACGATATACAGGTTAAGGCACAGTTAACTTAAGCATAAATAATTTGTTTACAACAGCGACTATTACAAACTGAGTTTCTTAGATAAATTTGATACTCCTCTCTAATGATACTGAAAACCCTTCATCATACAGAGCTGAGAGAAGCTGTACCCAGAGAACAGTCAATGCAAAAGAGACTCCAGTTCACACATGTACCCACTCCTTTCGGAAGAAATAAAACACCTGGCCAAATAACTGCAAAACACAGCTTTATGTTAACTCGTACACAATTGCCATTGTGCATCCCCAATGAGGGCGCTATTGAACGTCTGTTAGCCTGTGGCTTGCAAAAGCAGTATCTCTTTTACCCTATTTTCTGTGTTTCTTGAATGGAGGACTTAAGTAATTGAAACAACAGAACTTTTGGTTTCAACCAGAGTGGGACATGTCTGGGGAGACCCTGAGAAATAGCCCTACGCAGAGCAGCTTTAGATGGAATACAGACTCCTTCAGACATCTGGCCCTCATCCCTTTCATTCTCCAAGCTACAGGAGTCCATTTTACCAGGTACTAACCCTTAGCAAAGAGCAGTGGGCATGAAGGGGATCTGGGGTCATGGTAAGAATAAGCTCACATGGTTCCCTGAGAGCATGGACAGTATCTGATAGTCTCATGCTTCTCCAAATTCCTAGCAGAGGGTGGGCAAGCACACACATTTTTATTGATGCTGCTAACAGAGAATGAGACGCCACACAGAAGCACACAGCAGGGACTTGTCTCTTACACACACCTGTATTCCCTTGGCCTGGTTCGTGCCATATAGGAGGCACTCAATAATCACTTATTTGGTAAATTAGTTTGTCAATGAACTGTTGCCCCTTGGCATGGACATCTTAAGAAAACATGTTACTAGGCCCCCATCCAATGGTCTCAAAGTTTTATTCACATTTTTGTGTTTTTTATTTAGAGCTCTCCACCTCATTCAAAAAGTCATTACGCATGTGCTGTAATTGTGCTGTACACATTGGACATTGTGCTGTACACCAGAAATTGAGACATTGTAACTGACTGTACTTTAACTTAAAAAAAAAGTCATTATATGCTCCCAAATCTGCTTTACAAAATAATTCTGTGACCTGTTTATTACTTTTCCATCAATTTAAAAATAATAACGTGATGATATTGACAAGGTTGCTAACATTAAAGGAGAAAGAATAGTCTCTTTAACAAATGGTGTTGAGAAAACTAGATATCTGCAGGGGAAAAAAAAGAACTTAGACCTTTATCTTACACCATGCACAAAAATTAACTCAAAATAGATTAAAGACCTAAATATAAGATCTAAAACTATAAAACTCCTAGAAGAAAACAGGGGAGAAGCTTTATAACGTTGGACCTGGTAATGATTTCTTGGAAATGACACCAAAAGCACAGGCAATAAAAGCAAAAGTATTTGTCTACTATATCAAACCTTAAAAATTTTGTGCATGAAAAGATACAATCAACAGAGTGAAAAGGCAACCTACGGAATGAGAGAAAATGTTTGCAAATCATGTATCTGATAAGGAGTTAATATCCAGAATATATAAAGAACTCATACAACTCAACAACAAAAAATCAAATAACCTGATTTTAAAATGAACAAAGGACTTGAATAGATGTTTTTCCAAAGATGATATACAAGCAGCTGATACATGTACAAAAAGATGCTTAACATCACTAATCTTCAGGGAAATCCAAGTCAAAACCACACTGAGATGTCATCTCACAGTCATTAGAATAAAAAAGAAACAGAAAATAACAAGTGTTGGTGAGAACGTGGAGAAATTGGAACACTTGTGTGCTGTTGGTGGGATTGTAAAATTGTGCAACCACTGTAGAAAACAGTATGGAGGGTTCTCAAAAAATTAAAAATAGAACTACCATGTCTCCAACAACCCTTTTTTAGTAATCAACTTACTAAATCAGACACTTAGCAATATTCTATATTCAAGATATTAATGTCAAGTTTAAAGAGACTAATAAAACACCTAATGCAAAAACTTGTCGTATTATAAAAGCACTTTAAAAATTATTCCAAACATGAAATAGCATTTAAACTCCATTATATTAACAATCTTATGATGACTTTCCAGTACTGTACAAATGTTCATACAACATGTGGTGGGAGTGTAAATTGGTACAAACCTTTAAAAAAGCAAGTTGGCAATATGTTTTGAGAATCATAAAAATATCCATGCCCTTTGACCTGTTAACCCCATTTCTAGGACTTGGCTCCAAGGAAATTACACTACAAAAGAAGAAAAAAAGGTTTATGTATAGAAGATGTTTATTTCCAAGTTATTTATCCTGGTGGATATAATCAAAACATGCTGTTTTTCTCCCACCATCCCTTTAAATGAATTCTTTCTTGGTAGGGAGTGGGAGGAGCAGGGAAGGGAACAGGAGGGGGAGGGAAAGGAGCTTGTCCCTCAGGGCCCTGCCTTCTCTGGTCACTTCCAAGTAATGCAGTCTCATGGTCACATCGATTCACAAACATGGTCTTAATAGAGTAATCCACGGCATTAGTTCATTATCTTAATCAACAATTCAGTTTTCATTCCACAGCTTTCCTCCCCTTCTCAGCTAGAGCCAGCAGTTCAGTGAGGGTGGGGGGAAAAAATCTCTTTCACTACCCTCTCCCACTTCCTCCCCGACTCACTAGCTGCTGTTTTGGGTTCTGTGTCAAAATGGACAGAAGGCGTAGAGGTAAATGGGTATGTCTGGAAATACTTTAATTGGCTTGTGACTGGCACTGTCATAAGCTGACTTCGTGCTCACTGGGCTTTGAAGCTATTAAAAACTGCCTCTTGCTTATGTACTTTTCATGGGATCTCTAGAGGTCCCCATCTCTGGGGACCTCTCCAGTTTTAATTCTCATCAGGGCAAGGGAGAAGCATTCCATCCCAGCTCCCCACTTGGCCCCTGGTTCCCTTGGCAATCTTCTTTATTCAGACTTCATCATTTGATTTCCTCTCACCCTCCTAGGAAGTCCTCTGGGCAGGCCTTAAGTGACTCCCACCGGGAGTGGATAAACTGTGTGTAGGTATATGATTGAATACTACTAAGATATTTTTTAAAAATGAACTACTGATACACAGAACAACGTGGCTGGAACTCAAGGATATTATTTCTGCTGAGTAAAAAAAAGCCAATCTCAAAAGCTTACAACCCACATGATTCCACTATATAGCACTCAAAATGATGAAATTATAGAAATGGAGACTAGATCACTGCTTGCCAGGGAAGGGGTTGGCTGGACAGTCTGACTGCAAAGGTACATGTATGCAGCATGAGGCAGTTTCTTGTAGTAATGGAGCAACTAAGTATCCTGATAGTGGCAGGGATTACACAAATCCACAAATCTACACATGCGATAAAATTTCATAGTAACACACACACAAGTACATGTAAAAATTGATGAGAATCAAGAGAAGTCTATAGTTCCACTCATAGCATTTTACCAACGTCAATGTCAGTTCCCTAGTTTTGAAAATACACTATGATTATATGAGATATTATCATTGGGAAAAGCTGGGTAAAGAACACGTGGGAACTCTTATTTTTGCAACTACTTGTGAGTCTTAAACGATTTCCAAAAAAAAGAAAGTTTTTTTTAAAATAGCTCTAGCCTAGTTCTCCCTCTCCCAAGTGACTCACATTTGAGCCCCAGGAAACATTCTCTCATCTTTTGCCCCAACAAACCCTGGGAGGGCAGAATCAAACCCCACCCTCTGTGTCCCACTGCCACAGGCTGCTCTAGTCAGTTCTCTCTGCCCCCGGCTGTAGAAAATATATTTCAAGCTCAATATGTGGTCCTGCAGAAGCCCCCATCATACACTTTCAGGGAAGAAGGTAGCGTCCCGGCCTTTCCCCTGGGGAGGGAGGGAGGAGTCCCAGCATGCAATGCTCTCTCCAATAGCATCTCTCCACACTCCTCTCCTCTCCACAATGCCCACTCGGGTGTTCAGTTGGGGTGTGGGGGTCTAAGACTTAGACAACAGGTTCATGAGAATTTCCCTGGTGTAGCAGATGCCGTGGTCTCTGCCCAGATCTCCCCACAGAACTGAGGCCCTCATTGCTACCCTGAGTCTCTCTGAAAATCGCTATAAGCTAGCTACCTCACCCAAGGTCATATTTTCTTCTTAGGGGCAATCTGCATCCAATGACTGGTCCATGTAGAGGTAAAAAGACCTAGCCTCCTTGCCCCAGTGGGGGCTAACTCTGCACGACCATCTCAGCTCCAGGGCTAGTGAAGGGTCAGCTGAGGTCTTTGTAGCCACTGCATTGAAGTTCAACTACTCCCTCTGCCCAGTCCTACTGCTTTTATTCCTCCTCAGGTGTTGATAGCCGAACTCTCTCCAATAAACCTCTCGTACGAAAATCTTCATCAGTAGCTCTGCCAGGGAAGCTGACCTGTGACACTGGGTGAATTCCATATATGACTGTCCCGTCTCACTCTCACTTTGGAATCTGGTATCTATTGAATTGGTGCCTGAGCCAAAATTGAGAAAGGAAAAAGTCCCATGTAACACCATGTTATTCTTATAACAGGAATAACCAAAGAGAAATTTATTAATAAATCACAGCAAAACAGCTTCATGAAATAGTAAAAAGCCAATAAAAATTATGAACATTTTGCACCGAAGTATTTCAGAAAATGACCATTATCTAACATTAGGAGAATACAAAATTGATTCGGATCAAAAAAAAAGAGAGAGAGAGAAAAGAAAAAGAAAGGACATCTTGGGAATATTTGGAGAAATCTGAATATAGACAATGTATTAGGTAATACGGTGTCATCAATATTAATTTCTTGGACACGATAATACTAATATTGTGATTAAGCAGAAAAATGTCTTTGTTCTTAGGAAATCCTATTGAGAGAAACATTTTCCTGCAAAGAGCAAGCACTCACTCCCTGTAGTAATCTTATTCCCATTTCTGTGCTAAATGCTCCCCCTTGTGTACCAAGAGAGCAGAACGCATTTATCAAAAAGCATTTTAAAACTCTCCTGCACAGTGGGAAAGCAAAAGTCCAAGACTTCTAGTGAAGGCGATCAAAGTGTGGCACATTGTTACGTACTCTCTCCCAACTCCCAACCAACTGTGCAGTTCCCGTCCCCCAGTTCACTCTCCATGATGTCAAAAGCTTAGTTTCAGTTCTGGTGGAGGGAGAGGATGGTTGGCTAAGGGGTGGGAAGGAAGTTACCTACAGCCTTGCCTACAAAGGTCATGGGCTCCAGAGTCAAACAGCCCAGGGTCTAAACCCCACTTGTGCTACTTACTAGCTCAGTGACCTCTTTGAACATCAGCTTCCTCATCTGTGAGGCGGGGATGACAATAGTACCTATCAAATGGTAACTGGGAGGACGCAGATGATGCAGACCAAGACATAGCCTAGGGCTTGGCCCATGGTCTAAGTAAAGTTCAGTAAGTATTAACTAATTATTATGATCTGTTAACCTCTTCTTGAAGAGGCTTCTAAAAGAGTTCCTTAGAAGCCCTACTGCCTTGCAGAGCATAGTTTGAAACATACTGCCCTGGAGTATCTGATTTGCAAAGAATTTAATCTTAGTTAAGAATCCAACCAATGTTTTTTCTACAAAGCTAAGATAACTAATCTCATAATAAAAACTAAAAACAAATAAGAAAAAACAAACTCCCCTTACACACACTGAAAAAGACTATTTCATTATGTTTATCTTTCCTCGTAAGTGGTTTCGCAGAAGATGGACTTTTGAGTTCTCCACCAGTTCTTCGGCTCACCATTGTGCCTCCCCTGGGTCTTCTGCTTTTGACACTCTAATCATGGTCTCCTTCAAAGCAGGTCACTCTCAGGCCCCAAGTCAAGATGCCTGAGAATCTCTCATCCATGCTCCAATATCATACCCCCAACTGCCTGCCCCTCCCCATTCCACCTGCATCCTCCTGCTCTCTTTCTTCCTTTCAACACATCCTCACTGAGCATCCATCTCTGAAAGACAGTTCTTGTTGGTCTTGGGTACCAAATTACCAAGACCATAATTCCTGCCTTTTGAGTTTATATTAGAGTCTAATAGGCCAGACTCTGGTAGGAAAGCCAGGCATGTAAAAAGACCCAGGGAGTCGTTAGAGTAGATACAAAACATGGTCAAGTACAGAATAACATGAGGAGAACACTGGATTTCGGAGACCTGGATTAACATCCTGAATTCACTACAGCTTGGATCTGTGAGCTCGAACAAGTGGAATAACCTCTCTGACAGTGTCTGCTGTCAGCTGCCTTACGTTGGGTTCCCCCAAAGCAGACCTGGAGATGGGGGCTGGGGTACAAATGTTTATCTGAGAAGGGCTCCTAGGAAGCATGAACAAGGAGAGGGGGAGTGAGTTAGGAGAGGCAAGGAAGCAGGTTACTGAGAAGGTGCTAAGCAGGTATGCCGTTGCAGGCATCTGGGGCTTGACCCTGCTGGGGACCCCTGGGAGATGGGGCAGCACCTCACTCAGAGTTGCACCCTTCGAGGAGAAAGAAAGCAGAAGCATTTATCCACCAGCTCCTGCACATTCGTAGCTGAAGGCTGCTGCAAGGCGTGTTAACTTCTCCACTGGCCTGCCTGGGCCAGGGTCAAGTGTGTTAGGACCAGGGAAAGCCCTTTGCGGGTGCACAAGGGCTCCACTTAGGTGGGAAAGAGTAAGGAGAGCCGGGCACTACCAGGGAGGGAGGGACTGACAGCATATGCTACACCTTCTAGAAGACCTGTTTTGGTGGACAAATGAGAGGCTCTGGAAGCCCTGAGCAGAGGACCTGGCAGAAGCATTAAAGGTTCCTAAATGGAAACATAGGAGGAAGCAGTGCCTTCACCCACCCCCAGAAGACAGAGCACCTTCAACACGTTCTCATCTCCTTGCTTCCTTTTCGACCTTCAGCTGGGATGAGCCCTACAAAATCCTCAAAACCAGATCTCCCAGATCCTTCCTCCCATTTCCACAGCAGCCTCCCTAGTCATGACCCCCACCTGTTCGCCTGCAGAGGCCTCTTCCCACTGGTCTCTCCTCCACCAGCCTCAACCTGCCAATCACAGCCCAAGGACACGCAACAAAATGCTAGTCTTCGCACATCCTTCCCCTCTTTAAGGCTTGCCATGATAACTCCTTTTTTCCTACAAGATTAAACCCTCAATCTCAATCTCATCTTGTGATTCAAGGCTACCCCCATACTCCTCTAGGTTCTCGCTTCAATAATCCACCCTGCTCCTCAGTCCCGAGACCAGCATGAGAAGCAATGCCCTAATGTTGCCTGTGGACTTATCCCAGTGTGACTGGATCTTCATTTTATGAGGTAGGAATTCTGGAGTCAGATCCAGGTTTAGATCATGTTCGTCTGCGTGTCAACTGTGATCCTTGGGGAACACTGCCAACATCTGTTTCCTCACATGAAAAACAGGGACAATCATCATCCTGACTTCAGAGGGTTGTTGTAAGGATTAATCTTATTCACAATCAGTAGCTTTGACCAGTGCCTGGTACAAAATGAGTGCCTGATAAATGTTAGCTATCAGTACCAGCTCCCACAAGGTGTTATTTTAAGATTCTTAAAAGAAATCAAGAGATGTCTACTAGAAGGTTTTCTCTCTCTGCATGAGCTCATGAACATCCTGAGCCTTTCTGCACCCCGACTGCAGCTCAAAGCCATGTAAGGCACCCAAACACACCTCCGAGCAACGCACAAACAGCTCGTCAGCTGTTTAAAGGTCTCACCGTTACTCACAGCAGCCAAATCAAAGGTTAGAACTGCTGAGCGAAAGGTTAAGAGCAGTATAACTGAAAAACAACTGGGAGCATTTTCCCTCGTTCCTCAGTCTCCCGTCACGTGAACAATACCTACAAGTTCGCTATGTGTACATCACTCATCCTCGCTTTCTCTGCTTTTGGTCAGTGCAGCTTTCACTGCAGAGAGCGTCTGAGGCTGCAGCTGTTAAAAGCCATGTTTGTTTAAACTTATGGTTACCCAAGGGGAAAGGGGGGTGGTGAACAGATACACACTACCATATATAAAACAGATAAGCAACAAGGGTTTACTGTACAACACGGGACGATACTCAATATCTTATAATAACCTATGATGGAAAATTATCTGAAAAAATTTTATATATACATATATATAAAACTGAATCACTTTGCTGAGTACCTGAAACTAACACAATATTGTGAATCAACTATACTTCAACTAAAAAAAAAAAACAATGTTTAAAAAAAAGTCATGCAGGTAAATGTATAAGTGAGGGAAGGTGTGGTTTATTTGATTTTTTTAAATGTTTAATTTTATCTTTAATAAGTAATATATCCACAGGGCTCACAACTCTTAAAAACATGAAAGGATATACAATGAAAGTTTCCCTCCCTCTTCTGACCCCAGCCACTCAGTTCTCTCCAGAGGCCACTAATATGATCAGTTTCTTTTAGATATTGAATATTCTTTTAGAGAGTCTGTACAAATACAAGCAAATAAATAACTTTTTCTCTTTTAACACACACTTTTTCACTAGCTTTTTAAGCTTTATTTTACTAAATATTTAATACTTGCAAAAGAATATAACATAAGCCTAAGATAAAAGAAAAAAATACCACCACTCAGCGTAAGAAATATTACCTTCCGCATTTTCATAGCTACATAATATTTTCTTCTACATCTATATTATAATTAATTTCATCAGCCCCCAGTGGATGAGTCTATAGGTGGTTTCAAATGTCTTGTTGTTACACTGAATAACCTTGTTTCTCCAACATCTTACATGTGGGCAGTGTATCTGTAAGATACATTCCTGGATGGGGAATTACTAAGCCAAAGGTAGGTTCATAGGTCATTTTCACAGATAAATATCTGGAATGCCTTCCACAGAGTTTAAAACAAACTGAATTGTTTTATTTTTGAAAGTTTCCAAGATGTCTAGAAGTTTAATAGGTGGCAGCGTCATTTCAGTGACAGAGCCAAGAGGATGGCAAAGTGAAAGGATCACTTAAAAGGGACATTTTTTAAAAAAAGACAGAATAAGTATCTTTTTTGTTTTACTCTCACATAAAACAACTCCTGGCTCCTCCTTCAATACTTGGTAAAGAGTCCAAGTACATACTTTACTCTGGTTTAATTCCTGTGAGGATTGATATCATTTAGAACTGACCAAAATAATTATTTCCTGTAATGAGGTAATTAAATAATCAAGTTGAACAACACTTCTCTGTAATTTTGTTTCCTTAAAAATGCCTCCTGCCTTAGGTATTTAAGATGTGCATGTTGGGTTCCAAGTTTTGAAATAAAAATCCCTGCAATAGTTAAGTTCTCTCGACACTCAACGGCAACAGGAACAAGCAGAGTGACTATTAACTAAAGTGTTTACCTGGAAATATAACCACTATCAGATTACGGGAAACTATGAAATGGAACGTCACTGCCTCTGGAACTTGATATTGGAGGTTCCCGTAAGTACACTGAGTTGAAGTGACTTACTCAAAGCCAACATTACTTCCGATCACAAATCTGCTTGCAGCAAAAGAAGGACATCAATGAATTGGTGCCCCCAGGATCCTCTGGTTTTACCACGCTCCCCATAACCCAGAAGGAGCTGATCTTCTGGGTAGTAGAATTCAGATGGTCTATTGACCGCTGAGGCACAGAACCAGCTGGGAAAAGCCACCTGGCGACACAGTGAGCCAGGACAGTGCTGCCGGAATTCACAGGTCCAGGCACCAAGGGATGGAAGCAAAGCACCTCTGGCTGCTACACCCAATGACCACCTCCCCAAACACCTGCTTCCCCTCTCTGTGACTCTGAATCAAATTCTTTTCCGCTCCAGGTAGCAAGAGTGAATTCTGTTGTCTGCAGCTGAAGGCTGACTGGTACGCTTCCTAATCGTGTCTCTGAGGGAGGGGTCTGAGCACGGTGCTGCTGTTGTTCTTTTTAACAAACTCTCCAATACATCTTAAGCTCAAAAAGTTTGAAGTGAGCTGATAAACGTTCTTTCCAGTAACTACAAGATAGGTTAATCTGGGTGGAGAGCTGAGGAAGACACCTCGCCCAGGCCATGGGGAAGCCCCCCTCCCCCCAACCCCCCACTCCCTCCCCACCCTCCACCCGCGGCAACTCCTGCCTACAACAGAAAACACTTCTCGAGGGACTAGAATTTCTTACGAGATGCGGGGGTGAAGTGGCAACTGGGTAAAGTGGACAGCAGCCTGGCCCCAGAGTGGGATTACCTGAATTCAAATCCTGTCTCTGCCACTCACTAGCTACATGGCTTTGGGTAAATTACTTTATTCCCCATTTGTAACACAGGGTGAATAACAGAATCTACCTTACATTGTTGTTTAGAGGATTAAATGGGTTAATACACATACAGGGTTTAGAAGGGCTATCTGGCACATACGAGGCACAGAGTTAGCTATTCAAAACACTTTACCTTTCAGAGTATGAAAAATTCCCCCACACACACACACACACAATCTCATGTGAGCCTCAAGATAACTTTCTTAAGTGAAGCAATGAAGGCCCAGAGAGGTTAAGTGACTTCCTCAAGTTCACACAGCAAGTGACTAACAAAAGCACAGCTGTAATGGGAACTAAGGACTCAAACCTGATTCTTCCTGTATTGAGTGCAGGGACTAGGTCTCCTCTGCACCTGGCCCCAAGTGGGCCTTCAGTGGAAAGTGACTTATCCATCTCCCATGGTTCTAGAAATGGGGTGTGCCAGAACAGTGTGACTGTATTAACATGCTGCCCCTCAATTTCTTTCCAATGTTCTTCCCAGAAATTGCTCTAAAACTCCAGGTCCCCATGGCAACCTCAGGAAAGACTGCCTATTGACTGCAAGTGAAATTCTGCTACGACTGCTCCCTTGATAACAAATGGATGTTATTAAAAGCCTGGTCCGAAGAGACACCTGCTGTAGCTCATGGCCAAAGCCACATTCTCCTTAAACTGAGAGGGTGAAAGAGATGGTTAATTCTCTGATGCCAGCCTATGTGGTCAGCTTGAAGGAAAGAAGGAAAATGTAATGTGATCACCACCCATTTCACAATCAGACACACAGGACAAGGTGCTTTCAATATACATTTACAACAGGAGATTAGAGTGAGGTGTCCACCAAGAGTGTGAGGGTGACACCAGTTAAATTAACTAGTGATAATCTGCTGTCTATGGAAGTCACTTGTAACGTGCCTGCTAGACCCAACGGTGAAATAACAAGGCCTGGAGTGGAGGCTTGAGAGGTTGCAAAAGAAAAAGGACAGTACAGTCTAAACAAGAATCATATACCTTTCTAAACAGTACTGTCTGCAAAAGGATAGAATAAACTAAAAAAGGAACAGAATCCAGTGAATGGGAAGAATCCAAAGAGCCAGAATTGAGCAGCATTTTTCCAGCATTATCCAGAGATCCAGTGGAGAGGGGGACCTGATCTTCCAGACCCCCACGGTGGCAGAACTTGTTCCTTCATTAAATATTTGAGGAATATTTGCTGAGTGCCTCCACTGTCAGACGCTGTACTGGGCAAGGCAGAGAGAGTTCACAGTCTAGGGAAGGGTGATAGAAAACAGACTTCTAGATGAATAACTGCACATGATGATAATTTCAGTTAGTGACAACTGCTATGAAGGGAAAAAAGTGGTGAAGTAGCCTGACGCTGACTGGGGCAGTCGGCTTCCGAGGAGCAATCAGGGAAGGATTTGGTGACCTGTCAGGGTGCTGACAGCCAAGAGAAAATGGAGAAAATGTGGGGGAGAGGGTCAAATCAGGGCAACTGGAATGTGGGGTCTGTGCAGGGACAGAAACTTCACAGGGGAGGCAGGACAGAGCATGGATGGTGGAGCTGGCATCACAGAGGCAGCTGATCCAGACCATACAGGGCCTTGTGGGCCAAAGTGAAAATGAGGGGTTTTATCTTAAGTGTATGCTGAAGCCAGTGTGCAGTGGTGATGGTGGTGGCTGTGGTTTTAAAGCAGGGAAGTGCGATGATCTGGCTTCTGTCTTTAAAAGATTACTCTGGCTGCTCTGTGGAGAAGACACTGAAAGGTGGGAAGCAGACAAGAAAAAAAGCAGGGAGTCTATTAGAGGTGGTTCCTAAGGCTTCTCCGTGACCTGGATGCAACAGACAGCTCTCTGTCCATAGGTTCTGCATCTGTGGATTTCAATCTTGAGTTTTCCATCCACGACTGGTTGAGTCTGCTGATGTGGAACCCTCAGATACTGAGGGCTGATTACACTTTGCCATTTTATATAAGGGAACTTGAGCATCCATGGAGTCTGGTGTCCACAAGGGGTCCTGGAACCAATCCCCCACGGGTACTGGGGGATGACTATCCCTCTGGGGTATACAGCTTTTTTCCCTCCCTGTGGATGCTGAGGAAGGCTGTATGAACCAAGGGATGGATCTAGTCAAGAACGAGGCAGAGTTTGCTATGCGTGAGGCCAGCGGGCCTGGAGGACAGATCTTTGATGTCCCTAGAGGGCTCTTTGGAAGTCTAGAAATGGTCAACCTGCTCATCATAAAGAGCTGGATGACGGCCAAGCTCAGACCAGTCTCCCTTGACCCACGTCCCCCATCCACCAAGCTGTCTCACTTCTCTGCTCCCTGAACCACACCACTCTGCCTCTTCCTCCTTTTCTATCCTGAACCCATTTCAAACAGGCTTTCATCCTCCTCCACTGAAATTGCCCTGAAAACCTCTGAAGACATCGCCAAAGCCAATGGTCATCTCAGTCCTCAGCTTACTCAACTGAGGAGTGACACCTGACGTGTCGGATCCCTCCCTCCCTCTTGAATCACTTCCATCCCTGAGCTTTCCTTGTTTTTTCCTCCACCCTCGTTGAGCAACCCCCTGCCCCACTTCTGGGGCCTCTTCACCTCCTGACATCTAAACCTAAAAGCTCCCAGGGCTCGGTCTCCCATCTCTTCCCTATCTACATTCTCTCAATGATCTCACCGAGTCCTGTGCCTTTAGATACCACCTATTAACGGACATCTCCCCACCTTCTATTCCTAGCATGAACATCTCCCCTGACACCCAGTCTCCTTTATCCAATTCCTACTTGACATCGCCTCTTAGACATCTAACTGGCATCTGAAACTTAACATATCCAAAATAAAACTCCTGATCTTTCTTCCCAAAGCTGCTCCACCCGCAATCCTTCTCAACTCAGTAAATAGCAACCATTCTTCTGCATGTAGCATGTGTCCATTGTCTGCCTTCTCCACCAGGATGTGAGCTCTGTAAGTGCAGGGGCTTGTTTTCTTCATTGCTACACCACCAGGGCAGGAACAGTGCTTGGCACACAGTACAAGCTATGTGTTGATTGGATGAAACACTTCCTAAAGGAAACCTCCCAACCTCCTTTCACCAGCTAATTCCCCCATCATGTGTTCTCACAGAACTGTCACCTCTCCTTGATAACTCTCGCAGTAACAAGTGCACAGTCACTTGTGTGATTCTGTCATCGATGTTAGTCTCCATCATCAGCCTACGAGCAGAACTATTCTGGTGTAGGTTACCAGCATCTAACCTGGAAGGTGGCATCGAGAAGGCCCTCAACAGGCAAAAACAGTAATAACATCAATAAATCTTGTTACAGGAGTAAACAGGTAATACAAGCTATGGGTCCTCTCTCCAGAAAAAAGGACTCATGTACACATTCAGTGGGTGTTAACGACCCCAGGTTAGGAACTCTTTCTTAGTCTGTTCAGATGGCTATGATAAAACACCAGAGACTGGGTAGCTTATAAGCAACAGAAATGCATTGCTCACATGTCTGGAGGCTGCAAGTCCAATAAAGGTGCCGGCATGGTCAGATGAGGCTGCAGGTCAAAGGCTTCTCACTGTATCCTCACAGAAGGGGCCAGGGAGCTTTACAGGATCTCTTTTATAAAACCACCAAACCCATTTATGAAGGCTCCACCCTCATAATCCAACCATCTCCCAAAGCCCCCACTCCAACACCATCACCTGTGGAGGTTAGGATTATACCATGTGAGTCCTGGGCATGGGCAGGGGGTGGGCAGATACAAATATTCAGACCTTAGCACCCTTGCTCTATGACTACGGGCTAAATTTCCTCCAGGGTTCACCAGGGAGAAACACGCTGTTCCTTCCTTCTGTGCTCCTCAGCCACACACGGGAAAGGAGACACCCTGATAAGATGTACCTGTTAGTTGGGGTACTTCTGAATACTCTTCTCAGAAACAGCATAGTACAGAAAAAATAATAAAGGAATAAAGCAACAACAACAACAACAAAAAAAAAAAAGAAAAGAAACGGCATAGTACAGTAACGTCGAAGGAGGGTTGGGAGGGAGCACACTGGAATGAAAAGCAAAAGAAGAGGCCGAGAGAGAAGCCCTCCCACAGAGCATTCCTGTCATTTCTCCACCAAGAGAAAAAAACGGCGATCACAGTTGTTTGTCTCACAACCGAGTTCAACCTAACCTCCTGGCTGCGGCTGTTTTATGTGCACAATTACACACCATCTCACTGACTTC
Source organism: Vicugna pacos (assembly GCF_048564905.1). NCBI lineage: Eukaryota > Metazoa > Chordata > Mammalia > Artiodactyla > Camelidae > Vicugna > Vicugna pacos. Next base: position 26,625,828 of record NC_133011.1, on the reverse strand, counting down.
ATAACTGATGGCGCTAATGGACACACACTTAGAGAACCTCATAAATTTAGATTCATTCATTCGGCAAACGTTTACTGGGCATCTACTGTGTGTCGTCCATGGAGAGACAATGCAGTGGCTCTGGCCCACTCCGAGCATCAGAAGCTGGTCTGTGATAGTTAGAGCACTCGGCCAGGACACCTCACGGCAGTCATTACTAGAGAGCTTCTTCCACTCAGTGTTCTAGGATGGTGACAAAGGACTCTTGTTTGGAGAAACTGTCACTAGCCTCCAGAGTGAGTCTAAAGACTTGACTACACGCTGTCCACCCACTGCCACCACCATGCAGAAGAGGCAGCGGTGCTCACAGGAGTGTCCAGCTCCTGCTCCTGGAAGAACCGAGGGTAACCGCTGCCCAGGGGAACTAAGAGAGTAATTCTGGGTCAGGCTGGACTTTCCAGCCCTAGGGATCCTCAAGTATTTCCACATTTTCTGGTTCTTTATCTTCTGTACGGGAGGGAACAATCACTTCTTCCCTGGAGGCCCTTCTATGTGATAACAGAGAAGTTCTTCATTTTTGCTTACGTATTTGAAGTGTAATCTTTAAGTGCCAAGTCTTTAGTAAAGATTTTTATACAACAGGCTCCTCGAAGGCTGGCCCTCTGCTTTACATGCTAATGAGAGTAATTAATGCGATAACAAAAGACACACCAATAAAGGACAGAAGTTCTGCCCCTTGAACCTGGGCACTCTGTGTATTCTTGTCTTAGGACAGTTCTGTCTTACTCATCGGGGCCTAACTCTGCAAATGTTAGGCACCTCCATTCCAAGAGGACAGGGCTTTCAAGAGAGTGAGAGAGAACGAATACATGTATGTATATGCATGACCGGGACGTGGTGCTGTACACCAGAAATTGACACAGTGTAACTGTCTGTACTTCAATTAAAAAAAAAGAGAGAGCGCCACCGTCAGCCCTCTAATTGCCAGGCCCCGTTGCCCCCTGGTCTGGTCCACTAGCCAGATGTCTCCTTCACTCAAGTGTTTTCTCTCAGGAACCTGTTTCCCTCCTCTAGCTCAGGCTGCTCTGAAGACCCAGGTCCATGAGACAGGCCTGCACACGTCTGAGCCGTAAATGGGGACAGGGTTCATCGGTTTTCTTTCCCACAAGGCTCCTGAACCTCATGCAGAACAAGAGTTTTATGGATGGACATCTGTCTTCAGCATTCCTGAACATCCTGGGACGGGAGACAATTCCACAAACACTGTAGGACACTTAAGGGGCTGCCTGTGCAAACACACAGAGGCTCCAGTTCCACATGGAACAGCACAAAGTCTGATTTCCAACTCAGTGGAAATACGCTGTGACAAGTGCTTGAAAGGGCACTGCTTTGCTTAGGGAGCGGTAAACTGCAGAATCAAGACTCACCAATAACTCTGTGACTTAAAAAAAACACACAAGCGTGTCTCTAACGGAACAGTTCCACAACACACTTTTCAGGCGGGCCTGCAGGCCTGGAAATGACACACACCCTTCCCCTTATATTCCGATGATGAGAACCTGGTCACGTGGCCACACCTGGCTCCAAAGGGCACTGGGAAATGCAGTCCCGGCCAGAGCAGCCACAGGCTGGCTTCAACTCTATGATTCTAGAACCAGCAACGACAGACTATAGACCAAGGGTGAAATCCTTGAGCCTCCAGATTTTATAAACAAAGTTTTTCTGGAGCACAGCCACCCACCTGTTCATTTACTTACTGTCTATGGTTGCTTTCCTGCTACAAGGGCCGAGTTAAGACGTTTCAGCAGAGACCTTCTGGGCTGCAAAGCCTAAAATATTTACTATTTGGCCCTTTAGAGAGAACATTTGTATCCCCTTCTCTAGAAGGATGGATTCAGTCTACATTTTCAAAATTTACCCCAGAAATTATTATAAAGACACATGCCAAAAATATTCCTTGAATCAACTTTTTTTTTTTGTCATACTCAGACTAAAACAACTTCGGGAGTACAAAATTATGGACCGTGCATACCACAGAATACAATGTAATCTTTAAAAAGAATGAGGAAGTTTGACTCGTACTGACTGGAAAATATCCAAATACGCTAACTTTAAAAAGCAAAATGCAGAACAATAATTTCAGAATGTTACCACTTGTGGGAAGAAAAAAATAAATTTAATACATAATATCTATATGCTTGCATGGACTTAAAAAAATTGTTTCTGGGTAGGAAAATCAGAAAATTGAAAGGACAGAGTGGGGGTAAGATTACTTTTCACCATATACCCTTTTATAGCTTTTGAATTTGTACAAAGTGAAGGTAGCATCTATTATTTATTTAATTAAAAATTAAATGAGAAAAACCACATATACAGAAAGGTTTGTCTTTACTTCCACTGTTAACAAACCTTTCTTCTCAAAGACACAATAGTTCATCAAAGCCACAGTAATACCTTCAATAAGGTCCAGTGAGTTCTCCTGATCTGAGGAGCCATCTTATGTCACTATATCTGCTTCCCCATCAGATTCTCAGAGATATGCTCCTTCTCTTATTTTCAGCACAAATTCTATTTTAGTCCCCTGCTTTTCTTGAAAGTTCCTCTTTCCAGGCAGCATTTATCAGTATTTACTCAGTTCTCTCACACATGTGAGAAGCAAATCTGACCTCAAAGATAAATTAAGCACAGAGACAAAAGTAACAGTTCCTGACAAACAATTTCAAAGAAAAATCTTGCAAGGAAACCTACCTTTCAGTTAAAAGTGACAGCATTCCAACTCACACAAGCTGAGGAGATAAAGAAATCCACTGGGTTGTAGCACTGGGAAGTTGGAAAGGCGGGGCTGGCTTGAAGCACAGAAAGATCCAGGCACCCAGAGATGCCCTTGGGGCTCTGACTCTGCTCTCAGCCGCGCTGGGCTGCACTCTGCAGTCAGGCCCTTCTGTGTCAGCCAAGGTGCTCACCGGCAGCCCCGAACTCCCAGGCCCCTAGCTCAGCAGTCCTGATGGAGAGAGAATTTTTCTCCCTGAATGTCATATGGAAATTCTAGAGAACACTACGACAGGTCATTCTTGGACTTGTCCAGGGGTGGGATCCAAGCCTGGCACAGCTTAGGCTACATGCCTCTACCTCTGGGCCACCAGGGCTATATGAAACATGCAAAGAAGAGTTCCCCAAAGGGCACTGTAGGAGTCGTAGACAGAGAAAAACAAATGTCCTCTATTGCTTCTAACAGTCATGACAACGGCCACTGGGTATTTTAACAGGCTTAAAACTATGAACCTTGCTCACCATGCTGGTTAGAAGTAGGGTGTTTTCAATTTCAAGGCAACGTGGCTGGTAAGTTCCAAGTTAGACACACACATTGTCTGACTGGTCTGCACTACACATAATTTTGAATACCAGATTGGAAACAAGATTGCAAAAAAAAAACCAAAAAACAAAAAAACCTCCAAAGATGCAATTTGTAAATCAGATCACAATCCTTTGGTCCCTCTGAAATTTTTTACCCAGGACAAAGTATTTCCATGGTACAACCTGCCAAAATTTATTTCCTTCATTGTAGTCACAAACTTTTTGAATGACCATCTGAAACTCAACCAAGTTATCTAAGTACAGGGTCTATACTTAACTCTAAATTATAAAATAACTTGGGTTGCATTTGTATTCCTCTTACCAAAGCTGATTCACTTTCTTCAAGAATCTTCCAGGTCAGCTGAACCAAATGGACACATGGCATTTCCTGAGATTGACTGATCCTTGAGGAAATCACTGCAGTCGCCCCTCCAGAGCACAAGGCAGAGGATTTGAATGGAAGTCTCTTAACAAGCAGAAAGCTCATCTAAGATCAAAAGCTTGGACAGCCCTGTTACAAGAAATTTGCTCATTTTTACAACAGAGCCTCGAAGACACGAATGAGAACTCATGCAATACTCATTTAATGCCAAACATCTTTTATTTGGAATTATATGATGAAAGCCAAATTTCCGAAACACCTTCAAGAAGGAAGATTAATCAGTGTATTTTAAAGCAATGGTTTCCATCTACAATTGAGACATTCTTGGGTATCCCAGAACATCAAGAGGGACACATAATCTTCAAAACAAAATTACTTTTACGTCAACTTTACTTAAAAACATATATAAATAGGCCAAATAACACTTAAGCCTGAGAGGGCTGCAATCTTTTTTAAGAACATAATGGTCCCAAAAGACTAATACTTATTGCTGATTCAGCTCACAATGTCAGCCCTCTTTAAGCAGAAGCACAAATACTGGCAAACATTTTATGGGCACCTTTTATGGGCATTAAAGATTCACAGAGTAATGGGCCAAAGCCCTGTCCTCAAGGAGCTTACAGTATAGCTGGACATCCAGAACAGACACAGAGTCCACATGTCTATCATAACACAAGCAGTTACTGGCATAAGTCTTCACGTGTTTTAACAAATGAGCTGTAGGAATATCTGAGCAAACATACACTACATCAAATTTCAACCTGACATATCCAAAAAAAACTGTCTCTATTTATTTCTTTGTTTACTTGTTTCAACTCAATTGAATTTTAAAAAAGAACATAATTCTAAGCCAAATGTACCATAACGTTTGCTGTCCCAGATGAAGAGATGGACTGTTCACGTCCTAGAACTCTTCCTGTGTCTCCATCCAGACATCAGGTTCAGTAGTTCTGACTGCCAAACCGATGTACAAATTCAGACAGCGAGTAGACAGCTCCCCAGCCTACCTCAGGATCCATACTGATAAAATCATTCAGGTTCATTTTGGAATCTAAAAAAAAATACACGAAAGAAATGTCCACTGAGAAGCACAATTCTGGTTTAACAGCAGTAAAACAGCCCAGAAGACCAAAAGTAGGGAAAAGTATTCAAATGTTTTATAAGGGGTCAGTACCACTCCTGTGGGATCCTTGTCTCGAACGCACAACCTCAACCTAATCATGACAAAACACCACACAAAACCAAACTGAGGGACACTCTACAAAGTCACAGACTAGTGACCTTCGAAAGTGTTAAAGTTGCAAAAGAAAAAAAAAGTGTCACAGATTGAAGGAGAATAAAGAAACATGAACTAAATGTGGTATCCTGGGTTAGATTCTGGACCAGAAAAAAAGAAATTGGTAAGAAAAGTTAAAAATTTAAATAAGGTCTGTAAGTTAACAGTACTGTGCCATTATTGTATCCGTTGCATTATTTTCTTGGTTTGGATAATTACACTACAATTTTCTCAGATTCCCCAGAGATCTGAGTAAAAGGTATACAGGAACTCTGTACCAATTCTCTAGCAGTTAAAGTTAAAGGTAAATGAAAAAAATGCATAAATAAGCAATCCACTTTTCTGGATTCAACTGCCAATTTATAGGGAATTCAGAGGAAGCAAAAGAGATGCAATCAGCAAAATCTAGACCATTTCTCCCAGACTCAAGTTTCTTCAACAAATAAATTACAAGGAAAAAAAAAAGTTGGACTAGGAATCTCTATATATTAAAAAAGATTCTAAAGAGACATACCAGCCAAGCACAATGTGGGGATTTTATTTGGAACTTGATTCAAATAAACAACATTTAAAAAAATCATGACTTTATGAGATAACTAAATCTGAACACTGACTAGAGAGAAAGATGATGATTTTAAAGAATTATTGTTAATTTTTTAGATGGAATAATGGTATTGTGGTCACATTTTTTAAAAATAAATCCTATACTTCATAGAGATTCATACTGAAATGTTTAGCGTTGAAAGGACATAACGTCTGGGATTTTTCTCAATATAAGGAGACGGAAAGTGGACGAGATATAAACGAATGAGTTAGCTGTGAGCTGGTAACGGTTGCAAGTCTGACATACTATTCCATTTAATTCTGTATATGATTTAAAGTGTCCACACTACAAATTTTTTTCCAGTGTGTACAGATTTCTGCTTCTGTCCATCAAAGATCTGTTACAGGAACGCACTTCTACCATAAACTCTCAGAAAAATGCACAAAATATATTTAGCAACTGTTTTTGGACACCAGATAATGAGCAGCCCAGGACTGGCCCCTGAGAAGGCAGAAATGAGCAAGGGAGCTATGGAACTAGTTTCCAGGCCACAGCACAGAGAGAGGAACACAGAGAGCATCAGAGTTTCCCTGAGGTGGGAAGACAAAGACCTGCATTTGGAGGGCCCAGGCACCCAGATCTGGAGAGCAGAGTGTGGGAGAGGAGGGAACTCTGCAGAGAGTTCCAGAGATCTGCTGAGGGGACTCACTCCTCTACTTTCAAGTCTTTGGCTGTGGACTGAGCTCAGGAGGCTAGGAAAGAAGCACCAGAGAACAGTCAGTGTAACAATTCCCAGAATTCCACTGTCCCCCACCAGCCAGGGTGGAGAGAACTCGTAACATACAGACATCTGCTGGAATCTTCAGAAGGGTTACACCAGAGTAGTGGGGCTAAATTGGCACTGGGTGAAAGGCTGCTCCAAACCTGCACTAAAAAAGCCTACGAGCAAGCCTTAAAAAAACCCAGCTGACCCTCGGTGATGTAACGGCGTGCTGGCATCAAATCCAACACTGAGGTTAAAAAAGTACCTCAAAGATCTAGCAATTGACAATGTGAAATTCACAGTCCGACACCCCACCAAGTATTATGAATCACACAGAGAAACAGGAAAATATAACCCAAGATCAGGAGAAAAAATCAATCAACACAAATAGACTGAAATGACAGAGATAATGGAATTTGCAGATAAGGACCAGCTATTATAAATATGTTCCCTATATTCAAAAGGCAGAGTAAAACATGAGCATGAAGAGAGAAATGGGAGATATTAAATCAGGCCCAAATGGAATTTCTAAAGATGACAAAATAAAATATGTGAAATGAAAAGAAATGCAATGGAGGGGATTAACAAACAAAGTAGCTAATGCAGAAGAAAAGATCAATGAATTTACAGACAAAAGATCTGAAAATGAAGCACATACGGGAAAAGTCTGGAAACAGTAAACTGGACATTACTGACCTGAGAGAATAATAACAAGCCATCTAACATACATGTAGCTGAAGGACAAGAATTAAAAAGGTGGGGAAGGGAGGTCAGAAAAAATATTTGAAGAAACAATGGCCAAATGTTTCCAAATTTGATGAAAACTATAAATCCACCAATCTAAGAATCTTAATAAACCTCAAGTGGAGGAATAAGCCTCAAGAAAACTACATTACAGTCCATCATAATCAAATTGCTGAAAACAAGTAATAAAGAGAAAAACCTTAAAAAGCAGCCAGAGGAGAGAAAAAAAGGTGCACTACATTCAGAGACAAATACAAGAGCAATGGCATGCTCCTTGATCAGAAACTAAGCAAGCAGAAAATCAAAGAGAGACATCTTCAAAAAACTGAAAGAAAAAAATGTAAAACTAGCATACATTGCCCAACAAATGTATCTTTCAAAAATGAAAGTGAGCACTTAAGACACAGAAAACTAAAAACAGAGTCGCTCCTATCTTTAAAATAAATAAGCTAATCAGCAAAACCAAGACTTTTGCTGAAGTCATCAAGAGAGCTACAGATGCAGGATGACCGAGTACCCGAAAAAAAGGAAGCACAGGCACCTCCCAGGAGTGATGGGGTGGAAGTTCTTGCTCATGCAGGGTGGATGTCAGACTCCATCTAAGTCAGCTGCAATTTTTAATAAATTGCTAAAGGAAACCTCAACTTCTCAAATACAATGGTATTCATTTTCTAGGACTTCTAATGTAATTAAAAACAATTACTGTCTGCAGGCATTCATTACTTGTCAATGTATAAAAAGAAAATAAAATTTTTTTTCATTTTAAAGATCAATGTATAGCAAATCAGCATTTGTCTATAATCTCTCCAACAGGTACTATAACATTTCTATTTACATAGCTGGTCTTCCAGCTCGGCTCAAATTAGCCAGTGTCACTATAACACATCTGAGAACAAGAAAATGAGATGTATATGCAGACAAGAGGCAGCAAAGGGCTCAGAAAGAGGAGGAAACATTTGGTGTGCTCTATAATTCAGCTCAAGACTTGGGAAAGGTCCTTAAAAACTGAGTCATTGGTGGCTCGGGCTGGAACTGAGCCTGCAGGGCAAGGCTGTTAAGACTGTGTATCTCCTAATTACCAGAGAAAAGAAAATCAAAACTACAATGAGGTATCACCTCACACCAGTCAGAATGGATATCATTAAAAAGTCCACAAACAATAAATGCTGAAGAGAGAGTATAGAGGAAAGGGAACCCTCCTATGCTGTTGGTGGGAATGTAGTTTGGTGCAGCCACTATGGAAAACAGTATGGAGATTCCTAAAAAACTAAAAATAGACTAACCACATGATCCAGCAATCCCACCCCTGGGCATATATCTAGAAGGAACTCTAATTTGAAAAGATACATGCACCCCAAGGTTCATAGCAGCACTATTTACAATAGCCAAGACATGGAAGCAACCTAAATGTCCAACGACTGATGACTGGATAAAGAAATTGCGGTATATTTACACAATGGAATACTACTCAGCCATAAAAGTAATAAAATAATGCCACTTGGCACAACATGAATGGACTTAGAGATCATCATACTAAGTGAAGTAAGCCAGAAAGAGAAAGAAAAATACCATATGATACCACTTTTATGTGGAATCTAAAAAAAAAAGACACAAATGAACTTACAAATCAGAAACATACTCACAGACAGTAGAAAACAAACACGGTTACCAGGTGGAAAGAGGGTAGGAAGGGATAAACTGGGAGTATGAGATTTGCAGATACTAACTACTATGTACAAAATAGATGAACAACAAGTTTATACTGTAAAGCACAGGGAACTATATTCAAAATCTTGCAGTAACCTATAAATACTAATAAAAAGTAAATACTAAAAAAAGAATACTAAAAGGAATAAATGTATGTACATGTATGCCTGAAACATTATGCTGTACACCAGAAATTCACACATTGTAAACACATTATACTTCAAGTTAAAAATTAATTAATTAATTAATTAATTTTTTAAAAGACAGACTCTCAGTTTCCTTTTCAATGCAGTAGTGGGGAGGGAGTTCCTTTATTTAAAATACCCTAAATGCTGACTCGAAAATAGTGGGCCTGCAGTCACATGGCCACCGAAATTATTCAAGGTAAAAGCTTAATCATAATGTGTAACATATCAAATGTATTAAATTTTAAGTTCTATGAGTCAATTCCATAACTAAATGCAGGAGGCTGAGTACAGCTGTTATGAAAGTATCTAAAACATGAGTTAATTTAAAGCTTGACATTTTCTTGAACCATTATTTTGCTTTTTCAACTTTTTTTTTAATAAAACACTACTAATTAGCTAAAAGTAATTCCCCCTCATCCTAACTTCAAATGCATTCCTTTGATAAATACAGGGCTTGAATTTACCATAGGAGAGAACATGTGGTTAAATTACTACATGAAAAACCAGTATGTTTACCCCACAGCTCAGTGCAAATTCCTTTGAGTTTCAAGCTCAAATTCAGGAAGGCCCTGATAAGCCAGCTACACAGGAGGCAAAAAAAGACACCACTGTCCCTGCTCCCCGGGCACAGAGTGCTAAGGGACCCTGCCACCTTTCAGCGTGCGCCTGCGGCAGAGGGCTTAACTGCGTGTACTTCAGTCCGCGTGTCTACCAAGTGAGGAAAACAAAGCTTGCCTAGTTGTGGTGAAGGTTACATTAAAATGAGATATGAACAGAAAAACTACAAGGTCCTACCGTATAGCACACAGAACTATATTCAGTACCTTGTAACAGTCTATAATGAAAAGGAACATGAAAAGGAATATGTATACATATATATAACTGAATCACTATGCTGTACACCAGAAAATAACACATTGTAAACCAACCATACGTCAATAAAAAATAAATTAAAAATTTAAAAATAGAAAAATAAAATGAGATGTGAAGGTGTCTGGCACAAAGCCTGGCACAAAACGGCACCTACTGTGTAGCTGTCCTCAAAACCCAAAGGAGTGATTCAGGGAGGGCCAGGGCTGATAAGGCGGTGTTCACTGAATGCCTACCACGTGTCAGGCTCTGTGTTAGTGCCCATGTGTGAAAAAAAAAAAAAAAAGAGAAATGAGCTGCAGCAGCACTGTCCATACCACACACCATGCAGCAGGGTGTATGGACTGAAAACAAGACCCATGAAGCCTCTCCTGACCTGAGCTACCCAATTCTAATGCTGAGGCTGGGAACCAGGTTGTTGGATCAAAAGCAACTCCAAGATAAATCTTGAAAATCATGAGACGTTTTCATAGAGTCTCAAAAATCAGGGTTTGAATCTTCTTTCAGCGTTCATTCCCTTCAAATACACGAAACACATTTGACTTTCTTCCCTGCTGAACTCCGAACACTACTGTCCTATTTTTCTGGCATCCTCCACAGCTTTCAGAGCACTGTGATTCAGACAGTGTCACCCACGTGAGGAGATGACTTCACCAATAAACAGCAACGTTGTGAATTACTTCCCATCATAAATAATGTTTCCAACGCAGGTGAATGCCAAGCAATAGTAATAGGGTGAAGAACCCTTAATCTACTTAAATCTCAAGAAATTATTAATTGGACTGACTCCTGAAAGCACATAAATGAGATGAGTGGGACAATAAAATCTGTTAGCTCTTAAGGCAGATTTTATTACAGAGCCAGTGAAATGACATTTCACCCACTGCATGGATGCACCAGGGAATGCCTTTACCATAACATGAAAGCCTACCATGGCAAGGTGCTGGCAGTTCCACTGTTAAATGACACAAACATGCTGATCTGCTGCAGTCAGTGCGCCAGCAGCAGGTACAGCCAATACTCCAGCAAGTGTCATGATTTGACTCCCTGACGCCTTTTCTCTCCTGTAAGTTCCTGTGCCCTCCAGTCCTGCTCTCTGTGCCTCAATTTCTGAATCTGATCAATACACAGAACTAAACTCCCTCTTAACCTCCTTACCACCCTGGGAGTCTTACCCAAAGAAGAACGTGCTTCTTGTCCTTGGTTAAGGGAAAATGCACATCTGCAGAGTGATGGGAAACTCCTCTGGGAGCGCGTCCTTGGCTTACCTCCAGTCTCAATGCAGGGATATGACGGAGGAGGTTCTCTCCAGTTCCCACTGGAATCTTTCATGTGAGATCGGTCTGAAGCAAAGTTCTTCAAATAGGAGTCTGCACGGATTACTCTAAATTTCCTGCATATAAATCAACATTCATTTATGTCACAGTTGAAATTTTAACTCAATTCTCACAGACTCACACTCTACGACACGCACAAAACTATGCAGGCATTTTTGTACTATGAGTGATACACGAATATATATGCAGCTACATGCAGTCTTACTACCTGTTAGAGACACCATGAGAAATGATCAGCTCAAATCCCAAACTATAAAGGCATGGAAATATATCCAGCTGCCTTTACTTATTCAATTGTATATTAGGGGCAAAGGGCATAGTTTTTAGGTAATGCCATCACAGCCCTCTCAATTTTGGCATCACAAGGCACCCAGCTCCCCCTCCCCACCCCACCCAAAACCAAAAGTATGAGAGGAATCCCCAAAATGACTTTTAGAAAATGTTTTTGGATCTCATCACACAGATCTATAAAAGACTGCCAACCTTTTATACAGTGGACAGCCTTTAAAACTTTAAAACATCTCGAATCTTCTGTGCAGCACATCACTCTCAAATACCAAGTCAATGGTGAAGCCAAGACAAGGGATCTTCGCAAAAACAAATGTACAAACAAAATAGCTCTGTACAGCTGTCAAGGTCTAACTTCAGAAAGTAGGTAAATCCATCTTGAATTTCCTCACCTTCTGAACTGTGGATGGATGTCCTCATCAGACTTAAAGGCATCCTCCACGTAAGTATCAAAGGGGCAGGGAAATGGCAGGACAGTGTCGAGATCATAGATGAAGCTCTGTCCTCCACTTGAAACATGAAGCAAGACAACATGGTAATCCTAGAAGTAAAAGTTGCTGAAGTTAACCAGGTTACCTTACAATGGTGTGTTCCAAGGTTATAGTAATAATACAGATACATCAACAAAAATGGACACAAGACTATTACAGCCCTCCTCATAACAGCAAAACAAAGCAAACACAAAACCCTGAAAACAGACCAAATGTCCAGTGACAGGGAACAGTTATCTTAAATAAGTAGTGGAAATATCCTGTACATTAAACATATACCCTTGGAAATAACAAGTTCATATGGTATAGCACAGGACACTATATTCAATATCCTGTAGTAACTTATGGTGAAAAAGGATATGAAAACGAATATATGTACGTTCATGTATGACTGAAGCATTGTGCTATACACCAGAAACTGACACAACATTGTAAACTGACTATGCTTCAATAAAAAAAATACATATATAAATGTATACCCTCTGACTCAGCAATTTTACCCCTAGGAATCCATTCTGTAGAAATACGGCTATCTGCATGTAAATGTATATATACAAAGAAAATCTCTGCAGCACTGTTTATAACAGTGAAAACTCAAAAACAACTGAAAGTCCACAAAGAGGAGAATGATGAACAAACCACAATACAGCCATAGATGGGGTACTACACAGCTGCAAAAAAGAATCAAGTAAATGTCTGTGGAAATTGGATTAAGTCCATGTTATACAGTTGGACAGAAAAAACAAACTGCAGAATATGCATTATATATTATTTTTGAAGCCATGTGTGTATAAAGACAGACGTGTGCATTCAGAAGGACACATGCATGCTCATGAGCAGAGAGGGAGACGTCAGCAAGGATCTCTTCCACACCATTAACAAAGGGGATGGCCTGAGGTGAGCCTGGAGAGGAGAAGGACTTCACTGTTTCCCAGTCAGCCGAGCCCTAATCTGCAGCCATTAAGGGAAGATACAGAGAGCTTCTCCCGTACAGCTGGGTCCCTGTGCGCAGGTGAATTCTCACGCTCACTCCCAGGTGCCGGGCACTGCGCAAGCCAGCTAAGAGCTGGAAGGGATGTCAGGGAGGTTATCAAGGGTGGTCTGGTGCTCATCATTCCTCCGGAGAAAAACGCTCTCACAGAGAACAGCATTGCAAGATAAAAAGTTCATCACATTAGCAATACCATCTTACGTTTCTAGTACTTCAGGGCTTACAAAGCAGTTCCTCAAACATTGTTTCATTTGCCCCTGTGAGGCGGGGAAGGTGATTAATTGAGACTAGAGATACGGTACCAACAGAGCCTAAACTGCTTCCTTTGGCTCAAATTCTGTCTTAGTAAAGCAGAAATGGCATCAGGAATGAATGCTTACTCGCTGTAGTCCCCTTAGTGCACCCGCCCCTTCAGATAAATGAACTAAGAGCTGCTCCCCTGCACCAGCAAAAGATTTCCTTCCCCCGGGCTTGTTCACGTTATTCCGCTCCACCTGCGCAACCTCCTCCGCCGCTCTGCCATCTCCCTCACTCAAGCTCCAGCTCAAATGCTTCTTCCCCAGTGAGCCCTTTTTTTTTCTCCCACTCCCGCCAAAAGAAGCCTCTGCCTTACCCAAGATCTGTTTCTCTCTTGACGTCTTCTACCTTGTGTTATCGTTTTTTTTTAAGTACATACTCCCTATTGTTTGCGAGAAACTGTGCTGCTGAAATACAAATACCAAGATGAGAAAGACAAGTCCTTACCCTCCAGGGGTTCCTGGAGAAGGGAGCAGGGAAGGCAAGTCCACTGTTGCAGAAATGAGATGATGAGGTAAGACGGGTGCGGGGGGTGGGGTGGGGTGGGGGGAGGAATGCAGGCAAGGGCGCCTGAAGTCAGATCACCGGGTTCAACCTCAGCCCCTCCACTAACCAGCCTGTTTCCTCCTCTATAAAATAGAGATAACTGTCGTGTTTACCTCATAGTATGACTGAGCGAATTAATGAGATTACGCATGTAAATGCTCGACCTTTTTCAAAGACAACCAGCAAGGGGGTGGGGGAAAAGGGGCCCAAGTGCCAAGTAGAGTTTCACTGAGGAAGGGCTGCCATCACGGCATCCTGCCTGAAGGGGCAGGCTCTCCAGAAACAAGACACCTTGTGGAAAGGCATAAACAAGGAATATCTTCTGGTTAGCTCAGGTCCAGATGCCTATGTGCCATGTGACTGATGCGCTGGAGGGGAAGCAGTCCTCAACCCGGAATCGCCCTCATGGCAGAGATGGGGAGCCAAGGACTCCCCTCCAATGGGAGGACGGGAGCCTAACCCAGGTCTGCCTGACTCCAAGCCTGCACTCCTGACCCAGCACTGCGAGATGCTGGCTTTCATGTTAGAGCAGCGGATCCCCTGCTGGCGAAGGAAGCAAGAGCATCTGCTCCGTGAGACCAGGGATTATAGTCTACTGCGCACTCAATAAATACACGTTAAATAAATGAATGAAGCCAATTCAAATGATATCTTTCTTATCTTAAATAAGTATCAGAAACTTGAGATTTACTACATTATCACGAATAGAGTTTTTCTTTTACCTTATCTTCATGTTTATTAGCATAAGCAATTCCATTCTTCAAGGGGTCAGGTTAGGGTGACGTACAGATGTGAGCTGGAAAGGACCCAGTCCTGCCACTAACCAGCTAGATGACCCTGAGACTCACTTTGCCTTTCTGGGCTTATTTCTTTGCCTGAAAAATGAACACGTTGCAGCAGATCCATGTTTTTCACATGCCAGTCACGTTCACTCCGGAGTTTGCCAAGAACACTAATTCCTGAACCGAATCTAATTTCTGATCAACTAGATAAGAAACCTATACTTTAAACAAAATCTCTGGATAATTCTACTGTGCAGCTGGACTAGACACTGCTAAAGTCCCTTCTGGTGCTAAACAGACGAGAGTCTAGATCAGAAATATATCAGCCACATCAGCCATTTTAAATCATTCCTACAATAACTTCAAAATTAAAAGAAAACGTGCCCGTAAGTGCTTCTACCTTAGGCCAAATAACATCTATTCTCAAAAGATCAAATTATTAGCAATTATCATAATCGTTCTCTTCTGCCCAATCTCTTCGGTAAAACAGAGATGCATTAGGAGCTGTCTGTGTTGACCATCTTACCCAGATCACAGGTCCATCTCCAGGTCTTGCCTGTTGTTTCCAGATAGGTATCTACAAAATACAATAAATTTCATAAGCCACAACTTCAGTTACACCACTACTAAATTCTTCAACACAATGAAATGAAATGAAATGAAATGAAATGAAATGAAATGAAATGAAATGAAATGACAAGAAAAAATAAAATATTTCTAAGCAACCAACAGTCAAGGTGAAAGAATGAATGGATAAGAAGAAATCCAAATCCTTCCAAGTGTCCTTAACAATGAAGGAGCAATAATTAATTATAAGATGTTCTCTGGAGAGTAGCAAGAGGCCTGAACTAGGAATCAGGAGGCCCAGCAGGTTCCAGTCTTGCTTTCCCATTTAATTATTCATGGGTTCTCCCTGAGTCTCTATTTCCTCATCTGTAAAATGGAGACAGCTCTCTGAATTTTGTCTACTTCACAGGGTTTCTACTGGGATCAAACGAGATGATGCCTGCAAAAGTCCTTTACAAACTACAAAGAAGGGCTTACTTTTAATACTTCATATAAGTTTCCTGTAGTTCCATTAAAACCCCAGAAACAAATCTTTACTTCAAACCTGAGACTATGTGCCTCTAATCTAAGCAATTTAAAAAGCTCTAATCTAATACCTAATAATAAAGAAAGGGGATTTAATTTTCATAAACATACCATCACATATTTCCCTACCTACAAGTAAGGGACTAAACTACTAACTCAACCATGTTCTGGTAAGAAAAAAAATCTCATCCAAAAACAAACTTTAGCGGGAGGGTACAGCTCAGTGGTAGAGTGCATGCTTAGCATGCATGAGGTCCTGGGTTCAATCTCTAGTACCTTTCTTAAAAAAATAAAAAGTTAAAATTAAAAAGTAAAAATTTTTAAAAAGCTTTAAAATGTTGCTGCATTTTACAAAGCACATTTTAGAACAGTGCTAAACCCAAAACTCACTCTCTATTTAGCTTCTAATGTCATCCTAAATTTCTTGTTTCTTTCTGCAATCACTCACCAACTTACCATCTTCCTCTCATTAGATATGAAAACAGCATAACACTCTTCTAAAGGATACTGGTCATGGTTTTTGATGTATTCACAGAGCTTCCAAATATTTTCTTCACTGAAATAAAATAATTGTTTAATCAATATAATTAAGCAAGAACAAACACTGTGTCTTTCAAATTTGAACAAAAGATTGACAATGACAGAAAAAGGTTGGAAGAGACCTTAAACACCATCTCATCCACCAACTAACAGCTGAATGTCCTCTAAAACATCCCCAGCAAGCTGTTACCAACCTATACTGTGTGTTTGGACCCCTCTGCAGACATACAGCTCACTACCTCCCTCAAGAGTGCTGGCACGTGGAGGCATTTTATAACTGATCAAATGAATCAATATTCTACAAGTTTTGTATAGCACAGGGAAATATATACAAGATCTTGCGGTAGCTCACAGCAAAAAAAATGTGACAATGAATATATGTATGTTCATATAACTGAAAAATTGTGCTCTACACTGGAATTTGACACAACATTGTAAAATGACTTTAACTCAATAAAAAAAAGTTATAAAAAAAACTAAAATGCAAAAAAAAAAAATTGTATAAGCTTTGAGTCCAGGGACTTAAGATACAGCTGGAATTCCAACTCAGCCATTTACAAAGTAAGACGTTTTAGACTCTTGACTTCTCTGTGTGTCTGCTTTTCTCCTCTGTAAAATAGGCATATTCTTAGCACAAACACTGAATAAATCTTAGTTAACATTGGTTTCCTGCCTCCCTTAGGAACCGGGCAGGATGGGTGTCTGGGGTAGGAGGGCTCCTGCCTGGAAAGGATCGTGACAGTGACATGCTATGTCCAGGAATTCTTTTGGACAGAGCCCTTTATGAGTGGGATTCCCTGAGCCCCTCTGGTACGAAGAGGGTCCTGACTTTTAGAAAGCTCTTTCTCACATGGAACTGAAATCTATCTTCCTTATAGCCCCACCCTTCTCTTCCATAGAGAGACCTTAGCTATTTGAAGCAGTGGTCAGAACTGCCCAAGTTAAAGCAATGCCCAGCGCATCAAACCAAGCCACGCTGGTAGCCACAGTCACACTCCAGCACAGGCAAGCAGTCACCCCTGTAGTATTCACAGCTCACCTCTGGGTTCCTGTCCGTTTTCTAACCAGCCACACAGCACCTTTGCTCAAAATAAGCTACACCAACACTCTGATCCCACAAGTAACTCTATTTGTCAAAACGTAATTTCCAGCCATTTACAACATGCTACCTGAAAATGAGACAAGGCACAAACGACCAAGGGCTACCACCGTTTTGTGGAAAGACACTTTCAATTCTGTCTCGCTTTGGTCTCAACGCTGCACACAACTAGGTTTAAAGTACCAAAGTTGAGCATCTGTATTCTTCTGAGATTCTGTTTTTCCCTAAAATATCTAAGAAACCTTATGGAAGAAAATGGTAGAGGTAACAACAGGAGATTGCTACTAATTCCATAGGATGTGTAGCATGGAGGAACAAAATTATACTGCTTCAATATAACATGTAATCAGGTAGTAGCTAAAATTTTTCTACTCTAGATGTTCTAAGACCAAGTTTTGAGAAGACATTTTGTCTGTCCAGCCTGTAGACGTTTTGGAGAGTTGACCATAAACAAGAGCCTATGATGTATAAAGCACTGTGCTAAGTACTTGGAGGACATCATGATAAATCACAGCTCACAGATGGTGAGAGGAGCCATACAGATCCATAAATAAGTGAGCATCATAGAAACCCATAAAAGATGCACAGAGAAAGCACAGCCGAGGGAGTCATTAATTTTGAGGGATACAGGAAGATGGAGGAGGTATAGGTCAGTGGGTGCTCCTTATTTGTTCCCCTTCCCCCATCCCAAGGGTGGGCATAGAATTAATGTAAAAAGTTTGTGAATCCCTATGTACCACAAGAACTACTGGTAGGCTGAATACACATGTGGTTTGGACATACTTTGCCTATTATTTTTCCAATGTTACACAGAGGAAAAAGCTATGTGGCCTCAGGCAAATTGCACCCTGTGTTTCAATGTGCTCACCTTTAAAATGGGGATAACAACAGTACCGCCCTCCTAGTGTAATTGTGGGGCTCAAATGAATTCGTTTACATAAACGTCTCAGAACAATGCTTGGCATATAACAAGTGATACGTGTAAATGTTAACTGCTATTACAGTGACTACATGGTGGTTAAGAGCCTGGTTTCTGGTACAACAGGGCCTGAATTAGACTCCTGGCTGCTATTAGCTGGATGACCTTGGGAATGTTACTGCAAAATCTCTGTTCCTCCCTTCTCCGCCAAAATTAAAATGACCTTCACATCAGTGTGAAACCACACAGGATGCAACAGAATAATTTCCAAAGGGTCTCTGCGCTCCAACTCCCTTTTCTGGCCCTCCAGCACTGAGATCTGCTGAGACATGTGCAGGCGAAAAGCGTCGCGCATAAGTAATGCACCACTGACCCTACCATTCCTGACGAATTCTTCCTTCAACCCGTAGCCAAATGCCCACCTCAAGAAATGAGGGCTGCCGTTCCCGCTCCCTCCTCCCCCCACAGCGGAAAACCCGCCAGTCGAGGCCCAGAGCTCTCCCCGGGAGGGGCCGGGAAGAGGCGGGGAGATGCCGGGGGCTGCCCCGCGCCCCCTCACCAGTAGCAGCTGTTGTAGACACAGGCGTCCCGCGGGGGGCTGGCCGGCTGGTAGTGGGCGGTTGCGGCGGCGGCAGGGACATCCCCTTCCATGGCGGGCCTGGTCACGGGCCTGATGCCGATAGACTGGACCTGCCCAGCGGGCGGGCGGGCTCCGGGGGAGGGGCCGGCGTACCACGAGAGGCTCGGGTTCTAGAGTCGCAGCCCTAGGTGGCCGCAGGCGTTCCCAGGTGGTGGGCCCTGGGACGCGGTAGGCGGAGCCTGAGCAAGCGAGCGGCGCGGCAACCCTGAGAGCGGAACTTGAGGCGCGCGTGGCCGAAGCTGGGAGGGTGGAGCCAGGGGTTCAGTGGGCGGGTGCGGACGGCTCTGGGTTGGTCGTGCACGTTCTGGTGGGCGGAGCCTGGGCGAGGCGAGAGGCGCGACGTCCCTGCGTGCAAAGCGTGGGACGGGGTGGGCGGAGCTCGAGGCTCGCTGTGCGGGTGCCGAGAAGGTGGAGCCAGGGCTACATGGGCGGAGCCAGCTTTGTAAGTGCGGCGTGCTCACAGTGGGCGGAGCCCGGGGAGAGGAGGACTGCGTGGTTTCTGCTGGGCGGAGCCTGGGCAGGTGGGTGGGACCAGGCGGGCGGTGCAGGCTGCTCGCGTTCCTAGTTGCGGGGCGGGGCCGGGCGTGCTGGAGGCTTCGCTAACAGCGGGGTACCCGTCAGCTTGGGAAGGAAAGAGGTCAGCGGAGGGCCGCTCTGGAGAGGAGTTGGGGAAGGGTTGGAGTTGGTAAACAGTGCTTCGTGAGTCTCTCAAAGGAGTCTAAGACCCTGTAACCCGTTGCCAATTGTGGCAAATGAGACTCGGAGGACTCCACGTGGGCAAGTGAAATAAGAAGGCCTTGTGTGTGAAAAACAAGGGTTTAGCACTTTGAGCCTGGAGGGCAGGGGAGGGGCGGAGGGCGGATGTGCCCAAAGAAGATGGTGGATGGTGGGGTGATTTTTTTCACTTTTTATTCATGCCTTTAATACTATTATCATGTTAAATAACTCAGCCTGTCTCTACCTCTGTCACGAGCAGCTCCGTAACATAGATCTTGTCTTGAGAGGTAGGACAAATTAATAATAGTCAAACTCTGGCTCAAATCTTCTCTCACCCACTTACTATCCTATACGACCTTGGACAAGTCACCAACTTTTTTGTGTGTCAATTTCTTTGTAAAATGAGGATAATGAAAGTAGAGCATGTACGTAAGGTGCTGTAGCAAGCACCAAATAAACTAGTCTCTGCAAAACACTTAGCATAGTGCCTGGCGCAACAGAAGTACCCTATGTAGTAAACAACTACAGAATTTTGCAGTTATGATTATTATCCTTGTATACCTCTGTAAACAGTGTAAGCACTATGACTGGCATAAATCTTTGTTGAATTAATGGCTTTGTTTTATTAGAATACAGGTGAATTTACTATCACACACACACACACAAAACCCCGAAATGTAGTGGCTTAAATAAGATACAAAAGCATTTTTTATTTAACAGCCTGAAGGTTGACATTCCAGAGCTGATAACACTGTCTCCACAGTGTTACCCAGGCTCCTAAGATTTTGCTGGAGGGCCATATCTAGAGTGTTGCTCTGGCCCACATAGCTGAAGAATGCTCACCACCATATCTACTGTGATTGCATTCTGGCCAGCAAAATCAGGGAAAAGGAGTAGTAGTGGAAGTAGTGGAAGGTTTAAGAACAAAACCCACAAGTTGTACACATCACTTCTGCTCACATTCCACTGACAAAGATAATCACAAGGTCGCACCCAGGAGTAAGGGAGATTAGGAAATGTAGGGTTTATTCTGGGCAGCCCAGCTAACCTTCGAGTGTCTCAAGCAGGAGAGAATGAATATTAAGAGAGGCAGCAGTCTCTGCCATAATGTGCTTTCTTTATGCTTCTAAACTTTGTCTTATAAGCGGAAATTATTTTTAAATAGATCATATTTTAAAAATACATAGGATTGCACGGTAAAGACTAAAAAAGGATATGGTTTCAGAGGAATAGGAAGTACATAGAATCAGATTCTGGCATACAAACGCCAGTGATCTGGATGTGGAAGAAATAAGAGATGCACTCTGAGAAGCCAATACCCAATGAAATCAGGATGTTAAAGGGCAGGGGGTTTGGAGGAGGAACACATAACAAAGGAAAATATAAAAAAGGGCCACAGACGTGAAAGGGGAGATTCAGGAAGTCTACGGCACACAATACACTAAGGTTTAATAACAAAAGGGGCTTTTGTTTTGGGGGGGAGGGGGTATTTTAATGCGCAATATTAAGAGCTAGAAGAAAAAGCAAGAGATAATCCCTTGAGACCACATGATATGATGGGATCAGACAACTGAAAGAAAACAGAAATACCTAATGTCTATTCTCTATCAAAGAAAATGATCCTCAAGCTGTAAAGAATAAAGAAAAAAGCAGTAAGAGGAAATTAAAGCCAAGATAGGTGCAGTGGTAAAAAGCACCCAGTTGCCTTAAATGGGTTAAAAATCTTTAGATTACAGATGAATTATATTCCAGCATACTGAAAGAGCTTTACATTGTGACCCCAGGGGGAGGGTATAGCTCAGTGGTAGAGCACATGCTTAGCATGACGAGGTTCTGGGTTCAGTCCCCAATGTCTCCATTAAAAACAACATTGTGACCCCAAAGCCTTTCTTATGGATCTTTTAGAAAATATGTTGAGGGAGATGAAATAAGACTAAATATGAATAGTTGCTGTTTTTGGTTTCATAAAAAGAAAAAAAAAAGATACATATATATTCCAGACACTATACCCTGGTGAACTTGATGTCTATTCCTAGTATGACTTGTGACCATGAAAAAAAGGTGATTATTTGGAGGCCCTTCCTGGTTTGCCAAGCCTACTTCATGCCAAGTGGACCTCATTTCATATTATTGGAAGAATTAATTGATTGTTAAAATACGGTTATAGCACAAACAATATAATTTGCTTCTAACAAAGCATGTGGTATTCATGACTTGCTAAGTTAAAAGTCAAGGCAGAAAGGCTGTTTATGAGCCTGTCGAACAGGAAGGACACTGAAAAGGCTATCACAGTCAAAGGATGAGCTGCAGAAACCAGGGTCTCAAGGGACCAGAAGCAGAATTCACTTCCCCAGGCTTTCTTGCTCACCATCTCTGCCTGCTTCTCAGTGCTCGGCTTCATTCTGAGGTGACTTCACTTCTTGCTGTGAGAGGATGGCCACTGGCAGCCCCATATTCATATTTTCCAGGCTTGGCAACCCTAGTGGAAAGAAAACTTCTTTTTCCTCATAGCACTCACACAGAGTGACTTGTACCTTTATTTTTTACATTTCTGTACTGCTTGAATTTTTCACATGTGTTATTTTCTAAGAACAAATCTTTTCATAAAAAATTTGTAAAAAAATCAAATTAATCAACATTAATATAAAAAGCTACATGGACAGACTATTGCTCACTTAACTTTTCCCTTACTGTTGTACATTTAGTTTGTTTTTAGATCCTACTGTTATAAATAAAGCTGCAATCAGTATCTTTGTCCATATATCTTCATCCATACCTCTGATTATGTTTGGATGGAGTCCTAGAAGTGGAATTCCCTGGCCAAAGGTTTTAAATATTTTCCAGGTCTCTTGATACACGTTGCAATATTGCTTTTAAGAAATGGGCTGATACCTCAATATCACATTGAGTATCATTATTAAAAAACAAAAATATGCAAAAAAAAACCCTGGCATTCCTATTGTTACTTTATTTTGCATTTATCTGATTACTACTTTTCTATGTTGAAGGGTTAATTTCAACATAAAGCAGTAAATGCTAAGGCAGCAATGTGCTATATATGAGCTCTGGAGGGGAGCACCTCATCACTGAGGATGGGGAGTTGGGCTGGGGTGCAGTATAGAATTATTATTACTAATCTTGCTTAGAATGATGTGGGAAGGAGGCAGTATTCCCAGGGCCCTCTGCATGGCCCAGCCCATGCCTGTGGAATTAGACTCAAGGCTGTGGACCAAACCTTACATGGGAAAATGAGAAGCTGAAGTATATTCAGGGGTGGCCGACAAAGAGGGAAAGGCTGAAAACCACATCATAAAATTATGACATGTATTCCTGGCTCACTTCCTATGCCCACATCATACCCTCTCTCCCAGCCCTTCATCAATCTGATATGGGAGTCTGTCTCACAGTGTCCACTCTAGGAAACCACTTGTAAAATTCCTCTTTCTGACCTGAAGCCTCTACGCCAGGCAGAGTCCTTGATTGCAAACTACAGAAACCATCTCTGGCTAACTTAAACAGGAAGTCAAATTTACTGAAAGAATGGGGAGGAGAGAGGGTGGGGTGGGGACTTGGAGGGGAGGAAGCCCAGCCAGGTCATGCTGATATAATGCTCCAAGAATCCCAGAATCAGCAGGTTAGGAGGCCACCATGAAGTGTCCCTGCTTCTGGACCCACTGCTGCTGCCACCATGAATAATCTCTAACTCTGCATCTTTGGGTCACTTCTTCAAGATATAATGCATTTTAGGTGGGAGCAGCCTACTGACTGAGGTGAGGTCATGTGCCTGAGCCCTAGTTGCCAGGTTAACAGGGAAATGAAGTATCTGTCCCCATAGGATTTCCACTGAAGGTGGTGGGCCCTGCCTAACCCAAACCCACTCAAAGAGGAAATCTCTGATAGAGGTGTCTGTTTAAATTCAGAGTAGCTAAAAAATGGTAAATGTCAACAATGAACCCCCACCCCCAAACTCCATGTGATTAATGGTTTTCTCCTCTTTTGGACAAAGTCAATAAGATTAACTACCAAATTTAAGTAAGGTCAGATTTACAACATTCTTGAAAGACAGCCCTGTCCTAAGTGATGTTCACTTTCTAATTTTGTTACCAAAGAACAGAAAGGGGCCCACCTATGACCTCATCTCAAATGAGGTAATGGAAGTATGATTAGCTCTTACCTCAGCCCTCTTTTCTGTCACACTTGACCCTCTTTAAGAAGTCAGGGGGTGTGGGAAAGAACCTCCATATCTACTGCCCCTCTTTTCCTAAATCAAGTCATTCCTATCAACAATAGCTAAGACTTCAGCAAAAGAAAGAAGTATGACTTGCCAAAGACCCATTCCAGACCAACTCTAAGTTTCCTAACCCTGCTGTAACAAATTACTACAAACTAGGCGGCTTTAAACCTAGAACTGTATGTTCTAATGGTTCAGGAGGCCAGAAATGTGAAACCAAGGTGTCAGCAGGGTTGTTTCCTTCTGGAGGCTCTGAGGGGGCATTTTCCATACTTCTCTCCCAGCTTCTGGTGTTGCTGACAATCCTTGGTGTTCCTTGGCTTGTAGGTGCCTCACTCCAATCTCTGCCTCTATCCTCACATCTCATTCTTTTCTGTGTGTCTCTGTGTGTTGAATCTTCCTCTCCTTTCTCTTATGACACCAGTCATTGGATTTAGGGGCTACCATAAATCCAGGATGATCTCATTTCAAGATCCTTAATTACATCTGCAAAGATGCTTTTTCCAAATAAGATCACATTTACAGGTGCCAGAATTTAGGACTTCGATGTATCCTTTTGGGGCACATAAATCAACCCACTACATCAAATAAAGGCTAAAGCAAGTGTGGTAATTCTTAATATTGTTGGACAGAGAATAAAGGAACAGAGAAAACTGTTTGGCTCTGCCTCTTGATGTTCTAAAATTTCTATTTCTTTGCTTATTAAAAAAAATCTAAAAACTAAAATGATAGCTATAACTTCTGTAGAGGTCAATTTGGTAATATCTAACAAATTCACAAATGCATATGACTTTGGGGTGGCAGTTCTCTTTATAAATGTTTATTGAGGTATAAGATGCATAAAGAAAAGTGAAAATATCATAAGAGTAGATTATGTTAGTTTAAATATTGTTCTTTCCACTTTCACTTATATTGGGTAAACAATCATCCTAAAGCTTTTCTTTTTCTCTATTATTAAATAATACATATTTATTTATTGGAAAAAAACAGAAAAGTTGAGAAAAGTACAACAAAACTACATAACAACATAATATTACCATCCAGAAATTAACCATTAACATTTTGTTGTAGTTTCTTTGGGACTTTTTCCAATGCATGTATATACTTTTTTTTAAAAAACAAAGATGGAACTGTTTGATACTTCCTTGTACTTTCTCAACAAGTTACAATGCATTGTGCACAACTTTTCATATAATTAAATTAACACAGAGTTGCATCATAATTTTTAATGACTGTGTAACCCAGTATTGTCATCACTGGTGTCCATCTGATATCTGTAATAGTGTTGGTAACTGCTTAACTGTATAATGGTTTAAAGGGTTTTTCTCATGCTCTTGCTGGCCAGGGTTGGGCTGGAGAGGAGGGACGCTTGGATGATCTGCCCAAATTCTTCATGGTGCTGTGTGAAGGGATTATGCTCAGTGCCCTGCTGTTGTCCCCAGTGCCCTTCTCTTGAACCCTTGTGGTTTCCTTGTATCCTGTTGTTTGAGCTGCAGTCTTCAGCCTCCAGCAGGAGATCCCAGGCCTAAGTGTGCTTGAAAGGTTAAAAGCATTTATCAACCTGACCTTAAACTGCAAAGGTTTTTCTCTTTTCCACAGAGCCTCTTCCTATGCATTCTTTGTTCTAGGTACAAGAATATTAGAAGAGACCCAAAGCTGGAAGTGAACTTCATACACAGCAAAGGGAAGGGACTGCACATCTACAAAAACAAGAACAACTTTGCAACAATTTGTTACCCTGAATGTAGTCTCTATGGAAACTAGCCCTGCCCCTTGAACTCTTAAACTTTTACTATAAACCTCCCTGCCTTCTCTCCCCAGCAGGCTCACAGTCTCAAAGGTATTAACCCACTGTGACCCCCTTTGCTCGGCAAACAAATAAGGTTGCCTTTTCAACTTCATCCAAAACTCTTTCTTTGAGTCTCAATTTGGTAAGCAGGGTACAGAGGCCATGTTTTGGCAGCAGCTGTATAGCATTCTTCTTAAGGTCCCACTGAGGGACATTCAAGTTGTTTTCAGCTTTTTGACATCATGAGTAATGCTGTGGTAAATATCATGGTGCATACATTTTTCAAAACTTCTAAAAGTTTTAAGTGTTGAATAAACAATAACTTCTGTATCTTAAATGTGCATGGAAAGGGATTCCTGATATTCCATCCAAACTTGCTTTAGCCAGAGCCTTCTCCATCTAAAGCACAGTTTCATCTTATCATTAGCTCAAGAAAAAACCAAACAAACAAACAAAAAAATTGGAGTTATCCTTGACTCCTCTCTTTCTCTCATGACTTAATCCAATTAATTAGCAAATTCAGGTGGCTCTTTCTTCCAGATATTCCCAGAATTTAACAATTTCTCCTTACCTCTACTGCTCTCATGCTGGTCTACGTCACCATCATCTCTTGCCTGGATAATTGTGGTGGCCTCTAACTAGGATTGCCAGTTAGCAAATAAAAATGTAGGACACCCAGTTAAAACTGAATCTCAGACTAACAACAAATATTTTCAGCATAAATATGTCCCCAATGTTGCATTCTCCATGCAGCAGTCAGAGGGATTCTTTCAAAAAGTCAGAATAAGTCATTCCTCTGTTCAATATCCTGTGATGTCTTTTCATCCCACTTATAACAAAAAGGAAAAAAAAAAAAAAACAAACCCTTAAAGCTGAGGCCTTGGAGGGTCTGCTCCAGGCAGCTTTGTTCCTCTTTGATCTCACTGGCCTGGTGTCCTCCCCTTCCCTCTGCCTGCATGTCTCTTCTCCCAGATATACCTAACCTCCTTTAGGTCTTTGCTTATACTTCGGGAGACATTCCCTCATGATTCTGTTTAAAGTTGCAGGTTTCCCTTCACCTTCCCTACTTTACGTATCTCTGTAACACTTAAACTACCTTCTAACAAACGTATTTATTTAGTTTATTATTTTTCTCCTTTTACAGAACTTAAGTTCATGAGGGCATTTTTGCTTTTTGTTCACAGTGTTTAGAATACTATCTGACACTCAATAGATGCTCAGTAAACATTTAACAAATGTCGAATTAAGGAAATGTAGTTATACAAATCAACAAGTAGCCTTCGTTTTTCTTTTACTAGGATTCCTCTCACATTCTGATCATTCAGCATGTTGTTATCTATTTCAAATGAGTCAAGTAACTGCTTTAATTTTGGAGAAGCCATTTTCTGTATTTCTGTAATAGTAGCAAATATTTATATGTGCAGACACGGTTTTAGGTATAATAATATCTTAGAACCTTAGGTATTATAATTAATTTACAGGTTAGGAAATTAAGGCCCAGAAAGGTGAATCATTTGCTCAAGATCGACAGTACTTGGTACATAACTGCATCCTTAACTGCGATACTCTGCCAGCTAGCTTTTAGTTCCCTTTCCGTTAACTTGTTTTGGTTAAACTATCAGTAAAAAGTTTTTGAGAATCAAAGTCAACATCTGTCAAAAGCCAAGTGCTTACCCGCCCGCAGTCAAGGACTGGGCATTTTGCATTTGAATCCAGCGTGGCGGGAAGCGAAGGGCAGGTGTCGGAAGGGGCGGGGAGGAGCCCCAGGCCCCACCAGCCAATCAGAGCGGGCGGGAGCCTCCCTTCCCCCGCCGGCGTCCACGCGCCAAAATTCCAAAAGGGATCTCGCGCCACTACTCACCGTCTCCCTCCGCCGAGCTCAGCGAGCCGGAACTATCTAAGTAAAAGGAGTCAGTAGTCTTCCGTCGCTTTCCGCTCGGGCCCTCAACACTGTCCGTGCGGGCTCTCCTCAAATTCGGCCCTAAGACCTTCGCTGTACAGATGGGAGGAAAGTTTCGAGCCCGCTGTCGTAGGGTGGCGGCGTGGGCGGGACTGGCGGCGGAGGGATTCCAGACGCGCGCTCTGCGGCCGTCGGCGCGGAGCTTGTGGCGCCAGAATTCGGAGCGCGGAAGAGCCTGAGCGGCTGTTGCCCGGCCTCGGGTGCGTCTCCCGCCGCGGCCGCCGGGGCGAGGAGGCAGAGAAGATGGTGGTCCTTCGCAGCAGCCTGGAGCTGCACAGCCACCCCGCCGCCTCGGCCACGGACTCCCTGGACCTGTCCAACGAGTTCCTCAGCCTGGAGCAGATCGGCCGGAGGCGGCTTCGCTCGGCCGGCGCCGCTGAGCAGTCCGCCGTCACCGCGGCCGCCGCGGGCGTGAGTACCGGCCTGGGGCGGACCCCTCGGGCCGGGCCTGTGGGACTGTCCGCGGCCCGTTGCCCGAGTGGGGCCTCGGGGGATGGGCGGGCGGTCCGGGTGACAGTTGGCGCGGGGGAGGGGGCGGGTTGGCCGGAGTGTGGTGGAGGACAAGTAAAATGGAAGGCTTCTCGAGATCGGAGCCCGAAGAGGGGTGTGGGTCGGGTGCGAGATGGGGCTGAGTGGAGGAGGGCTGAGCAGTGCGTTACTGCCTACTTTTACGCGAGAGGAAACCGAAGCCCTACGCAGACGAAGTGCAGTTGGAGGCCGAACCTTGGCTTGGGGGCTGCCCCATCCCCCATCTCACACCCTTCCCTAACCAGTCGCCCAGGCTCCCGCCCTAGGTTCGCAGCGATCGAAAGCTAGAGGCATTTACTGACCGCTTACTGTGTGCGTAATAAGTGTTTTAGGGGCCACGGGGGATAGGAAGATTGTAACAGGTTCCCTGACCTTCATTTACGATCCAGAGAGGTTCGGTAATCAGCGCAGTGACTACTACCAGGTTGCGTAATGTGAAGGGATGGAGAGCAACGTTTCACGTACATCCTCTTCACTTGGGCATCATAACGGCTCCATGGGAATGGAGAGTTATGATATTTATCTTACAGATGAAAAGCGGACTCAAGAAGGTAACTAGTAAGTGGTGGATCTAAAATTAAATTGAAACTTGGATTCTCTGCCTCCACCACCTTTCCCTTCCTTTTACGTCATGCTTCAGTTATGAAGAAGGTCTGTAGGTTTCCAAGCTGGTGGAGCAGTATAGTCTTCTTAAAAGAAGTGCTTCTCCTTCTGGGTCTGAAGTACCGTTAGGATGTTTGGCGGATTTAACGCCGAGGGAGAGTCCCTCCACCTCCCCACCCCAGCTGCTAAAAGAGAGGTGAAGAAGACAGCGTTAACAAAAGGCTGGAGAAATTGAGGAAGCAACGCTAGTGAAAGTTAAGGCAGCAGGAAGGAGCCTAGTTCTGTTGTAGGCGTGGGGGTGGGAAAATAAGGCCAGAGAGAGGTTTAGGAACTGAAAGGTCACAGTGAGAGGCCAAGGAGAGGTATGTGTGGTGGGAGAGAGTGACAAAATGTAGATAGGGGAGTCGTCACTATGTGAAATGAGTTGTCAGTATCTTCTGTAGGGGCCCCGTGCTAAGGGGAATGAGAGAGTCCAGTCTCTGAAATTGTTATTCAGAATTGTAAAACAAATAATTTCCTGCCTTTCAGGATCTGTTTCTCAATCATAGGCAGAAGTTGTTAGAGCTCTGGGGAGGCTGGACACTTCTCCAGTGAACTCAGTGCCTTGAATTATTAACCTGTGTTCAGAAAAGCTAATTATTTCAGTAAATATTGTTTATTATCTTCAGAATAATGTTAGATCCTGTGACTGTAATGTTGTATTGAATACTGGTTAAGTACCATAAAGAACTGTTAGCTTTGAACCTTAGGGTTCCAATAATGTGCAGCTTTCTATATTTGTTGAAAGGGGTGATAACCCACCATGTGGGTAGTGAGGATTAAATGTCATCATGCATGTAAGGAAATTACCTGATCACTTGGCTTATGGTTAGGACTCAGTCATTGTCAGCTATTAAGACCACAGTCAATTTTAATGGCCACTCCATTTTTTCCGTTCCTCAGGTTAAAAATGTTACAGTCACTCATGACTCCTCATTTCATATTAGCAAATTCTGTTGGCTTTGCTTTCAAAGCCATTATCTCTTGCCTGGATTATGAAAATAGATTCTTGACTGGCCTCCCTATTTTCCACCCTCTAATGCCCTCCCCCCCAGAAATCAGTTCTCAGTATAGCTTAAAGAGTGATCTTTTAAAGTCGAAACAGTTGGTTACTCCTCTGCTCAAAAATCCCTAAGAGTAAAATTTAAAATTTGAGGAGCAGTCCTACATTTCCTTGCCCCCTTCCCTCATGACGACATCCTCTTCCATTCTCCCTTTTGCAAAACCCAGTCTACTTTAGCCACTCTGGCCTAGCTGCTCCTTGAATCCCAAGACGTCTGCACTTACTCTACCTTCTGTTGGGAATACTCTTTCCCTAGATATCTGCATGAGCCATTCCTTTACCTTTTACCTTTTTTTAAATTAAAAAAAAAACAAACTCAGAACTCATAGTGCTTAATGTGTTCCAAGAATTTTACAAATACTAACTCAACCCTGATAACCTTAGAAGATAGGTATGATTATCTTTGCAGGTGAGAGGACTGAGCCACAGAGACTTAAACCTTGCTCAAATTCACCTTTATAATAATTGATAGAGCTGTGAGTCCTACCTGGGAGAACCTAGGAATCAGTCTCTTTCAAGTCTTTCCTAACCATCCTATTTAAAATTACAGACCACTCATTGACAGGCCCCTTTACTCTGTTTTTGTTCCCCAGCACTTACCACCTTCTCAATATTCTGTAATTTCCTACTTTTTAAATTTTTTTTTTAATCTCTCCCCAAATCAGATTGTAACTCTATAGAGATTTGAATTTTGACCTTTTGTTTAGCTGTGAATTCTTGGCACCTCGAAGAGAATCTTGAGTATAGTAAGTGCGTAATGAATATTTTGTTAATTGTCTTGCCACATTAGTGGTATGTGGTGGTTGAGCAGGTGGCACTTAGCTCATTGTTGTATGGTGAAAAGGCTTTTTTCTAGGCTGGGATGTCCAGTGGGAATTACACCTTTTTGAGACATGGTACTCCTCTCTTCTATGTCTCCTCCATAGAGGATTTTGACATGTGGCATTAAATGTTGATCCCTAGAGTTGAGTAACATGGCTTCCCTGCATTTGAGAGTACTTGTTTTGCAGTAATAATAAATAGTCTATTTTTGTTGGTTTGTATTAGGCTGGCCTTTGATTTTAGGCTTAGAAGTTGCAACTTTTAGAACAAGGATCTGATAAGCTGGTGTTTAGAAGGGATTATAGTCAACAAATCAGGAGTTTGGAAGACCAGTTAAAAGATTTTAATACTAATAGCGACCATTTATATAATACTTGTTAGGTGCCAGGCAAGGTACCTAATATGCACACATGCACTTTCTCCATAAAGTAACTATTACTATTATCATCCTTATTACAGATATGGAAACTAAAGTCTCTACCTTACGTAACTTGAACAGTATTATACAGCTCCAAGTGACATGCCAAGAATCAATCCTAGGCAGTCTATCTTTAAGAGTTTGAGTTCTTACTGAGAACACTATTATTGCAATAGACCAAAGCAGAAAAAACTAGAGCGTAAGTTAAGGTGGTACTAAGAGGGACCGAGAAAAAGTCCAAAAGTACTGCAAGGGGTCTGAGAGTTGTTCAGATACAGGGAGGGAAGGCAGTGTTTCCTGCTAAAGAGGTACGCTGTATACCATTGGGAATATGATGCCAGAGTTTGGTGAGAAGTTAGGACTATTTTTCTTTGGGAGTCACCTATATAGACTTGATAGTTGAATTCTTGAAGGTGAATGAAAACATAGGAGAACACAAAAATATTTAAGATCTGGAGAATTGGCTTTATTTTAAGGGGGAGAAGAGGATGAATTAGGTTTAAAAAGAGTATCATGTAAACAAAAGATCAAAGCAAAGAAAGGAGTGACCAACTTCATCGCAGTCAGTGAGGTAGAATTGGCCATTGGACTTAGCTATTAGGAGATAGTTTTAGATCCACTGAAAGAGCTATAGAGTTAGAAACCAAATTACTGGAACTTGTGGTAGTTAATTGACCACACCAGTGCTTAAAGCTGAAGCTAAGGAGAGATATCACAGCCATTCTGTGTGTAACATGTATACCATTGTGCATTAGAGTATACTGCTGTTCAAGCTTTCAAGAAGCCCTAAGTCTGGATGAATATATTTTATATTTCAAGAAGCCCTAAGTCTGGATGAATAGTCAATATTATAACTATGGTTTTAAAAATCCTACTTAACCTCATTTGTTGAATTGATACTTGAATTGACTCAGCCAGCTGACTCCCATTCATATTTTTTTGTTATGAATTTAAAGCTTCCCTGCTCTTTTGTGGAAAATTAACAGTTTTTCTGTTGTGCAGTTGTGTCTACTTTGGGGAAAACCTTTTGTTACCGTTGCATGCTCCCTATACTAACTTACTGATTCTGCAAGATTATAACAGACTTAAAATTTAATGAAATAAATTTTTTCTTTTTTTAAAATCCTCACTTTTAAAGAACTATCAGTGCTCTCAATATTGAAGTATATTTTAGCCAAAGGATAAATGAGGACACTATATCTCCAGGTTTAGTTTTCAGATTAAGTATGTTTTCTTTGTTTTTCACCTGCTAGGAAAATGTTTTCTAGTAATACATGTTGCAAAAATATGAAAAATTGATAGTGAAAGTCTCCGTTTCAATCATCCACTGTTAATTACTGTTAATTGTTGGTGTTTAACTTACCTCTTGAGAATTATTTTGATTAGCTATGTTAAGATGGTACTTTTTTAATAGCTGCTGGTTCCTTCAGGAAATCAGATGTACACAAGATAGTTCATCTAGAGGTATTTATAATACATACAAAAAATGGCAGATAACCTAAATGTAATGTGTTAAGCAGTTTGTTAAATAGATTCATGTAATGGCTGGAATACTGTTCATTTATTTTAAAAGATATTTGGAATATTATTTCATGACATGGGGAAATGGTTGTATTACTGGTAAAAAATTACAGAGCATAAATAGCATTATCCCAGTTTTAAAATTGTGTGAATATGTTTGCATAAGAATGGTTTATGCACCAAAATGTTAATAGTGGTTATCTGTGGGTAGCTGGAATTAAGGGTGACAGTTTCATCTCTGTGCATTTCTTCATTATGTGATTATAATGTACACATATTGGTTTAATTTTTGTTGCTTTTATATGGAACATTTTTGAAAGTTATTGATACTTTTAAATTCTCAAGTATGTACCTCTATATAGGTGATTCCCCAAAAACCTGTTTTTTGGTTTTTTCTCCATGGTTTAAGAAGAGCCTTTTTAAAAACTTTTTTTTAATTAATTTTTTTATTTGATGTATAGTCAATTTACAATATTGTGTTAATTTTGGTGTACAGCATAGTGATTCAGTTATACATATGTATATTCCTTTTCATATTTTTCATTATAGGCCATTCCAAGGTATTGAATACAGTTCCCTATACTGTACAGTAGGACCTTATTTTTATAAGGAGAGCTTTTCTTGATGCCTAGTGCTTATTTAGGAAGAATGAACTAAGCCACTCACTATGCAAATCAAAGATATACTTATACCACTTATAAGATTAAATCTTCCAAGTTTCTCAGAGAATCTTTTTTTCCCCAGTATTTAGCACCCCCCTCTTTTCTTTTTTCCTATGGAAACAAACCTTTTTTAATTATTCCCAGGAATGTGGTGACATTGCTTTTTTTTAAATTGTAATAAAATATAGATAACAAAATTTATCATTTTAACCATTTTAAGTGTACAGTTTTATAACGTTAAGTACATTCACACTCTTCTATAGCTATTACCACCCTCCATCTCCAGAAATTTTCATCTTCCTAAACTGAAACTCTGTACCTATTAAACACTAACTCCCCATTTTCCCTCCATTCAACCCCTGGCAACCATCATTCTACTTCCTATATCTCTATGAATTTGACTATTCTTGAAGCCTCATAAGAAGAAACAATTTTTGTTCTCATGTGACAGACTTACTTCACTTAGCATAATATATTCAGGATTCATCCATGTTACTTCAATGTGTTAAAATTTCCTTTATTTTTAAGACTGGGTAGTATTCTGTTGTATGTACTATGTATATGTGTATGTACATGTGTATATATATATATATGTGTGCATTTTATACATTCATTTGTTGATGAATGGTAAGATCGCTTCCACCTTTTGGCTGTTGTGAATAATGCTCCTGTGAATGTGGCCATTCAGATATCTGTTAAGTTCCTGCTTTCACTTCTTTTGAGTATATCCCCAAAAGTAGCATTGCTGGATCCTACAGTAATTCTGTCTTTATTTTTTGAGGAATTGCCATATCATTTTCCACAGTGTCTGTACCATTTTACACACAAGGGTTCCAGTTTCTCCACATCCTTGCCATCACTTATTTTCTCTCTTTTTTTTTTTTTTTTTTTGATAGTGGCCATCCTAATGAGTGAAGTGGTATCTCATTGTAGGTTTGGTTTGTATTTCCTTATGACTAGTTATGTTAAACATCTTTTCACATATGTATTGGCCATTTGTGTGTATTCATTGGAGAAATTTCTACTCAAAATTCTTTGCCCATTTAAAAATTTTTGTTGTTGTTGTTAGGACATAGGAGTTCTTTGTATATCATAGATAGCAATTTTTGGTCACAAATATGGTTTGCAAACATGTTCTCCTATTCCACGGGTTTCTGTTTCACTCTGTTGATAACGTCCTTTGCATAAAAGTTTAAATTTTGATGAAGTCCAGCTTACCTATTTTTCCTTTTGATATCTGTGCTTGTGGTGTCATGTCTAAGAAATCATTGCCAAATCCAATGTCATGAAAGTTTTCCCCTGTTTTCTTCTGAGTTTCTAAAAATTTTTTTAGCTCTGTAATCTTTTACATTTTTAAGCTGCCATCTAAGCTCCCTCTGCCTCCATCGGTTTAAATAGTTACAAAGAAAATCATTTCTGTCATCTTTTAATGTTGACTTTTTTTTAAGTATTACATCAGACTTTAAATATCCACTGGAGTCTAGAAACCATACTTATTTGATACATGTCTTGAAACAAACAAAAAAAAATACATGAACAAGCTCTTTCAGCAGTCAGAAATTTTACCTTAATTCTATTTTTCCCTCTTTTAATTTGTATTTCCAGTTCACTTAACACAGCATTTTATCTTGATATGTTTTTATGCTGAAAAATCATTTCATTATCCTTTCATACTTGTAAAACAAAATTTGAAATTTTTCTGCTTTTCTGTGATGACAACGCTCCAAGAAATCAAAATTTTCCATATTGAATTACAATTATTAATATTCAACTGAGCAAAACAAAAAAAACCTACTTTGATTTAAAATGATTTAACATAGGAAGTAATACTTTGTTAGAATTTCCTGTGGTTGAAGACCCCCATCCACCCCAGTTAGTTTATGTATCTGTGGATGAATCTTACTTATTGCTGAAGACAGTGTTTTGGCATCCATTTCATTGTTTTAATAAATGTAAGCACTGAGAAACATTGTTCACATAAATAAGTAGATAGTAATGAAAGGAGTTTTGTTGCAGTGCACTCAGTTTTTCTGGCTTATATTTGGAAAATCACTTGCCAAACATTTTTAATGGTCTCTTAGCTTGATTAGGTCTCCTTTCAATTTTGTTGAAAGCAAAGAATTGGAAACCACCTAACAAAGGAAAGGATTTGTTGCCTAGCTTAGCCATTCAATTTCTTAACACCTACACTAATGTTTTTCTTTGTTTGGCTTTAGGAAGGTTTCTCATGACTTGAAGCAGTCCACAATAGTAAGATTCAGAATGAGTGAGAGGCTCGACTTTCTTTTCTAAAATGGGAGGTGAATGAAAGAGGATGCCTTGTATTAAGGTGCTTTCTCAGACAGATCAGTTTTAAGAAAAAGTACATATGGAAGTTGAGAAACTGAAAATAGACCCCCTTACAGTTTTCCTTGGAAAGTCTTAAGTTACACTACACCCATCTAAGATGTAGATATTCATTTTAAAAAGAATACACCTACCTAAATGTGTAGTACACTGATAAAAGTGGTAACAAATCATACATATCATTTAATATCTTATGAAGTACCTGTCTAATTCTTACACGGATCCTCGTTGTATAAATATCCTTACTTGTGGATTAATCAAATATTGTGCCTGAAACAGAATTAAACAACACAGTGTCCTAATAAAACTAAATGAAATGACCAGATAAAGCCAGCCTAAGGGGCATAGGGGTGCACTAATATTTCATTTAAAAAAAAAAAAAAACAAGAACACTGCTTGTTTTTCTGAAACTGTCCATTTTTAGAGTAGTAAGGCATAGGATTATAGACTTTTCAGGCACTTGTGCTTTCTTTTTTAATGTAAAAGTGTGCTCTATGTGATTTCAGAGAGGCATATATGAAATTTTGAATACTTTATGACAGAACTTCTGTAGCTCATAAAAGCAACCCACTAACTTAGAGAGCCTCTAGTCTATTGAGCAAAAATTACCTAAACAGTTCTTAAATTAAGTTGTTGCATTATCTTGGTGAAACTGTTTGAGATAGTAGTAACTCATTTTTGTCATCCAAGCCAAAAATTACAGTTCTGATTGTTCACTCATTTTAAGGTTGCTGCCAGTGGTTGCATGACAGACAGTGGTGTATCTGTGTATCTGTCTAATTTCTGTAGCTTTAAAATAAAAGAGTACTTAACCGTTATGAACTACTACAACTTTTTATCAGTGATCCAAATTTTCACTCTCCAGACTACTTGTTATGAAATTGAACTATAAACCATCAATAAATCTTATACTAGCCACTTCCTAGACATTGCTGGTAATTGTTTATCATAAAATGATCATTCTAGATATTAACTAGTATAGTTTCCTGAGGAGATGCAAAATGGTATTGCACCAAAAGCAGTTGTTACAAACTTACAATAACAGAGAAATCTTAGGAGGAGTTTAACTTGGGGATTTGACTGAAGAAAAATTTAATGGCTTTCTTAATTTTTTTTTAAAGGATGGGTCTTCAGTAAAGGAAGTTGAAACCTACCACCGGACACGTGCTTTAAGATCTTTGAGAAAAAATGCACGGAATTCTTCAGATTCTAGTTTCGACAAGAATATGGAAATAACAGAGAAACATGCTAATGGCAGGCATTTTACAAGGTAATACAAGATGATTGAATGCTTATTCAGAATCATTTAAAGTAGTAATTTAGGATTTACATTTAATTTTTAAGTATATTCTTGACCAGTTATAAAGAGTACAGGTTGTAAAATGTAATTTATTTGAAATGAAATTGTAACAAATGAGTATTAATTAAAAATGTAATGTGTACATAGTCAGGTTTGTTTTTATTTTCTTGTTCAAAGATTATTCTGTGATATGTGTGAGGGCAGCTAACAAGATTGGTTGATACAGGATCAGTTCTAAGTACTTGAGTAATATAGAGACTTTGTGACTGTAACTTGCTTATGATATGTGGTATTGCTTCATAGTCTGTAAAAAGCCTTTCTAACTACTACTATTCAAAATAGTAATTATATATCTAATTACTTGCTATCATCAGTTCTAAGTAATTTAGGAATATCTGTGTTGGTATACTTCTAAAACTGTCTTCACATAGGAGGTGGAACATGATTTTTTTTTTTTTTTACTTCTTTAATGGGGCTAGATGCTTTATACATATTTAAATTTCTTTTCTCAAGAACCCAGAGATAGGTGGTATGAATCCCATTTTAATACTCAAGGAGTTAGTTTCAATGAATTGGTTATGTCGTTTGTGGGACTTGAGTTTGTTTGATCCAGGGTAAATTTAACTCCAGCTTTAATTACCTCAAAACATTCACTTGTTTCCCCATTTTGATGAGCTTAACATAAAGAGAGGGGAGTGCCAATTAGAATAAAATTTGTTTGATGAGATAATTGTTTTTACATTAATTCTTCTCATAAAGAATTTACTCATAATGGCTTAGAAAACTAGAATCCTCCTACTCTCAAATAAAATTTTGATTCTTATTTTGTGTAGCATATTTTCCAAATAAGTGAGGTGGCGCCCTTTTAAGTTTACTTTTTGATCACTTTTTAAAAAAATTATTGAATTGGTCTCATATATATATTTAAACCTGCATTTTACTTCAACCAGTATTTATGGCATGCCTACTACTGTATTTCATGGAATCCAAGGTAGCAACAATTGAAACACACAACATTATTTTATGAGACAGTGAAAAAGAAAAATAAACACTAAGTCAATTGTAAGATATCCCAATTTCAAAGTTGTTAAAATAGGGGAGAATGTACAATTTTTAGAGTTGATGAAATATGATTTAAGCTACCCCATTATTTCTGAAAATTGAACTCTTCTTGTGTGGGGTGTGTGGGGTCCATGAGTTCTCTGTGAGAATGAAAAAATGTATTTCATGATCTGAAGGAAAATAAACATTCTGAATGATCTAAATTGCTACTTTATAAAAAAAATAGTCGTAAAATTTCAGGCCCTACATTTATGTTTACAGTTGGCACCAAGTAGTAGTACTTTAGTTATCTCAGGTTCATTAGATAAGATCTAGTCTAACCTTAACACATAACGATGCATCTGCTTCTAAGAGAAAGCTTGGTGGTGTGATGTCATGGCATGCTGTTCAAATGAAGGTTTGGAGCACTTCAAATAAAAAGAAGTGGATGAATTGTCATCATGATACATAATAAAAATGATATATAACATGACAAATTCAAGGGAAACTGATAGCAATCTGAACCACATTCACACAGCAAATGGCTAGTTTGTTTCAGCAAAACCTGCAGTGTATTCTGTTAATACTTTTGTTGGTGGTTGGTTTTATAGTTTTATTTGTATAAAACTTAAATGAATTTATATCTAGTGTGGCTTATACATAGTCATAAAAAAATTAATGTTGAAAGTCCTCAAAGTCTGTCTTTAGAAGGCTCTGTATGTTATTCATGTTTGTAAAACATTGGCTAGACTTTATGCTCAAAAGGTAGTAAAGAGCTGTATTAAAGTAAGTGCTTTTTAAATCCTGATTTAAGGATGAGTGACTTGGTAAATTAGATTCCTTCTACAATATATTGATTTCCTGTCTTTTTATTAATTATTTAAAAATTATGACTTACTGAAATCTAATTCACATACCATAAAATTCACGATTTTAAAGTGTGTAATTCAGTGGTTTTAGAATATTCACAATATTGTGCAATCATCCCTGCTATCTAATTTCAGAACATTTTCATCACCCCAATAAGAAACCCCACGCCTGTTATTCCCCCACCCCTGGCCCCTTGGGAACCATGATCTACTTTCTATCACTGTGGATTTGCCTATTCTGGACATTTCATATAGGTGGAATCATACACTATATGGCCTTTTGTGTTTGGCTTCTTTTACTTGGTATAATGTTTTGAAGGTTTATCTATATTGTAGTATTTATCAACACTTCGTTCTTTTTATTGCCAAGTAAGATTCCATTATGTGAATATATCACATTTTGTTTATTGATTCATTTGAATTGTTTACGCTTTTGGGTTGATATGAATAATGCTGTGAACAGTGGTGTACAGATTTTTGTGTGGACATAAGCTTTAGATTCTTCTGGGTAGAAATGAATTGCTGGGCTAAATGATGACTCTGTTTTAATGTTGAGGAACTGCCAAATTTGTCCAAAGCCACAGTACCATTTTACATTCCCACCAGCAGTGTATGAGGGTTCCAGTTGCTCTATGTCTTCACCAACACTTGTCGTAGTCTGTCTTCAGTTTTAGCCATTTTAGTGGGTGTGAAGTATCTCATTGTGGTTCTTATTTGCATTTCTTTGATGGCTAATAATGTTAAGTATCTTTTTATGTATTTACTGGTCAGCCATTTGTATTTCTTCTATGGAGAAGAATTCCTATCTTTAAAAAAAACTCCCTGTATCCCTATTATCACAAAGACTATAATTTTATAAAGTGACAGCATCAGGACCTGTTTGTATAAGACTTACATAAAGTGGCCTGTCATATTTTTAAATTGTGCTTTATGTAGTTTTTCTTATCAGGCTGACCTTTTTTGCTTTTGCTGGTTTGCCTGACTATAGTCATCTCTTTGCTTACTTCCTTTCTGTGTTTTTTCACTCCACCACCTCCCCCTTGTTTTCAGTCTGTTTGGAGCTCAAAGACCAGGGGAGCAAGACTGGTAGAATAATACAGAAACATTTGAGTAACTATGCCTTGAGGGCAGAATATATATTTCTTTGGCCCTAGAATTCTTAAGTAGGGTCTAGTAATCATGGTTTTCAGGGGGCACATGAAACTTCTGAAATAAAGTTTAAACTTGTATGTGTATGTGCAGTTTTCTAGGGAGAAAAGATTTGCAGGAGTTGACAAAAGTCCAGATACCTGTTTTTGTAAATAGTTTCATTGGAACATAGCCATGCCCATTCATTCTGTCTATGGCTGTTTTCCTGCTTCAATGTTAGAGTTGTAGGAGTAGTTATAACAGACTATATGGCTAACAAGCCTAAATTTTTTATTATCTAGCTGTTTAAGAAAAGGTTTAACAAACCCTGCAAGGGGAAAAGTGCTTCCCCTGCAGGCAAAAAAAAAAGGAGGGGGAACACTGCTTTAATCTTTGTGTTTTTAGCATCTAATAGGGGGCCTAGTTAATAAAAGTATAGACCTGCATGGTATGGGAGGAGGGGCTCCTCTGTGAGAAATGTCTGTGAGTCTGGGAACAAACTAGGCCTTGACCTGTAGATAGATTACTGAAAGGTTTTTTATTTTGTTCTTGGTTCTTACCTGTGTTCCAATAGTGGTAGGGAACTAATGATGACTTACATTGTTATGAGGATGAGTTGACTTCTGGATAAGATGATTTTGTTTTATTTTAGGGTGTCACATTTGAAATTCCGTGGGTACAGCCAGCCTACTTGCAAATATCTTGATACATAGGTTGATTAATAGATAGAGCCTATCCAAGTATGGAAAATTGAGTTCCTAAAAATAAGTTAATGAGACATACTGCTTTGCTTGCTCAGTGGATTTTGGGGAAAAGATGAGAGAAGGTTACTTTTTTTAAGTGTTGGAAGGTGTTCTTTCCAATTCAGCAGATTCTGTATGTCAGTTTGTAGGTGGGATATCTGATTCACAAATGTGACTGTTGCTACATGTGAATAATAATACATGTCATGTAAAGATTGTAGCCAGCAAACGTTCCTAGAAGGAAATTAACATATCACTAAATTCTTTGAGATGTTCATAGTTCTGTGTATAGTTATAAACTCCTCAAGGATATGGGGCCACTATACCCCTGTAGTATAAAACACATTGTCTCGTTTTTGCTCAGTGCTTACTAGTTCAATTGTACCTGAATACTTGGGTTAAGGATTTCATTTCTTAATTTTAAGTAAGATACTTTGATTTGATTAATTCTGTTTAGCTAAGAGTTAATGCATATGGTTAGCCCTCTGTATCTGTGGGTTTTGTATCCACAGATTCAACCAACCATGGATCAAAAATATCCCACCAAAAAAAATTCCAGAAAGTTCCAAAAAGCAAAACTTGAATTTACCACTAGCTGACAACTATTTATATAGCATTTGCATTGCATTAGGTATTAAAAGTAACCTAGAGAGAATTTATAAGTATACCAAGGATGGGCATAGGTTATATGCAAATACGACACCCTTTTATATGAGACTTGAGCACCTTCAGATTTTGGTATTCATGGAGTGGGGGTTCCAGGGATTCTGGAACCAGTCTCCTACTGATACTGAGGGATGACCATATATCGTTAAATTTCACAGCAGAGTTCTCAGCCTTTGTTTAGCCATCACTTATATAAGCATAGATATTCTCAAGCTAATTTTTTTCCTTTTAGGTTTTTTGGTATCTATAGGTATTTACCCTCCCAGCTGATTTAGCTTTTGTCCTAGTTTGTAGTGCTATGAGATAATAGGATTTAAAATTATGTCAACTATTTTGAATTATTTAATGTATTTTTTTCATACAGGCAATTGGCCAGACAGCAGGCTGATAAAAAAAAAGAAGAGTGCAAAGAAGGTAAGTAATGTTAAGGCATTTTAACATGTAATTAATTTTTTTTTACAGGTATATTGAGGTACATGTAATAAACTCTCCATATTTAAAGTGTATAGTTTGTTTGGTTTTGACATAAGTGTGTGCCGTGAAACCACAATAAGATAATGAAGATAACTGTCACCTCTCCAGATTTCCTCAGGCCCCTTTATAATCCCTCCTGGCTCCCCTGTCTCCTCTCCATACTCTCCATGCCCCAAGATTCCTAAGCAGCCATCAGCAATCTACTTTTTGTCACTATAGATTAGTATTTTCTAGAATTTTATATCAGTGGAATTACATAGTTTGCATTCTTTTTTGTCTGAGTTCTTTTACTCTACATAATTACTTTGAGTATCATCCATGTTGTTGGTTTTTATTGCTGAGTAGTAGTCCATTATATGGGTATAGGACAATTCATCTTTTTCTTCCCTCAG
Source organism: Vicugna pacos (assembly GCF_048564905.1). NCBI lineage: Eukaryota > Metazoa > Chordata > Mammalia > Artiodactyla > Camelidae > Vicugna > Vicugna pacos. The sequence goes on along the minus strand of NC_133011.1, from coordinate 26,583,687 downwards.
TCTTATTGTGATATAATTAGCATGTAATATTATGTTAATTTAAGGGGTACAACAAATGTTGATTTGATACTTATATATATGTATATATTGCAGAATGATTACTACCATAGCTTTAGCTAACACCTGCATCTTGTCACATAATTACCATTTCTTTTTTGTGCTGAGAACATTTAAGAAATGGCTTTCTTAGCAGCTTTCAAGTATACAATACAGTATTATCAACTATAATTGTTACGCTGCATATTAGAGCTTTATGACTTGCTTATCATATGGCTGGAAATTTGTACTTTTTGACCAACAATCTGCCCTTTTCTCTCACCCCACCACCCAGTCTTTTGTAACCATCATTCTAGTCTCTTTCTATGAGTTCAGTTTTGCTAGATTCCACATATAGGTAATATCGTTCAGTGTTTGTCTTTCTCTGACTTGTATTTCACTTAGCATAATGCCCTCAATTTCCAGTCATCATATTGGAAATGGTAGGATGTTCTTCTTTCTTATGGCTGAATAATATTCTATTGTGTGTATATTCCACGTTGTCTTTACCCATCATCTATTGACAGATGCTTAGGTTGTTTCCCACAATTTGTTTATTCATCTTTTGATGGACTTTTGGGTTGTTTCCATTTTGAGGCTGTCACCAACTACTTTGAACATTTGTGCGCGAGTCTTTGTATTATATATATCTTTCCTTTTCTCTTGAGAATGATATGGCTGGATTGTATGGTAGGTATATGTTGTAACTTTTTTTCCTCCCTAATATTTTTAAGAATTAAGTTTAAGATACTATAATTTTGTTATATGAAAGTGTAGCTGTTCAATTGTTCATTTTAGAATACATTTATAAATGCTGTTATTTCAAATCTTTCCATTTGCTTTTATATACACATCTATGAAGACAAAGTGATTCCAGTTACTCGGTCATTGAGGACTAGAAACATTGTTCAAAATACAGAACACTTGCATGAAGAGAATGGTGATGTTGAAGTTCGCCGAAGTTGTAGGATTAGAAGTCGTTATGGTAGTGTGAACCAGTCTGTGCTATTTGACAAACTTATAACAAAGTAAGTAAAAATTATTTAGATCAAGATGACTGACCTGGCAAAATTTTGTTGGGGACTAGATTTTGACTAGCATAAATACCTGATGCATTCAGCTTATGTAAATTGTAAAGGAGAGTTATCATTATGAGTATTTAAATTCTTGAAAAGAATATTTTAAAATATTTTTATAAAAATGCATCAATACTTTTTGTAGCAATATTTAAAATCCCAGCACTCAAAGAATGCAGTGGAAGAAAAATTAAGTTTTTTAAAATGTACTACTCTTTTACAATTTTAGCTTATATTCATATCAATTTTTTTAAGCACTGCTGAAGCTGTACTTCAAAAAATGGATGATATGAAGAAAATGCGTAGACAACGAATGAGAGAACTTGAAGACTTGGGAGTGTTTAATCAAACAAAAGAAGTAAATATATTCTTCCATTAAGGGGATAATTTAATAATCTCCAGTTTACCCTTTTTTCTATAGTACCTATCCATTTTTTGGTTAAATTATTTATCATTTTGTTCAGCATTTGTTTGATCAGTCACTAGTTATTGCTGGAGTTGTAAGAGTTTATAGCTGAAACTATATTGTTAAATTATTTATCATTTTGTTCAGCATTTGTTTGATCAGTCACTAGTTATTGCTGGAGTTGTAAGAGTTTATAGCTGAAACTATACTTTAAGCAATATTGGGAGATTCGACTGGATTTTTAAAAAAATATACTAAATGTTAATGGATTTTACTTAAACATTTTTAGGGGAATCTTAACATGTACACAAGAGGAAAACAAAAAGGTATTCAAAGAACTGATGAAGAGACAACTGACAATCAAGAAGGCAGTGTGGGTTAGTCTTTTCTCTTGTACTGTGTTCTGGGTTTGAATTTCAGTACTTTTTATTAAGTAGGTTGTAGCCTTTTTATTTAGAAGCTGTGACATATATAGTAATTGGATAAATCAAAGGGTTGGTTATAGTTTAAGAGAAAAAGGGGGCAGGTGAGATAAAAGGATAATATGTTTTGTCGGGAGAGTATTTGAAATCAACAGTTATAAAGCAAATGAAACTGGTTTGCTTGTTTAATACACCTACAGACAACATATCTCTATTTTAGTTTAAAGGTGATTAAAGTTAAGTTTTATTATTCTGTTTAGGAGTTACTGCTGTGATTTATTATATTATCATAAGTAGATTATTTGAGTTATGCTGTATGTAACTCAATGACAGCCAGAGGGCTGGATGGAATGTCAAACTTAAGTTTAAAAGGCAAAAACTAAGTGAGGAGATACTTGGATTTCTCAACATATTACATTAACTTGGAAGCTTAAGTATATAGTCCACCATATTCATGAAGTCAGCAGAAATACCATAAACTTTAGTTTGGTACTTACTGACAGTAGCCTTTTAAAAACTTTCTTTTTTCCTTCTTCTTGTCATTTTTAATTATACAGTTTTTTACTTCATTTTTAAACATCTTCATTTAATATTGCAAAAGAATTACAGATTCTTTCTGTGAACAATCTAGAAGTAAATACATTTTAAAAGGAGGATCTCTTTCTATCCTCCATGTTAAAAATTATTAACATTTTGGGGAGTATCCTGAAAGTAAATCTTTCTTAATGGTAGAATCATCTGAAGAGGGTGAAGACCAAGAAGATGAAGATGATGGTGAAGATGAAGATGATGATGATGAAGATGATGACGATGAAGATGATGACGATGAAGATGAAGAGGACGGAGAAGAAGATAATCAGAAACGATATTATCTTAGACAGAGAAAAGCTACTGTTTACTACCAGGCTCCATTGGAAAGTAAGTGCTATATATTTTTTTTCCCAGAGGAAGATGTAATTATATTACCTTTATCTTTATTGCCCTTCCTCTGTTATCCTTATTTTTCATGTTTTCATTGTGCCGAGTACTCATGGCTATTGTCTTTCTTATCTAAAGTGTGCAGGAAGTTATTTCTTCTAAAGAAAGTTAAATGTTAACCTTGACCAAAGCAAATAATTGGACTGTTTTTGAAATTTCATGTCTGTCTTTAGATTTCACAGCTTTGTACTTTATTTTGTAAAATTTGTATAAATAGGACTGCTTTTGATTTATGGTAAAGTCATACCTTAATACTTATGATCATGTATATGCAAGGCTGATAACAGCTGTTATGCATCAATATAATCATAATGGTTGTTTATGGCCAGTGTATGTTTTGGTTGGTTGGTGTCTGTGCTGTACATATATATTTAACAGCAACCCTGCAGACATAAATGATTTAAAACATGAACAGTAAAATATTCTGTAGTGGATATGTACTAGTATTTTCATGGAAGACAGCACCTTTGTAAGTATTTAGATGAAGAGCAGAATTCTCTCTGTACATATTTATATGTCATATACATGTAATTTTTTTTTTTTTTTAAGAACCTCGTCATCAGAGAAAGCCCAACATATTTTATAGTGGTCCGGCTTCTCCAGCAAGACCAAGATATCGGTTATCTTCTGCGGGACCAAGAAGTCCTTATTGTAAACGAATGAACAGGTTTGGTCCTGAAAGAGTGATTGATTTGTGACAATGTAATTGTGGCTATGTTAGGGTAGGATTCTAGAGTTTTAGGATTGGGTGTATAAGGATAGAATTCTAGAATTGCATATATTTGGGAGAGTTAGTGCTATGCCTTTAATCCCCACTACCACTGACAAGCTTTTGTTTTCGCTAATAGGAATTATTAGTAACTACCACGGTAAAGTAGTTTATTCCATTGTTCCACACTCTATTAATAGAGAGCTACCTTTGTTTCATTGTTGACTGTATTCCTGTCTTGGTGTTAAGCATTTTACGTACACTGTTTCATTTAATCTTCACATTAAGTTAGAGTATAGATTAATCTTGTCCTCATATACTCTCACAAACATATTTTCTTACCAAGACAAACATTCTGAGTTACATGGCTTCTAGACTTCTCATGATTCTGACCATTCTTTTTTAGATTTATTTTTCAAATTTGTTTCTCTTGTATAGTAGGAAACATTAATTTTCTTTGTTCAAATTATTTGTGAGTTTCTTTTCCTTCTGTAATTTGACACTTAACTGCTTTTCGGTCATAGTTAAGTCCAAAGAGGTAATTCTTGTTTCTTCGTTCTGGCTTCATTCTCTTGAGTAATAAAAGATTTTGAATGCGTTAGAACTTTCTGGGTAGTAGTAGCATTATAGTAGTTCATGAATGAGGAAGCTTGTAGGGTGCAGACTAAAAAGGCAGAAAAAAAGATACCGGTTTGGGAAATGGTACTTTTTTCCTAATATTATTAATCTGCTCAGAAGTAAGACTGAAGTCCTACGAGATTTCAACTAGTCAGACAGTTCTTAGAAGCCTCCGTTTAGAAACAGATTGATATGTTTTAGCTGTGGAAGATAACAGTTCTGTAGGTGCTGACAAATTCCTCTTTTCTTCCTAGAATATGAAATACTACTTGTGTCCCTTGGTCTCTCAGTTTCATTTTCAGAGTATCAAAGTCAGATATGTACGTTGTAGATTTCTTGTTTCATCGTCCATTTTCACATGAGAGCCCAGAAGGATAGAGATCACAAAGGCAACCTGTCAGGGCTGGCCAGGATACACTGCAAGTGGAAAGAGACCATACTGTCTGTGCTTTTCACTGGCCCCTTAGGATATTGTTAGAGACCCCTATTTTGTTAGTGAAATTTAACGATCTTCAGAAAAGGAGAGTGAGGTGTCATGCTCCCCAGAGTCCCCATCAAGCATAAGTCTAGGGCAGATGTCTTGGTTGCCTAACTCACAAGACAGGCCTCTGATCTAGCAGAAGTGGGAGACTGACAGTTGCTTTGAAATTTAATTCCTTCTCTCATATTTAATGTGTTTATATTTCTGGAAGTAACATGCTTGTTGATTTACTGCCTCTGTAGTCATCACCAACAAGGTATCCTGCAGCAGGTAGGATTTCTTTTTTGCCACTTTGATGCTTGAGTTCCCATATTTAGTTCACAGGATCGACCCTTTCTCTATGATACTGCATAGCTCCTAGGGTACAGGATTTTTTTCCCCTCCAATTGTTTGACAAATGTTTGAGTACGACCATGTGCCAAGCACTATAAATATAAAAATGACTAGGACATGGTGCAGGGAGGGATGGGGGGATAAATTAGGAGTATGAGATTAACAGTTACATACTATTATATATAAAATAGATAAGCAACAGGGATTTGCTGTATAGCATGGGGAGCTATAATATTTTGTAATAATCTGTAATGGAAAATAATCTGAAAAAAAAATGAATCTGTTTGCTGTATACCTGAAACTAACACAATACTGTAAGTCAACTGTACTTCAATAGAAAAATAAATAAATAATGACTAAGCCAGAATTCCTGCCCTTGGATCTCATAGACAGCAGAGGATTCTGATACACTTAACATACGAACCAAGAGATTTAAGCTGTATGCAGAGTCACATTATTTGACTTAATAACCTTGGTATTGGTTTTGATAACTCCCTTTAAACTTTTGATAAACAATTTTATTATGTTATAATTCACATACCCTATAGTTCACCCATTTAAAGTGTGCAGTTGGTGGCTTTTTATTATATTCACTGAGTTGTACAGCTATCACCTCAGTCAATTTTAGAACACTTTTCTTGCCTCCAAAAGAAACCCTATACTCTTTAGTTATCATTCTCCAATCCCTCCAGCCTTAAGCTACTATTGATCTGCTTTATGTCTCTATGGATTTTGTTGGATATTTCATATAAGTGGAATTTTTTGTGCCTGGCTTCTTTCACTGGGTATAACATTTTCAAGGTTCATCCACATTGGAGGATGTATCAGTACTTCATTCCTTTTTATTGCCAAATAAGATTCCATTGTATAAATACACTCTATTTGTTTATCCCTATTTTGTTTATCCCTTTATCAGTTGATGGCATTTGGGTTGCTTCTACTTTTTTGCTGTTGTGCATGCTATTTTGAACATTTGTATACAACTTTCTGTGTGGACAGATGTTTTCATTTCTCTTAGGTATAGACCTAGAAGTGAAATTGCTGGATCAGTTACTAACTATATTTCATGTTTTGGGGAGATGCCAGAATGTTTTCCAAAATGGCTACTCCATTTTACATTCCCACAAGCAATGTACTAGAATCCCATTTCTCTACATTTTTACTAACACTTGTTATTACCTGACCTTTTGAATGTAGCCTTTAAAACTTTTTTTTCTAAAGTTTTCTTGCCAAGTTGATGTGAACATCTCATTCCTTCTAAAAACTTTAATGGTAGTCATTTAGCATGGCCTTTTTAACTTTTCTTGAAGAAACCAGCTTCTGTGTATAGTTCATATTCTACTTAGGCATGGAAACAAAGCATACATCCAAAGAATTGTCTGAACATTGTTCTTAGTGAATTTTCAGCCACAGTGCAGGATCTTCCAAGGGTCTTTTGGTATACATACATAGCAGAGCTTCAGGAATGCTGCCTTTAAGCAGGATTTTCTTTCTTCCTTATTATTTTTTTTAATTGAGGTACTGAGGATTGAACCCCAGGACCTTGTGCATGCTGAGAATGTGTTCTACCACTGAGCTTTACCCCTTTCTTCCTTACGATTGCTAACCTCTAGTCATCTAAGCTTTTTTTTTTTAGCTTTAGTCTGAAGTTTCTGGCATCAGCCTAGCCCCCTTTGAGCAAGCAGGTAACATAAACGGCACAGTTGCTTCACTAATATCCCAAGTACATCTTACCAGTTTTCAATTAACTAGAACTGGCAACTCTAGACACTCTGGTTAGGTCCACAGTGCTGGTCCAGTGCTTTTCCGTGCTACATTTTTTTAAAAGCTCTCAGTAAAATGAAAGAAAAGATGAGTGAGTGTGGGTATATGTGTCTAGAATCTTTTAAACTGAGACACTGGCTTTTCTACAGGGTAACTATGAAGAACCAGGACTGCCTAGCTTGTGAGCTCAGCTCAGCTACTTACTAGTGACCTTTTTGCAAGTTACTTAACCTCTCTTAAGCTTCAGTTTTTTGATCTGTGGAATGGAGACAATAGCACATATCTCAAAGTACTGTGAGAATTAGATGAGTTAATAACATGTTAAATATTTAAAATAGTACCTGGCACATTTTAAGTGCTACGTGTTTGTTACAGTAACTATATTTTAATGTTTAAAAATAATCCCTACTTGCAGATTAAACTTGGGAAACTTTATGTCAGTCAGCAAGGTTTTGTTGTTTACTTATAACTTTATTGGTTTATAAAATAAACAACTGGAAATCATATGTATGGTAGTGTACTGAATGTGGATTTTTTTTTGTTTTGTTTTGTTTTTTTGAAATAGACAAGAGGTTTTAATTCTGACACCATCATTGACTAATTCTGAAACTTTGAGCAAGTTATTTAAATAGTGAGCCATAGTGGCCCTGACTGCAAAATGAACCTACTAGTATGTACTTATCCAAAGTTTTAATTAAATTAAATTAAATAATATGTCTACCACCTGGTACAAGAAACATTTATTGTTAGTCCTTTTTATTGTTGAGTTGGTCTTAATTATGTGAGTATATACTGAAGTCACATACAGTTATGTATAATAAGTAACTATAGTCTCTTTGTAATATTAATAATAATATTAAATAAGTTTTTCATATAAAATTGGAGACTTGTACTAGATTTTAGTTTCAGGCTGATCACAAAAACGGTCTTGGGTGTTTCTGAGTGGGTGGATGGTGGATTATTTTCTCACTTATGTCTGTGTTTCCACAATCCCTTATCCAAAACCCTTGGGGCCATTTATGTTTCAGATTTCAGATTTTGGGGTGGGGGGTACTTATGAAGGTAGCATACAACATATGTAATGTGCAACATTAACATTTGTAGGCATATTTGAGCCAGCACTGCATAGTCAAATGTATTAATTTTCTAGCAAAACATATGAGTAGTCAGAGTTAAGTGTGACAAATAAAGATTATGAATTACCTTTATGACATTTCAAATCATGTTTTACTGCTAAGTGAATAATGGAAACATTTGTTTTCAGAATTTTTTAGGTATAAGATTCTAGACCTAAATTATGCAGATAATAGATTGTGAATATATTATATTTTTGGAAATATCTACTTAACCATGATTATACTCTGACTTAGGAAATGCTCTAGACTCTGAGCCAATAGAATGATTAAAGGTTTTCCCAGCCAGATTCTTTGTTTTTATCCTATGTGTCTTTTGCAATTCTGCAAATGTGGAAGTGATTTAAAATTTTTGTGAATATCTGCAGCACTCAGCATCTTCTTTAATACTGTCAATAAGCCTAAGATTTTTTTTTTTTAGTTTAATGTATTTTAGTAGCAAACTTACAGGAGCAGCACAGAAGACAGACAACATTAAAAACATGTACCTGCATGTAGGACAACTCAGTTAGAAAAGTATAGTGAATGGATGGAATCTACTGTATGATTAAAAATGCTACAAACTAGTTGCCATCAATAAGAAATTTACTGGTTTTAAAAAAATCCAAATGCTGTCATTGTCCAGAAAAATTTAACAGGTTTGTTATTAAGTTGAACTGCTGAAACTTGTTCACTGAAACATTTTGACTTGCAGTAATGCTTTATGTCCCCACATTTATATTAAAAATTCACGCGTGAATTAAAATGGAAAAACTGCCAATACCTGGTTTCTGTCCCCTATTTTGCCACTTGTAATCATATATTTAGGTACCTTTTGGCACCATGGGAAAAAAATATCTAACGTTCAGAACTACCAGTAACAGAAAGAAGAATTTTTGTTTTTGTTTTTGTTTTTGTTTTTAAGAATGAAATGTTTCCCATCATAGTGGATTCTTAAGCACGTTCTCCACGTATGCAGCGTGCTAGCTGAATGTCTTTTAGCAAAATTGTTACACGTTTGGCATGGATAGCACACAGGTTGGTGTCTTCAAAAAGTCCAACCAGACAGGCCTCACTTGCTTCCTGCAAAGCACTGATAGCTCCACGCTGGAAGCGCAGATCTGTTTTGAAGTCCTGAGTAATTTCCCGCACCAGACTCTGGAAGGGAAGTTTGCGAATCAGAAGTTCAGTGGACTAATGACATTTAATTTCACGGAGTACCACGGTACCAGGCTTGTAATGATGAAGTTCCTTCACCCCTCCAGTAGAGGGCGCACTCTTTGCATGTAGCTTTTGTAGCCAGTTGCTTCCTAGGTGCTTTATCACCAGTCGATTTGTGGGCAGTCGGCTTTGTATGAGCAATGATATAGAGACCTCCTTACTTACACCCTCTTTTCCTTAGGCTGGAGCTCGACAAGCTAGAGGCGGCCCTGATGTTGGAAGGGGCGGTGGCGCGGCGGTGGCTGCGAACACAATTTGATTTTTTTATCTTTTTATTTTTTGTGTGAGAGAAAAATTGAGACTTTATATGGATTAGGAAACTTATCCACATTTACACAACTGTCAAATAATGGTTGTGAATTTAGAGTTAAGGATATAATACAGATAAAAGGTAATCTTATTTCTCACTATTTCTTAGCATTTTTTTTAACCCTTCTTGGTTCCCTTTGGGTTACATAAAAATTGTCCTCCTTTTAAAGCTTTTTGACATTTCAGAATAGGTGATTCCCTTCTAAATGTGAAATTATATGTAGTATAATATTGAAAATGCTTTCTAAAATTACAGTCCCAAAGCTTCTAATATCTAATACCCTTTTCATCCCACCTTTCTCTTTGAGTATAACTGATTTATATTAAGACTAAGTCACTCTGCCTGGTTTTATCTTAATGAACATTTGATGGTAAGCTCAACCACAGCCTCCTATCTCTTTTTCCTTTCCTCTCAGTTATCCAAGTCTTTTATTCCCTTCAAAAGATTGAACCAACAAAGCTTACTTTATTGATTCAGCAAATATATTAATTTTGTAATAAACCTTTTTGGATCATGAGGTATTTCTGATGTTTATATCTTATGCCTTTTTTCTCCTGCCTTCCTCTATCATGATTTCAATTTTCCTCTTTAGGCGAAGGCATGCAATCCACAGTAGTGACTCAACATCATCTTCCTCTTCTGAAGATGAACAACACTTTGAGAGGCGTAGAAAAAGGAGCCGTAATAGAGCTATCAACAGGCAAGTGCATATTGATTACTTTTAAACTGTCAACTCTTTTTTTAAGTGGAAAGAATGATGAATAATTTGGGAATAGATAAAGCTTAACTAAATTAAAAAATTACTCAACAGGTTGATATATAAACCAGAATACCATCTTGTGTGAAATATTTGCAGTTCAGACTAATAACAAGTTAGCATATACATGTTCTTGTAAAACCAAAATTGCTGCCTGGTAAACACTAACTTAAGGAAATGACTATTTTTATTTCAAATTAATTTTTTTCTGTTTATAATAATACATTCTTATTGTAGAGCTCTTAAGGAAAATTGAAAGTTAACTCATTTCATAACTCCTTATAGTATAAATTCACATATACTGAATCTACTGTTTTGATTTTCATGATAATTATGTAACGCAGACAGGGCAGGGGTTAGTTCCATTTTACAGATGTGGGTGGGTAGATGAATAATGAAGTGCTTGGTATAAATCTATGAAGTTAGAACACTCCCTCAAACACTCCCTCATACCATACACAAAAAATAAACTCAAAATGGCTTAAAAACTTAAATATAAGACATGACACCATAAAACTCCTAGAAGAAAACATAGGCAAAACATTCTCTGGCATAAATCGTAGCATGTTTTCTTAAGTCAGTCTCCTAAGACAAAAGAAATAAAAGGAAAAATAAGCGGGACCTAATCAAACTTACAAGCTTTTGCACAACAAAGGAAACCATAAAACTGAAAGACAGCCTACAGAATGGGAGAAAATATTTGCAAACGATGTAACTGACAGAGGCTTAATTTCCAAAATAGACAAACAGCTTATACAACTCAATGTCAGAAAGCAAACAACTGAATCAAAAAATAGGTAGAAGATTTGAATAGACATTTCTCCAAAGAAGACATACAGATGACCAGCAGGTACATAAAAAGATGCTCAACATTGCTAATTATTAGAGAAATGCAAATCAAAACTAGAATTAGTTACCATCTCACACCAGTCAGAATGACCAACATCAAAAAGCCTACAAATAATAAATGCTAAAGAGGGTGTGGAAAAAAGGGTACCCTCCTACACTGTTGGTGGGGATGTGAATTGGTGCAGCCACTTTGGAGAACAGTATGGAGGCTCCTTAGAAAGCTAAAAATAGAGCTACCATATGATCCAGCAATCCCACTTCTGGGCATGTATCTGGAAAAGACAAAATCTCTAATTTGGAAAGATACATGTACCCCAGTGTTCATAGCCTTACTATTTACAACAGCTAAGACATCGAAGCAAACCTAAGTGTCCATCGACAGATGAATGGATTAAGAACATGTGATATATGTATATTCACAGTGGACCATTAGCCATAAAAAAGGATGAAATAATGCCATTTGCAGCAGCACAAGTGGACCTAGAGATTATCATACTAAGTGAAAGACATATCATACTTAGTGAAAGACAGATGTCACATGATATCACTTACATATGGAATCTGAAAAAATGATTTAAGTGAACTTATTTACAAAGCAGAAACATTCACAGACAGAAAACAAACAAGGTTAATAAAGGGGAAAGCAAGGGGAGAGATAAATTAGGAGTCAGAGATTAATAGATACACACTACTATATATAAAACAAACACCTTCTGTAGGGCACTGGGAACTACATCTCAATATCTTGTAATAATCTATAATGGAAACGAATCTGAAAAAATATATGTATATAAATGTATAACTGAATCACTTTGCTTTATACCTAAAACTAGCACAACATTGTAAATCAGCCATACTTCAATTTTTTTAAAAAAATACAGTGCTTAGATTGTAATAATATATTCTTAGGGTAGAAAACAATGCTTGATGAAGCCATTGGAAAATAATAATTGAAGGGACATGCAAACCAATCATTCTTTGTATCCTAAGCTCTAGGCTTTTATCATATTAGCTCTGCCCCATTCATTATGGTGGCCATTAGTCTCCTGTGGCTGTTGAGCACTTGAAATGTAGCTAGTCTGAGTTGAGATTCACTGTCAGTTTTTGTAAAAAATACACCCTTGGATTTCAAAAACTTACTACAAAAAAGATAATGTAAAATACCTCAATTTTTAAAATACTGATTTTGCATATTGAAATAATATTTGGATAAATTGGGATATGTAAAATATATTAAAATTAATTTTTCTTTGTTTAGTGTAGCTGATAGAAAAATTTAAATTACATTTTGGCTTGCATTTCATTTCTATTGGACAGCAATGAGTTAGATCATCCAAAAGCTGTGTACTTAGTTGACTTGGATTTTTCTTTGCCTTCATTTCATATAAATGTTCATCTAATTCTGTAGATTGTATGTTATGCAGTTATTTTTCTATTAAGACTTAGTGAAGAAATACCTTTTTAAAAGCTACAATTAAAAACTTTTCTGTCTTGGATTTCGCAGTATAAATTCCTTGTGGAGTTTGAGACTAGTGAATATTGTCACTTGGAGTGAGAATGGTGCGCTTTTACTTGTGTTCAGTTGCAGCAGGCATCCTTCGCTTAGACATTCTGGTACAAGTATCTTAACCTTTAACATAGGCATTTTCATTCTTCTGTCTATAAAACAAGCAGGTTTTTCTAGGTATATTTTTTGTAGCCTACTATAATTATTTTTGAAAGTAATTAAGAAAGTAGTGAATCATTCTTGCATGAGAGGATTGACATGGATCCAAATGCTGGTGGACTATGGATATTTTGCCAAGAGGTAGATTAGCAGAGTTGTTGCGGGTCTAAAGACATGCTGTGCTTGGGGTTGATTCCTAGATCTGCTACTTATTAGTTGTGTGACCTTGGGCATTTGAGTTAACCTTTCTGTGCCTCAATTTTCTTTTAAAATAGGGGAAATAATATCTACTTCATAAGAATATTGTGAGGATTTAATGAATTTATACATGCAAAGCACCTAAACTAAAACAGTGTTCAGCAAATGGTAAACACTCTAAGTTAGATGTGATCATTATAATATATATTGATACTGTCTGAATTCTCAACTATTTGAGTTACTTTATGGTGCTGTGGTATCTTGAAAACTGGTATTTTCATTTGATTGTATATCTTTAACAGTAAAACTTCAAATATAAATATTCCTAATATTTAAATTCTCAACTTCTAAAGAAAATGAGGAATTTAAAATACATAATCTCATGATTGCTCCAATTGGAATTTTTTTATTCTAAAATACTTATATTCTAACATGGAATTTGGGGAAGGAAAGTGAGTTGATGAGTGTTTTTTTTAACCTTCTAAAATAGGTGTCTCCCACTGAATTTTCGGAAAGATGAATTAAAAGGAATTTATAAAGATCGAATAAAAATTGGAGCAAGCCTTGCTGATGTTGATCCAATGCAACTAGATTCTTCAGTGGGTACCATCTTGGGATGTATTCTTGAACTGTAATATTGTTTTTTGTTTTAGTGAAAAATTTTAAAAGAAACCAATTTTTTAAAATCAATCTTTATAGACTTTTAAAAAATTTATTTATTTATTTATTTTGTGTGTGTTGGGGCGGGAGGTAATTCTTTCTTTTTTTTAATCTTTGAACTACAATTAAGATACTGTTACTCAGTTGACTGTGTGTGGCTTGGGTATATTTTGGAAATGGAGTGAGATTTTAATTTTGACTCCAAATCTAAAAATGTCAATGTTTCCCTTCCATTACCAGGTACGATTTGATAGTGTTGGTGGCTTGTCTAATCATATTGCAGCTCTAAAAGAGATGGTGGTGTTTCCATTACTTTATCCAGAAGTCTTTGAAAAATTCAAAATTCAGCCTCCTAGGTAATTTAATTATACATTTAATTTTAGCCAAAATCTGTGCTGTGCTGTGCTGTGCTGTGTCTAGAAAGATCATGATTCTCTGTTGAAATTTTTCAGTTCTACAGTAATTTGTTATACTTGTTATACTTGCAAGGTCCTGGATGCTTTGGATATTTTTACTTTCTTAATGTTTAATATTTTTAAAAAGGTTTCAGAATAGATTCTCCATGAAAAAAATCATTCTCCATGGCTCTTCCTACATTTAGTAAAATTCCTCCCATACATACACCTTACTTTTTTTCTTTCCTTTTTGTAATTTAGTTTTAAGTTAGTGTCAAAGTCATATATGTTCATAATTTCAAATGTCAAATAATATTCTAAGTTTTACATAAAAAAATGGTAGTGGTCCGTTCTCTGTCCTCCTCCATTTCAATTCTCATTTCCCAGAGTCAATTACTTTCAGCTCCTATAGCTGCTATTTACCTGTACATGTTTGCTTTATGACTATATAAATGTTTCTTACAGATGAGCCATGTATAATATATTATGCCTACATTTCCTCTTTTATATCCCTCCTCTCCCCACCAACTTTAATATTTGCTTGGGTTTTTTGTTTGTTTGTTTTGCTTTTTGTTTGTGTTATAATTAGTTTTATATGTACTTATCACTTCATCCACAAAGTGTTTACTAGAGCTGTAAAATTCTTGGCAGTACAGTTAAACATATCAAATAATCTACTGGCTCCTCCTTACTTCTCTAACCACATGTTCCTGGAGCCTCCTTTCTCTTACTTCCATCTGGACTGGTTGCTCTAGTCTTGTAGCACAGCTAAGTCTTGGGACTTCCCACTATCTTCATCACGGGATTTCCTTTGTGTTTCTCTCAGTGCTGGGTTCCCAGCTCCCTAGATTCAACTAGGACATTTTTGGTTTATAGCTGTGTTTTAATAGAGTATATTGTAGGAATATCCTGAGAAAAAGACTGCATGGGAGATTATTTTATTTATTTTGTTTTTGAGAATGTCATGTAACCAAACGCTATTGTGTCTTTTTCCCCTTCCTCCTTCATTGCACTATACCCTCCTGAGCTGGAAACATGGCTCTGATTTCTGGGAAGGTTTTTTAATATTACTTCTTTTGTAGTATTTTCACTCTTCTTTTTGCCCCTCAATGCATGTCAGTTTAATATTGGACCTTCTGGATTAATCTGCCTTTCTTACCTTTTTTCTCTGATTTTGTTTGGTCTTCTTAATATGAGAGAGTTTTCTTAAGTCTCTAGTAATCTTTAGCTCTCTGTTAATATTTAATATTTAAAAGTGAAGCATATTTTTTAAAGCTCACTAGTAAGGACTAACTTCTAGGCCTCACCTTAGGGTGATTGGTGGGGCTGATTCTTTTACCAGAAGTTCTCAAAGTCTGTATTTAAGAGTGTTTTTCCCCCATAGATGAGTCCTCCAGTCTTCTGTCTGAGCCTGGCTGCTAGCGTTTCAGCAGTGGATCTGAGCAAGGATTAGGAGTTTCCACCGTTTAGTATGGAGTTTTAAACTCAATTCCTGCAGCAGCTCATCTTGTCCTCTACCAGGAAGTAAACCAGCCAAGCAGGCTGCCTGCATAGGGCAGGGAGAGGGGATCAGGATGGTCTCATTGTTCTTTAATAATGTTTTACTCTGTCCTGTCTTCACCCACACCCTTCACTTCTGCCTTGAGATGAATTGCCTCTAAATTGTGAGAGAGGTTTTGCAAATTAGCTTACTTATTAGGTGCTTCTTAGTTGAGGCTTTTAGCTTTCTCAGGTCTCTGGTGTCATCTGCATTCTAACTTGGAAAATTTTGTTGGGATATCTCAAGTATTGTCATCTTTTTGTTGTTTGCTTTATTTGCTTTGTGCGCTTTAGCAGAATTAATGAGGAATGCACAGATAAAACCATGTGTTCAGTCTGTCTCATTTAACTGGAAGCCTACTCTTGAACTTTTTATATCACCGTACTTCTTTATCCTCTTCCTTTTTCTTCTAGTTTTTATACCTTATTTATCAACCCATTTTTAAACCCTAGTTCCTAATTCCCTTTTCCTTATACAGTTTTTTTCCCTAAATCACCCTCTTTGGAAACACTGATTTAAGTAAACCTTGTAAAATTAGTAGGCTTTTTCCCCTTTTCCATTATAAAAGTTACATATCATGAATCAATTATAAACATCAGTGAATTCAAAAAATTTTTTTAATCAAAAAGACATTAACTCCCCAGTACCTCCTTTAAAAAATAAATAAATAAACCTAATTATCCTCCCCCCAAAAGATAGTAACTAAATCACTTTGCTGTACAGCTGAAACTAACATTGTAAGTCAACTACACTTCAATAAAAAACAAAAATTTTTGAAACGTTAAAAAGACTGCTAAAAAAGATACTAATATTAAATAATAGCATTTACTGGTTACATGAAATGTTGAAAGTATCTCGTTAAAGTAATTTAGTGAATTTTAAAAGAAACAACAAACCTGCCAATTTTTCTCTTTATTTTTTCTTTCTTACATTTCTCCTTTTGCACATTTTCCCTCAAAAAAAAAATTAAATGATTGTGTTAAATTGTTATTTTCCTATGGTATGTTCTCTTTCCATTTTAATGGCTGGATAATATTCCATTTCATAGATATCTCACATTTTACTTAATTGACTGCTACTGCTGGCTATTTTGTTGTCTCCTGCTTTAATTATCACAGATGTCAGTGTCATGAATATCACATCACTTCCTCTTTATGGGAGTCCTTAATTCCTTCTTTAAGATATAGTCTCATGAATAAGATTATTGGCTCAGTAAATATATTTTAAAAATCTGTTCCTGTCTTGGCTTTTGTACATTGAAATCACTATTGTTTATTTCATTTATTTGTCTGATTGTTTTCTTAACAGTTACTTCATTTTTTCTTGCTGCTTGATTATGTCTTATTATTCTTCTTTTATGGTTTAATTTTGGCTTTGAACAGATTTTATTCACCACTTGTGTTTTTGGTTTGTTTTGGCCGTTCATATTTTGTCATTTCTGTTTTTCTGGTATCTTAAATGTTTCTTTTCAAGAGCAGTTATTTGATGATTATTTCTGCTAAGATTATGAGTATAACCTATTTTCTCAGAATTCTATCCTGAGACAGTGAATAACTTTGCTTTGCAAATATATGGAAAAGCTCTACATTATTCCATGACAGTGTAGTGATTTCACCAAAAATTATTTTAAATTTTTACATTGTCCTTATCCCTGTCACCCAACTACCATTTTGAGTTCTCTCTTCTTTTATCTTACATTCTCTCCTGTTCATTCCTAGCATGTTTTCTTGCAAGACTTTTGGTATTGTGTTACTGACGCTAGGACCAAAGATTATAGATAAAGTTATCTATTCTTTTCCCTGATACGTTGTAAGAATAAACTGTCAAGTTTTTTTAATCATGAGTTTTATGCAAGATAAGGGAATATGATGAGCATGATGAATGAATAAAAGAAAATGTGTTTCAAATAAAGGGTTTTATTTAGTTTTAATATTAATTTTGTCATACCAATGTTAATTCCCAGCATTTAAGTGGTGCTTTGTGGATTGAAATGATATTTCAGTTGTTTTACTTACTTTCACTAATTGAGTGCATTCATGATATTGGTTTCTACTTTTGTTTAAATAGTCTACTGTTTAAAGTAGTACTAAAATAATACTTATTCTTTTACAGAGGTTGTTTGTTTTATGGTCCACCTGGAACTGGAAAAACTCTAGTTGCTAGAGCACTTGCCAATGAGTGCAGTCAAGGGGATAAAAGAGTAGCATTTTTCATGAGGAAAGGTGCTGATTGTCTGAGTAAGTGGGTAGGAGAATCTGAACGACAGCTGCGATTGCTGTTTGATCAGGTATGATATGAAAATTTACCTATATAGAGTAGAATTAGTGTAGATGTAAGAGTGTGAGGATTAGATAAAAATTGCATTTAATCACCTTTCACAGGCATAAACTCAGAAGAATTAGACCAAATATATAATCTTTCTAGATTATTTCCCTTCATATGCCATGATAATACCACTTATGATGAACAGTTTTATAGTAAGAGAAAGAAATAATTGAATCTAAGTTCTTCGGCATCTTAGGTCTCATGTCGAGAAAGAGAGTGGTAGCCTAATACTTAAAGAAACAGAATAGTGAGTTATTTTTCAGTATGTGAGCTGAAGATGAGCTCTGCCCTGGAGTGGCATTCAGTTTCATATCCCAGATTGTATTGACAGCACATTGTAAGATAATACATTCTGATCTACTGAGGCATATTGCTGCGAATGCTTTTATGTCTCTTTGTAGAACTCAGTGAGGTTTTTTTATTTTAACTTTACTGAAATAGATTTTTTTTTTAAACTACGGCATCTTGTTAAATGTTTTCCCATCCTGACATAGAGGAAGGCTATGTCACTGTCTTCTATTCTTTGTCTTGTTTTGACAATTGGTCTTATATGTTTCTTATTTCCCAATAATTACAGCTATATGAAATCTAAGGTATATAATCAGTGGAGTGTGTATTTTGAATATTTCTGGTTGAAGATGCAAATAAATTTAAACTGTATGCTGTTATAATGTAGTCTGAATCTTTAGAACATAGTTCCTAAATTTACATTTAGATTTAAAAAGTATAAATTTCTACAAGCAAGTTGGAATGAAAATGGATTAAAATGGTTTATATTCAGTCTGCATAGTTGAAGTTTTTCATGGTAACATTCAGTCACTGGACTTGCTTTTCTAGGCCTATCAGATGCGCCCATCAATTATTTTTTTTGATGAAATTGATGGTCTGGCTCCAGTACGCTCAAGCAGGCAAGATCAAATTCACAGGTAAAACTTACTTAATGGAACTTCTGCTTTTCTTCCTATATTCTGAGCCATATTGATACTGCATGAGGGATAGAATGTTAAGTGGTGAAAAAAACTTTACAAACCTGTTGTTTGGTAGTAGAAACCAGTGTATAGTACAAAAAGAAAAAGTGAACCTGTTCTGGATGGCAGAGTGTTCTCAAGCACAGTATTGGTTACAGATTTAACTTGTGATATAAACTTAAATACCCACTGGTCAGCGAGGTAAGGCAAATAAGTGAGGCAGGCCAGTGATAAAAGTAGGGCTGGGAAGTGTGGCTAAGTGTCTAATCATAAGAGCATAGCCCTTTTTTTTTTTTGAGCTGTAGCCTTTTATTGAAGCGCAAAAGCTCACTCATACTTGGAAAATAAAATTTCTGTTTCTTTTATATTCAAATTTTTGTGTTAAAAATGTTTTAAACGTTGCCAACTAATTCAGATGCTTTTAAGATGCTGCCTAGGCCAAACAAAACGTGTCTTAGGGTTTGACTACTAGTTTAAGTTTCTAATACTAGCCCAGTTTCCTCATTTTCAGAATGGAAAAATTGCATCTCCTCTGTGATAACTGTTTACCCAAAGGAGCACTTTTTATTAGTGCCACTACCTCAGCTTGAATCTAAATTACTTTCAGCCCTAGTTCATCTTCAGTTTTTCAGAGCTTCTTTTCAGATGGTCTCATGAATTATCTGTAATTACTTACTTAATTTGGGATACCTGAAAGCAAATGTTTGCATGTATTCATTATGCCAGTATTGTTTTTTATTGCAGATACCATGAAAGAGGAACAAGATATAATATGAGTGATAGATAGGCTTTGATTTTTCTAACACCTATTTACTATATTTTGATACCCTTTTTGACTTGATGCTCTCAAATTTCATTTGTTGCCCTGAGTACATTAAAATGTTAACTACTGTTATGGTTAAAATAGTTGTGTCTGCACTTACCCTACCAGTAATCATACATACTTTTATATAGTACATTTATCATCAGCCATACTATATTCATTGTGTTATTAGAAAAATATTTAACAATACTATATCATTTGGCAATCAAGTTACTGAATACTTACTGTATTTTGGAACAGTTCTAAAAAGGATTGGTGAAATTTTAGTAACAAAAATTATAGAATAATTTTAGTAAGCACATGCTATATATATATTTATGAGAAATATAGTGTACAAGTCTTGTTTTTTAGAAGTTAGCACATTGGACATGATTAAGCTGTATTTATTTTTATTGAAGTGTAGTTGATATACAGTGTTAGTTTCAGGTGTACATAGCTGTATTCTTTATCTTATTGTTAGTAATAATAACGTAGGATAATGTAAATAAGTGATTGTGTTAATGCATTAGAAAATAAAATTTTTAACTGAAGAGAAAGAGAATACAAATATAAAATAAGTTAAAACTGTCAAATCTTTACTCTGAATTGGAAATAACAGTATGAACTCATGATGAATTTTATTTTAAAATAAAAAGTAATCCCTGTCTTTGGGCACTAAAGAGGCCTAGGACCCATCACAGTATAGTGGTAATTCATACAGCACTCAGAATGTGATCTCTAAAGACTAGGATTCTTCAGGAGAGATGCTGGATATCAGAACTTAGGCAGAAAATAGCAAGACAACCCTGGAATATCTTGTAATTCCTGGAAGTGAATGACTGATGGCTTCATATCAGAATGACAGCCAATTTTGAAGGGGTTTACATTGGCTGAAGATGGGACAATCTGAACATCAAAAGTAATAATGATCCAACAGATTAAAGTGCATCAAATATGGAAAAATCATCAGTTTTTAATTGTCTCTTTAAATAACTTAATCAGTCACTTCAGAGGTTGCTGAGACAGTGACTCATTACTCTGAAAATTGATAGAGAATGAATCAAGCATTTTTTTTCCTTTCCTGTACCCATGATTCAGAGTAATTTAATAATATTGATGAAATAACATTGTTCTCTATAGAAAAGTCACAGTAAATACAAAGGAGATTATTGAATTATAAAAATAACCCTCTAGCAACCCCTTCTAAAATAGTGTATTGAGACCTTTGATTTTTAATTGGGAGTGATTTTGCCCCCCAGGGGACACATGTCTCGGTCTATTTTTGATTGTCACCACTGGAAGGGGATGCTCTACTGGCATCTTGTGGGTGACGACCCTGGACGCTGTTAAATATTCTGTAACGCACAGAACAGCTCTCCACAACAAAGAATTATCTGGCCCAATATGTCAGTTGTGCCAAGACTGAGAAACCCTGATCTAAGCGATAATCATTAGTGGCTGCTAAAAACAGTAAGAAAGGTGGAAAAGTTGATGGTAAGGTTTATAATCTGTGGATTAAGCTGATAGTATCTCAGCTAAACCCAATCCACTAATCTTAAATGAATAATTGGTATTATATGCCTCCTGAGGTATACAATAGGAAGTACATGGTATCTTCCTGTGAAGTATGCTGTCCCAATTAGTTTAATCTGCATCTATTAATAGGAAAGCTAGAGGGCAAGTTAAATGACCCTATCAGGAAGCATTGAGCCTAATGCAGAATGTGGGAAGGAAATTCTACAAGACAAGTGAACCAGTTTCTTCAACAAATAAATGGTATGGGAGGAAGGGAAAAAAAAGTGAAGGAAGTACAATAGGAACTGTTATGGATTTGAGGGATGTTTGACCAAGTGCAGTGTGTGTATCTTGGCTTGAACAAATCAAATGTAAAACGGTATTATGAGACAGGGAAATCGGACATTGGGTAGTATCAAGGAATTCTTGTCGTTTATGTTGGTGTCGTAGTATTGTGGGAATTTTTTTAAGTCCTTATCTCAGAAATACATACGTGAAGTACTTAACATGAAATATTTATGGATTGAATGATATATCTGAGATTTTTTTGTTTGGTTGATTGGGGAGGGGTGCGGGTTAAAGCTATTAAGTGAATATGTACCTGGCAGGGGAGACACTATTATCACGAAGGTGGTATTCCTAGGGTGAGGCTTATCCATTGCACTCCGAATGTGCTGACCCCTGCACTTTCCCCTGAAAAAAAATTGAAAAATAGAGCTACTGAGTGAAGACATAAAAAAGGAATACTGATAATTGTTGAAATGGGGTGATGAAGATGTGGAGATTGTTTTACTATTCTCTCTCCGTAATAAAAAGTCTAAAACATAATAAAAATTCTATATTTCTATGCTTATGTATGTTCTGTTTTATTTTGGGGGTTTTTGATAATGTGTACATAGTGAAACATGTTATGATTTTTAGATAATGTTTGTCTGCTTGATACATATTATTAGTACTTTTTTATGTTGTTTCCTTGTTTGAGAACTTATTAAAGTTCCTATGTGAAATTATACACCCATTTGTGGCTTTCTTAAGACTATGTTTTCCATTGATTTTCATGTCTACGTGCCATTTAGTATGTTATTTTAGATTTTTTTTAATTCATTGAAAGCAGTGGGATGCTTTGAGAAAATTCATTCACATATGTAGTACATTAAATCTTATCTTAGGAAAAAAAGAAATGATGTATTCCCCCTCCATACAATTAATCTCTTCTCTCTTATTTTTAAATTTAGTTCTATTGTTTCTACCCTGCTAGCTCTTATGGATGGATTGGACAGCAGAGGAGAAATTGTGGTCATTGGTGCTACCAACAGACTGGATTCTATTGATCCTGCTTTACGAAGGCCTGGTCGCTTTGACAGAGAATTCCTTTTTAGCCTACCTGATAAAGAGGTAAGAATTTAACATCACTCAAGTTGGTCACTTTCATCATGAACAAATCTTGGTATAGTGAAAATTTGAAGATTGAGTTTTGTATGTTCTAAAGCAATGTTGTATGATTAACATTTAAACGTATGTATATATTTTTAAGGGGTCATTTAAAAAAAAGAACTCAGGTAATTCTTTATTCTTTTATAAAAATAAAATAGTGTGTCCCTAAAAAGACTCTTAAAATTCTTTGAATTGAGCACAACCTTTACATGTTAATCATACAACTTTATTTTGATTCAGAACATGCGACCTAAAGAACAGTCAGTCCTTAGCCAATTCATTAGCCTTGGCTTTTCCATGGATACAGCTGTTTCCTACCCAGTTTATTTTATTTTATTTTATTTTATTATTTTATTTTATTTTATTGAGTAAAAGTAGATTTATTCAGAGACATACATACTCCATACACAGAGTGTAGGCTGTCTCAGAAGGCAACGGAGCAAGAGGCCTAACCAGTTATTTTAAAGCTGCTTAATCTTTTGAGAACAAAGTAAGAAAATATGGGTAGAAAAAATAATAAAAATTTTTTAATGTTAAAAGTAAAAAAGATGGGAGGGTATAGCTCAGCGGCAGAGCACATGATTAACATGCCCAAGGTCCTGGGTTCAATCCCCAGTACTACCATTAAAAAAGGAAAAACAAAATATGGGTAGATGTGTCAGTAGTCTTAAAAACAGTTCTTAATATGTACCAGAATAAGCAATAGTCCAATAGTTACTGAATTTCTCTCGTTCACATTTATGATGAATAGAACTTGAGCACTACAAATGCAGATCTGTTTAATATAAATTCTTTAAGCTCTTAAAAATTCATCTTTTATTTTTACTGTTTCATATTTCTGTTTATATTAGGTATTGATATCTTTAAAATTTTAGATAATCAAATTATTTTAAATAGAAATTATTCTCATCTGAATAGCATTTTATTATTAAAGAAAAATTCAATTTTTTTATTTGTAGGCTCGAAAAGAAATTCTAAAAATTCACACAAAGGATTGGAATCCTAAACCACTGGACATATTTCTAGAAGAACTAGCAGAAAACTGTGTTGGTAAACATTGCCTTAAGCATTAAAGAAATTTTATATGCATTTCAAAGATGGAACAAATTGTAGTTTTGCCACGGTTATGTTTAAAGAAATACAGGGTTATATTTCTCATCTATTACTTGTGGCATGTTTTCTTCTTACAAAGTCTTAAATATTAAATAGAGATAATTGGCATTTTGGCTGTCAGAGAATTTGAGAACAAAGTTAGACAATAATAGTAATAATAGCTATCTTTTTTTTTTTTTTTTTTTTTTGCTAACTTTATATTTTCCTAGTATCCTTTTAAGCAGTCTACATATACCATTTCAGGTAATTCACATCGTGTCCTGTGAAGTAGGTTTTGTTGTCTCCACTTTAAACATGTAGAAATGGCTGAGAGAACATAAATGACTTTGAAAGATCGTACATCTAGTAGATGACAACTGGAATTTGAACCTAGCCTGTCTGATTTCAAAACTCCTGCTCTTGACTCCTGTGCTATACCTACTGCTTGCATATTTCACTCACAAAAGTTGATTGATCTGTTAAGTATTATTACTGCCATATATACCCCAGTTCACTTGGGGAATAAAAGATATTTTAGCCTTATTACTCCTAAATATTTTTCTACTATATAGCTAGGCTGATGTTTAATTATCTTTTAACCATGGTCATGCTAATAGGGTGGTAATTTACTTAAATTTTTTTTGGTTGCCTTGGATAGGATACTGTGGTGCAGATATTAAGTCAATATGCTCTGAGGCTGCTTTATGTGCTCTGCGTCGCCGCTACCCACAGATCTATACCACTAGTGAGAAGCTACAATTGGATCTCTCTTCAATTAATATCTCAGCTAAGGATTTTGAGGTAGCTATGCAAAAGATGATACCAGCCTCCCAGAGAGCTGTGACATCACCTGGGCAGGCACTGTCCACCATTGTGAAACCACTCCTGCAAAGCACCGTTCACAAGATCTTAGAAGCCCTGCAGAGAGTATTTCCACACGCAGAAATCAGAACAAATAAGGCATTAGATTCAGGTATGAAATTTGATTGACCGTTTAGTTTTCATAATCAGTAAAGCTAAATGTTTTGTACATCGCAGAAATGTGTCTTATAAAAGAGCCTCTTGAGAGGAATTTGGTCATGCTTTGCCCAGATATTTGAAGATTTACTTCGCAGATTGCCCTAGACTTAATGTGCAGTAAGTTTGGAATGTATTTTTAAATTTACTTGCTATTCATATCTGTACAAATACATATCTATACAGATATTTTTGGTTCTTAAAAAGATTTCATTGAAGTTCCATTGGTTTGCTAATTGAAGCATTACATAAAGATTTGCTTTGTAATCCAGAAAAGTTACTAATATGCACACTTTTTGTTTGTCTTATAGATATTTCTTGTCCTCTGTTAGAAAGTGACTTGGCATACAGTGATGATGATGTTCCATCAGTATATGGAAATGGACTTTCTCAAAAATCCTTCAATAAGCTAAAAGAAAATTTTAATTTTCTTCATTTGAATAGGTATATTTCTCTTGAAAATTTATATGTACACACCACACACTTTTTTTTTCCTGAAATGTAAATTCCCTTAAACTAAATGAAATGGTGTTTAAAAAGATAAAAGATGCCAACTAACCTCCTTTTTTAAAGTTAAAATAGAAAAACTTTTGTTGTTACATTTATCATGATTGTAGAAACTACAACGTATAAAGTATTCTAAAAATCCATAGAGATTGATTGTTTCTAAAAACCATGAGAACCATGATGTTATGATTGGCCAGCCATGTAGTCAAAATTTTTGACTTACACAACTTTGTAATTGGTAATTTGGGAGGAAAATTTAAACTTTTTTCCCTAAAATATAGGTTATTACTCATTTCTTTCAGAAATGCTTGTTATCAACCTATGTCCTTTCGACCGAGGATATTGATAGTGGGAGAACCAGGATTTGGGCAAGGTTCTCATTTGGCACCAGCTGTCATCCATGCTTTGGAAAAATTTGCAGTGTACACATTAGACATTCCTGTTCTTTTTGGAGTCAGTGCTACATCTCCTGAAGAAACATGTGCCCAGGTAATTTATTTGTGCCTAGACAAATAAGCTGTAAGACAAAGCAGTCTTCCAAAGATAAAACCTAGAATTGCCTCATTGTTTTTGTGCAGTGTTTTTATGCCTTTCTGATTTCTAACTTCAGGTTTACGGAATAGAACTAAGCATAATTGCTTGCTTATTAAAGAGTATGGGTTTAAATCCCATTTCCACTACTTAATATCTATGTGTCCTTAGGAGGGTTATTAGATCTCTGTGCCTCATTTCACCTGTTTACATAGTGGAGATGATAATAGTACTTACCTGGTGTGGCTGTTGTGAGAATTAATCTTGGTTACCATAACAGAAAAGTCTTCTAGATTTCTTGAGCAGTTTTCTGACTACTTGAAGCAATTACGTTTTCCTAAAAATGAGATTTTATAAAACATTTAAAAACAAGATTGTGGGGTTAGGGGAAGCATTTTAAAAACTTGAAGGTTTTATGAGAAGTTAAACATTGTTCCAGATTAATAAAGCACTTTGCTAATGTGCTGACTCTAACTGAATGTAATTTTTTTCTCTCTCTACTAGATGATTCGTGAAGCTAAGAGAACAGCACCAAGTATAGTCTATGTTCCTCATATTCACTTATGGTGGGAAATAGTTGGACCAACACTCAAAGCCACATTTACCACATTATTACAGAATATTCCCTCGTTTGCTCCAGTTTTATTACTTGCAACTTCTGACAAACCTCATTCCGCTCTGCCAGAAGAGGTAAGTTGTTGGGGGAATCATTATACTTTAAAAAGAGATATTCATACCAAAGTAGTAAGAATTTATTGTAAAAATTCCAGGTGTTACAGAGGTGAATAAAATGATAAGGAAGTTTTCTTATTATAAGATACTATTGTTAACTATTTGATACATGTGCTTGTTGGGCAGGATGGTGTGTGTGTATGTGTATGAGTATAGTAAAGCCACATTATAAATTTTTTTCTCTAAGTGGAATTATATGATGCATACTATTCTATAACTTGCTTTATATATCTTACATATTTTTAAATACATAAATCTTAAAATTCCTTTTAAGAGCAGCATGGCTTTTTGCGTTGTCCTGATGTACTATAATTATTTACCTAAATCCTTATTAATATATATTTCAGTTGTTTTCCAGTTTTTCTGCTGAACTGCTGCAGTGAACATTCTTGGGTTTTAAGTTGTATGAGCATCACTATCTGGATTTTTCTAACATTAACTTCAATTCCTAAAAGTGGAATAACTATCTTAGTCAAAGAGCATGCACATTTGACATTTTTGATAGTGGCTAAATTTACTGTCTTTCAAATTTGTGCCAATTTAGACAACTACCAGTGACAAACAAAAGTTCATGCTGTTTTTGCGTTGAATACTCTTCTAGCTATTTGCCTGGTGTAATCCTTTATTTTTCTCAAGTCTCTGCCTAGATATCACCTCAGAGAGGTTTTCCCTGATCAGTTTCTCAGTGATAGCAATATAGCTCCTCTGCCCATCACTCTCTTCCCTTACTCTGCTTTGTTTTTATCACTGTCTGACATTAAATATTAATTTATTTGACTCTGTCTCTCGTAGCAGAATATAAAGTACAAGAAGTCAGGGACTTTTTTCCACTTCTCTATCCCCAGAGTACATTAATAAGCATATTGTAGGCTTCTGTGTGTGTATGTGTGTGTTTTAATGAATGAATTAAGTTTTTCCATAGGTTTGACAGAATTGGTTTATAGCTTTTAGAACATCAGTTAGAAGATAAATTCCAATACTTTATCAAAGAAACATTTATTAAGTGGGTGTTCTGTGCTAGGCCTTGTTCTAGATGCTAGAAATGTAGCATCAAACAATACAAATAAAAATTTGTATCCTCCTAGGGCTTACATTCTAGTTGAGGGAGAGACAAACAAAAATAAGTAGACTATATAATACTAACCTATTGCTATAGAGGAAAATTTAGCCAGGCAGGGCCAAAAGAGTGTTCTAGGGTCATAGTGTTAATCTGCTAGGTTAGTCTCACTAAGAAGATGACATTTGAGCAAAGACCCAGAAAAGGTAAGGTAGTGACCCATTGAGTATCTGAGGGACAAAGGTTCCTGGCGGAGGAAAGCAAGTGCAAAAGCTTTGAAGCAAAAGTGTGTTGGGAAAATATCAAATAGAGCCGAGTGAGTGTATGGCAGAGTAGAAGGAAATGAAGTCAAGGAATTTTCAAAGGACCAAGTTATGTCCCTGATGGCAGTTTTAGTAGTTGTGAATTATTCAGCTAAAAATAAATAAACTGGGAAATGAACATTAAGTTAATTACAGATTCTCGGGGTGGGAAGAGTCATTAATGGATTCTAATTTAGTTTATCATCTAGTTTTTGACTCTCCTTTATAGTCTTTCTTTTGTAGAGAACACTTTTTTCACTGTTCATTTTGTTAGCTCTGACTCCTGAAAAATCAGCTTATTTTGAGAGGCATCCATCTTTTAATCTCCATTTTTTTTCCCAGGTGTTACAGAGAACCTGTCTGATCTGTCTTCATCTTGATAACTCTTTGTATACTTGAATATGTTTTTCTGTTCATTTCTGTCTCCCCACTCTGATCCAGGCTTCTTTACACCAAATATTTCTTCTTGTATGATATGGTGTATTCCTTAGGGTTATTAAATACAATAGAAATTTATTCTTTGCTCTTAACAATACCAGGCAGATGACTAGATTGGCAGGTCTACCCTCCCCTATGTAGTCATTCCAGAAGCTTGGGCTGAGAGAGCTTTCTCATTTTTATTGCATGGCTTTTCAGGTTACATTTATTCCACCCAGCTGAAAGGGTTGGCCTATTCTTGTACATGATCTGAAAGTGACACATATCATTTCCTTTCACATTCCGTTGGCTAAAACTCATAACAGTACCTAACTGCAAGGGAAACTAGGAAACATGATATAGCAGTTTTCCCCCCAAAAAGAAAACATGGACTGTGATGGGAGCAGGCTCTGCTACACATCACACATATTTTTAGTTTCTTCAAAATTCTAGTCACTCTCCTAAATGTCTTTGTCTTTATATTCATTCTGAAAGGCTGTACCCAGAATAAATTAAGTACTCTAACAGTGTTCTGATTAACAGAGTAATGAAGAATTGCTGTTTGGTAGCCACATTATACCATTGGTTTATTGTCCTCACTGTTAATTAAAACTTTGTTAATTATTTTGAAGTTTGAAACAGAGATAAACTTATATTCTTGGTAATAAGTAAGGCAAATGAGCTGAACTTTATATGGATATAGGGAGGTTAATAAACTGTAATCAGTTTAATCTGGGGTAGCTTTATCAAGAATGTGGGAATTCTGCCCTTAAAGATCTTTTTTTTAAGATAGCTTCTTTGTTTTCTTACGGTAATATTGCCTAAGTATATAATCATATAATTGTAACCTGGCTAAAGTATCTCGGTATCACTCTGTAGAGTAGAGTGGAATGGGCGTTGGACCAGAAATTGCTTGTTTTATAAAATGAATAATCTATATGGATGCAAATAAGCAAGTCCACCTTGAGCCTCATCTAGTCTATACAGTCCTTAGAGATTCTGTGATACTGTCTATATAGCATTGGACTATAATACATTGCTGCATATACCGTTACTAGGTACCTTAAAGTTTTTCGATGTCAAAACTGCGGTCAGAGTGCCTGTGTGCATGAGCACCAGTGGACCCTAGCAACCAGCAGTACGGAAAAATGAGAAAGTCATCAGTGAATTAGAAACTTTGATGAGTCCATGAAAGACAAAGCAGTGGGAATTAGATTAGATTGGTGTAGGTAACTGCATTTCAAAGCATGTGCATAAAAGGACTGCTTTGAAAGTTGAGAGTGGTTTCTAACTGCGTCAGTGCTAGGTGGGAATTGAAACAGACCTTGGACAACTTTGGGGTAGTTAGCTTTCTGTACTTCAGGCCATGCCAGGCAGCAGTGAGCAGAGTTTGTCCTCAGCTAGAGCAGTAAAGGTGGGCCCAATGTCTAGTGTGGCAGAGTGGTGACTTATCTGTAGGTAGTGATATGAGGAATGGGAAGACCCTTTGCCCAGAAGGCAAATTACAGGCACATTCTGTTCCCAATGTAGGCTAGCTTCTTCCATAATCACTGGAAGTAGAAGCTAGAATAAGCAGAAAAAGCCTCGGATGATCAGAGATCTCAGAGGCAAAGATGAGTTTATAAATAAGCATTTGAGGAAGGACAGCTCCATGGATAATCATGGTTTACCAACAGACACCAGTGCATCACCAGCAGACACCAGTTGAAGACATTATAAAATAACCCCTCCCCAAATGAAAACCCCCACAGTACTGAAAAGAAGCAGACACAGATGAAAAATGAATTAGCCAAGTTGGAAGATCATGAGATCAGGAAGTCTATAGTACAAAAAGGCAGAGATTTGACAAGTGAGGAAAAAGTTAAAGAGCGTGGAGGAGATAGATTCACGTCTAACATCTATTTAATGGGATTTATAGGAGAGAAAAGAAATGTAGAAGAGCAATATAGTAGAACACTTCATGGAATTAAGAAAAAAGTCTTCAGATTTAAAAGGTCCTCTGTATTCTAACTGATGGATGTAAAAAGGCCCACATCTAGATAAAAATTCAAAACACCAGAAGTACAAAGAAAAATCTAAAAATCTTCCAAGAGAAAAAACAGTACTAGAAAGGACTGAAAATCAAATTGCTTCTATGTTCTCATTGATATTACCCACTACTAAGGAGGCAACTGAATAGTATTTTTCAAAGTTTGAAGGAAAATAATTTTGAACCTGTAATTTTCTCCCCAGTCTATTTAGCATTTGAGTGACAGAGCAAAATAAAGATGTTTTTGAATATACAATGCCTAAGAAATTATTACCTATAAACAACGACTGAAAGAATTATTAAAGGATTATTTCTCCTTGGATTTTTTTATTTTGCAGAAGTGGCATGTTAGAAGCAGTGAGTGAAGAAAACAGTCAAACTTGTCACAGAATTGTGCTAGAAACTTTTTTTTTAAGAACGTGATACTAAATCTAAGTCCATCTTGTGTGAACTCAAAATGGCAGGAAGGACAATAGTGAAGAAAAATGAGGAAGTAAAAAGCACATTCAGATTTGTATCTGATATGTAGACATTGATTAACCTTAAGTTTGGTTGAAAAAGAAGCTCAAGAGATAAGTCTATTAAAACTTGTAACAATAGAAGAATAGAAGAAATACAGCATACAACTTCCAGCCACCAGAAGGGAGGAAAAGGTCAACAAAATAAATGGATTCTAAAATATAATGGAGAAGAAAAAAATACTTGAGTTTCCAAGAAAATTTTGAAAGGCAATGAGGGGGTTCTTGGCCCACCAAATATGGTAAAGCACACTACATAGTTAGTAATTAAAACTATGAATTTGGGCCAGAATGAACAAATCAATGAAGTACAGTTCATTAAGAGACTCTTGAATGCATGGTAAATCAGTACATGAATTAGCTAAAGTAGAGACTTATTTAATAAAAAATGCTGGGACAAAAGAAAATGTTCATAATTTTTATAAGCTTGGAGCATGGAAGACCCTATGAAGCAGAAAATGCAAAACTATGAATGTAAACTTCTCTCCATCAGAGTACACAAGCATCATACAAGGAATGAACATTATTATCCTCTAATAATAATACTTGGAAAGGTGTAGAAGTTTGTTTCGGAATATCGTTTTGGGATCTGTTTTGTCTTTATTCTTTTTTTGGCAGTAAACTATATATAAAATACAATTTAGCATTTTAACCATTTTTTAATTCAGTGGCATCAAGTACATTATATTGTGTTCACAGGTTTGTATAGCCATCACCATTATCCATTTGCAGAACTTTTTCATCATCCCAAACAGAAACTCTGTACCCATTAGACAATTACTCCCCATCCCCTCCTTTCCCAACCGTTGGAAACCTCTAATAACCTCTGTCTCTTTGAATTTACCTGTTCTAGGTATTGTCATATAGGTAGAACATAAAGTATTTGTCCTTCTGTGACTGGCTTATTTCACTTAGCGTAAAGTTTGCAGTGTTCATCTGTATTGTAGCATGTGTTAGAATTTCATTCCTTTTTAAGTTGAATATTCCATTGTATGCACATAAAACGTTTTTTTAACTGTTTATCTGGTGATGAACATTTGGATTATCTCTACCTCCTTGTACTATGTATAATCCTGCTATGATTATTGGTATACAAGTAACTGTTGAGTCTTTTTTTTTCCTTCTAGTATTTTTGCATATATACACTGGGTTATGTGATAATTCTGTGTTTAACTTTTTGAGGAGCCACCATACTGTTTTTCACAAAAGCTGCACCATTTTATATTTTTACCAGCACAAGTGGTGTGATTTCTCCACATCCTTATCAACACTTGTAATTTTTCAGACTTTATTCTTATTATTCCTAATGAACCATTGATTCTCATATTTCACTTTGGGTTGTGAAAGTGAATTAATTGATCTCAGTGAATCCCTTTAAGTAAAATATCACTACATTAGTTACCATATGAATTATAGTCTGGAGTCTTGAGTTTTAAGATCTCATGTTTTTTAGTTCCTAATGTATTGCATACATGGTTTATACATAAATCCAGCATATGTAAAAGATTTAAGAGATAATTTCTTTATTATATTATTTAGATAGTTATTAAAAATGCTGTTGTCTTGAATGATACATAGTATGTGTGTGTATACATATAAAAATATATAATGCATTTGTTTTCTTTTTTAAGGTGCAAGAATTATTTATCCATGATTATGGAGAAATTTTTAATGTCCAGTTACCTAGTAGAGAAGAACGGACACAGTTTTTTGAAGATTTAATTCTAAAGCAAGCGGCTAAGCCTCCTATATCAAAAAAGAAAGCAGGTTAGTTCCTGTATCAAAGTTAAAATGTAATAATTTTGAGAAAGTGGGAATAAAATATCAGTTAATGGCATTGCCATCTTCTAATGCCACAAGGTCAAAACCTTATTCCTGAGGTTGACACCTCTTACTGCTTAAAAATCCCTGGGCTTCCCATTAAAATAGACTAAAGTTGTTAAAGCATGCAAGGCTTTTCAGAGTGTGGCCCTAATTATGTGGAATTTGAGCTAGAATTCATAGCATAGCCCCAGTCTGTCTTTCCAAGCCCATTTTTAGAACTTTCCTCTCCCACATCTTTTCCTTACAAAGCACTCTATCTTTAAACCATACACAACATATCCTATCTTTCCATAATTTTGTTCATGCTTGTTCCATGTCAGTAATGCTTCTATTCCCAACCTGTCTCTGTCTAAGGAACTGCTTGTCTTAGTGTAACTCATTTTTTCTCCCCCAACATCTGGACAAAATTAATTTACTACCTTAATGACACTCTGTACTTTTTTTATACTACTAATATGACGTTAGGGTGATGTTATAATTATGTTTCTTACTTAATAGATTGCAACTTACTGGGGCAGCACTCTCATATTCACTTTTTTATCCTAAGTACTTATTAGTGCATATCTGATTAAATAAAATTAAGCCTTTGTTATATTTGAAACATACCACAATTTTTTAGTAGTTCAGAAATTAACTAATAATGAAGACTTTATAAAATAATTAGAATATTCTTGTCCTGGAAATATGCAGTTTCAAATTTTTAATAGCCTCTTAAATGATCTTAAAATGGTGATGACTTAGAAATTAGCATTCCAAATTACACATTACCAGTTATTGCTGGAGAGGATGAAGGGGTTGGGATTACGGTAGCACTTCAGTATTTCAGATCTTCTGATTCCTGGCAGATATAAGGAGGATAACCCCTGAAAGTGTGGCTACTATGTGCATTGAATCATTTGTCACTCTTGATATAATGGGAGAGGGGTAACTAAAATCTTCCATTCATGTAAAGTTCTGCAGGCTTTGGAGGTACTTCCCGTAGCACCACCGCCTGAGCCAAGACCATTGACATCAGAAGAAGTAAAACGACTAGAAGAACAAGAAGAAGATACGTTTAGAGAACTGAGGATTTTCTTAAGAAATGTTACACACCGGCTTGCCATTGACAAGCGATTCAGAATATTTACTAAACCTGTTGACCCTGATGAGGTATTAATTAACCTTTGCATCAGATGTGTTCTGAGCTATAATGCTTCAAAATTAAAGAACATTTGAATAGTTTATGTGGTTCCCTCTGTACACTCTTGTTTTTTTCTATTTAGAAACATGCCAGGTAGTGTCCTAAGCACAGGGAGACTTCAAGAACTATGTAATGCATTTTCCCTTCCTGTAGAGCATAGACAATTAACTTTGCCCAGCTCAAACCTTCTAGAGGTAATTTGAGAACGTCTTAATGCTACATAATATTATTGACAGTCACACATTTAAGATTGAGTTCCTAAGCTGACACTGAAGGATAGGTGGCATTTGGATGAGAAAAGAGGTATAGGGTGTTACTAGAGGTACAGGAGCCCAAGAATAGGAATGAATACAAAATAAAACCAGGGTTAAATAGTCAGTTTCATATTAATCACTTTAATATACTGTCTCTTAAGTATTTATTCTCTCTCCCCTATATTGCCTGAAAATTTTGACTCATATTTTTTTGTGTTCAGAGTTAATTTAGTGAATTGATTATTTGCTTGAATTTCAGGTTCCTGATTATGTCACTGTAATAAAGCAACCAATGGACCTTTCATCTGTAATCAGTAAAATTGATCTCCACAAGTATCTGACTGTGAAAGACTATTTGAGTGATATTGATCTAATTTGTAGTAATGCTTTAGAATACAATCCAGACAGAGATCCTGGAGGTGAGCATTAGTGTTTTTTGGTTTTTTTTCCCTAGTGGGTGGAATGGGGGTTGCTAACATTTAGTGAAGGGTGATTTGCTACTAGATGCTATATTACTAACATTTTACATTCACAGTGCCATTCAGTCCTCACAGCAATACCCTCATTTTAGAGTTGAGGAAAATGGAAGTTTAGAGAGGTTAAAAAACTTATTCAAGGTCATACTACCAGGAAGTGGCAGAGGCAGAACTCGAGTGCAGGTTTCTTTCACTCCAAAACAATTACATGATACAGCCTCTAATGAACCACAGAAGTGCATAACAACTTAGCTTGTTTACTTTGTTTATCAATACTCTTTCTCAAAGTAGAAAAATTAAAACTCTCTGTAATAAGTTTGAAAGGATTTTCTTAGTTAAGGCCATTATAATTTTTATTTACAAAATTAATATGGTATAATGCTTACTAATAATAATGTTTTAAAAATTAAATCCCCCATTTCCTTTCTCCAAAGGTGGACACTGTTAAGTTTGGGGATATCTTTCCAGACCTTTTCTATGCATATACACATTCTACCTCACCTACTGAGTCTATTAATAAAATTTATAAAGTAAGGGATTTTTTAAGTGACATATTTGTTCATATATTTAATGATATATTCAAATATCTACATATTTGATATAAACTTGTTCATTTCCAAAACAGTATTCTCTCAGGTACTTCTTTTTCCTAGCATCCTATTCTTGTTTTATGGATGCGTTGTTTTTAACTGTCTTGGTGGATAATTTTTTTTAATAATTCTGTTTGCTGCATTAACTCTCTCCTCCAGTACATTGGCTGTTTTTAAATTTGTAGTGCTTATAAATTAGCATCAATTAGCATTAGACCCATTGAGAGTTTCTTCAATGATTGAAAAGCTCAGTTATTTCCCACCCCTAGTCCTTTACCCCAGCCTTCCCTAGATTTTACCCCATAGGTCAGAGTTCTGGAGGTAAGCAGTGGGGAACATGCTATCAAACTGGCAACAGTCCCCTTAACTACAGAAAGAAGGAAGCATTTACCCTGGAGGAAGAGAGCTTTTTTTGTCTCATTGCAGTCATACTGCTGCTACTTCTCTTTCTGTCTGTTGTGATAGTCTAAAATTACTTTAGACCTGTGGTGTTCACACTTTAGCAGGCATCAGCATCTCCTAAAGGACTTGTTAAGATGCAGCTTTCTGGGCCCCATGTTGACAATTTCTGATTCTGTAGATGTAAGGTAGAGCCTGAGAATGTGCATTCTGACAGGTTCCTGGGTGGTACTAGTACTACCACACCTCAGGAACTTTGCCCTGCCTTTCTTCAGGCCATGTTAGAAGCCCCCAGCAACAGTCCTTCTGTTATTGTAGCTTTTGCTGTCAACTATAAACTGGGTGTGAATATTGTATCTTACCACCCTGTGAGAGGGACTCATCAAGCTGTTCAAGCAAATTTACTTAACATTCACTTACTACCTGCCTTCTACCTCAAGGCATATTCCAGTTTACAGTGTTTGGACTCAGTTTAGGATTTTTTTCAGTATTTCCTATGTAAGGTTGCTGTTTCACTGTCCTTGTTTTGTGTCCCTGTCAATGTAGTAACATCCTTTTTATCTCTTTGAAATTCTACTAGTTCACTAGTGACACTAATAACCTTCCTTGCTGTTGTCATTATGTTGTTGTGTAGTCTTGCTATTGATTGATTTCTTGTATTTCTTCTGGTATTTCAAAGGGATCTGGATAGGGCAGGGCGATGAAATTGGGTTTAGTCTGCCGTATTGAATGAGATGTCCAGAACATTAGATTAACAGCAAAGACAGAAATAACACAGTTCCAGTAACTTTCACTATTCATGGTGGAAGTAAAATAAAAATAGTAGTAAGGCTATAACTTTAGCCTAACATGTTGACTTAATTTTTGTTAAATTATTAAAAAGAAAAATTTTAAATTATATTCTTTATTCATTCCTTAGACCGTCTTATTAGGCACAGAGCCTGTGCTTTAAGAGATACTGCCTATGCAATAATTAAAGAAGAACTTGATGAAGACTTTGAGCAACTTTGTGAAGAAATTCAGGAATCTAGAAAGAAGAGAGGTAGGAAAATGATTTGGCATCAGAAAAAAGATACTTTTGATGTAGTGTATTGAGTCCTTTTAATTAATTCTTCATGTAATTTTGAAATCTGGAAATTTGATTTGATATTCCATATGTCTATTTATAAGGTTGTAGCTCTTCCAAATATGCCCCGTCTTACTACCATGTGATGCCAAAGCAAAATTCCACTCCTGCTGGTGATAAAAGATCAGATCCAGAGCAAAATGAAAAGCTGAAGACACCCAGTGCTCCTGTGGCTTGCAGCACTCCTGGTTAGTACACTTGGGTAATTTTTAGTTACGAAATTGTCGCATTTATTCTCTTCTAGCCCCATTTGCTTTTTCTCTTGCTTTCCTTTATATTGATGCTGTAAATTATGTTGATATTTTTAATATTAAGGCAACTTTGTATTCTTGAAATAAATCCAGGCTTATAATGAGATATAACTTGCAGTCCCAGGTCACCTTCCAGTTCAGAGTCTTAATTGTGGATTGACTTGATTTGAAACTGATTTTTACTTCCTATAAATCCTAGTCTATTTCCTGTTCCTCTTTATTCTTAGGATATAACTACTGGGTACCAACCCAAATCCTTTGGATTTCCTGAGGCTTCTCTTCCTTGGCATGCTCTTAATTCCAATTTTTGCTCTATAAGCCCCATAAATGTAAGACTGTCCTCAGCTTTTTAGCCTCTCAGCTATTCATTTGTTTTCCCAGAATTTTGTGCCATAATTCCTTAATGCTTTGTTAGGTCTCCAGTGCTTTAAACAGATTTTTAAAAATTTTGAACGTATCTGTTTTGCTAGGGTTGGAACCCTCCTTTATTGTACTGTAGGTTTATCCATCGTGGGATAATTGATTTCAGATAGGTAGGATAAGCCCTTATTTTGTCATAATGGAAGGAAGCAATTGGAAAAGGGAGAATAAGAAAGATGAACCAGCAAGAAACCTCCATTACCAGAATGCTCTTGGTCAAATCAACTTTAAGCAAGTGTGTGTGTGAAGTGTGTGTGTGTGTGTGTGTGTGTGTGTGTGTGTGTATATATATATATACACACACACACACATATATATATGTATGTATGTATATGGAAATTGAGGACATGGAAAAGGACTCCCTGAAAACAGTTCATTCCTAGCCATATACCCAGCAGGACTGCATACGTTATGTTAACCAAATGACAGGTACGAGAATGTTCATAGAACCAGTATTCACAATAGCCCAACAGTGGGAGCAACCCAAATGCCAATCAACAGTAGAATGGAAAAATATGGATTATTATGTAACAATGCTTAAACTTCAAGTACATACAGTAGTATGGATGAATCTCCCAAATATAAGGTTGCAGTGTGGTTACAGTGCGGCTAGTCTAGGCAGAATGTTTAACTCTGTATACCTTACTTTCTTCATCTGTAAAATGATGTTGATAACAGTAGCAAACCTGATCGAGCTTAAGTGAAATTTCAGTGAGTTAGCGTATATAAAGGGCTTAGAATTCCTGCTATATGGTAAGTATTCAGTAAGTGTAGGCTATTTTAGTCTTGCCCCTCCTCCAGTTCATTCCTCATACTACTGCCAAAGTGATCTTTGTAATTTATGCACCAAACAATTCATTTAAAATTACTCAATTATTTTCCCTTAAAATTATTCAAGATTTTAAAAAAGAATTCAAGTAAACTAACTATATACTTCAATAAATATATATAGAAACATAAAACAGAATAATAATTCAAGATAAAATCCAAACTCCTTAGTATGATAGGTCATTGCCCACTTTCTACCTTCTTGTCACAGTACTCTCTACTTTTATTTCTATAGTCTAACCATACAAAACTATGGTGGTATATCAAATTCTCCTTTTAATATCTTAGGAGGTATTTTTACCCTCACTTACTTAGACTTTATAAAATTGTTAAATGTTCTCTTGTTCTTTTTCTTTAAATTCTCTGAAGCTCAGTTGAAGAGAAAAATCCGCAAAAAGTCAAAGTGGTACATAGGCACCATAACGAAACGAAGGAGGATTTCTCAGGCAAAAGATGATAGCCAGAATGTTGCAGATGACAAAATTGAGAGTGATACAGAGGAAAATCAAGATACAAGTGTAGACCACAATGAGACCGGAAATACAGGGGAGTCTTCAATGGAAGAAAATGAGAAGCAGCAAAATGCCTCTGAAAGCAAAATAGAATTGGGAAATAATAATTCAAGTACTTGTATTGAGAATGAACTTGAAGAATCTGAGAAGACTACAGCAAGTATAGAATTGAGAAAAGATAGGATTACTTGCAATGGAGATGCTTCTATCTCTCAGATAATAGATATTTCTGATGAAAATGAAGCAAAAGGTAAGTCTCAATTAAGCAACTTAATTTTAAAAGATGTTTCACTCAAATTTTTTAAATGATTATTATCTCAGTTTATTCCTTTTTTCCTTGTCTTTCAGAGTGCAAGTGTTTAATAGGGAAATTGGCATTATTCTATTTAATAACTATTAAGCTAGTAAATCACTGATATTAGAAGCACACGCTATGGCATCAGACAGACCTGGATTTGAGCCTCTAGTCCACTACTTAGTAGCCTGCGACCTTGGGCAAGGTTCTTAACCCATCAGCCTCAGTTTTCTCATTTGCAAAATTGGGGTGGATGGTTGCTGGGTAATAAGGTATTCTGAGAATTGAATAAAGTAATCCATCTAAAGCAGGTAGTAAAGTGCTTGGCTATACAATTTTTAAAAGCTGGCAGGATAACCCTCTCATTTTTATGCAAGATAAGCAGTTTCCTATGGTTCTTGCTGAGTGATATAGAACAACTGTTACTCACCCCCATCATTCTTCTATCCCTGTGGTAGGTTAAGTTTACGATGATTTATATTTGTGCAAAAGATCCTGCTCCCAAAGTTTTTCATTTAGAATTGTCTTCTATCTGGATCTTCTTGGACCTTTTGCAGTAGATTTGTTTGGTTTTTGGAAAAGCCATACAATATTTAATCTTACAAAGTGAAAGGAAGGGTAACAGGGTTAAAAATTTATTTTGATCAAAAATAAGTTTTGACTAAGTTAATGAAACTAGCTTTCTCTAGAGGCTTATAGGCTGTAGGTAAGTCTTTTTCATGGACTTCTTTGAAATGAGTTCTAGTGTGTTTGAGTAATCGTAGCAGAATGGGCTTAGGATATAGCCTTTCCAGTGTGGATATTTTAAATGTTAATTTTCTGGCTATATAATTTAGTATGTTTTGTTTAGATTCTGAGTTGTTATTTTTCCTTTATTGTTAATTTTTTTTAAAAGGACACTATTTTGTGGAACAGGTACCTGTTTACATGTCAGGAAATTTGGGTTCTTTTTCTGGCTCTTAAAACAATTAGGTATGTTGACCTTAGAAAAGTCACCTTTCTTGGCCTCACTTTTCTCACCTATAAGTGAGTAGATAGTTCTAGATAAGGAATAGGCAAACTTTTTCTGTAAAGGGCCAGATACTCATAACTCTTCAGCCTTGTTGGAAAGCCACATAGGCACGTGTATGTAAAATGGGTGTGGTTTTATTTATAGCAGTAGACCAGATTTGGCCTATGGGTGCTAGTTTGCAACTCCTAGATTACTAAGGCCCCTTCCAGCTCTTAAATTCTATGAGTTTTATGCCTAAGTAGAATACAGTCTTACCTGTTGAGAATTCCCTGAAATACTCTATTTGAGAAAATACTTATCAA
This sequence comes from Vicugna pacos, assembly GCF_048564905.1. Lineage (NCBI taxonomy): Eukaryota > Metazoa > Chordata > Mammalia > Artiodactyla > Camelidae > Vicugna > Vicugna pacos. The sequence continues at coordinate 26,543,441 of NC_133011.1, read as the reverse complement.
ATGTTCTTAATTTTTGAGTGTGTAAATGGCAGCATCTTAATCTTATAGCAGAGTCGGTAAACCTGATTAGGGTTTGTATCTTAGTAAATATGTCCTCCTGTTTAATCTGCCTTAATATTTATTTTAGGCATTATAAAATGTCTGTGAACCAAATAATAGTCACTTACTTTCTCATTTTAGAAATGTATGTTCTGCGAATGACTCGAGCTAGACGTTCCCAAGTAGAGCAACAGCAGCTCATCAGTGTTGAAAAGGCTTTGGCAATTCTTTCTCAGCCTACGCCCTCACTTGTTGTGGACCATGAGCGATTAAAAGTATGTAAATTGAAATCATAATGCTTTCATTGTGCAGTTTACTAACATAACCCACCAAAAGAGGGATTGTAGTGTAGTACATAGTATCTATTTGGCATGCAATAAATAATAATCTTTTATGAAAGGATAAACTTGGTATAGAATAACTTTTCATAAGGGCAGTGATTGGAGAAGGCTGGTATGTTGATATTACAGGTTTTACAGAGTTGTCTATTCACTGATCCCATACATTGCTTTAGTGACCATAACCTTACAACCATTTTAGCTGGTTTTTACTTAACCACAATGGCATGTTTTTGTTAACTATGAGGTATAGAATATTATGGTAGAACAAGACTTGAATCACAGAAATTCAGTGATTCCATTTCAGTCGTGAGAAAAAACACTGAGCAGATAGAAAATCCTTTTAGTAAGAAAAGAACCCTGAAATGGTGAGGTAGTTCATCATTTATGTACTCTCTTTTTGTTTCACATAACAGAATTAATTATAATATGCTTATAGTACCATAAAATACCCTGCAAAAAGTTGCCTTTTTTCCTGCTAATGTAGTTTGAAATTATTTTTTAATTTGTCTATAGAGATTTATGGCTAGAATTGAAATTGGCAACTTCCTCAGCTGTAGGTTTTAGGACGGGAGTTATCCAGGGGAGAGGCCAGGATCATAGAATGTTGATAAAGTTAACTTACAGCTAAATGTCAGAGCCACTGTCAGAGGCTGCAGTGTCTCATCATATGGCTTGGTCTGCCTTCTCTCTGGCTTATATGCTAAAAATGTCCCCAGATCTTCAAAATTAAAGTATTCTTATCTTAGGAAATTTCTCTCACATGGGTAAACATTCATGTTTTCTTTTAGAATCTTTTGAAGACTGTTGTTAAAAAAAGTCAAGAATACAATATTTTTCAGCTGGAAAATTTGTATGCTGTCATCAGCCAGTGTATTTATCAGCATCGCAGGGACTATGACAAGACAACACTTATTCAGGTAAACTAATCTATATAAGAAATTAATTGATTATAAAAACTTCTAAAGGCTTTTTTTAAATACATCAATTATGGATTATTTTTAGGTACAACTGAGTTCTGTACTTTTTTAAATCTAACAAATTAGTTTCTGTTTCTTTAATAAACAGTGGAATGCTGTAAACTGTAGAAAAATCTATTTTGTTTGTGTATTAATGAAGATACATAGCCCCTTTTTAAGATAGACTTAAGATAGACCTATTTGACTTTACTTAATCTTGCTTAATAGTGGGCCTTAGAGTACTAAGTTTTAAAAATAGATATTGGCTGTTTATATAGTATAATATATATATTACTGGTATCTACTGTATACCGACTAGTATATAAAATATATAGTATTTAGTATACCTACTAAAGTGTGCCATGACACCTACACAGTATATATATATATATATATATATATATATATATATATATATATATATATATATATATATACTAGTATTTACAAAATAATAAAGTATTAATATATATAAATACACCAGTGCCTTGATTATAAATATTTGAATTTAATGTAAGATGAACACATCTCAGACTCATTTCAAAGGGATTTAAATAATGAAGTCCCATCAGTGAATATTGTCTTGTAAGTGTCATGAATACTGAACAGAATTTCTGTTTTCACTATCAGATGGGTGAAATAAGGTTGATTACTGCAAAAAAAAAAATCACCAATGGGGTAGTGTTTCTTTAATTTTTTCCATATAGAAACTTATTTTTTCTTCTATCTTTTATCTAGAAAATGGAGCAAGAGGTAGAAAACTTCACTTGTTCCAGATCATGATAATCATGGTATCAAATATTCTTTATATTCAGTTCCTATTTAATTCACCTTTGTCATGTTTGCATAACTGATACAAGATGAAATCCTGCATCTTTAAGGAAAAGATTAAAATAGTAAATAAAAATATTTAAACTTTCTGGTATTTATGTACATGTGTAAGATAAATTACAGAGATAACTGATAAATATTTGAAGTTTGATTAAACAAGGCACTGTGGTAATAGTATTGCTGTGGGTATCAGTAGTTGATGTGTGGCCAACTCTTAATAAAGTTATTTTGATAACCAATGTTTATGGCACTTAAGAGTACTTAGTGACATTGACATTTTTTGTTTTAAGCACTTTTAATTTTATCCTTCCTAGAAATAGTTTATCAGACTAGAGACTTACTTGACCATCGTGTCTTTGCCATCCTTTTGTTATCTTTGTTTTCTTTAGTGCCCATTTCTCACCTGCCTTTAGCTTCCTCTTGCCCGTTCACTTAAAAGCCAGTGTTCAAGTCATAATTTGCAGGGGGTTCCTTGAATAACTTCTCACTTCTGGCTGCACCACAATTCTGTACTTGAATGTCAAAATTAATGCTTTTTAGATAAACATTTTTATAATTCTAATTTGGGTTAATAAAAATGTAAAATATTTTTGGTTTACTTTTATGATTATACTTAACAACCAAAATATTAGTAACTACTTGTTAAACATTTGTAATAGCACAGAGTTTTTATATTTGAAAACTGTTTATATCCTTCTAAATGTGTGTTTAGGTTGTATTCTATAGATGCCTTTTATATACAATTATATAAATATAAATATTATAAATTTTGTATTGATACCAAAAATACATTTCTTAAAGCAATAAAACCATTCACCACCATGCATATTCTTTCTCCCTCCCTTCCTCGCCTTTTTTTCTTCTATTTTTAAGGAGATATTCTAGTATGAATTTGTGAAATAGCTTCTGTTGGAAACTTCTTTTGAGGGGAATAGAGGTTAGTAATTTCATATGAGATATTCTGATTCTAATACCATTTCTGAGTTGAACTGTCTTTTGTTGTCGATTATCTGCATATTGTATTTAAAGCCTTCTAAAACCCCATAATTCAGTTACCTTAATTAGTAGATACTGTCTTATGTAATGCATCACACAGTGCCAGTAACTGAAAACGTTTAAGTATGTGTATATTCCTGCGTTCACATGCACACACACACATACTCGTTTTTATTGAAGTTTATTATAACTTACTCTAGTGACATCTCTTATAACTAGGATTTCATTTTGTATGTATGCCTTCTGTAATAAATTTTAAAGGTGAAAATTGCTTCTCAATTTTGTTTCTATGTCTTCATTTTTTTTAAATGTCCTAAAAATAGTGCTATGTAAAACAAGTACAAAAATCTGCTTTATTACTGTGCATAATTTAAAATGCTATTGACCCTGGAATGTTTATATTCATTAGCTACAAAGATTAATGTGCTTCTTTTTCTTTCATTCCCTACTGTCTACAGACATGGGAAATAATTTGTCTACATTTCTATGTAGACTTCCAAAACCATGCTGAAATTCGTAAGCCTAGAATGTTTCTTTCTCATTTTTTGCTTAAAAGTGCAATCAGGCTAAACTATTAGGCAAGAAAAAGAAACAGGCATCCAAATTGGAAAGGAAAAAGTAAAACTCTATTCACAGATGATCTTATATGTAGAAAATCCTAAAGAATCCACAAAATATTTGATAGAACTAGTAAATTCCACAAAGCTGTAAGATAAGTCAACATAAAAATCAGTCATATTTCTGTATAATAGCAATGAAAGATCCAAAAAAGGAAACTAAGAAAGCAATTCCATTTACAATAGCATCTAAGACAATAAAACACCTAGGAATGTTTAACCAAGAAGGTGTAAACTTGTACACTGATAACTTCAAAATCTTGCTGAAAAAATTAAATAAGACCTAAATAAACAGAAAGAGATCCTGTGTTCATGTGTTGGAAGATCTTGTGTTCATGTATTAGGAAACAGTGTTAAAATGTCAGTATTCCCCAAAGCAGTCAGTAGATTCAGTGCAATACCTATTAAAATCCTAAAGGCCTTTTTTACAGAAATGGGAGCGTTAATCCTAAATTCATAATGGAACTGCAAGGGACCCTGAATAGCCAAAACAATCTTGAAAAAGAAGAGAAAGTTGGAAGACTCACACTTTTTTACTCCAAAATGTACAGAAAGTTACATTAGTAAAACAGTGTGGTACTGGCATAGGGATAGACATAAAGATCAGTGCAACAGAGTTGAGAGTTCAGAAATAAATCCACATTATCTGTGGTCAGTTGACTAACAACAGTGGCTGAGACCATTCAGTGGGGAGAGAATAGTCTCTTCAACAGATGGTGCTTGGAAAGTGACATCCATATGCTAAGGAATGAGGTTGAACTTCTACCTCATACTACATACAAAAATAACAAAATGGAGTAAAGACCTAAATTTAAGAGCTGAAACTATGAAATTTTAGAAGGAAACAAGGGCAAATCTTGATGGCCTTGAATTTGGTGATGATTTCTTAAATATGGCATCAAAAAAAAAAAACTCCACTAGCAACTAAAGAGAAATTAGATAGATGGTACATCATCAAAATTAAAAACATTTATGCCTCTACAGATAGTATCTGTTCTATAATTTTGTAATTATGTAACTTAATATAATATCTTAAAACTTAACAAGAGAAAGACAATCCAGTAATAGATATTTCTAATGACTTAACAGTTTTGAGGAGTACTGATCAAGTGTTTGAGAAGATAACGGAATTTGTTTTTTCTCATGATTGGGGCTATGGGTTTGGGGGAGGAATATCACAGAAGCAGAGTGATTGTATCAAGGTTACATGCGATCAGTGTGGGTTATGACTGTTGATTGACCTTGATCACCTGGCAGAAGTGGTGTTTCTCAAGTTTCTCCACTGTAAAATTACTGTTTTGAGTACTGTATTCCAGAAGATCACTATGTACAGCCCATTCTTAAGGAATGAGGAGTTATGCTCCCCCTTTGCCTTTAAAAAAAAAATGATTCTATCAGGGATCCTTTTAAGTATGCACTGTAGAATCAACTGAAGTTATTTTAGACTCACTTAAGGACTTGGTTAGGACTTGAGTATAAGGTAACTACTTCTTGATGGGAGGTATTGTGGGGGTAAAAATGCACTTTATATTAGGATAGAGGAAAAGATTGCTAGTTTGCCTCGTAATATCCATTCTCTCATTCCTTGTAGCAAAGCCCTGAGCTGGAAAATGATGTTTTCTGGCTTCCATTGCAGCAGTATGTGGCCATGTGACTAAGTTCTAGCCAATGAGATACAAAATGAACCTGCTTCCTTTTACCTGCTGCCTGGGGGGAAATATGTCAATATTTTTTATTTATTTATTTATTTATTTATTTATTTATTTATTTATTTATTTATTTATTTTTATACAACGAGAGCCAAAAGTGCTCTCACCCCATACCTTCCAAAGACCTTTCCTAGAAATTGTGCACACGTTCCTTTCTATCTCATTGGCTAGAACTTAGTCACATGGCTGCATTTGCTGCAATGGAATAGAGAAAGAGAGAGGGAGGGAGGAAATAACTGGAATTCCAGAAGCTATCTTGGACTATAAGGTGATCTTAAAGATGGAAAGATTCAGGGACAGTAATATTTTTAATGCTTAGGGTCTTATTCAGGACTTGTTGCTTATAGGAAGTAAAAGCTGAAAAAGTAAAGAGCCACTGAGTCCTTGAGCACACAAGTGGCATGGCCAAATGGACTTGAAAGCTTTCCTTGGATGGCCTAGAAAAGTGACAGACTAGAGACAGAAGAGTCAAAAGAAAAACTTCAGAGGCATTTTTGTAAAGGAAAACTTAGTAAGACCTTGCCTAGTAATACAGTACCTTCTAAAGATAATTCCATGGTTGTCGAAATAAGCCCCTGGGGATTGGTGGAGATATTTACAGTAATAGAGAAAAAATTGCCAGTTTCAGGGATGAGTTGAATACAGTTGGAAACATTATGATTTTCAAATAATACTGGGAGGCAGAAGAGAGTACAGTCTTTATAATCCATAGTTTGACTATAACTTGTGGTAGGCTGAAAAACAGCCACCCAAAAGGTATCTTCATCCTAATCCCTGGGGCCTGTGATTGTTTCCTTCTGTGGCAAAATAGAAAAAGAAAAGTTTCTTTAGATGTAATTAAATTCAGGATATGCAATGCGGAGATTATTTTGGATTGTGTGGACCCTAAAACAGTTATGTATCCTGATGAAAGGGAGAATGAGGTTTTAGAAGAAGAGGCAATGTGACCATCAAGTCAGAAATTCAAGTCTTGTGGCCACAAGCAAGGCAATGCTGGCAGCCAGTCCACCAGGAGCTAGATGAAGCAAGGAACCAAGTTCCCCCTCGTTCCTCCAGAGGAGTGCAGCCCTGCCAACACCTTGATTCTGGCCTCTGAAGCTGGAGGAGTTATGGCTGTCTATAAGTCAATGATGAGGAGAAACTGCAGCCATTTTAAGTCCCTCCCATTGAGGTGAGTCTTCCTCAGGAGGTGAGATTGTCATATGAGAGGAGGATGAGGAAGGAAATGAAAGAGGTTCTGAATCGATTTTATAGGAAGGGGAATTTCTCACCTTGGAGTAGGAGTGCTACAAGTTTCAAAGCAAAAGGAAGGAGAATGGTTTTTGCTTTTTTAAAACAAATTTTGTTCAGGGTGGAAAGCATGATTGGAATTTCTTCAGACTACACTTACGAAGGAGACCAGCAACTGCCATTTCTCTGAATCAGATGTGCGCTTCTTAGTCTTTTTCATGCTCTGCCACACCAGTGCGTATCTAACTCCTACTATCCTTCATTTCTCAGCATAAAAGTTACAAAATCAAACTTTTTTTAGGTCAGGAACTATGTGTGTTTCATTTTATGATTATAGATCCAGCACTTATTAATAGGTCTGTATTTGACACTAAATAAATATTGCTTGACTGAATGAGCAGTGGATAAGGAGAGCAGATTAAGGAGCAGAACAGGAAGATATAAAGTTATTAGAAAACAGAGGCCCATGGGGCTGCGGTTCTGAAGGGAGGCCTGCCCTTCAGGAAAGGAGAGTGAGATAGAGCTAATAGCATCTAATTAAAAGTTACAAAATCATGTCAATTATATTTTTAGAAGTTGCTTCTGTTAGTTTTATTCAATTCCAAGGCTACAAAAGAACAAATTTTCACTTCAGCTTGCTAATAGTTAATTGTTCAAATATTGGACATGTTTGTGAGATTGAAACCCATCTAATTAATGATTGTGTATTCTTAGCCTTGCATAGTCAGTAACGTGACTGTAGAAAGGCTGGAAGGTTTGTGGAGTTTTTCATTTGGTTTTCTTAGTAGTTCTGGGAACAAACACAAAATACCAAGAAATACATATTTATACATAAACGTATATTTACATATTTAAATTATACAAAATAGGGTATAAAATATATAGTTAATATGTAATTACATAAAACAAGTTGTATATATAAAATAAATTACATTTATTCGTAAATAGTGATGAGAGAGCAGCCATCAGATAGTGTTTGGTTAATAACAGATGGGTTTTATTGGTTAAGATTCTTTTGGTTGCAAGCAATAGAAATTTGCTCTGGCTCATTTTAACCTTTAAGGCATCTTTAGGAAGGATGTAGTTACCTCACAGATGGTCAGAACAACCAAAAGTCAATGGAGAGAACCAGGGCTGCTGCAAGCTCTTAGAGGAATTCTTAAAATAGTTGCTATTAATGTGACGAATGTCCGCGAAGACACTCAGGCTCAGTGCTTCTCCATTCGACATTACAAAATTCCCCCTAACAAAAACTGGATCGGTCTTGATGTCCTGCCTAGCTTTGGCCAGAGGCCAGGGTCACATAATTTAGACATCCCTGTAGAAAACCCCCATGGTAAGGAAATATGAACCAGAAGCCGCCCCAAGAGCTGTCTGTCATAAAGGTTAACAAAGACACAATTTACTGACATAATTTCTAATGTGCACTTAAACCAGTTCTTTGAGCTATAGAACCGGTGATCTTTCAAACTTTGTGTGTGCTTTAAACACCATATTTTATTTAATACTTACAAAGACCCTAGGAGGTGAATTCTCATGCTATTTTCATTTTACAAATAAAGAAATTGAGGCTTACGTTAGGTAATTTACCAATTTCACACATAAGTGGCAGAAGCAGGGCTCCACTAGGTTTGTGTGATAGAAGTCCATGTTCTTCATCACCGCCCCTGAACAGGCACTGTAGATAGCCTACTTGTAGGCTCTTGGCATTCAGCATCCTGATGTGTGACACTGTTGGCAATCTGCAAACATCTGTAACTCCACCTGAGACTGTTCTTGTGTTCCGTGCTGGAAGTGACAGGAAGTTAACATCCCTGGGAATAGCTGCCAACCAGACAAAGGTAGGAGCCAGTGAAGAATACCTCAGTTCCCTTGCCCCTTGGGTGGGACAACTCTGAGGTGTGTTCTGTACTTTGTGTTGGTTCACCATTGGAGCTAAGCCCTAGGTCTCAGAGCAATAACCTGCTTGAAACAGACTCCATTAGCTTCCTTCCCTTCCCTTTCTCACTCCCTACTCCCCTGACGGTATTTCTTGGCACTGCCTCCCAAATGACTCACTCTCACATCTTTTTCTCTGGATCTGCTTTACAGAGAACCCAAGACCCTCACTCCCTTTATACAGTAAAAGTAGAAAAATATGAAATGCCCCAACAATAACTATGATTTTTTTTGTTTTCTCAACTACTATTGAACCTCACAAATCAACATTCTTTTCCTCAGTATTTATTGTGATAGCCTAACAATTTTATTTTCAAATTTATCCCCATTTTAAAGATTGTCTTAATTATTTTGTAGCAATGTTAAATTATGTTTTTTATTCTGTTTTTAAGAGGAAAAATCTGGAAGCTTCATGTTTAGGCTATGTAATTTTAGTATGCAAAGGTTGGAATTGAAATCACTACATTTGAGCAATCAACCCTGCCAACATCCGAGCTCTGGCTGGGTGTCAGAGAATAGCACTTAACATGCAGTGAGAGGGCTCTTGGAATACTACTACCTTCAGAGCACATGCCAAATCAAAATCATTTAAACGTCCAAAAGATATGAGACAAACAGTTAACAAATGAAAAAGTGCCAAACATGGGTATCCTGGACATGCAGACATTGTGAGCTACAAGTATTGGTTTAAAGGACCATTGTGAAACTTCAACTGGCTTAAAGATTGACTTGGAGAGAAAAGAGTGGGGAGGCACTCATTGCAATAGATAATGTATTCATGAAATAATTTGGAAACTGATTACGTGTGATGAATCCTAATTATAGCTATTTACTGTGGTGAATATTTAGGAAAATCAGGGTCTTAAAAAAAGGCACTAGCGTCTGCTTTAATTATTTAGGAAGAAAAATAAGTTACCCCAATCTTACGTTCTGTAATTATTTTTTACATTCAGTTTACGTGTTTTATATTTAGGACCACAGCATATGTCTCTTTTCTGTTTCTTCCTAAAAATTTTCTTAAGACTCCTTTCCCACCCACCAGGGAGAAAATGTAAATTACCACCATCACTCAAATGAATTCCCTGGTTTCTTCTGAACCTTCACCTCACAGCTGTTGCATGAAATATAATCACTAAAGTACTAGCTAAATGAAAATGTCTATCCAAAATGACGGTTTTCTAATATCCTTACACCAAATAACTTTGCAGGAGAAGAAACAGAGAAAATTAAACACATTTTTTTTCCATCTAAAAATAGCTAATCTGGAAATACACCAAGAGGCTAATAGTGGTAAGGAAGGGAGAACCATGAATGAATTCTTATCTCTATTTTTTTTTTAAGTTTCTGTAAAGTGATTATATCCCTTTGGCAACAAAATATTTTATAAAAATGTGAAAGTTGCTTTTTAAGCTGTAATTTGTATTTTAATTGTGAAATCTGAAATATCTAATAGGCAAAAAAAAGATCGCAAAAAACTTGTTTATCTAAACTGAAACATCATGTATTTTTTATATTTTTATACTCTCCTGCCACTGTCTTTGGGCAACTGTTTCTCAAAACAAGTTGTTCAAAGGCTGTAGATCTTACCTGATGATCAGAAAGGAGGTATTTAACCTTTGGCTACATGCATAATACAAGCATAGCATTATATCACTTTGCGGGCTGCAAACTTCATACCTCTCAGCTAGCTATGAAACAGGAGAGAAAGAAATGTGTAAGAAGGAAGTAAATTACAAAAATACCTGAACTACAAAATAGTTGACCAATTCACAAGAGGTCCAAGCTAATTGGTTTACATTTTCAATATATAATATTCATAATTAAAAAGACAAGACAACACGAAGATATTATTTAGGGTATTTTGATTGTATCCATGAGGTCAGGGACCATGTCTGTTTTGTCCAATTAATAGCTGCTGAATTTATGTATTTAGGTATATACCCCAATGCCTAAAAAGCATTAGGAGAGAAAGAAGAATGAGATACGGTCCCTGCCCCCTAAGGAAGGTGTAATACAGTAAAATTACATGTTAATGCACCTAAATTGCCTCAAATCTCAGTAAAGAATTCGGGTTTGCTTTTACTTTCTTATCATCCATGGCACAGAAGGACAGACATCATGGTGCAGTGGAGAAGCAGGGCCTGTGGCATCAAACATGGGCTTCAATCTTCTTGACCATGTTCTCCCAAAAAGATGCCTTTTGTTAAGGCAAAATTGCAGAGATGTTTACTGCTCACCAAAATGTCCTTGTGCTCCTCCACATGTCCTGTGACTAGGGCCGATCAAACAGCTCTAAGCCGAAGTGCCATGTGTCACTTCTAAACCAAAGCCTTTAATTGCTGGTGGAAAGCTCTCTTCCCTCTGCCTTGGTAACCTAGAAGACGTGTATTCCAAATGATACAGCCAGAAAGAGGAAGCAGCCTGGATCCCCGAGTCTCCAATTAGTAGGAGTTGCCCCTGGGAGTCACTGAAAGCTACAAGAAACCTTGATGAATGAGAAGTAAATCATTATTTGTTATAGCAGCACAGCCTGGTCTGTTCTGACAAATAGAACTAATATAATAACCACCTGATGGCTGTTGAGCCCGTGATGGAAGAATCAGCATGAAGGCAAGACTATGAGATCTGCTTTATAAAAGTAGCCAAAAATTGATGTCTTTCTGTGCTGATTCACTTCACAAACAATGGAAAAGACCTGACCAACATCCAGCCCTACCCAAGCCCCTACTATGCACTCTTTAAACCTGAATAAACCTTTGTTCCCACAACTTGTGGGACTTTTGCAAAGCCATCTTCTTGGGCCTCAGTTTTCCTTGTCTATAAAATTGGGCATGTAGTCCTAGCACTCAGGATTGTCCTGAAAGTAAATTACATAGCAAAGCACTTAGCTCAGGGTCTGGCAGGTAGAAGTGCTTCACAAGAATTGTTTCCTTCCCTATCTTTTATCTGAGGCCAGAGCTTCTCAACACCGACTGCATTTTAGAATCATTTGGGAAGCTTTAAAAAAAAAAAAATCAATGCCTGTATCCCACCCTAAACCAAATAATCAGAATCTGGAGATAAGGCGGGGGCATAGATGTTTTTTAAAAGCATCAGGTGATTCTGTTGTCCAGCCAGGGTTGAGAAACATTGCCCTAGGCAATGTGTAAATAAAATATTTGATTACACTTTTATTTCAAATAAAGCCTTCATAACTAAAGAAGAAAAAAAAGACATAGGGTGACCACTTTTTCACAGACTTGGAGCTTTAAAAAAAGGCTTATTTATAAATGACAGGCACAAAGAGTCAATAAGCAGTTACTGGATGCTCTGAGGGACTGAAGGGCATTCAGGTAAGCCCCGTGATGTTGCAATGGAAAGAACAGGCTCAGGTACCGTTGACGTTGTTTATAGTTATGACTGTTTTGTGTTGTTATGGGCTGAACTGTGTCTCTCTGAATTCAGATGTTGAAGTCCTAACCCCAGTACCTCAGAATTTGTACCTGGAGATAAAGTCTTTGCACAGGGAATTAAATTAAGTGAGATCATTAGGGTGGACCCTAATCCTATATGATTTGTGTCCTTATAAGAGAGGAGTTTGAACACAAACATGTACAAGTGGAAGACGATATGAAGCCACTGGGAGAAGACAGCCATCGATCTACACGTCAGGGAGAGAGACTCAGGACAAATCCTTCCCTGAGGGGCCTCAGAAGGAGCCAGCCCTGCTGACACCTTGACCTCACACTTAGAGCCTCTGGAACTTTTAGAAAAATAAATTTCTGTTGTTTAAGCGACCCAGTCTGTCATGCTTTATTACAGCAGCCCCAGCAAACGAATATAGCTATCCATGCTGCAGCTAAAGCATGTGCTAGGTTTTTGGTGAATGGGAGAAATAGCTACCCTGCCTCCGTTTTATTAAGAGATGTTCAGAGAGATGGATTTTTACAAGGTCCTTGAACTGAGTACTTCAGCTGTTTGATAGAAAGGTAATTTAAAATATTAGAGAAGGCTGCCTGTTTATAAGGTTACTGGGCAACTGACTGGGCAGGTTAACCTCTCCAAACCTTGGCTTCCTCATGGTGTTAACTGCAAACAGCATCAACTACCTCACAGAGACACCAGGAGGGTAAAATGAGATAACACATCTAAAGTGTCTGGAGATTAGTGAGCTGTGAGGTTTCCTGAAAGAGGGAAGTTTGCAATGGGTCGGAAAGTTCTTGATGACTGAAGTAGAATTTCCCTTGCAGTGTTGATGTTCAACCATCTGACAGTTTTAGGAATGGGTATCTCTTCTTAGAGATATTGACTTAAAAAAATTTTTATTGAAGTATAATTTGCTTTACAATGTTGTGTTAGTTTCAGGCATACAGCAAAGTGAGTCAGTTATACATATATATATTCTTTTTCAGATTCTTTTCCACCATAGGTTACTATAAGATATTGAATATAGTTCCCTGTGCTGTAAGATTGGTCCTCATTTATTTTATATATAGTAGTATGTATATATTAATCCCAAACTCCTAATTTATCCCTCCTCCCAAGATATTGACTTTTTATATAGCTTGCAGCCCTTGGTTCTACAAGAATGTTGTAAGTTTTTCCCCAATTACAGGCATTTTTCTAGATCAGTATTTCTCGAAGTGAAGTCTACAGGTCATTCACATAAGGGTCACAAGCTGCCTGTCAAATGTAGATTCATGATCTCACCCCCCAGATTTACTGAATGGAGACTCTCCCGGGAGCAGAGTCTGAGAATTCACACTTTAAACAAAGTTCCCAGATAATTTTCATGCACATTAAAGTTCCTCTGCTAAGACTTTAAACAAAGGAAAGCCTTACGTTTTCTCACTCTAATATTGCTTTCTAGTTGGCTATTCTCCTAGGGTTATTTGTGTCCTAAGGTTTTAGGTCAAAAAACATACACTGGTACATTTTTTTCAGAAGTAGTGTCAACATAGCCACTAACTTTTTGGTGGAAAAGTACACACCAATGAATGAACCAACCCAGGAGACATCATGAGTTTTTTAAAGTGCATCAACATACTACTCTTTGAATAAATACTGTGAAATCAGTTTTCCCCCCTTTTCTTGTTTTGTATCTATAATCCTATTGTCCTTTATATATGGACTTATGCTAGACACAGAAATTGGGGAGGAGTAGAGTGCGGAGGGCACTTCCAAAATACTAAATTGTTTTTACTGTTGTTATCAATAACATTATTGTTTTCACAAAGCAAGCACTAAGAGGAATAGGAAATGACCCTAAATTGACTTTGAAAACTTGCTCAGTCTGAACTAGCTTTAAGTAGGAACGTTTTTTTGTTCACCTTCTGAAGTAGCCATTAGAGAGAATAGTAGGAGTATTTCACTAGGGCTAAATTCGCAAGTTCACCTGGCTCCAGTTAAAACGTTAAAGCATCTTAGTTTGATGTCTTTTTGGCCAATCTGTTTCATGGCATAGTGTTTTTCAGAAGATTCTTTCACCAAAAGTAGAAAAAGGAAAAATAATAACAGAAGGAAACTACTTCAAAAAGTGGTGTTGAAAGTCTGTGCCTCTTCAGATGACACGAGAGCTTAGAACTTCTGATTCAAAGCTCTTCATTTCCCACAAATATATATTTTTTTTTCACTGTTCCAAAGGTGGAAGAGGCTCTGAATAGCAAAAGTTCTGTGCTTTTTAAAACCTACTGGACAATTTCTCATCTCTAACAGTACTGAAGTTTTGCCATGCCAGACTGTGTATGACAAATCACAAAACATAAGCATAAAAAAATCAACTCTTCTAATTGTGCCAATCCATGGGTGAAAACTTACTTCTGGAGCCGCACAGCTGTTGAAATCAGTCATATTTACAATTTTTACAAATGTGTATATTTTAATAAAAACAAGTTACTTTGTAAGTATGATCTCCAAACAGATTTATGTGGGCTGGCACAATCTGCTATGCTAAACATATATTCATATTGCTTAGGTCTGCAACCAGTTTTTTTTTTAATTTGAGTGGTGATAACAGTCTTGCTTTGTACAAGGATACTAAATAATTGGCAGCTATTCAGGTAAGGACACTGTTCTCAGCACTGCTATTAAAATTGTTTTCCTGGACAGAATTGCCCTCTGGGCCTGGCCCTAAATTGGGGGAACTTTGGGCTGCTGGCATTGGGCAGACAGCTTATAGAGAAAAGGAGGTGACTATAAACTGATGCTAAAGAAGGGGAGGAGAAAGAGGAGGATGAGTGGGAGGGAAAAAAGGAAGGAAAAAAGGAAGGGAGGGAGGGAGAAAGGAAGAGAGAGAGAGAGAAGTTAGGTTCATATTCATCAGTCCCTTAGAGGGGTCTCTGTATGTACCTCTCCTTGATCTAACACCTCCTCTTGCCTGATGTCTTTATGCTCATGCTTTTGCTTGGTTACTAGACTGTAATCTCCTTGAAGACAGAAATACTGCCTGACTCAGCTTTGCATCTCCCACAGTGCCTGGCATATACTAGTGCTCAAAAACCTAGCTGTTAAGTGCATGAACAAAAGAATGAATTTCTGTTTCTGAAGTATTTCCTTTCCTTAGCGATAAATCCTAAGCAGTTCTCAGTGGGCACAGTACTGCCCCCTAGGGGGCATATTGAAATTTTGTGGGGGCAGTTTTTGTTCAGTAGTTCTCATTTTAGTGCCAGTTTTTCTATAATGAAAAACTTTTGATTATTTTTATTGATATTTGTAAAGTATTTAGAACAAATTACTTTTGCTTGTTTCATCTTTATATTATTAGAACATTACAGTGGTTTCTTGTACATAGTTTACATTATCAATGAATGTAATTCCAGGAAAGTAAACTGGTGTTACTTTTTTTTGTATATTCAGGGTGTTGAGTATGGCAGGACTGAGTACCTACGTTTACAAGATCATAAAGCTTTGCTTGCTTCTGCTTCCACAAGTTCTAGGTTTCTAAGATGACATATACCCCCCAAAAAGAAGCTGGTGTACACGTTCAACTAGGCTTTCACTTTAAGCAACTGCACAGAGTATCCGACTGAGGGTGGGGAATGAACATCAAGGCACCAGAGAGGTCCCACACGTCCTGGCCCGCGAATTCGTGCAGAGCAGCTTACAGGATGAGCCGTTTCTCTTCGCTTTGATTTGTATTTTTCTCCATTTTATAAATGGGGCGGGGGAAGGGGAGGAAGGGAAGGAGAGAGGTGGGGAGGGGCGGTGACACCGTCCGGTTTTCCCCAAAGTCTAGGTCCTTAGCTGGCCGCCGCTGCGAAGCCGGTTCACTTTGAAGCTGTCCGGATTTGACGAACACAGCTCGAAAAGAAAGGTCTCCAGAAGAGTGACTCGTGAAGGGGAAAAGGGGGCTTTCAGGGAGCGGAGAGTGGCTCCGTCTCGCATGGCGGTTCTGAACTTTTGGTGTCAGCGAGTGGAGGGACAGCAGTTGACAGGAGGTGGGATTTCGGGCTAGAATCGAGAAGGGTCTCAGGAAGGCGGGGCTTCTATTGACAGTGGGCGGGATACCGACAAAAGGGGCGGGGCTTGGATAGTACTCTCACCAAATGGGGCTTATGATGACAAGGGGCGTTTCTCACGATCCGGCGGGGACCTTAGGAAAACGGAGCGCCCAGAGGGCGTGACCACAGCTGACAGAAGGCGGGACTACTTTCTGGATTGACACGAGTGAAGACCAGGCTTCTGCCGATAGCAGGCGGAGCTATCGTCGGCAAGGGGCGGGGCCACTCCGAGACCTGGGGAAGGCGGGGCTTCTATTGACAGAGGGCGGGGCTTAGGGAGATGGGGCGGGACTTCTGTTGACAGAGGGGCGGGGCGGCTCCCTACCTCGAGTCTTGCGCCAATCCGGCGGGTAGAAGCCCGGGTCGAACCCCAGAGGAGCAGCAGGGTCCGGGAGTGCAGAGCTGGGCGCGGAACGGGGTGGGGGCGCGCGGAGGGCGCGCGGACGGGAGGGCCCCGCCTCGGCCGGCTCTTCCCCTCCCCCCCCGCCCCCGGTCGGCCGCCGGGGCGCGCGCCTCGCCTCGCACCCCCACCCCTGACTCTCCACGCTCCGTCGGGTCCGCGGAGCTGCAGAAGCGGTGAGCCGGTTCGCCGAGCGGTTCCGGGTGTAGGGTTCACAGGTCAGAGTTGACTCCCTGAAAAGTGCAGCCGGTTTGAAATGCAAGATGGCGGCGGCGGGGCGCTGAGAGGCGCGGCGGCCCCTGCAGGTAGCGGCGCGAGCGGGCTCCGTGACGAGCGGCCCGGGGCGTTCGGAGCTGCGGGTGGGAACCGGCAGCGCAGAGCCCGCGGCCGGCACAGCCGGCCGGGAAGGCGAGTGGCGCGCGGGCCGCATGGAGGAGGGCGGGAGGCCCCGGGGCAGAGACCCCAGGGGGCTGAGCTCGCTGGTCGCGGCTGGTGGTCTGGCGGACCGGCGCGGGGCGTCCAAAGGGGAGGGACCGGGCCTGCCTGAGCTGGGATCGCCGCCAGGGGACAGCCCCTGTGCCTCCTTTACGCTCTAGGTGTCTCTGCGACCGTGGAAGGAAACGGGAGGTGGGCTCTGTCAGGGGAAATCTCAGCACCCCCTGCCTACGAGAGGACTGAGCAACTTGGGGTTGTTGAGGGGAGCGAGGACCGGGTCTCTTTGGAAGGAGGTGGCGGACGCTACAGGGGTGGAGCACCCCAGCACTGTCGAGGGTCCTAGGAGAGGTCGGGAGCCCTGCCCTGCGGGGGCGTGTGGCCTCGTGGGGACTCGGTCTCCCTGAGAGTCAGGAGAGGTTCTCTTGCCGGAGCTGAGGGCCCTGGCATTGGGGTTGGAACCCTGGGAAACCCTTCGGGGAAAGGCTGGGCACTTCTTTCCCGGCAAGACTCAAGAGTTGAGTCCTTAAGAACTGTATTATGTTTTGGGGAAGCCCTGGGACTTAGGTAGAAGTTGATCAGAGAGAACGGAAATGTGATCCATCCCTTTCAGGAGGGAGACAGGGAGGTTGACCAGGGACTGCTCCAAACCTTAGGGCCTAAAGGGAACAATCTCCTGATCTTCTCGTGGAATGAAGGATTAGGAAGGAGCTGTGAGAGGAAGGGGGTCTCATGGCAGGAAAGAGAGCCCTGAAGGATGCCCTTTCCCTGTGTATTTACACCAAAGTTCTAGGTAAAAGGACTTGAAATTCTTTGTTTCAGTATGGTCCCTCTCCCCCACCCTCCAGTAACAGAGAAGGAAAAAGCCAAACTCTGGAGAAGAAAAAGGTTCCGTTTGCTAGCCTTAGGTTACTGAAGGCTTCAATAAGAGACTCGGGGTAGGAAAATTAGGAAGTGGGAAAGCAGATGGACAGAGGAGGATGAGATTGGGCAGAGTGGGAATTCCACTGTACTTTTCTGTCCTCTCACCCCAGCTCTGAAGAAAAACATGAGAAGAGGATAATCTTTGCGGGGGCGGGATGTCAGGAAAGCTAACTGACGGAGATTTTGTAATGTGATTAGGTTGGGATTCCATGTAACTTGAAAGGAAGAAGCAACTCATTTGGAGAGAGTAAAAGGCTAGCAGAAAAGGGAAAATCACCGGATTGGGAAATAGAGTGGTTCACAGGGAGGAGAAGCAGCTTTACCCCAGGAATAGCGAATATCTGCTGAGTTGGAGTGTATGTGTGTACATAACCTACATGAGTGCACCTTAAGATTTGTTGGTATTGGTCGTTGTTTCTCAGTCTTTGTCTGAAAGCTTTAACTTGTGTTATATGGTGCTACGGGAATTATCCTTCTGAAAAATTATCCTGAAAAAGTCCTTTGTTTTTATGCCAGTAGTGAGGATGAACGGGATTTGGTTCTAACAGGGATATTGGCCCTAGTCTATCCATAGATTTTTTAAAAAATTTCTTAAGTAACAATTCTGACTCTTGATTTTAAGCAAAAGAAATATGAGTGCTGCCAAAAACAATAATGCTGTAACAGGATGTAAAATAGAAAAGGGCTTTTATGAATATTTTCTCCTCTGAATTTTTCCCTCTTTGCTCTAAGCATTTTGGGGCTAAGCAGACTAATATTGTGCTAAATAAAATGTAAAACCTCAGGTCCTTTCAATATAGAAATGATAGCATTTCATTTATCAATGACTGTTTTTGTAGAATCTCTTCAAATGCTTTATTTAGTGATCAGGATTAAAATGAGAAAAAAATAATTAAAATAACACTTTGGTACCTGATGACAGCTATGATTCATACAGATTTCTTGAACCGTTCTATTCTTTTTTTAAAAGCACTTTAATGTCTTCAATAGAAATGCTTTAAAAAAAAAACACATTTCAAGTATAAACTAGTTTACAGCTGCACGTTTGGAACATTATTATTCATATGTGCTGTTCTTTGGTTTCCCAAAGTGCACGTAGATCTAGTTTTATATTCAGTTCTGAACAGATTAGGCTGAGTGAACCAGAATGGCATTGATGCCAGATGGTTTGAAAATACACTAAGGCTGAAAACATAAATGTGCCTGTGCCAGTGAACGCTCATTAGTAGATGTCTTTATAGTGAACTGATTATTTCACTAGATTGGAGGACAGTTTATGAATGATGTAGCAATTACTTCATCTTTAATGATATTTGTATTATAAGAGTTCTTTTCTTCAATAAATGTGAATAAAGTTTTACAATTATTTTATTAATGAACTTGATAGCATAGATGAGGTGGCTCACTTTGGAGATTTTCTCCCTTTTCTTATATTTCACATTGAGACTGAAAGGTGATGTTATGTACTATACATTCCCTTTCTTGTAATGTTAAATGGGCATAAAAATGTGATATTTGGGACTTAATTTGCTTTAAATTGTGGCTTTCTACTTACATGGAAGTATTCTTAAAATTATTAAAATGATTACAAGTGTAGTTGAGGAAATAATCTTTTATGTACGTTGCCACATTGTGGATTTGGTCTCAAAAGACTCTATTTATTTGAATATTAACAGTGTTGAAAGTTCAGTGCCTAAGCTGGTTTTTAATTTAATATCACATTCAATCAATTCAGGGAGGTGTCCAGAAACATCTGTTGCACTTTTTGTGGTAATAGCCAGTATAGTACATTCACTTTTACATCTAAATTCTTTCTAATTTAAAATTCTTTTAAACACCCTGTGTAATTTCAAAAGTAATTTAAATTACATTTCTTTGAAGGGAAAAAAAACTATGATACTAGCCTTTGAATAATAGCCAATGTTTTCATAATATTATTGTATCCTTATTGCTTTGATGTATTTGTAGTCATGAGTAACCAGATTTGCATGACTGAAGCTGCTGATTTAGATTACATTTGAGTTTATATTTTGGAGATCTGTATTTTATATAGTTAATTTTTTAAGTAAATGTTTATGTAAGTTTTTATGTGATTGCCAGGTTTGGGACTTAAAGAATACTCAACCTTTGTATTTTTATGATCAATATCCCATAATGTATTTACAAGGTATAAAGATTTATATGATCAATATCCCATAATGTATTTACAAGGTATAAAGATGGTCTTACATACTTTTAGTCTAAACAGATATGATGTACTTTGAAAAAGAAATATATATGACAGTTTAAAAATTACATTTAGGTCGGGGAGTAGCTCAGTGGTAGAGCGCATGCCTAGCGTGCACAGGGTCCTGGGTTCAATCACCAGTATCTCCATTAAGAAAAAAAAAGACGACTTTTCCGGTAGGCGGCCTGAGGTGACCTCTAAAAATGGTTCGCTATTCACTTGACCCAGAAAACCCCACAAAATCATGCAAATCAAGAGGTTCAAATCTTCGTGTTCACTTTAAGAACACTCGTGAAACTGCCCAGGCCATTAAGGGTATGCATATCCGAAAAGCCACCAAGTATTTGAAGGACGTCACTTTACAGAAGCAATGTGTGCCGTTCCGTCGTTACAATGGTGGAGTTGGTAGGTGTGCCCAGGCAAAACAGTGGGGCTGGACACAGGGTCGATGGCCCAAAAAGAGTGCTGAGTTTTTACTGCACATGCTCAAAAATGCAGAAAGTAATGCAGAACTTAAGGGCTTAGATGTAGATTCACTGGTCATTGAGCACATCCAGGTGAACAAAGCTCCCAAGATGCGGCGCAGGACTTAACAGAGCTCATGGTCGGATCAACCCTTACATGAGCTCTCCCTGCCACATTGAGATGATCCTTACTGAAAAAGAGCGGATTGTTCCTAAACCAGAAGAGGAGGTTGCACAGAAGAAAAAGATATCCCAGAAGAAACTGAAGAAACAAAAACTTATGGCCCGGGAATAAATTCAGCAAAAAATAAATGCAAATAAAAGTAAAAAAAAAAAAAAAAAGACTAAATAAATCCTAAATTATTTTAAAAAAAGAATTACATTTATTCAAGGGAGTCAAATTGAACAAATCATTTTTATGCAGAATTTTTTTTCAGTTTTTAAGATTTAGGTTTTTAAAAAATAATATCAAGCTTATTTTAAAAATTAAAACGTTAAAGTGGTAGATATATCATATACATATTTATCACTTAAAATAAAATGACAACTTTGTCATTAAATTTTAGTGATTTCCTATTTCCCTTAAGATTTCTGGCTCTGTTTTTCCTCTTCCTAAAGGCCTTTTGCTTTTTTTGGTTGTTGTGAGGAGTGAATGGAGATAGGACAATTCTGATATTTCTAAGCACTTCACTCATAATTATGTTCTTTTTCTTTACTAAGTTTATCCCCTTTTACCTTCCAGTATCGTAAAAAAGTTTGTTAAAATTTGACTGGGCTTAGACTGTACTTGGGAGTTGGGGAATGGTGAAAAGAGAACAATTTCTCTTCATTACCATAGTAAGATTATTTATATCAGAAGTTTGTTAGTTCTATGAAACACCTATTGAAATGTGTCATATGTTAATGATTCATCTTGAAGCTAAGATCAGAGAAAATATGTGTATGGTTGGGGTGGGTGGTATAAATTATGATTGATTAATGTCTACCTGTTAAAGCCAGCTTGTTCTAGCATTGCTTAAGATGCTCAAAGCTATGAAATGGAAAATAAAATTGATTGTTTTACAGACTTTTAAAATATTTTATAATGCTTCAACACTTAGCAAATTTTATGTGTGTGTGTGCTGAGAACTCTTAGGACTTAGTCTCTTAACAAATTTCATATATAACAGAGAGCAGTGTTAATTATATTTATCATGTTGTACATTACATCCCCAGACCTTATTTATCTTAAAACTGCAAGTTTGTACCTTTTAATTACCTTCATCCAATTCCTCCTCCCCCTGGCTGTCTACCCTGCCTCAGTAACCACAATCTGATCTCTTTTTCTGAGTTTATTTGTTTGTTTTTTGAAGTATAACTGACCCACAACACCAAGCTAGTTCTCAACATTTAGCAAATTTTAAAGACTATGTTTGTTGTATAACTTCAAGTTAATACCTTAAATAAGGGTCAGAAAAATCTAATTGTGGACTTACCATGTGCCAGGCAATATTCTAAGTATTTTACATGTGTTATTTCTTTCAATACTCACAGCAACCCTACTAAGTAGGTACTTTCATTAGCCCCATTTTATGGATGAGGGGGTCCTGGCACAGACAGGCTAAGTGGCTTGTCCAGGATCTCACAGCTAGTGAGTAATAGAGCTGGGATTTGAATCCACGCACTCTGGTTCCAAAGCCCAAATTCTTCAGCTTTTTTTACAATCCATCCTCTACTGCCAAAATAACTCATCTGTTTTATTATGTAATGTATATGTTTCAGATGACTTCTTTAATTTTTGAAGTTCACTCTAGTCCTATATTTTAGATAGATACTTTGAATTACAAGTGTTCTAAGTAATCCTAGTGTCAGGAGCTAAAATACCATCAGGCACGTATGCTTCCCATCCAGAAATACTAGAGCTCATCTGTTGCTCCTCTAGTTGCCTTGTGACTTTGTACGTCCTGGCAGCTCTTCTCAAGAGTCTCTCGTTCCGTAAAACATCTTGCAATTACTGTGTGATTTAAGAATGGATTCAAGTAGGTTACCAATTTCCTATAGTATTAATAATTCATTTTGGAAAAAACCTCCTCACTCTGGCAGCTGTTTCCTATCTTCTCTTCTAGTCCACATCCTGTAGATGGATGGCTAAGGAGTGTCCGAACAAGGAGCTACCAGGAAATGAAATTGTAGCATCCCAGGCTGCAGAGAGAACAGGGTGCTCCACTGGGCCCACTAAGAAAATGCTCTTTTGTTTTTCATGAAAATAGTGCAATAAAGCTTTCAGCCTAAGATTTAACTTACCCTAGAAGTATTTTACTAGAAGACTGGTGTATTTACATTATTTCTTGATTTTAGAGGGTTCTACACAAACTTGTATGTAATAATAGCAGGAATCAAAGGGTAAGGTATTGAGGGAAATCATCTTTCTTTATTCATTCACCGTGGTTTACAGAGTTTCAGTGCTTAAAGAATAATAACAAAAATGCTTCAACCCTTCCAAAGCATTGCTGTTATTTAATAAGAGAAATAATTATAGTTTTTATTAAAATTTCCTGATTGATTTAACTACTATGAGTAATATTCCACATTTTTAGACACAAATCTGAGTCTCAAGAGAATGATTTTCAATTTTGCTTGATTGTACAATCTAATGCTTAACAATGCACTGATTGGAAAACCATTTGATAGTAGCTTTCTTGCATAAATGAAATAAGCATCAATCATTCCATTAGATAGACCATATGTTTAGGGGTAGAGTATAACTATTTAAGTAGTATTGGCTTGTCCCCAGCATTAATGATTTACTCTATTCCAATTAATACATAGTAAATTAGGATACAAATATCAGTAGGTTTATACATAAGCAAATAAACATATACCTCCTGGAGGGGAGGGTAATAGCTCAGCGGTAGAGTACATGCTGAGCATGCTTGAGGTCCTGGGTTCAATTCCCAGTACCTCTATTGACAAAAAATAAAAATTAATAGACAAATAAATGAACATACACTTCCTCCCAACTCTTAGTTTAATAAGTTGTCTTTCATAGCTTTTGTATACTAATTTTTTACAATTCCCAATGTCTTCATCTCAGCTTTCATATTATAGCCTGCATATATTTACATTTTGAAAATTTTTATTAAAAATAGTATAATAGTGACTTGGTTATTTTATAAAATATATATATAGTAAGTGTAGTTTTCAATTTTGCACTTCTTACTAATATTGAGTTTGGCATTTAGATGATTCTTTTAAAATTTCTATGAGGAAATTAATGTTTTAATTACATTTATTTTTAAAAAGCCAAGGCATAAACATAAAATTTCCTAATAAGACTGAATTATATCCAGAGTGATAAAGCGATATTACTTTTTTTGTAGGAGATGGCAGATAGGTACATTGGACCTCTTGGTAATGATGGCCTGAGCTAAACACCTAATTTGAAGGGACACCCTTCCGTGTCAAAGAACAGAATGCTGAGGAAGCTGTGGCAAGTACGTGTTTCTCTTTTTTAAGAAATGTACTTTCAAACTTAAAAAACATAGGAGTATTGGCTGCTTTAATTTCAAAGGAAACAGCATCACACTTCATAAGAAATCTACGTGGTATATTTAGAATTGATTTTTCAATAACATTTGCTGAAATCCACTGTATATCAGGCACTGTAGCAGTGGTAGACAAGGCAAATGAAGGTCATGAGGGTAGAGAACTTTTGTGTGCGGAAACTGATCTAGAAATTTTACTGTACTTTCACTTATATCCAGAAATAAGCTTCAAGACTTACAAGAACAACTCCTGAAAATATATTTTCAATATACAGTCCTCTAATAATTACAGTTATAAAATATAAGATATTAATAATTTAATATTTTGATATAAGTTAAGCATACCAATATTTAAATATTTGAATATGTTTGTGCATAATGACTTTTATATTTTACTTACCTGATGTAATTGGCTTTTGTAAGAAGCATTAGATTACTTACTATACTGTTTGAACTATTTGTCTTTTAGTCCAATCGTTATTGTAGATGATTCTAGAAAGTACTAGGAAAGATTCCATTACCATTATATGGTGGTTCACTATCATTTTTTAAAAACTGATAATATTCTTACAAGTTGACATTATCAATACTAAATACTGTTATCCTTCAAAGTATTTTTAAAAATTGAATGATTATATCCTGTGTGAAATAGATAACAGTTACTTTATTTATTTTTTTATTGAAGTATTGTCGGTTTATAATGTTATGTTAATTTCTTTTTCATTATAGGCTATTAGAAGGCATTGAATATAGTTCCCTGGGCTATACAATGGGAACTTTATTTTATAAATGGGGAAGATAATGGACAGATGAATGATTTTCAATCTTTCAATGATAATCTCACTTGGAATCAAGACTAGCATTCTTGTGCTAGACTGTGAAAGACTTAACACACTTCCTTGAGAAAAGTAGAGGAAAAATGTTTCCAGCAGAAAATTACTTTTGGGTCATATTCACAACCTTTAATAATAAAGATAGGCGATTTCATTAGCAGGCTAGCTTACAGTTTACGTGTCACTCTCAACGTGTTACCGTATCTACCTACGTGCCAGCAGAAGGTGGGACGCCAGGATGTTGGTGTCCTGGACACCTTTCAAAAAGGCATTTCACTCCTCAAATCTGGGGTCAAAGCTCATCAGGAGAAATCTGTCCAGCTTAGATTTCTCCTTTAAGTCTTTATCAGTGTTAAGGTCAGCTTTCTCAGGTAGAAAAAAACAGGTAGAGAGGACCGAGTTTCTAAACATTAGGCCTTAATTAGCATTAGCAAAGGGATCTTCTGAAATTAGATTATCTTTGGTCACAGTTTCTTAGATGCTTTTACTTTGATCATATTCACTTCTGTCTGTATTCATCTTGATACCTGAATTTTGATTATCTTGAGAACATTTTGGCACTTTTCTTGAGATTTCTCTCTTAGGTAATGATTCTAGGTTATAGTAATTTTTAAAAATGTTTGTTGTGGGTACAAATTTGCATTGTAAAATTCCTCATTTAATTTTTTTAAAGAACTTGACTGTTGTTTCTAAATATTTTTATATTTTAGCTTTGAAAAATGCCTCAAGTGTGTAAAGACCAAAAAAATTTTTTGTAATTAAGAAAAGTATCCTCTTGGACACCTTTAAAAAAAAATGGTAGATAACCTTTGTTTTCATTTGACCCCATTATTCTTTATTCCTACTGTTATTTCAGGCATTCTGTGATTTTTGGTGGATTCGTAACTTTCAGTTTGAATACAAACATGTAAAAATAAGTATTTTCAGCTGGCTAAACAGAACTCTGACCCAGAGGGAGAAGTGAAACTAAGGAGAATACAGTCCTAAGAGTTCTCAGTATATGTATGAATACAGATTTCAAAAGTTTCTCAGTTTGTATATTTTAGCTGGCTAAGAACAGTTTTGTTTAGTTGGTACTAGGTCAAAACTAACATGATACTTAAAAATTACATTATCTTCTCAATGTTCTTATTGACCCAGAATTGGTGTTAAAAAACAAAGTTCGTTTTTATTCACATAAAATCTTACCAAAATAACATGCTTTTGTGGCTAACTAGGCCAATAAACTGTTAATCATTTAATTTGAAGTAGAAGACAGCCAAAAAAATAGAGGCTTGGGAATTCAGTGTAGCTATGGCCCTGCTTAATTATAAAATATTTTACACTTTTTTTTTTTACTACTAAGCATAGAATTTGAAACAATCCACTTTCTATAGTGTATTACATTGAGAACCTGTTTTTAAATCTCTTTAAAAATATAGAACACCATTAAAATATAGTTTTCTGTTATAGAGAAAAAAATAATTCTAAGTTCAAATTTGCACTTGCTATCTTTACAAGAACTGTGCCCTTTTCTCCTGAATTCCACTGCAGGACTAGTTCTTTGAATTTATCACTCTTGTTTCATTTTTGTGTAGTCTACAAACTCAGATATACACTATTCATACATAGGACTGATTTGTTACAACAAAACTATAGATGTTGGTAAATATTTGTTGAATATCCTTTGCATATTTTAATAAATAGAATGTTTTATATTTAGCATGTTTTGATATTCTAATGACTAAGGTAATTTTATCAATATTTTATCATTGAAAGTGCTATAAAGTGAGCACAGTTGTTCTTTATAGCTCCTCTATAAATGAGTGTTTAATGAAGTAAAATGTATGTTATAACACACAATACAAATACATTTTAAAGCATTTTTCCCCAGCAAATAATTTTGTGGCCTTAATAGGCACTGTGTTGAGCCCTGAGTTTATAGTGGAGAGCTAAACAGACATTCTTTCTGACCATGTAAGAAGAACTATTAAAACTGCCCCCAATTTTTATACTGTGATGAAATAAATTTTGCTTTCATTAAATGCTTTTCTGCAGAGAAACTCTGATGTAATTATTTTGACCAGTTAAGAATCATGAATTGATTAAGGAGCATTCTACCCTCAGGACAGCCAATGTGTGGATAGAACCGTGGAAACTGGTTTGGCCTAGATCTACACCCTGGAGATTATGGGTGCTCTTGAGGGCTCTTAGAACCGGTCTAACTTCTCAGACTGTGGGGCAGCTCCAAAAACTGTCTGGAATACACCTGAATACTATATATACTCAGGGACTCCTGCTCCCCCTGAAAAAAGTTTTATGTAGCACATGGGTATTTTTGTCTTAAAAATATAAACTATTTCCAGCTTGAGACAAATGGCCATAGAAGAGTTTAGTCTACGTGCAGCTTTAAGGCCTTGAAACTATTATTTGTTGTATTTTATAATAAAGCAATGTTATAACAATATTAAAGAAAACTTATAAATACCATACATAAAAATTTCACTCCCCCCAATTTCACGCATGAAAATTTTATTTTTTTATATTCTCATCTAGTTTTGTCCACATGCATACATATTTCCCCATAGTTATTTTGTAATCAATATGCAAATTTTGTTCTGATTTTTAAAAATTTAACAGCAAATGAATAGTTTTACTTATTTCATAATTATTTTTTGAGTTTCATTTTTAATAGCAGTATAACAATTGACTTGATCAGTTATTTATTTTATCATATTTCTTTCTTTTCAAACGTAATACAGTGCTGGATGCATTTGGAGCATAACTTTTTCTTTTCTTGGCAGACTTCACTTTAATTGTGTTTTAACTGCAAAGCCACCTAGCTACTCAGTTGTGCAACTGAACTCTAATCCTCTTTTACAGGTAAATAGTGCAAGGTTCCCCAAATTGATTTTGAGCTGTTTGAGCTGACCTTCAAAAAGAGGATGAGATGCCTGTCAGCTTAGAGCGATTCCTGTACCAGCCCATTGCACTGCAATGATAAAAAGAGATGAATGGAAACCACAGCCTAGAAATTCTTACTCTGTATTTTTTATCCCTTCTGCTTTTTCATTCAACTTGTATGCTTTGTTATCTGATTAAGTTGTTTGAGAGATAGAAAAAGAATAATAGTAAATAAATGACATTTCTTCATTCCCAAAAGAATTTTTCAGGAGCCGGAAAATAGCATTAATTAGGCACCTACTGTGTATCAGAGTGTGTGAAGCATTTTCATTTGATCAGCCTCTGAGGTAGATACCACTCTTCCTGCTTTCTCCAAGGCAGCCTTCTCTGCTTCTTTTCTCAAAGCCTCCTGTAGTGTACTTATATAGTTCCCTATACTTCCTCTTTCATTGCACTGATCATAGTTATTCTAAGTAATTGTTTACAGCCTGTTTTCCTTGCTAGCACCTGGCAGACCAAAGACAATCTGTCTTGGTCACTGCTGTAATCCTACTGCCCAACACAGTGCCTGGCACATGGTTGACATTCAGCAAATAGTTGTTCAATGAATTTGTTGAACTGAAGAATCTTGGTTTTATAGGTGAGAAAACTGAGGTTGACATTGAGTAACTTTTTCAATCACCTAATTACTAAGTGCAGAGGAGACTCCAAAAGCTGTGACTCTACCCTGTACCATGATGCTTCTGTGAATTTACTCCTCTGGGCCTGGGTTTCTTCTTCCATAAAAATTGGGGCAATTGTACTGAGGTCCCTGCTACCCCTCCCCCCCCACAAATTATGACTTTATAATAAGGACCATGAGGATGTCTTTGTTTGTGGCTTTGGTTTACTTTTTGATTATATACGTAATCGTAGAATTGAATCATTGGACCAAATCTTGAAGCTCTTTTGGGAGTTCTCAGTCTCCCTCTGGAAATATGTTAAATAATATACTGACTCTGGTTTTGTTAGCAAAATGTGAGCAAAAAGTTTTAGGAGTGAAAAGGAAAGAATATTTCTCAGGTCTATGTAGTTGGGTATAGAAGTAACCCAAGGTTGAGGCAGTCTGTGATACCCAAGATAATCAGATTTTTAGTCTTTTGAATTATTTTCTTTTTAAAAGCCTCTCTTTTAAATAGCTTATTTAAAGTTAATTATAATTTTTAAATTATAAATTTAATTTAAATTTTTTAATTTAAATAAATGTAATTTATAATTTTAAAATCTCAATTCCTTTCAAAGACCAGTGCTTCAAAGACCAGTGCTTTTCAAAGGAAAAAAGCACAATCATGTGTATACATCATTAGACTGTAATATGAATATTTTGTAATTTTCATGACTCTAGCAAAAAATATTTAAGCTTTTAAAATTTGGTTTGTATCTGTTTCAGTCAGTCTGACCATTTCTGGTCATTTCATATCTGACCACTCTGAGCTACTGAGCTATAAGAAAGAGAAATAAGAGTAATAATTTGGTAGCATATTCCTATTTTTATACTAGATAAGATAAAAAGTAAGAAGTTTAACCCAAGAGCTAGAGAACCAGAGTAATAAAGGGATCCTATCTCCTCAAATTTCTCTTCTGTACCTTTTATTAGTGCTGCCTACTATACTCTGCCCATGGTGCCTCAGGCCTGCCTTCTATAGTGAAACAACCTGAAAGGACACACTAAATTCACTCTAGCTTTCAAATTACATGGCTCAGCAGTGGCAGGCTGAGGATTTTTGATGAAAATGATATATTGTCTTGAAAGTATTTACGTTTTTAAGGCAAAAGCTTCAGATAACATCTCGGAACCCATCAGAGGTGGGAGTAGGGGTTGTGGGATCTGTGGGGTGGGGTCTGGAAATAGTTTAGCTTCTGTACTCCTCCATCCAGATAGCTGTGTTCTTTAATCAGTTTTGCGCCGGGGCTTCTCATAGAATGTTGTTTGAAGAAAGGGCTCTCCTGCTTACGATTAAAAGTTTCAGAAAACCACCATTTTAAGGAAACATAGTTTCAAGAAAAACCCCTCTATCTTTGACTTTTAGCTATTAATATACCCCAACTAAATATAATCTAAGATTCTATGAGAATAACAGTCACAAAATAGCTTATTCCCCTGCCTTTCAACAATTCTCTTTCACTGTCAAAAATGTGGTTGCTGCTCATTTGTTACCCTTCCACTTACTTAAAGCTATTTGAGGAATTCCCTGTTTCTAATGACAAAAAAAATGATCAAAAATAATGATGTTCACTATTTTGTTAATTGTAGTATTGTCGGTTTTCAATTTTGTGTTAATTTCTGGTGTGTAAGCATAGTGGTTCAGTTATACATATATATATGTTCCTTTTTATATTCTTTTTCATTATAGGCTATTATGTGTGTTCCCTATTGAACTGAATAGGAAACATGACATTATCTTGGTATATAACACTTAGTTAAGAAATCATTTTAAATTTCAGTGATTTCTTTATATTCCCTTAGAAATCAAACGATTTTTATTGAAAGAAAAGAATGACACTTTTGAGAGTAGGGATTTGGACTGTTGATACTACTATTACTACTAAGCTGATGCTCTTTAGTTTATAATATGGGAAATTAGAGAACAAGGGACATTTAGTCCAACTATCCATCTGCTGCTTGGATCCATTAAATGGATATGTAGTATGTATTTGAATAATCCCAGTGAGGAGGATCTTAACCACCTTCAAAGGCAGGACATTTTCTCTTCGGGCAGCTCTATTTCCTAAAAATGTTCCTCCCTTTACTGAGTCATGGAGATCTGGTTTTGCTTTATAATCTTTGAAATAAACTTTTCGGTTCAGCTAAGACAAGGATTATGCTAGCAAATGAAAAGAGTTTCAATTGGTAGTAGAGAGTAAGTGATACCACTTGTTTTATTCATTTTCATTTGATTTAGAATCAGAAGCACATCAACTTTAACTGATTCAGCATCAAAATTTTACTTTGGGTGCCAAATTATTAAAATGTATTTGTATGAAATAATTCACTTTTTCTTGATGATTCAACATCATTCTTGTGAATTTCAGCTACTATTCTCTATGGTGATGCCCTCAGGGCATTTTGAGTTTTATAGGACTGATTTCCTATTCATTCTAGTTTAGGTTAATCAACATTTAGTGGGTCCCTACTGCCAGGTTACTTGTATGCAAAAGGGGATACAGAAATGAATGAGAAATCAGCCAAGATAGCTCAGCTGGGAGAGCTTAGATTGAAGATATAAAGGAACTTGGCTTCATCCATAGTTTCAAGAGCTTTGTTGTATCTCAGTAAAGCTCTTACTTTAAAAAAGAAGAATAAAAAGAATGAGATTGGGGGTTGAGGGATAGAAATGTAACATTCCTCTGCTACAATACAGTAAGTGCTAGACTAGAAAATAAACTAGGGAGGAGGTCTGGCCAAGCTTAAGGAAGGAGGTGATCTATAGGACAGATCTATAGAGAGCCATCACACCCAGTGCGCAAACAAGTGTCCTGGCACAAAGAAGGGCTTACATTGAGCATCCCTGGAACAGCAATCATTTCTGCTCTGTGCCTAAAACATAAGGAAACAGGAGTCAGGAGAGAGATGGTAGGAAATTAACATCACAGGCCAGATTGTGAAGGGAACACATGGCTTAAGGAGTTTGAACTTTATTCTCTCAGCATTGGGGACCCATCATAAGCTTTAAGTCAGGAGACGCATATGATTAGATATGTTGTACAAATTCTGGTAGCGTTGTGGAAAATGCTTAAGAATAATGTTTTTGAAACTTGGATCATTCATATTCCACCTTTGCTGCTTTTGCCATACTTGGGCATGCTTTTGGGATGATAAGACAGACCAAGAGGAAGAAGAGGGTTTAACTGATGGATTAAACTTCTTATATATTTAATGGTCATAGTCTTGAGTATCTGTGACTGCTTTTTATAGTTTTAAAGTTCCTCCCCTGTTAACAGGTGAGCAATTCACATTGATCACAGTGTACCTGCCAGGGCAGACTCTTTCTGCCCCTTCCCTTTCAGTATATAGCTGGCTGGCTGAAAAATCCAAATAAACAAGCCTGCGGGCTGACCCATGAGTACAGTACGTGATTCAGTGAGTTGGCTTGGAGACATCTGTTTTGATCCTTAGAGGACTTTTTTCCTGGTTCTGGTCTTACTGTAGATCTTTATAACTGAACTCTCCAACAAGTTCACATAAGTGAAATATAACTGTAATTCATTGAAAAGATCATAATCACTCATTTAAAAATATTTTTTAATTTATCTTAATGTAGGTGACTGGAGTTGTGCTTCAAAAATTTCAGCAGTTCAACAGTATTTTATTTGCCAACCATAAGCTCTTTACTTGATTGCACCATGAAAAAGCTGCTAATGAGACTTGTTGAGCACAAAAATGGACTTGAAGAACCAAAAGCCATTGTTTTCAAATGAAGAATACTGAACAGTTTTAAGCCTCGATGCTTTTTAATCACCACTGAGATTCTCCCCGTAACACCAGAATGGCAAGCAGGCGAAAATCCACAACACCCTGCATGGTCCTTGCCAGTGAACAGGATCCAGACCTCGAGCTGATATCGGATTTGGATGAAGGTCCTCCTGTACTTACACCTGTAGAAAACACCAGAGCAGAGAGCATCTCAAGTGATGAAGAAGTTCTTGAATCTGTGGATTCTGACAATCAGCAGAATAAAAAAGTTGAAGGTGGCTATGAATGTAAATATTGTACTTTCCAAACTCCAGATCTAAATATGTTTACTTTTCATGTGGATTCAGAACATCCCAATGTAGTGCTAAATTCATCCTATGTTTGTGTTGAATGCAATTTTCTCACCAAAAGGTATGATGCACTTTCTGAGCATAATCTGAAATATCACCCAGGAGAGGAGAATTTTAAGTTGACTATGGTGAAACGTAATAACCAGACAATCTTTGAGCAAACAATAAATGATCTGACTTTTGATGGTAGTTTTGTTAAAGAGGAGAATTCAGAGCAAGCCGAATCTACAGAAGTTTCTTCTTCAGGAATACCTATCAGTAAAACTCCTATCATGAAAATGATGAAAAATAAAGTGGAGAACAAACGAATTACAGTTCATCATAATTCAGTTGAGGGCATTCCGGAAGAGAAAGAGAATGAAATCAAACCAGACCGTGAAGAAACTGTGGAAAATCCAAGTTCTTCAGCTTCTGAATCGAATACAAGTACTTCCATTGTAAACGGAATACATGCAAATACTGCCAGCACGGTGGTGACCCCAGCAGCCGTTCTTCCTGGGTTAGCACAGGTGATAACCGCTGTATCAGCTCAGCAGAATTCCAGTTTGATTTCCAAAGTCTTAATCCCTGTTAATAGCATTCCTACCTACAATGCTGCATTGGATAACAACCCCCTTTTGCTTAACACCTACAACAAATTCCCCTATCCAACAATGTCAGAAATTACTGTTCTTTCTGCTCAAGCAAAATATACAGAGGAACAGATCAAGATATGGTTTTCAGCCCAACGTCTAAAACATGGTGTTAGCTGGACTCCCGAGGAAGTAGAGGAGGCACGAAGAAAACAATTCAATGGAACAGTACACACTGTACCTCAGACCATAACTGTTATTCCTACACACATTTCCACAGGGAGTAATGGTTTACCATCCATTTTACAGACATGCCAAATAGTTGGTCAGCCAGGTCTGGTCCTTACACAAGTAGCTGGAACAAATACCTTGCCAGTAACAGCACCTATAGCCTTGACAGTGGCAGGGGTTCCAAATCAAACAACTGTACAGAAAAGTCAGGTACCTGCTGCTCAGCCTGTTGCAGAAACCAAGCCAGCAACAGCAGCAGTTCCATCTCAGCTTGTCAAACACGAAACCACATTGGCAAACCCTGATTCATTCGGCATTCGGGCAAAAAAGACTAAAGAGCAACTGGCAGAATTAAAAGTTAGCTACCTGAAAAATCAGTTTCCCCATGATTCCGAAATTATCAGACTTATGAAAATCACAGGCCTGACAAAAGGAGAGATTAAAAAGTGGTTTAGTGACACAAGGTACAACCAGAGAAATTCAAAGAGTAATCAGTGCTTACATCTCAACAACGATTCGTCCGCCACTATCATTATAGACTCGAGTGATGAAACCACGGAATCCCCAACTGTTGTCACTTCACAGCATAAACAATCCTGGAATCCTTTTCCTGACTTCACTCCCCAAAAGTTTAAAGAGAAGACTGCAGAGCAGCTTCGTGCCCTTCAGGCAAGTTTTCTCAACAGCTCTGTACTTACAGATGAAGAATTAAATAGGCTAAGAGCGCAAACCAAACTTACCAGAAGGGAAATTGATGCTTGGTTTACAGAGAAAAAGAAATCAAAAGCTTTAAAGGAAGAGAAAGTGGAAATAGAGGAAAGTAATGCAGGTAGTTCCAAAGAAGAAGCCGGAGAAACTTCTCCCGGTGATGAGTCTAGTGCACCCAAGTTAGGGAGTACCGGCAAGATATGTAAAAAAACACCTGAGCAGCTGCACATGCTTAAAAGTGCATTTGTCCGAACACAGTGGCCGTCGCCAGAAGAGTACGACAAGTTGGCCGAAGAAAGTGGGCTTGCTAGAACAGACATAGTTAGCTGGTTTGGGGACACCCGTTACGCTTGGAAAAATGGAAACTTAAAATGGTACTACTACTATCAAAGCGCTAATTCGAGTAGTATGAATGGTCTGTCTTCCCTTAGGAAAAGGGGGAGAGGGAGACCCAAAGGAAGGGGACGAGGAAGACCCCGTGGGCGGCCCAGAGGAAGCAAGAGAATGAACAACTGGGACAGGGGGCCGTCACTCATCAAATTCAAAACTGGAACTGCAATACTTAAGGATTATTACCTGAAGCACAAATTTCTTAATGAGCAAGACCTTGATGAACTTGTTAACAAATCACATATGGGCTACGAGCAGGTCAGAGAATGGTTTGCCGAACGACAGAGAAGATCAGAGTTAGGTATAGAATTATTTGAGGAAAATGAGGAGGAAGATGAAGTTATTGATGATCAAGAAGAGGATGAAGAAGAAACAGATGACAGTGACACTTGGGAACCCCCACGACATGTGAAGCGGAAGCTTTCTAAATCAGATGACTGAAATGTAAGTTTTTAACCTGAGTGTATGTTCACCAACTGTATACATTCACAGCAGTCACCTTGTATCTGTCATCTTCACTTTTGACAGTTTTCTTCCTAATAAATAGTTTCTCTTATACCTAATAAGAGGACTAGGTGCCATGAGTGTAGCCAAGAGAAATATGATTATCATGTGTAGTCTGATTTTTATGATTATTATATTTACTGTGTAGAGTTTAATGGGACCTTAATTTATTTTTTATGTGAAATGCTTTTTACTTTGTTTTAAGGGAAAGTTACCCATTCTCTAAGAAAAAAGACTGGTGGGCGGGTTGGGGATTTACAAATGCTGAAGATAAGTAAAATGTATTTCTTGCAACCCTCCTTCACTAAAGCTTCATCTTTTTGCCTATTTAAGGAAAGAATTATTCAAAAACAAAAACTAAAAAGAAGGGGGAAAGACTTAACACCAGAGTGAGAGTTGCTCAGTTTTAGGATACTAGATGAAAATGGGTATCTTTTTTTATTCATTGTATTCCCCCCCATGCTATTAGATTTTTAACTAGAGTTTAAAATGCTTTATATATTAAAATTATTCAGCATTGTAAAATAAAAGCCAAAGGTCTGTTTTTAAGTTATATGTAAATTCTTGTTTGCTTAGGTGGCATCTGTTTTTGAAAACTGTGATATAAATTATTTTCTGTTTTAGAGATCAATGGTAAATAACAGATTTGATATTAAATTAACTCAATTTCCTAAAATATCTTTTCATTATTTAATATAAAACAAACCTGCTACCAGCAGAAACACAGTATTAAGTTAAAAATATCTCTCTGTAGGCATAAAAGTACAAGAAAATATGCTTTAAATTTGAAAGGTTTGGCTTGTTCCTTAAATCTTAATTCTTTTATAAATTAGATTAAATAAAATTTTACTGTAGTTGTAAATCAGATACCAATTTGGAGTTAGAACTTTAATTCTTAATACTTTAGGAATTCAATAGCATAGTTCTCTTCTTTTCTACTCTCTGTTTTGGTGTGTTCCCAGATAAGACTACACTTTTTAAAAACCAGTGCAGTTGTCATGAAATGTTTATATCTGTCACTAGTCCAACAGCGTCTTATTGTCAGAAATCACCACAGTGTTCTCGAACAACAGGGGAGGAAAAGAGGCCTAGACCTTCATCATATGAGCATATTTACTTATTTCCATATTTTTCTTCACCCCTACCCAGTCCTCTACTTTTATGCTCTCTTATTCTGCTCAGAATTTCCTTAATTTCCCCCTACACCTTTCTCCCTCGTTTTCTTTCTTTTGTTTTAACAAATTATTGATAGAGAGCTTAATATGTTCCAGGCATTATTCTTATTGCTTAGCAGTCTTTTTCCAGATTTTTTTGTCATTAACAGTTTTTTTCAGCCAGAAAAACAGGTAAAACTAAAAATGCACCTATTTTAGACTGAATCTCACTCCAGGTTACAGAGCATAATGTATCCTTGGGAGTCACAAGAAGTTAAACAGTCTTGTACAACTTCATCCTGAAACGCAGCCCTCCATTTCATTATGTCAGAAATCTTCAGAATAGGCTTTCTTCTGACCCACATGCAGAAAATATTTTTAACAGGCGCTTTTTTTTTTTGCTAAACACAAGAATGTGCGCTCGGCCAAGATTAAATCAACAAATTTGTTGCTGCAGTGAATTGCTATTGTTGTTGTAGCAACCTCTGCAGTGATTTTGGAGGGAGCTGCAACCTTATTCTAAAAATAATGTGAACTTTTCTGCACAGGTTAGTTTGACTTTACTTTAAGTTTGTGTGGATAATTCTTAAGCTATATATTAATACGCTAATGGACATTATGGTCAGAAAATTTACACAAAGCCATGGTTTTAAAAAAATTGTATCATATATGTTACATATTTTTGTGGTACATGTACAGGCATGCCCTGCTTTTAAAATATGCAGAAGTCTAAAGTTATAAAACCTATTAATTGGCAAATTATCTTTGGCTTAACAAAATAATTTTTCGTCTGATAAAAAGGATTCACCATTAATTTCCTCAAAATAGTTACGTCTTCATTTAAACATAGTTTAATTTACAAAAAAAAAGTAACCAAAACCTTTCCAAAATAGTTATTGCAAAAAGTCATATACATATATATATCTTTTGCATAAAGCTAGCCCTGTGTATAAATAGGAAGAAATACAGGAGTCTTTAGATTTCATAATCTGTTTACTACAAATACTGACAATGAAATATATACTTCCTACTAATAATTTTTTAGATAAATTTTTACATGTAGATGAAAAATGTCTATAAGCAAATCTGGTATATACAGAACATATACATTGGAGTTGCACACGAAATCTAGTGCATTCTATAAAACATATGTGGCAGGTGACCTCAGGATTAATTGGCAAATACAGAGGGTGTATTTTCATGGCTAACTTGTATCAGTTTTGTTTCTAAAAGTGATAAATGTTAAAATATGGTTATCTTTAAAATTTTAGTTTTTTATTATGTTTTTTCTTTTTATAGCTGCCTAAAACATTGGAGGAGAGTCAGTTCTTCAGCTCCAGATGTCTGATTTACTGTGAATGGGCCCAGTCTTTGATGACACTGAAAGCGTTTTGGGACATACACAATCTCAAAAAGTAGGACCCAGTACCCAAAAGAAATGGAACTCAATGTTGTGCCAAAGTTAAACTACTGCAGATGGCAGAAGTCCTGCAATGTACATAGAACACTAATTAAAAAAAACCTGTAAAAATTCAAATTTTAATACTGTACATTTTTATTCTGATATAATGGAGACATTCTGATTCTTAGACTTTCTGAGGGGGTTTAATGACCACTAGAGCTTGTCTTCATATTTTGTTCAGCTTAATACTGTATATCTCGTAAGATGGGCCTTATTGCCTGGATTCTTTGATATGTGATTAAGCTTATAGCTTTGAGTGACCAAACATTTTACAGAGTAAAAATTGTTAGAAACAGGAAAAAGAAAAATCTGATTTATTTCTATGTCTCATTTGTCAGGCCCTGCACTAAGATTAAAAGTTGTGCATGGGTTTATTTAATTTCAGTGTAAATGAAAAAACAGCCCATTGACTCATGTTGTAACAGGAAGATTTTGTGGTATCGTTGGTGCTTAATGATTGGATCTTTCATTGAGCACATTCATGGATACCACTATTACGACTTGTAATACTGTTACTTTTTTTCACTAGAAACTGAATTAGCATTTTATTAAACTGAACATAATCAGTACTGAAGAAGGAAAAGAAAATGGCGTAAGAATTTGTATAGGGTGAAACTCTGAAATAAATATTGCACCAAAAATGTGAAAAAGAATGATGTAGTAAATATATACTTTGTCTTTTCTTACAGTCATATGGAAATCAGAAATGTTTGTACAGGTGTCAGATCAGAATTTTCAAGAATTATCTTCCAGTGAAATTCTACTTTGTGTAACAATTTCAATGAATAGAGAAAAAAATTCTGAACTGATCATAATGAGTTGAAACTTAGCTTTTCACTTATGAATCGTGGGGATGTTAACTGTTAACTCTTGCCATATCAAGAAACTGAAAGTTCCTACTAACTCATACACTTTGTAAAGACCGGTGCTGTTCATTCATGTTGAGAAGGACCCTTTCTTTGTGACTATAGGACCATTTTCAAAATTTCATAGAAGAAATGTTCAGTTTCATTAGCTTTGGATTTTAAAATGTTTTTCTGAATGACCAGATGTAGTGGGCTTGGCCAGTTTATTTTATCTAATTTAATGAATAATAAATATCAAGCTCTTGTTTTTTTACCTATATGTTTGTTGGCTAATGGAGATGTTATGATAAAGCCTTGACTATGCATGCTGCTTTCATTTTTATAAACTTTTTATTTTTTAACTATAGCTTTATTAGTAATTCCAAAATGCTGCAATTTAGCTGATTTCTTCACTCAGACAGCTGGCTTTGTGAGTGGCTTTTTCATACTACTGTTAACTTTTTTTAAGAGAAGCAATGTAAAGACTGTAACAATTTAATGCACTAAACTGTTCTTTCTTTTACACGTTTAAAAACTTCTTAAAGCACTCTGTATTATAATGATTAAATTGCTCCCTTTTTTAAAACCATCGCTAATGTGGTCTGACTTTTGTTTGACAACAATTTTAGTGTTTTCAAAAATTGAAATGTCAAGTATTAGAAGTGAAGCCTTTGAATGTATTTATATTATGTTTCTCTTACAATATGTTAACTTTGTATAGCTGTAAATAACTATTAGTAATTTTCCTCCTATCTCTTTTATAGACTTGGCACTTACTTCTACTCTGATGTTTGCTAGCTTTTAAATATATTTATTTGACAGAGCAAAGAACCCTCCTCTCCTGGTTGACTGTGTCCTTGAATACAAAATAAAAGTTAGCAGTGATTAGTAGTTTTCAGTGAATTTTTTTTCCATTTTACTAACTGAGTTTTTTGAAAAATTGTGGTAAAATGTAATAACATAATTTGCCATTATATCTGTTTTTAAGTGTACAGTTCAATGGCATTAATTATAGTCGGAATGTTGAGCAACCATTACCACTATTTCCAAAACTTTTCATCATCCCAAACAGAACTCTGTAAACCATTAAGCAATAATTCTCCATTGTCTCCCTCCCCCATCCCCAGTAACTTTTAATCTACTTTCTGTTTCTATGAATTTGCCTATTACTGCTATTTCAAATAAGCAGAATCATATAATCCTTGTCCTTTTGTGTCTGGTTTATTTCATGTAGCATAATGTTTTCAAAGTTCATTCATGTTTCAGCATGTATCAGAATTTTATTAATTCATTCAGAATGTATAATGAATATTATTCATTCAGAATGTATAATGAATATTATTCATTCATGCCTGAATAATATTGCTGTATGTGTGTGTGTATAACACATTTTGTTTATCTATTCATTTGTTGATGGGTGGACGGTTGGGTTGTTTCTGGCTTTTGGCTAGAAAAATACTACAGTGAACATCAGCATACAACTCACAGTGTGAGTCCCTGTTTCCAGTTCTTTGTTTGGGATATATATCTAGGAATAGAATTGCTGAGTCTTATGGTAGTTCTATGTTGTACTTTTTTAGGAACCATCAAACTGTTTTCCATAGTTGTCTGTAATCATTTTACATTCCTCCAGCAAGGTACAAGGGTTCTAATTTCCCTGCATCCTCACCAACATCTTTTATTTTCAGTTTTTTAAATTATTGTTATCATCATCCTAGTAGGTGTGAAGTGATACCTCACTGTAATTTTAATTTGCAATTTTAATGACTAATGATGTTGAGCATCTTTTATGTGATTATTGACCATTTGTATATCTTCTTTGTAGAAATGTCTATTTGAGTCCTTTGCTAAGTTTTTTATTGAGTTGCTGTTTTGTTGTTGAGTTTTAGTTCTTCATATACTCTGGATGTTACACTCTTATTAGATAGATGATTTGTAAATACAGTCAATTTTCAGTCACAGATCTGTAGGTGCAAGTTTGACTACTCATTAAAATTTATTTGTAAGCCCAGTCGATATTCATGGTACTTTTGTGCTCATTCATGCACATGTGCATAGTGGCAAAAAGATTTTGACTTGCCCAAAGTACACATTCCCAGCTGAGGTCAAAAAAGGTGATGCTTTGCCTCTTGTTTCTGCTCTCAGACTGTAAAGGAGCATCCTTTTTGTAGTCTGTTTAGTGCCACTTTAAAAATTTTGTTGTGTCTTTTGCTGCTGATTTACCCCCAAGTGTACTCTCAAAATGTTGTCTAGCATTCCTAAATGCAAGAAGGCTGTGGGGTGCCCAATGGAGAAAATGTGTGTTAGATGAGCTTCATTCAGGCATGAGGTATAGTGCTATTGGCTGTGAGTTCAATGTTAATGAGTATACAGTATGTATTAAATAAGGTGTCTTTTAGCAGAAAAACACATAAAACAAGGTTAAGTATTGATTGATTAATGAATATGTTATCACCAGAAGCGCCCAGGATCTTAATCCTAGGAGCATTTGTTCAGTATTTATGGTGACTTTATAGCAATGAGAACTGATTTTATCTCCTTTTGTGGGTTGTCTTTTCACTTTCTTTATAATACACACAAAAAATTTGATGCACAAAAAATTTTAATTTTGATCAAGTCCAGTTTATCTATTTTTTCTTTTGTTGCTCATGCTTTTGATGCCATAGCTAACGATCATAGCTAAATTCAAGGTCATGAAGATTAATCACTACATATTCTACAAGTTTATGGTTGTAGTTCTTATATTTGGATTGTTAATCCATTTTGAGTAAATTTTTGTATATGTTGTAAGGTAGGGGTCCAACTTCATTCTTTTACATGTGGCAATCCAGTTACCCCAGCACCATCTGTTGAAGCAATTATCCTTCCCCCATTGAATGGACCTGGCACCCTTGTCAAAAACCAGTTGGCCATATATGTGAAGTTTATTTCTGGGCTCTCAATTCTATTCCATTGGTCTACATGTCTATCCTTATGCCAGTACCACACAGTTTTGACTACTACAGGCTTGTAGTATGTTTTCAAATCAGGAGTACAAGTCCTTCAATTTTCTTGTTTTTCAAGATTACTTTGTTTGGAATCCCTAGCAATTCCATAAGAATTTTTTTTTCCATATGAATTTAAGAATTGCCTTTTTCATTTATTCAAAAAAAAGTTGTTGGGAGTTTGAATTACGAATTACAGAAGGAATTATATTCAATCTTTCTTTATTGCTTTAGATAGCATTGATATCATAACAATATTAAGTATTCCTATATATGAACACAAAATGTCTTTCTATTTATTTAGGTCTTATTTAATTTCTTTTAGCAATGTTTTGTGTTTTTCAGTAGACAAGTGTTTCACCTCCTTGGTTTCATTTATTCATAGGTTTCAGATGCTTTATTATTATTATTGGGATTGCTTTCTTAATTTCCTTTTCAGATTGTTCACTGCTGGTGTATAGAAACACAACAAATTTTTGTTGATCTTGTAACCTGCAACTCTGCTGCATTTATTTATTAGCTCTAGTTGCTTTCTTGTGGACTCTTTAGGATTCTCTCTATATAGGATCATGTCATCCATAAGTAGATGTAGTTTTACTCCTTTCCAGTTTGGATGCCTATTATTCTTTTTCTTGTCTGATTGCTCTGGCTAGAACTTCTAGCACTGTGTTCAATAGCAATGGTGAAAGAGGGCATCCTTGTCATGTTCTTGATCCAGAGAAAGCTTCCAGTCTCACCATCAAATATGATGTTACCTGTGGATTTTTACTAAATGCCTTTTATCATGTTGAGGAGGTTCTATCCTAGTTTATAAGAAATTTTATCATGAAAGGGTTTTGGCATTTGTCAAATATCTTTTCTGCATCAGTTGAGATGATAATGTTCCCTTCATTCTATTAACAAGACGTATATTGATTAATTTTGAACCACTTATGTTGAACCACTCTTATATTCCTAGAATAAATCCCACGTGGTTAGGTGTGTCATAATTTAATATGCTGTTGTATTCAGTTTGCTATTATTTTGTTGAGGATTTTTGCACCTATATTCATAAAGGATATTGGTCTATATATATCTCTCATGGTATCTTTATGTCATATGGTAAAGGTATGTTTAATTTTGTAAGAGACTATTAAACTATTTTCCAAAGTGGCTGTACCATTTTTTATTCCCACAAGCAACAAATGAGAGTTCCTGTTGCTCCACAGTCTAACTAGCATTTGGTGTTGTCTATATTCTTGATTTGGGCCATTCTAATAGATGTGTAGTTTGTTTTAATGTACATTTCCTCGATGACATATGGTGTTGAGCATTTTTTCATTGCTTATTTGCCATCTGTACATCTTCTTTAGTGGAATTTCTGTTAAGGTCTTTGGCCTATTTTTTTTAACATTTTTTATTGATTTATAATCATTTTACAATGTTGTGTCAAATTCCAGTGTTCAGCACAATTTTTCAGTCATTCATGGACATGATACACACTCATTGTCACATTTTTTTCTCTGTGATTTATCATAACATTTTGTGTATATTTCCCTGTGCTATACAGTGTAATCTTGTTTATCTATTCTACAATTTTGAAATCCCAGTCTATCTCTTCCCACCCTCTACCCCCCTGGTAACCACAAGTTTTGGCCTATTTTTTAAATCTGGTTGTTTTCTCACTGAGTTTTAAGAGTTATGGATAACAGTCCTTTATCATATTTGCCTTTTGCAAATATTTTCACCCAGGCTATGGCCTGTCTTCTCATCCTTTTGAAATTGTCTTTTGCAGAGCAGAAGTTTTTAATTTTAAAGAAGTTCAGCTTATCAATTATTTCTTTCATGAATTGTGCCTTTAGTGTTATACATAAAAAGTCACTGCCATACGAAAGATCATCTCGGCTTTCCGCATGTTATTTTCTAGGAGTTTTGTCGTTTTGCACTTTACATTTATATCTATGATCCATTTTGAGTTTATTTTTGTGAAGGGTGTAAAGTCTGTGTCTAGGTTAATTTTTTTTTCTTTGCATATGGCTATCCAGTTGTTCCAGCACCATTTG
This sequence comes from Vicugna pacos, assembly GCF_048564905.1. Lineage (NCBI taxonomy): Eukaryota > Metazoa > Chordata > Mammalia > Artiodactyla > Camelidae > Vicugna > Vicugna pacos. The sequence goes on along the minus strand of NC_133011.1, from coordinate 26,499,924 downwards.
CTGAAAATACTATCTTTTTTTAAGACTATCTTTAAATACAAAGTAACTTTGTGGAATTAAGCTCTCTTTCTCTAAACTTCCTTTGCACTTTCTCTTTCTCTAAAGCAGTTTATTGCTTTCTATCTTGCATTATATTCAGTTCTTTGTTCATTAACTGTATATTTTACAAAGTAGGTACACAGTTGCTTTGACTGAAATAATACATGAATGTTATTCCTTCTGTCTGGCTTGTCCTTCTTCTGACATCACCACCACAATTGTTGCCTCCCCTTGAGGCCTCCGTCATTGCCTTTCTGGTGTAGTCAGAACTAACTGTTCCTCCGCTTCTACCCAACAGGTCTTGATTGGCTCTGTACGTACATCTATTTCACTAGCTTACAGCACTTTGAAGTAGAAACCAAATTAAAGGTAGAAAGGTAGAAACCAAATTAAAAAAATTTTTTTAAGCTAACATTTGTTGAGTACTATGTGTCAAGCACTGGATTCAGAGAGTTATGTGATTTATCTCAAACGCCATGAGGTGGATGCTATTATCACCCCCGTTGATGGATAAGGAAAGAGAGCGTCACAGAGGTTCAAAGTCACACACCTGATAAGTGTTGGTGGTGCCAAACCTGGCCAGCCTCCAGAGCTCTCTCACTGTTAACCATTGCCTCTAGTGCCTAGCCAGTGTCTTCAAAAATATCTTTACTCAATAAACGTTAATCATATTGTGAGTTTGGGAGCCAGGAGAGAAAAAAGTAATGCTGGCTGGTTGTGCACATAGCTGGTGTTGGCAGGCAGTGTTTGTCTTTGGGACAGCAGCCTGTGACACTGGAATGAAGTGATCTCAGCAAGAGGCAGTGCACTCCACGAGCCCTGAGAAAATTTCGTTTGGCTCAAGACTTGCTGACCTGAATAAGAGGGCATTAAATTGAGTTTTGTATCAGGAGAGAGGAGAGAGGCCAAAACTCAGCTACACAGTCAGATCATATGACAACCAAGGGCGTGACGGGAAAATCACGCGACATCGTGGGCACTGGGTGCAGTAAACACAAGAAAATACAGCCAAGAAGCTAGAAACTTGAAGTCTGGATCATTAGATCATTCGTTCATTCACTTGATGTGTTGAGCACGTGATGTGCTCCCTGCCTGGCTCCCCGCCCTGTGGTCTCAGGCCACACAGCTAGCTCTCCCTCACTCTCTTGGCCTCAGCACCACGCCTGCTTCCCGCTCCTCATTCTTCCCTTGCAGCTTTTCAGATGCTCCTGCTTCTGCCTGCAGTGCTACCTCCAGGTGTCCTCCTGGCCAGCTCCTCTCTTCACTCCAGGCTCAGTTCAAAGGTCACCTCTTCAGAACCACCCTCCCTGAAAGAGTCTCTTTCTCAGACCTAACCCCTCAGATTTTCTCTGTAGCACAACCTCGGTCTAAAACTACCTTGTTCATTTATTTCCTTGTTTATTATTTATCCACTGGAACTTAAGTTCCATGAGAGCAAGGATCTTGTGTGTCTTATTTGTCATTGTATCTCCCACTCTTAAAACAGTCCTTGGCTTATAGCACATACTCAATACATTTTAGTTGAGTCAATGAATATACCAACTCTAAAGATTTACAGAATATGGGAAATAAATGAGTGAGCTTAGTGTGTTATTATAAATTAATAAATAATTGAGAATTAGTGGGTTGGAACTCATGACAGTAATGGAAAGGTATGCTTTGCTCAAGTGAAACCAAAAAATATGAAAAAGGAGAAAAAGCAATGTTTACAAACATCCATGGAAGCTGAGAAAGGGAGCTCAGAAGTAAACTGGGTAAGAAAAGGAGAGGAACCTGATTTCATTGTAGAAGATGTTTTATACCTGCTGAGGCTTGTTACTCCCTATCGCAGCATTTTGCCACAGTCTGTAATTAATCTGCTTGCGTACATGTTTATCACCTGTCACTCACTTTAATTTAGGCTCCTTGAGAGTAGGGACCACAAGTGATATATCCTCAGCCCCTGGCACAGAGTGGTACACTGAGTCATGCACAGAATGAGGAAGTGAATACTGTGGACCAAGTGTTGCCCTGGTGGATGTGCAGCCTAATGATGAATCCGTTCAACAAGCATGGACTGAGGGCCTGGGTGCCAGACCCTGCCCAGTGCTACACAGGAATGACCCAGTCCCTGCAGAGAACGAGCTCACAGTTTCCTGGGGATGATGGGCAAGTGAGCATGGGCAAAAACTGTGTGTGTACAAGAGCTATACGGGATGAGAAGGGCCCTGTTAGAGAGAAGCACGTGGTGCTACATAAACCCAGACAAGGGCCAGAAGCCCAGACTGGGATCAGGAAAGGCTTTTGGGGAGTCAGCCAGATGGAGGGCACTGGGAGGGGCTTTCCTTACAAAGGAAATGGTGAGCTGGGACCTGGTAAGCAGGGAAGGATGCAGGACAGAGAAAGACCAGGGGGAGAATGTGGGAAGCTGATTCCAGAAAGGGCCAGCCTGGCTGGAGAGCATGGATTTAGTTAAGGGGATGGGGAAGTAGGGGGTGGGGATAAAACTTTCAGGGGTGATGCACCTGTTCATCATCTTGACGGGGAGGGGGGAAGGTTTCACAGGTGTGCACTTATGTAAAAACTCACCACTTTCAATGTGTGAAGTTAATTGTTCATCAATTATACCCCAATCAAGTTGTAAAACAAACACTAAAAAAGTAATAATAAAACAGTATGGGTTAGGTTGGCAACAGGTTGTAGATGACTTTGATGCCTAGCTAAGGAGTGGGTAGTTAGAAAAGTGTCAAGCTTTTTCAAAGCCCCTCAACATCTCCCTTGGACCAGGAAGGAAATTGGTAACCTCAGACATCCATCCTTGAGGGCTGGATAAGAAGGTCCTGTGGCTTCCTCTTGCTCACAGAAGGTCTGTATTTCTAAGCAATTTCAGAAACTCTTTGAAGAGAAACTTTCTTCCCACTTTTGATTAAAACCTATGGTCAAAGAAGATATATTGGTGTTCTGGGAGGGAATGCCTTTAAGGGGTAGAGGTGGAAATTGAGAGGGACCCAAGACTGGGAGGGGTGTGGAGGACTGCAATTTCTGAATGTAGCAAGAACAGTCCTGTATCCAGGATGCACCCCCAAGAGTGAAGTGCTCAGGGGCTCCCAGCCAAGATCAAGGCAAATATCCCAGTGGATGCAAATCCTGTAGACTACACATACATGTCTACTTGGCTTCCCTGTCACCTCCCAGCCCCACAGCCCCTCCTGACCAACTGGCAGAGCACCAGAGCCTTCAGCTCTTTGAATGGGAATAAGAATGTTTAGTTCAGAGAGAGAGATTGTGAGAATTAACTAAAATAAAATTAATAAGGTGTCCAAAGCACAATCAAGTACAAAACTGATGCTCAATAAATGGTGGTTCTCCCTTCCCCCACTCATAGGTAGGGCATGAACATGTGACTTAGAACTGAGAAATGCTCCTGTCTATTACCTGCTGTGTAATATGGCACAGTCATACTGTGCTGTGGCACACTGGCCAGTAGTTTGCCAACAATCTCTACTTTCTAGTAAGGAACATCTTGAAAGTATAAGAATTCTAGTAAATGTTGGTGTTGGAATTCTGGGATTCAGTGTTTTTCCAGACAGAATTAACGCTCCCCGATTGAACCCCCAGAGTAAATCTCCAAGTCCTCTGTTTTACAAACGCATGAATTACTGTACCCTGGTCTTTATTATCGGTGAGTCTCTTATAGAAGACAAGGGGGAATACTGACTCAATTCTTTACTTCCCAGCTCTTAGTCAAGAAATAATTGATCCTGAGCAAGCTACTTAACCTCTCTCAGCCCCAATTTCTCATTTGCAAAATGGGAATCATTGTGCTTTTCATAAGTTGTTAGAAAAGGATATAGAATAATACACACACACACAAAGTGCTTAATGTAGTGCCACGAATGTCGTCAATAGTGAAAAACTGGTACCTATCAGTTTTAAACAGCTACCCTGAGGCCAGTGCTTTGTGATGCGTGCATGTAAGGATCGCTCTATCTATCTCCTGAAACGGAGAAGTCAAGCTCTGTCTTGGCGTGGTGAATCTGATAAAAAAAATCTCAGTTCAACGACTCCCAAATCTGCCGTGGGCCAAGTCCCGGGCTGGCCCTGCCTACGGACTACAAGTCCCAGCATGCCGCGCTCTGGGCTTTGGTGGCCCCGCCCCTTCTGCGTCGGCCCGTACGTAGGCGCCGCTCTAGGCGGGCCCTCTCGATGTGCCTGTCCTGGGCGCGCAATGGAGTCTGACTGCTGGTTGCTCGGTGGCGAGTTCGAGGACTCGGTGTTCGAGGAGAGGCGGGAGCGGCGACCAGAACCGCCCGTGTCCTACTGCGCCAAGCGCTGCGAGCCGCAGGTGAGAGCGCGGGGCTTCCCGGCCTCACCCCAGTCCCGGGGCCTCGCACTTCTGGCCCGACAGCGCTTCAGACGCCCCACGCTCGCGTATTCTTCCCCGACCCCAGACTCTCCCGGCACAAGCCGGGCTACCCTACACCCACCCGAGCCTCCCTGCCATCCCTTCCCCGCACGAGGAACGGAACGGCGTCTCCCGAGCCCTACCCGGCTGGGCCTGGCCCTCTCTGCCCGTAGGGGCACCTGGCGTTCGGTGGGCCTCCTGGTCTCACGCTCCTCCTCTGAAATCTGCAGTAACTCCCGTGGGCCTACCCTGATTCTGCAGCCGGGCAGTCAGGGCCCACAGAAATCCAGCCCCCGCCCACTTTTCAAACCTTAGTGTTGCGTGCTCCCCAAACCGCGACGTCCCACTCCGGGACCCGCTCTTGTTCTGTGAATTCCCCCTGCTCACGTTAACCCCGCTCAGATGGTCAAAATCATTCTATTATATCCATTTCTCAAGGCACATTTTAAATGCCACCTCCTCCAAGAAGTCTTATCTGATTCCCCCGTCTAACCACATATTTTTATCTTGACTCCTTTCCCCTTTTTTTTTTTTTAAAGCACTTGTTAGTATCTGGTAAAGCTCTCAGGCCCGGAGTGCTAAGTGATCACAGGAGAGTGGGTGCTTAACTTTATCCTCCGCAGTGCCTAGCAGTTTTTGTTTATAATAGGAACTCCATGAATACTTCGAATTAGTATGAGTATTACCTTGCATTATTTCGTGTGTGTAACTCTCATGTCACCAGTAATAATTCCTGTTTATCAGATAGTGTTCCAGACCCTGAGCGGGGTTCCTTTACATGTTATTGTCTCATTTTTCCTTAAAACCCTTGTACTTAAAGATGTCAGGCGCTCAGTAATTACTCAGTTGTATTTTTATTTTATTTCACTTAACGTTTTCTCCTTGCCACATGCAGTCTCTTAAAGTGACCTTTAGTGCTTGATCATATAGACTTAAAGCAGAGAATGGGCTTTGGAAGACATGTGGTACCGCGGTAAAAGGCCGCCGTTGTGAGATAGGACCCTTGAATTCCAGCACTGACTTTACCAGTTGCCTTTCAAGGTGTCAGTTCCTTATTTGTCATTTGGGAAAACTAATATTTGCTGGCTGACAGGGTTATTGTGAGACTGGATGAGAAAATACTTTGCCAGGTGATATGTACTGTATACTTATAAAGTAAAATCCAAAATAATCACCTGTCCTTAGAATTTGTTTGGTAAATGATATTTGCTCATAACTCAGGTCTCATTCAAGTCCTCTTGGTTTCCCCCAGTGTAAAACCCGGAGTTTGGGTCAGAAGGTTTATTCTCCCTGTCTACTCCCAGTGGGACCAGGTGTTTGCCTTATCAGCACTTTACCTTAGACTCACCCTTGTTCACAGCTTTTCCCTGCTTCTTCTCAGAAGGTATTTGAAGCCATCTCCATCTGAACACATGCCAGTTTTGCTTGATCATTTCCCAGTGGGATAATAAAAATTGGATGGAGGTTTGCAGTTATGCAGTTACTGTTCAAGAAGTTGGGATTGGCTGATAACCTAATATATACTGTGTGACTGGAGGGCATAAAGTACAAAGGGAAATTGTGGGTTCGGTATGTAGACTGTTGTTGAGTTACACAGCACTTCAGGGAGAACAGAACAGTGGTTGCTAGCTGTCTCCACTGTGGGTCAGGCTAAGGAGGGGAACTATTATAGTACTAAGATAATGAGGAGGCAGTGATACCCAGGCAATTCCTTAAAAATTAGAACCAAGAAATTTTGACGTGATGGTAGAACCGTCACAAATGCAGTTACCTTTGAATCAGCAGTAGCCCAGCTGGGAGTAGACTTCACTCAGCCTCAGTGTGTTTTGCTGAGTAAAAGGGAGGATGAAATGGGCTAGAAAAATAACACATGGAGTGCTTTTCGTCATCGCCATTTTCTCATCTTAATGCTCTTTACGCAATAATTAAAAAAAACCCTCAGTTTCACTTTTTCTTCTACCCATACGAAAAGCGAATGAAATATTCCAAATAGGCCTTTCTTTACACTTTTCTCCTACAGCACTTTGGCTTTTGATTGCACCGAAGCCTTCTTTCAGCCTTAATTTCCGTTTCCTCTTAGCTTAGATTCTACTTTGAGCTTTGACACTTTCATAATAGCACTATTACAGTTCCTTCCTATGTCCTTTCCATAAAGAGTTGTCAATCCCTATTCCATCCACCCTAAAAATTTCTGTGCAAGAAAACATATCTCAGTCTAGAGAACCATTGTGAACTGTGCTAGTAAAGTGTAGGTTTCTAGGCACCACAACCCCAATTGAAAATGCTGTGGATAAAACCATATACTTTTGTCATTTTTTAGTTAAGAGGTGTATAATTGTGATATTTTTGATAAAAACTGGACCACCATTAAAATTGTCATTCTTCTTTGTCAGGTATTTTCCTGAGTCTTATCCTCAAGAAGTATGTCTTTTTTGAGCTTTAATCAATTATGTATGGGAAATTGCTTCTGGAATTTCATAATTGAAAAGCATAGCTTCATTCTCTGTAATATGCTATTTTCATAATTTCTAGTGGTTTTATGAAGAAACCGGGAGCAGTGACGATGTTGAAGCTCTAACTGTCCAGAAATTCAAAGGGGACCTGGCCTACAGACGGCGAGAGTATCAGGTAGAATTCAACATACAGAAGAGTGGACCACTTGAAATGGGCTCTTGTTCTAACGTGTTACAGCATATTTAAATAGTGCACTAAGTTACGAGTGTGTTTATGAAGATGAGTTTAATCTTTTGTGATATGTGCTTGTAATCTTAGAAGCCCAGGCTTCTGGCCTTGTCTGTATGGCTTTAGGTAATTTGTCTCCTGTAATTCCAATATAGGGATCTTGTTGGGATCCTTGTAGCTCTGTTTCCCCAGGTTCTACATCTCCTTGTTATGTGGGAGCCTCTAGCACAGACACCTCACGGGGCCACAGGAGCAAAGCATCCCAGAGTGTGTAAGAAATGGGAAGAGGGAGCAACTCGATACCGGCTTTTTTTTTATAGAGACCTGTTGGGCTGCACCCCACAGGCCTACGAGCCTTGTAATTGTCCAGCCTCGAGACTGAAGAAAGAGCCCGGAGACAGCAACAGAGGCAGGGGTGGCTTATTGGACAGCGGATCTTGCACAAAGGTTCCTGCAGCCACACCCCACCGTGTACAGCAGACAGACTTGGCAGCAATCTTGGCTACTCGGGGGAGAAGGAGACTACCATTTATATGGGGGAATTGACGTCATGTGGGCTCATCGGTTACCAGGGACCGATAGGCCCTGTAATTAAGAGGATTGGATGGTCCTGTGAGTGGAGTAGGGCCTGGGTGAACAGGGGATGTACAGAGAGCAAGAGAATGGCTATTTTGAGAGGCCTGAGCGTACAGACCGCAGGTCATCTTCACAAGGGTCCTTTTGTTACTTTGCAGATGAAAAGGTTATACAGCAAGTTAGTGGCAAAACCAGGATCAGGTTCCTGGTCTGTTTGGCTCCAAAAATGCTGTAGTTGTATTCTCCAGCCTTTTAGAAAAATAATACCGACTGAAATACTCAAGTCTTCTTTAGTTCACTGTAGGGTCAATTATAACTACCTTCTGCCTAGGAAAAAAATCACCCCATAACTGAATTCTTTTTCTACTGTGTTTCCCACCTTCTTTTTTTAATCCCTTCTCTTCATTTTCCTGTATTTAACAAATCTCTGCCAGAAAGCACTGCAGGAATATTCCAGTATCTCAGAAAAACTGCCATCTACAAATTTTGCCATGAAAAGGGATGTCCAGGAAGGCCAGGCTCGGTGTCTTGTCCACCTGGGAAGGCACGAGGAAGCACTAGAGATCGCTGCAAACTTGGTGAGTGGTTTCAGTGCTTATTTTCATTTGCTTTCCTAGGATAACTGAATAGTTTATTTTCTAAAAAAAACAAAACAACAACTTGAAGCAAAATCTGTGGGTTTGGAAAAGCGGGAAGAAAATTGTCAGTGGTGGAAGAATTTTATTATGATGAACAGTTTGGAGCTCTAGACATCATTTCCTTGTAATATTTTTTCCTATGTTATGCTCAGAATTCATTGTCTGAAAATCTCACTTGCAAAGTGTTTCACCCTTGTTAGGAGCAAGTACTCAGAGTGAGAGAATTATCAGTGATCTATTTTCTTCTTTAGGTTTTTGTTTCTTTTTAGATTTTATTTTCCAAAATTTCTACAGTGAACATATATACTACTTGTGTAAACAGGAAAAAAGTTTTCCCCAAAATGGCTTAAATATCATACTAAGCCTAGCTTAATCCTTTTTATTCTTAAATGGAATCTGCAGAATTTTGTTAAGAAATGAGAAAAGCAGTTCTTTGTGATTCTAGATTCTGCTTGTTTTTGTTTTCAGATTAAAGCACCTGTGTTTTTTTGTGTAAATTTTATATGCAGATTGGTCTAAGTTGCCCAGTCCTAGTTAATAGATGACCAGTTTTCTTCTTCAGAGAGACTTAATGAGGCACCAAGGCACTGGTCTTGAGCCCTGTGGATCTCCTCGACCAGAGGTCAGCCTGAAGTATGCATCCAGTTGAGCCGTCCTCCACTGTCTCACTAACTAAGAGAAATCCCGAAAGTTGCTTGCCAAGGGGTTGCTTGCATGGGCCCTTAGCCTCTTGCAGTGAGAGGAAAGCTTGGCAGTAATTGTCTTCAGAACATGGAAAATAGCTGTGTTTTGCTCTTTCTCCCCCTTCCCTCTACTGTGGGTGAATTCTTAAGCTGGAGGATGATTACTCTGTGAAGGAAGCACATGGCATGAGCTGTGACCTTGGTGGGATTTAACAGTGTTCATTCTCAGTCTCCTTGGTGTGCAAATTAACAGCAGCTTTGGTTCCTTCCATTGCTTCTTCTCGACGTCGGTCCCTGTCCTTCACTGCTGTTCCGTCCTCTCGTTCGCTCTCTCCCCGCCTCTCCTACACGTCACTCTTGTGCTTCCTCTTCCCTGCCTAGACCACTGAAGGCAGTGGCAGCAGGATTAGTGTCAGGGGCTGGATTGTCTCTGGTTCCTTCTAGCTTAGTGAGTCTGTTTCTGTGGCTCAGAGAAAGATGCGTTGCCAGTAAGAGGATGCCAGGTCTCCAGAGCTGGAGATGGTTACCACGCAGGAGGATGGACAGTCAGACGACCTTCAGCTCCTCTGTCAGGACGTGGAGGTGTCCATCGGGCTTCCAGGCAGCCTGTGGGGGAGGACTGTTGGGGAAGGAGGTGGCAGTATAGGCTGGTGGGTCTCACCCCTTTCTTTGGGTCTCTTCACGTGATTTCAGTGGACCCTGCCTATTTGCAAGTTTTTCTCATTTCCTGGTACCCTGTGTTTTGTTTTCTTTTAAAATTTTCTTCCCTACTTCTAGGCCCTCTTCTTTCATTGTTAGCTCCGGGTCATGTCTGTCCAAGTGGTTATTGTCCCCTGACGTTCTGTAGGGGGACAGATCCATACACAGCACTGAAAAAAAAAGACAGCTAGCCCTGGAGTGCCTGTCAGGATTGAACATTTTATGCTCACAGCTTCTACTGAAGTTTATTCATCTCTCTTCTGAATGATTTTTATATAAAATTTGTAATAGAACTTATTTCTTAAACAAATAATTGAAACATCTTGTAGTGGCTGATACGATCCTATGATAAACTGGCAAGGAAATTGCTTTTTGACAATGAGGAAGGGTATAGCTCAATAGGCAGGGTGCATGCTTAGCATGCATCGAGGTCCTGGGTTCAATTCCTGGTACCTCCGTCAAGTAAATAAGTAAACCTAATTACCTCCTTTAAAAAAAAAAAATAGGGGGAGGGTATGGCTCAGTGGTAGAGCGCATGCTTAGCATGTGTGAGGTCCTGAGTTCAATCCCCAGTACCTCCATTTAAAAAAAAAATTTAAAATTAATAAATAAATAGACAGTAAATGACTTTTTTTTTTCATTTATGCAGGCAGCAAACATTTATTTCAGAGCTACCATGTGCCTGGTTCTGGATTCAGGGCTAATGAGATGGATAAACCGTATTTTCACACACGCATTGCTCATCTTGTGTCTAGTGGGAGAATCCTAAGCCAGCTAACGGGCGTCAGCTCTTCTCAAGTACTTTTAATCTGTGACTTCTGGTGCAACTGACTGTAGCTGTGCCGCTTGGTAGCTGTGTGATGCCAGGCAAGTCATCTGACTTCTCTCTTGTGACTCAGTTGCCTCATCTGTAAAATGGGGATAGTGATAGAATCTATTTTAAAGGATTGTCATGAGGATTAAATGAGTAAAGCACTAGAATAGTGCCTGGCATGTGGTAAGCGCTCTTATCAGCGTTAACGGTCTCCATCATCCTCGCATTGCAGAAGGAGTCGCGTGTGATACTCTGGAAAAGCACACAAACTCAATAAAATGGAATTTAGCATTGAACAAAAACCCTTTTGGAATTGAATGTTGTGTGGGGAAGGACAGAATATTGAACAATAGTGGTAATAAAACTAGGGAAGTTCTGTCCCCGGGAAGGAGCAGTGTGACGAATGGGTTACACTGTGCTTTATTTCCTGTCTCTTCACTGTGTACAGAATCCTCCTCCACCTCTCACTCACTGGTCTGCCAGTGTTTTTGGGCTGCCTAACTGGGTAGTTTTACACGTATTTCTTGCTTAGTTCTGTGCAGGGGCTTGATCTGGATACTAGGTGGCCAGGTTTTCCTTAGACTTAAAATCAACCAAATCTCTGCAGACTGTAACTTTATAAAAAGCCGCTTGTCTTCCCTAACCCACAGGGCTTTTGCCATATGGCAATTTAGGCAGGAGATGGTGGCTCTGGTTGAGGCAACTTGAAAAGGATTTTCTGATCAGAAGGAAACCAAGAAACCCCCTCTGGCCAAAAATAATTGGCCTTGGTAGTAGTCCCCAGAGAAGGCATTTGGATTCAATTATGGTGCATCGTGAAACACTGAGCGCTTCAGGGCCATCCTGTTTTAAGATGTCTAAGCCAAGTAAAATTTGGAAATAGAGTCCATTTGAATCCTCAAGGAAATTACCGTTTGGACTTTTAGAAAGCCTAGAATATTAAAATGGAACCATTAGCCCAAGGTATAAAAAAGTTGGCTTGGCTCTTTCAGAGTATTTGGCTGAAGACAATAAAGATTGTAATACGAACTGAACATAAATGGATGTAGAGGTTTTTGGTGCTGAACTTTGCCAGACCGCTGTCACCTGAATTATGTTACTGTCGTGACATTAGGGTGTTTGGGAATGACTAGTGATTATTTTGTTAGGTAGTCTACATTTCCCTAGGTTTATGGTTACAAACTAATGTTCTGTTGAAAAATATTTAGTTCACTCTACTTGTGTGGCTGCTAAAAGATACTTCTAATTACAACATGCACAACTTGGATTTTTAGGCATCTTCATTTTTATATGGGAAACATTCTGTAGTTTAAACTTTTTAACCTTTTTTTTTCCCCTTAGGAAAATAAGGCAACTAACACAGACCATTTAACCACTGTGCTGTACCTCCAGTTTGCTATTTGTTCAAGTTTGCAGAACTTGGAGAAAACAATTTTCTGCCTACAGAAACTGATTTCTTTGCATCCCTTTAATCCTTGGAACTGGGGCAAATTGGCAGAGGCTTACCTGAATCTGGAGCCAGTGCTTTCAGCATCGTTTGCGTCATCTCAGAAACAGAACAATTTCACCTCGAGTGACAAGACTATCAAATCCTCCTTTCCCCACTCAGGAAAAGACTGTCTTTTGTGTTTCTCTGAAACGTTGCCCGAGAGATCTGTGTTTTCTATGGAAGCAAGCAGCGGTAATAACCAGAAGAATGAGAAAGCTCTTAAAAATATTCAGAGCTGTATGGCAGAAGAGAGAGCAGCCGTGTTGCTGGAGACTCAGATGAAGGCCTGTGCCTCTTATGTACGAACCAGGTAAACTGAGAGTGGATTAAACACACGTGGGGCTAAGCTCAGAGTAAAGGTTTTTCTAATTTTAAGCTTCTAAAAATTCCAGGCTAGATAATTGATACATGTTTTTGAGATTTTTCCCATGGTCTGGATGAAATCCATTGAATGTGTTCTTTTAGCTTGTAGGAATTAAAAACAAAACTGTTCAAGAATACAGCCTGTATTATCACTCAAGATAAAATGTTAAAATTGGCAGATGTTAAAATTAGAGGAAAAATTAAATGTATAAAATATAAATCATTGACCCAGGGTGGGGAGTATATAGGTCAGAGTGCATGCTTAGCATGCTCAAGGTCTTGGGTTCAATCCCCACTATCGCCATTAAAAAAAAAAAAATTGACAAAGGGGGAAGAGGTATTTGAAACAAGGAATTTTTCACTCACATACCACAGAAAGCTGCTAAAGAAGAAAATCTGCTCTTGTGTTCCGATCACTATTGATAATGCAAATAAACAATGTTAAATTTATTCTACCGGGAATTCCCATGGTTTAGGGACTCCAGATACTTTGAATCCATAGTGTATACAAGTTTAAAGAAAAAGTGAGAATATACTCAACCAATTTGGTAATTCTTGAGAAAAAAAGACTCTCTTGGGTCTCAAATGATGCCAGAAAACCTGGAGTTGGGTTTGTTTTTAAACTTTGGAGAGTTCAAGAAATACTGGTTAACAGTGAGGCTTGCTGAAAAGCGGTGTCTATTTGGTGCATTTCAGACTTTACTCAGAAGGTGTTTATCAGCATCACCTGCTCACTTCAGTTCTGAAGTGCACTGATGGACAGCTGTGAGCCAGGCATGTGCTGGGATCATAAAGATCGCTGTGGTCCCTTTCCTTACACGACTGCCTGGGCTGTGTCAGCAGTGTGTCAGTGGCAGCAGAGCTCTGCGGGGGCCGGTACACGGGGCAGTGCAGAGTGGCAGGAGGAAGGAGGCCTTCGCGGAGGGAGCGGTGCTCCCGCTGCACGTTCCTGGGGGCGTGGTCAGCTGTGTGGATAAGTGTGTCACAGATGCTGTGTAGCCACTCTTCCGTTTTAACCCCTGCTACTTGCTGGGGTAGGTGTTGGGATCCCACCATACAGACTGGGAAGCTGATTTGGAATCACGCCCAAGGTGGCACAGCTGTGAAATTCTGTCAGGATTGGACCCTGGTCTCTGACTCGTTCGAGCCGGGATATTTTACTGCCTCTGTGGAGTGTCCCCAGATGAGAAGAGGCATGTGCAGCAACGGGAAAGAAAGCACAAGGGGTGGAAGGGCCGGTGTGGCACGGTGCTGTCACACAGTCTGGTGTGGTGAGAGCAGCCTTGGTGGCAGGGGCCCAAGAGGTGCGCCCTGGACCACGAGGCCAGGATGGCATTGTATGAAGGAGGCAGGACCTCGGAGTCCGATCCCATTTTAAAGAATCTAATAAATTGTTGTTACTGAGAGAATGAGACTGGACTTTTGCGCTTGCTTGCCCTCTGACCTTGTGCAAATTACAGAAACTCCATCTTCAGTTTCCATACCTTGACCTCTGGTGGAGAAATGGGGGAAATGCCTACTTTGTAGGGTTGTGAGCATTAAAGTATCTGCAGCACTGATTGTAGTGCACCGCATCCGGTGAGCATTTGGTGAATGTTGTATTTGTGTTGTTTTGTCTTCATTAGCATAAGGCGTTAAATGGCGTCTTAAGGAGTTTGGTCCTTATGCTGAGGCCTGAAGAGAGCTTGAAGGTGTTGAATGTTGAAGTGGTGTGACAAGAGCTGTGACTGAGAGAGAGAGAGTGCGTGGCTGGGAGGATGTATTAGAAGAGGGAGTTTGGATCTAGGGACACCAGCAAAGGAGCTGTGGAATCGTGGCTGGTGCTGAGGACCTGACCTGGGATAGCGCGGTGAAAATAAAAAGAGGGAATGGACGGCACACAGGATGGAACAGACAGGATGGAACGAGGTGTGTGGGTAGGACGGGTTGAGGGAGAAAGCAGAGGAGTCAGAGACAGCTCTGAGGAGTCCACCTTGGGGGTGGATGGTGGTGCCTCCATTGAGACAGGATGCTGGGGGAGGAGCAGAGTGGATTTAGGGGGGAGATCCAGCTGGAGCTTTCCATTAGGAAGTGGGAGCTGAGCTCAGAAGAAGGGAGGCAGAGATTAGGGAGCTCCAGGAAGGAGATCAGCCATCAGTGAGAAGAGGCTTTGAATGCTCAGAGGTCATTGTGACCTTAGAGGAGGCAGTTTTGGTAGGGGTGAGGTGACATGGCAGACTGCACAGGACTGAGGCGTGAAAGAACATGAACCAGAGGGAGCGAGGACAAGCTGTATTTTCAAGTAATTTCAGGAGCAAGAGGGGGAGCACGGATGTAAAGGGGTCACACGTGTAAAAGCTTCCAGAGGCCAGGCAGGTGTGTGAACAGGTTAGAGGGAAACAGAGTGAAGCCAGTCAGGTCGTGCTCTTCTGCAAAACTCCCCAGTGGTTTCCCATTGCGCACACGTGAGCACCACGTTTCCTTCTGTGGCCTGTGCGGTCTTAGGTGAATTCTCCCTGCCTGTCTTTTTCTCCTCTCTTACTGCAGTTTGTTTCTTCTTGGCTGTGTTCTGGCCACAGAGATCTTCCTGGTTTTCAGAGCCGTCAAGCTCGTTCTTGTGTCACGGCTCCCTTCCCCTTGGCAAGCCCTCTTCCCCCAGCTATCCCTTGGTGTCTCCTCACAGTTTGAGTCTTCGCTTGAGTGGTGTCTCAGAAAAGCCTTCCGTCACTGCCCTCTCTGCACACACTTCGTCCAGCCTGTCCTGAATTTTTGTTTCAGAGCATGCACCACTGCCTGAGGTATCTGGTTTACTTGTGACCACTCTCTTTCTGTTCCTCGAGGCAGGAACCTGGTTGTTTTGCTCACCGATGTCTCCCAAGACCCAGAGTAGTATGTGGTGCATTCCTCAAGTCAGGAAATGACTGAGCAGGAGTGCTGAGTGCTTCTGGGAGTAGTAGTAGGGACCAGCGAGGCCTGAGGGAAACTGAGAGAATCTACACATTCAGCATTTTAGAAAACCATGAAGAGAAGGGGCGGTGGGAGGAGAAGAAAGGAGAGCAGGCTGTGATTCTGGTGGGAAAGGTAGTGGTGAGCCACTTGCGGAGTGGTCATTAGAGGGTCATCGAAGGTTTGGACCTGCTTTGGATAATTGAAGCGTGCCTGGGAGTCTCATTAGTCCTTGAGGTCAAGTTGCTGTGAGTTCAGGGAGACAGAAGGGTCATAGAGCACTGGCTTCAAAGGGATGCATCCCATCTCTTCCGGGGAGAAACCTTTGATTAGGGGGTTTAACTTTTCACTCCAAATTTTTTGTGACTTTCAGTCACTTGACTTCTACAGGGAGCCCTTTTGAGATTTTGCCCTCTAAAGATTTCTTTGAGAAGCTTTGGTCTACGAATTTTAGAAAAGATGACTCCCCGGTGTAAAGTCGGGCAATTTATTGAGAGTAAGGAGCTTTAGGGATTCGAATGAGGGTGAGCACCTCCTTTTTAGCCAGGTAGGACTCACATCCAGCCCAGTTCCTGTGCTGTACGTGAAAATGTCCTCACTGCTGCTACACAATTGGGACTTCTCCGTTTTTCAGGCTTTTGCTTCAGTTCGCCCAGACTCAGCAAACATCGTTTGCTTTGGAGAGGAACTTAAGGACTCAGCAGGAAATTGAAGATAAAATGAAAGGGTTCAGCTTCAAGGAAGACACTTTGCTGTTGATAGCAGAGGTGAGTGGTCCCCTAGGGTTTATGTGAAATGAAGCATCATAGGTATTTCTTCCTGGCTCCAAGACCTTTTTTTAAAAAACAGGGCCAAATCTTACCTACTAAAGGGCTTCTGTCTCCCTCCTTTACGTGCCTTTTGATCACTTAACCCCTGAAAGTGGCCTCTTCATTGTCTCCATCCTGCGGCATGCTGGAAGGCAGCGGCTGTGTTGCGTTCACTTGTCGGTGCTTGTTGGTACCTGCCTACTTGAACATCAGAAATGTTCAATAATTGTGTTCTGAGTGCTGAATAAATGAGTGAATGGATGTTGACATTTGGGCAGGTCTTTGTTTTTCACTCCATTTGTCCTCATAACAGCCCGTGCAGTGGGGAGAGCTGGGCGTGAGGCTCAGAGAGACTGTGACTTGCCTAAAGTTGGATTGTAAGAGGCAGAACTAGACTGGAACCCATCCAGCTCAAAGTCCTTTTTCTTTCTGCTCCACCCTGTTACTGCTTTGATAGTTGTGGAGAAATTCAAA
This sequence comes from Vicugna pacos, assembly GCF_048564905.1. Classification (NCBI taxonomy): domain Eukaryota; kingdom Metazoa; phylum Chordata; class Mammalia; order Artiodactyla; family Camelidae; genus Vicugna; species Vicugna pacos. The sequence goes on along the minus strand of NC_133011.1, from coordinate 26,483,349 downwards.
TGCCAACTTTTTTAAAAAGCTTTTATTAGCTTTTAAAAAATATGCTGTTGAAATTTCTTAAGATGGCATTTGGAGATAAGTAGATATTTACATCATTCATACAGTTCCTTTTAGTATATAGTTGAAACTTGACAGCTCAGGTTCTTTTCCCATGAGAATATCTCTATATTCATATACATCCTAATGTCTTTCTTTCAAGAAATGCCGATTGCACGTCTCTCCTGTCTTCCGTCCCCAGGCTAAGCTCTCATTTGGACTCCTCTTCCCTGTTTTGGGGTCATGCTCTCCTGTCTGTTCTCTTTGAGCTTTTTTCAACCTTCCTCTTCTATGAGCTCTTTCCCTCCAGCCCTCAGACGGCACAGATACCTGTCTTTCCCGAGTTTACCATAACCTTTCCTTCCTCTTTGTCTTCCTTCATCTTTCTATAGCATTTGGAGCTATTGACCACTTGCTTTTTGTTCCCTCTTCCCTTTGCTTCTGAGCGGCTATGCTAGTCTGTTTTTTTTCCCTATATTTCTTGATATTCCTCTGCCTCTTGGGACCCCACTAGTTTCTGTTGTGTCTTAAGTAATAACATTCCCCGAGCTTTCGCTTAGGTACTCTGACTTTCTCCCACGGAAATCGTAACCATGCTCAGTTTCTGTCGTCACCTCTGGGTTGATGACCCTCCGGTCTGTATCTCTGGTTCGCATCTTTGGAACACTTGTCTCCAGCCTCTGGAGTGATTAATCTGAGGTGATTATTGATTATTCTGCTGTCATTTCAAGTACGAATGTAAACTGAGACTCCTCACCAAAACTGTCTTCAGTCAGCCTGGTCAGTGCCCAGTGTGGACTTGGCCACCAGTAAGTACTTACTGAGAGAAGCAGAGGCGAGTTGGGAACAACCGTGTCTTTGTTCTAGACTTGATTATTTTTCATCACTCCTTCCTGTCATTCTCCTGTTACCCAGACCTGGAACCTCCCAGCCGTGGGTCTCTTCCTCCCCAGTCCCACCTCCACTAGGCGCCACGGTGCCCTCCCGCAGGGTCCACCACCAGCATCCTTGTCCTGCCCCTCACATTTGACTCTCACCATGACCTCCTGCCTTGTCTCCTTGTCTCCTTGCTTTCTCCCCACAGATATGTCTTGAACTCAAAACATTGCTTTGACTGTGTTACCTGGTTGCTTAAAAACTAAAATAAAATATGTCACCATTACCTCGGAGGTCAGGTCTAGTTTAGATACCTTGATATGATGTCCAGGGCCTTCAGGGAGTAACCCCAGACTTAGGACCTTCCTCACGCAGATCGTTTCCTTCTACTGGACTCACCTGCCTGCGTCTGACAGACTCATCATGGGTTTTCTGATCTCTGCTTACTGTTCCCTCCCTCAGAGACCCAGTCCAAGTCCCACATCCTCCAGGGACCTTTCCTGAGCGTTCTGCTCTGGGCAGTTTCTGCCTCTCTGAGCTCAGAGTGATTGCTGGACCCTAAAAAATATACAGGAATGTCTTTTCAGCTAGATTTAAGTTCATTGCAAGTAAGACATCCTTATAAGGTGTCTTAAACATCTTTGTATCCTTCACCATGCTCAGTACATCTGTGGACTGATTGGAATAGTAGTTCTCCACCTGGACAGTGCATGGGAAATACTTGTGGGGCTTTTTTAAAAAGCTCAAGTGTCTGGGCCCTCATTGGGGTGGTAATGTGCATTTCATTTTGTGCTGTTAATTTTACTTAACATTGTGACATGAGCATGACCCTGTATCCTTAAATATTTCTTGATTACATAATTCTTTCCTTTTCATAGTTGTTTTCTTTGAATTAGGATCCATATAAGGTCCACATACTGTGTTTGATCTTTTTGTCTTACATCTCTTTAATTCTATAACAGTTCCCCTTCCCCCTCCTTTTTTTTTTTTGGTGATAAAAAATATATATAACATAAAATTTGCCATCTTAATCATTGTGTAGTATACAATTCAGTGGCATTAATTACATTCAAAGTGTTGCACAACCATCACTATTTCCAAAATCTTTTCATCACTGCAAACAAACTCTGTAACCATTAGGCAATAATTCCCCTGCCCTCCTTCCCTCAACCCCTGGTAACCTCGAATTTGCTTTTTGTGTCTATGAATTTACCTATTCTAGATATCTCAAATTGTGGAATCATACAATATTTGTCCCTTTATGCCTGGCTCATTTCACTTAGCATAATGTTTTCAAGGTTCATCCATATGCGTCAGAACTTCATTCGTTTTTATGGCTGAATCATATTCCATTGTGTATACATGTATACACACTGCGTTCTGTTTGTCCATTTGTCTGTTGGTGGACACTTGCATTGTTTCCACCTTTTGGCTGTTGTGAGTAATGCTGCTGTGGATACCGGCATACAAGTGTCTGTCTGAGTCCCTGATTTCAGTTCTTGTGGGTATCTACTACCTAGGAATGGAATTGCTGAGTGGCTGGTAATTCTGTGTTTATCTTTTTGAGGAACTTCCAAACTGCCTTTTATTTTATTCTCTGATATTTTTACCTACCATTGTAACATGATCGCGATCCTGTATCCTTAAATATTATTTGAATACATATTTTTAATGGCTGGAGAGCAGCCTACTTACAGATTTTGATGAACTGTCACTTATTTACTTAAGTCCTATATTGAACATTTCACAAATACTCAGTACCTATTTTAAAAAGTCTTCGCAAAAAAAAAAAATCAATATATGTGTTTGTTTTAGAATAGATTACTAGAAATACGATTACTGGGTTAAAGTATATGAACGTTTCAGAGACTTGAGACACGTTTCCAAATTGTCATTCAGGGAGAGTGGTTCCGTTTACATATCCTCCAGCAGCACATGACAATATTGATTTTCCTTCTCCAGTCCTAGGTGTTAGGTTGAGCCATGTGAGATTGTCAATAGTCAATCATTTTGACCTATAAAAACAATTTTATATGGATCAACTTAATATTTCTTTTTGAAATCTAATTTCATTGTTAAAAATAACACTTTAATGTTACTGCTTATTTGATTACTAATAAGATGGACAATTTTTTCACACATTTGTTGGCCATTTATATTCTGTGAAAACATAGTCATGCTTTTTCTTCATTGTTTGTATGTTTCTGGGTTTTTTTGTTTTTTTTGTTTTTTTGCTAATTCAAAGAGTGCTCTCTCTATACCAGGCTTACTAACCTTTTATTTGTTGCAGTATTTTCTGAAGTTTATGGTATCTTTTTGGTATATAGAGGCTTAAAATTTTAATTTGGCCAAATTCTTCTGCAGACTTCTTGACATCTGTGAATGATGTACTCGCTGAGCCCTCTTTTTGGAATTTTGCGTTGTTTGAGTATTACTGTTATTCAGTTCTCTTTTCTTAAGGTAAAAAAAAGAAAATCGCTTTTGGTATTATAGCCCAGGTTTTAAGGTACTGCATTTCACTGAGTCCCAGCAGTCGTCAGCTGTAAGACACCATCATTGGTTGATGTGCCACTGAGAGAAAAATAAGATGCTCTTCACACTGTGACACATCAGTGGTTGTAAGGCACATCTTGATTTCAGAAATGTTAAAATACAGAAACAAAAGTTGTCTTTGAATTGATGAAAATATTATGCTTCGGTAAATCCTCACAGTTGCCTGGTTAAGTTTATTCATCCCATTGACTCTTGCCTCAAACAGTAAATAGTCTTTGAAGATATAAAGCCAGTGGAACCTGTTGTTTGAGTGGGTCTCTAATCCATTATAATTTGAGTATGCATGAACATGTTGGACCTCAGGGTTTTTAGGAAACTTAGAGATCAAATCCAAGTGACTTAAATTCCCTTTACAACATCCCTGCCAAATGACTCCCTAACTTTTAATACCAGACAGTCGGAAATGTTTTAGGACATAATTTTAGTTCACTGTCCTTACTAAAAGTGGGCTTATCACTTAGTGGGTTCAGGTGTAAGCTTCCTACGAAGTTGACTGTGGGCGTCTTATCAAAGAGAAGCTGGGCCTGGTTCTGACCAGGAGGGGGCAGTGTTGTGCCTTCAGAGAGTAGGCGTGCTCCTTAAGTCCCTGAGGTTGCCGTGTTAATGCTTCTGGAAGGATGGAGTTTCTCTGGATCAGGAGAGGGTGGCCTCAGATACTTGCTACTCAGCTGGTGCCTTTGACTTCTCTAGAGAACTTCTAAGAGAAAGAATCTGTGCTCGCTACATAGCGGCAGTTCTATTCTGCCTAAGCTCTGCTTTTCTGTCATTTTATAAGGAGGGAGAATCACCCGCAGTTGCATTCTGTCCAACTGAAGATGTTCCTTGATATAAGAAGGTTGACTCAGTACTCCCTGTGGCCTGAGTGGTACTGCTGCCCAGTAATTTGTTCACTCAGGGAAAGACGAGACGAGAGTCGAAGTAGGGGAAATTTTACATATGTGATCACTGCTTCAGAACAGATGTCTCTTCAATATGTTGAATTGTCAGACCTGTGCCCTGGCTGCCAAAGAATTTCTGCTTCTATACGAAATCCTTCACACTTGATATATCGCATCGTCTTCCCTTCCATGTCTGCTGCCCATACTGGGACAGGTTTTTTTTTTTCCCCCTTCTACTGCAGGTTATGGGCGAAGATATTGTCCCAGAAAAAATAAGAGACGAGGTTCACGCAGAAGTGAAGTGTGTTGGCCCTGCAGCCCTAACAGCCTTGGTGATCGCATCTTCGAAAGAATTTGAAGACAAGTGGTTCAGAAAGATCAAAGACCACTTATGTCCCTTTGAAAATCAGTTCCATACAGAGATACAGATCTTGGTTTAGTGGTCCCTTTAAAAACAAAGCAAAACATCTTGTACTATATTAATTATCCTGGTTTACTTCGGGCAGAATCCACTGCTAATCAAGGAATAAATGAAATTAAAAAACAATTATTTATGTTTTATAAAAATGGATTCTCTCCCAGATTATTTCTACTGTGTTCAGTTTCTTGGTATTTTTTGTTTTCTTTTTAGATTTTGGCCGTTCACTTAGTCTGAGGCCTGCTGCCATATTGGAAGATATCTGTTGGGAAAGTGTGTAAAAGAGGCTTTTAGGTTTCATAGTCTTTTAAAAACAGTCACTGTATTGTAATGAGCAGCGTGAGTACTCATGCTGTTAAGGTAAATTCATCAGGAATGACCAAGAATGTTGAAGTGTGATAGTAACCATTTCTAGGAAGGGTATGTCAAGGCAGTGAAGACTCTGAGGTTTTCCCACACTTGTCAGCCTGAGCATGAACCTGCCAGTTTCACAGATGCTGCAGGAGACTCGATTACTCATGGCCCAGGAAGCAGGATGAGCTTCAGCCTATTTGTATCAGTTCCTCTTGCCTCCAAGTCCCAAGGCGGGTGACACACATGGGCCACACAGCTTTCATTTTCCTTTTCTCAGCGGAGGGAAGAGGAATCCAGCTCTGGGCAAAAAGGTGGAGTCATCAGGGTTTCCCATCCACTTCCCCGGCTCACTTCTCTCTCTCCCAGGCCCCTTCCCCAAACAGACAAAAGTCTGGTTTTGTTTATAGTTGGAGACTCTTTTATTGTGAGTGAGTGAGAGCATGACTAGCAATTGCAGGTTTAGTCATTAATCTCTAATGTGAAACAAAAGACTTTGTATATTTGACAGACATTTCAATTTTTAGGCACCATAAAAAGCATGGAAACCCGTCTTCTCCCCATTGTCCCTGTCGGTTCATTGAGACATTAACAATCACTTACTGAGGTCTGGTTATGGGACAAGCCTTGTGTGGTCACCGTGGAGTTTGCAGTCTTGTGTGTGGGTGGTCCACAGGGTAGAGCCCAAAGGGAACATGGTGTCCAAGCCCTTCATGACACAGCCTTTGGCTCTCAAGGGCTTCTCATCTTTCTCCAGCCTCCCATCTTTGAATGTGCCACATCCGTCACTGTCAGGCTTTCATGCAGGCGACTCAGCCTGGAAACTCTCCCCACCCACCCCCTTCACGTGGCTAATTCATATTTGGCTCTCAGGTCTCAACCTGCTTTCAGCTTCCAGAAGTCTTGAGCCCCAGGTGGTGGTACCTTTCATGCTGTGCCCCTCACTGCTCATTCACCCCCATATTGGGCCTTATTATGCTGTCTTGTGATCCCTGTTTTCCACGAGACACTTTAAACATTGTTAAAATCGGGGACTAGGACTGTCTTGTTCATATTTGTATTTCCAGGACAGAACACCTGGTATCTTGCTAAACGTTTGTTGAAAAGACTCACTGAATTAATTGGCCATCACCTGACTTTGTTAGCACAAGGGGTTAATGCCCCCAAAGTCTGACAGTGCTGAGGCAGTCACTCATTACTCTTTCTGTGGCTAAAACTCTTTCCTCCTGTTCATCTAGGTCTCCTGCAAGCAAGTGCCCTTTTCTCCCCAGGCTCCTCTAGGCTTCCTCTCTCATCATAGTCCCCTTCTAACTTTGCCCAGGCTTTTAGCTTTCAGCCCTCTGGCTTTCCCTCCAGACCCACTGTCTGCACTGTCCTGAACTGCTGAGTGGTCTTCATGGGTCCACTCCCGCCCCACCTCACTTTCCTGGCAGCAGCATGTCCATACAGGTGAGAACCCAGCCTCCTGTATACTGATGCTCCAGCTGGAATGCAGGTCAGGAAGGGCACCCAGGAAGACTGGGCACCTCTGGGTTTCATCACACAAACGTCATCCTGATCATTTCCAGCACAGATGGTGAAGGTAATTGAGCAATGATTATACTCAAGAGAGAAATCTCAGGCCTGCCTACTAGCCCTGCCTTCTTGTCAACGAGTGAATCACTCAGAAGATGAGCACTGGTGAAGCACAGAAGTGTCTGTCTGCACTCTGGTGGGTGGGGTGGGGCCCAGGGCAGTTCTTGCCTCTTGTGACTCTCAAAAAGCCTGTCTTTGTTTTCTCCTAAGTGGGGATCTATGTCCAGAAGTTGAGCTGGTGACCATCCTTTGTCTTATACTTTTAATACCCCTGCAATCTTACACTGTAGCCAAAGGGATCTTATAAAAATAAAGCTTGATCTCAGAGTCCTTCAGTGATTTCCCAAATCCTTCATGAGGCCTGGGAGGCCCTGTGTGGTCTGGCTCTGGCCCACTTCACTGCAGCCCACTCTGGTTTTTTTCTCATGTCTTTGAACTCTGCAGGCGTCCTCCCACCCCAGCACTATGCCCATCCAGTTACCTCTACTTGGAACAGTCCTCTTTGCAGTCCCCCAACCCTGCCATAAACTTGCGGTTCCCACAGATCCCAGCTCAGAAGTCGCTCTCAGACAAGATTTTTCTGATCCCAGACTTGCTCAGCAACTCCTTTAAATGTCAGAATGCCTACTTTTTTTTTTCCACCTCCAAGGTGCTTAATGGAATTGGAATTGACTATTCATTGTATGAATCCTTGTGCTAGATCATAAGCTCCAGGACCACGTCTCTGGTTTGCCCCTTCATGGCGGAGCTCAGCTTCCTGGACACGCTGTGACTTCAGCCCAGGGCTGCCTTCCTGGAGCCTCTCGTGGAGACATCCTGCAGCCAGCAGCCCATCCCTACGGAGCTGCACTGCCCACATCGCTGGTGCCCCTGCCTGCCTGTGATGTACTGCATTTCAACTAAGGCATGCTTCCTTTTAGAAAACCTTGGATAGAAATCTCTGTGAAACAAATCCAAGGCCACTATTTACAAAAAAGATTATTTTAAATAGCAGCTTTGTAGTGATTTTGAAATTTCATCCATAAAAAGTAGTTTATACACTGCTTTCCAAGGTCTTAATCATGAAAACAAACAAGCAAACAAAAACCAGAGAGGATTATACAGAAGAACCCAAAGCTCTGCTCTGGAAACAATAGTCCTGATGAGGGGCAGGCCAGGCAGCGCTGACTCCAACCCCGTCTCCCGATTGAAGTGTGTCTCCCAGGCGACTTTGCTAGAGAGGTCAGGAGAAACAGGACAGGCGTTTGTCTACTTGGCGCTCACTGTTCCTTATCCTTTTCCCCCTCCTCCACATAAAGCTGGTCACCTAAAGCTTCAATGTGTCTGCTCAGCCCTTGAGCTGAGGACCACCCTGATCCCGTCTCTGGGAACTGCTCTCTTATTACTCGGGTAGGGACCTGGCAGCCACACTTGTCTCCATGACCCTCATGATGGGAGAGAGGAAGGAGGGTTTACCTAACCTAAACTGGACCAATCAGAATCTCCCCTAGAGATTTAGAAATGAGGCTTCTCATGTGTCTGAAACTAACCAGGTTGAAACCCAGGGGCGTTTATGTTCCACCAAGTGGACTGGAGACCAAACAGAGCAGGTCTGCCGAGAGAAAAAAAGTGAAGGAGTTGCCTGGAAAGGGGCAGAGGGACAGTCTCTGCTGTGCTTCCTCCTGATCCCAGACCCTCCCTGTTCTCTAGGCCCAGCTTCAGGCTTGGCTGAGGCCTCCGTGAAACACATGGAGTAGGGGAAGATGTCCTGTTCCCCAAAGATGTTTTAACCTGTGAATCTGTTGGCTACAGTGCAAAGGGCAATTAAGGTTTCTCATCCGCTGACCTTAACGTAGGGAAAGTATTATCCAGGTGAGCCCAGTGTAGCCACTGAGACCTTTACAGATGGAAGATGGAGTGTATGAGGGCTTTCCTGAGAATCAGAACCAGTAGGATACATATGATATATAAGAGGAGATTTATTATGATAAGTCCCACCAGCTGTCTTCTGCAGGCTGGCGTACCAGGTAAGCCAGTGATGTCATTCAGTCCAAGTCTGAAGGCCTGAAAACTGGGGAGCTGATGGCCTAAGTCCTGATCTGAGTCCAAAAGCTGGAGAATCAGGAGCGCCGGTGTCCAAGGGCAGAAGAAAGATGCCCAGCTCAAGCAGAGAGAGCAAATTCATCCTTCTGCCTTTTTGTTCCTTTCTAGCCCTGGACAAATGAACGATGCTCACTTACACTGGGGAGAGCAACCTTCTTTACTTAGTCCACCAGTTCAAACGTTAATCTCTTCCAGAAGCCACACCTAAAATAATGTTTACCAGCTATCTGGGCATCTGTTAGCCAGTCAAGTTGACACAAAATTAACTATCACACGGAGGGAGAAGGAGTGGGTCAGGGCCAGAGAGATGTGCTTTAAAGATGGATGAAGGGGCCATGAGCCAAGGAATGCAGGCAGCCTGTAGAAGTTAGAAAAGGCAAGGAAACAGGTTCTCTTCTCTGGTGTCCAGGGTGGAACACAGCCTTGCTGACACCTTGATTTTAGCCCAGTGAAACCCGTGTGGGAGTTCTGAATTAGGGAACTGTAAGGTAATAAATTTGTGTTGTTTTATGTCATGATGTTTGTGGTCACTTGTTATAGCAGCAATAGGAAACAAATACACAAAAAAAGTAACCTACCCATAAGCTGAGGTTGCTTGAGTTAGTTTCAGTTTCTGTTACTTGGAACAAAAGAACCCTGGTGTGGACCACTTGAGTCCTTTCAGTCTTGGTTTTAGAGTCAGACTTTGTATCTCCAAGGCTATTTCTTTTATAAATGACATTCCTTTATAAAACCTTGATAGAACATCATTGTAGGAGATATCAAAGATAAGATGCAACACCTACTTTCTAGTAGAGATAATAGGACATTCACATCAGTAGCAAATAAGGGGCAGGAGGGAGGACTGGGCAGTGCCGCAGTGCAGAGGATGGGGGTTTTGAAGTTTCATGAAGGCGGTAACATCTGAACTGGACCTTGGGAGGTGGTGGTGGAGCAAAGGGGGGATTGTAGCAGGCTCGGCCAAGAATGAAAGGCAGGCCTGCAAGATTTCTCAGTTGAAGGATGAGGGGAGTCAAGTTCTGGAGGATATGAAGGCTGGTCATCCAGGTTAGTGAGCGTGAAGGGACGTGGTGAGTCATGAGGCTAGGTTGGTAAACAGGCATCAAATTATAGAGTCTTTGGTGCTTAGTAGGGAGTTTGACTTGACTTGGGGCAAATAGCAAGCTGTGGAAAGTCTCTGAGCAGGTGAATGGCTGGCTTAGGGCTGTGCTTTAAACTGATAAATCTGGTTTTACTTTCCACATGTTGAACAATCTTTGAGCTTCATGCAATTTGTGTTTTCTGGGTCTACGAGATATGCGTGCTAACAAAGGTGGAGGGGGACTCAAGACACTGAGGTGTTCCAGGCACTTAGAGAATTCACACTGTTGTAGTGTTTGTTATCCTAAAGGGCTTCCCATTACACCCAGAAAAGTCTTGACTGTAGCAAGATGTTGCCCGATGTCCAGGGCTGCTCATCCTCCGGTACAGTGGACTCCTCTTCACTTTCTGGTCTCAGCTGCATCTCTCCTCACCAGGCCTTCTCCATCATTCTTTCTTGGACCTAACAAACCCCTGATCAGGGAAACGCAAACACCGGATATAGGGAGGCTCTTGGCATCGGTCATATTAGCTCTCTAAGAGCTGAGACATAGCTGTTCCCACCTGCATGGGCTGTCCAGCCCCTGGCGCACTGGGGGACCCAGGTGGCAAGTGGTGGGCAAGTTTGTGATTAAGTACATGAACTCAGGCCCTTTGGGAGTGGAAGCCAGGGCTGGCCTCCCAGGACTGGGGGTGGAGTAACTCAGCAAGGAAACGTGCACTGAGTGCTGCTTCACGCCGTGCTCACAGGGAAGGCGGGGAGGGCTCCCAGGACAGCAGAGCCGTGCGCCTCTCACAGCAGGCTGCCCTGGGAGGGGAGCACACGCGTGGCCGTTTGGGAGAAGTCAGGAAGCCGGCCTCGGGGCCCTTCCACTTTAGGGCCACGGTTCTTGAAGAGCAGCCAGCAGAAGCAGAAGCAAGCACTGAATCTGCTGGTGGAGAAGCCGGTTTGTGCAGAGAAACATCATTTCAGGAGGCCTGGCCGCCGCCTGTCCACCCAGCCTGGCGCGTCACTGCGGGGTCACGCTCACTCACCACGCCCTGCGGTGGAGAGGGGTGGCGCGTCTGGGGAAGCAACACGTCCAACTCAGTGGAACCACAGTGAGTGACCCGAAAAAGGGGGTCGTGTTTGTACGTGTGCGTGCGTGTCTGCAGTGTTTACATTCTCTGGGAACGGTTTTCCTGACGTGCAGAGCCTCTTCAGGAGAAGCTGAGAGAGTGAATGATGGTTTCTCTGTGTCCAACAGCTTCCTGGACCAAGTCCAGAAAATGAAGCATTTGAAGATGCGGCTCTGGCACTCCTAGGCCAGGCCAGCATTGCCAGCACAGTGGCGGCAGGGAGCCCGGGTCAAGGTGATGGGGTAAAGGTCATCCTGGGGTGTCTGGATGTCTGCCCCCCGCGGGCGTAAAGCTCCTTGACCCATCAGTTAGCACTCGTTGTGTCCGCGGACATCCAGGGTGGTGGTGGTAGGGTCCCAGCGGACCTGTAAAGGTGCCCTTGGCCTCTTACAGTGCAGACGGGGCAGGAAAGGTCAGTATCTGGTGAGGACCAAATGAATGCCACAGACCATTTCCAGGAGAGGGAGGCCTGGAGGGCTCCTCTGGAGGGCAGGGTCGATCATTCCAATCCAAACTCCAGTCAGCCCTGGCTGATGACCCTGCAGTGGGTCATATGATCCCTGATCCCTGGTTTAGGGGATGTGTTTCCACCGTGCCCCCCACCCAAACACGACTATCATACGATTTCCTTCATTCTCTCGCATTCTTCATGGTGGTGGTTCACGTGGTTGCCGCCCCCAGCTGACTGGAGTTCTGCAGGACAGATGTGAGTCTGGGTCTCTGCCTGCCACTGGAAGGTCTGTGGCACACGGTGGCTCTCCACTGCTGTGGTCGAGCTTCACACTGCAGGAGAGACCTCGCAGGTCTCTGGATGGCCTGCAGCAAGCAGGCCTGCCAGGGCAGTTGCAGGTGTGATTCCCGCCCAGAGCAGAATTAAAGCTGGGGCAAGACTAGGTTTATGAGGATTGAAAACTTGGTTAAGGACTTGCCTTGGCTTTCAGCCACTCCCTTGCCAGGTGTGTAAAAACCCGCCTTGTCACCTGGTGGAAATGATGTCTTGAAACGAGAACCTGAGGCTCGGGGACCTGGGAAGTCTGCTCCTACAAAGGAATGGCCCAGCCTCACATTAGTGGGTCCTGAGGTGTATCAGTCAGGCTAGGCTGGATCATGGTACAGTAAGAAACAGCCCCAAATCTCAGTGGCTTAATCAGCAAAGGTTTATCTCTTCCTCTTACTGCTTATCCATTGCAGGTCAGCGAGGTAGGCATGTCCTGCTCATCACAGTCACGTAGGAACCTAGGCGAGCAGAAGGGGCTCCATCTTGAGGGAAAGTGATCTGCACCCAGGTGTTTGCACTAGAAGTTGACATATTGTAAACTGACTATACTTCAAAAAAAAAAAAAGTTAAAAAAAAAAACCCTGAAAGTTACCCTCAACACTTCTGCTCACATCCCACTGGCCAAAGCAAACGACACCTAACTTCCTAGCAGGCGGGGATCATGACTACATGACAAGGTGCCTAGAGTAGGAAAAACAATACTCGTGAATTGTAAGACGACTGCGGAGGGGAAACTGACTGGTGGAGAGGATGTGGGAGGAGGAGGGTTTATTCTGGCTGCAGGGTCCCCTCTCTACCCAGACGGAGCCAGATGCAGGGGTGGAGCTTACCTCTGGAGTTCTTGGCACCCCAGCACACTTCACCTTCCCGAAGCTTTCTCATCAGGCTGCGAAATCCACAGCTCTGGTCATCCTAACCTCATCGCGGCAGGCAGCAGGAAGCCGGCAGCATCAGGACTGGGTTTAAAAAACCTCAGTAACCAAAGGGCTTTTGTTGCTGTTGTTGGACTTTCAGGGATTAAGGAGGGAAAGGGTGAAGTGAGGACAGAAACACAATTTGGAAGAAAATGGAAGCAAAGACACCTCTTCCTCTGTCCAAAGTGTTGGACAAATACAAACAGGGAGGGGCTGCAGGGAGATGCCATCTGCAGAGCACGACTTGGGAGGCCACGTGCGTCAGAATTCAGAGGCCACCAGGAGGAGGGACTGTCCTCCCAGCCTCCACATCATAGGCAAAGCTTCTGAGCCGGAAAAGGGCAACCGACCTCCCCAAGCCAGGCTGGCTGATCCTCCTCTGTGCTCCCTGAGCATCCACTGTTTTTCTTATACCCAAGCTAGACTAGTTTCACCCCAGGAACAAACCGGATGTGCTGACCCTGAGAATGAAAGGATGATGGGGCTTCTGAGGGCGCAGCGGACGTGCTTCAGGACGTCAACAAGAAAGATAGAGGGGCCTAGATCTGGAGATGGCTGACTGCTGCTGGGGGCTACAAGGTCAATGCGGGACCCTCCCTGGTTCTTCAAGGCTGCCCGAGGTCCTGCTGTAGGGTCATTCCCAGATCTGACAACTCAAGCCCCTGGGACTCAGCCCAGACTCCAGGGACCTCCAGGCCAGCCCAAGGCTCTTTGAAGCAAACACCTGAGCTGTTAAACTGCCTTGTCCAACTCCATCGCCCAGATGCCTCGGCTTGCCCCACCCCTGGTGGCCACAATTCCAACCAGCCCCACACAACTTACAGTGGCAGGTTCTGGGGCCTCATCCCTGATTCATTGGCTCCAGGGATACCCTAGTAGTATGTGGGGAGGAGGCGTTTTCCCCACTCCCAGCAACATCCAGAATGTCCCCACGCTCTCTCCTGAGTCTCTGCAGAGTGGACCATTTCTGGGCGCTGGGAAGAAGGAGTACCTTGATCACACCCACCCTCTGCCTCTCGGAGCCTCAGTTTCTCCACATGTAAAACGTGGGCTGCATCAACCCATTCTCACGTTACAGAGCTTTGGGAAATGTCACTACCAAAGCACTGGCTGCTCTATGGGAGAAAGGGGCTCTATTTTCAAGATTTTGTCCTCTAGCTCCCTGCCCCCCATCTCCCTGGAACCTTCTGGAATGTGCTGCATAGGCCATACCAGAGAGGGGAGGCCAGGGAAGGGTGGGGATCGGCAAGTGAATGGTCTCAGGCCTGGGAACGTTCAAACAGAGGCAATGATTTCATTCAAGCGTCTTTAGTTTCAAGGGCAGCAGGTTCACAGCTGCTAGTTGTTGAAGTGAGGTCCTTAGGCCAGAAAATCCGAGAATACAGGCCCACTGGAGGGAGGGACCCCTCAGAAATGAGGGGATGCCTGTAGAAGGGGCCTCCAGGTGTGGGCCACCCTGGGCACCAGGCCAAGCTGCTCGAGCTGCAGCCGCGTGGGCCTGTAGGCGTTGAGGTTGCTGTAGAGAGCGGGCAGGCCGTTGTGGGGCCTTGGGGAGAAGTGGGCCTGTGGGATCAGGGGCCCCCAAGGGCCGTGATGGGGCTGAAACCTGGGGGCAGGAGGTGGGTTGGGGGCCAGGGGGCTGCCGGGCCCTGAGGATGTGGACAGGCTCTGGTTCTGGGGGTTGCTGCCAGCGGACAGGCTGCTGAAGGGGTCAGAGGTCGTGCGGTCACTGGCGGAGCAGCTACTGAGGTGGCCAGGCAGGGGGCTGGGGCCAGCGCTGGGCTGGAGGGGTGCAGCCAGCCTGGGTGACTTGAGGCCCATCACAGGTTTGGAGGAGGCGTAGAGGTGGCGGAACTCCTCGTCAAACAGCTCCACCGCCTGGCCTGTGAACTTGGAGAGGATGTTCCGGTGCACGTGTCCGCAGAGCCAGGTAAAGCTGGAGGCAAGAGGGGAGAGAGTGAGGGGTGGGGATGTGAGGCCTCAGCCAGCCTTTTCTGGGGGTGGTGGGGGCTCCTGGCAAGCCTAGTAGGAAGGGGATTAACACACTGCCCACCGCTCCTCCATCCAGCTCCTTCAGTCCTGGCCGAACCCCTGGGAGGGAGATGTGGTTCTCCGCCTCTCACAGACGGCAAAACTGAATCTCAGAGACCAGCAAATGTTTGCAGGTGAATAATTAAGATGCAGAGTGAATCTGGGCCTCAGGTCAGGATTCCCTCCTGGAGCTCAGATTTTGGCCCCAGAGAAGATCCGTGCAGAGGCACAAAGGGGCTCGGTGCCGCCTGATTGCCAGTGTCCTCGACTCTGTGCTGACATGAATCAGCCAGCCTCTGGGGCCTTGGCAGCTTCACCTGTCACCTGCGGGACACCTGCTTCTTCTAACCAAATAGAGCGTGGGGCTGCCTCTTGTGAGGCAGGAGCTGTATTCTCATGAAAATCTAAAGGGTGTAGCCCAGTCTTCAGGCACTTGGACCTCGAAGGGGCAGGAGAGGGAGGGAGAATCCTCTGCTCTTTGGGCATGGAAAGGAGAACACAGGGCGAGCCCACAGAACCGGAAAGATGCCGCATCAGTGGGTTTGCCCGGACATCCAAGGGAGGTCCATCGTACACATCGTAAGTGGAAACAACGTGCTCGAGGTATTTGCATATTATCTTTTATGATTCCCTGATTTAAACAAATTCTTTCTTAAAAAAAAAATAGCTCCTGAGCTATTACCTTCCCCCCAAACAAATTCCTTTTATCTCTGATGAAAAACTCCTCTCATCACCCCACTCCCCCCAAAAGGCCCTTGAAAAAGCCTGGTGACGGCACAGAAGACCCACCAAGAGCATCAGGTTAGAGATTCCTGGGTCCCTAATAATGAGGACACAGGTGTGGGGAGCGATGGGGACAGGATGGCCAGAGAAGGGGCAGGGTCACAGTGGGGTACAGAAACGACTGTATCACGGGTCTCAGCCTCCAGCCTCCTGCCTTGCCACCAAAAGGCGGGCCCAGCCTCCGGAGTCCCTGTTCTGTGAGGCAGGGCAGGGCCCACGCAAGGCTGGGGCAATGCTGGGAAGAACAACGAAGCTTTGTTTAAACCTCCCTGCCCGCCCAGGGGCCACTCCAGAGATGTCAGCAGCTGATGCTGAGCGTCTGGCCAGCCAGCTGACAGGGAAGGCAAGAACAGGGACAGCAGGACTCTTGGCAACAGGAAGCAGTCAGTTGCCCTCTGTTGTTTGGAATCGGGGTATATTAGACTAAGCAAATGCATGCTTCCTCAACGAAGCAGGGCCAAAAGTGCCTGGCAACTTCTCAGGCCCCCAGGCACCCCGAGTGCCCCTGCTCTCCCCGCACCCCCACCTTCAGTGCCGCTGAGTCCCTGGTGCGTCTCTGCAGCTCACCGGGTCGGGGTGCCTTGCCCTCACGCCCTACGTGTTTATGCACCTTGTGCTGTAGCTTTCACACTTTTATCACCTCCTATGGTAAGAAATGCATTTTATTTTAATTCTATTTTGGCCCCTAAGTACGTAGAATTGACTTAGTCAAAATCTTTGGCTCAAGACCCACTCTCATCATTGATCGGTGTATTCACGGCCATTTACACCTATGTAGCTGTCTACTTCATTATTTACCTTCTGAGAAGCATCTATGAACCCACCACCTAGGGTGAAAAACTAGCATCTTGACATTAACCAGCATCTAACCGCATAGTTCCTCCTAGGAACTCATTTTCCAGTTTCCCCCCAAAAGAGATCATCACTCAAAATCCTGTGCCATGGTTCTCATTCTTTCCTTTTTCTGTAATAATAATAGAAAGGTCTGGAAAGTACTGTCAGCCCTCCACGTACTCATGTTCTGCATTCGAGGATTCAACCAAACGTGGGTGGAAAACTTTCAGAAAAAAATTTTCCCAGAAAGTTCCAAAAAACCAAACTAGAATTTGCTGCATGCTGGCAACTATTTACACAGCATTTACATTAGGTATGATAAGTGATCTAGAGATGATTTAAGGTTTACTGGAGGATGTGCGTAGGTTATATGCACATATTACACCATTTTATATAAGGCACTTGAGCATCCTTGGATTTGTGGGGGGTCCTGGAACCAATCCTCCACGATGCCAAGGAACAAATAAATATTTCTATTTTAGTTGCTTGTAACATATATGTAATCTTTGGGGATTTTTTTTTCCACTGAAATATTGCTAAGTTTATCCATGTCATCTCGTGTTGCTGTACATCATTCATTTTTGACTGCTATATGATGTTCCCCTGGGGGCTATCTCATGGCTCACTTATCCGTTCTCTGATTGGTGGGCCCTGGGATTGCTTCCGTGGTTTTTCTGGGGTGACCAGTGCTTCTGTGAACAGTCTTATACCTGCCTTCTACTGTACTGTGGACCAGTTTCTCTTGGAAATATACCTAGGCGTGGAATTGCTGGGCATAGCTAGGTGAATATTCACCCTTAGAGAAAATGCCAAACTTTCCAGAGTCACTGTACGGAGTTGCAATCCCGTCAGCTACATAGAAATTTGTAAATCCACTATTTGTATCGTCAGTCTCCTTTATTCTTCTTTTCTGAAAAGGTATAAAATGGTAACTCATGCTAGCCCTGATTCGCGTTTTCCTGATCACTGAGGATGCTGAACGTCTTTTCATGTGTTTCCTCCTGGGTGAAGCACCTGCTCTCGCTTCTCGCCCACGCTTCCGCTGTGCTGTTTTGCTGCTGTGAATCGTGGGAGTTCATTGTGATTTTTGACACTAATCTTGTCAGGGCATATGAAAACCTGTTTCCAGTTTATAATTTGACTTTTCACTTTCTTTAAGCTGTCTTTCAATGAACCAAAGTTCTTTATTGTGATATAGTCCGATTTAGCAATCTTTTAGTCAGTGCTTTTTTGTGTTCTGTTTAACACAGAGGGGTGTCTGTATTAAAGCACCCCAACACCCCTTAGAGCTTGTTTTTGACATTTAAGTTCTTTTAATCTATTGGGAGGTGATTGTGTGTGTGTGTGTGTGTGTGTGTGTGTGTGTGTGTGTATGAATTAGAATCCAATTTTTCATATGGAGAATTTTTTTTTCCAGTTTCTTCTTTCTCCCACTGCTCTGACATGCCCTGTCAAGTGTGGTTTTGGTTTTGAGCTTTCTGTTCTGTTCCGTATGTCGGTTTGTCTGTCCCTCCCCCAGTGCCACATTGTCTGGATACTGCAGTTCCACAGCAAGTCCTGATCTCTGGAGGGGTGAGTCCTCCCTGCCTGTTGTTCTTCAGACTTATCTTGGCTGTTCTTGGAGAAATACATTTTACATCGTGACCTACTTACATTCACAAATACATACAGAACCCCACAACAAATTCCAGGACACCCCTTACCTCAGTGTGCTCTGATTGTTTATATTCTATACGACTTCATTTTTAAGAATTCTGGGCATCACCCACTAAATCAATTTCATGGACAGCAATGCACAGTTTGAAAAATTTTGTTCCTCTAGCCATACTGGATGCCAGAATGGTACAGAAAGCCGAGGGGTGGCAGTGGGGGCCAGGGCAGGAGTGGAGTCAGGGTCTAGTTAGAAGGCTAGGTTGATCTCATGCTGTTCCTCATGCTGTTCCAGCTGCCTGATTTTGAACCCCTGCCCCACCCCAACACCAATGTGGCGGCGCCCAGGCCTGCTCTGCTCAGCAGCCCCTCAGGACCAACCCTTCCAAATCTGGCCTCTCCCATGGCCCTTCCCTCGGGGCTTTGGCAGGGCTAATAGCAACCCTTACTGAACACCTACTGTGTGCTAGGAGCTGCGCCACATGTTTTGTTGCAAATTTAATCTCATTGAACCATACAGTGACCTGCAAGGGAAGGGACTGTTATCCCCATTTTACAGATGAGAAAACTGATGCTAACAAGAATTGAATTGCACAGTTTAAATGGGTGGACTACTTGGCATGTGAATTATATCTCAGTACATTTGTTATATTAGAATAACTAAATATTTTGAAAATAAAATGGAGCACACACACAACAAAACCAATTGCCTGGGTTTATAATCACACTGAGAGGTCTGACGAGGGAAACGGGCTTTTCTGTCCTATCACAATCTGAAGGGAAACCGAGGCACCTGGAACTCTCTCTCTGTCCAGGAAGGGCCCACATTTCCCCCTGTTGCCCAGAATGGTCCTGCCTCCAGCCTCCTGCATGTGATGAAGCCCCAGCTCTGGAAACAGGAGGAGCCCCTGGGGAGCTGCTGGTGGGCGCGTGGGCCTGAGCAGCTGGGGCTGGTCAGCACCCCGCTCAGCCTTGGCCTCCACAGAGCCTGGACAGAAGGGGAGGCCCAGCGCTCACCTGTACGATCCACACAGAACGTATCTCCAGTCTGAGATGATGAACTTCTCCTGGATTTGGCCGGCGAACTTCCTGCCTGACTTGGCACAGTACACTTCTCCTTCTACGCTCCGGATGGAAATGTTCTGTTGGAAGGGAGGGAAGGTATCCCTCACTAATTCTGTATTTATAGATACATGGTAGACTTTAAACAAAGCAGAACACAGAAGAAAGGCAAGGGCCTGGTGCTTACAGAGCCCTTGATCTGGGCTTGCCTGGGCCACAGAGGTCTGGCAAGCACAGCCTTGCCCTGTAAGTGGCTTTAGTGACATGAGTCCCTGACTCCAAGCCCGTCAGAGGGGAGGTCCAGGGCAGCCAGAAGGGGCGACTTTGTGGATACCTCAGTGGACCCTAGACTGTCCTAAGAAAAGGTGTGACCACAACCCAAATCATGGCCTTGTTTGTCCTTTTCCTCCCCAGAAGCACCTGCTGCCCAGCCCTCAAGTGAAACACTCAGAAGGCTGGAGAACAGAAAGGGCAGGTGGAACACTGCTGGGGTCCCTGTGGATGCCTGCTGGCGGCTGGGCAGGCTCTGGGGAGGGGATATCCAGGCCTCCAACAGCTCCTCCCAGCCTCTCCATAAGCTCCATCAGATGCTGGGAGGAGGGCCACATCCCCCTGTCCTGGGTGTGACGGGTGTGGGCCACGAAGGCAAGGCCTGCACTGTGGACCTGTTTTGATGGCCTCCTGATGAGGACTTGTGGTCCAGGTAACATCAAGCAGGCCCCAGGGTCAGAGGACCTGAGCCCTCTGGCACCAGGAGGTGCCTAGGGCCAGCTGCATCTTGTCCGCTCAGAGCGGAAGGGAAGGAGCGGGGAGGAGAGCAGGGTCTCCCGGGAGCTGACCTGTCTGAGCTAGAGGTGGGTCACCAGGGAACCACCCATCAGCTGTGCAGCTGGGTCTGCTCCAGGAAGCTGCCCTTGAATTAGCTGCCCCAAATTTGCCATGACTAAATGAACCCTCATCTCTGGGTGTCTCTTCTTGCCAGAAGGCAGTGAGGAGTTTGGTGAAGTGAGAGGATCAACCTCCTGTTGGGGCCGTGGGGCCCTAAACACGTACCACACAGGTCCTGGGTGTTGCTCTGCCCTGGAAGTGCGTCCTCTGGGTCTCCTCAGCTGAGAGGAGAAAAGGCAGAGGTTGGGCCCCTTTATACTTCCCAGCCCCCAGTTAATCTATGTGAGATCAGAGGGCTGGGAATGGGAGCCATGAAAGTCAGATCCTAAAACATCCTGCAGAATCCTCGCACCCTCTCTCCCTGTCACTGCATCTTGGAGGCTGTGTCTTCCTAATGGTGCAGCTACAGGTTGAGGGAGGGCTGTCTGACCTGCACTGGACATTGTTTGAGCAAGAAATCATCATTTGTGATGTGAAGCCATTGGGATGGGGCACCTGTTACCACAGCAGAGCCTGTTCTCTCCCATCACAGAGGACCTCTTGCACTGTCGTAGGGCCCCTACCTTGAGGTGACTGTCAGAGATCTGGGCTTTGTCACACATCTCCTGGAAGAGCTTCACACCTCCCTGGTCCAGGAGCACACAGACGAACACCCCGCGCTTGTTAGCCGCCTCTAGAATGTCACAGAAGATCTCCACATCTGTGAACACATCCATCAGGATGGCCAGGACCTGGGCCAGAGCAGAGTCAGACACCAGAAGAGTCAGGGCCAGGTGTTAGCTGGTTTCAGCCAAAGTTCCTAAGTCCCAGTGGGCCTGGGAGGCCCGTTCCCATGTGGCCATGCTGGGGAGGGGGACAGTCTCGCATGGCTCAGGAAAGGGCCAAGAGCTGCTGGGGCCCCTGCCTCCATCCTGAACCCACATCTCCAGCCCACAACACACCCTCTGGCCTCTCCACCCACTGTTGGAGTGGAGAGTGTGGAGGAGAAAGGAGAGAAAAGCAGAAAGAGGAGGCAGAGAAGAGCAGAGGAGACCAAGGGGAGGTGGCTGGGCAGCTTCTGGTGGCACATTATCCAGAGAAGAGGTGGTTTTCTGGGAACAGGGAACTTTGGCTCCAGCTGTGGTGCTGCTGAGACTAGCTGAGTGCCTTCGGACACGTCACTTACGCTCTCTGGCCTCAGTTTCTTTCCCTACAACACTGCGCAATTAAAGGGCATTAGCTGTCATGCAAGGTGGGTCTGTGAGCCCAGACAATATAAATGAAAGCACGTGCGAAAGTAAAGTGCATAGTTAAAATACGACTATGACCATATGCATTGTTCATGAGCAAGTGTGAATAATGTTAGAACAACACTGTGCAGAAATGTTGTTTTAATCCAGGTTATGGATGAGGATTAAAATTAGTGCCCACACAACTCTAGGCATAAAGAAGAAACAGCAGGGTCCTCGTTAGGGCCAGTCAGACGGACCAGCACAGCAGAATGAGGTTGGCTGAGAAGGAGGCACTTGCCGGGACACTTAGCTGAAGAAGGAAGTTGGCCTGGAGGCACCGCCCGGCAGCCTGGCCCTGGGAACCTGGGGCTTCAGTGTGAGAGAGGGGCCCAGCGAGGGGCTGCTGGCCTGCGGGGCCAACCCACAGGCAGGAGTCATCCTGTGGGGACCTCAGACTCTGGCTGAGACTCCCTCACCACCTGCCAGGCAGATGTAAGCTCCTCATGGGCTGGACCTCCTCCTGCCTTGGGAAGGGCAGTGGGTGGGAGGGGAGAAGGGACTCGGGCCCTGGTGGGGCCACCAACCCTGCTGGGCCAGTTTGGGGGGCACTTAGCACCCCCTGCCCCACTTTGTGCTTCACTGCTACTCCCTCTTCCTCTCCTCTGTGCTGTTGCTCCTTTTCTTGAACTTGCATTGGGTGGATGAGTAATAACAGTGGCAACTATTTCTTGAACGCTTAATCTCAGCTGTGTTTTGTCTCCTGTAACCTTCACAACACTGTTACCCTGGCTTCCCAGGTGAGGAGCAAAGGGGACAGAGATCTTAAGTAACTTTCCTAACACCACGTGGCTAGAATGCAGGGGAGATGCTCCAGACCCCAGCCTGGAGCCACGCTCCCACTCAGTCTACAGCAGGCCCAAGAGAGGGACTCTACTGTCTGTATACAGTGGACACAGCCTGTCGCTCCTCTGCTGGTGGGTTAGGGATGGGCCAGGGAAGGACAGTCAAGCCCTGGGGGGTTCGGAGACCCCAGAGCAGAGCTCAAAGAGAATGTGGACAGAGAAAGAGAATGGGGCCCAGGTGGACCCTCCACCATCACCTATCTGCTGACCACAGGGCAATGGGGCCAACCAACCGCCCTTGAAGAGGCAGCTGTGGGAGGACCACTCCCCCCCCAGCCACATGCCCACACCTGTTTGTGTCGCCTCTGTCCTCACCTGATGCTCCCCTTCCCAATGGCCCTATCTGGAGTGGTGACATTTGCCAGACCCGAGCCCTGGGTATCCAGAGGCAGAGGGGCCTACTCTAAGGAGCTCCTTGGGAGGGGAAGCAGGCCTGTCACAGATCCCAGGAGGATGCTGGGGGGCATGGAGCTTGTCCTTTGTTCAGCTGTTGCCAGGGCAGGGGCTCAGCCTGAAAAGGTGGTCCCTGACACCTAGGGGTGGGGGTATGGAGCTTCTTTGGACCCTTCTCACAGCTCCCCACCACCTCCTCAGCATGCCCCCCCCATCTTCCCCACCAACCTCCCAGGGATCTGATTAGAGTTTTCTTCTCTGCAGTGAATCTGCAATGTGTTGTTTGTTGAAAGAAAGGGAGAAGGCGCGGGGATCGAGCAGGGACAAGGTCCTTGCCTACTAAAATTCTCCGACTTCTTGGTCTCAGGACCCCTTTAAACTCTTAAAAAGTTACTGAGGATTCCAAAGGGCTTTGGTTTATGTGGATTAGAACTACTGATATTTGTCGTATTAGAAACTTACACTGAGAAAAATTTTAAATGTTTATTAGTTATTTAAGTATAACTAATATTTGTTACTTAAAAATATTAAATCCATCACATGTTAACATAAATAACAACTTTAAAGCAAAAAAAAATACTTTCCAAAACAACAACAAAATGTAGTGAGCAGCATGGCATTGTTTTACAGTTTTGCAAATCCCTGTGGTGTCTGGCTTAACAGAAGACAGCTGGTTCTCGCACCTGCTCCCACAGCAATCTGTTGTGATGCGCTGTTTGGGAGGAAGTCTAGGAAGGTAATCTAGCTTCACACAGATAAGTGGTCAGAAAGGGCAGGACATCACAGCCCCACTGGAAGGTCTCGGGACCCTCAGGGGCCCTCGAACATACTTGGAGGGTAGATGAATCCCGTTTCATTTTCTGTA
The DNA here is from genome assembly GCF_048564905.1 of Vicugna pacos. NCBI lineage: Eukaryota > Metazoa > Chordata > Mammalia > Artiodactyla > Camelidae > Vicugna > Vicugna pacos. The sequence goes on along the minus strand of NC_133011.1, from coordinate 26,460,070 downwards.
TTATATGATGCCCGGACATCCCAGGGCCAGGTGATCCCTACAGATAACTAACTCCCGGTTTAAGAGCAGCTCTCAAACGCAAAGCAGGCAACCGAGAGCCTGTGTCCTAACTGCCTCCTTTATCTAAGGCTCCTGCCTCAAGACAGTACTCCCCCTGCATGCCCTAAATCACTCCAGTGCCAGGTACCTCCTGTGGCCTAGAGCCTGCTGGAATTGTTCAAACCAGCCCATCCTAAACTGTTAACCTGGCCCTGCCTTACTTTTCCTGCAAAACCACAATAAAGCCTTTTGTTCATGTATCCCCGACTCCTCCTGCCTCCTGATGGCCGCTGGTGCTCCCTGTGTGGCCCTGTATGGTGTGCAGTGCCTCCTGCTTCTAGGGCACTGGGAGTAAAACCCCTTCCTTCAAGACAAGTCACCTCCACATCTGTCTGCACGTCTCCCTAGTCTCCCTGCCTCCGGGGCATCCAGCCCTCTCACACCTCTTGACCTTTGCACCTGATACTCCCTAGGCCTGGAATTCCTTTCCCTCCCCTCTCTGCCCAGCAAACTCTTACTCAGCCTTTGAGACTCAGAAGCCACCTCTTCTGCGAAGCCTGCTTTAGTCACCTTCCAGGCACCAGGGGTTGCTCAAGCCCAGGGCCGCCCCCCACCCCCAGTGTCCTCTCCTCTCCCCGCCTCTCCCCTCAGGGCAGGCAGCCCGAGGGAGGGAGGGACGGCTCTTATTTGCTCCACCATCCTGGGTGCAGGGCCTGGCCAGTGAATTAGGCTTTGTGGAGTAAAGGAATGAGCAGGAAGGGAAAGAGGGAGCACTCCTGCTCCTTAGGGAGTGGAAACGGCTCTGGGAAACACTTAGCAGGCTGGCTCTGTCTGTTCCCCTCTCTTCTCCTCTCTGGGTAGGGGCGGCGGGCATTGAAGCCATTGGAGAGGGAGACACAAACCCATTTCCCCTTCTCTCCTCCTCTCTGTGGACACAGCCTACTTCCATGGACAGCCTGTGGCTGGGGGTCCAGCCCCCTGGCATCTCCATGAGAACAGGTCACTGATCACTTCTGTGTGTGGTGTGTGTGTGTGTGTGTGTGTGTGTGTTTCGTATGGAGTGATATCACAAACTGCTTGCAGGGGACTGACGGGTAACAAAATGGGTGAAACTCATCTGGGCCTGGGACAAGAGGACTGTGGCAAAGGGACCCACCCAAAGAAGTGGCCACAGCTCAGTGCCAACAGAGCCAGCTCTTCCTACCTGCTAAGAGGAGCCGGAAATTCTTACTTGTAGGTAAAATCTTCTGATTTTCAAGTGTCATCCTAAAATCATATTGTGTTGATAAGAGAGAGACAGGAGCAGGCCTCAGGGCCACGGAGGGGAAGAGAGGGAAGCAAGCCTTGCTGGTGGCAGTGGGGCAGGAGAGGGACTCAGCCAGGGGACGGGGGTTCACAAGCCCTAACCTGGCTTCCCTCCAGGGAGTCCCACTCACCCTTCGGGCTGCAGCTGCGGTTGAGAATTTCCCCATCACCACTGGTGCCCGCCCTGCTGGAGGGCACGGACCTCAGCAGAGAGAGACCAGAGGTAGTGTGTTTAGGAGCAGACCCTTGGAACTGGAAGGGTCCTTAGTCCGACGTGGAATCTGGGGCCGGGGGAGGTCAAGGGACTTGCCTTGGGTCATGCGGCCCACCCCAGGTGCCCCAGGTAGGGTGGGAACTCCTGGCCACCTGCCTGGGCCCGTCTGTCAACTCCTAACCCCTCCCTGTCAGGGAAACAAGAAACACTGCTCTGAAGCAGCCCAGCGACATGAAAAGCCCTCGCTCCACCCCTTGTTACCTTCTATTTTATTTTCCAGAACTCTGCTCCCTCCCTCCTGCAACGAGCACAGCCTCCCCACCTGTGGCGGCTTCTTCAGGAGCCATAAGATTTCACACAGTACTGGACTTGAGAGGGGATTCCGTCATGAGAGTGGGATCTTAGCAGAAAATAAGCTTAAATATTGGTTTGTTCTTTTTTGAGCTCTTTTAAGTGTAACAAAATAGGTAATTTTAGTGATGAGAGAGACTCTTTAGATGGCAAATTTCTTTCCTAACCCCTGCCCCGCTGCAGCTTTGGGACTGGGGAGGGACACCCACATCCCTGAGCCGAATAGTCATTTTGTGCATCTGGGGTGGAGCGATCTGGAGTCCCTGCTCCACTCCCCAGGTGATGGCAGGCAGCACTTACGGCCTTGCAATCCCAGGAGCATCCAGAGGACTCCTGACCAAGTGTCAGTCCCGTGCTGGAAACTCTGCCAGCCAAGCTCTGGACCTGAAGGATTGTTCTTCTTCTAAAGTCATTTATTACAATGTAAACACCCTGGGGAGGGCTCCTCTGCTTCTGCCTGATCATGGCTGGATTCTGGTGCAGAACAGTCATTTGTAGGCCAATAGGTCTAAGCCCAGTCTGGGAGGAAAAGGGACAAGTTTACGTCCCAGAGGAGTAGCCCCTTCATTTAGAAGCATCAAGGTGAGGTGCTTCGCCTAGCCTCGGGAATCCAGGAAAGGCTTCCTGAGAATGGGACATTGGTGCTGGGTTCTGACAAGTAAGTAATAGGGGAAAAGCAGTGGGGGTGATGGGGTCCCAGGCAAAGGGTACAGCATGTGCAAAAGCCTCAAGACAGAGCCTGGTGGGTTTAGGAATATGTAGGTCCCCCAGGACTGAGTGGTAGGAGTTGGGAGAGGAGCTGGAGAGGTTGTGAGCCCTGCTACAGAATCTTCTCTTCCCACTGGGGGCAAGTGGGAGCCACTGAAGGCTCTAAGCAGGGAAGGAACCAAGTTAGATTTGAAGTATAGAAAAAGCGTCTATAGCAGCTTGGAGACTAGGGGATTTGGGATCCAGATGGAAGAGGAGAGTCAGACGGGAAGCTATTGCAGGAGTTCCAGTGGTGGGTGGCGGTGACCTGGACCCAGATTGTGACAAGTGGGATCAGGAAGTCAGTGATCTAGGGCAAGACAGAGGGTAACACCCCTGGTTCCATCCTAATCTCAGTCCCCTGGACTCCGTCCCTTAGAGCAGGATGCAGCCCTCTCTCCTCTCCTCTCCTCCACCAGCCCCGTTCCTGCCCGCCTGCCTGTGGCCCGGGAGACCCAGGCTCCACCCTCGCTACCTGGCTGGTCCGGGTGATGCAGCGGCGGATGAGGTCTCTGATGTTGTTGTGCTTGTCTGTCTGGAAGTATACAGTGGCGCTGGACTTTTCCTTCAGGTAGGGCTTCTCAGCTGAGGCCCAGGTGTGCAGCAGGGTCGGCTCGCTGCCCTCCGAGGCCATGGGGAAATAGGTACCTGACTGCAGGGAGCAGGAGTCTAGTCCCTTGGAGCCTGCCTCGGCCCCTCCCAGGGGCTCCGGGGCACAGGGGGGCTCCTTAGCCTGGGCCTGGATGTACTGGGACTCCACCGAGGACAAGAAATCCACCTCCCCTTCCTGGCTGATCGCCTGCCAGTAGGCCTCGGGACCCCCATCCAAGAGGGCATCTGTGGCCAGCCGGGCACTCTCATTGTCGTTGAAGTCAGCCCTGGCCGGCTGGACCCACTCGCTCTTGACATCTTCCAGGCGTTTCTGGATCTTGCCCAGGTGCCTTGCCTGGCTCATGCTGCGCTGTCCCTGAGTCGTGGGGGAGCAGCAAGTACCTGAGCTCTTCCGGAGGTCAGGGGCAAGCAGGCCACACCGCACAGGAGGAGCAGGGCTCCTGGCACTTCTGGAAAGTACTCGCTCTTAGAACTGGTGTGCAGCCAGCGGCCAGGAGTGCCTGCTCAGAGGAAGTGACTTACCACTGTCCCGAGCAATGCTTCACAGGGATCCGCAGCCAGGGGTTGGCTTTTCTCTGAGCGACACCCGCCCTGCCCGCGGGCCAGGAGGGCTGGCTCAATCACGCCCGGGCACACTCAGCCCTGAGAGATTTCCTCTCCTCCCAGCAGCCGGGGAAGCCCAGGTGAGCTGGCTTTCCAGCCTGTGGTGCAATTCTCCCGAGACCCTCAGCCTTATTTACAAGGCAGGTGGGCTCTCCCAGCACCATCCCCTCTGTGCTCCTCAGTTCAGAGGCTGCTTGGTTCAAAGACAAGCAGTTCCCTGTCGGGCCCCTGAGATCAGCCATCCATCCTGTCCCTGTGTGAGGAGAGAAAGCTGGATTTCTGCCAGGCAGAACTGTTGATCAGGTGTTCCCTCTTCTCTTGGTAACACCTCCAGTTCCCAGCCTTCCCTGTCTTCTGGAAAAGCCTTCTGTCCCACCTCTCTCCTGTCTTGTGCTTGTCACGGTCGTGCTTCAACGGAGCCCCCAGGGAGGTTCCAGTGCAGGGGCCAGCACTGATCTGTTGGAAGCAGATGCTTTGGAATACCGTCTTGAGAAGAATCTGCGATATGTCAGGGCCCGTGGATGGATGGATGGGATCAGTCTGTCTCGGTGTTGGAGGGGCAGGTGGCCGCAGGCATGTTTGAAGTATGCAAACTGCCAGAACAGAGCAGGGGCCGTTCCATGTCAATGAAATGCAGTCTAGAGTCCAGACTGTCTTTATTTGGGCTCTTGCAGAAACAGACTGTGAGACTAGGATTTGAGTGCACGTGGCTAATTGGGAGGTGACACCAAGAAGCACTGGAAGGGGAGCAGAGGAGTGAGACAGGAGGGAGCCTCGTAGGATGTGTTAAGGAGCAGGTCACCATTGTGGACATCCGGGGCTTATGGGCATCAGTGGGGACATCTGGGGTCCAGTCCTACCGGACCTCTAGGAGCTGGTACAGAATACATCTCAGTTTTGCTACCCAAAGAATGAGAGAGCTGCGGAATTGATCTACCAGCCTCATTGATCGTTGGTGCAGGGCTGCTCCTGGGGCCCTGTTAAATCCCCAGCCCTGCTGGCCTGCCCTGTGGGCTCACCAGGCACCGCCCTGAAACCTCAGAAAGCCCTCCGGCTGAACATCACAGGCGCGCACAGGACGAGACTGTTGGAGCAGTGGGTGCTCACAAGGTGAAAGAAGGGCCCCGACAATCTGCGATGAGAGTGATGCCAGGACACTAGGATTGTGTGGTCTTCGAACAGCTGGCACGTGGTAAGAGCCAAGTGTCTCTCTGGGCCATATTTTTGTACTCTTTGGAGGAATATACTATAAGCATCTGTAACCACACTGAAATGTCGCCCAGGAGGCTCTGTCCAGGAGTGGAGCTGTGTTTTTAAAGGCACAGTCCAAGGAAGAGAAAAGGGATTTAAAAGGAATTTCTTCTCTTTTGTAGGATATTGAAGGAATCTGATTCAAGACCTCGGGCAGCTGTCCCCTTATTCCATTTCATCACCTCCTCACAGTCCCAGGAACCTTGATGAGGAAAAACCTAATACACTCTCCTTCCCTGGTGCCCCTGGCTCCACCCCCTCTCCCTGCCAGCTGCTTCTTATGCAGATTGACTTAACCTCTTTCCCACACTCTCCTCCAACCTTCCCTCCTCTCCATCTCCTCTGTGTCCTCCTCAGCGCCTTCTCCAATCTGTGTCACCGAATCCAGTCTCCTGTCTGAGGAGGAGGTAATAATCCAGGCGATTTGTTCTGGTTCACTCCAGGGCTCAAAAGCTGTCAGTGGCTCTCAGTTGCCTGTCACGTTAAGTACCAAGTCCTGAGCCCCTGTCCGTTTGTGATGGGTGTGAACGTTGCAGCCTGACCTCTCCTACACTCGGCCAGCCCTGCGTGCTCCCTGCATGCTGGCCAGCTGTGCTAAGGGACACAAGGATGATTAGACCTCGTGTCACAGATGAGGAAAGCAAGCTTCAGAGAAGCTGAGTAACCTGCCCAAGATGACACAGCTAGTAAGTGGCAGAGCCCGGCACGGTCGCACCGAAGCCCAAAGCCCACACGCTTTCCACTGAGCCGAGCTTCACTCCCCCTTCCCTGCCTCTGTGCCTTTCCACTCTCTGAACAATCCAAGCAGGTGGGATGGTCCCAGAATGTGTGCAAGGGAGAAGGAACGAAGTGGGTGGGTGTTCTGGGGCTCTCCCTTCACCTGGGCCTAATTCTCTTTGTTAGGTGAATAAATGATGGTGAGTCCCCCTGAGACAGAGGCAGGCCTCCATGGCCTGTGGGGACCGTGTTCACCTGTCCATTGCACAGGCAGCTCTCATATTTTAGCTATAGATCAGTGACAGAGTATGTACCTAGCATGCACAAGGTTCTGGGTTCAATTCCCAGTACCTCCATTAAAAAAATTAATTAATTAAAAACCGAATTACCTCCCCCCAAAAGACAAAAATTAAACAAAGAATCTTTGAGTGGGATTTTCCCCTCTAAAGCTGCTGTAGGAAAAACAGCCCTTCTTCTCCTGTCCCCAGCTCCCTGCCCTCACACAGACCCCAGAGATTCTATCGAATCCTTTAGAAGAGCCTGCAGATACACTCTATGTGTGTTGTCACATCTCCTGTTAGCAGATGAGTGGTGACGGAGTTTCCTGAGAATCCCATTTATCTAGGGCAATGGTTCTCTACTCTGGAGATATTTTTGGTTGTCACAACTCAGAAGAATGGGGTGGTATGTGTGATGCACGAGATCCTAGGTTCAATCCCCAGTACCTCCTCTAAAAATAAAATAAATTAACAAACCTAATTAATCAAAGACATATAACCTGAATTTTGACTGTTTTTTAAAAATTGTTTTTTAGGTGATCCCACACGGAGGAAGCCATCGGGCAAATCCAGACTATGAGACATTCCATGAGACAGGTAAGGGAGACGGAGGGAGAGGACGTCTCCAGGGGGCCCGGGTCGGAGGGGACAATCCCATTATAAATGCCCTGCAGCAGGTCACAGCCCTGCCACATTTCCATAAGGGCACAGGGAGGTTATGTAAATCCTTCAAGGGCCCAGTGGCTGAGCCTGGATTGGGTTGTCTCCAAGGACCTTACTCCTATCTGCACCCAGGTTCTGTACTTGCTGGTTTAAGTGAAAATCTCCTCCTTCAGACTGTGAGCAATTTGGAGTGGGGGCTAGGAGACAGGCAAGGCACGACTTAGCTTCCTGGCACCCCCAGCACCTATCCCACCTTGGGGCTGCCGCATAGCAGTCATTCAGTCGATGTTTGTTAGGTGAAGAAATGGCTCAGAGCTCCTGGGGCAGAGGCCAGCTTACACCGGCAGAAGGTCCCCAGGTAGGATTCCAGAGCTCATCTGTGGGGTGGCCAGGGGCTGAGAGGCTGGGCTGTGGGCCCTGGAGAAATGGGGTACCTGTTTGACCTCAAGGAGCAGCTGTCACCCCATCCCTGCCACATCCACATCAAGGGCTGCAGCAGCATGAAAATTGTACCGTCTCATTACCCAGTGACCCAAGAAGTGCAATTAAGTTGAAAACTAGTTGGCATAATTAATTAGACAGGTAAATAGCTCCCTGTCAACATCAATCAATCCATTCTGCGTGTAATCAGCTCAGTGCAGGCAGGCAAGGGGCTGGCACCGCTGCTGCCTCTGCTGGTCAGTGAGGGCGGAGGGTAGGAGCGGAAATGGGCCAGGTGTCCAGCCAGGTACCCTGAACCCCACCCACCCACCCCAGGTCCTTCCATAACTGCTTTTCAGGGGAGCAGCCCCTCTGGGCCCATTCTCAGTCAGTCCACCCTCAGCACCCAGCAAAGCCACAGCTGAACTCTCTGGGGCTCAAGGCTGCAAAGTCCCTTTGCTCTCTCCAGTTTCCCACTTTTGAGTTCCCAGTCCTCTGCTCAAGATTTGGGATATGCATAAAAAACATGGCAGTTCCCTTTTTCTGGCTGGTAAATTTGTGGAAGTGTTTAAAAAAATTAAGGTATAACTTAGATGTAGTAATTTACCCTTGTTACTGTATAGCTGTATGAGTTTTGAGGAATGTATGAACTTGTGTAACTGCAACCAAGCAGGGCCCTATGGGGCCTTCCTACGACAGACCCCCACCCCATGTCTTCTGCCTGCCTCTTACTTGTAAAAAAATCTAAGCTTCCTAGGCCTTCCTCAAGTTCCAAAGAATAAATTTAATCAGACAAGTGAGAAAACACAGAAGCAAAGGAAAACAACCAAGCAAGACAAAAGAGTAACTGTTTAGCCGTTAAACAAAGTCAAGGACCTTTAGCTCCTCCTCAAGGGCTACAGATAATATTCTGAGCCATGTCCTTTTATAAGAAACTGCCAAACAATTTCCTAAAGTCCGGTACCATCTTGTGTGCCCATCAGACATGTAGGCGACTTCCGGTAGCTCTGCATCTTTGTCAGTGCATAGACTTCACAAAATGACAGATCCACTGCTGGTGGCAGCAGGGCCAGCCACAGAATTTGTGGGGCCCAATGCAAAATGAAAAACTGAGTCCCCTTGTTTAAAACTAAAGGAAAAAGTGCAATGAATGGTACAAAAACAGAAAACTTTTTTCTTTCTTCTGTAGTCTTTCTCTCATCTTCTCATGGTGTTTTTTAATTTGCTATTTAATGTTTTTAAGTTAAAAAATCAAAATGTAATATTATTAACATGACCTTTATCATTCATCTTTATTATTGTACAATGCCATTTTAAATGCAAATAGGAGAGATTTAATTTGTGTGCAGAATAATTGAAATTACACAGTCTCTATTTCATTTGTACACACGTGTGTGTGTTGTTCTTACCAGAAAGTGGAAGAGCTTCAGGTTGCCAAGCGATCAAAACCTGGCCAAGGGGGCCGTTGGGCTGGCGGGGGGAATCAGAAGGACCCTCCTTCCAGGCTGGGCTGGGAAACTCTTCTGTCTCTTTTCTTTTGAAAATAACTCTTTGGACTTTGCCCTTTGTTTTGTAATATTAAACATTCATTATAAAAATTTGGGGAAAACAAACAAAAATTTAAAAAAGGAATTAAAATGAAAGAAAAAAAATCAAACATCTTCCACAGCCACGCCACTAGACATTTAATTTTAATTGGCAGCTGCGCAGATTAGATCCTTCAGAACCCTCTGTAACCTCCCTCTTGCATGCTTTCCCATGGCATCTGGGAAGCTCAGAACTCCTTTTCCCAGGCCTCTGCATGGGACCCAGGCTCTGACAGGCAGGAGCATCCCCACAAGACTTAGAAGGCACTGTGAGCACCCTGGGCAGGCCCCCCTCAGGGAGCTGGTTCTTCTGCCACAGCAGTGCGGGCCAACATGAACGCTGAGCCACGGAATCGGAGGTGGAGAGCCGCAGCAGCAGGAAGGCTTCCGCTGGAACACACGGGCATCTTCCTGGCTGGTTGTTCGTGCCTCTGTGGCATCCAAGTGTGGTTCCCTGAACCTCCTGGAAATTGTAGTAATTGAATACTCTGCAACAAGTTGAACTGAATACTCTGCATCAAATCCCTTTCCACATAAACAGCTAGAGTGGGTTCTGCCGTCTGCAATGAAGAACTCGACCTCTGGGTCTCAGCTTAACTCTCATTGCCTCCTTCATAGCACTGAGCTCAGTGTGGAATTGCCTTGTTCATGTGTCTGTTTCCCTACTTAGAGTCTCTTAATGAGGAGGAACCAATTCTGCCTTGTTCACCACCTTGATCCCAGTGGCTATTCCATGGTAGCACTTGGTAAATATCTGTTGTATGAAATAAATGGTCACCTCCAGCACCCCCTACCCCAAGGGAGAGCAGAGACACCAGCCTCAGCTGCTTCTGTGGCCCAGGTGGGTTGTATTGCCTCTACCTGGACACCTGCACCCTCCACCCCCACCCCCACTGGCTGATTGCCTCTTTTTGCAGAGAATCGCATTGTTCTCGAAGATTCCCCCTTGCACACCTCTTTGGCTCTAGTGACTTAAAAAGATTGTAAGGATTAATCAGCTCACTGGCCAACTCCCTGCTTCCCTTCAATGAGCAAAGACTTGCTTTGTGGGGTGTGTGTCTGTGTGTGATAGTTGGGGACAGATTTCTGAATAGAATAAGACCCAAAGACTCAGGAGAGCAAATATTATAGCATGTGCAACGTGCTGGAGGTGGCCTGGACCTCCCAGTAAATGCCTCTTTGGAATCAGACTTTCTCCCTTTGGCCATCAGACTGTCATCAACTAAATTAGCTGAAGTCTCTAAGCTTTAAATTACGGGCCAGATAATGCAACTTTGCCACAATGTAGTTGTGCAATTTCAGACACAAACACTATGTTTGAAATACAGGTGCGGGAAGAGATTTTAGTGATATGATTTGAAAGGATTCCTGTGTAAGCCGCCCAGCCCCTGGATGCTTGGCTGCTTCTCGTAGGAACCATGACGCCCATCAGCTCTGTGATGAAGGGACCTCATGGCTCCACGCCCCAGCACTGCCCGGGACACCAGGGCACACACTGTGACCTCTGCCATTGCCATTACACCTGTTGGAACTGCGGGCAAAAATCACTGCCCTGTTCTAGGTCTGAACCTGGGCAGGCTGCCCCAGGGCTGCCAGGACCACACCTACCATCTCCTGTCTCATCTGTCAGGAGGGGGTGGAGTGGGAGGGTCTTGAGAGGTGAGGGTGGTAACCCTTTCCTCTCCTCTGGTGAGGGGACCTCACTGTCCTCCCACCTCATATGTGGAGCAAGTGCCAGAAGCCTGAATGTGTTTCTGGCCAGTTCATGGAAAGGCTCACTTAGTTACTGAAATCAGAGCCTGCACATCTTTGGAACTAGGAACTAGGTCTTCAATCAGACTGCGATTTGGGGATCTAGAAATGAACCAAATGCAGTGCCTGCCCTCAAGGAAAGACTAGCATGTACAGTAGAAGGTGAGAAGCCTCTTCTGTCATCATCAAATGCTCATGGGTCCACCGTGGGCTCTGCACAGCCTGTGGCATGACCCCTGCTGTGGCAGGGCCCAGAGTCCAGTGGGAAAGATGGCACATGAGAAGCCATGATGTTGAACTGGGATGAGTGTTCGGGTCAGGGGAGCAAGAGCCATGGGAATACAGAGCGTGGAGGCTGACCTAGCCCAGGGATCAGGCCTCTCTGTGGTCACAAAAGGTGGGAGGAATTAGCTGGGGCAGGCGGCAGGAGGAAAGGGGTCCCCAGGAGTGTAGAGGTTGAGTTATGTGCTAGGGGTGGTGGTGAGGAGTGGGGAGAGTTAAGGTGGGGGTGGGAGGGCGCAGGAGCACTTTGGCCTTTATCTCATGGACGGTGGAAGCTACAGAAGCTGTTGAGCAGGACACAGATGAGGCCAGATAAGCGTTTGTAAGGGCTGCCTCTGGCCCAATGTGGAGAAGAGCACAGCCCTCCAGGCACATCCGGGCTGGCAGGGGCGAGGCCTCCCTCCTTCTGGGTGCTCTGTCAGCACGGCTCAGAGCTATGACTCTTGGACGCTTCCAGCAACATGCTGACTCACACAGTGCTGTCCGCTCGTCCAGTCAAAGGTGGAGCTGGGAGGACCATGGCCTTGCGTGCCCCGGACACGTGACAGAGATGTGCTGGCTGGTCTCCGCAGGGCACATCCGAGGAAAACCTCCTCCTCCCACCTTACACTCGGCCTCCCTTGGCCTCCCTGGACTTGCCCAGCTGCTGTGCCCTGGCTTCTGGCTTGTCACAGCCAGAATAATGAGATGAGACACATGGGGCCACAGCCAAGTCCTACCATGTTACCAAGTCCTGGTTGGGAAATGTCCAGGTCTGGGAAACCTCCACCTCCTCTCAAAGCATCATGGGAGAATCCGTACCCCAAATGCAACCCTTCTCTGCAGCCCCCTTCCTTCCCCAGTAAACTTACCCTCACCCAGCCTCATGATTCCCTCTATATTCTTCATTTTTATTTATTTACTTTTTTAAGCAGAGAGAACTGGAAAGGAGGTGAGAGTCACAGTGAGCATGGATTCTGGAACCCACTCACCCCGACTTCCCTTCCACTGGACCAGTGACGGCAGAGGACTGTACAAAGATTGTGGTCAGGTCAGATGCTGCCCACAGTCTGGTTGTGATCCCTGCCAGACAGTTGGAGACCATGACCCATGGGTGGGATGGAAGGGCAGGGAGAGGTCAGGTGTAAAAAGAGAAGCTGTTAACAGCTGGGACTGCCCAGCACTGGCAAACCCCGGAGTTTCTGGTCTTCACCCTCAGGTACATGGAAAATTCCTCATGTGCTTCCAAAGAGGTGAAACAGCAAACCCACCTGAATCCAGGACAGTACGTGATTTTTGGCTGCCCATAAGCTCCTCAGACTTCCGTTGTTAAGCCTGTACAAGAATGTTCGCTACAGTATTTGTTACTAATTGGGAAGAATTAGATGTTGTAGAATTCGAAGTCCTCGTCTCAGCTCGGGCTGCCAGAACAAAGTACCACAAGTGAGGGGCTTAAACCACAGAAATTTGTTCAGGGTTCTGGAGATGGGAAGTCCGAGATTAAGGCGTTGGAAGGGTTGGTTTCTTCCAGTGCCCCTCTCCTTGGCTTGCAGTTGGCTGTCTTCCTTCCACATCTTTACGTGGTCTTCCCTCTGGGCATGTCTGCACCTTAAAATAATCTGCTGTTCCCAGAGACAGTCCACTGCAGTTACAGAGAACAAGGAAGATCTCTAAGTACTGGCAGGGAGAGAGTTCCTGGTTTATTGTTAAGTGGAAAAAAGAAAGCCACAGGACAATATGATACTGATATTAGTGGTATTGTGATATCATAGGATTGGGGCAAAGGTAAGATGAAGAGGACTTACGTATGTAAGTCTCTATGTGCAGCAGATTAGATTATTCTCAGTTCTTCTAATTATTCTTTTCTTTAACTTACATTTTTCTATTTTGTGGGGGCAGGTATTTAGGGTTACTTACTTGTTTTTTAATGGAGGTACTAGGGATTGAACCCAGGACCTCATCCATACTAGATATGCACTCTACCACTGAGCTATGCACTCTACCGCTGAACTATACCCTCCCCAACTATTGTTCTCATTTCTTCATTCCCTCCCCTGCCCTGGCTTTGTAGCTTCTCCCCTGTGGGCTGAGGATATATCCCTGGCCCATGGATATTGATTTTGGCCAGGTGACTTGGTCTGGCCAATGGAATTTGGATGCATGTACCCAGAGCAGAGGCCCTAAATGTGCTTGCTTGGCATAGCTTGGTCTCTCAGGCTTCTGTGACCCTCAGTGAGAAGAAGGCACCCTGAAAAATGGCTGGTCCAGGAGACCATGAAGATGTGACAAGCAGACCTGAACCCAGCCATAGCCTGGAGCTAGCCCAGCTCACCCACATACCTGTGAGCAAGAAAAATACATGCTTACCTGGAAAACATTATGTTGAGTGAAGTAAGCCAGACCCAAAAGGACAAATGTTATATGATTCTACATATATGAAATACCTAGAACAGGCAAATTCATGGAGAGAAAGTAGATTAGGAGCTACCAGGGGAGCAGAATGAAAGGAGAGAGGGGAATGAGTGGTTATTACTTAATGAATATAGAATTTCTGCTTGAAGGGGATGAAAAGGTTTTGAAAACAGATAGTTATGATAGATGCACAACGTCAGTGAATGTACTTAATACTAAATTGGACACTTAAAATGATAAATTTTGTGCCATATGTTTATGTATCTTACCACAATTTTTAAAAACAATAGTGTAATATACCAAAAACCATTGAATTGTACATTTTAAACAGGTAAATTGTATGGTGGGTTAAGTACATTTCAATAAATCTATTAAAAAAAAACACATGTTGTTTAAGCCATTAAGTTTTGGGTAATTTGTTAAGCAGCAATGACTGACTGATACAGTATGTATACATGTATTTTATAATGAGCACATATTATTTGGGTAATAAAAATGTGCAAAACCAGAATTTATTTGGTTCCCCTTAAACAGGCCCTCTTTCTTGTTTTCCTGCCTGGTCCCACAGCAGCAGGACATTTCTGGACATTGCTCATCTGAATTTGGAGTGATACTTCACTTCTCTCTTTATCCTTAGAAGTAAACCAGGCTCAAGTCCTGGCTGTTCCTGTAGAAAGTGCTCCATTCGGCTCACTCTCTATAGTCTCTGCAGCATCTCTGGGAATGTTTTCATCTCCCTGGGCCTGGATTCTTTCCTGGCTTCCCAGGTGGTCTCCCTGCCTGGGTCTCTCCAAGCCATGGAGGAAGAATAATTTGCAACATGCTTCCAATAAATTACTCTGCTCATCCAGCCCTGAGCCCGCCTCTCAACACACACACACACACACACACACACACACACACACACACTTTTCATCTGTAAAATAGGCTTACAACAGCCGCTACTGACTGTCAGACCAAATCTAAGCCCCATCAAATGTCATCTGGACATGAACCCCAGAGGTACAATGTGATGATGTCCTAAAATTGATCAGCTGGAGGAAGAGCTGCTCTGGGCAGTCAAGTCACTGCCCCTTTCCCATCTCCCCTTTATCTCTGCTCTTTCTCCCCCTTTTGGTGAGAAAACCTCCAGTGCTGCAAATAAAGGGTATGTTTGATTCAAAACATTGGTTTGGAAGTTGAGAGCATGAGACTCTAATGACTAATTACTGTGGCTTCAAATTCAAAACTGAAAGTGGACCAAACCAAGCTGATGGATGGATGAGAGGTGACTGTTGAAGATATAACGTGAAATTGTTTAAGGAATTGAGTTTTAGTGCTGAAACAAAACCTTTCCACCCTTTTTTATTTCTTCGTGTGAGCAGTTTCTCAACACTTAACATCTGTAAATATGAAAAACAGAAACAAAATTAATGCTGAATCCCACTTCATTCTAGCAAAAAGGGAACAGCCAGCCTATGCAGACATAAATTAAGTGGGATTAAAAAGTCGCATCAATCTCATACATATTTGTTTAAGATTTTCCACTTTTCCATTTAATAATTATTCTTCAAATCCATAAATATATTTATGATTTTTGATTCATTGTGTACTAACAAAAATAATATGTCAATTTAGAAGAAAAATATGAGCCTTATGGTCACAGCAAACAAAACATTTTCAATTTGTGCACATATTCTTGCTGCTGAAAGGCATGCTAGGGTGATCAACAACAGACATTAGACATAAACTCTGTAGTATATGAAGATACAATTCTGTGCAGGGGGCGGCGAGTAGAATGGAAATATGACTTAAGGGGCGAAAATAAATGTAAATTTAAATGCTACAGAGGAGTTTATTCATGTCTATTTAAAATGGATTATGGTTTGTATGAAATCCATAAGATATTTCGATTTCATTGGATGCCTGCTTAAAAAATCATACACGCAATTTTATTTTTAGAAAATCAGCATATACAATTTACTGGAAATTACATCCTTTGTAACTGAATTGACAATGAGAAAGCTGAGCCATCCATTTAATGTTAATCAAGGAGGTTCAAAATTACTTTAGGAGTTGCACGTGAGGAAACAGTTCTGGAAACTGCTGCTGGGGCGGGGCAAGTGCTGGTGAGAGGCCCCGCGATGTTGCTCCACTAGGGATGGAATCCTGCCTCCCTAGGCTGCAAGCGGTTGGAACTTGGGCAGGTGGCCTTAGCTCTTCGGATTCGAGTTTGCACTTCTGTACGTGCAGGGCAATAGTAATAATGACCCCTTCAGGTTGTTCTGGGGGTAAATGAGCCGCCTTTGGGATAGCGTGTAGCCGGGAGGAAGGGGCCTCCATTTACCCAAGTGAGTGGGGCAGGTGTGGAAGCGAGAAGCAATCCTTGGAAGGCAATGGGCATCAGGTTTCTTCGATTGAGTGACCTTTGACCTGGCTGAAGAAGGGCGCGGAGGAGATCCCAGCACAGAGAAGGGGTCTGGCGGTGGGAAAGCCACTTCAGGCGGAGGGAACAGCGCGTGCTAAGGCCTGAGCGAGGTAAGTTCCACGCAACCTTCGAGGTCTGGGGTCCAGGGAAACTACCCAATCCGCAGCTCCTCCTGAGGAGACAGGGGACGCTAGGGAGCCCACCCCTCGTCTCGGGAGGTAGCCTCACCTGCCCGGGAGCTCTCAGTCCTTCCCCGTCTGGGCCGAGCTGTCCTCCTCCCCGCGACCCCTTCTCCCGGGGTCCCCCCTCTCCAGGGTTCTCTCCCCCTCCTCCCAGGAATTCTGGTTCCTGCTCTTAAGATAGTATTTTTCCCACTTCCTTATACTCATGTTGCCACTTTCCCCCTTAACATCCCCCAATTCTGGGTGATTTAAAAACTTCTCCTCCAACACTTTATAATGAGAACATTTCAGATAAACTAGAAACGTTGAAAGAATTGTACAGTGAATATTGGTGTCCCCATCACCTAGATCCACGTTAACGCCATACTGTACTCGCAGTCTCCCCGAAACTCTCCACTTCTCATCCTTAGGTTTGTTCGTTGGTCCATCAAACCCACTTAGCTTTTGAAACGTTTCAAGCTTGCAATCGTCAGTACACTCCTCCAAAGCCCTTCCACTTGCTTGTTGGTGGCTGGAGTTAATGGGTTTATGGGTTGTTTTTTTAATTAAAAAATTTTTTAATTGGAGTTATAATCGATTTACATTGTTAGTTTCTGATGAACAGCATAGTGATTCAGTTACATACATATATATTCCTTTTCATGTTCTTTTTCATTATAGGTTATTATAAGATATTGAATATAGTTCCCAGTGATATACAGTAGGACCTTGTTGTCTACCTGTTTTATATATATTAGTATCTGCAAATCTCAAACTCTCAGTTCATCCCTTCCCACCCTCTTTCCCAACTGGTAACTCTAAGTTTGTTTTCTATGTCTGTGAATCTGCTTCTGTTTTGTGAATAAGTTCATTTGTGTCATTTAATAAAGATTCCACATGTAAGTGATACCGTATGGTATTTTTCTTTCTCTTTCTGGTTTACTTAGCAGTATATAATCTCTAGATCCATCCATGTTGCTGCAAATGGCCTTATTTCATTTTTATTTATGGCTAAGTAGTATTCCATTGTGTTTATATATCACAGCTTCCTTATCAGTCACCTGTTGGTGGACATTTAGATTGCTTCCATGTCTTGGTTGTTATAAATAGTGCTGCTGTGAACATTGGGGTGCATGTATCTTTTTGAATTAGAGTTTCCTCCGGATATATTCCCAGGAGGGGGATTGCTGGATCCTCTGGTAAGTCTATTTTTAGTTTTTTTTGAGGAATCTCCATATTCTTTTCCATAGTGGCTGTACCAAGCTACATTCCCACCAGCAGTGTAGGAAGGTTCCGTTTATCCACACTCTCTCCAGCATTTATCATTTGTGGACTTTTTAATGATGGCCACTCTGAATGGTGTGAAGTGATACCTCACTGTAGTTTTGATTTGCATGTCTCTCTGATAATTAGTGATTTTGAGAATTTTTTCATGTGCCTATTGGCCATCTGTATGTCTTAATTGGAGAAATGTTTGTTTCAGTCTTTTGCCAATTTTTTTAATTGGGTTGCTTGTTTTTGTTTGTTATTGAGTTGTATACGCTGTTTGTATATTCTGGAAATTAAGCCTTTGTCGGTTGCGTCAATTAAAAATATTTCTCCCATTCTATAGGTTGTCTTTTTGTTTATAGTTTGCTTTACTATGCAAAAGCTTTTAAGTTTAATTAGGTCCCATTTGTTTATTTTTCTTTTATTCTGTTGCCTTGGTAGACTGACCTAGGAGAACATTGCTATGATATATATATCAGAGAATGGTTTGCCTATGTTCTATTCTAGGAGGTTTATGGTGTCTTATTTTATAAGCCATTTTGAGTTTATTTTTGTGTATGGTGTGAAGGAGTGTTCTAATTACATTGATTTACATACATCTATCCAGCGTCATCAGTACCACCTGTGGAAGAGACTTTTTTTTTTCCATTGTGTATTCTTGCCTCCTTTGTTGAGGATTAATTGCCCATAGGTGTGTGGATTTATTTCTGGGCTCTCTGTTCTGTTCCATTGATCCATACGTCTGTTTATGGGTTTTTTAAGGTAAAATTTACATAAGCAAAAGATACAAATATTAAGTGTGCCTTTTAATTGTAAATGTGCCTTACTCTGGTTGGTTTTAGATGGTACGTGGAAGAATGGTTTTTATTTTAATATTTATTTTAACATGTGTTCAGAGGAAAAAAACACCCATTTTCCATTTGTGATAGTGACAAAGTTTCCTTTAACAACGAATGTATTTAAATTAACTTGTGTGAAGGGCTGG
Source organism: Vicugna pacos (assembly GCF_048564905.1). Lineage (NCBI taxonomy): Eukaryota > Metazoa > Chordata > Mammalia > Artiodactyla > Camelidae > Vicugna > Vicugna pacos. Next base: position 26,442,037 of record NC_133011.1, on the reverse strand, counting down.
GGTTAAGGGAGGGGAGAGGGCTTCTAAAATGCGGAGGGTGCTGCTGCTCTAGGTGTCCTTTCCAGAGCTGCGGACACTTCTAAGAAGAGTGGTCTCAGCAGGGGAGCTCCGGGGAGCGGTGGAAACTTGGGGCGTCAGAAGGGGCTGGGCACCGGGCTGGATCGGGGTCTGAGGTGGGGCCCGAATAGTGTGCATGTGTGCGTGCGTGTGTGTTTTCAAATTATTATGCATGTGTGCCCCCCCTCCAACTCTTGGAGGCTGGGAGTGTCTCTGTAAATGAGCACCCAGCCAACACAGGGCCGGGGACACGGTAGGTGCCCAAGAAGTGTTTCACGAGATCAGCAGTGTGCAAACGCTTTGTAAGCACTCTACAAAAATAAAAGAGTTTATAACAGCAGGAAGAATCCCAAGGCCACGAGTCCCCCCTATTCAGCGCAGTGCGTTGAAGCAAGTCTCAGTGTTTGTTGATTAATATACAGTCCGGCAGGCGGACAACGACCGGAGCCTCGTGGGCAGTTCGGCCCCGGCGGGCGCTGGGGCTGGGAACGTCAGTGTTCCGGGTTAGGGGCCTATCGGAGAAAGAAATGAAACCGCAGCTTTGTGGCCATGCGCACTCGGCCGCTGAGGTAGCCTCATTATTCTAGTCGCTTAGGCTGCCGGTAGGTGCCTCGTTAGCGCAGTAGGTAGCGCGTCAGTCTCATAATCTGAAGGTCGTGAGTTCGATCCTCACACGGGGCACAATACTTTTGTTCGCTCTAAGCCTTTAATCCAACTAGAAAAATGGATTTTATTTGCTTATCGGTTGATTGGGAGGGTGATGGCGCTTTTCCGCCCTTGAGTCACCAGCATATAAACCTCGGCTACCTGAAGTACCGACGTGGGGCACTTCGCTGCTTGAAAATCTTTCTCAGCCCCGCCTCCCTGCCGGCTCCCGGCATTCTGAGCCGAGGTTGGAGGAGTGGAAGGGAGGCCGGGGCGTGATGATAAGGGGGGCTCGTGCAGAAGACTAGTGCGTGGTGGGCTGGGACCTGCATGAGCCCCTCCGGCAGAACCCCACTCTCACCACCAGCGCCGCGGCCGGGGTGTCCAGAAGGAGCACTCACCCTACTATCCCACCCTCCATCAGGGGGCCTGCCCTAACCCTTGAGCCCTGCTCCTGGTGGGGACGTGCACAGCGCTGGGTGAAGGGAGCCGCCGGGCGCTTGTGGTCCAGGAGGGCGCTGGGAGCGCCGCTGGGTGCAAAGCCCTCTCTCTAATGGAGGCCTCAGAGGAGTGACTGGGACTCAAGGCCCCCCCTGGAGAGTCCCAATTATTGACACCCCACCCCAGGGTAGGCTGGCTCTGGGCGGCGCTGTGGTGAGAGGCCAGACAGTGCAGGGCTCTGAGCCCCGTGGCGACGAGTTTGGGCTGCAGAGCTTGGAAGTTGGCTGGACACGATCAGGAAGGTCATGGAGGCAGCCGGGGCTTTACGTGACAGAGGCTTTGTGACGCTCCATCTGAAACAGTTGCTGCAGTTCCAGTCATCGTCGATTAAAATTCTGGTAATTCAGTCATTCTGCACATGTCAAGTAGCAAATTGAATTGACACGTGATAGCTATAACCACCTCTTCACTTTTCAAGTTTTTGATGGCGCGCTAACCTCTGCAGTTCTCCCGTTGGTGCTGTGATAATACTTCTGGGTTACTATACTGGTAGGCGGGAGTTTCTGAGGCTTTCACTTGGCTCTTTCTACATAAGGACACCTACTCAGTGGGTCATCGTGTCAGTGTAGATATTCTGCCTTTGTCAAATTTGTTTATTCCAATTATTCATTCAGGTACTCAGAAAATCAGCACAGTTGGTTTCATGGCATAACTGCTACCGCTGTAATTCAGACTGGCTCAGGCTCCTTTATCACTTGACCTTCGTTAGCCCTGGCTTTGGTAGCCACAGTAATTACTGTCATTTTACAGCCAGTGTCTATTTCCAAGTCCAAACTGGTTCTGCTCACCGCATGACAGGCCAATAAATCGAGAGAGAAGATGTTGGGGCAAGGAATAATGATTTTATTCGGAAAGCCTGACAGACTAATGTCCTGGAGAACCATCTTACCCGAGTCAGAATTCAGGCTCCTGTTATACTGAAAAGGGGACGGGTGTGCTTGGTTGTTGCAAACTTCTTGGCGCAGGAGTTCTTTGTTGTTGGGATCCTTTGTTGTAGTAGCTGTCCACATGGGTCAGATCACCATGTTCCTGTAAACCTCCAACAAAACAAATGGGTGTTTTCTATTCTGCAGCTTATCTTTATATGAATGGAAAAGTGTTAATCTCCTTAAAGGTGAGAGCCTTGAGAATAGGCTCTCCTGTATATTTCAGGCTATAGGCAACATTCTTTTACAGAAGGTGCAGAACCAGCAAGACTAAGCCTAGGAAACAGAGCACAGGGTTAAAGCCAAAGGAACTGATCTAATATGGAGTCAGATTTGTTCTATTACATGTCTAGTAACCACTGAAAGGGCTGGGTGTTTTTTTCCCCTACTCCCCAGTCTTTCAAGTAAGTACCAACAGGTCCCTTTGGAAAGGCTTGGGGGATTATTTATAGCATTTATATGTGGCACTCACAGCTGCAGGATACTTCACCAAGGGGAACTGGTCTTCCCTTCAATCAAGAGGCTTTGACTCTGGGAATGAGTTTAGGTCTGGAAAATGGGTGGCAGGCATGGCTCTCCATTGTGGTGATGTAACTGAGCAGGACCCTACCGCCGGGCCTTCCTGGGACAGACACCTCCCCCCCATGTCCTCCACCTGCCTCTTGTTTATCGAAAAATGTTAGCCTCCTAGGCCTTCCCTGAGTTCCAGAGGATGTTTAATCAGAGAAGTGAGAAAATGCAGAAGCAAAGGAAAACAGTCAAGCAAGACAAATAATAATAGTTTAGCCATTAAACAAAGTCAAGGACCTTTAGCTCCTCCTCAAGGGCTCTAGAAACTATTCTGAACCATGTCCTTTGAGCTGTTTTCAGATACTGAAACCCCTACCAGGTGGAAGAAGTTAAGTGTATGCTGCCCACAAGCACGTAGACCTCAGATGCGTAGGAACTAGAAGGTTGATCATGCTGACTCCTGATTACATCATCATCAACCAATCGGAAGAAAGTCCATGAGCTGAGCGTGGTCCTGCAACCCTCTCTCCCATGCTGTCTTTAAAAACCCTTTCCCTGAAAGCCATTGGGAAGTTCAGACCTTTAGAGCACTAGCTGCCTGGACTGCTTGCTTGGTGTCCTGCAGTAAACGCTGCACTTCCCTTCACCACAACCCGGGGGCAGTAGATCGGCTTCACTGTGCACAGGTGAGTGGACCCAAGTTTGGTTCAGTAACAGTAACTCAAGTCATGTTTTGGGCCCACAGATCTTAAGATTTCCTGTTACATACGTCAAGCAATATTTTAGTAGGCTGCCTATCTATTTCATTGTTAAGGATAACATAATCAATTACCGATAGCCAAATAACCCTTAATAATACTTCTCTGCTGCCTGCAGCTGTAAATGGCTGTCTTTGGTAGTTAAACCGCTACCACTTGGCCTCTGCTATGTGAAATCCCACCGTCCCACTGAAATCAGGAAGGACATCAATGGTCATCTCTCACCACAGAGTTTTTCAAGTGTGCACTTAATGCCTTAAGAAGGGAGGATCTTTGGGGCTGAGCATGTAGCTGGGAGGAGAGTGAGAAGTCCGTACGTAATGAATCCACTCCCACAGTCCTGCTTTCCTGAGCCTTCGGTTACCTTCGTCTATATCATGCCAGGGAAATTCTGGCATCTCAGTGTGATTAAAAAGAGGCCAGTACTGACTCTACATTTCTGTCAGCCAACAAAGTAAACTTCCTGTTGCATGAGAGTGCCCGTGATCAATTTACGGCCCTGAGCTCCAAATTCTCTCTTCAGGGCCCGCTCTGCAAGAATGGCCGGGACTCTTCAAGTGCTTTCTCCTCACCGCATGCACGGTGCGAGGCTGTCAGTAGAGGGCGCTGGGAGAGATTGCAGGAGGGATGGGGCTTCTCTTTCTAGCTCAGATGTGTTTTCTTTATTCTTGTTCCTGCTTCATGGTCCATCAGTGGTTAGTGTGTGGGGACACCCAGTGTTCTGTCCCAGCTGTTTGCCCAGAGTGCACAGTCTCTTAGTGATGTCACAGCCCAGCCTGGTGACCACTTTGCTGCCATCCTCCCAACACCAGGTTCCAGGTGTTCCAGGTCTGGTGCCAGCCGCAGCGCCCTGATGTGCTCTGAGCACCTGTCTTCCGGCCTTGGTTTGCCTGTGCCCCAGAGGGTGGTTCCCCGAGAACTTCCCCCTCCCAGCATGGCCAGCGTACACACCACCCTGACACACTTGGGGTCCTGACTTCCTATGGCCTTGCAGTCAGCAGCCCTGGACTAGCTGCACCCCAGACACTTCCTGCTGCCTGGGCAGCCCAGGAACCCCTGTACTGTCCAGTGGTCCGCAGCCACACCTCCAGTGCTGTCTGAGCCTGAGCCGTGGGGAGGGAGGGACCTCCTTCTGAGTTTGTCCTCCCTTGGGTACTCTCAGTCCTCCTAGGCACCCTTTAGCATTCTCTTTTTAGTTACTCCCCTGTCATAGTTTAATAATGGCCAGCGTGCAGTCACTGTGGAAAAGCCTTTAGCAAATGATCAAATTTCGCTCAACATTAGAGAATTTGTACCAGAGAGAAACCACATGAGTGTATAAATGTGAAAAGGCCTTTACCTGAGTTAGTAACTTACTCAGCACCATTGAATTCATACTGAAGACTCTTTTAAGTGGGAGTCGATGTGGAGAGGATTTAGCCAAAGCCCCAAATTTATCCAATGCTGTATAATTCACTCCAGAAAGAAACCTTATGAAAAGCCCTTTAGGAACTGCTCTTCAGGGAGTCCTGGAGAAAAGCTTTGTGACTGTAGCCAGTGTGGGAAGAATTTTAGCCAAGCTCAATCTTCACTCAGTTCCCAGAGAACTTACATTTACATGACCAAGAAATCGGGGTCAGGTTGAGGCTATACTACCAAGAAGCAGGAAGAGCTAATCACACATGTATTCCATATATTTCATTACATGTCCTCCTAACCCTTGAAATGCCAGCCAGGCCCACGTGACTGAAGAGATCCAGCCAAGTACCTGGAATCTGCTAAGGCAGTGACTTTGTCAAGATCATCATCGGGAGCACCATGGTCTTGGAGAAAACTGGGAGGGAGAATGTGGTAAAAAAGAACTTCATTTGGTTGAAAGTGTGCATAATTCACTTTCACTGTATGAATAGAAACTTCAAAAAAGTGAAATACTGTAATGCTATAAAAGTGTGTGTGTGTTTAGTTTGCAAAACCAACCTGAATAGGTGTAAATTCTAGTCAAGGAGGACGTGAAGTAGAGGCCAAAAGCTGGCAACATACAGCTGACTCTGGCTGGCAGAATCACCGTATTTTAGAACTCGGATGCTTTCAGGTGAGCAATTTCTATCTCACCAAAGTTCCCATCACACCCCGAGTATTTTATATCCTGTGACTTTCTGTGGCCAAACACCCACCAGCCTGGTCCATGAAGGTATTTGTAACCACCTGAAAACGGACAGAAGGAAAATGAGGCTGATGAAAGTGCCCTTGAGAAACTGATGCCGGGTGAAGTAACGGTCGTATTTTGGGAATTTGGACAAAAGCGAGCACTCTGCTGACTGAAAGCACCGGATTTACCATAAGGTTATGCTTTGTGACTCCAGGAAAAACAAAACAAACCTTTTCTGCACTGTGCACCAGCTACATGATAAGCACCGTACCAGGAACTTTATATACATTACCGTGTTTAGTCTTCACGTCCAGTGCGTGTGCTACTTCTGCTCTTCTTTTAGAAATGGGTTCAGGGGGAGTAATCTGCCCAAGAGGATGCAGCCGGGAGCTGCTCTGCTGTGGAGCTAAGGGCCGGTGCTGTCAGGAGAAGCAGGCAGAGGGCAGGAAGTGGAGGAGCAGAGGCAGTGGCCCGGGTGTGGCGAGTGTGGAGGGGTCTGGTCGCGGGCAAAGGGGCGTCCTGCTGCGGGGGCGGGGGTCAGCGGGGTGCGCAGGTGGCCTCTGGAGCTGCCGCTGACTTCTCCCTCAGTCCTGATGGTACTTGGCTGAGATGCTTTAAAATAAAACCTCATCAACTGAAGTTCCTGAAGATAGTGCTGGTCCTTGCAACCTGAAAGGGCCTAATGCAAAGCTTTAAAAAGCTTCAATTTTTATTTTTATTGTGAAAAGTACAATAAGCCATTTACAAGCCCCAAAGCACAGAATTAAATAGAACACATCATTTTTATACACACATTTTTCATACAAAAGGTTAATCTTTATAAGAATTTAAAAATAAGTAATCTGAAAATCAGTGTCACTGATTGCAAAATAGGTATCTCGCTCTCTGACTATCTCAAGGTGACCAGCCTCCTATGTGGCCAAAACAGGAGGCGTCTGGCATCTGTTACGAGCCTGGGCGGTGAGTCTCTGGCGAAGATTTCTCACTTTCTCCATTAGATCCCGTTCCATGGTGTCCCAATGTGTTCTTCTTTGGTTTAATGAAACTTGAAAACAAAATTTTAAATTAACAACAGTTAATTTTAGCAGTGGTACAGCACTTATTTTAAAGGCAAGTATGTTTCAAAAATCAATAATGAAATGAATATTTTAAAAACCAAATTTCTTAAGCAAAAAGTCTAATATATTACCTGGCCCCATGTGGTTCTATTTACAAGCCAAATATTTATTTGTTGAAATGAATGAATGCTATCAGAGAACTTACCTGCTTTTTGGTTATTTAGCATGTTTTTGATTTGGGGATACAGGTGAATTTTAAATTAGGAAGAAAGCCTGTATAAGAGAGAATTTGAGTTCTTTAAAATAGTTTCTTCACTATGATGCTTATTATAATGAGAAAATTCCAAGTTGCCAAAATTAATGTAGTGAAATGTACCCCATAACTACTTCCTAATGATTAAATAAAAATTAACAAACAAAATGCTTTTTAGTGGCCTACAGAGGGAGTCCAGGGTCAAGATTAAAACATTACAATATATCCAAGTATAACAGCCATGTCTCATTGATTCTGAGGGGCTACTGAACACTGGGACTCAAAAAAGAAGCATCTTAAAAATACACTTCTCTGAAACTTAGTCACATATTCAAGCAGCTTCCATTTCTGAGAACTATTTTTCCCCCAATGAACAAAATTTTTATGCTTTCTTGCTTTGCTGCCAGATAACAAACTTGCCAAATGTCCTTAACTTGATTTTCAAATTTAGAATATTATCTAGTTAGAAAGTTCTGACTTGTCGGAACAGAGAACAGTTGAGAATCTCCTGTACTTTCATTCGACTCACGTGACTTCTGGTTGAATTCACATCCTGACTCAGACTTTAGGAAATGCGCACGTGTGTGAGTTGGCGAGGATACTTGACCCACACCGGAATCTTGTGACTTGTTATTAGGTCTAATTCTTACCAAGTTGGTCTTTAGGGGACATTATATCAAAATCTGTTCTTCTAAAAAAACTCAAAAGACCTTGTTAAATTCTGTTTCATTTATGTGACGGTTTTACTGAAAGAGTCAGTTGAAAGAAAGCCTGACAGAGTTTCCTGTCCTCTCCCCTCCTTTTAAAAACTAGTAACTGGGGAAACTGTTAGCTCCTTTATGGGCTGATGCTGTGATGGCATTTCGGTAAGATGTTTCCATCTCATCCCTTCCCAAAAAAAAAACCTCCAGTGAATCAAGTCAAGGGATCAAAAGTCACCTAATCGGCACGGAGCCCCTGTGCCCTCCGTGGTTGTGAGAGGGCCCCTGGCAGTGGTCCCACCTCCGTGCCCAGAGCACACACGCTTCCAGTGGTTGCCGGACGGAGCCCGGCCCAGAGGAGGGGTCAAGAAAATTCTAATATGTCACAGTGCTGAAAACTAAAGCTGAGACTTTCTTCTCACAAGGATGTAGAGACTCGTTATGAATATCACGAGTTTTAGTCAGTGCCGGACTTCTGGTGGAGCCTCCAACTATGTTTTTGAGCAGTGGTGCTGGAGCTGAAGAAATAGAGTTGCACTGACGAGACCTGGCAGACGTTCCTTACTTGGGTTTCCGTTTGACCCAGTTTTTCCCCTGCTGGAAACCTGAGGATCTTGCAGCCTCCACTTTGGATTTCCATTATCAGTGCCCTGGGAAAATGGTCTCAATGTGCTGTACACATAATTTCAGTCACAGTCTTGCTTGCATACTGCTAAATCTAACATGAAAGAAGAAATCTTTCTTGTTCATCAACTTACTCTGTGTCAGGGACTCCACTGAAGAAATGTCATTTGATTGTGAGGTTCTAGGCAAACAGCTTAAGGCGACCTGTTCATTCTGGCCCTTGGGCATTACTGTTACAAAAGTGAAAAAAATAAGAGGATGTTTGGGAGTGGATAGAAAGCCGCTCTTAATTCCACATGGTCCCTTGTAAATTAACATTGCCAAGGATAAGAAGCCCCTTACTTTTCTATTCTGGGAAGAATGCTGTCACCATTCAAGTCATGGAAAGTGCAGTCAGTGAGAATTAAGAGCCTAGCTGAAATTCTGGTAAAGCACTTAAAACAAAAAATACCTTTAGCTAAAACAAAATAGCAACCAACAAACAACTGAAAAATACGTATGTCAGGACAGAGATCCCAAATATTTGCTGGGAGGAACAATGAAATGTGAATTAGTTCCCTCCTTGAGAACTTCGGTGAGCCAATCACAACACACGGCTCACCAGGAGCAGCGGTGGACAAGTCATACCTGAAGCTCTCAGGGTTGAAAGCACAGCGGTGGTTCCACACCTCGCTGGTGCCTCCTCCTATTTTTTTTAATCATCACTTTCCTCTCCTCACCCTTCAGCTGTGTTTTTACTGTTTCCTAAGTCCTACAGCTTTATATCCAATAAGACACCAACGTCTTTTGATTTTCCATCCTGACGTCACACCTAACTGTCCCTTCCTTTCTACTCCATCACGAGGGTCCAAGCCTTGGTGCGTTGGCCCAGGCTGCCTGGGTCACACTGACTCGTGGAGACCACGCCTGCCTCTCACCTGGGCTCAAGAGCATCAGCTGACGGTTTTCACTCATAGTTTTAGCTCAGTGAGTCACTAAGACAATTTAATTAATCACCAAATGATTAATTTGAACTGGCGTGGGGGAATGGAATTTAAGAATCATCTGCAAATATCTGAAGGGCTACCCTGTGGCAGAGGGAGTAAATGTCATCTGCATTGCTCCGGAGAACAGTTTTTAATGAGGATTTACAAAGAGAAAAGAAAAGTGTAAGGAAGGAACAACTTATAAATAAAAATACTGGCAGAAGGTGGAAGAAGGGAGTGAGCTTGTCAGCTCAGTGTCCCGAAACAGGCTGGAGAACCCCTGTCAGAGTGTGCAGGGCTGACCCCATGGTCAGGTCCTTCCAACCCTGCAGTCTCACAGTTCTTGTCTCTCATCTGTTGTCTCCTAAATCCATCCTGCCCACGGCTTTATATTCATCCTCCCAAAGGGCCGTGTTGTAAACATTACCTTTGTTCAAGCAACTGATGGTTCCCCACTTTGCTTACAGCAATGTTTCAAACACTGCTGAGCAAATTCACCTGTAAAGCTTTAAAACAAAAATCTAGCTTTCTAGCTTCTATCCTAGATCTACACAGCTAAATAAGCCTTGGTCCTGAATGTGTGTATTTTAAAAAACAATCTGTAAGGAAAAAAAAAAAAAACCCCAAACAAATAGCAGCCAGTCACTGGCTAAATTGTAACAAGTCTGAACATATAAATAATGAAGTAAAAAGTGAAAAGTTCTTTTTTCTATACTTTTTATGCTGCAACTTGCTTTTTAAAAAAATTTAATGTATAAATTTTAAAGCCCCAAAGGTGATTCTTCTTATTTAAAATTAGTATTTCTTTTTTTTATTTTAAAACTTTTTTCTAATCAGCATATGAGACCAAATTTTACTAATCTCTCTAAGTTGTTTTAAAATTAATATTTCTTTGCTGAATTTGGTAGGTGTACTACTTTACAAACTAAATCTCCTTCTTTCCCTAGCCATGCTCCTGACCCAAGTCCTGCTCTTGTGTTTTCTACAGGTCACTCTGCTGTGCGGCCAGCCTGGCAAATAGGATGAAGCCCAGCTGCCCGCCTGGCACTGAAGGTCCCCTCACCCGCCTTCGTCAGTGATACCTTTAAGCATCTGTGCACAATCTCTCTGCCCCAGTTGGCCTAACCTGTATCACCAGGACAGGTAATCCTCTGCCACTGATTAATTACTAACAAGTTCTATCACGTACAAGTGGAATTTATGGAGGCTTTTAGTTGGTGAATCCACAAAAGCAGTAAGGGAGAACGGTCTGTGTGTGTGTACGTGTACACGCCTATTTCTGGGGGAGATTCTCAGAGAGGCTCACAAACCGTAAGTGGTTAGAAAATGGTATAATATAATGTTAGAACGGTTACAAAATTAAGGATCACCTAGTCTGTAATCTCCTTTTACAACTGAGGAAACTGAAGACCAGTGAGCACTTCTGAATGCAAACGAATGAATGCAAGCAGGTAGTCAAACTAAGCAGGCGTGCAGGGCTGAGCGGCTCCAGCTAAGTTTGTTCAGTCTCTGCTCGTTTACTGTGAAGCTGGGACGAGGGCTGCGCTCCCATCACACATGCTGGGGTCCTGCGCCCCCCGTGCAATCCTCCCTCTGCAATGTCTTTCTTCATGGCTCGGTAATTTTAAAACCTGGTCCAATGGCCCTACCTGGCAACCCGCATTCACTACTGTCATTAAAAAAATTATTAAAAAAAAAAGAAAAATATACCATTGAGATAATTCACACACCATAAAATTCACCCTTTTAAAGGGTACAATTCTGTGATTTTAGTATACTGAGTGCTGTGTAACCATCACCTCTAGAACATTTTATCATCCCCCCAAAAAAACCCATACCCACTAGTAACCACCCCCCACCCTCTCCCCAAACCACTAGCCTCCTTCTGCTTCTGTAGGTTTGCCTATGTGGGCATTTCATGAATAGAGTCATACAATACATGGCCTTTTTGTCTGGCTTCTTTACCTTAGCATATGGTTTTCAAGCTTCAGCCATTTTGTAGCATGAATCAGTAGTTAATTCCTTTTCATCGCTAAGTAAGATTCCACCGCATGGATACACTACATTTTGTTTATCCATTCCTCACTTGATGGATACCTGGGCAGTTTCTCCTTTTTGGCTGTTATGAATAATGATGCTGTGAACAGTGAGTGTACAAGTGTTTGCAGGGATATGCTTTCGATTCTCTTGGCTATATGCCTAGGAGCGGAGCTGCTGGCTCATACAGTCACTCCACATCTAGCCTTTTGAGGGACTGCCAGGCTGTTTCCCAAAGTGGCTGCACCATGTTACATTCCCCTCAGCAGCGTTCTGGGTCCTCTGATCCTCGCCTGCACGTGTTAGTGGATTATACATGCTACTGAATGTAAAGTTGTATCTCCTTGTATATATTCTTTAATTTTAATTTTTTCCCATGTAGTTTGGTTTGTATTTCCCTTAATAAATAATTAGGTTGAACATCTTTTTGTATGTGTATTAGCCACTTACATATCTTCTTTGGAGAACTGTCTATTCAAATCCCTTGCCCATTAAAAATCTGGACCAATATTATTTTATAAGACATAGCTATTTTGTTTCAATTAAAGTTTATGGGCCTGGGATTTTAGGGGCAGTAGGGGCCATTCACATTGTCCAGAAGATTCTGTTTTCTGGAAAACAAGAATTTCCTCCCCATTGCTAGTAAAGATTTGAAACTAGGCAAAAACTGAAGTAAGCGCTCTGTCGCTGGTGCACTCTCATTCATGTTTCCTGCTTCCTGGGGCCTCCCTTTAAGACAAACCAGTGCTGAGTACCTCCAGTCAAAATGCTGTTCCCCTAATTATAGCTGATCATCCCCCAGTTTCAGGATTAAATGACACTGATAATTTATACACCCTGATTAAGGCAATGATCAAATCCTTAACACATCTGCCTTTGAAAAATGGATGATTATTAACCAAATTATCTCTCACTGGTGAAATTTAGGAATGTTGAAAAAATGTTGGCAGGAAGACTTGGAGGTGGAGGGGCCAGCACGTAAGAGGACTGATGTGGGAGGCTTTTTGCAGTTTCTTCCCTTTTTCTACTTCTAAATCTACAGGTTCTCCAAAAGCCTCATTTTTTCTTTCTAATGTAGGGTAAGTGTACAGGGTTAGGGACAAGTGGCAGCTCCAGTGGTTAGTGTCTTCTGTAAGCAGATTTTATTTTTTTACTTTAAAAAAAAATTTAAGTTTGGTCGATTTACAATGTTGTGTTAGTTTCTGGTGTACAGCATAGTGATTCAATTATACATACATAAATTTCTTTTCTTATTCTTTTTTATTATAGGTTATTACAAGGTACTGAATATAGTTCCCTGTGCTGTACAGTAGTACCCTGCTCTTTATATTTTATATATAGTAATTTGTTTCTGCAAATCTCAAACCCCTGATTTATCCCTCTACCCATCCCTTTCCCTCTGGTAACCATAAGCTTGTTTTCTGTCTGAGTCTGTTTCTGTTCTATAGATGAGTTCATTAGTGTCTTTTTCCTTTTTTTAAGATTCCACATATGAGTGATATCACACGGTATTTTTCTTTCTCTTTCTAGCTTACTTCACTTAGAATGACAATCCTCAGGTCCATCCATGTTGCTGCAAATGGCATTATTTTATTCTTTTTTATGGCTGAGTAGTATTCCATTGTATAAATATATTATAGCTTTTTATCCAGTCATCTGTTGATGGACGTTTAGGTTGTTTCCATGTCTGGGCCACAGTACACACTGCTGCTGTGAACACTGGGGTGCATGTATCTTTTTGAATTTGAGGTCCCTTGGATATATACCCATGAGTGGGATTGCTGGATCATATGGTAAGTCTATTTTCAGACTTTTGAGGAATCTCCATACTGTCTTCTATAACAGCTGCACCAAACTGCATTCCTACCAACCGTGTGGGGGGGCTCCCTTTTCCCCACACCCTCTCCAGCACATCGTTTGTGGACTGTTGAATGATGGCCTCTGCCTCATGGTCAGAAAAGTGATCGTAGGTCTTGCGTGAGTGTTGAAATTTTTGCCTTTCCTTCTTAATGGCTTTTTTCTGGCTATCTTTTTCCTTCTTTGCCAGCAAAGCTTGTTGTCTCACTTCCTCCTCTTCTTTTTTGCTAACCGAGCAGCTTCTAATTCAGCTTTGTCTTTGTTTTTCTTTAGCTTCTTCTTCCTTCTGTTTTGCCTCTGCCTTTGCTTTCTTTTCTGCTTCTTTCTTAGCTTTTTTTTCTTCCTTAAACTTTATCCTAGGATCACAGCTATATGCATTGTCAACTAATGTCTTTATCCTGTTCATTCCTTCTTTTCTTTTGTGCCCTCGTTGCCCTGTTTTGCTTTTCAATCTACCTCCTTTCGTCACGACATTCTGCTTTTTCTTTTTCTTCATCTAAGAAAATTCTAACAGTCAAAATTATACCAGAAAGAATAAAATGCATCTACATCTTCAAATGATGAATTCATATCACCAAGCTTGCAGAACTTTTTTTTATTTGACCACCTGGAATTCCTTTCAAACACTGGAAAACACTTCGAAGAAATTGTCCTTTGCTTCACTTTTAAAGGAACTGAGTTTTCAAAAGTAGGAGCTTCGCTGTTAAGTGCTTGTCTTTTCACTGGATCAGGTAACACTTCATAAGCTTTGGTTATATGAGTGGAGTAGTCATTATCTCCTCCTTTTATTGGTTCACCAGCTGCTTTCCGTCTGTCTGGGTGATGTTGAAAACCATTGCTTTATGGCCTGCTTTACTCTGTCTCTGTGTAGCTTTGTATCTTCCATGGCCGAGTCCAAGTACTGCATAATGATCTTGGTTCTTCCTGTCTTTGGGATCACGTGCTTCTAGCACGGGAAACTCTTCTAGCTGCAGTTCTTCATCATCTGATTCCTGTGATAACTCCCTTCAGTTCCAGAGGGCAGAGCGTGGGTGATGGCGGTGCCCTGGTGGTCCGCAGCGCGTGGCAGGAGCAGCACGATGGCCTGGGGCCATCCCTGCGGGTGCCGCAGTTCTTGTCCCAGATGCAGGGCACTTAGAGTCCCTTCCAGCTCTACCTCCCCGTCCGAGCCTCGCGCCTTGGCTCTAGGAAGCCCAGGAACCAGTGCGCAGAGATGACCAATAACTACTTCTGGGATGAACTGTATGCTTCTAATGGGTGAATGGTATGGCGTGTGAATTACATAGCAGTAGGGATGTTACTTTAAAAAACAATACATACACATTCTATAAAAGACTGAAACAATATAGTATAGTAAAAGTTCTCCATATCTGTACTCTATTTTAAAATTTTAGATTACAATTTTGATTATTCATTTGACGCCACTGTAAGCCTTGCAGCAAAACCTAATGTTTGATTAGATCCTATAATATTTTCCCTTGTGCTACTTTAATATACTGTTGCTCTGAGGACCAGCTATTGGCAAAGCACACATTTTTACTAAAATTAACTAGAAATAGCAGGTTGGGAACAAATCATATCTAGTGTATTAAGGGGATGCCAAGGACCATGGAACCGTGGAAGAAAACAGAATTCTATCAGATGGCTGAGAAATTTTTTTTGATTGGAGCTTTTTTTTTGTTGTTGTTCCTAAAACAGGCCCCATCTCCTCAGCCCATTCTTCCTGACCAAAAAAATGGTAACTAATGATCACCTTTTAGCTGAGCAGTAATTCGAAATTCGGTACTGTCAGTACCGAAATACATCTCAAGGATGTACCCATGACCCGAGACCACACGAAGTGAACGAGTGTGGAAGAGCAGGAAGGGAGAGAGCAGGGGCAGCATTCACGACGCTCACCTCTGCCACACAGGTGTTGGGCGTGTTCTGCAGCATCATTTATCTCCTTCTCTAGAAACCACTTTCTGGATGCATCTGAAAGAGCAGCAGCTTTCTTTTCTGATTTCAAATGAAAGTCTTTTTCTTCAGCTTCCTCCCACTAAGTACAAATAAATGAAAAAAAAATCACATAAGAACTGTGGTAATGCAGGCTTCTAGAGCAGAATAAGCCCCCTCTGCTTCTTCTACTCCACTTCCCTTATCTTCCCAGGGCATGGAGGATGTATGTGGTATTCAGCTAATTTGGGTGCCTGTCTTGGCTCAAGGCTGTTGAAGAACCTTGAGAGCAGAGGCCCTTCTGAGGTGCCGCTCAGTGCCCCTGAGTGCCACGTGCACCCATACAGGTCCCAATAGCCACTGAAATAACAATTCATTTCAATACATTTCTGATCTCAAATCATACAGGATTGAGTTATTTACATTCATGGCAATTGTTTGATTTAACTTGAAAGCTATGCTTTTATAATAGAGTCTACAAAATTCAGAGAATAAACTCTTTGCCTAGTTCTGGTACGAAGGATGACTACAGGGAAAACAAGTAATGTCTATTAGCCCCTACTTCTTCCTAAAGAGAGAAAACAGTAATTTAAAAACTGGCTTAAAGGGTAATTAAATAATAGATTTAAATTACTAGATAGCTTCTAAAGTTTGCCATTGTTCTAGAGATGCTACAGCTTTTATATGCAAACACACACGTATAATTTTTATGTTACAGAAATGCTAATGCATTAAATGTGTATTAAGTAACAAAAACTTTAAAGAACCATTAGGACCAGGAGGGACCACAAAGGAAAGCTATTCCTTTCATGTTATTTGATGAGGTGACTGACCTTCCAAGGCCACACAGCAGTCAAGCAAGATTTAGAAACCAGGACACTGGACACAAAGAGGGCTTTCTGTGTGACGTGAACAGCCTCACAGTGATTCTTGGTCTACTCTCAAATACACCACTTCACCCAAGGGAGGGCAGCACCTAGTGACAGGGTCGCTCTAGTGCTGGCAACCCTTACCTCGGAGATGTGGGCTTCCACCATCGTTTCCCTGAGGAGAGCAGCCTCAGTGATCTGGGCATCACTCCCACCCCTCCCTGTCCTTGAATGAAAGGGTTACAAGTTGGGTAGGAGGGACATGAATCTGGAAAAGTGACTTGCAGGAAAAATATTATGAGAAGCTTTCAGAAAATGCATGATGATAGAGCAGCAGAAAGAGGAGTGAATGAAAGCCAGTTACGTAGCGCCTAATCTCTCCCAGCTCGGCAGGGCGCTGAGGGATGTCCACCGTGCCTGCAACTGGAGGGGCCACCAAGAGATGTGGCAAACACCCTTCAGTTGCCTGCTCTGCTGTTTCATTAGGAATAGAACTAGAATTTTATTTGGGATGGTAATGCTCCCTGCTAAAAATATCACCTTTCCCAACACCTTTTGCAGCCAAATGTGGCTAGAAATGTGATGGGGGGACTTCGGGAGAGGGGTTCAAAAGAAAATGTGTCAGCTGGGAGGTGGAGCCTTCTGCACGTCCGTCCCCCTTCCTCCTGCTGAATGGAATTAACTGAGATGGCTGGAACTCCGGTCATCTTGGATGGAAAGGTATCCTTGAGAATGAAAGACATATACCAGGAGTGGTGCAGACAGGTTGAGGGAGGAGTTTACTGATGACCTTGGAGCCAGGATATCAACCCTGGACTGCCTGCCTTCAGACTTCCGTCATGTGAAAAAGAAAAACACTTTTCTATCCTGCTTATAGTCACCGTTATTTTGGTTTTTGTTATCAGTAGCTACATGTAATTCCTAACTGTTCAAAATCTTTCATGTTGTAAGTATAAAGAATTAAGTAAATTAAAGTAGTAATATTATATAATCAGCCAGAACAAATCCAGGGAGCTGGGAAGTTGAGACACTAACGTAAATGAGAAAGACACTTGGTCATTTTTAGGGGGCATCCACATTGGACGACTTCTCTGAGCAATACCTGTTAAAGTTAGATAATCTTTAAGATCTTTTCACAAACAAAAACTATTTGGTTTGATGCTTTTGCCATCTGATTATGTACTATTTCAAGATTTAAATGATTAATAACAAGAGGTTTATAACCTTTTATTCTTATATTCTTACATTATAACCTTATACTCTTACCTTTTTAGCTTCCGCCTCCATCATTGCATCTAATACTTCTATTTCTTTCCTTCTGTTTTTCCAAAGGAGTTTGGCCATTTCCTGGTAACATTCATTTCGGTGTAGGTCATTGCATCTTTGTTTATGTAAAGCTTGAATTCGCCAGTCAGTATTTAGACACGCTTGCTCAGCTTTTGCCAAATTTTCTTCAATTAACTAAGAAAAAATTGTAATTTCAGAAACAAGATCAGACTATGTAAAATATGGTCTGTCCACTCAGTGTATCCAGATGTCCAGGACAGATGTTCATAATCCTGGCTGCATATTAGAATCAGCTCAGTGTTTAAAACAAAACGATATTCAGGCTCCACCACAAACCAACTAAATCAATCCTGGGAGTGGCTGGATATTGGTACTTCTAGAAGGCACATTCAGGTGATTCTATGTATAGCCAGGATTGAAAACTTCTTGCCCAAGGGACAGGTAGAATTAAATAATTTCCATGTTTCAGTCCTTGAAGGGAAGTCAGAAAAGCCTGTTCTTACAGGGTGGACAAAAGCCTATAGGGAAACAAAGGGATATTCTGAGGGGAACAGCCGAAGGACTGTTATAGAACAGAAATAGGGAAATCTTACACTATTCCCAGATTTTGGAACAGGGCCAGGCTCTGCCACGAACCCATTTAATATTTTGTTAAAGGGATAATAGACAGAGTTCTTTTTTGAGGGTCTTAAATTGTATTTCAGTTCATTTAAGCCAGCATTTCTGAAAGGATACTCCATAAGAAATTCTATAAAGTTTGAGAAATTTTCTTAAAGATTCACAATATACCATATCCTCAAATTTGGCATGAAAAAAACCTAACTTCATGATAGCATTTCCCATACTTGTCACCCCCATCTTACTGAATATTAGTTATTGATATTCTACAGAACACACTTTGGAAATGCTGGCTTTCATACACCAGGCAGAGACCTGATGTTTTGCAACTAATCTACTCAGCGATAACTTCTGATGCTTAACAGTGTAGGATACTATAACTTATAAAGTTATTATTTCATTTGTATTTTCTTCTAAGTCTTAAAATTCTCAAAAGAGTACAAAAGACATGTATAAGGCTGTCAGTGAAGTAATCTGTAAAAAATGTGAGTTTCTAGGAACAGTGATAACAAAGCAAAGCAATGAATTAACTCAATATTACAGAGTTCAATATTGAATTCCTCCTTTTAAAAGAATGGCAGATGGAAATGTTCCCTCTACAGATACACTAAATTTACCCTATTTTTACCTTCTGAGTTTTCTCATTCTGAGTTTGGTCTGTTCCTATCAGTCTATGAAACATGTTTTCTTCAAGATCCACTTTTCGTCTATAGGCATCTGCATCTTCTCGCATTTCTTTTGCAACAGCTTCTTGATTTCTAGCGAGATTCTGTTAAAAAATTTTTTTTGTAAAAGAAAAATCACCCATCTATATAATGCTAGAATATAAAAATGATTTTTCTTTTTCATAACACCAATATGCACCCAAATAAAAACTATAATCACCTAATTTTCAAAGTAAAAACAAAACAGTGGTGACATCAGCAAAAATAAGAGTAAGGACTTCTGAAAACTGTCTCACCTATAAAAGCACTGAGATCCCTGGCAAAACAAACTTTTCAGTACTCTGGAAATTAACTGAAGGCTTGCAGCAACATAGGGAGCATTTACTCATAAAAATGGCTGAATCTTAGTAAGAAAGACAAACTTTATGGTATTTTAAATGATTTCAATTATTCCTACTCTATACCACTCCTAAGCTCTGCAATTAGCCTGGAAAACCAGTAGCCTGGCAGCTAATGGAGGGGGCAAGATAGAGTTGGAATGTCTTCAAACTCCCATTCCCAGAGAACTGTCATCATTTGACTTGGAAGACCCCACTCCCAAGGCTGTCTTTATTTGGCCTGACTCAGAACTCACCTACAGCCTGGGGACGTTTGCTGAAAACAATCAGGGGAAACTGCTGAACACCTTGACCCCCCAAGGCAGTGGATCACAGAGCCAATGACAGGCCAGTCAAAGAGCTTTGTAAGAAAAGCTGGGGAATTAGATGTCTAAAGGGGGCTTTGAAATGCTCCAGTGAAGATTTCTGGGACTTCAGAAGGCCACACGCATGTGTAAAAATGTGCACGTGCCAACGGCTGTGTGACTGCTCAGACCTGAGACCGCCTGACGCTCTCAACTCTGGGGAACTGAGGTTCTGCATAACCAGGAAGTAAAATCTAAGAGGGCTGTAACGAGGCAGCTAAGGGCTGAATGCTGAAAGTGAGCCCCAGCGTGATGTGCACAGAGCTCCCTGGCAAAGACTAGAGGCTCAGAGATTCAGGGATCCAAGGAAATCTCTGTCCAGTCACTGAGCTACCAGGGTAGACGTCAGTGGCTACTCATAACAAAGAATAGACACTTTATAGGATTAACTCAGAAAAGTCACTAAGCAAAGAAACAGGAAACCCTGGGGAGAAAAGAGAATCTGATTTCCAGAACTGCCATCTTATATCACTTAAAGTATTTAATATTCAGCAAAAAATTACAACACATATTAAAACCCAAGAAAGTATGGCCCTGCATGCTTTGGATAGACATTAACCACATGATCTCCAAAGAAGATATAAAAATGGACAATGAACATGTGGAAAGATGCCTGGTATCACTAGTCATCAGGGAAATGCAAGTCAAAGCCACAGTAAGGAACCACGTCACCTGCACTAATACGGCTGTAATCTAAAGGACCGACAGTAACAGTTGTCCACAAGAATGTACAGAAATTGGAACTCAGCCCTCCTAGTTACATATCTAAGAGAACTGAAAAAGTATGTCCAAACAAAAAGCTGGGTGTGAACGCTCATGGCGGCACTACACATCATGGCCCCAAAGTGGAAACAGTCCACCAACTGAAAAATGGATGAACAAAATGTGGTCTGTCCCTAAAATGGAATATAATTCAGCCACAAAAAGGAATGAAATACTGACTCATGCTACAACATGGATGAGCCTTGAAAATATTATGCTATGTGAAAGAAGCCAGTCATAAAAGGCTACATATTGTGCAATTTCATTTACCTGAAATGTCCAGAATAAGCAAATCCACAGACAGAAAGTAAATGAGTGGTTGCCAGGGGCGGGGGAATGGGGAGTGAGTGCTACTGGGAACAGCGGTTCGTGGGAGGACAGCAAAGAGTTTCCCATGAAGATTTCAGTTAAAAAAGCAAAATACTAATTCTATGTACCAAATAATGTCACTTTTCCTTACTGATGATGATAGCAGCTATTTCCTACTAATTTGAGATTGAGGAATTTTTTCTACTTTTCTAATTATCTATTGGCAGCATAATTGCTTCTATGATTCATTAAAAATAAATACATTTTTGAATTATACGCACAGAAGATACATGTGTGAAAGAGTATTGCCCATTGGCAACAATTCACTTAAACCTCCAACAGTAGAAGAAAAGTTTATGTAAGTTATGGTTCATTAATAGCCACTACAGATGACAACTATGAAGATATGTTGCCATTTAGAAAAAAGAAGAAAAAAGGGGTAAGAAAAGCAGAATACAGAATTCTACCTACTTCATAAAGAGATAAAATGATGTCTGTCCAGAAATTAAGGATTAGGAGGGAAACAGTGGAAATCCAAAAACAGTGAGGACGGAATGAAGATGGGGGTGGTTCAAAAAAGCAGACGGGGGAAGGAAAGTCGTCAATTCATTCTGTAAAATGATCGAGCGTTTTCGACCAAGGGGGAAGCCTGTGCCAGGTGCCAGACGCTGTGAGTAAAGAGCTGACTCCGTACCTGCAGCAGGAGTAATCCTGCACGTTCCAAAGAAAAGGTTAGCCCGTGACCGGTTCTAAGCCCTTGGAGTACCTTGCCTGGTAGGAGTGTCTGTATACCTGAGGCCTTGGGCCACGCCAGAGCGTTTATGCTAGCACCATGATTTGCGGTGGGAGCCCTGGGCCACACTATCGCCGGCTGACCTCTGCCCAGTAAGTAACCAAGGCCAGCCACGTGCACACTCCATGCCTACATGACTGACCCCGAGTAAAACCTGGACACCAAAGCTCAGGTGAGCCTGCCTGGCTGGCCACTCCGTGTGTGTTGTCACCCATCTTTGCTGGCAAAATGCCATACTCTCTGTATGACTCCCCTGGGGGCGGACAACTAGATGCTCGTGTCTGGTCGCTCCTGGACTCCACCCCACGTGCCTTTCACTTTTGCTGAGTTTAACCTGAGGGTAGTCCTGGGAACTCGAGACAAAGACATGTACGTGTTAACTCATTTAGCGCTCACAGCAATCTCGGCAAGGCTGGCACTATGCCGAGAGGAAGGCCCACCACGTGCACGAGAGAGACAGTGCGAGAAATAGACTCGATGAAACAAGGTTCTAGAACATGAAGGAGATGGGCTCTGGATCCTAGGTCAGTGTCTGCTTGTCTGTGCTTAGTCTTGCTCTTTGTTAAAAAAGATTTTATTCAAATTAGATGGAGTGCTGGGCTCACACTTCCAACAGAGGTAATCACAATACTATTTCTGGAACATAATTTGTTTGGAATTAGACACACTTCATCAACCTAGTGTAAGAGGCAAGTTTGGCAGATAGTGTTAATCACTAAAGACAATTTGAAAAAGGCAGCAGTAGCATATTTATATTTAACTGACCAGATGAAGTTCATGATTTTTACAAATCAGTTTTGTTAGAAGATGAAGTCTTCTCCATTAGTTTGCTTACATAAACGCTTCCCTTACAAATGAGCTGCGGGTTCTGGGATGACGGGTGGCTCAGGCTGCATGGCCGCCTGGCCTCCGACGGCTGGGGCGATGGGCAGGGGTGTGCGGCTGCCCAGAGTCTAGAGGTGCTGGCCGTGGCAACGCTGGGTCCGAGGGTCCTGGGCCCGGAAAGTGTGGAGGGCAGTGGCCTGGTCTGGCCTGCACCACACTGTCCGTGGGACCTCAGGTGGCCCCCAGTCTGTGTTCCCACGCCAGGAGATGGGGCAGTGGGGTTGAGGGCATTTGAGTTTATTGGTCGTCGACTGTATGTCAGGGAATTTTTGAAAGAAGTGGGGATTTCTTGCTTGTGAAAGAGAAAGCTCTCTCTCTGTAACGGCACATGTCAGTGTGACATCTGGTCAACGCAGGAAGGTGCAGACCTTGATGACTATCTCAAGGTGCAGAACCTGGCAGCAACTGAATGAGTATCACCAACTCTGCAAGTGAAAAATGGATGCTCGAAGCAGATCGCTGCTAGCGGAATACTTAACTACCCGGGAGCACAGAGACGACCTAAGGATGTCCTTGGGGAGGAATCTGAAAACTTCATCTTCAGGAGCTGCTTAGATTCTTTAAAATTTCCAGGAGTGCTAAAATTACTGTTTTGGACAGTCCATGAAGGTACATACAAAACAGTGGGGCTAGAAATAAAGAAATTTAGTGTGCAAAAAAAAAAAATGATATGATACATAGAAAGCATCACTTGGCATTCCTGATTCCTGCCAGAAGTACCTAAGTTGAATCTTATCTTGAGGAAACAACAAATGCTAATCGAGGAACATTCTACAATATATCTGGCCTATGTGCTTCAAAAATATAAATGTCATGAAATATAAAGACAAGACTCAGGAATGGTTCCAATTTACAGGAGAATAAAGAGATATGACAACTGAAAAAATGGATTATCTTAGATTTCCTTTGGCTCTAAAGGACATTTTTAGGACAAGTGATAAAATGTGAGTAAGGTTTATACAACAGATAATAATGTGTTAACTTCCTGATTTTGACCATTGTAGTATGATTATGTAATAAAGATTCCCTGCTGTTATAAAATATGCAATGAAGGGGTGAAAAAGCATTGTATCTGCAACTTAAACAGCTGAGGGAAAAAATATGTGTGTGTGTTTATAGATTGAAAGAGAAGGATAATGAAAATTTAGCAAAATGTTAATATTTGAGAATATGAGAGAAAAATATTTGGAAATTCTTAGTATGTTTGTTGCAAATTTTCTCTTAATTCTGAAATCATGCCTTCTGGTGCCATCACCCCTCCTAGCCAGTAAAAATAACTTAAGCTTAGTCCAAACGAATTAATTCTAATTCAAAATCATAGGAGGCTTAGTGGAAGCGTAAACCTCTGGGGCTCCGAGTTAGCAAAAGTTCAGTGTAGAAACTTAAAGAGTGTTGTAGTTATGAATGGACTTTCTGTTCTAAATCATATTTAATGTGAGCAACAATCAATCATATACATGTTACCTGTTATGCACTTGTAGTTATCACTAATTTCAAACCTATGGTCTGACTTTAAGAGGGCTGAAGGAAGTAAAAACTTATGGTTTCAAAATAAATGAATAGCATGCTTTTTCCTAATAATAATATTTATAGTAACAAAGTTCCCTTCTTCAGCGTCTTGGAAATTGAATTATATGTACTAAGGTCGGTCCTTGCTGACTTGATTCCAGCAGATTCAACTTTAAAGTGCTTTACAGCTCTTGTCTGATTTACCCTCTGAAGTCCTGGGTTAATTCTGTAGTCACTATTACACAGACATAAGGAAACTTGGTAAGTTAGTAAAAGATCCTGAGGCAAAATCTGGGACTTAACATCTGGCTCTTCAGACACGAGACTACGTTGCTAAGAGAAACATGAGTTTGAGTATCACAACAAACTGTGCATCCAGACATCCTGGCTACCTTACAGTCCTGGGTGACACTAGACTCTGCTTGGAAGAATAAATACAATGAACACTTAAAAACCTTGAATAAATACAGTCTAGAAAGAGTTTGTACAAACTCTGCTCTTCTTATATTGGAAATAGTTGATTTATACCTTCTCGTAAAGTCTCTTCTGTGATTCAAGTTCCAGATGTCTCATTTCTAGGTCTTTGGCTGTGGCAGCAATTTCTCGATCTCTCATATGTACCTACAGCCAAATAATAAACTGAATTCACAAAAATAATTTTTAACAGACTTTGTAATCTCATAATCTGAACCCACTAAAAGCACTTAAAATAATAGGTACTGGGTTTTTGAAACCAGAGTAATTGACAATATATTAACATTCACTGTGGAATCTAGGAATAATGTTTGAGTTAAAGTTAAGCTTAAGTTTCTAAAAAAGAAAGCACAATTACCACACGCTCATCTACCCAGACTAGGAGAACAGATGGCCGTTCTTTCCACATTACCTTGGCCACATTATGAGTTAGAAAAACTTGAGCAATTGAAGTTTGCAGTGGATAAAAACGTAAAATGTTTGATCTTATTCCATGTAACATTTATTTAACATTCTTTTCGATTACACTTCTAATATTTTATAAATTTGGCTTGGCAACTAGTAATTCCAAGTTAAAATTTACTGTAGACTATTCCAACTTGTATGCGCCCTGCTTGGATTTAGCTAATTTAGAGTTCACCTTTCTCCAAAAGTTGATGACTTGGAAGCTTCTCAGTCCCATACACTAGAGGGCTTGAATAAGGCACTCTTTAGGTAGAGAATCTTAGGAACTGTCTTAAATACTTGGCTGCCTAAATAGTCCTCATTTTTTAGGAGTGAGAATAACATGATATGTGTTTCAGCACAAAACAAAACAAACTATAACCCATTAGGCATCTAATGTAATCATTTCACCTAACCAGTCAACATTTAATGACTGCACTACCTGCATGCATAAGGCAAAGCATTATATACTGTAGACTCGCTATCAAATACATGTAACTGAAGACACAAACAGTAAAAATGAGAACATTGTGGGATGTGCAAGGACATGCATCCAAGGGGTAAAAAAACCAGACTGAAAACCAGTTCAATTTAAAGAGGTTATTGAGAAAGCAGCTAGCTCAGAGGTGGGGATACCTGAGTTTATGAAGCAAGGATAGTTATAATGCTAAGAAGCAGGGGAGACGTTTGGCATCGCAAAGAATGCTTTTTAGGAATTTCAATTACAGAAGCTCTTTTGCTTATGAATTTTCAGAGGTGCAAAGAGCTATGTACCAGAGCAAAACAGATTAGTGCTGCTGGCTGATAACAGATGTGTGTGTCACTTGGATGTGTCACTTTGGACCCAAGCAGTCTTTTCCTGCTGGTGCCTGAGTCATGAATAGAGAAGTTTCTGCAGTTCAGCAGGGTCAGAGGTCACTATGAGAAGAGGGAGACGGTAGGACAGGAGGCGGGAAGGGGAGGCAGAGGTCAGAATCAGTTTAATTCAGTGCAATCCTAATAAAAATTCCAATAGGATGGGAGAAGGCAGGGATTCAGAGAGAGAGAAAAAATTTTCAAAGTCTACTTAAAATGGTAAACATTTGAGAATACTGAAGACAACCGAAAAGGCAGACTAATAGTGGGTAAGACTAGTCAGTAAGACGTTCCAAAGGTGTTACTCAAACAGTGTGGTACTGGCTTAGGAATAGACAGCAACGGACAAGATCAAGTATTTAAGGGAACTAAACATTTAATAACCATCACCTGGCAAATGACTTTACTAGCATTCAACAAATGGCACTGGGAAAACTGGCCTTTGGAAAGAAGCAAGCTTGGTCCCTAACTCACGCCTTACATTCAATTTTCAGACACATCAGGGGTTGGCAAACTTATTCTATAAAGGGCCAGAGGGTAAATGTTTCAGGCTTTGTGGGACATACTCTGTGTCACAGCTGTTCACCACCACTGTTGGTAGTGCAAAAGCAGCCAAAGAAATTTGTAAACGAGTAAGTGTGACAGTGTTCCAATAAGACTGTATTTATGGTCGTCGAAACTGAATTTCATATGTTTAAAAAAATTTAATACAGCTTTCATATCATGAAATATTATTCTTTGAGTTTTCTTTTTTTTAGCCATTGAAAATGTTGAAACTACTCTAACCCATGAGCATTACAAAGCAGGAGGTGGGTCGGGGAGATTTGCTGGTGCCCGATAGTTTGTTGCCCTTGAGATAATCAAAGATTGAAACAACATAAAAATGTTGAACTAAAAGAAAATATGCATAAGTGGTAATAAAACCTATAATGGGAAGGTCTTTCAAAACATGACACATATCCTAAGTCATAAAAAACTAATGAAGTTGGTTATCCAAAAGTTAAATATTTTACGTGATTAAAAAAAAAGACACTATACACATTCTTAGAGACAAGTAACACAGACCAGAGGAAAACACTCAAGACAGATGAAGGGATTAAGCACAACTCTGTGCTCTGCGGCAGCCCCCAGCCCGATGTGGATGCTGAGCATTTAAATTGTGACTTGTCCCAACTGAGATGTGCCGGGAGTATAAACTGACTACCAGACTTCTCAGATTTAGCACAAACAAATGATAATTTCAAATATACCGAGTTAAAGAAAATGTTATTAAAATTAATTTCACCTGTTTCTTCTTACTTTTTAAATGTGCCCATCAGAAAACTTGTAATTGCCCATGTGGCTCACATCCTATTTCTACTGGACACGAAATGACAAAAGAACCCACGTAAATTGATAAGAAAAGAGTAACTTGGTAGAATACTGGATGAATGATTTTAGATATGCAATTTACAGTTCTACAATGGAAGACAGATGAATGAAGAGATAGTTAACATCACTAGCAAGAAGAAAAAAAAAACAAAACCATTTTTCACCTATCACCTATCAGACTGGAAAATATTAAGACTGATGCACTCCAAATTGACCAGGGTATGTGTACTTTTACATTTCAAACAGCTTAAGTGGGTTCATTTTTGGAGGATAATATGGCATACCTTAGCATTTACTCAACAAAAAGTACATGTACAAATACTCAAAGATTTGTGCTGAGAATACACAATCTAGCACTGTTTTGTGTAGCAAAATTCTGCAAACAACATAAATGTCCAACAGCAAAGGATTAGTTAAATAAACTATGACATATTCATATGATGGAATACTATGCAACCATAAAAAGAGAAAGATATATAACAGTTTTTAAACAATTTATATCTGGGGATGAAATGAGAAAAGAGTGGACAAAGTCCATTTTTAACTCCATATATTTTGTAATAGAAATTTTTTAAGCTGCCTATGTGCTATTTTTTTATATTAAGAGAGAGTACTTCTTGGGGGAGGGTATAGCTCAGTGGTGGAATGCACGCTTAGCATGCATAAGGTCCTGGGTTCAATCCCCAGTACCTTTGTTAAATAAACAAACAAACCTGACTACCTCCCTCCTCAAAAATATAAATAAAAAATTAAAAAAAGGAAGAATATTTCCCCTACTTTTACAATTAGCTTCATGGTTAATGGATATTTCTATATTAAATAGTCACCAAGGACACTAGTCAACTTACCTAATTTCCCTGGCATTTCTAAACTACTTAACAATTAACACTTGGTAGCTACATCACCCAAATCTGGGTGACAGCTGTGTTTCCTCAGGGGCACCCAATCCACAGTGGGTGATCAATGTGTTGATGAAATACAGCAGATAAGAACAGCTGGGGAAACATTACATAAAACTAGAGGGGCTGTTTAGCATGTACCGTGGACTCTAGGAATAATATTAAACTTGAAAGTGTCTGCTACATTTAAATGAGGGTCAGTAGGACCGTGCATGAGTACGAAGGCAAGAATAACAAACCTTTCTCTCCATCTCATCATCCAGTCTTCTCAGCTCCATTTCCTGTTGATCTTGCTGAAGCTTCAGAAGACGCCTTCTGGCAGCATCTTGGAGGTGCATTTCCTTTACTTTCAGCTCTCTCTTGACAGCAGCCAGTCTTACATACAAAATACATCATGAGGAACAAATAAAAACATTTCAGAACATAGACTGCAATGGAAAAATACTACGTTTCACAACAATGAAAGGCCTGCCGCCTATCTTGGTCCACTTTCCCAGTTTAACTGGTGCCTTCATAACATGGCTGTTTTTACAACAGATAAATGAAAGACGCCCAATTACAAAACAAGTCAGCATTCATTAAAATGACAAGTCCATATGCAATTGGCTGTTCTTTCCATATTCAAAAGATCTCTAACAGGTGTACTTCTCAGATCATCTCAATACAATCGATATCCTTTCTCTGAGGAAAGAATGCCAAAAAAATGCTCCAGTGTTACGGAAGATTATGTATGCTATTCTCTTAGAATTTTAGAAGGCTAATAGCTCAGTTCAGCAATTCTTTTTAACCCACACTAGAAATCTGTTTCATAAAGTCCCATCCAAGAATAAGAATCAATAAACATTTATAGAAGTCATTTTCCCAACAATTAGGCTTAGTCTCAGCGCTCATCTCATTATCTTAACTAATTCAAACATTTTGCCTTATTAACACACTTTTGAGTAAGCATGTAATACTTCTTCCCCTGTCCTCCAAAATACAACATGCACAATGAGACAATCATTTTGTTTCAATTTTCAGGTCACACAGATATGTTTAAAATACAGTTTAAAAAATAGTGCTCCACTGAAGGTGACTGGTCCAGCACGGCATCACACACCAAGGCGTTTCTGCCCACCGCAGAATAATGTTTCTAACAATATCCTCCAAGGCACCCTGGATCTTGTATTACCTCTGAATAATCAGTGCAAGTTATATCATATTCAGTATAGCTTAGAAATTCCATTTTACCACTGTCATTTTTGGGGGAAAAGTGGTATTTACAGATTTTTTAATTAACTTAAGTATTTGCTTAATGGAATGCTACAGCTGGGTAATGCTATAAATAGTGTTGTTCCTATAATGAAAAATGAAAGGAAATCAAAATCATTCAGATATCCGGATTTTTTTTCAAAGTGCTAAACATACCTCTGTCTTTGTTGTATTATCTTCTCCTCTTCTTGTAAGAGCATTTCTCTCCTTGTTTCTTCAGCTTTACGAAGCAGTTCCTGTTTTTGGTACCAAGCTTCATCTTCAACTCTTTGCTGGTCCACCTCAGCTTGCATGTCTTGAACCGTCTGCCTTGAGTAGAGAATATTTATTATTATAACTAAATGCAAACAAGAAAACTGAGTAATTGAAGCCCAAGAACAACCAAAACACAAAATGTGTACTTGACTGACTATGCAAGAATATCTTTAAAGATATTTCTATCCTTCAAACTCTGATTTTACATTACTACTTAATAATTTACATATATTTTTCATAAAAACTTTATTTACATTTGTAACAGATTTTGTTTTTATCAAAGAACAACTGTTCCATGATTACCTCTCTCTTAAGTAATCCAATTCATCATTCCTTATTCTCTCTCGTTCCTGTGTCTGATAGTCCACAATGAACTTTGGGTATTGATTGAATACTGGGTATTGCCCCTTTGTCAGCGCCACAAAAGCGTTAAGCATGCTGTCTGGATGAATGTCAGTGGGCGTGGTGTCCATGAGACGATAAACTTCTCTAATTACAGCACTTATATCCAGGTTATTCCGATGGTGGAAAAAATACTGCAAGGAAACTCTGTGTTTAAATTGAGATTCACCTAACAAAGGAGTTATAGGTAGAACTAAAACAGATTTTAAAATGTAAACATGAATTCATCTTTAAGATGATTTGTTGTTTTGCAAATTCACCGAAGCTTTTCTTAACCCAAGTTTTAAAGATCCAGTTTCATATTCTCAAACTGTAATAAAATTTTACAATCATGTCATGAAATTTTGAAATAACACATTTTAAATTTTAACCCAAAATGTAGGCTTTCTTGGTAACAGAAGAATGCTTCAACAAAAAAATTCTTCCACTTGGACTTTTTTTCTTCAAAATCCAAAATAAATTAGCCGTTGAAAATAGCTTGATTTTTAAAAAATATCTGATATGTTTCCACGTTATCTTGTTCTGCTGACAGATCCAAGTTCTAATATATATACACATACATACATGTATGTATCTTGTGATCACGAAGTAAAAATAAAGTTTGACAGGAACCACAAAATAAGTAACAAATAACAAAACCAACTGAATCCATCCTGTCTACCAAAAGAACCACCCCTTTTAAAAACCAGCTCTAATTCTTTCTTTTGGGGGTTTTTTTTTGGGGGGTGGGTAGCTAGGTTTATTTATTCACTTATTTTAATGGAGGTACTGGGGATTGAACCCAGGACCCCGTGCATGCTCAGCAGGCACTCTAGCACTGAGCTATATCCCCCCACTTCTCTAATGCTTTCAGTCACCGTCTGCCACGCCTCAAAGTTCTCAGTTACTGTTCTGCACGTGCAATAAGCATGCAGATTATCACAGAGCAGCTGGCCAGAGAAAAGTTCATGCACAGAATAAGCAACTACTCAGTTGTTACTTTAAACAGGTAAAAAGCACAAAACTCCAGTGCTATCATGATTCTTTCCTGCAGCTATGATTTTAGGACTAGCAGGCAGCCGCTACCATCTGCTGAACTGTCTACAACCAAGAAAAGGCAAGGATGTGGTGGGGTAACTTGTTCACTAGAGTCTTACCACCGAGCACCAGTACCTGACATACAATAGGTACTCAATAAGTACATGGATTCTTCAATTGAAATAAATGAAATTTGAGAACTGCTACTTAAGAACAAGGACATGTACCTCAAAATCATCTTTGAGATTACAGTGGAGCAAAGGAGCTCTAGAACATATGTTGTAGGCCACGACGGTCATCAGGAGGAATGAAGGATGGTTGGAAAAGACATTATCAAATAATCTGAGCCACTCCTCTCTTGTCAGTACTTCTGAGAACACAGTTTCAAGAAGAGGCCATGCATACAGCTAAAATAAACATGAAAAAAATGTGTTAGTTCCCCAGGGAAAAGTCCTACTAGAGTTACTGCTAACGCTCTCATGTTTGGTTTAGCTACAAAAATCATTATATTAAAAACATAATTATGAAAAGAACTACCCTAATTTGGGCCCTTCTTCAGACTGTCAGGAAAGAAGTTTAATGAAGAAAAAGGATGGAATACTGTTAAAAATACATCAGTAGTATGTTGATTATTATACTTTTAAGAAATTACTGTTTTATTTCTATTACAACCAATGTTAGCTTCCAAAATAAGTTATGTTACTCTAAAAACCTTACACTTCTTACCTGGGAAGTTATATCATGATCTATGAAGTGTTGCAGGAGCTCCTTGTCATGAAATGCCAAAACATTTTCTATCATACTAAGAATATTGATAGGAGGATTAGGAAAATATTCAAACCAGTGTTGACACCAATTGACTATGAAGAAAAAAATTGAAAATTTATCTTTACCTTTCTATATTATTAAAGGGCTTTGCAGTTCTTAAATGTATCCACTTTTTGTCTTCAATACGCCCATTAATAAAGAGCCACTTTCTTGTTCTAAAATACAGTTTGTCATTTTAACCATTTTTAATGTACAATTCAGTGACATTAATTATACTCACAATGTTGTACAACCATCACTATTTCTAAAATCCTTTCCCAAACAGAAACTTTGTCCTTATTCAGCATTAACTCCATTTCCACTTGCCTGGCCCGGCCCTTGAACCTCTAATCCATTTGCTGTGCCTGTGAATTTGCCTATTTGAGAAATTTCATAAAAATCTGTCCTTTTGTGCCTAGCTTGTTTCACTATCCATGTTTTCAAGGTTCATCCATGTTGTAGCATGTGTCAGACCATCACTGTTTTTTACGGCTGAATATTTCATTGTATAAGGCTGGGAGTTCAAAATTTGTAGGTACTGACAGGCATATAAAGAATAGATAAACAAGATTGTACTGTATGTCTCAGGGAAACATATACAAGATCTTGTGGTAGCTCACAGCGAAAAAGAATGTGGCAATGAATATATGTATATTCACGTATAACTGAAAAATTGTGCTCTACACTGGAATTTGACAACATTGTAAAATGACTATAACTCAATAAAAAAATGTAAAAAAATTTTCGTTGTATATATACACATACTGTTTGTCCATTTATCTGTTAACTGATACTTGGGTTGCTTCCACCTTTTGGCTGCTGGGAATAATGCTGCTACAAACATCTGTGTATGAGTCTGTTTTCAATTCTTTTGGGGACATCCTTAGCACAACTGTGGGATTATACAGTAATTCTATGTTTTAAGTTTTTGAGGAACTGCCAAACTGTTTTTGACAGTGACTGTACCATTTTATATTTCTATCAGCAATGTATGAAAGCTTCAATTTTTTCACATCTTTGCCAACACTTGTTACTTTCTTTTTTAAATTACAGCCATCCTAGTAGGTATGAAGTAGTTCTCACTGTAGTTTTGATTTGCATTTCCCTAATGACTGATGATACTGAGCATCTTTTCATAGGCCATTAGCTATTTGTACATTTTCTATGGAGAAATGTCCATTCAAGTCCTTTGCCCATTTTTAAACTGGATTGTTTGTTTTGCTTTTTTTCCTTTTACAACACTTAGTGTTATTGGCAGGGTAAACTAGTACAACCCTTTTGCAGAATCAATTAGAATGTTCATGTTTTATGACCTAGTAAAACCAATTCTGGGAATCTACCTAAAATTTATGAATGTGAAGACAGTCATGATATTGTTACTTTCAATACATAAAAATTAGAAACCTAAATGTCTAACAATAAAAGATGAAATCAGAGCATGAATATTTATCAAATATTATAATAAACAAAATGTTCACAAAGTTTATACAAGTAAAAGTACACAACATATTAAACAAAAATAGTTTAGTTATAAAAATAAAGAACTGCCTAAAGTGTGGAAAAATTAGAAAAAAACAAAACAAAATCCTAAAATTCTAACAGTTGGAGGATAAATTATGGTGCACCTATACAATGAAATATCCTGTGGGCAATAAATTATGTTTTTGACGATATTTAATGATTTGGAGGAAACACTCTTTTAGGAAATTCACTAATATATTATCAAGATTGTCTCTGAGAAAGAGGAAAATAAGTAAATTTTCTTTTATTTTGTATACTTGCCTATATTTTCTCCAATTATGAGTAAAAATTTATTAAAGCAAATGCAATGTAATAAAATGAATGAAAATATGTAAAGAAAAACATATTTAAATATTCACAATATGCATGCTTGGGCCTTTTTATTTCCACTTTTCAGAATTTTATTGTTAGTTAAGTGCTTTTCTACTTTGTACGAGAAAGATACATAAAAAATTGGTTATTTTTGTTAAACCAGTCTTGGTTTAATGTGGATCCAGTTTATTAACTATTTAGCTGAGCTGATTTTACTAATACGAAAACAATGACTCACTTTTTAGTGTAGGTGGTAATGATCAAGCAGTAAACACAGTGGTTGGGAGTACAAGCTACAGATTCTGACTGCCTGAGTTCAAATCTTTATTCTGCCATTAACCTAACAGTGGTAACTTAAGTGCTCTGTGCCTCAGTTTCCTCATCTATAAAAAGGGGATAACAATAAATAACACCTACCTCATGGTCAACTGTAAGGATTAAATGAATTAATAAAGGCAAAACACTGAGAATGGTACCTGGCACACAGAAAGTTCTGGATAAATGTTAGCTCTGGATGATGAGAATGAGGATAACAGCCAACACCTGCCACATTAGGTTCTGGGTGCTAAATGCTCTACGTACTTCCTGCAACCTATGAATAATAACTGACTTTCAGTAAGTGGAGCGTCTGCTTCCTCCTTACTAACAAAACCCACCCTGTAACAACAGTATCTTCTGAAATGCAATCATCCAAATGTTACTATAAGTAAAAAGGTTTATTTATGTATAAATGTCCAAACTGTCCATTTTATGCGCTATGTCTGACTGTCTCACACTAGAATTGTTAAATGTTGCAAAAGTGCAAAGACATCAGGAAAATGTACAAGAATCTACTCTTGGTGTCATTATTTATACTTATTTACTTACTTATAAGAGTAGCAACAACTTCAAAACAGACGAGCTGGTTGTTCTGGAATAATTTTACAAATGGAAATGCCAAGAGTGGAAGATACGGTGTGTCACTAAAGATGGTGGACCAGTGAGCTAATGCAGACAGGGTTCTGTGAATAAAATAAGGAAATGAAGACCAGAGAAGTTGGTTTAAATTTATTCGAATAAACAATACATTCACATGACAAAAAAATTCAATACAAAAGGTAAATTTGGTATAATTTGGGTTTGTCTATTTTCCATGATTAGACTGAGGTCATAAATTTTTGGCAAGAATACCACAAAAGTGACGTGCAACGTAGTGATATGTTTTATTACTGGTGATTTTACATTTGATTACTTGGCTAAGGTGGTGTCTGCTGAATTTCTCTACTATAAAATCACTATTTTCCCATTTGTAATTAATAAATATCTTGGGGGAGATAAACAATGCTGCAATATACTGAACATACCTCTGTAATACTCTGAGTAGTTTCCTGCTTTTGATAGGATAGTTCTTCTGAAGGTTGAGAAATGCCACATGAATACCTTTATCTATAAGGCTGCTGAACGCAGTGTGATTTTCAGGCAGTTGTAGCAGAGAACGCCAAATGAACATTCTGAAATTAAAACATAATTTTAACCAAGAAAAATTCGGGAGTAAGACTAACTTAACGTGCAAGAAATTAAATTTTACCTGTATTTTGTTGGATATTCACCATAGCTTTTTAGTAAGATTTGTAAACGCTTTTTATTTAATCCATCTGACAATTCATTCTATAAAAAGAAAAAAAACTGTATCAATAAGTGACATAATCTTAAAACTGAAAAGGTCATCTAGACCATGGTAAAAAATATTTTATATCATGAGACTCTTCTACACACACACACACACACACATGCATGCACACACGTCCCTTGCTCTCTCCTGAGTCTGCATATACACAACAGATAAAGTTTGTGACAAATTATTTACCCTATAATAGGGTTTGGTAAACTTCTTCCGGAAAGGGTCAGAGAGTAAATGCTTTACGCTTTGTGGGCCAACAGGCAAAATTAGGACATTATGCAGATACTTAATATAACCATTTAAAATGTAATCATTTAAAAATGTAAAAATCCTTAGCTTGAGTAGACAGAGTGGGCCCAGGGCTGTCCTCTGTAACCCCTGTAGCAAGAGCGATGCATCCTGATATTTCCTTCCCTCTCCTGCTCCCTCTTTTTCTTTTAGGTCAATTTTTATCTTAATGGAAAAATATTTTATAGATTTTAAGATCATAAAGCCATATTCCTAGATTATCTCATGGAAGCCTAACAACTAAGTGAAGCAGATGAAATGTTCTATCATTTCTTTGAGAGAATGAGAAGGTCAGAGAAGTTCGGTGACTTGCTCAAGGGCACTCACCTGTTAAGTCTTGGCTCAAGATCCAAAGCCAGATTTTCTTAGTTCAGTGCTCTTTTTTACCATAAGAAACAGTGAACCCAATGTAGGAGGGAGGTGAGGGGAAAGCCCAAAATGACAGTGAATGAAGATTCCCCGTTTGAGAGCCACGCACCAGACATGGAAGGCAACTAGTCCAGACCAGAGCAACACAGTCCGTGAGAGAGACATGTTCACTGTGGTCATCACCAAGATACCCACTGCCACTGAAGCCTCTTTAACAAAGGACAGAAAGCTCAGGTGAATTGGCCTGAGTTTTACCTGTTTTCTTGTCTAGACCCTGAGCTGATGAAGTTCCTACTTCACGATTAGCTGAGGACATGCATTGTTCATAGAAGTGTTCTCCTTTGACCTACTGCTTAGAGCTGGATATAGGTTTTTTGTTTTTTTGTGTTTTAAGCCACTCCTGGTTATTTTTGTCCAGGGACTCCCTGACATATCCCGCTTTGATCCACACTGGACTGCTGCCAGATGCCCTGACCGCAGTGTCCCTTTGTTTCCCAGAAATCAATCATGACTACACCCACTCGCTGTCCCAGAAAAGGCTCCAGTACACTCTTAGGAAGTCTGAAGCCAGACCATGTCTCAGAAATACCACTCAGCTCATTTCCTCATTAGTGCATTCAACCAACAGGGCCAATGCCGCCCAGTCTTCACACAGCTAGGTTTGTGCCTGTTACTTACTTTTTTAAAACTAAACAATATTTTGTTTAGGGTTACATTGTATTGGTGATATAATTACACAGAAAACCAAGGACACGATTAACACAGAAGTGAGGACAACGGCAACCTCTATGGGACGGGGAGAGAAATGTGACTGGGGATAAGCACACAGGGGACTGACTGCACAGCTACTGGCAACACTCTATTTTGTCATGTGGATCTGAGCAGGCCCAGAAAAGAGCTAACACAGCAGGTCTGAGACTGCCATCCTTAGAAAGGCCTGCTTGAAAGCTGGCCCTTGTCTAGTGTCTAGACACCTGGCTTTTGAGGAAATTCCCGCTATCCCCAGAACCAGTGAGAGTGGCTCACTGCGCCTAAACTGCACACTGTGGTTCCCGCTGAACGCCTGCTTTCCTCGCGGAGTCTGGGATTTCGAAATGCACTACCTGGAAGGTGCCTATACAACCAGCCTCCAGGAAAAATCCTGGGTATTGAATTCTTAATGAATTTCCCTGATAGACAACACTTCACACATTCTTCTTTTGATGCAAGTTTCACATTTTAAAAATGCTTACAGAAGAAAAGAGGCTGTTGAAACTAATGTGAAAATTACCAAGAGTCAGTGAGAATATGGAGCAACTAGAACTCTGAAATACCTCTTGGTGGGAATATAGGTTGTTTTAATCAACCACCTGGGAAACTATCTGACAGTATTCACTAAAGCTGAACATATGCACAGCCCATAAGCCAGTAATTCCATTCCTAGGTTTATACCCAACAGCAACATGTCCTTATGTTCACCAGAGATGAACTAGAATGTTCACAGCAGCACTGTTTCTAACGGCAAGAAAAGCAGGCAACTACCCAAATGCCTATCAACAGCAGAATGGACACAGTTTGGTTTATTCACACGATGGAATAAACCTGTGAGTGAATGGTTTACAACTACACAGATTTCTCAAACATATTGTTAACTGAAAGAAGCCAGACACACAAGAGTACCAACTGAATGTACTTAAGTACAAAAAAGGCAGAACTAATGCATGACGTTAAAAGGCAGAGAGCAGTTATCCTTGGGGATGGACAAAAGTGCCTGGAAGGGCTTCCAGGGTGCTGGGAATAGCCCAGTTTTTGATCTGAGTGCTGGTAATACAGATGTAGTCAATCTAAAAATGTACTGAGCTGCGCATTTATTGATTTAATATCAACAAAAAGTTTGAAAATGTTAGCAGCTTCTCTATTAATGTTGTTATTGTCTTTCAATTCCAAAGCAATATATGCCTTTCACGGAAAAGTAGGAAACTACAAAAAATATGTCTAAGGAGGAAAATAAAACCGACTGAAACAGATGGGCAATTCTATTAGTATTTTGATCTTTTTTATGGAGTTTTAGAAATAACACATAAGTTCTCGTATCTTTTTTAAATTAACTGATGCCCAAGCATATAGTTGTAGCTTGTTTTTTATATTTAACATAATGTAATTATTCCCCTTTCCTCTTAAATAGTCCTAGCGTATGGCTCTACAATAATTTATACGATTAGTTACTTACTGTTAGACATTTTGGCTGTTTCTAAGTTTTTCTTGAATAAATCCCTCTCTCTCACACACACAGTAACAGATCATCTCAAACAAGGCAAAAAGGGAAATCGGAACATTCTTTCTGAAGATCAGCTTGGCTACTCTTCTCAGAATTTTTATGCACACACTCTGACTTAAAAATTCTCCTTCTAAAGATACGTCTGTGCAAATGTTCAAAGATAACTGTACAAGAATATCCACTGCATCACAAGCTGTGTTATCAGAGGACTGATGATAGAACCTGATACCAGTCAGCAGAGTCCCGGGGAGATAAATTGAGGCATACCCACAAATGCAATGCCACGCAAGTGTTTTTAAAACACTGTAGCACTGCACGCAGTAATACAAATAGATATTCAACCTGTTAAGTGGCAAGAGCAAGTTATAAACAGCACTACAGTATGATTCCATTTATGTAAAAATATAAAAATAAAAAAGTAACAGACACAGATACACGTATGCTTATACAGAGAAAATGTCTGAAAGGATGTCAACAACTATTAACAATAGTCACCTCTGGGGAGTGCAATGAAGAGTGGGCTAGGGAACAGGGAGGAAGAAAAGTATGTCTTTATTTTTCCCCTTTACAACCTTCTAAACCAGCATTGTCTAACAGGTAATGAAAGAGACACCTGTAATTTTTTAAATTACATCTAAATTTTCTTAAGAAAATTTCTTAAGGAAATTTTAAGTTTTCTAGAAACCATGTTAAAAAAATAAAAAGCAGGTAAAATCAACTTTAATGCATTTATTTAATCTAGTGTAATAAAAATATTACCATTTCAACATATAATCAGCATAAAATTATTACTTAATAAGATATTTTACATTCTTTAGGGGTAAGGGATTAAGAGGTACCAACTACGACATATAAGTAAGCTACAAGGATATATTGGAATATAACCAATATTTTTAAATAACTTTAAAGTGAGTATAATCTATAAAAATATTGAATCCCTATATTATACTACTGTAATACTATAAATCAACTATACTTCAATTAGAAAAATATTTTACATTCTTTTGTTCATAGTAAAATTTCAATATCTGATGTGCATTTCACACATAGACCACATCTCAATTCAGACCAAGCCACATGTGACTCGTGGCCAGCCTACTGGACAGTGCAATTCTATACTGTTTGACTTTTTAAAAAAATCATAAACATGCATTAATTTTATACTAAAAAGTTTTATAAGCATATTATATTTCAGTTACAACTGTCTTCTTTTCATATAACTTTCCTTCAATTCCTAAGAGAGGGAAGAGTGATGACAGCCTAGAAGTCAGGAGACTCGTCTACAGCAAAGTTATGACACAGGTTTCAGATATTCTTACCTCTTTATTTTCAAAATTGCCAGCCAGGTCTTGTTTCAATATCCTGGTTTGTGCTTTGCTTTCTCTTGATTTTGCCGGCCGCTGTATTCTTCCTGACGTCACCTTCACCTTAAGATCACCAGAATTCACTTTCTTCTTAGGCAAATCTTCAATCACTTTCACTAAAGGAGGAGGTGGCTAAAAGAGGGGGAAAAAATCCAGTGGCTATCCTTGCAAAATAGACCTGTTAACATATGACTTACAAAATTCATTTTTGGTCAATCTAGTAATGTGCCTTAATATATATAATTATCCTTCGGATAAAAAGTAAATAAAATATCCAAGAATGTTCCTTGTCGACTCAAAGCAATTGCGAATCAAAGCAATTTTCTGTCAAATTCCTTTGAAGAATGTCATAAAGATTCATGATTAACAACGATAAACAGAATTTAATTATTCCTTGAAAGCTGGCCTTAAATTATTTGTATTAATCTATTTTTTACACTTGAATGATGAAGTGAGTGGTAAAGTGATAACTTGCAGAGAAGGCAGTTACACATGTGGCTCGCTCCAGAATGCTGAGAGAAGCACCCTAAATAGTCTTTGGGTTCAAGTGAAGTCCCTTAGAGGGAAACAGTCAGATGACTCTTCTCTGAAAGCATGGGACTCAGCCTCTCTGTCCTTGGTCACAGTTTTTAATCTACATGGAGATGGCCGTTAGTCCTCACTACATCAACCACCTAATAGGCAGTTCAGATAGCAAGACTTAGATACCAAACCCTCACTTTTAGGGGGCCTATCCAACAGGAAAATAAGCCCCAATAACTTCAATTTACTTAAGGTAAAATGATTCACTGAGACATTCTCTCTATGAATAAAATTTTTTTTGAAATAAAAAGATCTTCCTTGTTCAAAGGAAATGAGCAGATAAGGTAACTCAGGCTTCCTGAGTTCTAAACATGGTTAAAGTACAATGACTTTCACAAGGTATTTAAATGCTTGAGACCATTATTGCTGAATGTTTCCTCAGTAATTAGCCCAGATCAAAGACAGGGCGGATCTGTGATTTTTAAAGTTTTTCTTGAAACCAAAGTGCCAATTTCTTTCATATGAGAACAAGAACACAAGGAATACCCCAAATGTCCAAATGAACATATCGGATTTCAGAAACACACACATTACACACATCACCTTGAATTCAAACTGTCATGAAAGTCAGAACAGTGTGCTTCCACAATGAGGAACAATGAACATGAATCACCACCTTTGAGCAAGCTCTTTGAAGCAGAAATCAAACTTTTTTGACCTCTTCCCCTCAACTTGCCCCCAAAAGAAATAAATAGAACAAAGCAAACATTTTGACTCTTTAAATAGCAGACTATTAAAAGACTACTTTGAGGTTTCCACAAAGATTTTTCTCATGTTGCCTTCAAAAGTTGAGGATTTCTGCTTTTGAAACCTGCAGCCTATTATAGGAGACCAAGAAAGTATTCCTTATTGTCAACTGTAGCACATATGATACACAACACTGTAAAATTATATATAGAATAGGTAATATAAATACACATGGCACTGATACTATACTTTTGTTTTAAAATTATTATGAAAAGTATTTAAAGTTTTAACTGCATCTACAAAGTGTTTTTCTAGGATACACTGTTATTCACATCTAGAAAGATTACAAGGGTAATGTGAAATATAACAATAGCTCTGGCCAAAAGAAGTACAATGACCACTTACTCTATGATTTAATTCTTTATGAAATGTAATTAATAGTAGTCTGACTTATGAATATTGCCCATCTTTATATCCTTGAACTATCTTCTCTCTAACCTCAATCCGTTCTTCTAAATCTTTATTAAAAGATCTGTTCTAGTGCCATTTTTCATGGCTCTTCCATGAAGCAATCTCCCCAAAGCTGGATCCTGAGATACGACCCCAACTGCCATACCTTAGCAGTGTTAAAACCTCAACGTGTAAGTAAGGATGTGCTTACTTACTGTGAGCTCAATACCAGAAATTCTCCAATGGCAAGAAAGTGGGACTTGAAGGAATGTGGCATGGGTAGTAAGTTTTGTATAAACCTGGGCATTTTTATAGTCCTGGAACAGCCAAAAAGACGCTGGTGGTGCTTGTCAGGTGTCCAAAAAAATCATCCTACTTCTGTAATAAGCTAGCTTTTCTGATCTCAATCTGCTTAACAAATACCAGAGAGGAAGCCAATGACTCACACTTACCTTGCTTTTTCTCAGATCGCTCTCTATGAATAATATT
Source organism: Vicugna pacos (assembly GCF_048564905.1). Taxonomy (NCBI): domain Eukaryota; kingdom Metazoa; phylum Chordata; class Mammalia; order Artiodactyla; family Camelidae; genus Vicugna; species Vicugna pacos. The sequence continues at coordinate 26,400,889 of NC_133011.1, read as the reverse complement.
CACCTAGCTCTTGAGACATTCACTAGGCTAAAAACTCATTAAGAGCAAATAACATGTTATTAAAAATTTTTAAGTTTATGAGAACAGTAGAGTATAATGCCATACATTTAAAGAAAATGCGCGCGTGCACACACACAGCAGAGTCTCATTGTTCATGGCAGCTGTGTCCCACAGAGTCACCACGAACACCAAGGTAGTGAATATGGAATCACTGTTCCAGGAGAAACACAGAGTTAGGTCCCTCTGAGTCTCTAGCCACGTTTTTGTCAACTATTCAACATGTAATTTTGTTTTGTGTATGTTTCTGTTTAAAGACACTAATTTACTACAGAGTATTGACTCATTAACATTGAACTCACACCAAAAGCCCTGGAAGCTGGGCCTGGAAGCTTCTCTAACATCGTTATGTTCCCCCCAGGACACCTCACAGGCCTTGTGTGATCAGGACACTAGACAGCACCCCTGCACTGCGCTTGGGGGCCATTTTAAAGAGCAAAATCACCAACAAAAAGCAGAAAAAATGTGAAAAATGTGGCACTCAGTAGAGAAAGAAAAGGACACTTGTCCCCAGTATGAGTGCTGGAATGGGAAGGCAGAGGCTGCCTCATTTGACCTAAGCTGGGAACCGGATGATAGGCAGCTCAGACTTTTTCCTGCTCTGCGTGGCGTCCATGTCTGTGAATATGCAGTGAGGGCTGATTTTAGAGTCACAGATAAGGGGGAAGGGGATAGGTCAAGTGGTAGAGCGCATGCTTAGTAGGCACGAGGTCTGGGGTTCAATGCCCAGTACCTCCATTTAAATCAATCAACCTAATTACCTCCCACCTCAACAACAACAAAAAAAGAGTCACAGATAAATTTTCACCAGTAGGCAAATTCATAAATACAGAATCCATGAAGAATAAGGATTGGCTGTATATAGTTATACACATGGAAAAAAAGGTATACGTTTCAAAATTATCTGAGAACGGTGAGACTTATTTATCCTGCTTGCTTATCTGTATCTTTTTATTTTGTCTATAGTAAGAACTTATTACCTTTCTAACTGAAAAAAAAAAAAATAAAAAGGAGCAGGCACATAACAAAGAGATTGTCATATCAAGACCAGAACTCCTGGGCCTGCTAATGACCGGCTGTGTTATCAGGCTGGGGAGTGAGCTGCCCCTCCTGTAAAATGAAATGGTTAGACTGGTGGTCACCAGAGTCCCATGATGCAAATGATACAAGCCCAGACTTGGAAAGGCTCCCAAAGAACCACTGGACATGATACCAGCTGGGGAAATTTCAGATAACCGTAAGAGAGGAGGGAAGTATATTTTAGACACAATGAATAATGGAGTAACAGATGTAGAAATGACAATGGTATCTACGGGGGACAATGAGGGAAGTTGAAAGTATGGGGAAATATGTTACATAGAGAAGACAAAGATTAGCGAGGACCTGGAGAGCCAGGCAGAAGAGTTTGGACTTAATGCAACAGGAAAGGGAAGGCACTAAAGTAGCATTATTTTAGAATTGGTGATGAAAGTACTATTTTAGAGAAATGTTATATAAAAAGATGGACTGATGGGCAGGGCAGACCCTGAGGGCTCTGAGATTTGGTATATTTGTTTAAATGACTATAATTTGAGAGCTATTAATGAGCACCAGTACATGGATGGCCAGCAGGGACACGGAGAACAGGCAGCACATTTTAGACACTTCACATTTAAGGACTACATGACTTGGCGTCGACCAGATCTGGGAAATAAAGGAATAGAAACAGTCATAGAGGCCCAAGGTGTCTAGCCTATAAGAGGGGAAGAAAGACAGAAATGAAGAGACTGGATTGAAGACCCCTCGTGAGAAGCAGATCAGAAGCGCACCTTGAACGGGACAGGGACACCAAACAGATACCTTCGATGGAGATGTGAATTTAAGAATGGAGCACAGGTGCGGAAAGCTGGAGATGCGGCTCTGGGAGTAAGAACAACAACAACAAAATTCAGAAAAATGGATAAGGTGCAAGGAAGTTAGAAAACTGCAGCATTAAGTTTTTATTTTTGATGAATCAACATTTAACTCTTAAAAAAAGGCATTGCTTACTTGATAACATACCTTATTTATTTCTTTTGTTAAAGCCTGAACTGAGTATATGTTCAGACTTCCATTTTCCATAATAGATGCAATGTACCGTCCATGTGGGCTAATTACTGAAGAACTAATTCCTTCATCAAGGCTCCCAACTTCAAAGAGAAGTTTACAAGTCTGTGTATTAACAAACCTCATAATACCATCCTGACTTAGCACTCCAAGAACCTAAGAGTAGAGAGAAACAACATAAACACATTTCAAAGTCTCAGATGTTGCCTAGACTTACGTCGATCACTTCACTATGTAGACAAGTACTGAATCACCATGTTGCACCCCTGAAACTAATACAATGTTATATGTCAATTACACCTCAACGAAAAAAAGGGTCAAATGTCTGAAAGTCAAACTACACAAAGGCACGCACGTGTGTATTTTTATGTGTGTGTGTGTATTTTTTTGAGGGGAGGACAGTCAGAGATTATACTCACAGAGAGCCATCATATATTTTAAAATCCCTAATTTTGGCTCATGTAGATTCGCGCTGGTCAGGTCCAGAGAAGCCTGGCTCTAACCAGAGCCAGTAAGGAGCCCGTCCTGGGCGACTACAGAAAGGTCACCTAAGAATCCTCCCTTCCCACAGGCAGGCTTATCTCCACGCTCCCTCCAGAGGGAGCACAGGTGAGCACAGTCCTTCACTTTGACTCCACACTGGCCATCAGGAGCAAGGAGGGTGCAGTGTCTGTTCCCCTTCCCCATCCTCAGCCTGAGCAGAGCTAACATCTGTCCTGCTGCCGCCACACAAATCTGGGACTGAAACGAGCCCCTGGCGGGTGGAGAGAGGACGTCCGTGAGCTGCAAGGACAGTGCAGGGGTAAGAGGGAAGCTAGACTTTTAAGGAGGGAAAAGTTAGTTTTAATTCACACAATTTGAAAAATTTTAAATGTACTAAAAAAGCTTGAACATATACAAAAAATAAGCTCCTCTACTGCCCTGTCCACATGCAGGCTCCTTTCCCAGGGCCAGTGGCTGGTAAGCAGTGCCACCTCGCAATTTTGTGAAATGCTGATGTCCCTTGTTATATGAAAGACTACGGTTTGGAGGTAGTTAGAGGCAATTTGAAGGTGACAATCTGAACAGAGCGTCCTTCTGTTGGTTAGATGGTAGGAAACCCCCTCCTTCACAGTAGAAGCAATCTCTCTGGAAGGTAGTTTGGCAGGATCTATCAAAACTACAGATGCACATAACTCTTGTACCACTATTTTAAATCTGGGATTTTACCCTACAGACAGGATGTATGAAATGACATGTGCAAAAGGTATTCAGTGCAGCATCATTTGTAATAGAAAAGGACTAAAAATAGGCTAAGTGCCTAATAATAAAGGATGGATTAAAAAAACTTATGCAGCTGTTAAAAAAAAAAGAATGAAGTTCTGTGCTGAAATAGAACAATCTTCAAGGTAGATTAAGTGAAGAAAAACAAGGTGCAAAGCTGTGTAAAAAACTGGGAAAAACATAAGATTATATAACAACAGTGGTTACAGAGAGTGAGTAACTGGGCAAGTGGGAGAGAGGAGTAAGATTTCACTTTATGCCTTTTAATTTTTTTCATGTTTTTAACCATGTTTAAGCATTATCTACTCAAAAAACTTAAAATAGACATGATAAATATACACACATATTATACATATATACATAAAACACACATATATGTATAATTTATACATATATGTGTGTATATATATATGTATATATAATTTGTTCATGTGCAAGACCCAAGATAGTCAATTTAAAATAAGAAAGTTAAGGTTCAATTACTCAACTATTAAAAAGAAAAAAGGTGTGTGGTGGGGGAGCACTGTGTAAACTAAGGCAGGACAGAAAGCAAACAGGTTTCTTAGGACTGAGGCAACCAGGTATGGCGGATAAAACACAGTGCAGCGAAGTGAGAGAATTTCAGTTCTAGTCCTACCTTTAATCCTTAAAATGAACAGGAGTGCTGACAAGTCACTTAATGTTTCTAAGCTTCGGTGTCACAACTAGCACAATGGTGAGAATGCCCTCCCTGCCTATGTCCAAATAATTCTTTAAGGATCAAATAAAAAATAACACGTTCAATCACTCTGTAAACCACAAAGCATGACACAATATAAAGTATACTGATTTTAGAGAAAAAGTAAATTATCAGTAATATACAGAACCAGATTTTTCCTTTTTTTTCAATCTTAGACTCTTTATAAAGATATGAGCAATTTCAAATCCCTGTTAACAGGCAGGGTACAAGTTAAATAAGAGAACTGATAAAGGTCAGAAATTGATAGGAGCTTCCTAAAAAAGTACAGTGTTACCAACATTGTTACTAACCTGATTAGAACCAGCATCAAAACTATCAGGAAGAAATTCTAGATGGCGAATGGCTCGAACTTTCGTGGGCATCTGTATAATTCTAAATAGGTGTTTAGCTTCCAGGCACCACAGATGAAGATGATTTGATTTGCCCCCAGCAGCCAGGATTCGACCATCTCTACGTGACAAGAAGATGAAAAAGACTAGGTGAGTTACCTACAGCAGCACTGTCCAGTATGATCCAGTATGATGGCAACGTTCCACGTCTACGCTGTCCAACACAGTCACTACTAGCCACATGTGATCGTTGAGAACTAAAATGTGGCTTGTGCTTCCGAGGACATTAATTCTTTGTTTAATTTTTATTGATTTGAAAAGTCCCAGGCACCCAGTGGCTACCACATAGGAAAACTCAGGTTTATATTGTGTATATATATATATTATATAAATATATATTATATATATATGTATTTTTATCTCTTGTGCTAAGATATTGGCTTAACAAATGCTTGTTTGATGACTTGACTGGGGGTTTCTGAATAACATTTATGTTTTATAGCACAATCTCAAAGTCACTTACCACTATCCAACTTTCTGTATTTCACACATAACTATACTGAATTGATACAGCGTTGCGATATGAGAAACCAAAAAGCCCAAACTTTCTTTCCTTGAAGAAAGCTACTTCATGTTTAGAAGGTACAAAAAGAATAAGCTGCACTGATCTGCAAGGCTGTCGCTCATTCATTCACCACGGCCTGTAAAGAGCCCACTATTAGCCAGGTTTCACTCCAGGTGGCAGGGACCCAGTGGTGAACAAGACAACAGTTAAGACCCCTGTTCTTATGGGATTTTCAGTCTAGAGGAAGGTAAATGAACTGGACTGTATTTTGAGAGCAGTGGGAAAGCCTTTCAGGGACTTCAATAGGGAAATGACATGGCTTGACTCAATGATTTAAGACTACCCTATCTGCTTTGTAGAGACTGACTTTAGGAAATAAGATTGAAAGCAGGGAGACCAATTAAGGAGGCTATTACAGTAGCCTGAAAAAGACTAGGGAAACTTGGACTGGGGTAAAGCTGGAGCAATGGACAAAAGAAAGCAGACTAATTCAAGATACAGTCTGATAGAGTTGATGGGATTTACTGATAACTAAGAAGGTGAGAGAAAGAGAGGAAATAAGGTCCATTGCCTAGCTCTTTCCATTGAAGACACCTGGAAACAATGACCAAGCTAGTCACAGTGAGAACCGAGCACCCAGGTCAGGTGTCAATATATCATTTCCCACTAAAATGAACCCATGCTCCTTAGAGAAATGGCTGATTCCAGGTTTGGGACAGGAAATACACAAGACTGGAACATCTCACCAGACCAGAAAGAATGAGAGCTATCACATATGCCTGGGGTTGTACCAAACAGGTTCAAAGCCGACCTGAAGAGGATGCCACTGGTCAGAGACGAGAGAACTGGAGCATCACTAAGGATAGTAACTATAATGGAGTAAATCATGTCAACTATGTTTACAAAGATTAAAGACAAAAACTTCACTGGCCACCATTGAAGATGCCAATAAACTAATCTATTATTTTGAAAAAAAATTTTTTTAATAGAGGAAGAAATCAAGCATTTGTCCTGCCTTTCCTTTACAAACCATACAGCAAAGTAACCAAAGAGTTGATGAGAGGAAATTTCTTTCTACAGGAAGTTTCAGTCTATAAGGGAGAAGGAAAGACAGAATTAGAATTGCTCCATTTTGCTAAACTCCAATGCAACACAGGATCTAGGTAATGATCATCAATAGCCACTAACATCATAAGAGAGGTCTGTGTTCCTCCTGATGGAAGCACACAAACCACCTATAATGTCTTCTTGCCCCCAAATCCAACCAGATCAGATCAAGCCTCTAACTTCTGGGAAATATAGGTATAACCAGTTTATAGTAAATACTGATCAGAGAGGGTCATACTAAACAGCACCACAGGGATGAAAATAGCAAAATCCAGAATATAGAAAACTACAGGACAAATGACCAATTCTTTAACAAATTAACTGCAAGGAAAATATAAAAAGAGAGATATACCAACCAAGACAATGTGGGAACCTTATTTTGTTCCTGATTTGGACAAACCAATCATAAAAAGCAATTAATTATTAGACAAATCAGGGAAATCCAAATAATAACTAGGTATGATAGAATTAAATTATGCGTTTTTAAAAGGATGATGATAGTACCAGGGTTCTGTTTCAAAAAGGGTCCTGATCCTTTAGAGATACACATTGAGATATTTGTGCATGATATGATATACTAGGCTTTGCTTTGTAACAACACAGCAGAGAAGTAGTAAGTAGAGTTATAGATAAAACAGAGGGGCTATTGATGCTTATGATAGGGTTTCAAATACTTTTCTATTTCTGCGTTTATTTTCCACAACAAGTAAAAAAACTTATCTTAGACCACATTTAAATTTAAAGAAAATTTTTTCTCATGACAATAAAATACTGAATGAGAATTTATAAAATTTCACTGGAAGTTAAATTTCTTAAAAATCCTCAGTGTTTTAAAATGGACGTTACCTGGTCACAGCGAACACTTTGTAGAGTATAGTGGAGCTTTCAGGTGGAGCTGGCAGTTGGTATTTGCAAATAAGAGTATCGCATTCCCAGGCAAAGATGGAGTTATCTTTAAAACAGCTGAGGATGGTGTTACTTAACGGTAGGAAAAAAACCTAAAGAAGGACAAAAAAAGTGATTATTCATATAAGGATCATATAGCTCTCTTTAAGTTTAAAATTTACAAAGCTAATTTTTCTTTTTTAAAATTATTTTTTCTCGGTGGGGAGGGTATAGCTCGGTGGTAAAGTGCGTGCTTAGCATGCATGAGGTCCTGGGTTCAATTCCAAGTACTTCCATTAAAATAAATAAATCACATAAAAAACTAATTACCTCCGCTGCCCCCCCCCCAATTATTCTTTCTCAAACTGGAGAAAAACACATTTACAGTATATGACAGGGGATAAAACTGGTATGTTATAGACTATTATAAATTAAAAAGAAAAGGTAAACCCCTTTAAATAAAAACTGGGTGACTATCAATGACTAGGCAATTCATAAAATACTAAGTAACAATTGTAAAGTATTTAATGTTATAGAAGATTCAAATGAAAATAAGATACCATTTTATGTGTATCAAATTTATTTTGAAAATAACACATACACATATACACATACTAACATATATATTATATTTATAAGCTATATACTAATATAAATACTATATTTACTGATACTGTTTAAAATATTAAATGATACATTATAAATGACTGAATGATAAAATATTAAATGACAAAAATATTAAATGATACTGATAAATGTTAAAAATACTAAATGTTGGTGAAAGTATAGGAAAAGGGCACTGTTATATACTGTTGCTGGTAGTAAAAACTAGTTAAAGATACTGTATATCTCAACAGCCTTAAAAATATATCTCTTCTGAACTAGTCAATCTGTTTCTAAGAGTTGACCCTTTGAAAAAAAATTAGCAAAATGCTAAAAATAAATGTGTATAGATGTTTGTTAAGCGTTATTTGTAAAAGTAAAAAGTTGAAAATACATAATCATATTTTACTAGAGATTCAATTTATTTAATGGACAATTGAGACTAAATTGATAACAAAGTTGAAAGTGTAATTCTATTCTCCTAATTTCTATTTTTCTATTACATAAGCACTAAACAATGCTTACTTTTGATAAAATTTTAATTGACCAGTATTTTCTCATGAGTTCCAAAGGCCTCAGGTACAATTTTGTGGGTACAGAAAAGGAGTAATATCACAGAAAGGGAGATAGAGAAGGAAGCAAAGAAGGAAAGAAGATGAAAAAAACCAATGCCCTCAGGACAAAATATTCCTATTCATCCTCTTAGAATTAATCCCCACAAACAGCTTGAGACATTTCACGTGGTTTGACCATTAGTTACATCTCTATCCTTTTTTTTCTCTCTCTCAATATAGCTTTGGTCTTTTATTTTACTCCTCTTATGAACCACAGAATAATTATAACTCCTTTATACACACATCTGCCCACATTTGAAATCTACCTTAAGACTCCATGCATGGGACCCCCAAACATTGTGGACAAAACTGAGCCAGAGATGTGCCATCCTTCAGGTGCCCTGGGACGAAGACCTTTGGTTGGTTTCTGAGGGCAGAGGTCCTGTCTACCTTGTTTGTTCTTGTACAATCAGTGCCAAGCACGATGACTAGAACTTAGCAAAGGATCTCAATAGGTACTCGCTGAATGAATGAATGAATCTTTTTCTTACTGAGTTTTTATAGTATATGTATGTTCATCTTCAACAGGTAATGCTAAACTCTAGGTATTCATTCTATGATTCCCATCTAGAACAGCTTTCTTAACCGCATTATAGTAACACTTTATATTTGAACATATCTTGTTGCTGTTGTTACTGGTGTGTCTTTACAAATTTTATTATAATAAAATTATGTGACTATTTCTGTGTTGGAAAGAGAGGGGGCAGGGACTCACAGAGGAGGCAGAACACCTTAAGGATTTGTAACCTCCCATTCTGTGATGTGTCACACACCTTCACAACTTTGCTGGTGTCAGAAGGAGTGCTACATTCTTTGGGGATAAAAAGGCTCAGTGTCTTTAACACTGGATTGGAGTGTCTCTTGAGTATTCAGAATCTGGATATAGTCGTCACTGTGGTCATGAGAGCGAGCTGTTCAGGGGAAAAGGAGGACCACCACCACACCCACCACGGCCTTTCCCAGTGTTACACAAGTAACGGGGCAGCCTTGTGACTAATTTGTGTTATTGTCGCCGAGCCTATTATATACATATAGTTAGGAAATGGTTCTAATAGTTTATGATATTACTATAAAAATTTCAGGGGATTGTAAGTCACAATTTTCTAACAATAGTTGCAGACTGTTTTCGTAAACTGTTTCTCTCATACATATATATAATAGTATCTCTCTTTTTTGATAATGGTGCTTAAAAATATACACACACAGATACTAATACAGTATGGAACATACTGGTTAATTAAAACAATTTACTAAGGATTAAAGCTAAAAAAACACAATAATAAGATGCTAACTCAACTACATCAGATGCTGATGCCCTTGCCTGATTCACCAGCTCCTCCTCACTTGTGTCCTTGGTTCACTTTGTCAAGGACAATCTGGTAGATCTTTTGCCAACAGTTTCATTATGTTAGAAAGGTTTGTAATATGATGGTCTTACAGAAAGAATTTGCAATGAATGCATCATAATCTATAATGAATACATAAAAACACTATTTCAAATCTTATGCCAAAAAAGGGACTTGCAATTTTTATTATAATTGGCAATATTTTTCTAGAAAAGTAATAAAGTTTATTCCTACTGGGAGAAGCAAAAGCTTAAAAGTTAATGAGCATCAACTGCTATTTTGGGGGAAGAGTTGTGATAGATCATTGCCTACATGATTATTCATTACTGGATTTGCGATTTTAATTGCCAGATTTTAATGATTATAAAATTGTTCCTAATGAATCATGTCATTATCTAGATAGTGTCATCTCCTGACAAACATAAAATGTTTAGAAAAAACTTCAAAAGCACTAACAAAATAATACTTTTTGGAGGGTTGGCTGCAGTTTTTCCTTATAAAATATGAAAATCCTAGGCTTTCCAATTCACTTTGAGAGGCACGTAAGCTCTTTTCAAAGTTTCAAGAGTTCAGGATAGTAGTAAGAGCAAGTTAAGGTCAAACACACAATGTAGCAAAAATGTAGTGAATGCCCACTGTATACAGAGGCTGAAGCAAGTTTGGTAACACTACTGTTTTCTGATACCCAGCACAAAATCTTTTCTAATACATCCTGAACCACAGAAATCAGAAATCTCAGAATTTGTTCCAAAATTTCTAACTAAATAGCTAAATATCCGACCTCCAGGTATCAACAAAAGAACCAAAATTTACTTATCTGAAGAGACGCAACTGGTTTACCTGAGAGGCAGAATAGTGTAACGGAGGGACTTCAGAGTAAAGCAAGCTTAGATTCAAAACTGCGACTCTTTCATAAGCTACGTGACGGTGGGCAGTCACTTAATGTTTCCCAGGTTGTTTCCCCAATTGTAAAATGAGGATAATGGTATCTACTTTTTAGAATTACTTAAACTTAAAAATAACTAAACAAAGTGTTCAGTACACAGAAAGTACTCAACAACTGGTATCTTACAGACTATGATGTTCGATTATTTTAGAACAATGCAGTTATAAACCTACTGCACACTGTATATACACTTACTACATCTAATTTTATTCTCCTGTCACTAACATTTGGAGTCCTATTTTTTAAACTAATATGTCTAAATTACCACGCAAGGTTAAAATTGGCAGCTATTCACTGTATACTCATTCTAATTTCATGGTAAAAAGAACAGATGGTTTTTGTGTCATTGTTTCATAGCTCTGTTCCCACTGTGGATTCAACTCTCATTGCTCTTAGAATTTAAAATTCAATTTAAGTATTCAAGTAATTAACACTTTAGAAGAAAGAAGAAAAGACCTACTAAGACATTTGGCCTAAATACCTGCTGAACAAGCTGGCTATCACTTTTATCTTTTTAAAATTATTAAGAACTCTGGGATTTCTGTGGAGACTACAAAATACATTTTTGGCTGACATGCACTGCTAGCTGTTCAAGTTAACAACCAAAAAATTAAAAGCAATACTGCATGTATAATATAACCTAGAGCAAAGTAATTAATTACACAAGAGATTCAGATAATTCTGAAAATAGCATTTAGCTAATCAAATAGAAAAAAAAAACCTTAAAAGCAAAAGAAGCAGATTTTTTTAGACTGATACGTGTGCACAGTGGAATATTGGTCAGCAACAAAGGAAGAAACTACTGATACATACAACAGCAAGGATGAATCTCAAAAACATTATTAAGCTGAATGAAAAAGCTGTTTTACACATATCATTACTGACTAACTCTACTTAAGTGAAATTTTAGAACAGATAAATCTATGGTGGAAAAACATCAGAGCAGTACTTATCTGGGAAGGGATATAATGGAGCTTTCTGGGATAATGGTGATGACAGGTCTGCACATGTTATAAAAGTGTATGTATTTGTCAGAACTTAACAAATGAATACTTAAGATCTCTACATTATATACAAATTTTACATCAGTAAATGCTGAGTCCAATTAAATGCAGTTAATTAAATGCAGGCGTTAAGCATTTATGGATAAGTATACTGATATCTGCAATTTACTTTAAAAAGCAAAAAAAAAAAAAAAAGACGAACAGAGGGACAAAAAGACACACAGATCCATAATACAGTACAGTAACAGGGTAACAGGTAAGTGCAGTAGTATTGAGATTGTGGGTGTACATGTGTTCACTGTGAAATTCTTACAAATCTGCTATATGTTTGAAATTTTTCATAACAAAATGTTGGGTTAAGAAAAAAAATCACCTAACTAAAGTTGAAGTTGGGTGACTGTTTTACGCTATACACTATAAGAATAATTAAAAACAAACAGCTTTGCTTGTTGCTGAGTTATGAGAGCATAGCTAAGTGGGACAGAGTGAATCATCGCTCATATCATCTACATCCTGATCAAGAAACTGGCCCGAGAAGCACAACAGACTCAGATGTCCCCCCTTCACCGACCTTCTGAATCCCCACAGACTGGAGGATATTCAGCTTTCTTTTTCTCTGGAAGGTGTCCAAGTCCCACAGCTGTGCTGTGTCAGAAGAAGTAGTGATGGCATATTTCCCAGATGCATGCACGGAGATTGAAAATACCGACGATTCGTGCCCCCTCATCCAGCTAACCAGCTCCTTGGTGACTGTGGAAAGACGTGAAATAGTAACGAAGCTAAAACACCATATTTCAGCTGAGAACTGATTCAGTTGATGGCCTGGTATCATATAAAGGACCCCCATCTCCAGTAACATCTGAAAAAATGGAAGCCTGGGGCTAGTTGATAAAACACATCACAGGACGTGCTACTAATGTGTATCATGGAGGTATGAGATGAGGCTGTAAGAGGGTTTAAGAACAGCCTTAAATGTGACGCTGTGGCGCTTGGGCTTTCCCTTGTAACAGATTGATGTGGAAGAGTAACATATCTGGTCTGTTTCAGAAAGCGCACTTTGAAGATATGGTGGATATACCAGAAAGGAGGAGGAGATTACAAGACGACTAGTTTATCTGGTGCCGTAATAATCCAGGCAGGAGGTAAGGAAGGTCTATCCTCAGAATGTAGCAATGGAGAAAGGAACACATTCGAGGGCTGCAAGGGAAAAATCAAAGGACTCAGAGATCAAATAGGTGTGCTGAGACAAAGGAGGAGCTGAGACCCCAGCGGCCCCAGTCCAGGGACACGAGCAGGAGCAGGTTCTGCTACAGACTTGTGTGTGTGTGTGTGTGATACAAACGGAGAAAACAGTCTGGTAAAGAAAATATCAAAAACTCTTCATGATAATTACTAATGGCTAGTAAAATTATATTTGATTTTTATTTTCTCTTTACATTTTTCTGTGTTTCCAGGCTATGATAGGCTTATTTTACTTTTATGATCAGATTTTTTTTCCTCCAGAAGGTGGAACTGAGAACAGTCAGAAAGCAAGATGTAAACCTGGAAACGTTAAGATGCAAAGTAGGTCAAAACTGAAGACAGAGGAACAGATAAACTCTTAGGAAGGGAGGAGTGGTTTCCAAACATTAGTCTGAAGTCTGGCATTACTTAATCATCAATTTTTCATTGTCCTTCAGTGAAATGAGAAAAATAAGGATAATGTAATGAGTTTTTCATAAAGCTAAATTTAAAGTACTACCTTTTAACCTATTATAGACTTCTCGGTTTATGTTTTTTAAAAATTCCTTATTTTATGAAATTAAGTTATATTGTTTTTTTCTGATGTCAATTAACAAAATTAAAAGTTGACATCCTAGGTGGGTTCCTCTACTTTTTCTTTTTAGTTGGGTCAAATATTCAAAAGTCTAGGGACCACCAAAAGAAGCCAGAAAAGAGACAACTAAGAAGCAGTCAGAACAGCAGAACCCAGAGAGAACAGTAGAAAACTAAGACTCTGAAATAATCCAAAGCGTTAAAAGCTACAGAGAAAGAAAATGAAAAGCGTCAAGAGGATTTACACAATCAGAAGTTACTAATGTTAAAAAAAAAAAAAAAAAAAGAAGTTACTAAAGACCTTGGAGCTAGAAGTCTTGGGAGCATGGAGTTAGGGGAGCAAGAATCAGAATCCATTGAGGGGTGCCGTGAAGAAGCAGGATTTGGCAGTGAAGAAAGAGGGAGGTCTCTGGGGAGGCTGAGATAACACCTAAGGAAGGGGCTTCACTAACAGGGGTTTCCATAAGAGAGAGGAGACTATAAAAAAAGAGGGAAGTAAGACGAGAGAAGAGAATGGCTGGAATCCAAGGAGAGCAATCAGAGGTGAGTTTAAAGGCTTTGCTTTTCAGAATATCTGTGACAGCAGTGTTTGCAATACCAAAAATTAGAAACAGTTTAAAGGCCATCAATAGAGGGGAGGCATATAGCTCAGTGGTAGAGCACATGCTTTGCATGCATAAGGTCCTAGGTTCAATCCCCAGTACTGCCAGTATTTATATAATAAATTATAAAATTTTAAGAAATAATAAAGTCCATCAATAGGTAATAGGTTAAATAATTTTGGTACTTGGCACTATTTACAATAGCCAAGACACACAAACAACTTAAATGGCCATCAACAGATGACTGGATAAAGAAGCTGAGGGTATTTATACAATGGAATACTACTCAGCCATAAAAAGAATAAAAGAATGCCATTTGCAACAATATGGATGGACCTGGAAATTGTCATTCTAAGTGAAGTAAGCCAGAAAGAGAAAGAAAAACACCATATGATATCACTCATATGTGGAATCTAAAAAAAAAATGACACAAATGAACTTATTTACAAAACAGAAACAGACTCACAGACCTAGAAAACAAACATATGGTTACCAAAGGGGAAAGGGGTGGGAAGGGATAAATTGGGAGTTCGAGATTTGCAGATACTTACTACTATGTATAAAATAGATAAACAACAAGTTTCTGCTATATAGCACAGGGACTATATTCAATATCTTGTAGTAGCCTACAATGAAAAAGCATATGAAAAGGAATACATGTATGTCTAAGTATGACTGAAACATTATGCTGTACACCAGAAACTGATACATTGTAAACTGTGCTTCAATAAAAATAATAATAATAATGGTACTAAAAAACCTATAGAGTAGAATTATTAGGTACTGATTTTAAATATATGAATGTTTAATGAGATAAGAAAATGATCCCACTAAACAATATAGATAAGATAATCATAGTTTTTTTTAGGATATAAAAAGTTATACACATAGAGAATAGACTGGAAAGATTGGTCCCTGTTATAAAAACACCGCGTCCCTGCACGTTACTGGAGGATGACTGCGTTTTGTTCCTGCATGAGAGGGTAGCGGTGTTTAAGAGTGGGGACCCTGCAGCTAGACCACCAGGTTAGGGATCCTGGCTCCACTGCTTACCAAGCTGGGGGACCTTGGTCAAGTTACTTCTGTGCCTCAGTTTCCTCATCTGCAAATGGGCATAATAACAGTATCCATCTCTGAGTTATTATGATTAAAATTAATTAATATATATAAAGTCATAGAACAGTACCTGGCAAGGAGTAAACAATATGTAAGTGTTAACTATCACTACATTACTAGTCTTATCTTTCTAAGTACAACGTATTAGTTACATAAATAACAAGAAACAACAATGCAGTTGAGTTTTTTTTCTGAATAAGAAGTTCAGTTTGCAGAACTCTTAAGTTCTCTTTTAAAAAATATGATGTGCTATAAAATTCATGGGTTACATTAAAAATGGGTTTGTTCTTGTACCTGTAGAGTAAGGTATTTGGCCTTCAAAGAGAGAGATGGCCTTTGTCCAGGCTCCAAGGAGGCAACCTCTAAACCCCTGGAACCTCCCCAGCATAGGAATGTCTCTGTTACTCATGGTGGGTCCCTGGACAACAGCAGATGGTTTATGCTAAGGAGAAAACCTCAGAGTGGAAACTGGCCTCACCAGAAAGACTAACCATGTGAGTGATTAGAAGGCTGGGGCTTTAGGCCACGTGGTATCAGCCCAACCTCCAGAAAGGAGGGCTGGAAACTGAGTTCAACAAAGTGGGCGATAATCCAATCACGCCAATGTCATGCAGCCTCAATAAGAACTCTGGATGTCCAAGCTTAGGGGAATTTCCTTGTTTGGCAATACTCAGTGCAGTCGGCCACACACTGATGCTGGGAGGGTAACGTGTCTCCCAGGGGACAATGGAAGCTTCTCTTTTGGGAGCCTCCCTCTGCGTCTCTTCCTTTAGTTTTTAATTCGTATCCTTTCACTACATTAAAACTACAGTCATGGGGAGGTGGGTATAGCTCAGTGTTAGAGCACATGTTTAGCATGGCATGAGGTCCTGGGTTCAATTTCCAGTACCTCCATTAAAAATAAACAAATAAAAACTATAATCATAACCATAGTGCATCCCTGAATCCTGTGAGTCATTCTACTGAATTATCAAGCCTGAAGGTAGTTGTGGAGAACCCTGAATTTGTAGCCAGCTGATCTGACGTCACGATGGCCCTGGAACCCCCAAACTTGTAGTTGGTGTCTGAAGTGAGGATTGCCTCGTGGGGTCTGCTCCCTCAGATTGTACAGATTAGCCAACTCCCTTCAGGGCACCAGTCTACATTTCACTCTGCTTCAGAAAACAAACAGGACTTCTTACCTGTATCGAAACATTTAATAGAATAATCAGCTAATGCCACAAGGAATTCAGACTTCCTGCAGAGATTAAAGGCCAGAGCTGTGCAAGCTTGCGCTGTTCGCTGAACAAGGTTAAACCTAGTAAGAGATAACTGCATTAGTATCAGAAATTCTCCCAATAACCATAAATTTCATGTTGGAGGAGTCCTTAGACGTGACGAAAATGAGACCCACAAAAATGAGATTTCATTCTGGCAGGACAAAAGCAGATTACAAAGAGTGCCACATGCCATTACAGGAGTTTGGATCTTACTTACACAGATCAGGAAGACACCAAGAATTTTTTGAGCACAGCAGAATCATGATCAGGTATGTCTTTTAGGAAGATGATTCTGGCAGCAACAGCAAATGGATAGAGGGACAAGGAGGAAGAGATGAGGAAGAAAGCTACTACAGAAAATCTCAACCAGCATTACGGGTATGAATGGACAGAACAAACAAGGAGCAGTGTCAGACGTCAAGTGGAGAAAGGCTCGGTGATGCACCGAACATGGGGTGATGAGGGAGGAATCCAGAATTCCTCACCTGCGAAGTGAAGGTAAGAAAGATGTCCCATAAGGCCGTCATGATGCTTAAGCAAAATAATACATGATGATTAAATAAAATATTGTGTGTTTAGTGCTTAGCAGAGTACTTGGCACATGGTTAGAGTTTAATTTACAAAAAATTAAGTTTTCAAGCTTAATCAATAGAGGAACCAGTGTAGGGGTAGGAGATAATAATTCTGGTTTTAAACATGCAGAGTTTAAGGCACCTGAAAAGCATTTGGAGCCATGCTGTTTAAAAGAAATGTTATGCAGGGCACATGTGTAATTTACAATTTTCTAGAAGCCACATTAAAAAAAGGAAAAAGAAATAGATAAAATTAATCTTAACATATTTAACTTCATTCATTGTGTATCTAAAATGTTATCATTTCAACATTTAATCAATATATTAGAGATATTTTATTCTTTTTTTTTTTCAGAGTAAGTCTTCAAAACCCAGTGTGTATTGTACCCTAACCGCACATCTCAATTTGGACTAACTGCCCGCTCCTCAAGGGCCTAAGAGCTGCATGCAGCTGGTTGGTGTACCGCATCAGACAGCCCACTCTCGAAGCTACCCATGGGTGGCAGGAACAGATCTGAGTGAACAGTGTTACGTGGCAGCTGGAGCCTCAGGCTTGGTGGTGATGAGATTATTAACGAGAACACCTGGCACATGGGAGGAGCAGGCCAGGGACAGATGCCTGAAGAACACATCAATGAAGGGGAGACATGCAAGAAGAGTCAGCAAAGAAGGAAAAAATGATCAGAGAGGTGGAAAATCAGGAAAGAGTTGTACCTCAAAGCAAAAGCAAAACAAAAAACAAACAACAAAAAAAAAACTCAGAAAGGAGGGAAGACATGAGTATTTTAGTAAAATGAGAACTGAAAAGAAACCATGGGATTAGGCAATTAGGGTGATTCTGCGGGAACGCTCTGTAGGGGCTTTAGAATCTGACAGGCCTGGTTTCAAGTCACAGCTCTGACACTCACTCCCCTGCTCAGATGTGACTATTTGTAGACAGAAAAGGGACAGTGGACAGAATAAAAGAGAGGGACACGCACGGTGGAAAGTCCCAAGGGCGGCTCCAGAAGACAGAGATTAGCACTGGCAGAAATTAGGCTCACCTATTTTTCTGAATAAAGTGGCGAAGAGTCACGGCTAGGTGAAGTTACACATGTATCTGAGGCTGTGGTGGGGGAAAAGGAAGAGAAGCTTGAGGGTGTCTGTTTTCTCATGAATTAGGAGGCCAGGCAGTCAGAATAAGGAGTCAAGGAAACTGGTAAAGGTTGGGATTACTCAGAGAAGAAGGGCAAAAGTAAATGACAGCAGATGAGCGAATGAAGTCCTAGCACCAATGACGCTGAAGCCCATTGCTCTGTAACAGAGACAATCAACAATAATTTTAATTTTGTTTGGCAGTGGGAGCAAAGAAGAGACAGGTGTACTGATGTAGATTAGGAATTAGCTGGGTAGGTTACGCAAGAGCAAAGGGTGGGAGAATAATGACCATATTATTTTTTTGGTAAAGAGTAGAAACACTGAAGAACAGATTTCTACCTAATAAATGAATCATGTATGACCTTGATTTTTCCTGAACTATTTGAGAATAAGTTACTGAGATCACT
The DNA here is from genome assembly GCF_048564905.1 of Vicugna pacos. Taxonomy (NCBI): domain Eukaryota; kingdom Metazoa; phylum Chordata; class Mammalia; order Artiodactyla; family Camelidae; genus Vicugna; species Vicugna pacos. The sequence continues at coordinate 26,382,438 of NC_133011.1, read as the reverse complement.
CTCCCCATATAATCAGAATACAACCATCAAAATCAGAAAACTACACTTACATATTACCACCATCTAATCCACAGACCCCGGTTTTGCCCAGTGTCCCAATAATGTCCTTTACAGCAAAGGGATCAGTCCAGATCCAAGCCTGGACTTGTCCTGTGTCTAGGCTCCCTCCGTCTGCAATAGCTCTTCAGCCTTTTCACAACTTTCATGACCCTGACCCTCGTGACGGTTACAGGCCAGTCTCGTTATACAACACCTTTAATTGAGCTCTGCCTGCTCACTCCGCCCATTAGACTCAGGGGACGTCTTGGGCAGGAATATCACAGCAGTGATGCTGCGTTCTTAACACCACACCCCCATCAGGTGGCACACACATTTTTATTTGTCCCACAACTGGTAAATTTAACTTTAATCATTCCACACGGTAGTGTCTGCCAGGCTTCGTCACTGTAAAATTACTCTTTTATTCCTCTCTGATGATTGAGTCTTTTGTGGAGAGGTACTTTGTGACTATGCAAATATCCATTCTCATTGAACTGTTTGTTGATTGTAGCATGAATTCACGGATTTCTATTTTATTCAGTGGGTTATGATCCTTCGCGATCATTATTTATTTTGAAACTCAGATTGTCTCCAGCCTGCCCAGAGAGAGCTCCTTCAAGCTGACATTTACGTCCTTGTGACACAGCCCCATCGTTCTTTGAACAATTCCTTCTTTCTGGCCACAGAATGTTCCAGGTTCTTCTCGTACTTTCTCTGAATCCCTCCTGAAACTGGCTGTTTCTGCAAGGATTCCTCTTAGCAGAGTAATATTTAGTCAAGAACTGGGCCCTGGGAATATTCATTGTTACTGGGGTGTTACTGCTCCTGGGTCCTATGAGTCAACCAAGTTAGGAAATACATGTACATAAAACTCCTGCACTCCCTCATGGGGAGCTTACTTCTGTGTCTGTCTACCTATGTTCAAAACCAGGAGTTCACACTGATATAACCAATTCCAATTCCAATCCAGTACCATGGGATTCAGTCTAGTTTTCTTTCTTTCCATATTTATAACTCCCCTTTCCAGTAGTTAAGAACCTGACCCCCATTTTCCTCAATATATTTACTCATTTGATCAAAGCCCCCTGTTTTTCCCATGATGGCCCCACCCCCACACAGACACCTTCTGACTCTCTGGTGGGGCCGACAGTTTTCCCTCCCACCCACCCCCTCCGCACAGATGCCCACCTTGATCAACGCACCTAACTGCTTTTGCTCTATAGTGTTCAGCAAAGGAAGAGGGAGAAGAAGGTCAATTCTTTAAAACTCCTCGATCTGGTACACTCTGACAGTAGTGTACCAAGAAAGCTGTGTTCTTTCCAAACAAGTACCAGACATTAACTGATAAATTAGCAATAATGAATTTTTACATTTAAGAAGAAACAAATTACTAGAGATGCTGTTAAAGCCAGAACTTTAACTCTCTTAAAAAAACCCAACCATACTATCTTTCTATCCTTTCCCACTTTCTTCCATCAGCACTTATGACAAATAGTAAGAACTTAATAAGTCTTTCTGAATGAATAGCAAGTACTAAAATAGCCAGGGAATTAATCACTTGGTAAATATCAAAAGCATCTGCTCACCTGTTTCCAGACAAGTCAAAAACATAGATATTTCCTTGATGGTCCCCGGCAATTAAACAGTCACCCGTGCTATCAAAAGCCACATTCAAAAATCGCAAAACTTTGGGAAGGTAATCAGAAGTGTTGTGAACGATGTTCACTATAATTCTGTCAAGAAAAACAAAAAACATTCAACTCTAGGTCAAGCATTACTTGTTATTATGAAAAATATGGCTTTTAATTGTATAGTACATCTCACTAATTTTGAAGTTTTTTCCCTACCCATCTTTCCCTCTCCTACTGCTGCTGCTCCTTCTCTCCTAGAAGCAATTCTATGTTTTTAAGAGACTTTATTCTTTTAGAGCAGTTTCAGGTTAACAACAGAATTGAGCAGCAAATACAGAGAGTTCGCGTGTAGCCCTCCCCACCCACACATATATATTCCCCTACCCTCAATATCCCTCATCAGTGTAGCATATTTGGTACAATCGATGAACCAACATGGGCACATTATCATCAACCACAGGCCATAGTTTACATTACCCCTACAGTGATTTCTGAAAACAGTCCAGGAAGTTATTATCAAAGTAGCTACTGTTCATTTATTCATCAAAAACCTGACAACTCACTACGCATCAGACACTGAACAAGCCAGGAACCAAGAGCAGTTGACAGACAGAGGCCCTGCCCTCACGAAGCTTTCAGTTTAATAGTAGAGACAGACACTAAAAAAAATAAACACACACATGAACAGATTCATAAACTGTGATTAAGTATGGACAACAACAGGATATGAAAAGGAAAGGTATTTCTGATTTAGTTGAATTGTTACACTATGTAACAGACACGTGATAAAAATAAAGAATTAGTGAAAAGTAGTGAGTTTCACATAAATCACAAACTACCCTACATTAGAAAAACTTCAATTCAATACCCAATTTTAAGACATCCTAAAGAGATTCTGCTTTTGTGATTGCAGAGTATTCCAAGTATACATGAGTTTTATTTTCAGGTATATTTGTCTAAAGGTATTATTTTTTGAGAGGAAGATCATGTACTATATATTTGCTGAGAAGGAAACTTACAAAACTTGCAGCACAAATTAACTAACTCTTTAAAATAACGTATGTGTGTATATGTGGGTCATGAAGGCCAGAATAATCCCATTCTCTACTGCAGCAAATTTTCAAATCATGAAATTTTTTATCTTAATTGACTTTATGAAGTTGAATTTTAACAGAAACATCTTCCTCGTTATCACTTCATTTAAAAAATACTGAACTGAATTAAGTATATCAAACTTTTTTTTTCCAGTTTAATCTAAAAATAAGGCTTTTCAGACTCATTGGGTCAAAGAGCAAAATTATTTTTATCTAGTCCTTGACAAAGATTCTTGGCTTCATCATATTTTAGTCAGGCTCCCAAACCTTCTCCTAGGCCCATCTGTGCACTTCCTTGTAAAATGCAAAATCTAATTTTAACAAGAATGCTGCTCAGTCAGTTTAATCAGAACCCCCTACCCTCAGTACCATCATCCTTGACCTCTAATCGGGTTCCTCATCCTCCACCATCTCCCAAGGGATGTCCGATCACCCTGGCCTGTCTTCAGCAAGAATCCTGTGAGGCTGATTTAGCCAGAACTTCCTTGTCCCAGATATTTTCTCTTACCAATTTTCCATCCACTGACCCCCACCCCACCTGCTCCTTGGCTATAACTTCCCACTTGCCCAGGCTTGTGTTCTGAATTGAGCCCAGTTCCACGCTCTTTTCCTCTACTGCAATAGTTCTAAATAGTCTGTTTTCACAACTTTAACCACTGTCCAGCTCTGGTTTTTCTTTCACATCCCCAAAGGGGAAAGAGGGGAAATAAATGTATTGAATCTGATAATAACATCAAAATGTTCCCTGGCAATTAAACTCAGACCAAGCATACGACTTTTCCCTCCAGTCTTTTTTGAATAACATTAATTGTACGTGGTTTACAAAATTACATGATCATTGTTCAAAATATGGGAAATATAGAAAAACACTAACAAATCAATCTGATTATAACTCTACCATCTTGATATAAAAAATCTGTCTTTCTGATTTCTCATATTAATCACCTGCACAATTACTTATTTTAGAACTGCCTGTAATTGCTCAGTTTGCCTGAGTTCCTTAGTCCTTAAACATAGTAAAAACATCAAATATTTACTGAACACCAAGATGCATGAGACTTTTAAAGTCTTCATAATTACCTAAGATAACCTTGTCTGTTAGGTATCATTACCTTCATGTACAGCCTAAGAGATTTGACATGCCCAAGGTCACTGAGCTAGTAAATGAACATTTACTTCAACTGAAGTCCACTTGACTCCACAAGCAATGCTCCTTGCCTTTCTCAACACCATAACGGTGGATTTCAGTGAACAAAAAGAAAGCTATGCTTTAGTGGAAGAAACAAAGATATTTGCAGACAAACTCTTTTCTTTCATTTTTTGAACCTTGCATGTGTATCTAGATATTTTATAACAGCAAGAAAGAATTACTGTGGGTTGGCATAACTTTTAGAACATTTAGAGAACATCAGAAGTAGGGGTGGTAATTACACAAACTCCAAATTTGGAAATGAACATCTCTACCCTAGATAAAACTGTTATTCACTGGAGCTGATGGGAGAGAATAGTTAAGGGACTGCTGGCAATCAGAAACAAAAGAGCTGATAGTACATTGTGCAGCACCGTGCTTTGGGCACGTGCAGTTGGCACCCAAAGTCTATTGATTTATTGAGAAAGCAACCAAAGGATCAACAGAAAAATTACTAGAACAAGCAGCACACTGCAATATGAACTCAAGTGATGCAGCAAAGTCCATGAAATCCTAAGGAATTAGAGGCAATAAGATTAATCTGTGTGCAGCAACTGGCACCAAGATGGCACCACTAGGGGACAAAGGCATCCACTAAAGTCACACAGGAGCCTCAAACAGCACAGATGAGAACAGAAGGAAAAGAAGAGCTGGGGAGGGAGAGGTGAAGAGGCAAAGCACAAACAATTTTTAGGGCAGTGAAAATACTTTGCATGCGACTTAAAAGTGTATATATGTCAGTATATGTTTGTCCAAACCTACAGAAGGTAGAACACCAAGAGTGAATCCTAAAGTGAACTGTGGACTTCGGGTTATAAGTATGTGTCAATGTAGGTTCATCAATTGCAACAATGGGGTGGGGGGCAGGGGGTATACGGGAAATCTCTGTAGCATTCTCTCAATTCTTCTGTGAACCTAAAAGTGTCCTAAGGAAATAAAGTCTATTAAAAAAAAAAAAAAGCAGCAGCATTGCCGGCCTTACTAGGAGGCCGCCCTATGTTGTAAAATGTAATCCCTTCCCCCACCACTACCACCATCACAAACATTAATACGTAAACTCCAGAACCAGAATCAGAACCAGAAGCTTGTTTTGTTCCACAGCTGTCTGCCAGCGCTTAGAAGCATGGCACACAGTAGGTGCTCATCAAATAGCCAATGAATGCTTGCCTGAATACATGCAGTGATTCAAGGATGGATAAACTAAGGCTTCTGGAAGGGGGGAAGTGTACTGTTCTCCCCCTCCCGCTCCGCATCGGTTCCTCCGCTAGAGTTCTTTCCCAGCTGGAATAATTAACAAACACAAGCTTCTCCTGCGTGCCAGGAATACTACAGGGATACCGTGATAATTAAGGCAGGCAGTCCTGGCACTCAGCAAAAGCGCAAATTCCCTGGCATAAATCAAGATCTCCCACTCCATGCTGATCCTAACAAGACCTCTGCCCCCAGAACTGGGAAAGGGGTCTCAGGATCCTGCTGTCGGGCATACGGAGACTCAGGTTCCCTAAGTTTCCGGAGGTCACCCAACCCAGAGAGCCGGGGTAGGATCAGAGCCAGAGACTGAATCTCCATCCAACCCCTCGCACCCCTTCCCGGGACCCTCCACAACAGCCCCTAAACGCGTCTCCAAAGACGCGGACCCGCCCCTCGCCGGCGTCCACCCCTTCTCCTCCCGCCGCGGCCTTTACCCGTCCCGAGCGGCCGGGGAGGGCTTGCGGTGCCATATCTTGCCGCTCTCCTTGTTGCCCAGGTCTGTGCTCTGCATATCGCAGCCCGGGGGCCGCCGCCGCCGGCCTGGCGGACAACGGTCCCGGCGCCCTCCCAGCAGGCCCCGCGCTCCGGGCCCGGGAAACTTGAGCGCCCGCCGCGACGGCCCGGGTCCCCCGCCGACCGTACCAAGCGCGCGCAGGACGCCGACCGCTAATCGGAAGGCGGCGTCCCTCCGAAACTCCGCCCAGGCGACCCCTCTCGCTCTGGACAATGGAATCGACCAACAACCCTCTCTCTCTGAGACTCCGCCCCTTTTCGAGGTCCCGTCCTCCTTCACGACCCAAAGCCTTCTGGGAGTCGTAGTTATTGCGAGGGGATCTGCTTGGGAATTCGGCTCCCTGGGGGCCTCGGCGGGTTTTAGGCTCCCTGCGCAGCTATAAAAGTGAGTTTCCCCTGTGGTCTCTGCTTCCGTTCCACACTGCATTTAGGGATTAAGGGGTTGTGCACTCAACTTAATAGAGAAGCAAGGACGCAAATGCATTGAGAATTGAAGGGTTCCTTTTATAAAAAACATTTGGGTGCAAAAAGAACTTTTATAGAGTCCTCTCTTCTTGACCTTTTCACCATCGTCGTGAAAATTGTTTCAGTTTCGTAGTCTAACTTCAAGAGGCTCCAGTATTATGGTGTCCAATCTACCAGTTATACACCAGTAAAGCAACGTCGTCAGCAGCCAGTTGCTTTGATGCCAGATAAATTCTTTTTTATAAAAATTCACCTAGAATGTCTACAGTCCTTACTAGGTATCAAGCAGTCTTCTTACTTCTGCTTATTACTAGGTATCAAGCAGTCTTCATCAGCTCAGCTTGTATGGGTTGTCACAGTCCACATGACCATCCTATTCAGTTTCGGATGTGTGATCAAGAGGTTTCCATATTACAGGTCTTTGAACACGTACACTGCGTTTATCTTTGGATTTAGTTGGACCTAGTCTGAAGGTCAGGCTGGCAACATGTGCCATGACTACTAACCTCCCACACATTATAATCTCCCAATGTTAATACCCCAAGTTGGTGGACCATTTGCTGGTTCCTTCTTGAATCATTGCCTAGTCAATAATGATGTATCCTATTCATATATATTTTTTCAGCTTTATTGAGGTATAACTGACATTCAGTAAACTCTCCACATTTGAAGTATATAATTTTGTAAGTTTTGACATAAATATACTCCTGGGAAACCATCACCGTAATCAAAATAATGAACATTACTCCCAAAAGTTTCCTCCTACCTCTTTGCAATTTCTTTCTATCCCCACCCCACCTTATCCACAGGCAACCACTGATCTGTTTTCTGTCTCTTAGATTAGTTAATATTTTCTAGAAAATCATATAAATGGGTCTTAGATACTCTCTCTTTTCTGGTTTGGCTTCTTTCATTCAGCATAATTATTCTGAGAGTCAACTGTGTTACTGGGTGTATCAGCGGTTCATATGTTTATATTGCTGAGTAATATCCCATGGTATTGCTATACCACAGTTACTGGTATAATTCACCTGTTGATGAACATTGGGATTGTTTCCAATTTGAGGCTATTGCAAAGAAAGCTGTTAAGAACATTCCTGTACAAGTCTTTGTATGAACATATATTTTCATTTCTGGTGGGTAAATTCCTAGATATGGAATGGCTGGGCCATATGGTAGGTATAGGTTTAACTTTTTAAGAAAGTGTTAAATGTTTTCCAAATGGTTGTGATTTTACCTCCCCACCAATACTGGGTAGCGTAGGATACTTTCAGGTGCTCCACATCTGTGATAAGTCTCTGTCATTGTAGTCATTCCAGGAGTATTGTGGTACCTCATGGTGATTTTAATTTCCATTTCTAGAATGACAAATGATGTTCAGCATCTCTTCATGAGATTGTCGTCTGCATATGTCTGCCCAAATCTTTTGCCCAATTTTTAATTGGGCTGTTTGTTTTATTATTATTGAGTTTTGAGAGTTCTTATATGTTCTGGATATAGGTCTTTTTTTTTTATTTTGGGGCACTGGTTTTCTGTTGACAGCATCATAGTCAAACTCTGACCCCATTTGTCCTTTTTTTATTTGAGGGGGGAGGTAATTAGGTTTATTTATTTATTTTTCTAATGGAGGTACTGGGGATTGAACCCAGGGCCTCATGCGTGCTAAGCACACACTCTACCACTGATCTCTACCCTCCCCCAGGCCTTTTTTTGTATTTATGTTTTGCAAATATTTTCTACCAGTCTGTGTCTTGTTTTTCATTCTCTTCACAGTGTCTTTGAATGAGTAGAAAATATTAATGTGGATGGAGGGTCGACCAAGTCAGTCACCGTGGAAGGAATCCAAGCAGATAACAGTTAGATGACAAGGATGGGTTGATATATCGTGTGGGAGAGCTGACGCTGTGCAGGAAAGAGTTCCGTTTCATCAGTAAAACAGAAATGTGTGTCATGCTGCTAACTGACACACACCCAGGCAATGTTTTCCATTTCCTTGACGACTCTTTGGCCTTGTAAGGAAGGGGGTTAGGAAGGAAAGGCTGTTACAGGTGAGCTATGACATAGTGCACCTCCTCCTTTCCTTTTAACATGAGTCAGAACAGAAAAGGAAAATCAAAGGGATGTGCTCCAAGTTGCCTCAATAAATATTCATGCCTGGGGTTCTCATAAAACATACATGAAAGCAACCAAGGGCAGCATTTCATGTGGAATCAAAAGGATTTGGCACCTACAGCTGAAAAGGCACGGTATCAAAGCAGAGGGAGAAATGCGGTGTTGATCTTGACAGGCAGCAAGATCATTCCCACATACAGTGAGAAACTGCTCACATAGACTAGGGGTTCGGAAAGGCCTCCTCCAGACTACAGGAAGGAGGGGACCAGAGGGTGAAGTTCTGATTCCATGGCAGAATGAGCAGTGGCTGCAATTTTCCCATCTTTACGGCCTTTCCACATGGCCGGGAGAGGAGGAGGGTGTAGGATTCTTGGCCTCTATCACGGCCAGAACTGTCCCAAGAAGTGAAGACAGCCTAGAACCACCTCTGTACCAACCCCATGGAGTTGTGAAGAGTTTAGAACAGCAGTTGGCGTGTAAACATCCTTAATGAATCCTGGCTATTATAAGTGCCTTTATTTAAGTCCTTCTATGGAGAGTACCAGTGACATGTGGATACATTTAACAACTGGCTCTCTGGACAAAAAAGTCCTGGTTTGTAGCATTTGGCAATTTCTGTGGTGTAAATACTCCTGCTACCACCAATTTCAAGCTACCAATGTGATGTCATCAAATGCAGAGTTGGAGAGAGGTGAGCAATAGTATACCATTACATGGTATGTTCACCACATAGATACAATAGACACAAATAACCTCAAGAGTGTAGATAATGCTAACATATAGCATAATAATTAAGAAATGATTTTGAGTATTTATTACCTTTTAAAAATATAATTTATTTAAACCTAAGCTAATATAAGTTACTATTTAATAATTGACTCAGAAAATTTCTGAAAATTTAAGTTTGCTCTTGTGAGCTAATGAGTCCACTCCAACTCTGCAAAATTTCTTACTGTCAACTTAGACATTTGTTAATGTTTCAGTTGTCTATTGCTGCATAACACACTACTTCAAAACTTACTGGCTTAAAAAAAAAAGATTTCCTGTTTTTCACAATCCTGTAAGTTGATTGGTCTCAGCTGAACAGTTCTTCTGCTCCACCTGGTATAGCCAAGGTCACTCATGGTTGCGTTGAGCTGAAGATCACCTGAACATCCAAGATGGCTTCTCAACTACTAGTGCCTCTCTCCACGTGGCCTCTGGGCATTCAGTAGTCTAGCCTGGGCTTTACACGACACTGGCTGCTAAGAACGTACTGTTCCAATAGGACAAGCCCGAATGTGTCAGTGTTTAACAAGCCTCTGCTTGTATCACTGTGCCTGCTAATGTCCCATTGGCTAAAGGAGGTCACATGGTCAAGTCTAGACTCAGTGCAGGCAGAAACAACACTCTTGCAGGAATCTGGAAAGATGTGCTTTGTTAGAGACTACTAATGTAATGGTTGATCACAGATGACATCAGGAAATCCCAGGGCCCATTCGGAGGGAGTACACAAAGGAATAAATCTTCCCTTGGGGGTGGTGTATAGCTCAGCAGTAGAATGCATGCTTAGCATGCACGAGGTTCTGGGTTCAATCTCCAGTACCTCTGTTAAAAAAAAATACAGTATTAAAAAAAATTCTTCCTTTGAGGGAGGTTAAGAGGGTTATCCTACTGTGTATGTTTGTGTGCGTGAGAGAGAGAGAGAGAGAGAGAGAGAGAGAGTGTGTGTGTGTGTCTTGGAGACGTATGGGGAGTGGCAAATGGAGGGGAAGTGGACTAGCACCACGGATAACTCAGTGGCTGTCAACCAGGGATGAGTTTGCCCCCAGAACCCCAGAGGACATTTGGCTGTGTCAGCAGACAGTTTTGGTTGTCATAACTGGTGAGGCTGTCATTTGCAGCTAACCATCCTTTGCACAGGGGAGCCCCTTGCTGACAAATAACTGTCTAACCCATAATGTCAGCAGTTCCGAACTAGAGAAACCCTGCGTGTAACCTAACAGCACGAATTTGGCTGTTTAGTATGTGCTCTCTATTCCCAACACATTTTCCCCTACTGCCTCTGACAGCGCGAACAAGACATAAAATTCTCTCAGCGCTCTCCAAATGCATATTTGGACTACTTGGAGTGGCTTCAAACAGAGGTGACAGATGTACCCTTTTTGGCTCCAGTGTCTTGCCAGGCAAGCATATGCATGTTTGCACATCACATCTGCAACGCTGGCAGTAATGTTCTGTGACTAAAAGAGGTCACACATCTGACTTCCAGTAAAATCCCTCAAAGGACTTTTCCTCCAAGCCTTCCAGCTCTCAGAAGCTCTCGAAATCTTGCTTTGCCCTCTTCTCCAGGTCAGCAATTCTGTCCCATTCCTCATTATGCTGAGGTTCCATTTGCCCTCTCTCTGCAGTGGAATCCTGACATTAGTTCAGCAAATGTCAGTGGAGCTCCTACTGTTGGCCAGGGCTGTCCTGGGTGCTGGGGTGCAGCAGGGAGCAGAGAGCGAGACAACACTGCCTTTGTGTGGAGCTTACATTCCATTTGGGGAGAGAGACAATAGCCAAGGCAATAGACAAATGACAACATGTTAGGTGATGAAAGGTAAAGAAAAATTTAAGCAGGTAAAGGGATGAGAACAATGGAATGGGGTGATACTTGGATTAAGGGGTTCAGGGAAGGCCCTGCTGAGGGGTGCTTTAATAGATTCCTTTAAAAACAAGATGGATTTTCATCTACTTGTAATTTAAGTCTGCCCTGATAAATTAGATTAATAGTCAAGATCATTTCTGCTTCCAGTTCCTCCAAAATTCCAAGCCAGTTGGAGTTGTTGACTGAAGAAAAATGCACAACCTAAAACTTTCGAGCTATGTTTTATTTGGGGAACTTACTGAGGACTATAGCTGTGGAGACAGCCTCTCAGCTCTGATGAATTGTTCCGAAGAGGTAAGGGAGGAGCCAGGACATATAGGAGTGTTTACTGGAACAACAAACAAACAAACAAAAACCTCCATGTAGTCATATGTCAAAAGATTACTGCTAATCACAAATGCCAGACATCTCCTTAGTGATTCTACTGCTTTTCTTTGCATGGGAAGATGCAAGAATGTGGCTCGTTGAAATTATTCCTTAGATGTGAATATTAACTACCTAGGGCTAATATCCAGTTTTTTTTTCCCCCATCCTGAATTCTCAGGGCACACCATCCAGGTGTCTACCGTGGCTGATGGCTGGCAATTCATTGTTTACTGGAATGGAAGGCACCATTCTTTTGTGCACGGAGTGGCTGTTTTCTCTGCATGGAAGACTCCCTAGATCTTTGCCCTGGGTGGAGTGGTGTGTGTGTATGATGGGAAGCTCAGCTCAAAGGTCACCTCCTCTGAGTTCTCCCTGACCATTCTCATTTAGCGTAGCCATCTCTCCCAACTCTTACCCACTCCCACAAAACTCTACCCCCATCATCTTAATTTCTTCCTTACTTTTCTTATCACTCTCTGAAATTATCTTATTCAATTATTTGTTCATTACCTATCTATCTTTGTTAGTATATAAACTCCAGGAGAAAAGGTACCACAACAGTTTTTACAGCCTCAGCACCGGCGGTGTCACCCGATTTGCACTTGATAAGCCCTCAATAAACATCTATCCCGTGAACGAACAAAAGAGTAACTACCAGCTACTTTATTTCTCTCCCTTCTCTTTAAACCCCCTCCTAGCGCACCCACCTGGATTATAAACCCGGCTGGACCTAGGTATAGGGCGTTTAGCCTCGCCATTGGCTGGAGTATTCATCGTTGCTCCTGGCAACCACTGTTTCCCACCAGTCGTGTCTTCGCCCCGCCAGGCCCCTCCCCTCACCACCCCGCCCCCGAACCAACCAGCTTCCGCCCAGTGGTAAAAACGGTGCTCACCCTTTAAGCGGCGGGACTTCTGGTGAACGTCGTCTGCCGCCGCCGGAAGGGGAAGTTTCGCCTTCGAACACTCCCTCGCTCGTCCGAATTCGGTGGCGCCACGTCCGTCGGTCTCCGCCTTTTGCACCCCGACTGGGGCGGCTTCCAACCCGACACCTTCCCCTCGCCGAGCGGGCCGCGTCGAGAGGGAGCCGGGACGGGGCGTCGAGAGGCTGTGCAGATCCCGGCCACCGAAGAGAGGAAGATGTCGGACATCGGGGACTGGTTCAGGAGCATCCCGGCCATCACGCGCTATTGGTTCGCCGCCACCGTCGCGGTGCCCTTGGTCGGCAAACTCAGCCTTATCAGCCCGGCCTATTTCTTCCTCTGGCCTGAAGCCTTCCTCTATCGCTTCCAGGTACTAATAGGCGACGGGGGAACGGGGACTACAGGCCCCAGGTAGCCCCGCAGCGGCGGAACGCTGACCCGCCGGTTGCGGACGCGCGGTGCTTGGTGGGATTTGTAGTGCGGCGGCTCCAGCGGTTCGGGGCGGGGTCCTGGTGGTCTCGGGGATGGGCACTGGCTTCGGTAGCAGGCGACGTGGAGGGGGACACCAGGGTTTGGCCCGGTGGGGAGGGAGTGATTTCGCCCCTCTATTAAGATTGTGCTCCCCGCCCTCTTTACTCAGAGAAGGCGGCAGTGGGAAAGTAAGTCTAACAGTTGTCAATCTGTTGGACGCCAGTGATTTAGCAACCTGTGGCCGTCTGGAGCAGTTGCCCTCTGACCTCCCTCTGCCACCCACGTGGATGACATGTGGACGTCGACTTGCTCAACATCCAGCTGAGTTCTGTTTATGTTAATAAGATTTCTTCCCAGCAGGAGTGATTTGAAATCAAGGGTGCAATGAGTGAGTTTATTTGTGTGGCTCCCAGGCCATGATCTAGTATCTGAATTTATGAAGTGAGTAGAGAGTATATTGCTCCAGAAATGGAAGGCCTTGTTATTTTTTTAAACATGAAGAAAGCAGTTCAGAGTAACGTTCCTTGCAAGAGAACATTTATTTCCCGGAAGTTATCTTTATTCACTGGATTCTGGGATTCAAATCATTAATTAGTGGCAGGTCAGATACTAAGATCTGACACTAATTTCAACACATTATTTGAACTGTGGTTAACATTCTTGTCTTCCCTCTCTTTACTGGCTATATCTTCGCCTCCTTTGCTGGTTCCTCATATTCCTGACCTTTAAATATTGTGATGTGCCCTAGGACCTCTTCTTCATATTCTCCCCAGCTTCATGGCTTTAAACACTTTGTATAAACTGAAGATTCAAAAACACAAATACACAAATTTTCAGTCCAGACCTGTTTCACCTCCAGACTTGTACATCCAACTGTCTACTTGAAATTACCACTTAGATGACTAATAGACATCTCAGACTTAATGTGTCCAAAACAATACCCTTTTCCCTAGAAGTAAATAGCAACTCCATTAATTACAGGAGCTCAAGCTAAGAGTCATGGAGTCATCTTTGACTTCTCACAGTCTACAGGCTGTTACCAGATTCTGCTTTATTTAGATATATGTCTAGGATACAGTTTCTTTTCATTCTCCATTGCAAGCCATGATCTTACTGGCCTTGTTCCTTTCAATCTTTTCTCTAGACAGCTAGAGTGATTCTTTTAAAACATAAATCATGTCCTTGTCAGTCTTCTGTCCAGAACCTTTTAATGTCTTCTCAACTCGATGAATAAAGCCCAAGTCGTTTCAGTGGTCTGCAAGGCCCTCTACTGCCTTTCTGACCTCCTCTCAATTACTGTTCTCCACTTTCCAGTATATTAGGCTGCACAATGGCATCCTTGCTGTTTCTTCAGCATCTAGCTTCATCCCTCCTCAGGGCCTTTGCATGTGTTGTTTCTCTGCTTGAGGAAGATAACCATGGTTTACCTCCTTACCTCCTTCAAGTCGGCCCAAATGCCACCCTGCTGGCAAGACCTTATCTGACTTCCCTGCATAAAGTAGTTCCCCTTCTTCACTCTGTCTCCCTTACCCTTAACTTTTCTTGCTACATATCACCCCTTGATGTTTGTTAGTCTCTTTCCCTTTAGAGAATAAGACTCCATGAGAGCCCCTTGTCTTGTGTACTGCTGTTTCTGTTACCTAGAGCAGTGCCTGGCACACAGCAGGTGCTTATGTATTGATTGAGTACATGGAAGTAATTTGGTACTTGCCAGTGGTGAGCACTCAGGGTACAGTAGTGAATAAGGACAGAAAAAGTCCCAGCTCCCACGAGGACAATAAGAGTGAGGCATGTGATGGAGAGTGACTTTGTTAGAATGTTCCAGAAAGGCCTCAGAGAAGATATTTGAACTGAAATCTGAATGATGAGGAGCCAGCTATGGGACGATGGGGCTGTGGGGACAGTCTTCCAGGACAAAGGAATAGTAAGTGAAAGGCTTTCAGGCAGGAATCAGGAACAGAAGGTGGACTACATGGTTAGGACAGAGTCAGCTGCAGGGACGAGGCTTGGTAGATGAGGACATAGAACGAGCCGGGGTGAGTGCAGTAAAGTGAAGATGGAACGGTAGGCTGGGGCTAGATCGTATAGGGCTTTGTGGTTTGAACTTTATTTCGAAGGCCTTAGAAAGGCTTCAGAACCTTTTGAACAAAGGACTGAAAGATCGCCTTCACTACTCTGGAATGGACTTGTATGTGAATGGAGGAAAGGGAAGGCTTGGTGATGCAATCAGAGAGATGGTGCTTTGGACCAGGGTGGCTGTGAAGAAAGAAGTGGATAGATTTGGGGATCGGAGTGGACAGGGTTGCAGCTGAATGGGTATGAAGGGTGAATGGGTGAAGGATGCAGGACTCAAAGATGTCACTCTTTTCACAGGAGCAAAACTGAGTGGCTAGTGGAGGCTTTTTCTGAGACTGGGAATGTTTAGGGAGGCTTAGGTTTGGGGGTGGGGGAGGGTATCTATCAAGAGTTGTATTTTGGCCATGTTAAGTCTCGAGATGCCTTTTAGGCATCTAAGTGGAGAAGTTAAGTAGGCAGTTGGATATTAGAATATGATCTGGATATGCAGCCAGAATTGTATACTTTTCTGTTTGCTTTGGTGATATACTTGTTGAAGGAGTGAATGTTGTGCACTTTGTGCCTGGTGGCATGTTAGGTATTGCGCGTGCATAAAGAGCAATGGTTGTAAATGATGGTCAAAACTGGCTCTTTGGCCCTCCTTGCAAATCTTGCTCACTTCTGTAGTTAGCTTAATAAGATAGTCTTTCTAATAAGACTCCAGGTGTATAATGGTAAAAGTGATGAACTGATTAGAAAGGCCATCATTCATGTCACACCTTCTATAATTTTCCCGTCTTCCTTGCACTGTTTCTTGGACTTGTTGTTCTGACCCTGGGGAGAAGCTGCTTTTGTCTTCCACAGCTGCTTGCGTGGGTACATTCCACGGGGCAAAATAGCAGCACCCTCTGCACCTGTGTTGGCTTTTCTGTCTGTTAACTCATTCAGCTCCCACAATCATGGAGATTAAATGTTACCTCAGTTGATAGACAACTGCCGTTTCAGTTTCTGTTTTGGTGAGTTCAAGACTGTTCTGAGCTCTCTTGTTTAACTTTTTTCGCATAATATCTACCAAAACACATAGTTTAGTGTTTAACAAAACTTTTTTTTACTTAAAATTTGTTTTTAAAGAATGAAAGTATAGAGATTTACAATCTTGTGTTAGTTTCTGGTATATAGCATGGTGATTCAGTTTTATATATATATATATATATATATATTCCTTTTCATATACTCTTTCATTATAGGTTATTACAAGATACTGACTATACAATAGAACCTTGTTGTTAATCTATTTTATATATAGTAGTTAGTATCTGCAAATCTCAAACTCCCATTTTATCCCTCCCCACCCCCTTTCCCCCCTGGTAGCCGTAAGTTTGTTTTCTATGTCTGTGAGTCTGTTTCTCTTTTAATAAAATGTTGAACGAAACATTTTTGATTGCTTTCAAACCAGCCATAGCAAATTTTCCTTTTCTGTTAGAGTAGGAAGACCATGGGATTTCAAGTAGTTGAGTCATGGTCTCCAGGCCTGGCTCAGCCCCCAGACAAGCTATTTTTCCTCTCTGAGCCTCAGTTTCTTCACCTAAAAATGCTGGTAATATAATAACATATTAACTCTGTTCTAAGAGTTAACTCTATTCCAACTCCATTGATTATAAGGTGCTCCATCAATTTAATACAGTTTTTTGGAAGAGGAAGAAAGTTATATATTATGTTAAATGAATACGTTGAGACACATCCTAATTTCAGAAATACAAAAACAAGTATCTTCAAATGGAGAAAGAATGTTATCTACTTCACACCTCTACCTTATAAAACACATAGAAAAATGTTTGTAAAGTGCCCAGTAAATAATCTATTAAAAATAGTGCCGATTTTTATTTAT
Organism: Vicugna pacos; assembly: GCF_048564905.1. Lineage (NCBI taxonomy): Eukaryota > Metazoa > Chordata > Mammalia > Artiodactyla > Camelidae > Vicugna > Vicugna pacos. Next base: position 26,365,815 of record NC_133011.1, on the reverse strand, counting down.
TACCCGATAATAATTCCTGCCATTGCTGTCTTCTCTCCTTGGATGGTAATATTCTAATTTTAATTTGTAATTGAAGTTGAAAGGTAATGGCTGCATTATTATCCTACTTTTTGTCCTGTTAAAGGCATCCAGACTTGAAATGGGGAGATAAGAACTCTCAATTTCTCTGATTTGTTTCCAAGAATAATAAGAATTGGCACTGACCAGGACTGTGATTGGGCCCAGGGCTTGTATTTGCCAAGCCTCAGCTCGTGGTATCACATGTAGCCTGGTGACAGCAACCGTAGCAGATTGATTTGAGTGTGTTGGGGAGGAGAGACATGTAGACACAACAGGCAGGGGAATGAACTTGGTCTGTGGGCTGAGCATAGAAGTAGCTTCACAGTTTGGATTTAGAACTTTGCCAAGTTTTGGTGTGTACAGCTTTAGAATCCTTCCCGTGCAGTCCTGTCCACACTAGATAGTTCTGCCGTGGTCTGTAGCTAAGGTTGCCCATGAGCTCAGAGCTTTATTTTTAACTTTCTGTTGAGTTACAGTATACAAGCAGGAAAGTATATATATTATAGATTTATAGCTTGTTGAATTTTCCAAAGCTGAATGCCAGTATGTAACAAGCACCCAGATCAAGACACAGAACATTGCCAGCACCCCCAAAACCTTCCTACTGCTCCCTTCTGGTCACTGTCCCCTGCAAAGGTAACTGCTATCTTGACTTTTAATACCATAGATTTTTGCTAATTTTTTTAACTTTCTATACTTGAAGTTAAACGGTGTATATTCTTTTGTGTCGAGCCTCTTTTCAACAGTACGTTTGAGAGTGACCCACATTGTTGCATGTGGTTAGAGACGGCTCATCCGATATGTTGTTCCCTTGTGTGACCAGCCCACCACTTACCCGTTCTACTGGCACCAAGGCTTGTGGGTAGTTCTGGCTTTGACTGCTATGAATAGTGCTGCTGTGAACATTCTGAAACGTGTCTTGGTGAACATAGGTGTGCATTTCTGTTGTGTGTATACCTAGGTGTGGAACTGATGGCTCCTAATAGCTCGTTTAAAGTCCTCAAATGAGACTGAGGACTCTCTAGTGTGTCCCCTCCCCGACCCCCAGGAGAACAGCCAGAGTTTGCTCACACCAGCATTTGGCACATGGTGCCCTGCCTTCTCACCAGCTTGATGACCCATGCAGACTTCCTTTAACTCCACATCAACCAATGCTTATGGTTTCAGAAAAATATTTGTTTTTGATAGTCAGAAAAACCCTGCTCTAGGCTCTGGGTGCCATTTGCAATGATTTCAATAGCACATTGTTTGGGAGATTCTAGTGCAGGTGTGGTTGAACTAAACACTCAACAGAAGTTGTTGGACTAGCAGCTCATGAACCCTGTCTGATGCTTGTTTGAAGGCTTCCGTGCCAGGGAGCTCATGGGCTTCTTGACCTTGTTAAGTGAGGAACTCCAGGCAGGTTACTTAAACTAATGAGGGCTTAGCTTTCCTCGTGAAAAAGCTGGGGTGATTATGGTTCCAGCCTTAGGATGCCGTGGGGTTAGAATGAGATGCTTTGCCTGCAAGTCCTAGGCTCTCTGCCCTGCCCCTGAAAGCCTGTTAGGGATCAGTACAGGCTTTCTAGGGTCAAAAATGTTTCTTCATCACTCCCAGCCTGAAAATAAAGCCATTTCCTTATTGTGACTTCCTGTATCAGCTAGAGAGGAGGAAATTCAGTTGGGTACCTTCAATGGGGATTTCAGAAATATCTTACCCTGAATTCTTCTGAAGAGATGAGCTATCTTCTGGTGTTTTCACATTGTAATTTTAAAGTAAGACGAAAATAATATGAAGTCCCTTAGATCAGTGAAAGCAAGTGTAATTCAAGGGTAAGCTTAATGAACTGGGAAAAGAAGTGAGGTATTTTGACAGACACTGATTTCCAAAGCACAGGTGCACACAGTGGCTAAAAATAGTTTCGTGTCATCAGTGTTAGTGAAAAATGTAGTCAGAAAAAAACCGAGGTTTCTTTTCTAAAATCAGGCCTGGAGTAACTTAGAGGAATATAGGAGTAGTTTAAAATGTGAATTTATAAAAATCAGGTCAGCACATGACTCCTAAAAGAGTGTAATAATGGTACACCCATGCAGTTTTTTTTTTTTAACAAAGCACCTTTTTAATATCTACATTCTTAACTCCAGCCTTTTACACAGTCTGCGAGCGAAGGAAAGGGGGAGTCAAAGGACAAAGAGTTATTGCGTGAATGAAGACACAAGCTGAAAGATCCAGACTTTTCAAAGGCCCTAAGCTTCTTAAGAGCCAAGAAGGGCTTGCTTGCTTCTGGTCTTTACCCCCAGTACCTTTCATAAGCAGGGAGAGTGAATTTGTGGGCTTACTCTCAGTTCATTTTAGGATTATACCGAATACAGTAGTATTGAAAACTTGTACTAATTTTATACTTCATAATGATGACATCACCTGTGAGAGGCATTGTAAAAATAGGGGCTTGATATTATAAATCCTGGAGTCAGGCTGTCTGGGACAGAATTCTAGCTCTACCACTTACTGGCTATTACTTAACCTTTCTCAACCTGTTTCCTCATCTATAAAATCTACCTCCTGAGTTAGGGCATGTCAGTGAACATAACAGCACCCTATTTAATTCTTTTAAACATCAGTCGGAATAGAGCAGGTACTGTCTATCACTCCTCTTTTTCAGATGGAAACTGAGGCTCAGGAGTGATAACTTATGAGCTCCGACTTAAAATCTATGTTTTCTCAAATTATTTCCAGCGATCTAATCAGACTATACTATTTCTGTGATAAAATTGTGAATAAACCAAAATGAATTTTAACCTATTTTGTCTTACTGGTTTAATACAGGGTTGTTGGAAAGTGACTTTTTGGGTATGTAAAGTGCATTTTCCTCCACAGGGACTTAAGCTCTGAGGGTTCCAGTCCTGTACTTGGAGAATGTGACTTGCCAGCTGTGTCTGGCCAAACCCCAGGCCCTCAGTTCCAGCCACACCCAAGTTGTTAGCAATACCCATTCATTTATTGTGCTTTAGAGTTTTGGGGGACTTTGTACTCATTTTCCCAAGACCAAACATCCCCTTCCTTGTGCCCACGCTTGCTTCTTTGAACAGACTCCCCATTATTGAGAACTCCTTGAGGTAGGGACCATATGTTTCATCCTCGTGCAGTAAGACACACAGCTCTCAAGCCACAAGCTAGTGTTACATTGGCATTTCCAGAAGTCTGGGGAGCCCGTCTCCTTCAACCACTGTTATTTAACATGCTGCTGGTGCTGTTAGCCAGTGAATTAGACAAGACTAAGTTACACTATTTTATTTACAGTTAGAGTTACATACTTGGAAAGTGCAAGAGTCTCAGTTTTTAAATATTACAAACGACTAGATAATTCAGCTTTGGTGGTAGGGTGTAAAAAAAGAGATAGAAAGCAAAAGCTCTATAGAGAACTATATATAAAAGCTATGAAAGACCTGTCTAGCTGGAAATTATGTCATTATCACATTGAAACAATGAAGATGTTGGTTCTAATTCATTTAGAAATACGGTACTGAGACTAGCCAAGAAAATTGTGACGAATGTGGAAGAAAAACAGGAAGGGGATTATTTGACTTTACCAGTTAAGAAAACACATTGTAAAACTACAGATTAGAATAGCTTGGTATTGGTATCAGAATTCAATTCCAAATAGAATAGTCTAAAAGTAGACTTTAATATAAAAGGGAATAAATATATAATAAACGTAGCTTTTCAGATCAATGCAGAAAAGAGGAGTCACTTTGTAAATAGGCTTGGGAAAACTAGTGGCCCTCTAGAAAAATAAGTTGAATCTCTTTCTCACTCTTCAGATGAACCCTGAGCCGATTACGGTACAACTGTGAGCACTTTGATATTCTTGGAGTGGAGAAGTACTTGTCAATGTGATACGTGATGGATATATTTGCCTATATAAAATTAACCTTCTATATGTCAGAGTATGGCCAAAATACCACAAAAGCATAAGTCTAATAACAGAGCAGAAAATAATTGCAGCAATGAGAAAGGGCAGTTTCCATATTCTGTAAAGAAATGCAAGCCTAGCAGAAAAATGAAGGAAAATGCTAAAATTTTAAAAACATGATTGGTGAATGTGAAATATACTAAATTGTGAGAGTGTGGAGAGAAGACAGGCATTCATCTCCATTTTAGGAGGAAGTGTAAGTTAGTTAAACATTTTTGTAGGCATTGGGTAATATTTGCCAAAATTAAATGCAAATATTTGATCTAGCACATTGAGTCACAGGAATTTATCCTATGTGTAAGTACATAAAGAGGATACTCAAGAATATTCATTCATCTTTTGTAACCATTTAAATGAACTTTGGACATCCACATGAAAGGAATATTATGAAGCCGATGAAAAATGTTGTCAGGGGAGTGAAACAAGGTATAGAACAGTGCAATGAAAAGGGAAGACTTGATAGTAATGCATACTATTATTTCTCAAAAAATACAGGAAGTGGATCCATTCTTGCTGGAAAGGGAGCTGGGAGACTAAGGGTCAGGAGGGAGGCCTCCTTCTCATTGTAGACCTTTCTGTAATTTTTGGGCAGGGACGGGAATATTACTTACTTTTAAGTTGTGGATCCACATTGCCTAAATTGGTTTGATTTGAATAAAAAGTTCCTATTTTACTTCTGCCTTTTGAATATGACAGTTTTTGACAAGGTTTGTCATCCCACTGTATTCTTTTCCTACATAGAATACTGTACTGTTGGAAATTGACTTTGTAATTCATTTTTTTGTTTTTATTGAAGTATAGTTGATTTATAGTGTTTCCGGTGTACAGCAAAGTGATTCAGTTGTACTATAATTCATTTTTGATAAGTGTAACTGTAAACCTGATCCCAGTAAAGATAAACCATATGCTTCTTAAGTATTGATTTTTTTTCCCACTTGTTTTGAAATATTTATTGCTTATTTTATGATGCCATCTTATTTCATTGCCTTGCAGACTGATGTGATTGTGACCGATAGGAACGTTTCTTCCATTGTTTTTTTGAATTATATCGGTGGTGTCCCTTTGGTAGCTCTTACCACTGAGAAGAATGTTTGCAAGGATTAATTTCATTTAGTTAAAAGCAAAAAGAAAAACCCAGCTTAAAGAAACTAACAGCTGTGTTTATTTTGATCTGGACAGATCTGGAGGCCAATCACTGCCACCTTTTATTTCCCTGTGGGTCCAGGAACTGGATTTCTTTATTTGGTCAATTTATATTTCTTATATCAGTACTCTACACGACTCGAAACAGGTATGTTGTTTTAAGTATTGTTTCTGTGTATCTACTAATCTGTATATTTACTTACTGGAGGAATTTAGAGGGCAGTTAGTGTATATAAATAAATGGCATAAGGATGTAAATGCTCAGGAATTAAAAACTGTGCCAGAACTCTGCTAGGCACTTACCCGGCTTTTAATCCTCTTAATATCATTGTGAGGTTAAGGAGCAGGGTCACCATTTTATTGGTGAGACTCTTGCCCATATCCTGTGTGGCTGGGCTGTGTGCCTCTCAATTTTCCCTCTCTCTTATTTCAGACACACAACAGTCACTGTTTTTTAAAGCACAATTAGTCTGAAGTGTATATAGCTCCTAAATTAGGGTTGAGAACCACTCCTTTATGCAATTAAAAGCCTAGATTTAGTCTCTGTAATGGAAACAGTCAACTTTATAGCTGGGATTTAAGAATACGGCAGTGTATCAGCTATGAATACCTATCTGATGTCATGGATAAGCTATAAAATTCTTTCCTTAAAACTTTCTTATTGAATTGCTACTTATTTCCTATAGTACCTTATATGCTCTTCTGAATTACTTATACTGAGAAGCAAGAAATCGATATACTGCTGTATCAAAATGTGGATATAATTTGGTTAAGCCTGAATGATTCTGAAAAGGTTGGCTGACTCCAGGGACTGTAAACTTGATGGCTCGTAGCTCAGGATAGAAAATTCTGAACTACCCTTAAATCTTAAGTCAGTGCTCATACATTTGAGAATTGTGAATCATCTCACAACTACATTTTTCCTTAAATTGGCATTTGCTATTAAGATACTTCTCAAAAAACAGAGATCACTGTGTTAATACAGAGTGTTTGTTGATAGACTATTACTTCTGGAAGGGACCTAGCCCATGCCCTTTGTTTTCTAGAGGAAGAACAGGAGATTCAAGGAAGTCAAGTGACTTGGCTGAGGTGAAACTGATAGCCAGGACTCTGACCTCCGTGTCAGGGGCTGGATCTTCAAATCTACCAGAGTATATGATTTTCATTCTCCTTTGCTGACTTGCTTAACATTCTCCCCCTCTGATGTGATTGAATTGAGGGTTAAGTTGTTGGAGAAACTTTTTTTATATGTATTAGCAGCAAACTCTAGATTACGTGTGGGAGATCATGACCAGGTAAACATTTTATTATGGGAAATTTTCAAACAAATACAAAAGTAGAGAGAAATATTAATGAACCTCTTTTTTCCTTTTCCTGTTTAATTGAGATAAAACTCACCTAACATAAAATTTATCATTTTAACCCTTGTTAATTCAGTGTAAGTTGTATAATTCAGTGGTCTTCAGTATATTCACAGTGTTATACAACCATCACCGCTGTCTTAATTCCAGACATTTTCATCATCCACAAAAACCCAAAGCAACAGCCTCCATCCCACCTCCCCCTCCTCCCAGTCCCTGGCAACCACTCGTCTACTTTCTGTGTGTATGAATTCGCCTGTTTGGGACATTTTATATGTCCTTTTGTGACTGGCCTCTTTTACTTAGCATAATGTTTTCAAGGTTCATTGGTGTTATAACATGTGACAGTCTGCACTCCTTTTAATCATCATTCACCTTTAACAGTTATCTATTTGATAGCCAGTCTTTTTTTGGGGGGGGAAGTTACTTTGTTTTGTTTATTTATCTATTTATTTATTTTTAGAGGAGGTACCGTGGATTGAACCCAGGACCTTGTACATACTAAGCATGTACTCTTCCACTTGAGCTCTACCCTCCCCCTATAGCCAGTCTTATTTGATCTGTGTCTATGGCTGTCTCCCCTACTCCTGATTATTTGAAGCCACATGACAGATAGGATACATTTCATCATCCATAGATACTTCATTATTTACCTCTGAAATATAAGGACAAAAAAAAATCACATTACTGCCTAAAGCGCAATAATTTCATGACTACTTTTTACTTGTAAAATTGTCTTCTCCTGGTTACTGAAGTTCCTTGAACCCATTCACCCATCTCTACGACCTAGTCAGACACTACAGCTAATGGGTAATATTATTTTACCTGAGTAACAATGAAGGTGAATCTGTAGGATTATTCTGTCTCTCATTTTCTTTAATTCTTAGGAGTTGCCCCCTATTTACTATTTTATAGTCACAGAATATTTTGAAATGCTGGAGCTGAGAGACATTTTTAAAACAGTTTTATTGATATGTAATTTATATTCCATACAGTTCCACCCATTTAAAGTTTACAGTTCAATGGATATTCACAGAGTTGTGCAATCATGACTATAATCAATGTAGAACGTTTCATCACTACAGCCATTCCCCAGTTCTGTTCAGTCCCAACCTCCTGCCACCTCCATCTGTGTTCTGCCTCTTTAGATTAGATTTCCCTATTCTGGACATTTCTTATACATGGAATCATACACTATGTGGTCTTTTGTGTGTGGCTTCTTTCACTTAGCACACTGTTTTCAAAGTTCTTCCATGTGGTGTGTATGTAGTACAACTTCGTTCCTTTTTATTGCCAAATAAGATTCCATTGTATGGATTTACCGCATTTTGTTGATCATCAGTTGGACGTTTGACCTGTTTTCTTTTTTTTGCTGAATGAATAATGCTGCTGTGAACATTCATGTAGAGAGGGACTTTTGAGATCTTTCCATGTAACCCTCTTATTTCACAGACAACAGTGGTCTGGAGGGGTGGTGACATGCCCCAGAGGTCACAAAGCCATTTGAGAAACCCAGCTAGGACTGGAGCCCAGTTTACTGACGCCCCAGTCTGCTCTCCACCATAGAGCTTCAGGATAACATTTCAACCAAATACTCACCACCTGCATATTTTCCCACTTGGCTATTTTAAGTCTGTAGCAGTGTTGGCTTATTTATAAGGATTCTGATGTGAACTGGAAGACTGCAATTTGAGACCAGTTAATTTGTAAATTCCCGGTTGCAAGCTTGCCAAATAATATAGTACTGTAGTTTACGTAATTACAGTATTTTAAGGACTCAATCTAAAGAGTCCTTAGAA